>NC_060119.1:425960941-427210941 GCF_021461395.2 Schistocerca americana | reverse complement strand
GATGTCACTTGTTGGTGTCTGCACGTGTTCAACATTGCTGGGTGCAACTGATGGAACTGCTTCTACTGAAATAATGTCACGTGTTGGTGTGTGCACCTGTTGACCATTGCTGGGTGCTACTGCTGGAACTGTCAACTAGTTGTTTCTTGAACTATGGAAAGCATTTATGTGAATATTTGTATAAACTGATTTTTTGTGTATTACTGTTTGTGAAATGTTACGAGACTCTTACCTACACCTATTCGTCATTGCTGGTGCCATTGATTGAATTATACTTGTGTAAACTATTATGTAAAATCACATGTTTGAAAGCATTTGTATTCCTTACTGTATTTTATATATTAGGTTATTGAAAGGTCAGTGCAAAGCCAACATTTATCTAATTACGTGATATTTACTTATTAATATTATCTTTTATTTTTGTCTGTATTTTTTTTTGACGAATTTGGTGGTATTTTCACCACCAATGCCGGCAAAAATACCATCAAATTCTAGCCCGTGGAGGAGGGGCATATGAAAGGTGGTTACACTGAGCCACAGCGCCAGAGATCGCGCCAGAGAGTATTATTCCGCCGCCTCCACTGGCAGTGCTTGTTGAGAAGTAGCAGTAGTCGGTCGTTGTTGAGATGTGGTGGTAGTTAGTGCTTTGGAGAGAGGATGTTGATACCTGTACTATTTGAGGCCATGTTGTGTGCAGATGCTGTTCGAATGGAGATATTGTAATGATCAGAGTACTTTTCGTCAAGATATGTAAAGGTAAAAGAAAATTTTCTTATTTTTTTATTTCAAATCTGTTAAACAATAATGCCCCTTGGTCACAGGTTCAGTCAACAAAGCATTTGGCCCCCTGTTCTTGTATTAGACTGTATTTCTGGTTTCGATGTGCAATTTTAGTATTTATGTTTATTTTTTTAATTTCTTCGTGGTAAATGGCTTGTCGTATTGAGGAAGAACCGTGCCAGATGTGTACGTTGAATCATACTTCCACACACAGAACAGGTACACTTGTGCTTTGGTTTCGTAAGTTTTATAGTTGCTGGGGACTTAATTAATTAATTGTGTTAACGGAAATTTCCTTTCATTCCTTGTTGTTGTTCTATGCAGTCAGATTGCGTAATAATACTAGTCAGGGCCAACCGGTTACGAGACTTCGTAACCGGACAGACAGCTACTAAAAAATTAAAAACTATTTGCATTGCATTCATTCATAATAAATAAGCCCCCATGCAATGTATGTCAATTTTTACCTCTCTACCTACATTATTTCGTGAAGTATTGACTTTTCAAATGTTAACAGGCTTTTGGGTCACCCTGTATGTTCATACTGGATCTGGAATACCTATGCTATGCTCTGCTATGCAGTACCCCATTTCTTCCTCGCAGATTTATAAATTTATAATTCTAGTCTACACTCGTTACTACTCATCACTACTCAACTGTAGTTCCTGTCAAAAGCAAAACTTGACTTGTTTATTTTGTGTGTATTGTTAGGTCCTGGAGTACTGGGGCACATCTTAGGATTCACAGCGGCTGCGCTGCCATGTCACCCAAAGTGTAGACAGTGGGTGAGAAATGGCCACCAGTGCTGCTCTAGGCTGTGCTCTTCGCTGCTTGAGAGAGGCCGTCTTTGTAGTTGGGTGTTGTGCCACGGTGTGTCTCGTTGTCAAGGTGTACAGTCTCTTCTGGGTTGTCTCTCAGCCATGCAACCTTGCAGCTCATGATCTGATATTTTGGGTGTCAGTCAGTTCAGTTTGTGCCAAAACTGCTCTTGCTTATTATGCTATAGACATTCCTGTCCTGGTGTTACAACATCTTGTCTAATACCACACTTCCACACAACCCGGTCCAGGGTGCCGACTGCTGCAGATTCACATGTCTCTGTGGTCCATTGCCATACTTTCAGTAAGTAACCGGGTGTTGACCGTATCCCGATATGTAAGTGTTGCTCCTATGGTGTGGTAGAGGTATGACGTTTACGATTGTTCCTTAATGTTGTAAGGAACTGGTAAGTTCTGCACGTCCGGTTGATAATTGTTGTGGCATATCTACCACTCACGAAGGCGCCTTACGATGTCACATGGAGGGTATTTCAGTTGCCTCCATCATTCTCCCCTCCAAATCTCCATCCTCTTTACGAGTTTCATTCGGGAATGGTGCGCGAAAGAACGAAAGAACTTTCGCAATAAACTCTAATTTTCCAGACTTTACCTTTATGATTATTTCGTGAGATTTGTTTAGAAAGGTGTTCTCGGAATTTCGACAGTAAACATATGTGTCACACAAAACGATTCTCATGAAGCATGTGCTTCTAGATTTTGATAAACATCTCCCTGGCGTGCTTACAGCTTGTAGGTCACCCATGACGGAACGTCTTCTTTGATTGTTCGCTAGAACTTCTATTAATCCCGCGAGGTGAAAACTCCAGAATAGTTAACAGTGATAAAGATTCGGTTGCACGAGAAATTCGTAAGCTACTTTTCCCGTGGTTAAATCACTTTACGTCTTTTATATTACACACATTAGGATACTTCAAATGAGTCTCACTTTGGTAAGCTTTTATTTCTTGACATATTACGCTTTCATTCGGTTTTTACTGTTCCCAGCGCGGCTTTTGTAGGTGTCTAACTGAATGCCTGTTTTTGAAATTATTTACTTAGATTTTCACAAAGTGTAAGATGTGCTTTCCACAGGATGCAGATAGTTTATGTGACTAGATTAACTCTTACTCTGAAACTGCGACTTGAACGACATATAGTAGCATGTATAAGATTTAACTTTCTAGCTTTGTAGCTTTGTAGCGATACTTAATTTTTGTGGGATTTATCTATTTACTGGGCACCATACCGTACTTGTTACAGTGACTTACAGCATCGTCAAATGAAATGAACTACTAAAATCTGGTTCCATTTCAATTCCGTGTTAGCAAGAGCTTGTATTTTTAAATGGGAATTTCCTTCAATCAGTATTTTCAAAGTATAATGAATCCATTATTGGCATTCAAAGGAGGATTATCTCATCTCGTACTTTTCGTTAGGTTCGTCAGTCTTTTTATTTATATTTTGCTCCTAATCATCAGACCTTGTATTTAAATCTTTGAATTTCTTTTGCAACACCTGTATTAATGCATCCTCCCTCGCTACAGGATCAGTCCGAGTGTTGTCTGTCGCTGTCACACTCGATTCAGCATTTACATACAAATTTGAATTTTCATTTTCCTCTACTGCATTTATATTTCAATTCTTTTACTTGTTCTTGATTCTTTGAGATCCATGGTAACGCTGTCCTGATCAACACTGTCCTCTCTGTTAAGTCACTATTCTCAGTTTTGCTAGCCATTGTTATTCACATCTAAACTGCATACACTAATTATTATCAATTTAATTGTCAATTGTTATATTCCTTTTCCTATCCAACGTTGCTTGAAAATTCAAGGCGCCGCTGAAAATACCAGCTTCACTCACCATACTTTGACACTGGCCGTCGTAATCCGGATTCGAAGTTTATTGCAGGATTTGACGTCCTGACGTAACTGTAAACACTTCGCGGGTGTAATGTATGCATCAAAATAAGCATAAAATGTTACATAAAGTTTTGTCTGAAAGTGCTTTATTTTTGAGGTATGCAGTGGAGTAGGAATCATTAGTGCATCACAAACAACACAAAATCAATCCTTTGTGATTCAAAAATAACTGTACGCACTTCGAAGGTGTAACGTATACATCAAAATAAGCGTAAAATTTTAAATAAAGTTTTGTCTGAAGTTGCTTTATTTCAGAGTTATTCAAGAGAGTAGTAATCACTAGTGCAACACAAACAACACAAAACTAATTCTTCTCGGAAACAACACGAAGGGATCCGAAATTCACAACTGCGTGCTGTACATTTACTCCAGAACATGTTCAAAATGATGCAGGCGAAGACGATGCGCAAGAAGTATGTTTCGAGCCATGATACTGTGCCTACCACGAACAACATTATGCATCATAACTCGGAAAAAACGCAATTTCTGTCAAAAGTTTATGTAACATTTTACTCGTTTTGATGCATACCTTACTCCCACGAGGCGTGTGCAATTACTTTTGAATTACGCTGTACAACATAAATGTGCCTTAATAGTATGAAGAATAATTAACTGACTGCAAGTGCTGACCATTTGGAAGTGTATGATGGCGGAATCGACTGAGAACATTGATTACTAAGAGATCACGAACTATATGTTTCATTACGAATATGCAAGAATTGTTACACACAGCTAAGCCATCTTCGACGTACGACCAAATGTTGTCGATCACGTTCACACTGAAACTTAACGGTAAGCGATCGTGGCGCGTATGCCCATTTTTAGAACTTGTTAGCAAACCAGCCTAACAGTGCACTGCTTCGACTCAGCTCCCAGACAGGTCCGCTCTAACTATAACACTCGTTAATCGTGTCAAGCGATAGCAGTTACTGTCCCCTGAAAAGCATTGTCTGCGATCACCTTTGGCCTCGGCGTGGCGGGTTTAAATTAATACTTAATGTCAAGTATCTTCCGTGTGATGGTACCGTACCTTCACAACGTGTTTATTATTCGTACAATTCCACAGCCACCCTTTCAGATAGGTTTTGCAAAACGTACTTCTATGTAGGTCCGATTGGAACCACCGATTTGCATGCTGGAATACATAATTCGCGAGAAACGCTGCGCTCCGTTGTCTAATGAGAATGCATATTTCGCCTACCGTAGTAAAGGCCAGGAATATTAAACGCGCGGAGCTGTAAGCACGGTACATGACGCCTTTCACCAACTTGTACACGACAATGCTTCCTGCCGAACGCGCCGACCAACTTGCCGAAGTTTGGTCTGGCGCCGCCGTAGGTAAACAATGGGGGCTCCTCCTTTCATGTCCCGGGCGGCGCCTGATCTGGATAGTGAAGGCGGCGCTGGAGGCGGCGGCGGCGGGGGCGTCGCTGCCGGGATTCGGGGCACGCGTCGGAGACGCCCCGAGCTCATCACGGCTCCTGCGCGGCATGGCGCAACGGAAAGACTACTCCCCGCTCCCAGAGACCGAAGGTGGAGCTCCTCTGATGACTGGTTACCTGCGAGCAAATGGCGAGCTCACGTTTGTTGACTTTGGCGCTCGGGGGTGGGGGTATTGCAGGTACGTTCCGATTTCTAAAAGTTGTTCATTCTAAATATTTTTGCTAGACTTACCGCCCGTTTATTTAACCACCTAAATAACGATATCACATCGAGCTGCCTCCAACAGCACCAACCAATGATACCAGCTGAAATTAATATCGTCACCATCCACCGCATCAAATGTTCACCTCGTGAGACAAGGGGAATATTCTATATATGAATCACCAGAGGGTCCCGAGACCGATACACGGCAGACAGTAAGTCAACATACCTGTAATACTGTCGAGGCTTTTCCGGCTACTACTTGTTCACATACTGCCTGTTGACTTTCGTCTATGGATCTTCGGCCGACATTTGTCTTATGATATTTCTGACGTTTCGCCAGCGCGACTGGCTGTCTTCATCAAATACCCATCCTCCATTGCCGGTGGTGGACTGGAGCCCAGCCTGCGGCTGAGGGTGTCACTGTTGTGCTGAAGTCTGATGGTCTTTTCCTGTTATTACCGTTGTACTTCACCCTTTGTAATTACAACGGTCGATCGGTGAAGCACAGGAATCCAGGATCCGTTTACCTTGTGGCATTGTTCTTTTTTTTATTGAAACTATTACCATGTTTATGAATTCAATGACTTTTCTAAACAAATGTCGGCACAAAGATCCCCAGGTGGAAGCCAATACGCAATATGTCACATCTAGGATCCATAATCAAAACAGAATGATAAAACTGTCCAGTTCCGTCCACTTTTACTTCCAGCAGCACACGTAAGGATTACGGCACACACTCACATACTGGAACACAGCGGCAACTCAAAACACCCTGAAAACATAAAGAAGGAAAACACTATGTACTGAGAGGTGAACATAAATAGAGGAGGAGGAGGAGATTAGTGTTTAACGTCCCATCGACAACGAGGTCATTAGAGACGGAGCACAAGCTCGGGTTAGGGAAGGATGGGGAAGGAAATCGGCCGTGCCCTTTCAAAGGAACCATCCCGGCATTTGCCTGAAGTGATATAGGGAAATCACGGAAAACCTAAATCAGGATGGCCGGACGCGGGATTGAACCGTCGTCCTTCCGAAGAACATAAATAGAAATTAAGAGGGAAGCTGGAGTGCAAAGCGACTCCAAGATACAAATGAGAACCGCAATCGGGCGCACCCCGGGCAACGTTGATCTTTCAGCGGCTAATCCTTCAACAACCGGAACGGACTTCTGAGGAAATGAAAACCAATAAGACCCTACCCAAACGGTCTTTTCTAAGGCCACTTGTGACGATATCGATAAACATTGAAGGAATATCAAGAGACAAAGAAGTTTTATTATCTGACTTGTGTAAAGAATATCAATGTGACTTCCTCCTGATTCAAGAAACTCATCGGGGCAGTACAAGACTCACACCCAAAATAGATGGAATGAAGATGATCTTGGAGAGACCACATGAACGGTACGGTAGTGCCATCTTCGCCAGGCCAGGAATTAGAGTCACTTCTGCATCACTGACTGACAGGCAAGACATTAAGATATTAACCGTTAGAACTCAGCGGTATAACGTTACCTCTGTGTACAAACCCCCAGAATCAGATTTTGTCTTCACTGAGCCTAGCAATTTCAGTTACCAACACCTTAATTTTGTATTGGGCGATTTCAACTGTCAGAGCACTACATGGGGCTATAAAGAAACTAACAGCAGCGGAGTGGAATAGAGACCTGGGTTGAGGTACACGATCTACTGCTCATACATGACCCGAAACTGCCAAGCTCCTTTAATAGTGGCAGATGGAAGTAAGGGTACAATCCCGATAACATCTTTGTTAGCAAGAAACTCGCTGACCAATGTGAAAAACTGACTGGGGAGCCAATTCCCAATACGCAGCATCGGCCCATAATTTGCACGGTCAATGCAATTGTTAAGCCTGAACAAGTTCCTTTCAAAAGAAGGTTCAATTTTAAAAAGGCCAATTGGAAGAAATTTAGAGAGCTCATTGATGTAGAAATAACAAAAATCCCCCCACAACCTGAGATGTACGACTCTTTTGTCAAACTCGTTCAGAAGGTGTCTAGGAAAACAATACCGTGAGGATGCAGAACACAGTATATTATGGGACTGTCTGAGGACGCAAAGCCACTACCGGAAAGATACCAGAAGCTCTTCGATAACGACCCATTTGATGATGAGACACTTCTAGCAGGCGATGAACTCATGTCAGTGATAGCTGAGAACCGCAAAGCCAAATGGTGTGGCCTCGTGGAGAACCTGGACATGAAAGTGAACAGTAGGCGGGCTTGGAAACTGTTAAAGAACCTTAGCGGTGACACCACAAAGTCAAATGATAAATTGACCAACATCACGGCAGGCCACGTCGCCACTACACTCCTTATGAATGGCAAAACCCACGGCAGAAAGTACCAGGAACCATTAGCACGTGATCCGGCAGAGGAAAATCATCACCTTAAGGCACCATTTACAATGTCAGAACTCACTGCAGCCATTTCCAGCTTGAAGATTAACAGAGCTCCTGGTGTCGACGAAATTAGAGTCGAGCAAATTAAAAACTCAGGCAGTAATACCTTACAGTGGCTGCTAGATTTGATAAACGCATGTGTAGAAAGGCTAAATATTCCAAAGATGTGGAGGAAAGCCCGAGTGGTTGCACTTCTGAAACCAGGAAAGGACTCTGATGATCCAAAAAACTTCCGACCTGTGTCTCTTTTATATCACTGATTTAAGATCTTGGAACGCCTGACGCTAAGTCGCATAGAAAGCGTCTTGGAACAACAGATCATCCCACAGCAGGCAGGTTTACGACCAGGCAAATCGTGCTGCGGTCAAGTCCTGAACCTGACCCAACATATTGAGGATGGCTTTGAGAGGAAACAGATCACGGGAGTGGCATTCATAGACCTTTCAGCTGCATGTGATACTGTAAACCATCGTAGGCTCCTTAGGAAAGTATACAATGTAACAAGAGATTACCATTTAACATCACTGATAGGTAATTTCCTGCATAATAGATTTTTCGTCTGTCTCCAGGGCAAGAAGAGCAGGTGGAGAAATCAGAGGAATGGCCTACCTCAGGGAAGTGTCCTCCCCCCAGCTCTGTATAATATATATACAAATGACCAACCAGTGCCAAACACCACGCGCCAATTTATGTATGCCGATGACACTGCAGTTGCAGCCCAAGGTCACAATTTTATGGATGTAGAGGAGAAACTAACCAGTACCTTGGAAGCTCTCTCCCAGTATTATGAGGCAAACCACCTAAGGCCGAACCCTTCCAAGACGCAGGTCTGTGCATTCCATTTAAAGAACAGGGAGGCAAATCGCGAATTAAATGTAATATGGAGAGGTGAACGTCTCGAGCATTGTAAAACGCCCAAATATCTTGGTGTCACGTTGGATCGCACACTAACCTATAAACATTATTGTAATGCCACAATGGAAAAAGTCTCAACTAGAAACAACATCATCAGGAAACTAACCAGCGGATCCTGGGGTGCAAACCCAAAGTCCTGAGAACTTCAGCCATTGCGCTCAGTGTGTCAGCCGCGGAATACGCCTCTCCAGTATGGTCTGCATCAACACACGCGAGAAAAGTTGATGTCGCGGTGAATGAAATGGCACGGATTGTTACCGGATACTTGAGGCCAACCCCAGTGCACAAGATGTACTTAATCATGGGGATCGCACCGCCCAACATACGACGTGACATCGCTGCCGAAGCCGAAAAAACCAAGCAAGAAAAGGACATGCGTCACCCTTTATATGGACACCAGCCTGCTGACCGACGCTTTGTTCGAAGAAGAGTTTCCTGTCACGTACCGGAGCCCTGGAAGGGTCGGCTGCAGAGAATCGTTTGAAAAGGTGGAAAATCGACCTGAGAAACCCCCATAAAGAAGTAAAAGAAGAACTGGCGCCTGGTAGAGACCTACCATACACAGTCTGGAGAACCCTAAACCGTATGTGGGTAGAAGTGCCAAAGTGCAAGACAAACCTGCAGCAATGGGGTTTCCTAAAAGAGAATGAGAATACTCTCTGTCTGTGTGGTTCTGTCCAGGATCCTCAACACCTGCTTATCTGTCTATATTCAGACCAGCCCTGCACAATGAATAACTTATGGGAGGCAAATGAGAAGGCCATATTGGTTGCTGATTTTTGGAAGTGTGAAGTCTAGTTCCGGACACGGAAAGTAAGTAAGTTAGAGAGAATCTCTTTTATTAATCTCCAGTACTGCTGCCTGCATAATGTTTATTGAAGTCTCAGTAACATCCATAAAAATTCTGAACTTCTCTTTAAAATCAGTAACAGCAAAAGATAACTATGGATCCTCTAGTGTTTGACAAAAAGAGTTCTTTTCTCCTGCCCACAAATTGTCTACAGTTAATTGTGGCCATACCGGGTACGTTTGGGAAACGTGCCTTTATGGAATAATTAATTATTCGCATTTTCTGCTCTCAGTCACTTTTATTTGTTTGTTTAATTAACATATTGCAACTTCTTTTCTCTTTAAAATCAGTAACAGCAAAAGATAACTATGGATCCTCTAGTGTTTGACAAAAAGAGTTCTTTTCTCCTGCCCACAAATTGTCTACAGTTAATTGTGGCCATACCGGGTACGTTTGGGAAACGTGCCTTTATGGAATAATTAATTATTCGCATTTTCTGCTCTCAGTCACTTTTATTTGTTTGTTTAATTAACATATTGCAACTTCTTTTCGAGCATGTTCGGAGCTTGTTTAGTTTTTATGCATACAGAAAATTGTTACTTAAAAATAAACTGTGTTAAACTAAATTAATATTGAATTTCTTGTTTAGTGTTCTTTGCTGGATAGGCTGTTTGGATATTTGAAAGGAGGGGGAGAAGTGGTTGGCCCCCCTCCATCCAAGTTCCCAGCAGACTCTAAACACTTTGTGTTATGTTGAATTAAATATAAAACAAATAAAAGTGACTGCTAGCAGAAAATACAAATAAATAAAGACTACAGATAGTTCATGAGTATCTGTTCAACTATCGATCAAATTTTATTATGGATCATAGTGAAAACATAATCTTGACGGCGTAAATATTCCAGAATTCGAATCAAGAACAGATGCCAACATGAGTAACGTAGAAGTAAATGTCCTCGGAGTAATGAAGCAACTTAAATCACTTAATAAAAGCAAGTCTTCTGGTCCAGATTGTATACCAATTAGGTTCCTTTCAGAGTATGCTGCTGCATTAGCTCCGTAGTTAACAATCATATACAACCGTTCGCTCGACAAAAGATCTGTACCCAAAGACTGGAAAGCTGCACAGGTCACACCAGTATTCAAGAAAGGTAATAGGAGTAATCCACTTATTTACAGGCCCATATCATTAACGTCTATATGCAGCATTATTTTGGAACATATACTGTGTTCGAACATTATGAATTACCTCGATGAAATCGCTATATTGACACACAGTCAACATGGGTTGAGAAAGCATCGTTCTTCTGAAATACAGCTAGCTCTTTATTCACATGAAGTGTTCAATGCTACTGACAAGGGATTTCAGATCGATTCCGTATTTATGGATTTCCGGGAGGCTTTTGACTCTGTACCACACAAGCGGCTTGTAGTGTAATTGCGTGCTTATGGAATATCGTCTCAGTTATGTGACTGGATTTATGACTTCCTGTCAGAGAGGTCACAGATCGTAGTAATTAACGAGAAATCATCGAGTAAAACAGAAGTGATTTCTAGCGTTCCACAAGGTAGTGTCATAGGCCATTTGCAGTTCCATATCTATATAAATGAACTGGGAGACAATTTGAGCAGCCGTCTTAGGTTTTTGCAGATGAAGATCGACTAATAATAAAGTCATCAAAAGATCAAAACAAATTGCAAAATGATTAAGAAAAGATATCTGAATGGTGCGAAAATTGGCAATTGACCCTAAATAACGAAAAGCGTGAGGTCATCCACATGAGTAAACTCCAGTTTCACGATAAATCAGTCAAACAAAAGGTCGTAAATTCAACTGAATACCTAGGAATTACAGTAACGAATAACTTAAATAGGAAGGAACACACAGGAAATGTTGTGGGGATGTCTAACCAAAGACTGCATTTTATTGGTAGGACACTTAGAAAATGTGACAGATCTACTAAGGAGACTGCCTACACTAAGCTTCTTCGTCCCCTTTTCGAATACTGCTGTGCGGTGTGGGATCCTTACCAGATAGAACTGACGGAGTACACCGAAAGAGTTCAACGAAGGGCAGCACGTTTTGTATTATCGCGAAATATAGGGAGAGTGTCACTGAAATGATACAGGATTTCGGCTGGACATCATTAAAAGAAAGACGTTTCTCGTTGCGACAGAATTCACTCACGAAGTTCCAATCACCAACTTTCTCCTACGAATGCGAACATGTATTGTTGACATCGACCTACAGAGATAGAAACGATAACCGTGATAAAATAAGGGAAATCAGAGCTCTTACGGAAAGATATGATGTTCGTTCATTCCGCGCCCTATACGAGATTGGAATAATAGAGAATTGTGAAGGCGGTTCGATGAACCCGCTGGCAGCACTTAAATATGATTTGCAGAGTATCCATGCAGATGTAGATGTAGACGTAGTTGTATATGTAGATGATGTTTTTAGTTGTTTTTATTCTATACCAATTGTTCCCTGTTCTATGGGGTTGAGCAAACTGGGATCTGGTACACTAGAGTCTCGGTTCTTGCAGGCGAAATAACAGATGAGCTGGTAAGTGGGCACGTGGGAAACATGGCGAGGGCTTATGAGTTTCAGCATTTATCTTAGGTGATTAAATGAGTAAGTGATTTGAAGATGTACTGGGTGCACTGGGACACTTACAGACTCCAATCTGACAAAGTTTAATTTGAAATACTGAAGTGAGTAGAGGTGGAAGCCAATTCACCTGTTAAATGAGGTTTACAGTGAACATGAGAGTACATCGTGAGTTAACTAACGATGGGGTTGGGATGATAATCGGTGCAAGACGCAAAGGTCTTACCATATCAGACTTTACAGAATAAATTAGGTTTTAGGTGGGACAGGGTCTAGGGCGGATTTTCAGTATGACGGACATAGTGTTTCTAGACGCGTAAATCACCGCACAGGACTACCAAAAGTGTGTGACGAACGGACGTCAGTCACCTCTGCAGAGCCATACGAGCCCATCGAAGGTCGACTGTAAGATCGATATCTCTTCACGACGATTCCAACACCACGTGCGGTAATCTATACATCGACAAGTTTTTTCCAGTTTCTTGGGTTCCCAGAGGAGCGATCCGCTATTAACTTCAAGGTCAACGCTTTTCTGTCCCTTTATGGTTGTTCAATGCAGTTCAATATCTCCTCTTCTTTACTCACTGATTCTTCCTTACGATTCTTTTAAACTTCAATCTACTCTTCATTGTTACTAAATTATGATCGGAGTTCACATTCGCTCATGGATACGCTCTACAATCCAATACTTGATTTCGGTATCAGTTCCGTAAATAAAGTCGTTTTCGTGAAGTTTGAAACAACTGGGGGCTCTGCGACAATACATAGGGTGTTCAAAAATTTAGCGCCCAAACTAACAGGGAGGATGGCGGAGACAAGAAACAATTATATTTCGTAAAGTAACCCTGTTGAAAACGTATGTTGTTGGAGTACTAAGTATGCAGGAGGTTATTATGTGTGTTTGAGAATAGAATGCTGTTAAATGTTTTTCGTTGTTTTGTTGTTCTAATCACTATTACATAACAACAAACGTTCAAAATGAGCATCATTAATAATTCTGTAGCACAACATCTGAAAAGCTTATACTCTCTTCTCGTCTGAACTGTTTATCTTCCATGTTTCACTTCCATACATGGCTACACTGCAAACAAATAACTTCATAAAAGAGTTCTTGACATTTACATCTATACTCGATGTTAACAAATTTCTCTTATTCAGAAACAATTTTCTTGTCACTGTGCCTGAGAAAGTTAATAAAATACGAGGGCGTTTCAATAAATAACGCAACACATTTTTTCGGAAAGTAGGTAGTTTTTGTTCACACACTCTTGACTAAAAACCATTTTTTCGTTATAATTTTCGTTCAATGCGACGGCCTTACGCTACCTTATTGGTCAGGCCTTTATGCTACCTGGCACTTGTAACCGCCCTGTTAAACTGTTAAAAACTTAGTCAGCCGGTGTCGTAATTTGGAAATGAGAGTTGGTATGAATGTCGCTTGATAAATATTTCTCGTGAAGGGCCGTTGCGACAGAAGCAAAGGTCAGTTGTAGAAACTAGGCCACTGAATATTAAAAGTAACGTTATTAAGGAATACACCCGACTGACTACAAACAGTAAGAGGGCACGTACATTCGCGAGGGAGTGGTTCAAAATAAGCATTAATACTGTAAGGGAAATGGGTCATAAGTATAGTTACGTTGGTACACACTCAGCTGTATGCGGACGTACGATCGGGGTAGGGGCACATACGTTCTAAGTACTATCATTCCCCGTAGCCTGGTTAAAAATGACTTGTGGTTAAAATGCATTTATAAGTCTGAGAAGGAAAATAATGGGACTTTGTAATTGCAAGAAAAGAAAGATTTCAGTTTCTGAATGTCGCGGCGAATATGACCTAAATACTGAAACTGAACACATGCACGTATCTCTACTGTTCAGCAGTGCCGTCCTGAAGATCGTCGCCTCCATCTAAATTCTCAATACAAAATTAAAATAAAAATAATCTTTCAGAGTTTCAGGAGCTGGGATCCATGGTATCGTAAATGAGAAAATCGTATTGTTTCAGAAGTTGCTTTCATTATTTAGCACAATTTCACTTGAAATTACAGAACACTTCATTTATACGTCAACCCCCAGGACATGAGAACAACGAAAGGTAACTATTACTGAAACTAATAGACGAAGATGGTAAATCTTTTGTCTGTCAGTGTTAAATAATTTTCCAATGAATCTTTGGTATGAAAGTCAAATAATTAATTATACATTTATCAAGCAGAAAAAATTATTAAGTTTCATTACACACCCAACTGCGTGACGTCGGAGCCAAAGTCATGCTGCGTCAGTAACCTCCACATCATCCACGTACTGAATCCCACGAAGTGCAACCTTCGTTAGACCAAACAGATGGAAGTCGCAATGTGTGACGTCCATTTACATACCTTTGAACCCCGAACGGGTGGCCGGATGTGTCAGCACTACCAACAGAAATGGCCACATGTGCAGCGAGGTGTTTGATTGCGACCAGTGGATCACCACGAATGAGAGTATCTGCATGTCCCAACATTGCAGGAGTCAGCTGTGTGTGGCCACCGAGCACGAAGGAGCTCGGACAGGTTTCATCGACCTTGTTGCGATGATGTGCAGATGCCTCGCCTAACGACTCATCTTTCTGTTGTTCACTGCCAGGTCTGTGTATGAATATCTGCGATGCTATGGCTTTCCGCCAAAACAAAATAAGAGCTTTCAATTCCCCATCTGGGGGCTGGTTGCCAGCAGCGTAGGCGCTGCTCTTTAGCCGAGAGACATGAAGTATATAGCAGGAGGACATTTAAAATAGTGCTCCCCGATAGCTGAGTGGTCAGCTTGACGGATTGCCGTCCTATGGGCCTGGGTTCGATTCCCGGCTGGGTCGGGGATTTTCTCCGCTCAGGGAATGGGTGTTGTGTTGTCTTCATCATCATTTCATCCCCATCCAGCGCGCAGGCCACCCGATGTAGCGCCGAATGTAATAAGACCTGCACCAAGGTGGCCGGACCTGCTCCGCAAGGGGCCTCCTGCCCAATGACGCCAAACGCTTATTTCCATTTCATATGGATGGCGGAACATAGGTATAAAAAGGGGGAACATAATGGAAGAGAGCATACAAAAGGAGGTGACTGTAAAATGGAGATAAAAATCATAAAAAGTATTTTACACAAAGAAACACACACTGTAAGGATCAAAAGACCACAAGGCAAAGTACGACCAGAGCATAAAAATTGCAGAATCATTAAAACAGCCATGCAATGGGCAGCATAGCAAAGAACAATCACAGACAGTAAAAATACATACAAGTCAAGTACGTGATTACAACCACAGCACTTGATGTCACTGTAGAACGGCACCGAACACAATGCTGATGTAGCATACTCATGATGTAGAACAAACTGGGAGGATCTGCCAGAGGTAGGGATATGAGAGAGAAGGGAAGAAACAGGGGGAATGGGCGGTAATAGAGGGGTGGGGGGAGAGAAGAAGGGATCAGGTGGGGGGAAGCGCCAAAGAGAGTCGGGGGGGGGGGGGGGAAGGGTGGGAGAGGAAAACAGCCAAGGAGGGAGTGCAGAGACACAGGGGGAAAGGTGGAAAAACCGCTCTGGGAGACGAAGGGGAGGGGAAATGGGGGCCCTGGGGAGTGGAGGGGAACAAGACTGGGCTCCAGTTGATAGCAAGGGTAGACGTCACGGTGAAGTTCATCATCCAGAAGGGGAAGGTGCTGGAAAATTACTGATGAAGGATATGGAGGGTGTGGAGGTGGAGAGAGGGGGGCATACAGCGATAGAGGAGCAGTAACAAGGAGTGCAGAGAGAAAGGATACAAAGGGGTGGGGGGATCAAGTCTTCAGGCAGTGTAAAGGATGCAGATTGTGGCTGTGTTGGAGGAAAAGGAGGAGGTCGAAGAACGGGATGAGGTCATACAGGAGCCGTGTGGGGGACAGAAGGCAGATACAGAAGGAAAAGCGAAGTGCATGGTGTTCAAGGATATGGATGCACGAGATCCAGACAACGCTGGCATAACGGAGTAGAGGATGGATGAGGGATTTGTAGGTGTAGAGGATGGTGGAAGAATGCAATAACCATGTCTGACCGGACAGGAGTTTCAGGAGGCAGAGGGAGGTATGAGCTTTCTGCTGAATGGTCAGGAGATGAGGTGTCCAGGTGAGGTGACAGCTGAGGGTGAGACCAAGGTATCTCAGGGTGGAGGTGAGCGGGATGGGACGACTGTAAATGGTTAGGTAAAATTCATGGAGATGGAAGGAGCAGGTTATGTGGCCTAAGATGATTGCCTGGGTGTTGGAGGGTTCAAAATGGCTCTGAGCACTGTGGGACTCAACTGCTGAGGTCATTAGTCCCCTAGAACTTAGAACTAGTTAAACCTAACTAACCTAAGGACATCACAAACATCCATGCCCGAGGCAGGATTCGAACCTGCGACCATAGCGGTCTTGTGGGGTGTTGGAGGGGTTGATATGAAGGAACCACTGGTTGCACCACATGGTGAACTGATCAAGGTTTGGGGGGTGCATTGGGACTGTTGAAGGGTAGGATGGAGAGCCAGGAAGGCATTGCCATCAGCATATTGGAGGAAGTGTACAGGTGGGGCTGGCTTTGGCAAATTGGCAGCGTACAAGAGATAGAAGAGAGATGAAAGGACAAAGTCTTGGGGGATGCCAGCACTGGGATAACACATGTGGGAGTTGGTGTCGTAGAGGGTGACACAGGAAGAATGGTGTGAGAGGAAGGAAGCGACCAGATGGACAAAATTGATAGACAGGGCATAGGGTCGGAGTTGAAAAAGGAGACCACGATGCCACATATGGTCATAAGCATTTTGGAGGTCAAGGGAAACAAAAATGGCGGACTGATGGGAGTTAAGTTGGAGGGAGAAAATTGGGCAAGGTGAAGGAGTTAGGCTTCAGTGGAGATGGAGGGTCAGAAGCCACACTGGGTAAGGGGGAGCAGAAGGTGTTGATTAAGGTGGTGATGGATATGATGGGACAGAATGGACTTGAAGACCTTACTGAAGGCAGACGGGACAACAGGAATAGGTGGTGGAAAGGGGTTTGTTGGGTTTGAGGAACAAGAGGATGTGGAAAGTCTTCTACAGGTCGAGGTGGAAGCCAGTGGAGAGGATGATGTAGCAATCAGCAAGAACAGCCAGGAAGGAGAAGGAGCTTTCTTTGAGGTTGTGGTAGGTGACACAGTCATGGCCAGGGGCTGTGATGCGTTTTGTCCAGAGGATAACTTTAATGTCTTTTGCTATGATTTTAGTGTTGATGTCAGAGGGGATAACTGCCCCAAGTACTGGAGACTGGAAGTGAGTGGAGTGACCGAGGTATCTGCGCATTGTATGACGGTGGGGAAAAGGAAATAATCGAAGTGGGGATCATCATGGATGGAGAAAACCTAGAAAAGGTGAGAAGTGAAGTGGTTGGCCTTACTGAGGTTGTCAGGAAGGGGGGAGTCGTTGTGGAGAAAGGGGTAATGGAGTGTGGAATGGGAACCAGTGAGGTGATGGAAGGCAGACCAGTACTTGGTGAAGTTTATAGAGAGAGTGGTGTTGAGTCACGTACAGGTCTTGCACCAATGCTGGCAATTTTTTGCTGAAATGAGAATCCAAACATTTCGCTGGTGTTCCTGCTGGTGGTGGACTGTATCCCTGTCATGAGTGCACAGGAAGGAGCGATAAAGGTGGTGGGATTCGAGGAGGGCAGTCCGTGGAGGAAGAGAGGGATCGGGGGGGGGGGGGGGGGAGGGTGGATGGTTTTAATAGGAGCATGGGCCTCCATGGCATCAGTAATAGTCTTCTGAAGGAAGGGCGAGGTGTGTCGGGATGATGATAGGTAAGAGGGTGGCTTGCTACCTGTGTGGTGATGGATTCCCAGTAGGCATCACAGTTGGCACAGTGGTAGTCATTGACTATTTGGGAGGGGGAGCAAGGTGGGGAGCCAGAGGTGGGTGTTGAGGAGACATTATGGTGAAAAGGACAGGGAGGTGGTTGCTACCTGTGGGGTCTAGGATGTCTATGGTGATATGCCCAGGGAGGATGGCATAGGCAAAGACAACATGGGGGATGCTTCTGGGATGGGTGTTCTGCGATAGAGGAACACGGTCATCTTGGATTGTGGGGAGGAAATGATGCCACCACACAAGGGTGGCAGGGGAGTGGCTGTGGATGTTGATGTCGGTGGCAATCACACAGGTGGAGTGGGTGCAGTCAATGTGGGAGATGAAGTGGGAGTAAGTGGCCAAGGTGTTGAAGTGAAAGATGGAGTGAACAGTGAAAGAGATCTGTTGGAGGGTGTGGAGGCATTGGAAAGTGTGGATGTTTTGGAGGTCAATGGTTAAGAAACACATGATGTCTTCAGCCATGGGGGCAGATGGAAGGAATTGTTGGGGTGGATGGGGGTTGGTTGGACAGACAGGGGTGGTAAGCTTTGGGGTGGCAGGAGGGGGTTTAGCCTTAGATTTGTGAGAGTAGGTGGGATATAGTCCTTTTCAGGTGTTACAGGAAGGAGGGGTGGCGAAGTTGGGACAGTTTTTGAGGAAGTAGGAGGTCTTACGATGGGGGCAGGTGGGGGGTTTACAGTTGGTGGTCAGATGATCATTATACATTATGCAGGGCTGGCAGTGGTAGGATTGGGGAGGAGATTTAGAGGGTTCAAGTGGGTGGTGGCAATGAAAAATCTGAGTGCCCTGGGTGAGGTCATTGTTGATGGAGGAGGCAGACTTCAAAAAGACCTATATGAGGTAAGTGGGACCAGAGGCATTGTAGATATGGTGGGCAGACCAGATTTCTAGGTCAGGGTGAGAGTTTAGTTCAGCCAGCAACCTAATCATCCATGATTATGAGGCTGTGATTGGTGATCATGGCGGTGTAGGATGGGGAGTGATGGGGAGGGTGGCGCTGGTGAGGAGAGGAAGAGGAGAGGAAGGGTGTCAGGGACGTGTGGGGGACAAATATGATATGTGGAAGTTTATGGAGGGGGTCTGTATGAAATGAGAGAGAGGAGGGACTTGATGAGGACTGAGTCCCTGTGGGAATCAGTTGGGAGATGGAAGCACCTGGGAGATACTTTTGTATCTCCATGGTGAGGGTATGGGCTTCGAGGAACTTAGGGTCTGGGTTGACAGGACAAAGTTGTGGATGGTGGGGACCGGTGTATGGGTGACAGGAGGAGGGGTGGTATCCATGGAGATGATGGCGGGAGGGGGAGAGGTGGTGATTTTTTTTTTGGAAGTGGTTGGAGCAGAGTCAGCATTGACGCCTTTCTGGTTTTTTTTGGTGAGGGTAGCCTGGGAAGAGGGAGAGGAACGGGGAGGAGAAGGAGGAGAAATCGGAAGGAATGAGCTCCCTGACACACGCAGGCGGAAGAAGCTTGCCCGTCCGTCTCCCGTGCTGATGAATGGCCCTCCTGGGGGTGGGGAGGCGTGGCGCGGCGTCCCACGCGCCGAGATAGCGGCCCGCCAGACCGCACCACACTAGGCGAGCCTTAAACGAACCCTGAAGCGGGCCGGCCGTACCTCTTTGTCGTCCTTAGAGGATGGCGGCTAATCGCTCCTGCTCTCTGCTCTTCTCCTCTCAGGTGCTCCAGCTATCGCGATACATCTAGATGTTTTAGTCGCAGCTGGAGGCGACAAGTGCTTCATCTGATACACATGTTATAGGCCATTTGTGACTAAAGTTAATATCTACTGATTAATTTTAAAATTTTCAAGTCGCAACGTTATTCAGATCGTGGTTATGAGCATAATGTATTTAAGAGGGCTTCTTGAAAAGCAACGCCTCCGAATCTTTTATGAGAAAACTCGTTCCGCGTTTTAAATAAAACAAACGTTGTTAACATTCTACATCTTTATTCCTCATGTCTATGTACGAATTTTGCAGCCTTCTTCTGCTAGACGGCTCCGAACTGCAGCGAATAGCATTACAGCGTGCAGCTTAACTACGACGGTGCTTGAGGAACGTCGTGCTGTAACTGAATTTCGAATTTCTCGAATTTGTCTACACATGGAACACCCTCTCCTTCAGGATGACAACACAAGACCACACACGAACGCTACGACATCTGCAACATTCCGATGCCTTGAGTTCACTGTCATCGATCGTTGTCTGTAAAGTTTCGACTTGTCCCCACCCTATTTTCACCTGTTTACAAAACGTAAAGAATACCTTCGAGACCTTCACTTTGGTATTGATGAAGCAGTGCTAGCAGAGGTGAGGTTGTGGGTCCGTCAGCAGAGTGAAACATTCTACAGTGATGATATCAACGAACTGTCTCTCGTTGGGAGAAATGAGTTCTCGTCAGGGTGACTAGACTGAGAAATAAATATGTAAACATGAAGAATAAATAAGTAGATTGTTAGTAGCTTTTGTTGTATTGAAAAAGCTTATAGAATTTTCACATAAAAACTTGGAGGCATTTAATTTTCAGCACGTCCCTCACACATTTAAAAATGTGTTACTCTTTCCCGGGGATCGTCTAAATTATTACTTACAATTAATCAGTCAAACAATCCTGTTCCAGTCAGGCACTAAGTTCCAGAAACATATTAATTAATTAATAGTTTCCACGTTGTCCGAGAAGTACAGTGACACTATTAAAATAATTCGAAATGCTGCAGCAATCGTTTTCATTCTGAATTTTATTTCATTTGACATTTAAGATCATAAACAATGTATTCATACTCTCTTCACTAAACTGCAAATCACATTTCAAAAGAAGAACCTTTTTCACATGTTTCGTGCTCAGTCGTGTACGACGATTTCTCTGATTCAATAAAATTATTCACTTATTGTAATGCAAGTCCACAGGCTCTACAACACTTCTTCTCACCCTTTCTGAGACCTTTGCCCTGAGTGTAATCATATATTAGCTAGAACGTCACCTCCTCCCCTCCAGTCACTATGTTCAACATATTAGCTCCTAACTAAATTTTAGAACGAAAGAGAGTTTTGTTTGTTCTGTTTTATTTTTAAATCGACGAAACATAAATGATATTTAGTTTTTGTAAGTGTTTTATTAAATCACAAACAAATGAATCACTCAGCTCGTACTGCTTATTTATAACATTTTTGTGGTATAATGAAGTATTTCTCACACCACTGTGTCACTTCTCAGAAGAAAAGCTGTTTTTTCACTCTCAGGGCAAACACTTGTCACAAAACCACCTTTCTCTGTGTCACTCTCCTTCCTATCGGCACTTGCTTCAATCACATCCTACATCCTGATTAAAAATCAACCAAGCTAAAATATGTGTACTATACTTATTGTTTGTAAATCACTGGATCGCTGGGCTCCTTACTTCTGAACCGGTAGAAATTGGAAGACTGTAGGCTGTCATTACTATTATTATTATTATTATTATTATTAATATTATTATACTGTGTATGCTATACAGCAATGTTGTAGCCATTGCATAGTTACTGTTGTGTTGTCAGTCAGTTTGTCCATCTATTGCGAAGTGAGTAATGAAGCTATTTCTGGCCTGTCTTCAGAACAGCCTGCAACTTGGAGACATTTCAGCAGATCTGACGTATATGCCTCAATTTTACTGTTATAGACGTGGGGCACAAAGAAAAAAATATGTGTGTAGCAGCTGGATTAAGTGAAAAGGATGATGTTCATACATTCGTTTCACATTCTGTAAGCTCCAAAACGTCGTTGCGCGTGTTTATCCAAGTACTAGAAAAAATGTAATTACTGGAAACTTTTTTTTTTGTTATCAGTATTGCAGTGTAGCGAAATAGTGATAATAGTAACGATCTTTCGAATACCATCTTGTTTCGTGACCGAAACTAGATCAAACCCTTTTGTTTTACCTTTAGAAAATTTAATTTTACGTCTCAGGGGGTAATTACTCACACTATTGGGAACCACTGATATACAGTGTAAGTTCTGTAAAGTAAATAATTTTGCGCCTTTGACTGTAACTGTTTTTATTCTGTTATTGCAGTTTCGGCCTATGTGCCATTGCTGAGCTTAATACTAGATATGTTACGACAAGGAAACAGGTCAAAAATAACGACGTCCCTATAGGGCTGCGTCGACCTTGAGAGGAGTAGCTTCAACGACTGTTATCAGTTGCACGGTTAACATGATGCGTAAACTTTGTATGAAAGTTGCAATGTAACTCTGGCTGCACAGAGTTAGTCAACGTGGGGCGGAGATAACAATGTTAATCGAATTTGTACATACAGATATATTTCAGCCTGCGTGTAAACACAAGTTTATGCATCAAGTTGCCTGTGTCGCTGATAAAAGCTGTTGAATCTACTTCTTAATCCGTTATCTTGTAGTAATATGACATCCAGTCTTACGTTTGACAATGGCCCGTGCTCCGAAACTGCAGTAACAGAATAAAGGCAGGGACGATTCATCATCCTCACTCATTCGACTGGTCATTCCATGCAACAGTTCCGAAAGTTTTATTCACGTTCACTGAGGATAGCAATGTCATCAGTGAATCTTATCACTGATATTCTTTCATTAAGAATTTTGAGCCTGTACTTCAACCATTCTATTATGTTCGTCATTCTTTCTTCGATGAATAGATTGAACAGCAACAGCGAAAGAATGTGTCCCTGTCTTACACCTTTTTTAATTTGAGCGCTTAGTTTTTTGTCTTCCATTCTTATCATTCTCATTTTGGTTTCTTTGCACCGTGTGTTACCCGCCATTCTCTAAAATAGATTACACCTGTGTTTCTCAGATTTTCTAACACTGTTTTACATTTCAGAAGCTTCTCTGGGTTCACAAATCCAATTAATGTGTCTGGACTACTCCGAAGTCTTGTTTTCTTCATGAAGTGCAACGTCAGAAATTCCTCTACCGCGCATTTACCTTTCCTAAGGCCAAAATCATCGTCACCCAAGGGATACTAAATCTTCTTTTCTATTCTACTGTATATTATTCTTGTCAGTAACTTTGATGCATGAGCGGTTAACCTGATTTATGATAATTTTCGCCCTTATCTGCCCTCCCTATCTTCGGAATCCTATGGATGCCACTTTCCCGAAAGTAGGATGGTATATTTCTAGTCTCATAGACCCGTGGTCTAGGGGTAGCGTCTTTGATTCATAATGAAAACGTCTTCGGCCCCGGGTTCGATCCCCGCTACTGCCTAAATTTTGATAAATAATCAGCATTGGCGGCCGAAGACTTCCGGCATAAGAAGTCAGCCTCATTCTGCCAACGGCCTTGTCAAAGAGGGCGGAGGAGCGGATAGAGGTCCAGGGCATTCTCTTGTCCTAGGGGTGGGAAATTGCCCCTAAAGGCGGAAGAATCAGCAATGATCAACGACATGAGGATGCAGAAGGCAATGGAAACCACTGCATTAAAGACACGTAACGTGTATCCACAGGACATGTGGCCTGTATTTGAAGAAGTGTCATGATGATCTCTCCATTGGCAAAAGATTCCGGAATAGTCCCCCATTCGGATCTCCGGGATGGGACTGCCAACGGGGAGGTTACCATGAGAAAAAGATTGAATAATCAACGAAAGGATAACGTTCTACGAGTCGGGGCGTGGAATGTCAGAAGCTTGAACGTGGTAGGGAAACTAGAAAATCTGAAAAGGGAAATGCAAAGGCTCAATCTAGATATAGTAGGGGTCAGTGAAGTGAAGTGGAAGGAAGACAAGGATTTCTGATCAGATGAGTATCGGGTAATATCAACAGCAGCAGAAAATGGTATAACAGGCGTAGGATTCGTTATGAATAGGAAGGTAGGGCAGAGGGTGTGTTACTGTGAACAGTTCAGTGACCGGGTTGTTCTAATCAGAATCGACAGCAGACCAACACCGACAACGATAGTTCAGGTATACATGCCGACGTCGCAAGCTGAAGATGAACAGATAGAGAAAGTGTGTGAGGATATTGAAAGGGTAATGCAGTATGTAAAGGGGGACGAAAATCTAATTGTCATGGGCGACTGGAATGCAGTTGTAGGGGAAGGAGTAGAAGAAAAGGTTACAGGAGAATATGGGCTTGGGACAAGGAATGAAAGAGGAGAAAGACTAATTGAGTTCTGTAACAAGTTTCAGCTAGTAATAGCGAATACCCTGTTCAAGAATCACAAGAGGAGGAGGTATACTTGGAAAAGGGCGGGAGATACGGGAAGATTTCAATTAGATTACATCATGGTCAGACAGAGATTCCGAAATCAGATACTGGATTGTAAGGCGTACCAGGAGCAGATATAGACTCAGATCACAATATAGTAGTGATGAAGAGTAGGCTGAGGTTCAAGACATTACTCAGGAAGAATCAATACGCAAAGAAGTGGGATACTGAAGTACTGAGGAATGACGAGCTACGTTTGAAGTTCTCTAACGCTATAGATACAGCAACAAGGAATAGCGCAGTAGGCAGTACAGTTGAAGGGGAATGGACATCTCTAAAAAGGGCCAGCACAGAAGTTGGGAAGGAAAACATAGGTACAAAGAAGGTAGCTGCGAAGAAACCATGGGTAACAGAAGAAATACTTCAGTTGATTGATGAAAGGAGGAAGTACAAACACGTTCCGGGAAAATCAGGAATACAGAAATACAAGTCGCTGAGGAATGAAATAAATAGGAGGTGCAGGGAAGCTAAGACGAAATGGCTGCAGGAAAAATGTGAAGACATCGAAAAAGATACGATTGTCGGAAGGACAGACTCAGCATACAGGAAAGTCAAAACAACCTTTGGTGACATTAAAAGCAACGGTGGTAACATTAAGAGTACAACGGGAATTCCACTGTTAAATGCAGAGGAGAGAGCAGATAGGTGGAAAGAATACATTGAGAGCCTCTATGAGGGTGAAGATTTGCCTGATGTGATAGAAGAAGAAACAGGAGTCCATTTAGAAGAGATAGGGGATCCGGTATTAGAGTCGGAATTTAAAAGAGCTTTGGAGGACTTACAGTCAAATAAGGCAGAAGGGATAGATAACATTCCATCAGAATTTCTAAAATCATTGGGGGAAGTGGCAACAAAACGACTATTCACGTTGGTGTGTAGAATGTATGAGTCTGGCGATACACCATCTGATTTTCAGAAAAGCATCATCCACACAATTCCGAAGACGGCAAGAGCTGACAAGTGCGAGAATTATCGAACAATCAGCTTAACAGCTCATGCATCGAAGCTGCTTACAAGAATAATATACAGAAGAATGGAAAAGAAAATTGTGAATGCGCTAGGTGACGATCAGTTCGGCTTTAGGAAAAGTAAAGGGACGAGAGAGGCACTTCTGACGTTACGGCTAATAATGGAAGCAAAGCTAAAGAAAAATCAAGACACTTTCATAGGATTTGTCGACCTGGAAAAAGCGTTCGACAATATAAAATGGTGCAAGCTGTTCGAGGTTCTGAAAAAAGTAGGGGTAAGCTATAAGGAGAGACGGGTCATATACAATATGTACAACAACCAAGAGGGAATAATAAGAGTGGACGATCAAGAACGAAGTGCTCGTATTAAGAAGTGTGTAAGACAAGTCTGTAGCCTTTCGCCCCTACTCTTCAATCTGTACATCGAGGAAGCAATGATGGAAATAAAGGAAAGGTTCAGGAGTGGAATTAAAATACAAGGTGAAAGGATATCAATGATACGATTCGCTGATGACATTGCTATCCTGAGTGAAAGTGAAGAAGAATTAAATGATCTGCTGAACGGAATGAACAGTCTAATGAGTACACAGTATGGTTTAAGAGTAAATTGGAGAAAGACGAAGGTAATGAGAAGTAGTAGAAATGAGAACAGCGAGAAACTTAACATCAGGATTGATGGTCACGAAGTCAATGAAGTTAAGGAATTCTGCTACCTAGGCAGTAAAATAACCAATGACGGACGGAGCAAGGAGGACATCAAAAGCAGACTCGCTATGGCAAAAGTGGCATTTCCGGCCAAGAGAAGTGTCTACTAATATCAAATACCGGCCTTAATTTGAGGAAGAAATTTCTGAGGATGTGCGTCTGGAGTACAGCATTGTATGGTAGTGAAACATGGACTGTGGGAAAACCGGAACAGAAGAGAATCGAAGCATTTGAGATGTGGTGCTATAGACGAATGTTGAAAATTAGGTGGACTGATAAGGTAAGGAATGAGGAGGTTCTACGCAGAATCGGAGAGGAAAGGAATATGTGGAAAACACTGATAAGGAGAAGGGACAGGATGATAGAACATCTGCTAAGACATGAGGTAATGACTTCCATGGTACTAGAGGGAGCTGTAGAGGGCAAAAACTGTAGAGGAAGACAGAGATTGGGATACGTCAAGCAAATAATTGAGGACGTAGGTTGCAAGTGCTACTCTGAGATGAAGAGGTTAGCACAGGAAAGGAATTCGTGGCGGGCCGCATCAAACCAGTCAGTAGACTGATGACCAAAAAAAAAAAAAAAAAGATTCTACAAACCAATTGAACAGTCGTTTTTGTGGCACTTTCCCCAATGACTTTAAAATCCGGAAAGAATGTCTGCCGCCTTAATGAACGTCAAGTCTTACAAAGCTCTACTGACTGTAAAATCTGAGTTATACTTGATTCCCTGTAGCTTCTATGTCGACTCCAGTGTCATTTTATGTCACGCTATCAGGACCTTCTTGACCCTCGTACAAACCTTCAACATACTCTTCCCATGTGTTACGCTTTCCCTCTGCGGTTAACACTTAATGTTGACGCCTTTGCCTTTAATTTCATCTAACCTAGTTTTCTCTTTTTTTAATGCGCTGAATCAGTTCTTACGACGTCCGTTTCTTCTTTGATTTCTTCACTTTTTTCCTGCAACCATTTCATATTGGATTTCTTGCAGTTTCGATTTATTTCTCTCCTAAGTGACTTACATTGCTGTACTACTATCTTATTTTGAACATTTTTGTACTTCTTTCTTTCATCGATCAACTGAAGTATTTGTTCTATTGCCCAAAGTTTCTTCGCAGTTACCTTCCTTGTTTGTATATTTGTCTGTCCAACTCCTCTGATAGTCCTTTTTAGTAACGACCGTTCATCTTCAACTGAAACCCCTACTGTCATATTCATTGCCGTAGTATTTACAGTTTTAGAGACTTTCGAACACACATCATCATTCCTCCGCAGTTGGACTGTCTCACTGCTTTCCACACCGATTCTTCCGGACGGTTTTCGTAAACTTCAGTCTGTTCTTCGTCGTTACTAAATTGTGATCTGAATGTATATGTTCTTCTGGCTACGCCCTGCAAATCTCTGTCTCACTATGAGATTATCCAACTGGAATCGTCCCGTGTCTCCATGTCCGTGCCGGCCGCTGTGGCCGAACGGTTCTAGGCGCTTCAGTCCGGAACCGCGCGACTGCTATGGTCGTAGGTTCGAATCCTGCCTCGTGCATGGATGTGTGTGATGTCCCTAGGTTAGTTAGGTTTAAGTAGTTCTAAGTCTAGGGGACTGATGACCTTAGATGTTAAGTCCCATAGTGCTCAGAGCCATCCAAGTCCTCATAGACTTTTTCTGTCTCTTCAACTTCCACTTGTAACGTCAGGATTTACAACTCTACTGTTGTTGTTGAAGATGGTTTGCTAGCGATTCTGATGAGAATAATATCTCACTCCCTGCCCAACGTACCTATTCATGACGAATCCTACTCCGTTCACGTTATTTACTACTGCTGTCGATATTACCTTTAATTTGTCTGACCAAAAATCCCTATCTTCTTCCAGTTTCACTGCACTGACACCCACTACGTCTACACCATGTTTTTCGAAACTGTATTCGGCGGAACACTGGTGTTTTCCGACATTATGACGATATTAAATATTTTTTTAATATTCTGTTATGAATTCTGTGATATTAATTATGATTAAAAGTTGAAATAATCGCTAAATAAACCAAGTCTCCAAATTTTTTAAAACTGATAATCTCCCTGTAGCAGTCCTTCTCTCCCGGGCATGCGACCGAGCATGGTGACACAGTGATTAGCAACTGGACTCGCATTCGGAAGGACGACGGTTCAAACCCGCTTCCGGACATCCAGATTTAGGATTTCTGTGAGTTCCCTAAATCGCTTTAGGCAAACACCGGGATGGTTTCTTTGAAAGGGCCCTGCAGACTTCCTTCCCAAACTTACCTAACCCGAAGGAACCGATGACTTCGCTGTTCGGTCCCCTACCCCTAAATCAACCAACCAACCGGGCATCCGAGTGGTGAGATAATCCGGAATCTTTTGCCGCTGGAGAGATCATCACGACACTTTTTCAATTACAGGCCACATGTCACTTGGACACGAATTATATGTCTTTAATACAGTGGTTTCTATTGTCGTCCACTTCCTTGTGCGATATAAGAGAACCGGAAAGTAAAGAATCATACCCAAAATCCTTCTCCATTTTTTGCGGTACTTTGCCCCAGGAACATCGCTTCGCGAGGATCAGCAGTAATCAAACAACACTGCGTTACTCAATTTCCTTGATGACTCTCTTGCATTTCAGAAATGCCTTGAAGAAACAGGTCTCCACGTTCGTCAGTAACGGCACCAAGGCTGTCCGAGAAGAAGTCGAAGTGACTATTAAAAAAATGTTGTATAAGTGAGATTTTACATCCCATAACGTGGTATGACGTCAGTAGCTCTTGCACAATATCGCGATAGTTCTCTGTAGTGTGGTTGCTTCATTAGTTTTTACAGACACTTGTGACAGACAGTCATCTTATTGTTTCAACACCACTCAGCAAAACAAGGAAATGTTCATCAGTCGTTAATTTCTAATTTGCCACTCTACAAATATTTTCCCCTTTGTTTTGGTTTGACTGATCCGCGGATACTTTCCTCGCAAGAACACGGATCCACGTGAAGTTTTGTTGATGGCATTCACAAGTTTTTGACGAGATAACATTCAGTGTGCAGCGGAGGTAGATACCCATTTTTGCGGTCAACAAGAGTAATGATGGCCAAGCAGTGGTTCATTCCGAGCGGGCGATTTTTGCCATAATGGTGGTTTTTTTCTGTCTCTGCTGTCCCACTCGCATAGATAGCAGCAGTGCTTTGTGTACCTGAGCTACATGCCGAGAATAATAATTACAGCTACTCTGAGATCTCCAAACATATGCCATTTGTATTTTTCGTCCTGCACAAGTCTGAGGACCAGTTTAAGGTTCTCATATATATCTTTAAGGTTGACTGACTAAGCAATCTGAAAGCAATGAAATTCGTTTCCATTGTGGATATTAATTTCAGACAACTTTGTTGAAACCTATGAATAAGCGCCATTCATTTACAGTGAAATCATAGCTAAGAGCGCACATAGGGAACGTGATATCATTACAAAAAATCATGTCACCGTGCTTGGAGAAATATTCAGAAAAACCGAATGATGGCGACGGTGAAGGATCACCTTCGTATCGCGAATAAAAAATTTATGTCATCATTTTAATCGCGACACTAAAAGTTCAGCCTGTTACTTCAAAAAGTTAAAACACTGTCAAGATCATTGAGGTTCTATTGACAGAATCTAATATGATTCAGAGAGGCCTAGTAATCTTAGGTCGACATACGTGTCTCCTCCGACGACTTCTGCGAATTCGTCTTCAGCAATTGTCAAGGTTTCAGGAGGCATTGGTATCGGCAAATCTTTCCTGTGACATACAGGTCTTATAGCTTATGGTAAATAAGGATATTGCACAGTGGTCATCATCGAGGTCATTCCATCAATTTTTGTCAGAAAAAGAACAGTACGTAGTGGTCCATTGGTTCCCTAACAATCATGGGAAGAGCAAAAATTACGCGACGTGATCCGTTTAACCAACCGAAAGTGTAAAACATGACGAACAGCGTATATGGAGTCCTTGTTCTGACCTGTGTCACTAACCTTACACCGAAATAAAATTCTTAGCTCTTTTTACAAGAGGTTTAATTTTGCGTTTCTTGAGCTTTCAGAGTTAACTCTCCACAGATATAACAAAAAGAGTTTGCGCTAATTACAGACATACGAGCCATTTACTTTGTGACTTAACACGAAATACAGGGTGATTCAAAAAGAATACCACAACTTTAAAAATGTGTATTTAATGAAAGAAACATAATATAACCTTCTGTTATACATCATTACAAAGAGTATTTAAAAAGTTTTTTTTTCACTCAAAAACAAGTTCAGAGATGTTCAATATGGCCCCCTCCAGACACACGAGCAATATCAACCCGATACTCCAACTCGTTCCACACTCTCTGTAGCATATCAGGCGTAACAGTTTGGATAGCTGCTGTTATTTCTCGTTTCAAATCATCAATGGTGGCTGGGAGAGGTGGCCGAAACACCATATCCTTAACATATCCCCATAAGAAAAAATCGCAGGTGGTAGGATCAGGGCTTCTTGGAGGCCAGTGATGAAGTGCTCTGTCACGGGCTGCCTGGCGGCCGATCCATCGCCTCGGGTAGTTGACGTTCAGGTTTCATAACTAACCTTTTCGTAGGACTCTCCATACAGTTGATTGTGGAATTTGCAGCTCTCTGCTAGCTCTGCGAGTCGATTTTCCTGGGCTGCGAACAAATGCTTGCTGGATGCGTGCTACATTTTCATCACTCGTTCTCGGCCGTCCAGAACTTTTCCCTTTGCACAAACACCCATTCTCTGTAAACTGTTTATACCAACGTTTAATACACCACCTATCAGGAGGTTTAACACCATACTTCGTTCGAAATGCACGCTGAACAACTGTCGTCGATTCACTTCTGCCGTACTCAATAACACAAAAAGCTTTCTGTTGAGCGGTCGCCATCTTAGCATCAACTGATGCTGACGCCTAGTCAACAGCGCCTCAAGCGAAGAAATGTACAACTAAATGAAACTTTATAGCTCCCTTAATTCGCCGACAGATAGTGCTTAGCTCTGCCTTTTGTCGTTGCAGAGTTTTAAATTACTAAAGTTGTGGTATTCTTTTTGAATCACACTGTATAAATAAAAAACTTTCACGAACTAAGGACTATAAACAGTCACCTCCAAAAACTGTAAGAACTCTCAGTGCTGCGGATTAATAGCTTTTTGTACTAGAATAAAGCACCTGCTCGCACCTAGTTGCTTGTTAGTGGATTTTTGGTCAAGAAGAATCCTGTAATTATACCCCAGCCTCCATATTCGCCAGAAATGGTCTCATGCGACTTTTTTGTCTCCCCAAAAAGTAAAGAAATGTTCGTCGTTTTACATTCATATCTGGGATTGAAAGGCGTTGCTGTGAGATCTAATAGTTTTCCCAAAGATTTATTTCCAGAAGTGCTTCGATGTTTGGAAAAATCACTGACATAAGTGTGTAATACCTAATGGGACTATTGTGAAGGGATTACACTGATGTAGACAAGTACATAAAATGCTTTCAAAAACAAGTAAATTTCCGCAGTTCTTTGAACACACAACGCCAGAAGTTTTTTTTGTTAACTTAAGGATCTTTTATATTCATTCAGAAATTACTTGTACACTTTTTCGGTGTAGTACAGGCGTTCCGCTGTTTTTGCTTCCATTTAAAAAATAAATAAATATTGGGTGTATCTGTCCGCTACGAAAAGTCCTTTGTTAACTAAGAGCATTTTCATGCTATTTACTTCGCGCTTTAGGGAAATAAAGCAGTTATGTAGTAGGCAATACTTGAAGAAAAAAGCGCTGTGCTGACAGTTAATTTTTCCACATTTATGCCAATTTTTTGTGAAGGTATTGACGTCTCACCTAAATGTTACGCGTTTAATGTGTGTCGCACCAGAATTACCATTTCAGTTTGTTATTATTTGTTAATGGAGGCGTCACAATCAAAAGCGAAAAGCTTTTCAAAGTTATACAATACAAGAAAAGCAGTATTGTTCGTACAACGAATCACAATAAAGGGTCAGTTAATAGTTTCGGCAAACATATTATTTTATTTTAAACTCGTCACCGACAGCAATTATTTATCTGTTGACAAGGATATAGTGATGTACCAATTCGTATTTATAGAATATGTCATTATTCCACCCTCAGACGAGTCCGTTTTCACCAGTATCACAAACTGTACGCGCAAAGCTTCGCAGGTGAAAGAAATTAAGGTGGCTGAAGCTCCTTAAATCTGTGCAAAACGCGTAAAATAAGATAAAGAATTATCAAAAGACAGACCTGTTGAAAACAGATTCAGAAATTCATAATTACAGCAGCATTTCCGAAAGGAGGAAGCAGGCATTATGAGCAAGAACAAGCTCAAAGTGGGAGGTTGCAGTCTTGCGCAGCAACCCATATGGCGGGGCCATTACGAACGGAGAACTTGGCTGACTTGAAGCATGATTGAGAGAAATAAGCTGCCGTAGCTCGTTTCAGTATCCTTTAACGCCCCAACGAAGATGGCATAAGGGAAACGTTAATTAGGAAGAGCCATAAATAAATGATACTTAATTAAGAGCAAATGAGAGGGAAAATGTAAGGCGATGGCTTCGAAGGAAGTGCCATAATGCTAGCTGGCACCCTGAGCCCTTTGAAGGACGGGGCTGTGATGTTCTGGAAGCAGAGTTACACGAGACATTTTGCAGCATCGGGTCAGAACTAAATGGATTGGCGGAGGCCACAGTTCACTGAGTTAGGTCTACAACGAGCAGTCTACGCCACTAGCGTGTCATCATCACCATCATCTCATCATTTATTGCATTAACGGACGTTTAAGGCCTACAGCAGAAGAGACAAAAGAAATAACCACACAATAAAAGGCAGAAAATCAGCAAGCTATAAAAATATAAAAACACAATAAAAGAAGAAGTCAGTCAGTCACAACAGGGGAGACACGTACTGCTGATGGTAATCCGTCGAAGCCGACCTTTATCTTCATCTTTCACCGCCGTCGGCCCCACTAGTTTGAGGACTTTTAGTACTCGATCCTTCTAGCGTGTCCTTAGACGTCATCTTTGGCGTTTTCCAGCAAGTGGAGAAGGGAAGATCCGGTATAGAAGGGATGCATCTGCTCGAAGCTTGTGGCTGAGCCACTGTAGCCTCCTGTGTCCCAATTTTCGGCTAATGTATGGCTTCCAAAGCGCTGGTACAAGTCTTCTTTCGTTCTTCGTTTTCATTTATCTTCCGTGGCATTATAGACGGGTCCATAGGACTTTCGAAGTACCTTCCTCTCGAAGGCACACATTGGTTCTTCAGTTGTTCCTGATGTCGCCCAGGTGTCACAACCACATAATAGTACCGGCTACACTAGCGTCATGTACAGCTGTATCTTATTCTTCTGTGATACCAGTCATGACCTGAATAAATTGTTGAGACTAAAGAACACGCGATTAGCGTTTACTATTCGTTGATTTTTTCGCCACTTCACTTTTGTTGGTCTGTATAGATCCCAGCTACCCCAATTCTTGATCTCGTTCAAAGGTATACCCATCAACAACAATGGATGGAACGAGAGCTTGACGGCATGATACAATGAGATATTTTGTCTTGTCATCATTCACCACCAGCCCAATTTTCTTCGCGTTGTGGAGAAATCGGGAAGTATCAGCGGATACTTGCTCGAAGATGTCAACATGAATCACATCCCCAGCAAATGCAAGAATTGTCTGTTTCAAACATCTCCGTTTCTCTGATGCGACCAGTCTCATTGCTTACTTTTTCCAAGGATAAGCTGAACGGTATTGGAACTAGTGGATCTCTTTGCCTCAGTTCATTTTGATACTGAATGGTAGCGATAACTGGTCGCCAAACTGTACTTGAAAAGCTGATTGGGAGTAGCAAGCTGCAGTTAATCCTTCCGATGGGATGTAAATTCCTCTGACGTTTTCCTGAGTACAGAGCGATCAATGTTGTCATAACTCCCTTCCCTTTTGTGCAGGTCTTGGGAGGCCGAACGGTACCGACCTACCGTCGTGTCATTCTCAACCGATAGGCATCACTGAATGGGGATATGGACAGGCATTTGGTCAGCTCATCACTATCCTAGCCACTGTCAGTTTTCGTGAGTGAAGCTGCTACGTCGTCTCAATCAAGTAACTCCTCTACTGGCCTCCCAAGGGCTCAGGGTACCCCCTCCCCCCCTTACAAACAGTACTAAGCAGACCAGGACTGCTATCCACCCAAGTGCTAGCCAAGGTCGCCAGTGATTAACTTCAGTGATCTGATGGGAAATGGCGTTACCACTGCAGCAAGGGCGCTGGAAATATTGTCATAAGCTTGTCGAAAATCAGTGACGTTAAGGAGTAATTCCCAATTGAATTTGTCAAATTTTTCTATCGGCTACCTCAGGGTAAATATGTGGTCTAGAGTCGATTGTCCAGGCACGAAGCCACATTGACAGGAGCCGACAATCCCTTCAGCCAATGGATTCATGCTGTTTAACAGCAGCCTTGTGTAGACTTTATAATCGCTTTCAACTAATGAAATCCCTGAGTAGCTGTATACTTGAGTAGCATGGCCCATCTTGAGGATGGGACATACAATTGATCCCTTCCACTCCTCAGGAATTATTCCTGCTATCCAAATGGAAGATAGAACAAGCTTCAAAGCATCCAGGTGGTGAACCTTACTCCCTGGAGCCTTGATCGTGAGAGCGTTCATTACAATACTGTTTTAGGGACATCCACTCCATCAGACTGGCCCCATATCTGTACTGTCGCAGCTACTGTAATGCCATGATTCACTTCAGTTCTCAAAATGTTTTTAAACAGGTTTACCTGTTCTGATAGTAGTTGTCCGTAGACATCTCTCGCAGATCTTATGGAAAGGCAAAAAAGGGCGTGATGACTCTGATTGTTCGACTGCTACCAACAGACTTTTTTACTTTCACGTTTTTTCTTTCTTGTGAGCTGATCTGTATCACGTTTGCCTAGTAATAAGCTATCCTTTCATCTTCCGAAAGTTTTCTAGTCATTTTAGCCTTTTCACTGGTTTGGTCTCTATAGATTTCCGACGTTCTTCATCGAATCAAGGTTTATTTCTGCTTTTTGGATGGCAAACAAGCTCTTCTTTCGCACTCACTGATAATACATTCTGCAACGCCATCCATACGCTTTCTACGTTGTTACGATTCTGTGATGTTGTGAGGTATTCTGCACTTTTATCCTGATAACGCTGTCTCCCTTCTACATCTTCCAATTTATTCTTATCATAGCTAACCATCTTTTCAGCGTAACTTCGAAATTTGGTAGACAGTTCGAAACGTAGCTTGACTATCACAAAAAACTTATTGGACTTCGAATCTGCCACATGGAAGGCTCACGTTTTTGACACTTCCGTGATGTCTTTGGTTACCTGCAAAATGGTCAATCTGGTTTGCTTTACTACCGTCAGTGGCAGACCTCAGCTTTTCAAACTGTTAAATTTGCCCCACAAAATTACGGCAACGTAGCATGAACATTTGTTGCTCATTGTCCCAATTGCATTACCAAGCAGGGTCCCTTCCTTTTCTGGAATGAACCCGAGTGTCGTTGAAATTCAAACGCCAGCATTAAAGTAATATCATTCCATTTCACTGCTTTAATTTCAAAGTTCAGTTAAAGTATTCATAGCTGGCTACAATATTTAGATTACACAAGCACAAGTTAAGAGTGCGAGTTTTGTTACCGTATTTTAGCCTATCTGTGACTGCAGCTCAGCTTGGTACGTACTAAATTTTACTATTGTTAATTGTTCAGAATCATTTAATTCAAGTTCAAAGTTAAATCTCTTATTTCTAAATTGCGTAGATTCAAGTAGCTTTTGAAATGATTGTTGAGGTAGCCCAAGACTAACCTTATTTTATTGAATTTCGTAGTGCTTCAGAAACAAAGTTCATTATTAATTTCAGTCATTAAATTAACTTTCAATTTTCCGGTGTTATTAATTCTTTTGCTAAATTAAGTCAGAGTGTAGCAGTTTTCACACAACACGTTTCAACCTTCAGTTGCCACGCTTTTAGTGCTAATTATATATGCATTAATCTTTCATTTTCAGTTACTATAATAGTTGTTCATAGGACTGGCGACCGTAATTTTCCCCAAATCTCAAATATCTAATTAACGCCAATTAATTATTAACGTAACGACCGCACATTTACTTCCTTGATTAATTTTACCCTTTTCTCAAAATTAATTTCCACCAATTTCATTTGCATTTTTCCTTTCATTTAGATGTAGCCATTTCCTCCCTCTTTACCGACAAATTAACTTCGGTGACGATTGCTTTTCCCAAATTTCCATTAGGTGCACGCTGTTTAATGTTTCACTGTCATTAAGGACTATAAGTGAGGAGGAGGTTACAAGTACGTGCTTCGAATAAAGATTCTCTGTGTTTCGGCAAAGTTAATCAGTCCGATACCGTTCACGTTGCTTGTTTCATGGCTACTGTTGGAAGATACTCATCTTCTCTTCCCACATGGGCACTGAAGTCTCCTTTTACCAAGTGAACTGAATGTCTTGGTAGTCCATCTACTAAATTATCTTGCTGAAGATAGAAATTTTTCACTATTTCGTCATCAGCATCCCCTCCAGTCCTCATAACTCCCTGAAGAAGTCTTCTTTTTTGAGTGGTGTCACTAGGCATTGATATTTACCATTGGTGTGACTAAAAAATAAATTCTGCGGAGGAGAAACACGCTTTGGAATTAACCTCACCGTTAGGTAGACTTACGCTGATGAACTCGAACATTATCACTGCCTGCTTAATGGTGTGTTGGCCCGACTTTGTTGGTTTGCGGACGTCAACATCGCACACGATAGCGTTACAGATGTGTACCATCAAGTTCAGGTAAGGCGAGTTTGGTGATTAAGACATCAATGTGAGTTTACGATGGTGCTCCTCAAACCACAGTTGCAAGATTCCCTCCTTGTGACATGGACAGTTATCATATTGGAAGATAACGTAACTTTCAGTGGAACCCCATGTAGGTGGTAAGCAGTAATGTGCACTCACTTCATAGGTATCTATTGCTCTAGATTACTACCACAGGTCCACTAGAACGTAGGTAAGTATTTCCTCAATATAATACTGTCCATATTGGTCTGCATTCAGGGTGCAGTGCATGTTTCGAGCACAGCTGTTAGTCTGGGTGAAAACATATCCATAACACAAACGTCGACCTGGTGTAACAAGAAACGTGGTCCTTTGTACCAGACGATAATCTACTCTCGATTAACCCTTTTCCACAGCACTCGTAATTGGTAATGTCGCAATGCGAACATGTGAACGCTTATGTGTCTTTGGCTCTGGAACCCCATGTTCAAAAACATTTCCTGAATGACGTGTTCCAAAACAAGTGCCTGCAGCAACATTGTACTCTATCGTCAGCCTTGCCACATATCTCCCACTTTACAAAGTCAAAAAATCTCCAAATTCTACGTTCTGTGATTGGAAGTGGACGTCCACCACCTTATCGCCTACTCATAGTTTCATCGTCCTTCACCCTCTCTCCATAGTTACAACAACAGCACGTGAACAGCCCACCATCTTCACTGTTTCCGAGATCTTTGTTCCCCGGTATCGTGCTTGGTTAGCTTGGTCAACAGAACACTTCTCTTTGAAAGGCAAAGGTCATGGGTTCGAGTCCTGGTCTGGCACGAAACTTTAATCTGCTATGGATTTGAAATATAGCCTGAGTTCACAATTTTAGCTTAGGAATCATTCAATGTTTTGTTTCAGACTATCAGTGTGAGTTCTGCCATTGTATTGTGCGACTTAGATGTTAGTATCCATCTCATTTCATATGTTTTGGAACTGTATACAGTAATATTTTCAAATTCTTGCCTTGAATATGAATTTAAATTTTCAGTTCTCTAAGCCTTACAGCTCATGTTAGTAGTAGGGCAAAGAGAGCACCACTCCACTATACATTGTTGCCAAATTTATTCAAGATGGTGGCCATAGATGGTTCAATGTTGCACTGACGTCTAAGCAGGAAGTTTAAATTTTGACAGGAAAATAGGTCAGTTGGGCTACCTTCACTAACTTAACCCCACGCCACCTCCCATCCCCTGCCCTCCGCTTCCCCAACTGGAAATTGGCGGGAAAAAGACTCAGTCTGTACTGGGCTGCCAGATAGGACTGATGTAAGTCTTTATTTTGTATGCATTGGTTTTTTTGAACAATTTGAGTTTTCATAGACAGTAGCTCCAACGACTGTGATCTCCATGAGGTCTGGAGTCCAACTTACCTAGTTCACAACACCGCCACCAGAGGGCACTGTAGGCCCTCCTCCTCCTCCCTCCTGTGACGTAATCCAAGATGGCGGTATGGGGAAAAATGGTGGGAGAATGGCTCAGTTTGTGTCTAGCTGCTGGACTAGGATTGTTTACTGTGTGTACTATGTGTTCAATGGATGAGATGTCTGTGCTGGAAAATGAGTAGTTTAATGGGCACAGTACCTGCAATCACGCATCTGAAGACTATGTCAATAGCCACCTGCTCAGTGCTTGGAAAGCAATGATATATGGTGATTGTATGAAGAAGACTGATACACTTCATCAAATAATGAAGATGCAGCAGGATGGGGCTAAGTTACTCTTTACAAGTCACACTGATGCAGTAACTGTAGATCATTTGATAAAAGTCCAGTCAGCCTTCCTATGTGCAAGAGACAAGACGTTCACTCCTGTGCGTGTGTGCTCCCTGCCCAGAGGCCACGTGCTGGGTTCATGGTACCACCAACGTTACGTGGGGGTGGATGTCGTGTTGAAAATACCGCAGCTTTCTTCCTTCCCATCCCCGGCACATGGATACCCTTTGTTGCTGAACACAAACTGCTACGGGTGTTACTACAGCTGGTGTTTAAACCATGTGCTGAATATTGTCACATACATAATTGAAGATGTCACAGGAACTAAATGTAGCACTGTACAAAGAGAGTGAGAGAGCTTTGCAGATGATGCAAAAATATTTAAACAATTTGCGATTTAAATACTCGTTTTATTCTGAAGAAGACTGCCACCACATTTGAGGATGGGCTCTAAAAAAATATAGCGACACACTTTGGAAACCCTCCCTGAGACACTTCATGTGATATTGTGAGAAATACCATTGTCTTTGAGCATGAGCTTGTTTAGGAGTTACTAAATCCCACTCAATATGTATCTAAATACACTTTAAAAGCCGCCTGTTAAGGCCGAGCGGTTCTAGGCGCTTCAGTCCGGAACCGTGCTGCTTTTGCGGTCGCAGGTTCGAATCCTGCCTCGGGCATGGATGTATGTGACGTCCTTAGGTTAGTTAGGTTTAAGTAGTTCTAACTCTAGGGGACTGATGACCTTAGATGGTAAGTCCCATAATGCACAGAGCCATTTTGAACACTTTAAAAAGGATCACTGCAAAGTAGTTCAAATGGCTCTGAGCGCTATGGGACTTAACATCTATGGTCATCAGTCCCCTAGAACTTAGAACTACTTAAACCTAACTAACCTAAGGACAGCACACAACACCCAGCCATCACGAGGCAGAGAAAATCCCTGACCCCGCCGGGAATCGAACCCGGGAACCCGGGCGTGGGAAGCGAGAACGCTACCGCACGACCACGAGATGCGGGCGCAAAGTAGTTTGCATCAATTTTGCGATGTAAATCGCCACATTTGAACACAGACTCTAAAAAGATCATGGCACTCTTGTGAAACCTCTTAGTCTTCAACTGCTCTGGAATATTTGCATGCACGCACAAATTAGCTAAAATGTTTAATACCTCAATACATTTGCAAATGTCGCTTTAAACAATTTGTTCCAGACACAACACCGTCTTTTCATTTGCACGTGAAATGGAAATACGTTATGGCAAATACGGCCGCAGCTCGCCACAAAGTGAAGCGGCGATTGGAAATGGAGTTTTCTGGCCGGATCCATGAGCGCACCGAAACCGTGGCCGGCAGACCAGCAACAACATTTTCTGTGTGCTGAGATCAGCATTCATATGTAGGTGGGGTAGAATGCTTCACTACTAGTGGCTCCCTGGGTAAAGTGGCGGGTGGAGGGTGTAGAGGTTATATAAACCCTAGCTGGGTAGCAATCGCTCTCATTCTGGCTTCCTCAGTTCACCTTATGATTATGTGTTCTCGTGCCAATTTTTATTATGAATAGACCAAGCCATTTCCTGTATAGTCTCAGGTATAGTCCTTTTCTGATGGCTGCTGCTTCCATCATGCGGTTACGTCTTCTTGCTTCTTCTAACTGCGCCTGGGAGTTTTATGCTTTCTTGATTTTTCTTGCAATAGCCGCAGCATCACCAGCTGAGAGAACGGAGAGGGCTGGAATGAGGATGGAAGACGTCTGGCGTATTGGTAGAACACAAGGTGCTTTAAAAAATGGTTCAAATGGCTCTGAGCAGCATGGGACTTCTGAGGTCATCAGTCGCCTACAACTTAGAACTACTTAAACCTAACTAACCTAAGGACATCTCACACATCCATGCCCGAGGCAGGATTCGAACCTGCGACCGTAGCGGTCGCGCGGTTCCAGACTGAAGCGCCTAGAAACGCTCGGCCACTCCGGCCGGCCAAGGTGCTTTAACCGATCTTCTTCTTCTTCCCGCTCCCTTCTGCTTCCGAGCGCTTTTAGCTGCGTTCATCACAATCAGGATATGGTTTTTTAAGCACCCCTTCTTCTGCTTCAACGTTGTCTTCTTCTTCTTCAATGCATGATGTGCAACATTCATAATTCGCTGAAATTCATCACTCCTAAACCCAACTTAAGTTTTTCTCAATATTCATTCTTCTGTGTATCACCTTAGCCTTACCTTCTAAAATCCTATCTGCAATGCAACGACTTGGGAGACCTTTATTTGCATTGTATGCAACGTCGTGTTCCATTCACGGTTCGTAGAGCGGATTAACCGCTTATCGCCTCGCGCCAAGTGTTTCTGAAGCTTTGTTCCAAGTCTACAATAGATGTATGCCGGAATGTGTAATTCCACTGGCAGTTTGTCTAGAATAACACCACCTCCTCCAATGCGGGTCCTAGCGCATATGTTATGCTACTGTGCCGGCTGTACTCTATGCACCCCATTATATAGTAAATCATCAGCGTACATCCAACTGTTTTTCGTAGCAGCAAAACCAAGCCATTTAACTAGTGCTCTATTTCCCCGACATCTTACGACTCTCTCCACGAGAAACACATCCGGTTTTGAGCTTTCCTGCAACTCCTCAGTGCTGAAGCAACCTACAATTTCTTCATCTTTAGCATCTTTCAAGATATAAGTTCGAAGATTCGTTCTTCGCGCCTTTGAAACTGTAAATATCTCTGTTGACCTAGTTGGTGGTAATGATTTCTCTAATGCTGTCTTGTGTTTTGAGATACGTACCATATCACTAGCATCAAATTTCTGTTTGGGTGGATGCGACAGTACACCATATCTTTGAGTCCATTATCACAAACATCGATTAGTCTCATTTTTATTGTGCTATGCGTGATTCGATTGTACTAAGCAATTATTTCTGGGAGGATATCTGCCCATTTGTATGAGCCGCGAAGATTAATATGCATCCACATTTGACCTTTTATTGTTCTGTTCAGATGTTTTACGAAACTTGCCTTCAGGTGAGTGAACATTAAGTAGTGATGTATTCCATATCGCTGCATCACTGACTTCAAATACGAATTGTAAAACTCTTGGAGTTCGTCCCTGTCTGCAGCAAAAGCTCAAACACATTCGCAACATTTTCCCCCGGTTTTGTTATAACAGGTAATGGCCAGGCAAATCTGGAGTATTTATCAATAACCATTAACATTATTTGAAACCATTATTCTCATGTGAATATTCGCTCATATCTACAATATCAACTTGATTATGTCATCCAGACCTTTAACCAAAACATGTCTACGACGGTATGTTTTGCTTGCTGGTTTGTGCAGTTCTCGAACTACTGTCTCCATACTTCTTCATTGATACGTCTCTCTCTAAGCTCAGAGATTATTGAAGCAGCCGCGTTCGAATGAGCTGTTTTACCTGCAGCAGCTGTCTCCATACTTATACAATGATACGTCTCTCTAAGCTCAGAGATTATTGAAACAGCCGCGTTCGAATGAGCTGTATTACCTGCAGCAGCTGATGCCATGAGCAAACGTAGTCAATCTATTAGGTCGTTGGGTCCGTCACATATACTGCGGGATTCGATTGTTCACTGCTTTATGCTCAATGTCAATACAATCACAGCTACTGTTGTTCTTATTCTCACCGTCAAGCATTGGTTTTATAATGGTTCTATATTTATTACTGTTGTCGTCATTTGCGAACTTACTTACATCAGTCATATGCTGTATTTCACGGTACATTTCCCTATCATTTACTGAATAATTTATGGTTTTTTTCTCTTGGGTCTTAGGAAAATGAGGTTCATTAAGCTAGGTGTTTTCTCACACATCCTATCACAAATCTATATTATGTCATCAGCTGCATTTGTAGACTGCGTAAGCAGCATGTCCAGTCTTCCCCTGCTGACGCAGAATGTTCTATCAATTTGGCCAGGGGCGTTACGGATAATGAATTCGTCAATGGCAACGCCATCGTTATCGTGTGGTTTTGTTTTTGCTGGGAGTTGCCTGAGAGATTTAGTAACCGGCTTGAAGGTCTCTCTTAGTGTTTGCTGCCGATCCATATGCCCTAACCTTCATCATCATCAGTTATCTGCTATATTAGCAGGTCCTTTGCCTCTCAATTTTCTGCGATCCATTGCTTCCTTCTTAAGGCTGCTGTATGTTGTACCGTCCATCATGTCATCCAGTATCTGGAATCTCTTCCTTCCTCGCTTCCTTTTCCCTTCTACATAACCTTCTAAAACTGTTTTTATCAGTCCGTCATTCTTTCTTAATATATGCCCAATCCAATTTCTTTTTCTTCTCTTTATTGCATCTAGTAACTGCCTTTCCTCTCCCACTCTTCTCAGTACTTCTTCATTTTTTACTCTGTCCATCCAACTTATTCTTTCCATCTTCCGCCATGTCCAGATCTCAAAAGCCTCCAGCCTTTCTCTGTCTTTTTTCCTCATAGTCCATGTTTCAGCGCCATATAGAAGAACACTCCATACAAGACATTTTATGAGTCTCTTTCTGAGTTCTCTGTCCAGACCGCTGCAGAAGATTCTCCTTTTCTTATAAAACGCCTCTTTTGCCATTGCTATCCTTGTTTTAATTTCTGTGGTGCGCTTCCAGGCGGTGTCTATCATGCTTCCAAGATACTTAAAATTTTGCACCTCTTCTAGTGTTTCTCCATTCAGCACAATTTTTATTTCCTTATTTCCCCCTATTGCCAATACTTTTGTTTTATTTGTGTCAATTTTCATTCCATATTTTTTTTCCGTTAGTTGCAATGGTGTCCACCAAATCCTGTAATTCTTTTTCCCCTGTGGCTAGAAGGACCATGGCATCAGCAAATCTCAAGCACCCTACTCTTCTTCCTCCAATTTCTACTCCTTTGTCATCTAATGAGCATTGGTCAATCATATTTTCCAAGTACAGGTTGAAAAGAGTAGGTGATAAACAGCATCCTTGTCTTACTCCTTTCCCTAGTCTGATCCAGTTTGTACTTTCTCCTCTCACTTTAACTGAAACTTTTTGATTAAGGTACAATGAGTTTATAAGTCTTCTGGTTTTCCAGTCCACTCTCTTTTCCCTCATAATAGTCGCCAGCTTGACCCAAACCACATTGTCAAATGCCTTTTCTAAATCGATGAAGCACATATATAGGTCTCTTCCTTTTTCAATAAACCTTTCTCCCAATATTCGTAGGAGCCCTATTGCATCTCTGGTGCCCGTATTCCGTCTAAAGCCAAACTGCTCCTCGCCGAGATTCTCCTCTATTACTTTTTCAAGTCTTTTATTAATTATTCTTAACATCACTTTGGCTGCATGTGAAATGAGGCTGATTGTCCTGTGCTCGCTGCATTTCTTGGTTCCTTGTTTTTTCGGTAATGGAATCATTACTGGTGTCAAAAAGTCCTCAGGCCATTCACCACTGTCATATACACTCCTGGAAATTGAAATAGGAACACCGTGAATTCATTGTCCCAGGAAAGGGAAACTTTATTGACACATTCCTGGGGTCAGATACATCACATGATCACACTGACAGAACCACAGGCACATAGACACAGGCAACAGAGCATGCACAATGTCGGCACTAGTACAGTGTATATCCACCTTTCGCAGCAATGCAGGCTGCTATTCTCCCATGGAGACGCTCGTAGAGATCCTGGATGTAGTCCTGTGGAACGGCTTGCCATGCCATTTCCACCTGGCGCCTCAGTTGGACCAGCGTTCGTGCTGGACGTGCACACCGCGTGAGATGACGCTTCATCCAGTCCCAAACATGCTCAATGGGGGACAGATCCGGAGATCTTGCTGGCCAGGGTAGTTGACTTACACCTTCTAGAGCACGTTGGGTGGCACGGGATACATGCGGACGTGCATTGTCCTGTTGGAACAGCAAGTTCCCTTGCCGGTCTAGGAATGGTAGAACGATGGGTTCGATGACGGTTTGGATGTACCGTGCACTATTCAGTGTCCCCTCGACGATCACCAGTGGTGTACGGCCAGTGTAGGAGATCGCTCCCCACACCATGATGCCGGGTGTTGGCCCTGTGTGCCTCGGTCGTATGCAGTCCTGATTGTGGCGCTCACCTGCACGGCGCCAAACACGCATACGACCATCATTGGCACCAAGGCAGAAGCGACTCTCATCGCTGAAGACGACACGTCTCCATTCGTCCCTCCATTCACGCCTGTCGCGACACCACTGGAGGCGGGCTGCACGATGTTGGGGCGTGAGCGGAAGATGGCCTAACGGTGTGCGGGGCCGTAGCCCAGCTTCATGGAGACGGTTGCGAATGGTCCTCGCCGATACCCCAGGAGCAACAGTGTCCCTAATTTGCTGGGAAGTGGCGGTGCGGTCCCCTACGGCACTGCGTAGGATCCTACGGTCTTGGCGTGCATCCGTGCGTCGCTGCGGTCCGATCCCAGGTCGACGGGCACGTGCACCTTCCGCCGACCACTGGCGACAACATCGATGTACTGTGGAGACCTCACGCCCCACGTGTTGAGCAATTCGGCGGTACGTCCACCCGGCCTCCTGCATGCCCACTATACGCCCTCGCTCAAAGTCCGTCAACTGCACATACGGTTCACGTCCACGCTGTCGCGGCATGCTACCAGTGTTAAAGACTGCGATGGAGCTCCGTATGCCACGGCAAACTGGGTGACACTGACGGCGGCGGTGCACAAATGCTGCGCAGCTAGCGCCATTCGACGGCCAACACTGCGGTTCCTGGTGTGTCCGCTGTGCCGTGCGTGTGATCATTGCTTGTACAGCCCTCTCGCAGTGTCCGGAGCAAGTATGGTGGGTCTGACACACCGGTGTCAATGTGTTCTTTTTTCCATTTCCAGGAGTGTATTTTATTACATAACCTCAATATTTCTCTTATTCCATTGTGGTTCAAGCATTTTAGTATTTCTCCCGGTATTGTATCTGTACCTACTGCTTTGCCATTTTTCATTGCACCAATGGCAGACTTTATTTCTTCCATTATGATGGTCGGTCCTTTCTCTTCATCACTTACACTGTTGTGTGATTCAAGTTCCAGAGTTTCTGGTTTGCTATTTGTGTCATGTAGCTCTTTTATATATTCTTCCCATCTCTGGAGGACATCGTCACGATCTTTGTACACTACCTCTTCGTCTTTACTCAAAATTTCCATAGTAGCACTTCCTGCTCTGTTTTGTTCCCATGTCATAGTCTTTACTCTGTTGTATAGTAAGTCGTATCTTCCCTTCCTGTCCAGTTCTTCAATTTCATCACATTCCTCTTTTACCCATTTTTTCCTAGCCTGCTCTGTTTCTCTTCGCAGTTCGTTATTTAACCTTCGGTATATCTAACCTTAGCAACCATAATTTATTTCGAATGGCTTTCCGCGCTTGAATGACTTCGTGCTTTGTTGACATCTCATTGTATGCTAATCAAACGTCTATGCAAAAAAAAAAAAAAAAAAAAAAAAAAAAAAGAAAAAAAAAAAAAAAAAAATAGAATAAAAAAATAAAATAAAATGGCTCTAAGCATTATGGGACTAAACATTTGAGGTCATCAGTCCCCTAGACTAAGAACTGCTTAAACCTAACTAACCTAAGGACATCACACACATCCATGCCCGAGGCAGGATTCGAACCTGCGACCGTAGCAGCAGTGCGATTCCGGACTGAAGCGCCTAGAACCGCTCGGACATAGCGGACGGCTAAACGTCTATGCAGCGTGAGGCTTTACGTATCTGCTCTTCTTCCTCTTATTATGTGCCTGCACCCCTTCTCAATAACAAGGGCGTCTACATCTACTTTCCCCTCAATGGCTTCAACATTTTCGTTGAAGTCGGTTACTTTCTTACCGATTTCATTAACTAACTCGTCTAAAGTGTTGATTCTTCTCAGAAGTGCCTGATAATACGTCTCTAGCTCTATGCACATACCTCCAACTTTATATACGATAGCCTGAATTTTCGCATCCGTGTATAAGCGAATGTTCTTTCACGTACACCCATTCTCTCGGGTTGAGAGCCAGGCATGCGCTCGAATCTGTCCATGTTCCAGCATATACTGATCTACTCGCTTCTGTTACCGGGTTATATATACAGAAGCTCTTGAAATTTTCACCTGTACCTACCACTACTCAGTCCCCTTGTTTTATCAATGACAAAAAACCCATAATGTGAATGATTCCAACAATCGGCGTATATCTTTACAAAATCATTGAACGGCATGTCAGTTCCTGCATGTGCTTGATAAATGTGTTTTAAATTTCCTTGTTTAAAGGCTATAATGAGGTTTGCGTTATTCGTAACCGTCTGTTTCGGGATTCTGGAATATGTTTGTCTTAGATAAAATGTATCAGCACTCATATGACGAACGAAACAGAAATATTATCGGATTTGGCCTTCGTTTTCCACAGCAGTATCGTCAAATATGAAGCCAGTGTTCGGATTTATTTTTTCAGAGGGGGGGCGGGGAGGTGGATATCGCGCTTTCAGTTAATGTTGTGTATGGAACGCCTTTTACACCGCGCAGCTTCTCTTGTAATAGCTGATAACTGGGCTGAAACAGTGTTTTTGACAGTACTCAAACATGTTCAAATCGAACTCCACCTACGTGTGTTTGCAGCGTCACGAGGATATTAGTCTTGCCACAATTGGATGGACCTGCAATAATTGCTCGTATGTTATCAGTATTCCCTTCTTCTTCTTCTTCTTCTTCACGTCTTCTTTTGCGTATCCATAGGACAAGTCACCAACAACAAAGTTATAGCGACGAGTTTGTTTAACCCACCCTGCCGTGAAACTGACGATGTCAGGTACCGATAGGTATTGGGCGCACATATAGAAAGACACACATGTAAGGATGGTAATAGTACATGTAGCCACCACAGCTCCATAACTTAACCAACCGATCTCTATTGGCTACACAGAGGATTCAGCTATATATAGGGTGATACATGGAGATATACCAATATTTTAATAAATTATTCTACAAGTAAAGCTAAAGAAAAAGTTGACATAAACATAGGTCCGCAAATGTTTGGTTACGGAGTTACGGCTACTAAGATTTTGCTTGAAATTTAGCAACTTCGCTAAGTTGAAGCCATCACAAAACTGTACGAGGTTAAAGGAAAGCACGATGTCTATTCATTTTGTTGTTACTGATCTGGTGAATCCAATAAAACATTTCCCAGACGTGTATCTGCAGTAGTTTTCCATAACATTCAGAGAAGCAAAGAAATAATTTCGTAAAATTTGTAATTTATTAACTATTTGCCCCAATTTTTTTTAAATTCCAGACAATAGTACACAGTTTTCAACGGAAGTTTTAGATAATTTAATTTTGGAAAAATGATGGTAATGATGTTAACTGAAACTGTATGAATGTATCAGATAATTTGTTTTTCTTAATACCGTAGCACACCTGAATTCATGTTAAACAGGAAAAAAAAAACTTATTGTTAAGGAAGTTGTACAGTGTACATAAAGTTTCAAAATACATTTCATAATAAGTGTTCAAAAATGTCTCCACCGAGTTCAATGCATTAAGCTTCGCGCGTGTGAACAGATTTTGTTGCTCGTTTCAGTTTCACAGGGCTGTTATAAATTTCGTCTATTACGTTCATAGTGCGAGCAAGTACTGCCTCACGTGTACTGACTTGTCCTCATAAACTTTGTCTTTCATCCATCCCCATACACAAAAATCCTGTGGTGTTAAATCGGGCGATGTGTCTGGTCATAGGCAATCCATTTCTGGGGAAAATGTTCCTTTAAATGTGTAGTAATGGCGTTGCTGAAATGAGGAGGACGCTGTCATGTTGAAAACACATTTGCAATCGCGTAGCAAGGAAAATGAATGGTCCAATAAAGTGTGTGTTGATTATACCACACCACACATTTATCCTATATCGCTGCTGGAAATTGCGTTACACTGTTGCATGTGGGTTTGCGTGAGACCATACGTGCTCATTTTGTTAATTGTTTATACCTTATCGAGTAAACTGTGCCTCATCAGTAAATAAAATGTATTTGTGTAACTGCCCATTAGTGTTTACCCAGTTGTATAACTCCAAGCGAAGGGCAAGATTTCCCGGATGTAAATGATGCACTTTTTGTTTATGGTAATGATAGTAATGATACAGATTATGGTACTTCAGTGTACGCCATACTTTAGATTGTGAAATGCCTAGTTGTTGAGAGATACATCGTGTACTGGTACTCGGGCTACTTTGAACAGCATCCGTAATATCCTCATCTTTGTCTTCACGTATCGAGCTCTCGTTTGATTGTTAACGCTAGCTAGAGAACCTGTCTCCCATAACATTCGAAATACTCCACTAATGGTCGGGGCATTCGGAATCTTTCGAGCTTAATAACGTAGGCTATATTCGTTAACTGCAGCCGTAGCATTTACATCTGAAACGGATCCCTATTTCATAAATAATGTACAGACTACAACAGTTACTATGTAGTTTCACTTAAATACACTGTTGTTATTATGTTCTTTCATTGAACAATACAGAAAACTAATTCGTTTCAAGGTTAGGAAACGACTGAACCAACTCACTAACGGTTGCCAACAATGACATAAGCGTTTCTACATTCTTAATGGAAGTATACAAATTTACTTTTACAATAATCTTTGCTGCTCTGGATGTTCTGGAAAACTATTGCGGATACACGTCTGAGATATGTTTTATTAGATTCACCGGATCAGTAACAACAGAGTAAATGGACATCGTGCTTTATTTAAGCTTGTACAGTTTTGCAATGGCTTCATATTTCTACATCTACATATTTACATATATACTCCGCTAGCCACCAGGCGGTGTGTGGCGGAGTACACAATTCGTCCCAGAATCATATCCCCCTCCCCTCTGTTCCACTCGCGGATCGCGCGAGGGAAAACGACTGTCTGAACGCCTCAGTACGAGCTCTTATTTCCCTTATCTTTGAATGGTGATCATTGCGCGCTTTGAAAGTTCGAGGTGATAATATATGCTCTACATCCTCGGTGAAGATCGGATTTCGAAATTTAGTGAGCAGCCCCTTCTGTTTAGCGCGCCGTCTATCTGCAAGTTTGTCCCACTTCAAACTTTTCATGAGATTTGTAACGCTCTCGCGATGGCTAAATACCAGTCACGAATTTTGCCGCTCTTCTTTGGACCTTCTCAATTTCTTGACTGAGACTCAACTGGTAAGGGTCCCACACAGACGAACAATACTCCAAGACTGGACGAACTAACGTTTTGTAAGCTATTTCCTTTGTTGAAAGACTGCATCGCTTCAGGATTCTACCAATAAACCCAAATATAGAGTTCGCCTTACCCGTTACTTGTGTAATCTGATCATTCCATTTAAGATCATTTCGAATAGTCACGCCCAGATACTTGATGGACGTTACCGCTTCCAAAGACTGAGCATTTATTTTGTACTCGTACATTAGTGGGGATTTTCGCCTTGTTATACGCAGTAGGTTACACTTACTAATATTGAGAGATAACTGCCAGTCATTACACCACGCATTTATTTTCTGCATATCCTCATTGATCTGTTCACAACTTTTGTGTGATACTACTTTCCTGTAGACTACATCATTATCGGCAAACAGTCTCAGGCCGCTGTCAATACCATCAACCATATCGTTTATGTAAATAGTAAAAAGCAAAGGACCTATTACGCTGCCCTGGGACAGTTGCTAAATTTCAGGCAAAATTTTTTATTAGCCGTAATTCCGTAACTAAATATTTGCGGACCCATGTTCATATGAACCTTTTTCTTTAGCTTTACTTGTAGAATAACTTATTAAAATATTTGCATATATATATACAGCGAGCACTGATACACTATGTGATCAAAAGTATCCGGACACCCCAAAATATGCATTGTGCTGCCACCTACTGTTATGTACTCCATATCAGCGACCTCAGTAGTCATTAGATATCGTGAGAGAGCAGAATGGGGAGCTACGCGGAACTCACGGAGTTCAAACGTGACCAGGTGATTGGGTGTCACTGGTGTCATACATCTGTACATAAGATTTCCATACTCCTAGACTTCCCTAGGTTCACTGTTTCCGATGTGATAGTGAAGTGGAAACGTGAAGGGACACGTACAACAAAAAAGCGTACAGGCCGACCTCGTCTATTGACTGACAGAGACTGCCGACAGTTGAAGAGAGTCCTAATGTGTAATAGGCAGACATCTATCCAGACCATCACACAGGATTTCCAAACTGCATCAGGATCCACTGCAAGTACTACGACAGTTAGGCGGGAGGTGAGAAAACTTGTATTTCATGGTAGAGCTGGTGCTCATAAGCCACACATCACGCCGGTAAATGCCAAACGACGTCTCGCTTGATGTAAGGAGCGTAAACATTGGATGATTGAATAGTGGAAAAACGTTGTGTGGAGCGACGAATCACGGTACACAATGTGGCGATCCGATGGCAGGTTGTGGGTATGGCGAATGCCCGCTGAACCTCATCTGCCAGCGTGTGTAGAGCAACAGCAAAATTCGGAGGCTGTGATGTTATGGTGTGGTCGTGTTTTTCATGGAGGGAGCTTGTACCCGTTGTTGTTTTGCGTGACATTATCGAAGCACAGGCCTACATTTTTTTTAAGCACCTTCTTGCTTCCCACCGTTGAAGAAAAATTCGGGGATGGCGATTGCATCTTTCAAAACGATGGAGCACCTGTTCATAATGTAGCATTCTTCACGACATATTTCATCCCAGTCGAACTCAGAAATAGGCACTTTAACAACCTTCGATGTGATTTCAATTTCTATCTTCAAATGCAAGCCCCAGACATGGTATGCTTCTATACCCACATTTGGACATTTCGTTCGACTAGGAGTTAAACTGTGTGTAGAACTGAAAAGCATGATCACACTTGATACCTTCTTATTCACAGGATCTGCACTGTCCCTGCACTAACATAGGGATATTGTGCTAGGATGGATCGTATGATGGTGACCAGCACTGACCCTCATCTTCCCGTTTTTAGTATCACCACCAGCATTCGAAATGTTAGGAACAGACTGGGCGTCCTCAGTGCACAAATCGATGGGTGGGATGGACAATAACAGCCTGTTGTTCTGCTCCAGCAAGTGAGCTATGTGTGCTACAGGATCCCACGTGGTCGCTAAAGGTTTGGACATGCTGGAGGTTGTTCCTGCCGCAGTTCCAGAGGTTGGTGATGTCTCGACAAGATGGCGGCCGAGGCTTTTGCAGGTCCAGGTGCGGCACAGGTCGACATGTTGGCTCTCCCTCTCTTAGGCTTCGACATGTCGAGGGCTACTGCTGAAATAAGAGGGGGAGAAAGCGTTACACACAGACCAAGACGCCAAAACGACCGATAATAATAATAATAAGAGTAATGCTAACTACAGACAAAGGTATGATACAGGAAACTTACTTTTCTGTTTCTTACTTTTCGGCAGGGCTGTGCTGGATCTCGACTGCTGCTGACGCTCAATGGTTCTTCTTCTTCTTCTTCTTCTTCTGCTGCTACAGCTGCTGAGCCTGCCCTATAATCCCCCCATGACGTCACCAGATACTATCTTATCGGCTGAAGCCTATCACGTGATTGGATTCAGGGTTCCTACCGGTGCCCACTCATTTTTACTGCACCGCCATCTTGGATTACATCACAGTTGAGAGTGGAGGAGGGCTGATAGTGCATTCTGGTGGCGGTGTTGTGCACTAGGCCAGTTGGTCTCCAAACCTCAAGGTGAACAACTATGGTTCATTGTGGAATAGGGAGAAGTTGATGTTAGGTGTCAGGCAATTTGAAGAAAGATAGGCACTTCCATCACAAGCACCTATCTTCATAGGTACTGAAATGCATCTTCATACCATCTCACTGCATATCCATTGTTTGTCAAAAAGTATTCACGGCATGTATTACCATTTCTTTCCATTCATTGTGTAGGAGGCTATGGATACTGTCCTGAGCTGTGTGCTCGCATGTAGTACACTTGTTTAATTCATCCCTGCTCATCACTAGCACTTCCTCAATTATACACATGGATGCTTGCATTAGAGTGGGTGAATGTTTTTCCTCTTGTCCTTCTTGAGGCTGACTGGACTTTTATCGATTGATGCACATTTACATCACACACATTTATCAGCATGAGTTGTGAAGTGGTTCATCCACTGAACACACAAAGTCACAGAGTAAACAATTATGTCTGTCCTCCCAGTCCAGCAGCTAGACCCAGAAGAATGAGCCCTTTTCCATGATTTTCCCCACACCACCATCTTGGATTACTTGATGGGAGGGGAGAGTGGGAGGGCCAACTATGTCCTCTGGTGATGGAGTTGTGAACTGGGTCAGTTGGACTCTGGACCTTGTGGTGAACACACTAGATGGAGCTACTGTCTATAACAACTAAAATTGTTTAACAAACAAGACTTAAGCCCTCCTATTTGGCAGCCCAGCACAGACTGAGTCCTTTCCCACCAATTTTAAGATGAGGAGGAGAGGAGGGAGGGGGGAGCAGAAAGGAGACAGGGTGGGGTTAGGTTAGTGGAGGTTGCCCAGTTGACTTGGGTTCCTGCCAAAATTTAAATTTCCTGTCGTGACGTCACTGAGATATTGGAACATCTATGACCGCCATCTTGAATAAATTTGGCGAATATGCAGAGTGGGGTGGTGCTCTGTTTGCCCTACTACCTACGTTAACTGTGCAGATATTGGCAGCTTACAGATTATTCTGTTATTTTGTTTTTGAATTTTTGTCCGATGTTGTGGTTAACTTCTGGAAATATTTTGTTGCTTTGGTCAGGTTATATCAGATCTGTTTTGCTGTTGGGTGTACCACATGCCTTGTTTGCCATTAGTACCCGTGAGTTGTGCCATTTGAAACATTAATTTATTTGCTGGTAGCGATTTGTGTATTTGGTGAAATGAGAAGGTATTTTTTAGGAGTGGGTCTTTTCATTGTCCCTTACTTATGCCACCTGCAGTTGCATCTGGATTCATATGTCTCTAAGTGGTTAAAATCTACTTCTCTAGTGTATCCTACACCATGTACAGCAATCAATAACTATTTTTGTGTCCTCCTACTGGAAACAGCAAGTCCATTTGTTCAGGACAGGCACTGTGGAGGCGTCAGTACCTTGTGCTCTTAGGGCCAGCATTGCTAACTCCCGATCAAGGTGCACCAGGTTCGATTTCTGGTAGGGTTGGGCGTTTTCTGCATTCGAGTCTGGGTGTGTGTGTTGTCAAAAAAATGGTTCAAATGGCTCTAAGCACTATGGGGCTTAACATCTGAGGTCATCAGTCCCCTAGATTTAGAACTACTTAAACCTAACTAACCTTAGGACATCACACACATCCATGCCCGAGGTAGGATTCGAACCTGCGACCATAGCAGCAGCGCGGTTCCGGACTGGAGCGCCTAGATGTGTGTTGTCGGCACCATGATTTCATCATGAGCGATGTGCAGGTCGCCGAAATGGCGTTAGATAAAAAGACTTGCACCTAGTGGCCGAACTCCCCAGAAGGGGACTCATGGTCGAAGAATCCATGTGCGCATTTCATTTCACTGTGGAGTAGCTGTGATGAACAAATGCATTGCGCATCTACTGGACAGGTATTCGTGTTGTAGCTCATGGGGTAGCAGTTGTCTGTAGTACTAGTAATAGTATACTGTCCAGTCACATTAATGTGACCGACTATCAACAACCTGAATAATCCATTTTGTAGTGCGGACAGGGAAGTAGATCCCTTCGACTCCAGTGCCATGACCACCATCACTGAGTTTCTCAGTTGGGGATCCATCACATGAACAGCCCGATCAACATTGTTCCACGTATTCTAGACTGGGTTTAAATCCGGGGAGTTTGTGGCCACGGGAGTATGGTAAAGTCATCTTGGTGCTCTTTGAAACCACGTGCATGTACTATAAGCTACATGACGTGTGGCACTGTCCTCCTGGTAGATGCTATCATGCTGAGGAATAACAAACTGCATGTAGGGCTGAACATGTTCCCCAAGGATAAATGCATGCTGATATTGATTCATGAGGCCTTCCAGAATAATGAGATCACTCACCTTGAAACCATGTCACAGACCATAACGTTTCCTCCTCTGGCGTGGACCCTTCCGACAATTGTTGCAGGGTGTTTCAAAAAATGGTTAAATTGGCTCTGAGCACTATTGAACTTAACTTCCGAGGTCACCAGTCCCCTAGAACTTAGAACTACTTAAACCTAACTAACCTAAGGGCATCACACATATCCATGCCCGAGGCAGGATTCGAATCTGCGACTGTAGCGGTAGCGCGGTTCCAGACTGTAGTGCCTAGACCCGCTGGGCCACCTCGGCCGGACAGGGTGTTCCCTTTCAGTTTCACAGAACATCTATGATTCGTTTGCAAAGGCCAGGTGTCGACATTCAGTGGACGTCCTGTTGCGGTATTGGCATGGAAATTCTAGCTGGTGAACACCAGTCAGCATGGATGCACTAATAAGGCACCTGTGAGATACCACACACAGCAGTGTTCGCTAAACGGTCCTTAAGGAGGACTGGAATTTCCATGCCAATACCGCAACAGGGCGTCCACTGAGTGGCGACAGCTGGCCTTCATAAACGAATCATGTTGTATGTTCTGTCAAACTGGAAGCAAACATCCTGTAAGCATCGTCAGAAGTGTCCAGGCCAGAGGAGGAAGCGTTATGGTCTGTGATATGGTTACATGGTAAGTGTTCCCATTATTCTGGAAGGCACAATGAATTAACTCCATCATGCATTTACCCTTGGGTCTCATGTCCAATCCTACATGCAGTTTGTTATTCCTCAGCACGATGACACTACCAGGAGGATAATGCAACATGTCACATAGCTCATAGTGTATGAGCGTTATTTGAAGAGAACCAGGATGAATTTACTATACTCCTGTCGCCAAAAACTCTCCAGATTTAAACCCAATCTAGAATATGTGGTGTACCACAACTGCCTTGTGGACGGTTTTGGATGGCGCCGATTTTGGATGGCTCCATTTAGCCATGCACGGAATACTTTAACGACGGTAGCACTTAAGCAGTTTACAGACTTAGCTGTTTCGGAAATGGTTCCACCCTTAGTCCAAATGCAAATGATCAAGCCCTTTTGGACATCAGATAAATCGCTCCGTTTTCGCACTACGACGACGACCGCACTGTTTTCCACATCACTCCTACATACTTAATAGACCGTCCACTCCTAGTGCCGCCATCTGCAGTCTGTGAGTGGTTATTGCACGTTGACATAGACCATAGGTGGTGGTCACATTAACGTGACTGGACCATGTATTAGATTCAATAAACATAATTTAATTTTAAAAGTCTGCAACTCGTGGTCGTGCGGTTGCGTTCTTGCTTCCCGCGCCCGGGTTCCCGGGTTCGATTCCCGGCGGGGTCAGGGATTTTCTCTTCCTCGTGATGACTGGGTGTTGTGTGATGTCCTTAGGTTAGTTAGGTTTAAGTAGTTCTAAGTTCTAGGGGACTGATGACCATAGATGTTAAGTCCCATAGTGCTCAGAGCCATTTGAACCATTTTTTAATTTTAAAATTTACTTGTGATTGGAAATAATAGGAGATCATCAAGTCCCTTTGTACTATACTCTAATAACGGTAATGTACCACAGAGGTGCTGGCAGGCACAAGCTGCCGCTGTCGTAGCTGTGCTGAATGTAGTAAGCACTTGGCGAAGCATTGCGGCATCACAGCCAGCCTCAAAACGTTGAAACGGCCACATGTTCGGCAATCAGTGGTGTTATCATAATCTGCGAGACGGCTGCAGCTTTGCGACGAGGGGGCTCCCTGACGCCTGAGACATCTGCATTTCAACACGTCTGATCCTGGCGCATATTAGTACTAACAGCCCAACTAGCAAGAGGCGTCGCGCCAGCGATTGCTGTAGAATAGTCGTATGATGACTGGCCCGGAGAAGCATCGACGGTCCACTGCTGTCTGCTGGTACAGCCACATCGTCCCTCATCCTGCAGAATCCCCCACTGCACAGACCTGCAGCAATCTCATCAGCTAGACTAGCTTAGCAACCGACCTGCTTAGAATCTACTGTCTCCAGTTACAGCCATACAGACACTGCGCCCCAAAGTGACTTACGCGATTTCATCGCTTCCATCACGAGACACTGCTGGGATTGTCCACTGACAAGTCCTTCATGCGGCTTAGCCTTACCAACACCTCACATAGCTTCACCTCTGGCTGGAAATGCCTACCTCGTATAATCATCGACGGTTGTTGGTCCAAGCTGACACGAGCTGGCTGCAGGCGATAATATCATAATGCATTGCTACCTAGGACCCTAGTCCCCAGCCTGTTGGATCTGGGCATTGGACCTTCGATGTGTGCTGAATCTAAGGTGTAAATCAACCGATTCCAGTCTGAGAGCCAGTGGATTTGCTCCTGCTCCCACTCGAGAACCCACATGTCTGGGGTTACATGTCTACTCCTAACGTATTGATCCTCCAACTAGATCGACGGTATGCTACCCAGCACTGTCAACGCCATTACAGTGTGAACGCAGAAGCCAGAGGCCTATAGAGGAACAGCGCTCGCACTAGACTGTGTGCCACAGTAGAGTTTATTGCTGAGTTCTCTCTCATTGTTGTGAGTGGCACGAACATTCTGCAATCTCATGCACTAAAGCAATCAGAAACGAAAACCGGCTACACTTAAGAGACATGTTACGCAAGATAGCGATTGGAGTAAACTAAAGAGACTTTGAAACACGTATGTATTCATTACCAGCGATGGCGAGGCATGACAGAATCTCTGACCAGAGCGTTATTTATCGTTGCTTGTCTCGCTTGACCGCGCGAGTCGGCAGGAACAGTTGTGTGTAGTTAGACTGCGCGAGTCTGCAATAGTCAGTCGGCAGTAGTACTCGTAGTAGCGAGTGGACAGTTGTACTGAGCAGAAGTCGGCATGCGTCGGCGGCGTGTTCTTCTTGCGACTCTGGTCAGGTTTGGGTTGGACGATGAGTATTGTTGTAGAAGGTAATGAAGCAGCATTGAGCACATCTAGTAATGTATGTTAATTTTAATTAATTTGTTCAAAAAAATGCCACAATAATAATTTTTTATAAAGTAACTCCTTTTAAAGAAAAACATTCATTTCAATTTAAAGAATATTTCCTATGCATTTCCTCCAAGAATCAAAATTTAATATACGCCAGCATTGCACGAAGCTGTGTCGATAGATAAGAGCAGATATAGATGCAGTTTTTATTGAGGTAAGAATTTTTGCTTTTTTATTCAGAATACAGGGCCGAAGGTCAGCGCTGCTGTCCTTATAAAATTTACCAGATATTATTATTTCTGTTAGTAGGTTTCATTTCACATTTTTTATTAAACATCATTTTGTTGGGAGGTTACATTTGGCTCCATTTTCTTGATTTGTATTTAATAGTTCGTGTGGGGAGGTTACACTTAGCACAATTTCCACAATTATTTATTTAAATAATTCTGCGGGGAGGTTACAACTTTAGTATACACAGTATAGCTCTTTGTCCATATGGCAGTGACCGACAGCGGTCGGTATACCGTCTTATTCCAGAGGTCGGAGATCCCAGTTCCGGCCAGTGATCCATTTGAGCCAAATGCCAAGATGTCTCACAATGTTAGTAGAAGGCCGACTATGTGACATATCCTTGACAGATTTGACCTACAAGTATGTAAATGCCTGTATAAAAGGTGTAACTGCTTGCAACGTACAACAGTCGTTTAGAGAAAGTCGCAACGAACAGTTTGAAATAGGATACTTGCGACCCGTCAAATCAGGAAACTGTTTTCTCGGAGTCTTTCGCTGAGGCATGTCTGAATAAACTCTTCTCGGTTTTCAAGCCGCGTTAGTTCGAATAAAATTTTTGAGCTTTCGATGGCTATCTCCGCTATCGTTGTCGGGAGTAAAACCACAAACGGAAAATCGCGCCAATCCTGCAGTCAGTCTTTTGACAACTGACGATAATGGATGAGATATCAGTCGAAAGCTCAAGAATTTTATTCTAATTGACGCGCCTTGAAAACGAAGAAGCTTTTATTCAAGTCAGGAGACTACCTCAAACTATGAAAACCTCCTAAGCCACAGAGTGTGCGTGTCACTCTCATTCTCTTCACACTGAGTAGCAGACACAGTGAGAAAATGTATTGGACCTTTTTTGTATGAAATGCATTGTAGTCTATTTCTGTACTGAAATACGTTTTCGTTAGCAACTGCGTTTTTCGACTTATTTAAGAAAAATGTACAAAAGTGTTAATTTGTCTGGAATCTAACAACAAACATATCCCGCTGTGGTCGAGCGGTTCTAGGCGCTTCAGACGGTACTACGCGGCTGCTACGGTCACAGGTTCGAATCCTGCCTCGAGCATGGATGTGTGCGATGCCCTTAGGTTAGTTAGGTTTAAGTAGTTCTAAGTCTAGGTTACTGAAGACCTCATATATTAAATCCCATAGTGCTTAGAGCCGTTTGAACCATTTTTGAACCAAACGTATCGTTCCATCCTTCTTTTCCACAACATGTAACAGGCTGTTATAAGTTGCGGTACCGGTTCAGTAACACCATCTTGTTCAGTCTTATTTAACTACAAGAATACAGCACGTCGGTAACTCAATGGGACGTTATATGGAGCTATTCTAAAAGGCTTATGGTCCTTAAACTCGAATCTATATTGTAGATCTCTAATTGCTCCAGGTTTCGGTTCAAATGCAATAGCATGCTTGCTTAACATTCCAGCTAATTCCAACCTTTGCTGATTTGTTAACCCCTATAGACTTTGTATTTTTTTTATCTCTGTGTAAATGTCTTCAAGTATTCCCAAATCCGTAAGCACTGATTCGTTCATCCTTAGATATCGCGGGTTATTCTAACAAGCAATATCTCCATCTACTTGCATTTGTAACTGTGCATAATTTTCACACATTTCTTCATGTCTCAGGTTTTCCTCGAATTTTAAGATGATTTCTCCTAAAGTGACACTTCCTCTGCCCATATTCAACACAGCTTTATGTTTATTGAGGAAGTCATCTCCGATAATCATATCGACTAACATCTTAGGTACTACGACAAAATTCATTTCTAGTACATGACCCTGGCAGTCAAATGCAAGTCTTGTCTGCCTTGTGACGTTCGACGAACGTCCCGTAATTGGTCCGTGTACTTTGACCTTTCGTGCTTTTAACATTACTAAGTCATTGTCACTATTGCAACGATTGAATAACGGCTCTGAAATCGCCGTTAACTGACTCCCACTATCTACTATTGCATTAACGACAATACCCTTGACTGTTACACGAAGTATCGGACTTACCCCTGAAGTACTCTTGTCTTCGACTTCCTCCATTAATATGACCTCAATTACTTCGTAATTTATCTGATATATGTGTGTTTGTTCTGTCACAACTGGATGTTTATGGACATCCATAGATGAATCATTTTCCATCAACTTTTGATGGTCTTTATCGAGAGTTTGGGGAGAAGTACTTCCCTTTCTTAAATTGTCCAACTTTAGTCTCGCTGCTTCTAGATCAGCTTCTAAAGTAACCAATCTACTGTAGATTTTAAATCCTCATTTTCATACCTTGCTATTTCCTTTAAGTTTGTCTCCTCATCACACATCTGTGTAATCGTGTTTAATTTGGATTTTAGAGCCTGGCAAGTATTCTTTAAGTGTGACAGTACATCACACACACCACACTTGGAGTCTGGTGATTCGTCAGACTCTACATTAATTGTGTCTGTACTCGCACCCTGATTCAACTCGTTATCATATTTGTTATCTGCCACTGAGAGTTTCAGATTAAAATTTTCAGCTATGTCGTCATTTATTCCGACGTTGTTTTCTGTGTCTGGTGTGTCAATTACATAGTCTTGGTAATACTGCTGTACAATGTTATCGTATGTGCCAAAATTGTGTATTTTTCAATGTGATTTATCAGATTGTTGACGTCCTTTATAATTTGGTTCGTTTTCCGTTCCAGACGAGATATTTTCCCCGTCATTTACTCTCCATTATCGACTTGTTCTTCCCGATTTTGTTCGATTCTCACTATCCACAACGCCTCAGACTATTCCTAATTTTTTTTAAAAAAGTTTTGTGGAAGGATTGTAGTAGATTTTGTAGCGTGTCAAACTTTTGATCAGGTATACTTATCCGTACTACCTTCTTTTTTCCACGACCTGTATTAGACGTATTTTGTCGGTTAATCCTATCGTCTTTATCAATCGTAGCGTTACAGCTTACAGTAGGGTATGTATTATCCTGCTGAAAATCATTTTTCGTCTGTGCAGAATCAAAGATCTGCATCGTATACATTAATGCTTCGTCGTAATCAAATGGTTCATTAATAGGTAATGCTGGGAGATCATCCTTACCGACGGTGTCAGTCCAATCTATCTCGTCCCAACACCTAAGTTGTGACTTCCTCCCTGTTTGTAGTATCTGCAAGGATACTTCTGATGTTCATTCTGTCGTTCCTCTTTCCAATTCCGACTTTTGTACGTCATACCTTAACTTGTTTATTGCTGCAGTCGCCTTGTCATCCGTTTCTGCAGAAAGTATAATATCTGCTTGAACCCCTGCAATAGCTAACGTCAGTCAATCCTCACGCTTCCCGGGATTTGGTGGTCTTAAATTCAACCTCCATCTGTGGTTCGTTTCTCCGGTAATTACCCGAAATATTTGTCCGCGGCTGCGTTCTCGCACCAACTCCCCATCTGCTTTCTCTCCATGGACCTGGAGATCGTTGATTAAAATCAGTCTATGGGTTATCCCGAGTTCTCCAGATTACATTCCTATTTTCGTCTCTATTCCGCCTATTCCAACCACTATTAAAACCGTATCCATTACGCTGTGATCTAGTGTTTACACTACTCCCATTTCTGTAATTATTCCCATTTAGTCCAGAATTCAATCTCAATACCGTGCTACCATCGCTACTCTTTAATATTACGTGTTCTTTCAAAATTATTTTGACTTGAATCGCGACGTCTTTGAGCGTCGTTTTCATACACGAATTCTACTTCTATCAAAACACGTTTGAAAGTTTCTACATTATCGCCCCCACGTCCTATCAAGGCTTGTTGATCCTTCATTGGCAGTTTCGTTTCGTATATATGAATCAGTTCTCCGTCGCTATATGGGTTATCTAAGTTTTGGTTACTTTTAGCTATATTCTCAAGGAATTTGACTGCTGTTTTCCCACGCGAATTATCGAATGAGACATTTTGTAATAATCCATATTCTATTCTCATCTGAGCCTCAGGTAACCAATATCTTGCTATAAAGGTAGCTGTAAACGAATCATACGAATCGCAAGTTTGTGCTATCTTTTGTATAGTTTCAGCAACACTTACCACCACATGTGCACAAATGAAATTTAATTTTTGTGCCCTGGTACCGATTGCACCTATAACTTCACAATTACTCACAGGAAAGACTGATAGTTTCCGGTGTCGTGTCAACCTCTCAAATAGTGCGGCGGAGATTGCATTCACATTTGCACCTATATCAAGAATTACTTCAATGTTTGGCTATAGACTTGTACATATATCGGCGGTATAGGAACGGACATACGCTTGGTTGTACAATGTGGAGTTTATCTACTAGTCTCTGTCCGTCATTGGATTGGAACATAACAACTCTCTTGCCAGCGGCCCTTACAAGACATCCGACCATTTCTCCGGGGCACTATCTGGTCGTCTTCAGTTTAACGGATGGGTTCTGGGTTCGTCTTTGGCATCTGTAATCACTGGCGGTTGCCCTCTCCAGTCATTTGTATTTGAAGATTGCTGGTTATTATTTTGTGTTTGCCAATTCGGATTATTCCCGTGGAATTACTGATTATTCTGACTATGTAGGTTGAGGTTATTTTGATTTGTGGTTTGCATCGGGTTGAATCTTCGCTCGTTAGGTTTCTTCTTCAGCCAGCAAGGTTGGAAAAGCACAGCATTGGCATTCAATCTTTGGTCGCCATTCAGCTGTTGTTTCTGTTGAGGAATGTTGGACTGTCAGGGTGCACTGTATTACAACTCGTCTGAGTTTCCACAGTGATTTATTATTTCCAGCTGCAGTGCCCCGTTCCTCTTGGTCTGCGCCACCGAGTCCCGCAATGCTGAGGACACCACTTCACTGTCTGTAAAATGGCTTGGCATGGAATGGCTGCCTCAGCGACCCGTGCAGTACACAGCTACATGTCAGCCTTGCATGGCTGCAGAGTTGTGACAGCGTCGGGGTGCATATGCAGTCGACTGAGCAGTCTTCAACTCTGCTGTCTCAGTGCCGCCTGCTAGGAGCAGCAGGGCGCTTCCACACCAGTGTAGCTAAGATCGTGGTGACAACAGGCGCCTGTGATCCGGTGTCTGAATCTGCGACCCTCGCTTTGGGATGCCTCTGGCGTGTGTTGGGAGCCAACAAGACTGCCTGCAGTAGCGAGTTGTATTGAGGCCTGCCACTGGCTGGCAGTAGACTCCGCATTGGCCTCAGAGGGTCAAACCAGTGACCTGCTATGGAATGGAACGCTGGCGCCCCATCTGCTGCTGCGTGTAGCCGGTGGTGTGACACGTCCCGCCATCCAGGAGAGCTGTCACACTTGAATGCCTTGTTAGTGTACTGGCGCCTATTTATACGTGGCTGTGTGCCTCTGTTTTGCTAATACACCACTCTGATTCATGTACTCATGACACTTGGGTTGAGCCAGTGGGCCCCTTCTGCCTGTATCTTGCGTCATGCAAACTGCTGCATTTACCCTTTTCAGTACCGAGCGAGGTGGCGCAGTGGTTAGCACACTGGACTCGCATTCGGAAGGACGACGGTTCAATCCCGTCTCCGGCCATCCTGATTTAGGTTTTCCGTGATTTCCCTAAATCGTTTCAGGCAAATGCCGGGATAGTTCCTTTGAAAGGGCACGGCCGATTTCCTTCCCAACCCTTCCCTAACCAGAGCTTGCGCTCCGTCTCTAATGATCTCGTTGTCGACGGGACGTTAAACACTAACCACCACCACCACCACCACTCTTTTCAGTGGTTCTACTGATAACAAAGTTAAGGCTGCGATGTTACTTGGCACACAGGTGCTCAAGATGATTGTTACTTGTCGTTGCCTTTACCTATATTGAGCGACATACTGCACAAACTGTTCAGCTGATATGTTCCCCTCTTGCTCTGCAGTGAACTGGTTTATGGATCTAAACAGATCTGATTCAAGGGTTTGATTTAACAAGGTCAGATTCTGCCTTGGCAAAAACTGTAAAGTTGCTTCTGGCCAGTATAGCAGTGGCTGTGTAACATGCAGTTGCATGACTCCTGAAATTTATCCTGGCAGATGGAGGGTTGGTCCTATTATCTTACATTTAGATCCATTGATTAAAATTCTGTTCCCCTCGAACTGTATACGTTTCGCTTCAGCAAATACTGCCTGCTCAAAACAACTTGCTGCTGCTATTAATTTTTTGTAGGTCGAGAAGATCCAATGCATCCCGACCCGTTGGAAGTTCAGTTTTGGCTCCATGATGGCCCTTGGTCAGTATATTTCTTCCCTGCTGGCTAAAAATAACTGCACCATGCACTTGTCTGGATTAGTACTTATCACCCTGGCTGGACATACCATTAATTTCCCTCTATGGCAGCTCCGAAATTCCTCTCTCGCCATCTCGGCGTACTGGCTGTTATCTGCCAAGATCAGCAATACCCCCTCAGTTTTTACTTCTAGAAACTCGCTCAACGCTCCGCTTTTCAGTAACCTTAGGGCAGTTATCACCATCACCCTTCCTCCCTCTTCAAAAAGACTGCTGTCCCTAGTAGGCTTACAATACTCGATAACACATACAACATATGAAAATACAATGCCTACTTAATCTACACAAACCCAATGATACATAAAAAGAAAACAAAAAGGACTACAAATACTCCACTGCTTTCTGGATCGCAAAGAATACGGTATATCATGCTGTACTCTATCTTCCTGGTTTTCTCTACGCTGAACACCTCTCTTACCTCTTTTTCTTCCTCTTCACTTCCTGTGACATGCCTGGAATCACATCTGGACAACCGTTAAATGGACGCAATCACCCAATGTGTGCTATCGTTGTTCTAGTTGGCAGCTGAAGCTTAACATTGACGGGGGATATGGTTTCAACTACTTGCTATGGCCCTTGATACCTCGTGACGAACTTCTTCGTTTTCCCTTTTGGCGTATGGGGGCTGGATAGCATTACCCATTGCCCTACTCTATACTGTGGTAAACTTCCTTCCCACTTCACTGCATCTTCCTGCCTTTCCAAAGCCATCGTATTCACCATTTGTACCCGTTTCCAATCATCCCGAATAGTTTTCGCGAATTGACGTACAGATTCACAGATCTTTCCTTTCTGTAGCTCCACTAAATCAAACGGTGACGGCATTATTCGCCCGTAAACTACCTCATATGGAGACAAACCGGTATTGGTATGGACTTTTTCATTGTATGCACATACAATATGTTTCAAATACTTGTCGCACTGACGGTGATGAGAATCCACATAAAAACTCAGCATCTTCCCGATTGTTCTGTGTACCCGTTCTGTCCTTCTGTTCGCCTGTGGATGCAACGCACTCATCCTCAACTTCTTTACGTTCAACAATTTACACAGTTCATTCATTAAATCCGGTATGAAGTTGGTCCCTGGTCAGTAATTATTGTCTCATGCACACCAAACTGCAAAATCCACTTATTTACTAAGGCTTGCGGGACCGATGCTTCCTGTTGATTTGGCATAGCCACCATCTCCACATACCTCGAAAAATGGTCTATTGTTGTCAGAACGAATCTGTTCCCCGATTGTGTTCGACTGAAAGGTCCTAAGACATCATTTCCCAACAAAGAAAATGGACATGTCGCTTCCAGAAATCGTTGCAGCTGTATCTGTTTCCCGCTCAAATCTGCTCTCTGCGCACATGGTATACAGTTCTTGACATACTGATCTACATCTACATCTACATCCATACTCCGCAAGCCACCTGGCGGTGTGTGGCGGAGGGTACCTTGAGTACCTCTATCGGTTCTCCCTTCTATTCCAGTCTCGTATTGTTCGTGGAAAGAAGGATTGCCGGTATGCCTCTGTGTGGGCTCTAATCTCTCTGATTTTATCCTCAAGGTCTCTTCGCGAGATGTACGTAGCAGGGAGCAATATACTGCTTGACTCCTCGATGCAGGTATGTTCTCGAAACTTCAACAAAAGCTCGTACCGAGCTACTGAGCGTCTCTCCTGCAAAGTCTTCCACTGGAGTTTATCTATCATCTCCGTAACGCTTTCGCGATTACTAAATGATCCTGTAGCGAAGCGCGCTGCTCACCGTTGGATCTTCTCTATCTCTTTTATCAACCCTATCTAGTACGGATCCCACACTGCTGAGCAGTATTCAAGCAGTGGGCGAACAAGCGTACTGTAACCTACTTCCTTTGTTTTCGGATTGCATTTCCTCAGGATTCTTCCAATGAATCTCAGTCTGGCATCTGCTTTACAGACGATCAACTTTATATGAAAATTCCATTTTAAATCACTCCTAATGCTTACTCCCAGATAATTTATGGAAATAACTGCTTCCAGTTGCTGACCTGCTATATTGTAGCTAAATGATAAAGGATCTTTCTCTCTGTGTATTCGCAGCACATTACACTTGTCTACATTGAGATTCAATTGTAATTCCCTGCACCATGCGTTAATTCGCTGCAGATCCTCCTGCATTTCAGTACAATTTTCCATCATCCGCAAAAAGCCTCAGTGAACTTCCGATGTCATCCACAAGGTAATTTACGTATATTGTGAATAGCAACGGTCCTTCGACTCTCCCCTATGGCACACCTGAAATCACTCTTACTTCGGAAGACTTCTCTGCATTGAGAATGACATGCTGCGTTCTGTTATCTAGGAACTCTTCAATCCAATCACACAATTGGTCTGATAATCCATATGCTCTTACTTTGCTCATTAAACGACTGTGGGGAACTGTATCGAACGCCTTGCGGAAGTCAAGAAACACGGCATCTACCTGGGAACCAGTGTCTATGGCCCTCTGAGTGTCGTGGACGAATAGCGCGAGCTGGGTTTCACACGATCGTCTTTTTCGAAACTCATGCTGATTCCTACAGAGTAGATTTCTAGTCTCCAGGAAAAGTCATTATACTCGAACATAATACGTGTTCCAAAATTCTACAACTGATCGACGTTAGAGATATAGGTCTATAGTACTGCACATCTGTTCGACGTCCCTTCTTGAAAACGGGGATGACCTGTGCCCTTTTCCAATCCTTTGGAACGCTACGCTCTTCTAGAGACCTACGGTACACCGCTGCAAGAAGGGGGGCAAGTTCCTTGGCGTACTCTGTGTAAAATCGAACTAGTATCCCATCAGGTCCAGCGGCCTTTCCTCTTCAGAGCGATTTTAATTGTTTTTCTATCCCTCTGTCATCTATTTCGATAGCTACCATTTTGTCATCTGTGCGACAATCTAGAGAAGGAACTACAGTGCAGTCTTCCTCTGTGAAACAACTTTGGAAAAAGGCATTTAGTATTTCGGCCTTTACTCTGTCATCCTCTGTTTCAATACCATTTTGATCACAGAGTGTCTGGACATTTTGTTTTGATCCACCTACCGCTTTGACATAATACCAAAATTTCTTAGGATTTTCTGCCAAGTCAGTACATAGCACTTTACTTTCGAATTCATTGAACGCCTCTCGCATAGCCCTCCTCACACTACATTTCGTTTCGCGTAATTTTTGTTTGTCTGCAAGGCTTTGGCTATGTTTATGTTTGCTGTGAAGTTCCCCTTGCTTCCGCAGCTGTTTTCTAACTCGGTTGTTGTACCACGGTGGCTCTTTTCCATCTCTCGCGATCTTGCTTGGCACATACTAATCTAACGCATATTTTATGATGGTTTTGAACTTTGCCCACTTATCCTCAACACTATCTGTACTTGAGACAAAACTTTTGTGTTGAGCCATCAGGTACTCTGCAATCTGCTTTTTGTCACTTTTGCTAAACAGAAAAATCTTCCTACCTTTTTTGATATTTCTATTTATGGGTGAAATCATCGATGCAGTAACCACTTTATGATCGCTGATTCCCTGTTCTGCGTTAACCGTTTCAAATAGTCACCAGAAGGTCTAATATGTTATCGCCACGAGTCGGTTCTCTGTTTAACTGCTCAAGGTAGTTTTCAGGTAAAGTACTTAAAAAAATTTCACTGGATTCTTTGTCCCTGCCACCCGTTACGAACGTTTGAGTCTCCCAGTCTATATCCGGCGAATTAAAATCTCCACCCAGAACTATAACATGGTGGGGAAATCTACTCGAAATATTTTATAAATTATCCTTCAGGTGCTCATCCACAACAGCTGCTGAGCCAGGGTGCCGATGGAGACATCCAATTACCATGTCTGAGCCTGCTTTAACCGTGACCTTCACCCAAATTATTTCACATTTCGGATCTCCGTTAATTTCCTTCGATACTATTGCACTTCTTATCGCTATAAACACGCCTCCCCCTTCACTGTGCAGCCTGTCTCTGCGGTATACATTCCAATCTGAGTTTAGAATTTAATTACTGTTTACATCTGGTTTCAGCTAACTTTCTGTCCCTAGTAATATGTGGGCATTGTGACCGTTTATTAATGAGAGCAGTTCTGGGACCTTTCTATAGATGCTCCTGCAGTTTACTATTAGCACATTAATATTGTTATTCCCTGTTGCATTTTGCCTACTCCTACCTTGCCGCGTCTCAGGAGGCGTCTTGTCGGGCATAGGGAGGGAATTCTCTAACCTAAAAAACCCACATGTGCACTCCAAACGTACTCCGCTACCCTTGTAGCCGCTTCCTGCGTGTAGTGCACGCCTGACCTATTCAGGGGGACCCTACATTTCTCCACCCGATAGCGGAGGTCGAGAAATTTGCACCCCAGATCTCCGCAGAATCGTCTGAGACTCTGGTTTAAGCCTTCCACTCGACTCCAAACCAGAGGACCGCGATCGGTTCTGAGAACAATACTACAAATAGTTAGCTCAGATTCCACCCCGCGAGCGAGGCTTTCCGTCTTCACCAACTCCGCCAACCGCCTGTATGAACTGAGGATGACCTCTGAACCCAGACGGCAGGAGTCATTGGTGCCGACATGAGCAACAACTTGCAGTCGGGTGCACCCAGTGCTCTCTATCGCCGCGGACAGGGCCTCCTCCACATCTCGGATGAAACCCCCCGGCAAGCAGACCTTTCCGCTATTTCCCTAAGGGGCTCCATCACCCGCCTAACGTTGGAGCTCCCAATCACTAGTAAACCCCTCCCCCCGTGTGCCTGCTCGGACCTTGCTGAATGAGCGGCCACATGTCCACTCACAGGCAGAGCGGGCGATGCCACACGGCCACCCTCCACATTGACCTTCCGACTCGTGTGCCGCGAACGCCGCTGAACCCGCCCCGCCCCTTGGGGAGAGGGTGGCCCAACCGCGCCCGGTACCCGCGAAGATGTCTCGACAGCAGGGACAGTGGATGAAGCATGTAACACCTGTGGTGTACCATGCGACGCACCAGACTCCCCACTGCTGCTACACTCCGAGGCAGCAGCCTGAAGACGGCTGACCGCGGCCATCAACACGTTCAGCTGTTCGCGAACAGTAGCCAGCTCCTCCTGCGTCCGTACACAGCAGTCACACATACTATCCATCCTAAGAAATCAGTTTACTGTAGAGAGTTAATCAACTTTTAACTAGACTGCTAATTCACTAAAGGCGGCTGATAGTTGACCAAACTGTGGTTACTAGACACTTCCTGCAGAAAACAGTGAAAATAGCACTACCTGTCTCTGGACTGTATTCAAAACAAACACTAGCACTACTGGCACTATGGCTGACTAAAGGGACTCTCTCTGACTGTATTCAAAACAAACACGAAATCTATGGAACAGTATTACTAGCACTCGACAATTAAAGCTTCCTAAAAGCAAAAACACACGGAAGAAGAAGTGACAAGTTAGAAAAATACAGTTAATACTTAAACTAACGTAGCTCGCTGCACAGTGGTCTGTCACTACCTGAAATCTTCATCCATATAAATAACACATAAAATATGTCATTTCATAGATTACGCTAAGCATCTCCCTCTCTGTTGTCGAGTAATTCCTCTCTGTTGCATTAAAACGCCTAGACGCATGGGCTACAGAATGTTCTTTCCCACCAACTTCCTGACTAAGAACACACCATAATGCTTGATTCGATGCATTGCATGTTAGAATAAATTCCTTTTCAAAATCTGGAAACACAAGAACCGGATTTGATGTTAAAACTTCTTTCAGTTTGTCAAATGCTTTCTGACACTCTTCTGTCCACTCAAATTTCACACACTTCAGTAACAATCGCGTCAATGGCTGTGCTAAATCTGCAAAACCCTTCACGAACTTTCGATCGAAATTGCAAATTCCGACGAATGATTGCACTTTCTTAACTTTTTTCGGGTCCCGAAAATCCCTTACAGCCTGTACCTACCTCAGATCTAGAATGAGATTTTCACTCTGCAGCAGAGTGTGCGCTGATATGAAACTTCCTGGCAGATTAAAACTGTGTGCAGGACCGAGACTCGAACTCGGGACGTTTGCCTATCGCGTGCAAGTGCTCTACCAACTGAGCTACCCAAGCACGGCTCACGCCCCGTCCTCACAGCTTTACTTCTGCCAGTATCTCATCTCCTACCTTCCAAACTTTACAGAAGCTCTCCTACGAACCTTGCAGAACTAGCACTCCTGAAAGAAAGGATATTGCCAGACATGGCTTAGCCACAGCCTAGGGGATGTTTCCAGAATGAGAATGCAAAGTGAAAATCCATTGAAGAAAAGTATTGGCACTCTCCTAAGTGATCCAAAGTCTCTGGTATGTTTGGAATGAGGTATGCGTCCGTCACGGTCTTATTATTGAGGTATCGGTAGTCACAACAGAACCTGTATTTTTTAGTTTCATCCGTAGATTTTTTTTGGACACAACGACAAAGCCCACTCCACAGCAACTATTAGTATGCTCTCTAAATTCGTCCGCAAGCTGCTGATGAATGAAATCCTCAACAATCGGCTGCAAATACCCTGGTATTCTGTATAGTTTACGGTAAACAGGTGCTTCGTTCCCTGTTGGTATCTTATGTTGAACTAATGAAGTTGCTGGTAACGGCCCTCGTGGGAAAACAAATCCTTAATTTCCTTCAACAATTCTTCCATATGCTCTTTTTCTCCTCCTTTCAAATGCTTAACTTTGTTATGCAATGCAATTCTGTTGGCAGGTGGTGGTTAATCGCTATGCCTACCTCTCGAACACCTGTCTTCGACATCTGGTACATCCAAATTCGCTACTAAAACTCATTTTCTCAAATTCGCGTCTACAGTGCTAAAATTATCCACGTTCACGGGGGCTACTCGCCCGTCGTTTCCCTGTTGTACGCAAACGATACTATATATCACAAAACAACATAATGGATCCAAAACTTCATTATCCTCCAATGGTTCAATAACACATACTGCACCCACAGGTAGATTTGACTCTATACTTACCCAAAGCGACTTCCTTGTGCCACTAGACATGCACTCATGTGAATTAAGCCTTAATGCTAATGTACGCGGTTCAGTTGGTTTGTTCATTACGTTGAACGCCCCTCGTGACAGCTCTACATCGACAACTGTTTTCTCTAGCTGAAATAACATTCCACCAAGTTCCATAGTTCGTTGTCCAAGGTCAATTTTGGCATGATGTTGTTGCAAGAAATCTACTGCTAGGATCATGTCGTAGCCCTCGCTTATCCATGGTACTACGAGTACCTCCACGCATGCGTCAAATCGGACTTTCCCTATGCGAAAGTCAGCTGTCACTGACGCCAAATGTGTGACCTCCTTATCCCCCACTGCACGCAGCCTATAACGTGGTGGGTCTAACTTTCTTCGTCCCATTAAACTCTTAGTATCCGCTGGCACTTGCGCCCATGGGTCCAACAAAATCTTAAACGCTTTAGTTCCTATGGATCTTACCACTGAACATTCCACCTCTGCATACGTATTTGTAGCACTGAAATTAAATGAGAGCTGTCTTGGGTGGGTCTTGGGCCCCCTCTTCCGTTTAACGATTGTTCGCCTCTACTGACTCCACTTCTCCATCCTCCACGCTACTGATTTCCACCCCTTCCTCTATTCCTCGGTGACTGGGCACATTGCCTCTGCACATGTCCCGTACGACCACACCTATAACATTTTATACCCGCTGTAAACACTGCTTGTCTATCACGTTCCCCCGTTGCTACGTCTATTTCCTCACGTTGAATTGCCAGCTGAATGGCCGAATACAAATCTTTTGGTCCCTTCACGCACTTTCCGCGACATATGCGCCGGTAACCCCCTCAAAAATACATCAAGTGTCCTTTGCTCGGCCTCCTGCAACAGAACACCATTTGCTTCATCGCTCTGACTCAACTCGTAAGTATATTCGTTAATTTCTCTTATCCTGTCCGAAAATTTCTCTACTGTCTCCCCCTGCCTCTTCGTCATTGTACTGAGACTCTCCCTGAAGTACCAAGCGCTATTCTGTTTCTTGTACGTCTGTAAAAGCCCCTCTTCAACTGCTTAAACTGTCCCGCCTCCCTTAAGGCCTCAGAACACTTTACATATGTCTTCGCTTCACGCATTAAGCTAATCTTGGCTACATGTAACAACTGTTCATCAGACCAACCATGCATCACAGCTGCAGTTTCCAAATCTTCCACAAACGAACGCACATCCACAGATGCCTTGCCAGAAAATGGAATAATCAAACTCACGGAGGCTGGATCGATCTCCTGCTGCGGCATCCTAGGCAAAAAATAAGTGCTCCAATGCAGATTCCTGCTCACTTCTAAATGTTAATTCACTTCTCAACTGTGCATTGTCCACTGTAAGTTGTGCTACCTTTTCCAACAAATTCCGTATCGCTTCTGATTGCGACACACCTTGCGTCCCTAACTCTGCCATTGTGTTGTTTTCGTTTCCATTTAGTCCCAAAACAAAACATTTAAGTACATGAATAACCTGACTTCGTACAGCTCCATATCATCATACTCAGTAACATCATACACTAATACAAACGTAATCAAATGCACTGAAAAACACCTTACTCCCCAAACACACTAACATTTATCTGACAAAAAAAAATGCCTACCCAAAACATCTAATATAGCCTGCCAGAAGCCATACTCAAAACACAAACAAAAATAGAAAGAAAACGTCCAACATTCAAAAAGAAAAATTGGTCAACACTCAGCACATTTTCTGATTGTAATGCAGGTGGTAGGCTCGAACATTGTACTGTACAGACGACGTCCGCTCTTCTGACACCAAATGTAGAGGGTGTGATATGACAAGGATGGACTGTCAGGATGCGCCGTATTAAAACTCGTGCGAGTTTCCCAAGTGATTTTTATTATTTCCAGCTACAGTGCCCCTGTTCCTCTCAGCCTACATCACTGGGTCCTTCAATGCTGTGGACACCACTTCGCTGTCTGCAAAACGGCTGCGCAAAATGGCTGCCTCAGCTACCCATGCAATGCACAGCTGTGAGTTGGCCTTTTATGGCCACAGAGTTGTGATGACATCAGGTTGCGCTGGCAGTTGACTCAGTGGTCTTCGCCCCCGCTGTCTCGGCGCCGCCCGCTGGGAGCTGCAAAGTGCCCACAGTGTGCTTCCTCACTGGCATGGCTAAGATTGCGGCGACAACAAGCGCCCATGATCCAGCTTCCGATTGTGCGGCCCTCGCCTCGGGATGCCTCCAGTGTGTGTTGGGAGCCAACAAGACTGCCTGCAATAGCGAGCTGTGGCTCTGGCGCCCCGTCTGCTGCTACATGTAGCTGGTGGTGTGACGTGCCCCGCTGTCCAGGACGGCTGTCACACTTGAATGCCTTGTTAGTGAACCGGCGCCTATTTATACATGGCTGTGCACTGCTGTTTTGCTAAAGCATGGCCTCAAGTCATGTACTCATAACACCTTGGTTGGGCCAGTGGGCCCCTTCTGCCTGCATCTTGCGCCATGCAAACCGCTGCGTTTACTCTTTTTAGTGGGTCTATGGCCCTGTGGCCTCCATTCTACTTCACAAACGCTGGTAGCGTAACTTATTGTCAAACTTACTGTCAACAGGCCTGCACCTAGCTGTAACTTGTGCGTTCTGAAGAAGCTAACACTTTCCCATCTTAAATGGTGGTGCTGCTACATTTCTTATTCTGAGCTTGGAAGCCTGAGATCTACTGCTCTCTACTATTATTATTGGCGGTCGGTCCTGGGTGATATGCAAAGTTCTTCTTTTCTCTAGTCGATTACCCATTCCCATGAGTTGTAGCTCTTAAGTCTTCATTTAATAGGTCGATGGTGTCGACGACAGAGAGAAAGTCTTCGACATTGTCTTTGGGAGCATACATAAGCTTTTCACGTATCTCGACCGATAACGTTGCCTTAACAATCTTCAAAATATCTATCTGTGGGGCTTTAGTAACCAAATATCTACTTTTATTCAGGTACTTCTCAAAATACTGACGCAAGTTCCCACTCTTGACCGAAAATGATTCTGGATTATAAACCTCTTTTTTCAGTCGTCCTTGAATTACCTTAGACCAATTCAAGAACGTCGCTCAAAATACTCGTAGGTGCCACAGGTTTCCATAATATCCTTGCACCATAAACTACCTTCCCCTTGTACGTATCCAGCGACAAAAGAAATCTTTTGCGCATCAGTCTATGCACGGGGTAAAACACCTCTGAACCCGCGAATGAAAACGATGGAGTTAAGTTTTCTTCTATGGAGAGAAATCATGGAACTGCCGGTGCTTTACGAACCTCGCCTTCATCAACATGTCCAATCGGCATTTCTTATCTCTAACAATTACAAGAAAACACATATGCTCCTCTTTTTTTCAGCAAAGAGCGTTGTCGTCAGAGCAACGAGCGTTGTCGTATCAAATTACGGTAACACATCGTCGTTGGTACTCGCAGCCAGAATATTACATTACATAGTGACGTTTGGCCGTAATTTATTAAAAAATTATTGTATGACCATTACTTAGCAACATCATAAACTGTTTACGCGAGCAATACTTAGTAATAGGTCGCACTAGCGTTCTTTATGCGGTCTCATTTGCAGATCATCCATACTTTCCCAAAATTCACCCAAAAACCCAAAATCGACCATTCACCTTACCTGCCACAATCCTCATACGCTCGTTCCATTTTATATCGCTTTGCAACGTTACGCGCATATATTTAAACGTGAATGATATGAAGCAGGACACTACGAATACTGCATTCGAAAATTACGAGTTTGTTTTTCCTACTCTTCTCTACGCTTAGAGCTAGCTACCATTCATCACATCAACTAGATCTTGAGATCTTGTACCCCCCCGCAGCCACTCAACTTCGAGAAGTTCCTGTACGTCATTGCATCATCAGCAAACAACCGAAGTTTGCTGCCTCCCACCCTGTCCGCCAGATTATTTCTGTATATAGAAAATAACAGCAGCCCAATCACACTGCCCTAGGGAATTCCTGACTATTTTATGTCTACTAATGCAATTTCGCAGTCGAGGACAACTTCCTGGTTTCCATTACATAGAAAGTAAACAGTCGGCAGTGGCTCGTCGTTTGAAAAGCTTCCTGGAAATCTAGAAATATGGAATATGCCTGTTGGCCTTCATTCGTAATTCGCAGTACACAATGTGAGAAAAGAGAAGCTGAGATTCACACGAGCGATCCTTTCTAAAAGCCCGCATCTCGTGGTCGTGCGGTAGCGTTCTCGCTTCCCACGCCCGGGTTCCCGGGTTCGATTCCCGGCGGGGTCAGGGATTTTCTCTGCCTCGTGATGGCTGGGTGTTGTGTGTTGTCCTTAGGTTAGTTAGGTTTAAGTAGTTCTAAGTTCTAGGGGACTGATGACCACAGATGTTAAGTCCCATAGTGCTCAGAGCCATTTGAACCATTTTTTTTGATCCTTTCTAAAACCATGTTGATTCGTGGACATAAGCTTCTCGGTCTTAAAAAGAATTGTTGTATTTGAACTGAGAATATCTTCAAGGATTCTGGAACAAACAGATGTTACGGATATTGGTCTGTAATTTTACCGTTTTCATGTGCAGGAGTCACCTACGATTTTTTCCAGTCGTTTGCACCTTAGCGCTGGGCAGAGATTCGCAATAAATGAAAGCTAAATAAGGGGCCAATACCGCCGAGTACCCTTCCATTCGGATCTGTTTTCGTTTTGTAAATAAAACCACTTTTCTTGCTGCAACTGTAATTTATTTCTCCCAGACGTGTTTCGCCCTTTTCAGTAGTAAGACATCTTCAGTGAGATCTAGAAGATGGTTTAGTATAAGAAAAGGCGAAACGCGCCTGGGAGAAATAAATTACAGTTGCAGCAAGAAAAGGTGGTTTTAGTTAAAAAACAAATATTTCTGTGCTTGCTGCGAAGGATGGCCACGCCAACAAACTTGTTATCTGTTTTCAACTCGTTAAGTTGTTTCTCTACGTCTGGGATGTTTACCACTGTATCGTCCATACGGGAGTCTGTTCGAGCGTCAAAAGACGGCATGTTTGTGCGATTTTGCTGCCAGAATGGGTTCTTAAAAGCGAAATGTAAAACTTGGGTTTTTGTTTTTCTACATATCTTGAACTGGAACATCTTGAACTGGAACATCAGACTGGTAAACGAGTGACTGGATGGAAGCCTTAGCCGTTTATGTTAGCGGTTTTAAATAGGACTAGAATTTTCTCGTCTTCCGGGCCAGATCTTTTGCCAAGGTGTGACAGCGATAGTTGTTGTATGCACCATGCATAGATCTTCTCTCAGACACACATGTCTCTACTAACCTTTGCTTGTCCTCATTTGCGCGTTGTCTTTTGAATAGAGAACGCAACAGCCTTTGCTTCCGCAGCGTTTTGCGAATTTCGTTGTTAAATCATGGTGGAATTGTATACAGCTTGGGTACTAGGTAAGTGAAATCTTGTGTTGCGATTATGACAGGATGGATAGAACGAAGGAGACTGTGACTGTGAGACAGGAAATAATGATAAGTTAGGGAAAGACAAAAAGATAATTACAGTGAGTTGGGCTGAATGAATGAGTGAGAATGGGCAAGTGGGCTTGGATGGGAATGAGCGACTTATAGCGATGGACTGATGGGTGTGAGCGAATTACAGTCAGGGGAGCTTGTGGCATTGACAGGTGAGTTGCATGTTAAAAAAGAGTGCATATCGTCACATGCGAAAAGTTTTGGTAAAATTTGTAAAGGTGTTAAGGAAGGTAGAATGAAGCAGTTGGTACCTCACTTTTGGCTCTGAGCACTATGAGACTTAACATCTGAGGTCATCAGTCCCTAGAACTTAGAACTACTTAAACCTAACTAACCTAAGGACATCACACACATCCATGCCCGAGGCAGGATTCGAACCTGCGACCGTAGCGGTCACGCGGTTCCAGAATGTAGCGCCTAGAACCACTCGGCCACTCCGGCTGGCACCTCACTTTTCAGTCGGAATCTTTTCAATGGTAGCATATTCGCCATTTTTTGTTCTCCGATAGGTGCATTTCACCGTTGGTGTAGAAATTTGACCAGAAAATATATGACAATTTTTTAAAATTATTTTTCGGGGCTTGGTGAAAAGTAATGTCTTGGAATTTTTTATGTGAAAACTCAAAAAGCTTTTTAAATAAAACGAACGTTATTAACATTGAAACTTCCTGGCAGATTAAAACTGTGTGCCGGACCGAGACTCGAACTCGGGACCTTTCCCTATCGCGGGCAAGTGCTCTACCAGCTGAGCTTCAGAGCGCTTGCCCGCGAAAGGCAAAGGTCCCGAGTTCGAGTCTCGGTGCGGCACACAATTTTAATCTGCCAGGAAGTTTCATATCAGCACACACTCCGCTGCAGAGTGAAAATCTCATTCTGGTTATTAACATTCTACATTTCTGTTCTTCATGTTTACATATTTATTTCTCAATACAGTTCCCCCCACCCCTGATGAAGAACACAGACCTCCCAACGAGAGAGCAGTTTGTTGGTAGAATGCTTGACTTCGTTGACGGAGCTACAACCGCATCTCTGCTTGCACCGCTTCATCAGTGTCAAAATGAAATACTTGAGGGTGTTTTGTAAGTTGCGGAAACAGATGAAAATCGGATGGAGCCAAGTCGAGAGTGTATGGAGGATGATCGATGTCAGTGAATCCAAGGCGTCGGATTGTTGCAGATGCCGCAGCACTCGGGTGTGCCCTGGTGTTGTTATGCTCAAGGAAACGGTGCTACATGTGTGGACGAACTGGACGAATTCGAATCTCGATTACAGTTTACTGTTTCTCAAGGACATAGATACGTTACACACCGCCATTTTGCACGCTGCAGTTCGGAGCCCTCTACCTATAAAGGGTTTCAAATAGGTAGACATGAATAATAAAGATGTTGAGTGTTAATAAAGTTTGTTTTATTTGAAAATCTTTAAAATTTATGGTGGTGGTTTGCACATAGCTGCCATTATCTGTGGACAAGTTAAAATACACATTTTTTTGGAAGTTATAGCTCTTGTGTAGAAATACGTAGTCAGGATTCCAAAACATTTTTAGATTTTTTGGACTTCCTATTTTAAATATACATGTTCTGGAATTGCTAGTGTCAAATCTACATCTACAATTGAAACGTCATTTTAATTGTAATTATAGCAGAAAGACAATTGAAAAGGAGTCATGCTACTTAAATACAAACCCAGTTAAGCAGTCAAGTGCTCTTTTCTGTTTAAATTTCTTTTAGAGCCCATTTAAATCTAAAGAAACACACAAAACACGTAAACAAAGCAAAATTTAGCGTTCATGGTGGAGTACAGTGTGATGCAAATTGAAACATGGGAAGATACATAATCCAACAGTACACTCACTGATATCATATGCTGGGACTAATTTCTTGATTATACCCTGTAAGAAAATTCTTCATAACAGCACCGTCTGCGAACATAATACGATAAACATGTAATCTTCAAATGGTTCAAATGGCTCTAAGCACTATGGGGCTTAACATCTGAGGTCATCAGTCCCCTAGACTTATAACTACTTCAACCTAACTAACCTAAGGATATCACACACATCCATGCTCGAGGTAGGATTCAAACCTGCGACCGTAGCAGCCGCGTGGTTCCGTACTGACGCACCTAAAACCGCTCGGCCACAGCGACCGGCACATGTAATCTGAATTATCGTCAAATACTTGGTTTCCATCATCTGCAGACTCGTAAAGGTCTTTGCAAATCAGTTGCTCCATCCGTTTCTCATCTTCATTGCACATTTTTGACGCAAAATCAACACAAAAATCACGAAACTTGAAGGTCTACATTTACATCTACATAGATACTCTATCACATTTAAGTGTTTGGCAGAGGTTTCATCGAAGCACCTTCGCAATTCTCTGTTATTCCAATCACGTATGGTGCGCGTAAAGAACGAACACCTATATCTTTCAGTACGAGCTCTGATTTCCCTTATTTTATTGTGGTGATCGTTTCTCCCTCTGTAGGTTGGTGTCAACAGAATATTTTCGCGTTCGGAGCAGAAAATTGGTGATTGGGATTTAGTGAGAAGATTCCGTCGCAACGAAAAACGCCTTTCTTTCAATGATGTCCAGCGCAAATCCTGTATCATGTCAGTGACACTCTCTCCCATATTTCGCGATATTACAAAATGTGCTTTCCTTCTTTGAACTTTTTCGATGTACTTCGTCAGTCCCGTCTGGTAAGGATACCACATCGCGCAGCAGTTTTCTAAAAGAGGACGTACGAGCGTAGTGTAGGCAGTCTCCTTAGTAGATCTGTTACATTTTCTAAGCATACTGCCAACAAAACACAGTCTTTGGTTAGCCTTCCCCACAACATTTTCTATGTGTTCATTCCAATTTAAGTTGTTTGTCTACGAAAGAAGAGACAATAACAAAGGTTTCAGAAACGAGAAAGTTTTCCAGTGGTACCGCTACTACGGTCTAACAAAAACTACGGAGCCTGCAGACCTGACAGGTGTTTGCGGGAACCGTAAATATACGTTTCACACCGCAAAAAATTATCATAACTGGCCTGACATGAAATTACGTCAGCCGCGCAATCCGATTTCCCGCACGCGGCGTAATATTACGTCAGCCGCAAGCTAAGTGTTAAAGAGTTTTCATAAAAAAGTTCGGAGGCTCGCTTTTAATCTGCCAAGGTTAGGGCCGTCAGGGTCTTTCTTACATCTAGCCAGGCGTTGTACTTATTTTACATTATTTTCATCATGGTAAGCATGTTAAGGGGGGTAGGACGTCAAACGGGCCGACTTGGAGCAGGAGAGGCATCACAGGACGTTTTAATTTCCAGTGTCTATACTTTTACAAATTAATTCATAAAACTTTGTCAGCATCACCAGGAAGGATTCAGGATTCACACTCATTGCAGTGGAAGTTCGAAAACATAACAAAATAATTTTTTTTACGTGTGAAATTTCATCATTTTTTCACTTACTAATGGCTGCATTTGTTGCTATAGGTACACTTTTCTTCATAAATTAGAGAGATTCTTCCATGAATTTTGCACATCATACATGCTATACTCACTAGTGTACGAAACTCTAGAATTTATTTAATTTATGAAAAACGAATGAACTGTTATATTTTAAACTTCGTGTTTAGGAAAAACACAAATTTTATACTTAATTACCTCACTTTTTACCACAGTTTTTAATAGATTTCGAAAATTCTAGTGTTTCATACGCCTTTAAGTATGGTTTGTATGCTGTGCACAATTTATCGAAGAATCTCTCTTACTTATGAAGAAAAGTGTACCTATAGCAACAAATACTGCCATTGGTAAGTGAAAAAAATGATGAAATTTCACATGTTTTTTTTTTGTAAAAACATAGACAGTGGAAATTAAAATGTTCTGTGGTGCCTCTCCTGCTCCAAGTTTCTTCAGGTTATAACAGACTAAAACATTTAATAATTACTATAGTGCAGAAAGAGGAAAGGGAACTAACAAATGTTGCAAGTTCTGAGTACAGCAACAGAGACAAGTTACGGGAAGGTCCCCTATGAGGGCTATAACAAATGGATATGAGAGAGGGGGTGGATGAAGGGAAGAAAGAGGAACATGATAAAACGTAGTTGATGAAGGTAGGGGTAAAGAAGGTGAAGTGACGGACTGAGAAAGGCAAAGACCAGGAATCGTAGAAGGCAGAAGATGAGAGCACTTGCCTTACTGCAAAACTGGCGACGTACGTTAATTTTTGTGCAAACATCATGCGGGTGAGAGACGAAGGTGCTTCAGCATCTTGTTAAAAGCAGCAGAGCAATTGATTGTACGCAGACTGCAAGGTAACTTGTTCCATGAGTCAGGCTGCAGCTACAGGGAAGGATGTTGCGGATGATTTTGTTTTGTGGATAGGAGTCCTAGGTAATGGTGCTCTTGTGTTTCGATTGTGGTGGGATGACAGGATATTAATCTGTGATGAAAGCTACTAGGTTAAAAGTAATCTGAGAAGCCGATGAAGTAAACATAGCGTGATGTAGTCACGTAACGTATCTGGCCGCAACCACCCTAGCTGGTAGTATGAAGTACTACACGGTCATTCGGACAGATGATACACATATAAAGTTCACAAGCATTCGTTGTTAGTTCTAACCCTCTGGTGTTCTCATTACTTGTACCACGCTGGATTACATCACAATAGCGGAGTATCGTGTCGCGTCGGTGCTTCTTCCTAATCTGACTGGGAGGATATTTTAGCGTATTTCAGGATGATTGGTTCATCTTACTAACTACGCAATCAGTCACTTAAAATTCATTCGCTAAATTATGTTACCCTGTACTTTAGACTCATTCCATCAGTACAGTGTGACATACCGGTAAAATAATGTGCAATATTAGAGCGACTGGGTTGGTAGATACACGTTCACATTAATGTGATCAACGTCAACGCTCGACGTCAATGTGCAATAGCCACTCACAGACGTTAGGTGGCAACACTAGCAGTGAGAGTATACAGAACGTGTCGGGGGACGTTGACAACGGTGTTGTCGTTGTTGTAATGCGGAAACGGAGCGATTTGACTGAAGTCCTAAAGAGCACGATCATTGACTTTCGGACCAAAAGTGGAAGCAGTTCCAAAATGCCTAAGTTTGTAAACTGTTCGCGTGCCGCCGTCGTGGTTAAGATATATCGTATATGGCAAAATGGCGCTCTCCAAAACCGGGTCTGAGACAGCTGTGGTGCACTGCGGGCCATAATGACAGTGATTAACGACAGCAGCGGAGAAGTGTGCGGGCACGTAGGCCATCAGCTGTTGGGCAATTGACCCCCCCAGATAAACGAAGGGGCTACCAACAGCCGGCCGGTGTGGCCGAGCGGTTCTAGGCGCTTCAGTCTGGAACCGCGCTACCGCTACGGTCGCAGGTTCGAGTCCTGCCTCGGGCATGGATGTGTGTGCTGTCCTTAGGTTAGTTAGGTTTAAGTAGTTGTAAGTTCTAGGGGACTTCTGACCTCAAATGTTAAGTCCCATACTTCTCAGAGCCATTAGAACCATTTGGATACCAACATTATCTCCTTTACGACTGTTCAGCGAACGTTGCTGCATTTGGGACTCTGCAGGCGGCGGCTGGTTCACGCACCCATAATGACTGTTGTTCATTGGCGACGAAGGCTGGAATTTGCACACCAATACTGCAAATGGATTTCCACTGCATGGCGACAGGTGGCCATTTCAGATGAATCACGTTTTATGCTCCATCGGACAGATGGCCGTTGGCGTGTATGGCGTGAAACTTCTGAAAGCAAACACCCTGCAACAATCTTCGGGAGGATCCAGACCGAAGAAGGAACCTTATGGCCTTGCGAATGTTTTTGTGGCGTGCCCTGGGTAAGTTCGTCATTCTGGAAGGGACAATGGATCAACAAATGTATCCATCTATCCAACACAAGCGTCCATCTTCACGCAGTTTGTGTTTCGTCGGCACGACGACATCCACCAGCAGGACAATGCAAGGTGTCTCACAGTGCATGTACAGAGTTCGAAGATTACCAGGGTGACTTTACCGTACTCCGCTGGTTATCAAACTCCTCGGATTTAAACCAAGTCGAGAATCCATGAGACCACCTCCATAGGGCTGTAAGCGCTACGGATCCTCAACCGAGAAAACTAGCGCTGCCGGCCACGGCGCTAGAGTCGGCATGGCTCTTTATCGCTGTCGGTAAGTTCCAGAACCTCAATGGCCCGGTTCCTGCACGTCTCGTAGCTTATCGCGCTGAGAAAGATGGTTATTCAGGCTTTTCACTGGTGGTCTCACTAATGTGACTGGACAGTATATGCAGTCGTCATTTATAATTTTAATGATTATAGCTAAACGTACCTTTACATTGCAGACGGGTACTGATGACCCCGATGTTTAATGCCAAAACTAAACTCATCCGTCCATACATGTATACAAGGTGACCAGGCCAAATATCTCACGAAATAAGCATCAAACGCAAAAACTACAAAGAACGAAACTCGTCTGGCTTGAAGGGGGAAACTAGATGGCGCTATGGTTGGCCCGCTAGATGGCGCTGCCATAGGTCAAACGGATATCAACTGCGTTTTTTAAAATAGGAACTCCCATTTTTTATTACATATTCGTATAGAACGTAAAGAAATATGAATGTTTTACTTGGACCACTTTTTTCGCTTTGTGATAGATGGCGCTGTAATAGTCACAAATGTATAAGTACGTGGTATCACGCAACGTTATTCCAGTGCGGACGGTATTTATTCGTGATACATTACCCGGGTTAAAATGGACCGTTTACCAATTGCAGAAAAGGTCGATATCGTGCTGACGTATAGCTATTGTGTCAAAATGCTCAACGGACGTGTGCTATGTGTGCTGCTCGGTATCCTGGACGACATGATCCAAGTCTCGGGACCGTTCGCCGGATAGTTACGTTATTTAAGGAAACAGGAAGTGTTCAGCCACATGTGAAACGTCAACCACGACGTGCACCAAATGATGATGCCCAAGTAGGAGTTTTAGCTGCTGTAGCGGCTAATCCGCACATCAGTAGCAGACAAATGCCCGAGAATCGGGAATCTCAGAAACGTCGGTGTTGAGAATGCTACATCAACATCGACTGCACCCGTACCATATTTCTATGCACCAGGAATTGCGTGGCGACGACTTTGAATGTTGTGTACAGTTCTGCCACTGGGCACAAGAGAAATTACGGGACGATGACAGATTTGTTGCACGCGTTCTATTTAACGACGAAGCGTCATTCACCAACAGCGGTAACATAAACCGGAATAATATGCACTATTGAGCAACGGAAAATCCACGATGGCTGCGACAAGTGGAACGTGAGCGACCTTGGCGGGTCAATGTATGGTGCAGCATTATGGGAGGAAGGATAATTGGCCTCCATTTTATCGACGGCAGTCTAAATGGTGCAATGTATGCCGATTTCCTACGTAATGTTCTACCGATGTTACTACAAGATGTTTCACTGCATGACAGAACGGCGATGTACTTCCAACATGATGGATGTCCGACACATAGCTCGCGTGCGGTTGAAGCGGTATTGAATAGCATATTTCATGACAGGTGGATTCGTCGTCGAAGCACCATTCCATGGCCCTCACGTTCACCGGATCTGACGTCCCCGGATTTCTTTCTGTGGGGAAAGTTGCAGGATATTTGCTATCGTGATCCACCGACAACGCCTGACAACATGCGTCAGCGCATTGTCAATGCATGTACGAACATTACGGAAGGCGAACTACTCGCTGTTGAGAGCAATGTCGATACACGTATTGCTAAATGCACTGAGGTTGACGGACATCATTTTGAACATTTATTGCATTAATGTGGTATTTACAGGTAATCAAGCTGTAACAGCATGCGTTCTCAGAAATGATAAGTTCACAAAGGTACATGTATCAGATTGGAACAACCGAAATAAAATGTTCAAACGTACCTACGTTCGGTATTTTAATTTAAAAACCTACCTGTTACCAACTGTTCGTCTAAAATTGTGAGCCATATGTTTGTGACTATTACAGCGCCATCTATCACAAAGAGAAAACAGTGGTCCAAGTAAAACATTCATATCTCTTTACGTACTACACGAAGATGTAATAAAAATTTGGGGTTCCTATTTAAAAAAGCGCAGTTGATATCCGTTTGAACTATGGCAGCGCCATCTAGCGGGCCAACCATAGCGCCATCTGGTTTCCCCCTTTAAGCTAGAAGAGTTTCGTTCTTTGTAGTTTTTTCGTTTAACGCCTATTTTGTGAGGTATTTGGCCCCGTCACTATCAATGAACCACGCTGTATATAGCGAAATTAGGAGATCATACACGGACTCCATCTGTTGTAGGTTGTCGCTGGATGGAAAAGGCCCTGCGGATTGTTGACAGATAGGGTGAGGTTGCTGCGGAAACGGCCGCTGTACGTAAATCAGCGGAAGACGACGCAGCGAAGTCATGCCGAATACACGAGCCGCCGCTAGCGCTGGCGACGACGCTGGCGACGACGAGGAGCAGCCGTCGCGCGTGCGCAGGCTCATACGGACCCAGCACACGCAGGTACGCGCTGCATTCTGCTCACCAACGTACAACGGGAGACTCCCGTGATTCAGGTACACTCTGAATTATAGTGTCTCCCCAAATTAGCGGCAGGTACAAGTTCATGACCTTAATGGAATACCTGTTTACCACTCGAGTCTTCTCTTACCACACATTATCGTTAAAATGTGTAAAATACTGCACGAATGGCGACAGCGTCGGAAAAGTTCAAGTACTGAGACAAGACAGGTAACATCATCCGTCGTCCACCTGCATCTACCTCTCTACTACGGAAGCCACCTTACAGCGTGTTGCAGGTATTAGTTCTCGACCCACTCTCGTCTGATGGATTCGCTGATGGTGCGGGAACAACTGCAATTAAAGCTCCGAATGAGCTATAATTTATGTGATACTGTCTCGTGGTGATCATTTCGTGAGGATGCGGGAGAAATATATCTCGTCTGACTTTTCTTGGAATGTACGTTGTTGGAATCTCTTCCTGCGATGCATAGCACCTCTCTTGTAACGTCTGCCACAGAGGTTCGTTACACATTTCGGTGATTTCCAAGAATGATTGCCTATCGCAGTTGGAGGGCTCCAAACGATACATATCGAAGATGCGATAGTAAATCGATTATGGAAGTCTCGGGCGCGCGTTATGATAAATTATTTGTGATCGTCATTTTTATCAGTTTTGCGTTGTATCTTAAGTTCGAGTACATTCCGTTCCGGCCGTAATTGTTTGTGAATCCATTGGGAAAACCGACACACTTTCTCTTCATAGCGAGTGTAATGTATGCTGCTTCTCAAGTTTCTTCTGCGGATTGCCTCACATGGAAAACTCTAATTCCATGCATATCCAGTATAGACAAATGATTGCCTTTTTACCGGAAATATGGACTTCTGTCGGACGACGAAAGGAGATACTGTGTTGACTGTGGTGCTGCGAAGTCTGTGAAACTGCGTAAGAGGAGTGTGGACACTGAGATTCCGTTGCAATTTCATTGCGAACTTTGCGGAAAGTGAACCAGCATCAGGATGAATACGTGGTTCGAGTCCTCTAAATTATCCATTCAGACTAGAGTGATTCTTGGGTCGTGCTGGATTCGAGATTATAATTTGAAAGAGGTCGCAGGTTCGAATTCTGCCTCGGGCATGGATGTGTGTGATGTCCTTAGGTTAGTTAGGTTTAAGTAGTTCTAAGTTCTAGGGGACTGATGACCACAGATGTTAAGTCCCATAGTGCTCGGAGCCATTTGAACCATTTTGAACTTTGAAAGCCACAGCATCAGAAACTGAGCTATCGGCGAATACCGTCTGTGACTACTTCGGATTTTGCCGAGAAGTGTGCTACGTGATAGTGACAAATGACAGTGTGTCAATTGGTGGACCGAATAAAATAGTGGAAGTGGACGAGTCTCATATTGCTAGACGAAAGAATCAGAGAGGACGACCTTCTAGAAGTGAAGTAGATCACATTTGGGTTTTTGGTGGGATAGAAAGGAAGCCACGCAAGTGTTTCGTTGTGAGGGTATTGTCCCGAGACAAGGTGAGTTTAGTGGCTCAAATAAAACATTTCATACTGCCTGGAACAAAAGTCATCACAGACGAGTTTCAGTCGTACCAGACTCTCAAAGGTGAAGGGTTCGAGCACGAATTCGTGAACCACTCTGTGGAGTTCGTCTCTTCAGATGTCGCCAGTGTCCATACCCAGAATATAGAATGGCTGTGGAAGTCTACCATAAAAAGAGAAGGCCGTCCAGGACAGAGGGACGAACTGTATTTGTTCCAATACTTATACTTTCACAATTTGCGTTAGCAGGGGAAAGTCGACGCATGCGACACTCTGCCGACATTCCTGCACGATATTGGCAGAGTTTACCCTGGGTACGGGAAAAAAGGAATTGTCCCTGCAGCTTATACATCACGCGGACTGTCACAAGACTATAACAACGACGACGACTAAGGTAAGTCGTCTCCTTTCAATTTGCAAGTGCTTCTCTAACGGTTTTCTTTTGTCGTTCTGTTGTGACACCTTCGATCATACTCGTAACGCGCGCCACGAGACTTCCACAATCGATTTCCTATCGCATCTTTGATACGTATTGTTTGGAGCCCTCCAAATTCGATAGGCAATCATTCTTGAAAATTACCCACATTTCGGTAAAGCTCTCGCATTTACTAAAAAACGCACCGATCTTCGTGGAATCTTGTCTGCGTTTTCATTAATCGATGCTGGTAAGGGTCCCAGACTGCTGAGCAATTCTCAAGAGTTGGTGGAACCCATTGTTTAATAAACCACCTCTTTCGCGAGTGAATTACATTTTCTTAGGACGCTTAGGTAATTTCCAAGATCTCTTCCAGCGATACATATCGAACGCTCGAACACGTGACTGTCGTGGCGTCAGATATCGATCTTTTATGCGCCGTTGATAACCACAAATGCAAAAGATGAATGATATATACTTTGTTTACAGAGAGAAAACATCAATATTCTACAATGATAATATTACATGTAATTTAACTTACCATATTTGTCATTATCGCAAATTGTGGAATTACGGGTATCCAAAAATATATATTTTGTTTCGGACTCCTTGTCGCAAATTCTTTTTACAAATGATTTCACCACTACTCCGCTTTTGTACTCATTTTTTTGCGTTGAACTAGAGTGCCCCAATAACCTTACGCCACTAACTTCCGCATAAGACAGAAATCGCTCGCATGTTCAAAACAAATAAATAATATGCTCCAAATATTGCAGTTTCTCTTGAACTAGCGATCGAATTTTAGAGAGTGAAAAGCCATAATATTCGTCTTTGTTAGATCTTCGACACTAGCAGCAGCAATTAATATCGAGAACAAACAAAACTACGAAATCTTGAACAGTTCAAGCAACATCTCAGGCAAGCAGCTCAGCTGAATAACCCTGTATAAATCATCTAGTCGATAGCATTAAGCTCCGGAAGATTGACTGCGGACGATAGCGTTGTCTGTAGGTAGGCTGCAACGCCACAGGATTGTAACGAAATGCTGGAAGACCTGCGCAGAACCGACGACTGGTGCAGGAACAGCCAGTTCATCCTGACGTGCATAAGTGTAACACTCTGTCCATAAATAGTTGAGGACATCCATTACTATTGAATTACACTGCTTGCAATAAATCAATGGAAACAGTAACAACCATAAAAGCGCTCGATGTCCTGCGTGTGAACCGACGGAAATTCAGAAGACACGAATTCTACAGAATGTTTCAAAATTCGCGGTCAAATTATTCTTTCTTCAAAGTATTGTGCGATTTACAACCGTCAGTAATTACTCTGGTTCCAGACAAGATAAAGTGCTTAATAAGAGGAACTTCAGTTCGTTTATCCCTCGAATACATTTTCGCTATGAAGCACTTTCGAGTCTCCCTTTCTATACCCCCAATAACTCATATCTGTTCTATTTCTTTCTTTTCTGATGTGAGATTCGTATATTTCCACCATCTCCTTTGCACTACCTATAGGACCACTATCATTAGGCACAATTACATAACGTACCTCACGGCAGAAACCATAATAATCGCCAAAGGTGTCAGTGAATAATACAGTTTCTGAAGCTGTGCTATCCACTGTGTATTTCCTAGCCCAATAATAAACCAAACTGATACTCTGTTGAATGGTTAACCTACGTGAATAGAACAATATGTGTTTCTTACCGTTGTTCTTTTGCGACATTTGATATAATGTAATTGGAATGGGGAGTCAATATCACTTGTTTTGGCACACAATTTGACACACGGCTCCCTCTTACAATCGACGCTATTGCTAATGTCATGAGTTGTCAGCAGCAGGTATTCCCAAAATAACTGTAAAGAATCTTGCATAGTGCTCAATCTTGCAATTAACTGACATTAGGAGAAAGTAGCCCGTCGCTCGTGGTCTCTTGGTAGCGTTCTCGCTTCCTGATTCCCGGCAGGGTCAGGGAATTACACCTGCCCCGAGATGACTGGGTGTGGTTGTGCCGTCTTCATCATCATCATTTATCCCCATTACGGTCGTAAGATGGCAACAGCAACTACCTCCTTTAGGACCATGCCTAATACGGCGGTGCTGGTCTGTCGCACCGTTTCCCTATGCTCTGTCAAAGCATGGACTTCATTTGCATTCCATCCGAAAGTAATACAAGTCGAAACGATATCGGCTTCGGCCATCTCTATAAGATTACCGTCATCAGAATTCCAGTTATGAATCAAAGTGAATCAGAAACAGTCGTAAAACGCTTACAATATACTTGTATATATTTTCTTTGGAACGCTACTGCAACGCTCCCAGGCGACTGGCATGTATAAAGATATTCAACATCTGGCGCTGTGATAGTTCCACGTTCGTTACGTGAAGCTTGCAAGTCATTTTGGAAATTACCGATTCCTCCAACTAAACTGAACCTACGTTTCCTTTCCTGCAACTCCTTTATGCAATCCATCAGCTGGAGGTGTCTGGTATTTTGTTTACAGTGATTTATCGCCAACAGTGTACTTGAACAGTAATGGGTTTCCTCGACTCTTTATGCACAGTATGTTACACTTATGCTCGTTCAGGTTAAAATGACTGGCATTGCACCAAGTGGGATTAGCCGAGCGGTCTAAGGCGCTGCAATCATGGACTGTGCGGCTGGTCCCGGCGGAGGTTCGAGTCCTTCCTCGAGGTTGGTTGTGTGTGTTTGTCCTTAGGATAATTTAGGTTAAGTAGTGTGTAAGCTTAGGGACTGATGACCTTAGCAGTTAAGTCCCATAAGGTTTCACACACATTTGAACATTTTTTGACTGGCGTTGCAGCCTTCCTACAGACAACGCTATCGTCCACAGTCATTCTTTCGGAGCTTAATGCTATCGACTATACGATTTATGCAGGGTTATTCAGCTGAGCTGCTCGCCTGAGATGTTGCTTGAACTGTTTAAGATTTCGTAATTTTGGTTGCACTCGATATTAATTTCTGCTGCAGGTCTCGAAGATCTAAATGAGACGAATACAATGACTTTTCATTCTCTAAAAGTCGATCACCTAGTTTAAGAGAAATTTCAATATTTAGAACGTATTGTCACATAGAAGAAGGTGTAATTAGATGAATGACGAACACTAACTTCACTTACGAACGTTTATTCAGCACTTGCACATTCAAGAGCAGTACAGTGATTAATGACATTTGTGGATACTTCTAGAATGTACTCGAACCGAATATAGAAATTAAAACTGTACAGTTTAGGTGAGTTTCGAGCTCACGACCCTCCAGGCAACAGTTTAGTATCATAACTACTACACCACGGTGTTGCTCAGATTCTTCTGCGACATTGCTCTCTCGTTAAGTGAACAGCGTCTCGGTGTTACGTCGTTCTAGTCTGGGAAGGAGTCATCGGTCCTGCATATTCCGACTCCCGATGACTGATGCTTGCCCTGGCGGCGATCTTCTTAGAACTTCTTTTGCCGCTACGCTCTTCGTCACCATTCCGCTTGTTGCCTGTCGCTGGAGCTTCGAATTTACCCTGGTTTCAGGATTCTTTGAACAAGATCCTGAACGTCGGCTTTCCACGCCAGTTTACTATCTATCTGAACATCTAGAAATTTGAACTGCTGAGTTTCACTAATCATATACCCATTCTGTGAAATTATAACTTCAGGTTTTGTTGAATTGTGTGTCAGAAATTGTAAAAACTGAGTCTTACCGTGATTTAGCATTAGTTTATTTTCTACAATCCATGAACTTAGGTCATGAATTGCACTATTTGAAACCGAATCAATGTTGCACACAACATCCTTTACTACCAAGCTAGTGTCATCATCCAACAGACATATTTTACAGTTACCTGTAATACTTCTATTTCTATAAATAAGGAAAATGAGTGGCCCCAAAACAGATTCCTAGGGCACCCCTCACTTGACTGTACTCCACTCGGACCGCACATCAAAGACATTCTCAACAGTGTGAATAATGACCCTTTGCTGTTCGCTGCGAAAGTGAGAGGTAAAGCAATTGTGAGCTACTCCCCGTATTCCGTAATGGTCCAACTTCTGGAGCAATATTTGTGATAACCCAATCAAACGCCTCAGTTGAATCAAAAAATATGCCTAGGGTTCGAAACCTTTTGTTTAACCCATCCAGTACCTCACACAGAAAAGAAAATACAGCATTTTTAGTTATGTACGAAGGCATGCATGCATATCCGTTAATAAAACATTCTCGGGTTTCAAGCCGCATCAAGTGGTTTACTGGCCACGAGCTTTCGGCAGAGATCTCCTTTGCCATTGTCAAGTGGGTGACTGTCGTGTGGTTGTCATTGCCGTGCTTATACAGCCGCGCTGTCGCCGTGATGTCACTGGTGCTCGGTCCCGCACCACACGTGGTAATGTTTTGCCGCGCGACCGCCGGGCCCGCTTGAACTCCCTCACCAGCGGATCCTACGCTGTACTCAGCTGCAATCCACCGACTCTATTGAAGGTGTTGTCAGAAATTCTAGTCTCTATGGCCTCGTTTATCACGCTATCCCAGAAGCCATTAGTCCGTTTAATGATAGAGTGACGTCACGAGCGAGGGCACGGCTGTATGAGCACGGCAAAAACAACCACACGACAATCATCCACTTGACAATGGCAGAGGAAATCTGTGGCGAAAGCTCGTGGGCAGTAAACCACTTGACGCGGCTTGAAACCCTAGGGTGTTTTATTATCATTTTTAGTTGTTAAACGACTTCTAACGCCGAACTGTACATTTTATAGCAAATTGTGTGATGTAAAATGGTCAATTATCCTTATATACACAGCCTTTTCAATAACTTTAGCAAGCATTGATGGCATAGAAATAGGTCTTGAACTGTCTGCATTATCCGTTTCTCCCTTTTTATAAAGCGGCTTTACTATTGAGTACTTTAATCGTACAGGAAACTGACCATTTCTAAAGGAATTCTTAGAAATAGGGCCAAATACAGGGCTAACATGTGCAGCACAGTACTTTAGTATTCTTCTAGGCACTCCATCGCTTCCATGAGAGTCCTTTGTCTTCAGTGATTTAATTATTGACTCAATCTCCACCTAGTCTCTATCACAGAGGAGTAATTCAGACATCAATCTCGGAAAGACGTTTGACAAGAGAGTTATATGGTTCCCAGTAGAAACTAAATTTTTATTTTATTCACCATCAATGCTCAGAAAATGATTGTTAAATTCTGTACATATAACTGATTTATCAGGAACAGAAATATTTTTACTACGAGCTGACTTTATATCGTCGACATTGTGCTGCTGACCAGACACTTCCTTCACATCTGACCATATGGTTTTAATCTTATCCCGTGAATTAGTTATTATATTTGAATACCACACACTCTTTGCCTTCCCAATACATTTTTAAGCTCTTTGCAATACTGTTTGTAATGGGCTACTGTAGCTTGATTGTGACTACTTCTAATATTTTGATATATTCCCGCTTTGTCCTACATGATATCCTTATCCGACTAGTCAGCCACCAGGGATGCCTATTACTGCTAGTACCCCATTTAGAACGGAATTACAGTAGTTATCAGAGATTAAGAGGTACGTACACACTGGATAGTTATCGTAGATGGCTCCACGAAAGCAGTCTACGGACTGAAGGCTGCAACAACAATTTACCCAGAAGCAGTCGCCAGTTTTGCCACACTTCTTCCATGAACAGTTTCAAATAGTGGTAGATGTTTTTCTGTGATTTTACTTATGCTATCTTACCAAAAGTATCCGGACACCTATTAATGCATATTAATATGGGTTGTGTCCACCCTTCGTCGTTTTGGCGGCTTGAACTCTGCTGGTAGCACTTCCATTGAGGTGTCTGAAAGTCTTTGAGCGAATGGCAGCCCAATCATCCCCAGAAACGAAACCAGAGTAGATACTGATGTTGAACGCTCGTTTTTGGTATGAGGTTGTCATTCTAACTCATTCCAAAGGTATTTCACTGTGTTCAAAACTCTGAACCCGACAGTCCTTTTCTGGAATGTTGTGGTACACAAAACATTGTCTCGCAGATGATGGCTTATGACAGGCCGCAGTGTCATACTGTTGTAGACAATCATCATCTCCGAACAGTTCCTCTACTGTAGGCACTACCTAATGCCGCAAAATGGATTCATATGTTTCCGCATTTTGCGTTTTCTTGAGCACAAAAGTGGAATCACACCTAATCACAAAAAAAAGACACTGACATACCGCATCTTCTGTAATTCAATGCCTGCACTGCACATAATGATAGGCAGCGTTCTTCAGGCTTTCTCCAAACTCAAACTCTTCCATCGGATTGCCACAGGATATAGGGTGAGATTTCACTCTAAATCACTCGTTTTCTCTCATACACCGCCCACTGGAGTCGCCCATTACGCAACTCCGAATTTCACTTAGCACAGATTACGGAAATGTACCGCAAACCATGAGCTGCTCGTCTTTCGTACCCTATTCTTTTGACTCTTAAGCCAGTCATCATGCTAGCTGGACTGATGGTCGCACATGGGAGCCTTGACTCAGCCATACTCCTCTATTCTCGACGGTATCTGTCTGTCACTCATAATCAGTCTCTTCCTAGTCTTGATTTTACAATGACAGAGGCTCTCGCCTAACAGGTCGGCAACCCTTCGGCCACCTTCACAACGAGTGCAGCCACCACTACCCCTGCACGCTTCAGCACCAAAAGTACGACCCAGCGCCGAGGAGACCAGCCACTAGGAGGCGCAGTCGGCGCCAGCTGAGGTTGCCGCCAACAGGGAACCTACTTGTGTCCCTGCGCGACAGGGAAATACAATGAAGAGACAAGGAAACTGGTACATCTGCCTAATATCGTGTAGGGCGCCGCGAGCATGCATAAGTGCCGCAACATGACGTAGCATGGAGTCGAGTAAAGTCTGGAGTAGTGCTGGAGGGAACTGACACCATGAATCCTGCACGGCTGTCCATAAACCCGTAAGAGCACGAGGGGTGGATATCTCTTCCGAACAGCACGTTGCAAGGCATGCCAGATATGCTCAATAATGTTCATGTCTGGGGAGTTTGGCAGCCAGCGGAAGTGTTTAAACTCAGAAGAGTGTTCCTGGAGCCATTCTGTAGCAATTCTGGACGTGTGGAGTGTTTCACTGTCCTGCTGGAATTGCCCACGTCCGTCGGAATGCACAATGGACATGAATGGATGCAGGTGAACAGACAGGATGCTTACGTATGTATCACCTGTCAGAATCGTAACTAGACGTATCAGGGGTCCCATTTCAGTCCAACTGCACATGGCCCACACCATTACAGAGCTTCCACCAGCTTGAACAGTCCCCTGCTGACATGGAGGGTCCATGGATTCATGAGGTTGTCTCCATACCTGGTCACGTCCACCCGCTCGATACAATTTGAAACGAGACTCGTCCGACCAGGCAACATGTTTCCAGTCATCAACAGTCCAATGTCGGTGTTGACGGGCAAGGCGAGGCGTAAAGCTTTGTGTGGTGCAGTCGTCAAGAGTACACGGGTGGGCCTACGGCTCCGAAAGCCCATATCGATGATGTTTCGTTGAATGCCTCGCACGCTGACGCTTTCTGATGGCCCAGGATTGAAATCTTCTGCAATATGCAGAAGGGTTCCACTTCTGTCATGTTGAACGTTTCTCTTCAGTTGTCGTTGGTCCCGTTCTTGCAGGAACTTTTTCTGGCCGCAGTGATGTCGGTGATATTACGTTTTACCGGATTCCTCATATTCACGGTACACTCGTTAAATTGTCGTACGGGAAAATCACCCACCACCCACTTCATTGTTCCATCACTCGTGCGCCAACTATAACACCACGTTCAAACTCACTTAACTCCTGGTAACCTGCCATTGTAGCAGCAGTAACCGATCTAACAACTGTTCCAGACACTTGTTGTCTTATGTAGGCGTTGCCGACCGCAGCGCCGTATTGTGCCTGTTTACATACCTCTGTATTTCAAAACGCATGCCTATACCAGTTTCTTTGGCGCTTGAGTGTAGTTCCAAAAATGTCCCACCGCAGATAGACACACGAGTTGTGGCTGTAAGATAACGGAACTAATGCTGTCACGTAATAAGTGCGCATACGCCAAAGACGTACGATCAACAGCTGTGATACGTCAGGTCTTCTCGGTCGGATGTGACGTCTCTGGTGTGTGTAGACAAATCAGTGTGACCGTGGCCTTCGTATGTGTAAGAGCCGTTATTTTGTTTTTTCCGAAAAATTATAACTGTAATAATTGAGCAACGAATTGTCGCGATGTTCCACACTTAACTTGGAAAAACTGATACCGAAACCTATTTCTTACCAAACGAAGTCCATGGCGAAGACTGTTTATCACATACAGAAGTTTTTCATCGGTTTAATCTTCTTCCAGATGGCTAAGAAGACGTTGAAGGTGACCCATTCCCGGCACGTCCTTCAACAGAAAACTGCTGAAAGTATCTATAAGTAGGTAACCTAATTCGATCAGACCGTCGGTTGAGTGTTTAAGAGATTGCTGAAAGAGTAGTAGTTGAAAAAGAACGCGTAAGGCAAATTATATGTAACAATTTAAACGTGAGGAAAGAAAAGTATGTGCGAAACTGGTGCCGAAAGTTCTCGCGATGGAACGTCCATGGGGGCTCAATTAAATAATATGAATGCAAATACTTTTTATTTTCGTAGCTGTCTGTCCGATTACGAAGTCTCGTAACCGGTGGGCCCTGACTGGTATTTGTACGCAATCTGACTGCATAGAATAACAACAAAGAATGAAAGGAAATTTCCGTTAACACAATTAATTAATTAAGTCTCCAGCAACTATAAAACCTACGAAACAACAAATCACAAGAGTAACTGTTCTGTGTGTGGAAGTGTGATTCAACGTACACATCTGGCACGGTTCTTCCTCAATAAGACCAGATATTTTAAACACCATTTATACTGAAGTAATTAAAAAAATAAACAAATACCATAATTACACATAGAAACCAGAAATACAGTCTAATACAAGAACACGAGCCAGATGCTTTGTTGACTGAACCTGTGACCAAGAGGCATTATTGTTTAAGACATTGAAATAATAAAAAAAATGAATTTTTTTTACCTATATATATATTGACGAAAAGCACACTCTGATCATTACAGCATCCCCAATCCAACAACATCTGGTGTCTAGCCCATCAAAACAATACTACAAGGTCTGAACAAGCACTCACTACCGCAACTTCTCAACTACGACTCGCTACTGCCACATCTCAACAAGCACTGCCCACTGCTACTTCACAATAAGCACTGCCAGTGGAGGCGGCGGAATAATACTCTTTGGAGCAATCTCTGGCGCTGTGGCTCAGTGTAGCCACCATTCATATGCCCCTCCTCCACGGGCCAGAATTTGATGGTATTTTTTCCAGCATTGGTGGTGAAAATACCACCAAATTCGTCCAAAAAAAAACACACACACAAAAATAAAAGATAATATTAATAATTAAATATCACATAACTAGATAAAATTTTGGCTTTGCACTGACCGTTCCATATCCTAATATATGAAATACAGTACGGAATACAAATGCTTGCATACATGTAATTTACAGAATACTTTACACAAGTATCATTCAATCAATGGCATCAGCAATGACAAATAAGTGTAGGTAAGAGTTTCATAACATTTCATAAACAGTAAATATACAAAAAATCAGTTTATACAAATATTCACATAAAATCTTGTCAATATATCAGTAAACAAGTAGTTGACAGTTCCAGCAGTAGCACCCAGCAATGGTCAACAGGTGCAGACACCACGAGTGACATTATTTCAGTAGAAACAATTACATCAGTGGCACCCAGTAATGTTAAACAGGTGCAGACAGCAAGAAGTAACATCATTTCAGTAGAAACAGTTCCAACAGTGGCACCCAGTAATGTTGAACAGGTGCAGACACCAACAAGTGACATTATGTCAGTAGAAACAGTTCCATCAGTGGCACCCAGCAATGTTGAACAGGTGCAGACACCAACAAGTGACATTATGTCAGTAGAGGCAGTTCCATCAGTGGCACCCTGCAATGTTGAACAGGTGCAGACAGCAAGAAGTGACATTATGTCAGTAGAAGCAGTTCCATCAGTGGCACCCAGCAATGTTGAACAGGTGCAGACAGCAAGAAGTGACATTATGTCAGTAGAAGCAGTTCCATCAGTGGCACCCAGCAATGTTGAGCAGGTGCAGACAGCAACAAGTGACATCATTTCAGTAGAAGCAGTTCCATCAGTGGCACCCAGCGATGTTCAAAAGGTGCAGACAGCAACAAGTGACATCATTTCAGTAGAAGCAGTTCCATCAGTGGCACCCATCAATGTTTAACAGGTGCAGACACCAACAAGTGACATTATGTCAGTAGAAGCAGTTCCATCAGTGGCTCCCAGCAATGTTGAACAGGTGCAGACACCAACAAGTGACATTATGTCAGTAGAAGCAGTTCCATCAGTGGCACCCAGCAATGTTGAACAGGTGCAGACACCAACAAGTGACATTATGTCAGTAGAGGCAGTTCCATCAGTGGCACCCTGCAATGTTGAACAGGTGCAGACAGCAAGAAGTGACATTATGTCAGTAGAAGGAGTTCCATCAGTGGCACCCAGCAATGTTGAACAGGTGCAGACAGCAAGAAGTGACATTATGTCAGTAGAAGCAGTTCCATCAGTGGCACCCAGCAATGTTGAGCAGGTGCAGACAGCAACAAGTGACATCATTTCAGTAGAAGCAGTTCCATCAGTGGCACCCAGCGATGTTCAAAAGGTGCAGACAGCAACAAGTGACATCATTTCAGTAGAAGCAGTTCCATCAGTGGCACCCATTAATGTTTAACAGGTGCAGACACCAACAAGTGACATTATGTCAGTAGAAGCAGTTCCATCAGTGGCTCCCAGCAATGTTGAACAGGTGCAGACACCAACAAGTGACATTATGTCAGTAGAAGCAGTTCCATCAGTGGCACCCAGCAATGTTGAACAGGTGCAGACACCAACAAGTGACATTATGCCAGTAGAAGCAGTTTCAGTGGCACCCAGCAATGTTGAGCAGGTGCAGACACCAACAAGTGACATTATTTCAGTGGAAGCAATTCCATCAGTGGCACCCAGCAATGTTGAAGAAGGTGCAAGCACGAACAACAGTTTGAATGCACACACAATTGCTTTTACAAAATTATTATCAATGCTCTTGCACTAACATACAATTTATAACAAACACACAAATGATATCAGATAATTGTCATATTAACTATTACAATACACAAATAACAGTAAACCTTTAATATTTATGGGTGTCAGTGCAAGCCACAACAAACAAGAAAAATAATATTTAGGAGATAGGTCGGTACCAATTATTTGGGATTAGGAAAGGAAAACACACAAAACACACTCACTCACCTTTCATCCACTTTAAGTACTACTGTGTAATTGAATAGTGTTAACTGTGTAAATGCAATTCTGTCAAAGATTTGACGTTCGACATGTGTATCAAGTAGTAGTGGCAGCAATGTATAACAGTCAATAATAGTTAGTCAACGTCATAGTCATCATGTCAAGACCAATGTTTGCCAAGCCAAATCAAATGTGCAGTTGCTGAACAACTGTCAGTGTGCCAAGATATGCAAATACTTCCTCTCTCCAAAAAGCAGTATATACTGCTTAGTGATTTAACAAAGTGTATGTGTAGACAATCTTTCTTCTACTTGAGTGTTCTAGTCTGCCATCTTCATCCTCCTTGTTCCATATAAACCAACAAAAAAAAAATATGCTCCTCACTTACTTTACCTCTTATCCATCAAAACTCCAATAATCATCAGCATCACATAATCTTAATACTTCAATAATACCTCTTATGTCGATACATATAAACCTTATCATCAATATCATTTACCATACCTCTTGTCCACCAAAACTCCAATAATCATCAACTTCACACAATCTCAATACCTCAACAATACCTCTTCAATACGTCGATACATATAAACCTTATTACCAATATCATTTCTCTTACATAACAACTCTTTCCTCTAGTTAGTCTCCTCGAACAAGTACAGATAAAATCCTAGTGCAAACTTCAATTCATCATCCCATGCAATCCGAATACACAGTGTCCACACACAACCTCTGTGTAATCCATCTGACCCAAATCTAATCTTCTACTCATTATGAATTATAAGATACATTTTGGTTACCTTGTCCATCATTAAACAAAAGAAATGCATACATGACTTCTAACAGCCTTTACATCAAATAACTTTCAGTAAGTAAGTACGAGTATGGAGTGTTAATGATTGTAATATTTCATAGTGTGTACACCACTTCAAGAATCATAGCAAAACAGAAGCAAACATGTGGAGTATTTTTTGTGTCAAGTGTCACTTGCTATTTCAATTGCTCACGAAGAATGCAGTGTAATAACTGTCAATGGTCTAAACCTAGTGTTGGTATGTCATGTCGTTAGCTTCCTTCCTATTAGCATAAATTTATACAGCTTCCATAAAACCTCCAGCTCATGTGACTTCTATGAAGTTTCTTGTACTAATGTCGTTCGTCGAATTATAGCAATTCATTTTCTTATCTTAAAAATATAAGGCACTGAGCGTAAGCAAAACATGCAATAGCGAGTAAATATACCAGTAGAGAACAGAATGTCAACAAGTGGATGCAGAACAATTCCTACAACGGGGCTCTGTCAAGCAAACAGTCTATCATTAATACCATAGTTTATCCTAAACTCTATGTTCGTACACAGTATGTGAGCATTTCTATATACCAAATTAAAGAGTAGTTATGATAACAAAAGAGAAATGTGTAAATATGCAATCCATAGGCAAAGCAGCAAATATATATCTTACATAATAAACAGGTCATCAGCATCATATCAGCATAAGCAAATAAATGTTCAAATGTAATCTTGATAAGTAAACATGAAGGCGCAAGCAGATACATCTCAACGTATAACCTACATTCATAACCATATCAGCACAACTAATCAGGTGACAATTATAATTTAAATAAATATGCACAGCAGGCACATAATAAAAAAATATGACATCAGTGAAAAAGCAGTGCAGCCAAGCGATGCATAATATACACAAGTAACAACCCTGTTGATTAATCAATCATTGTCAAAATCAGTTAATGTACGCAAGCACGTCGCTTCACAAGTAAATTCATAGAACATGAAATTTAGTACAAAGCATGAATCACGTAATCACGAGCAGCAAATTGCGTCTAAAGTACGTACGTAAGTGGAAATATGTCACCTGAAAAATAAACTCAATTAACAGTTACCTTTTTAGTTTATTAGTTTCTTCCTCGAAATTACAATCTTCCTGAAATTTTCTCGATAGCAAGTCCTCTTAACGTCGGACACACACGGAATTTACCTGAAGGTCTTAAATATTTTATACAACCGTATCCTGAAAAATACTGAACGTTAATAACATAATTTATCAAGTCACTATAGCGTTATACCGAATTTAATAAGAGAAATTAGACTATTTGTTTACGGCTGTCAGTGCATTCGCACTGAGCGCTCGATCAGCTGTAGGTACGCGTGACGTAGGAAGTAATTGTTTGCGGTCAACGACTGCCTTGTGCGCCGCGCAGACTTCACTGTTGCTTTGAGTATGTGCCGCCGCCGGAACACGGCGCGGTATCCTTGTATTCTCTGCGTGTTTACATGTAACTGTTAGTCTCTCAAAAGTATGTCATTCCACAAAAATTTTAACGTTCGACATATGATGTATTCCCTTAGAGCGCCGAGATTTAAGAGTTTCTACTTCGACAGTGTTATCATGAATAATTTTGCGAACTCTATATGGACCGTTATAAAGCAGAAAAAATTTGCGACACAAGCCTTTTCCTTTGTGAGACAAACGATGAGATTTAATTAACACCTTTTGACCAACTGACAAGGTTTTTAAACGACCAGGACGTTTAGCTGATTTCTCTCTTCTAGCAGCCGCAGATGCAATATTTTGCAGAGCCAGGTTCACAACTTCAGAATGCCGCAGTTTCCGTGAAGGCGGAAAAGGAACGATTTCAGAAATGCGATTTGCCGGTGCTTTATTTTTTAATATCAATATAGGCGGTAAAGAAGTTGAATCATTAGGGAGTTCATTCAGAATGTTTTGAAAAATATGAAGATACTGATCCCAAGTTCTGTGATTCTGATGACAATAAAGTCGACACAATTTATTGATTTCCTTCATCCATCTCTCTGAAGCGTTAGATTGAGGGTGAAAAAGTGAAATGAAAATTGGTTTAATCTTACGACGCCGTAGAGTACGAAGCCAAATTTTAGAGCGAAACTGTGATCCATTATGTGATATAACCTTATCAACATGACCCACTTCTTTAAGAAAATGTTTGATGAAAGCATTAGATACTGAACGAGCTGTTGCTTTGCGTAAAGGTGTAAAACACACATATTTTGATGTCAATTCCACTGCTACCAAAATGTACGCAAAACCATTAGTAGAACGAACCACTGGACCGAACAAATCAACTGCAGCAATCTCCTTTAATTTCGCTGGAATCATAGGAAACAACGGTGCTCTGTGAGAAATAGTTGGTGGCTTAGCCTTTTGACATAATTTGCATTTGGCAAGAACAGATCGAATACGTTTTTCCATATTACTGAAGTAGCAATTTTCTCGTAATTTATGAAAGCATTTTCTGGGACCAAAGTGCACATAACTGAAATGTATATACCAAATCAATTTATTAACCCACTCATTAGGAATGCAAACTAACCAGACAGAGTTGTCGACCGATTTTCGTTTAAAAAGAATATCATTGCGAACTAAATAATACTGTCTAATCGCTACACTTTCCTTTCTCCTCCACTTCTCCTTAATGTCCTCCCAGATTGGATCCTTGTTTTGCTCCTTGCGATGTCCTGGAGCAAAGACGAAATAAAATTCTCAAACGCAACACCTTGAATATACATCAAACAATAATTGTTTTCTTTGCAGTCCTCTTCAGCACTTTGTTTCAAACCCATAGGTGCACGTGATAAAGCATCAGCAATAATATTTGAAGAACCCTGTATGTAAACAATACTAAAGTCAAATTCCTGTAGATACAGCGCCCATCGTGACAATCTTCCATTAGTTAATTTTGTTGACAAGAAATTCCAGAGCTCGATGATCGGTGTAAACCTTAGTATGTCTCCCATACAAAAATGTCCGAAATTTTGTGAAAGCCCAAACAACAGCCAAGGCTTCAAGTTCCGTAATCGAATAACTCTTTTCTGATTTAGAGAGAACACGACTTCCAAATGCAATAGTTTTCTGTACTACAACGCCGTTTTCTTCCATCTCTTGAAATAAATGTGCACCTAGGCCTTTGTATGATGAGTCCGTCGCCAAACAAAAATCTTCAGTTAAATCCGGATGTGAAAGAAGTGGAGCAGCAACTAAAGCATCACGAAGTTGTTCAGATTCTGCTTGAGCTTCCTCATCCCAACACCAATTAGAATTCTTTCCAGATAGTTTACATAAACGAGGTGTGGCCAAATCGTCCAATCTAACAAAGCGTCTACGAAAATTACAGACACCAAGGAAACTACGAACATCACGTTTTGTAGTAGGAACAGCATAATGACGAACAGCGTCTAGTTTCTCTGGATCAGGAAGAATACCTTCTGTAGAAATAATATGACCAAGAAATTTCACCTGAGAACGACCAAATTCAATTTTTCCAAGTTCACTGTAATGCCAACTCTTGCAAAAATACGTTATAATGAATCCAAAATTTTGTTATGCTCACTCCAAGAACGTTTAGCAATAAGAATATCGTCAACATATGAAGTAATATTGTCACGAAGATAAACAGGTAAAATTTCGTTTAAACTACGAATGAATGTTGCTGAAGATACAGTAAGTCCAAACGGTAATTTCCGAAATCACTTTTGGGTAAAATAGTCATATCTGGTTATTCTTTACCGACTCTCTAGATAGATTGATAGTTGAAGAATTGTTTTGATAGATACAAAGAATAGTAAAAGAGTAGGCAGCAGTGCAGAAAACTAAAAGGGAAATAGCACTACTACAGCTCAGGGCCCTGTGCACGCTACGGCATATATTCACTTAGTGTAGTGAATCCCCTGAGGACATTAATAGCCGCACATAAATTCCAGTTTGTGACTTAGTGGCCAATTTGGTTGAAGTGCGTACATAAATTGATCTAACCATGAACATGGATATATGTCGTTCTTAGAATTGCGAAAGATCTTAAATTTCCGAACAGTTAAGAAGTGTTTATATTCAAAGTTTTCTCCTCGTGGCGACGAAGACCTACCGCGTCTGTCCCTGTCCCAATGTCGATTATTGTCAAGTTCGCGCGCCTGGTGCTCTCTTGTTGCTTCTCGTAAATGAAATAAATTACTTTCTTCAAACCCCTCTGCTATCTGTGATTCTAAATTTCTTCTGCTGTCTTTTCCTACAATTTCGCTTTCAATTTGTTTGACCTGCTTTTGTAATGCCCCAAATTCCCTTTTGACGCGTTCATTAAATTTTCCCTGATTTTCAACATGCTTATTTATGTTCTGGTACTCTTTGGTTTCTGCAAATGGGAATGGAGCTGTATCATTTGAATCTCTGTCCCCATTTAAACTAAGACTTGTCAATTTATCTGAAATCTTCTCAGCTCTTTCCGATAAGTCACCTATTTGTTCTTTCTGTTTATTTACGTCTTCCGTAAGTGTCGCGACTCGGGTTTCAGTATTGACACATTTAGTAGTTAACTGTTCATATTGTTGTGTTAGGTCATTGATTCTGTCATTTGGTACGGATTCCTCGATTCTCTCAAATATTTCTTCCTTATCGTGTGCACGTTGTAAATTTAACTCTGAAAATTTTTGTACTATCGTGCGATCTCTTTCTTCCTGTTCTCTATCCTGTTCCTTTTGTCTGATTTCTATTGAAATTAAACTATTATTGTGAGCATTCAAAATTGGTTGTACTTCTTCTCTAATTTCTTTCTTTAATTCATCTTTCATGTTTTTGAAACATGTCCCTATTCGTGAGCCTAACTGTGTTTCCATTGTTTCCATCTCAGTTTTAATTGTTCCTATTTGTGAGCCTAACCGTGTTGCCATTGCTTTCATCTTGGTTTTAGTTGTTCCTATTTCTGTTTTAATTGTTCCTATTTGTGATCCCACTGTTTTTAATTCAGATCTTAACTGTGATCCCAGATTTAATATTGCACCCATCAACTGCTCCATATTAACTGGTTCGAAATTCTTTTCGCCCCTAATATTTCCCACAAAACCAACTTCCTTCGTCGTAGCCGTAAAGCTATCTGTGTTCGATACTATTCCAGAATCTTCTGTCGTTAATCTCATATTCTGAAAATTTTATGATTGTGAAAAATTTTGAACTGTTTCTGGACGATTTTCCCGACTTATTAAATTGTTTTCCACTTCATTATTCATCATACTGTTCTCATGTGTTGACGAGTTCGCCATGTCAACAATTTCGTCATTTTCACTATTCATCATTTTTGCCTTTTTCATCGATTGCGTAATCATTTACAAAACATACAAAACTCGTCACTATATGAAAATTACACACTATGACACTTTATCATGAACAATATCATTCATACGAAATGCTTCCCTCAAACACGATTAACGAACAATTGAAATCTTCATAATTGCACAAAATTGTCAAACCCATATACAAGACAACAAAAATTAAATTCTGCAAAAAATACCATTAGAAGAATGACAATTGCCAAATCTACACATGCAATATAGACTACAATTACTAAACTACAAATTACTACAACAATACAACTGTCTGCTATTTTTACAATCAGAAGAATTCCAAGGGACGATCCTGGCAGGGTCGCCACGTGCATGGGGGCTTAATTAAATAATATGAATGCAAATACTTTTTATTTTCGTAGCTGTCTGTCCGATTACGAAGTCTCGTAACCGGTTGGCCCTGACTGGTATTTGTACGCAATCTGACTGCATAGAATAACAACAAAGAATGAAAGGAAATTTCCGTTAACACAATTAATTAATTAAGTCCCCAGCAACTATAAAACCTACGAAACAACAAAGCACAAGAGAAACTGTTCTGTGTGTGGAAGTGTGATTCAATGTACACATCTGGCACGGTTCTTCCTCAATAAGACCAGATATTTTAAACACCATTTATACTGAAGTAATTAAAAAATCTAAACAAATACTATAATTACACATAGAAACCAGAATTACAGTCTAATACAAGAACACGAGCCAGATGCTTTGTTGACTGAACCTGTGACCAAGAGGCATTATTGTTTAAGACATTGAAATAATAAAAAAAATGAATTTTTTTTTTACCTTCATATATATTGACGAAAAGCACTCTCTCATCATTACAGCATCCCCAATCCAACAACATCTGGTGTCTAGCCCATCAAAACAATACTACAAGTTCTGAACAAGCACTCACTACCGCAACTTCTCAACTACGACTCGCTACTGCCACATCTCAACAAGCACTGCCCACTACTACTTCTCAATAAGCACTGCCCACTGCTACTTCACAATAAGCACTGCCAGTGGAGGCGGCGGAATAATACTCTTTGGCGCAATATCTGGCGCTGTGGCTCAGTGTAGCCACCTTTCAAATGAAAAGAAAAATATTTGCACTGACACTTTCAAAACCACTGAGAATGATTCTACTATCTTGGGAAAGTGATAAAATGTGACGAATCTTGATTTTTGACTTGTGATCCAGAAACTAAGCACCAATCCATGCACTAGAAAGGACTTCGCCGAGAGCGAATAGCTCGAATGAGCAAACCTAGATACAAATCTCTGATGACTGTTTCTTGGTATCCATGGAATATTGCGTATCTTCGCTGGGTTTCTGAGGGTCAAACTATTAATCAAAGCTACTGGCTTGTGGTGCTTGCTCAAATCGATGAAGAAATAAGAAAAGGCCCGAACTGTGGGAAGACAAGTCTTGGGTTCTGCTTCAAGACAACGCGGTGGCACAGTCTGCACTGTCTGTTAAGAAGTTTTTAGCGAAGTACAGCATCCCTGTGTTAGACCACGCACTTTATTCGCCTGACGTGTACCATGCGACTTTTATCTATTGTCCCAAGATCAAATCTGCATTAAAAAGGAACAAAATTTCTGTCCGTTGAAGCAGTGAAAGGAAAGGGGGCACGCGGTCTTCCAGCTCTGTTGTCGTCAATAGGAGATTCCCATGGAGCATTGTAGGGGTAGAGGAGTATAGTGAGGCTGACAGTAACTAAATATGTATGTTTTTGAAATGAAATGTTGTACAGCAATAATCCCGCTATTTTATAATCACACCGCGTATAAGCCGGCGCCAGCACAGAAAGATGTAATCAGTCTACGAGAGCCTCTCCTAGTCCAAGCGAAGGGTACTACTGACCTCCTCAAATAGGGCTGCTCTCGAAGTCCATCGTTAGAGACAAACGCTGCTGACAGAAGTCATCATTTCTTCTCCCAGACTCTCACGCCGGCTGATATCCGGGAACGTTAGCAGCACATTAATAACATTACTCTGAAATGGATGTCCTGACTGTCGGTCCCAAACTCTAAGTGATAGCGCAGGGAACCTTACGCAGAACACTTGCCATCCTCGGACTCAGACTTACAGGCCACGAAATTAGCATCCATCCATCGATCATTGCCGAACTTAGTGTCCAGCAAGTGCTCATTTCCGATGTGTCTTCAGGCAGCGTTTATCCGCGAACGGAGCATTCCGCCAGTGTTTCCACGGTGAACATAATCTCCGACAAATGACCTCTGCACTTAGTGCTAGTCTAATCTCAACTGTTATCCTCAGCTTTTTCACTGTCTGTGCCAGTACTTTTGTATCTATTGTGTTACTCTTGTTATTGTATTCTTAACAATTATTTCCGCACCGTCAAAGCAGAATTTTTGTTCAATAAACTTGTTGCACCCTTGATATTGTTATCTTGTGTCGTGGAGTGCGACACTACAGGTTTAACTATGGTTGTTCCTTCGGGTTACCACTTAACAATAACATTAGCAACAGCCGATTTGGGCAGCTTTAGAAGGGTTTTTCTCAGATCGATTTGTTACTCAGAAGATATACTCGTACAATGAGCATTCTATGTTCGAGGTCACTGAGCTCTCTTAACCGACCAATTCCTGCTGTTACTGTTTTTGTAATGACAACACAATACTGCCGCCTCTTATACTGCCGGATCCGCCTATTGTGACATCTAGTGATCAGTTCTGTAACATAAGGGTTCTCGATACTTTTGATCAGAAAGTGTCTTTGCGTTTCTCAGTGATACAGATAACGGTACAGTTGGCCCAACAATAACGGAGAGGTACCGGTGGTGAGGCCAAGACAACCAGTGGTTCCTGAAGAGAGATAGCAGCCTTTTCAATAGTTTGAGTGTCAACAGATTGGATAACTGACTGATTTAGCCTTGTAACATTAGCCATGCTATGGTGGTTGCCTGAAAGCAAAGGGAAACTACAGCTGTTATTTTTCCCAATAGCATGCAGCTCTACTGTATGGATAATTGATAGTAACATCCTTTCGCGTAAAATATTCCTGACGTAAAATAGTATTCATCTGAATCTGCGAGCGGAGACTACTTGGGAGAATTTCACCAGCAGGAGAAACCAAACTAACTTTCTACAGGTCGGACATGGAATATTAACTCCCTTAATAGGACAGGTAGGTTTGAGAAGTTAAAAAGGATTATTGATAGGTCGAAGTTTGATATAGAGGGACTTAACGAAGTGCTGGAAGAACAGGTCTTTTGGTCGTGTGAGTTGTTGTTGTTGTTGTGGTCTTCAGTCCTGAGACTGGTTTGATGCAGCTCTCCATGCAACTCTATCCTGTGCAAGCTTCTTCATCTCCCAGTACTTACTGCAGCCTACATCCTTCTGAATCTGCTTAGTGTATTCATCTCTTCGTCTCCCTCTACGATGCTTACCCTCCACGCTGCCCTTCAATACTAAATTGAGATCCCTCGATGTCTCAGAACATGTCCTACCAACCGATCCCTTCTTCTAGTCAAGTTATGCCACAAGCTCCTCTTCTCCCCAGTTCTATTCAATACCTCCTCATTAGTTATGTGATCTACCCATCTAATCTTCAGCATTCTGCTGTAACACCACATTTCGAAAGCTTCTATTCTCTTCTTGTCTAAACTATTTATCGTCCACGTTTCACTTCCATACATGGCTACACTCTAAATTCAAAATCAGATAGTGGAAATGCAGGAGTTGCTCGGAGTAGGCCTAATAATGAATATGAAAACAGAAAAGTGGGTAAGTTACCATGAACTGCTTAGTGAACGCTTCATCGTAGCCAATGCAGACATGACGCCAACACCTACAACGATAGTACAAGTTTATATTCCCACTAGCTGCACAGACGATGAGACTGAAAGAGTGTGTGATGAGATAAAACATTATTCAGATTGTTAATGGAGACGAAAATGCAATGGTAACGGTTGACTGGAATTTGATAGTAGGAAAAGACAGTGAAAAAAAATCGATGGTGAATGAGGACTGAAGGCAGGGGGAGGGGGAGGGAGAGAAATGAAAGAGGATGTCCCCTTGTACAGTTCTGCACATGGTATAATTTAATCGTCGCTAACACTTGGTTTTCAGATCATACAAGAAAGGACTGTTAGTCGAAAAGACCTAGAGACACTGCTGGATTTCAGGCTGGAAAGTTAGAAATTTTGAAAGGAGATTGTAAACTGCGAAACACTTCCAGGACCAGATGTGGACTGTGACCTAAGTTACTGGTATGAACTGCAGATTAAAACCGAAGAGATTGCAAAAACTTACGAAATTAAGGAGATGGGACTCTATAGGTTGAAAGAACCAGAGGTTTGAGAGGTACAAAGGGAGAATTAGGCAACACTTGACTGAAACAAGTGATAAGTATACAATAAAAGACAAGTAGGTAGCATTGAGGGATGAATTAGTGAGGGAATTAGAGGACGAAATAGGTAAGAACACAAGGTCTAAGAAAAACCCTTTGATAACACAGAAGATCTTTAATTAATTGTCGACAGGACAATATATAAAATGTAGCGAATGAAGGAGGCAAAGGGAATGTAGACATCTAAAAAATGAGATTGAACGGAAGTACAAACGTTTTAGCAGTAATGACAAGAGGACAAGCAAGGCTGTGGAAGCATGCTCATCTCTACAGGAAAGATGAACGCCGCCTAGAAGAAAATTTAAGAGACGATTCAAGAAAAGAAAAACACCTGTGTTAATATCAAGAGCTCAGATGGCAAGCTGAGACTAAACAAAGAAGACAGTATCGTGGAAAAGAAAGAGGAAGTGAATGAAGATGAGATGGCAGATATGTTACTGCGAGAAGAACGTGACAGAACACTAAATGCCATAAGTTGATATATGGCTCCTGGTGTAGACGACTATTCTTCAGAATGACAAAACTACTCCACCTAGTTTGCGGGACATAAGAACAAAATACCCTCGACTTCAAGATTTATGCACGCTTATAATTCCTATTCCAACGAAAGGAGGTGCTGCTAAGTGTGATTATTACCGAACCATCAGTTTAATAAGTCATTGTTCCAAAATACTGACACGAATTATTTACGGAAGAATGGAGAATGGAAAAACTGGTAGAAGCTGATCTCAGGAAAGATCAGTTTGGGTTCCTGAGAAATTAAGTAACACGCAATGCAGATCTATATACATACTTTTTGTGGATTTAAAGAAAGCTTTTGACAATGTTGACTGTAATACTCTCTTTGAAATTCTGAATATGACAGGGATAAAATACAGGGAGTGAAATAATTTTTACAACTTGTACAGGAACCAGACTGCAACAATAAGAGTCGAAGGATACGAGTGGGTGCAGTTTTTTGAGAACGGAATAAGACAGAGTTGTAGCCTATCCCCAATATAATTAAACGTGTACGCTGAGCAAACTTTGAAGGAAAACAAGGAGAAATTAGGAAAGTAAATGAAAGTGCAGGGAGAAAAATAGAAGTTTGCTGATGAGACTGCACTTCTGTTGGAGACAGCAAAGGACTTGAAGGAGCAGTTGAACGGAATGGATAGTATCTTGACAAGAGGTTGTAAGATGAAAATCAACAAAACAAGATGAACAGCAACAAAAACAAAACAGGGGTAGTAGAATGTAATCGAATTAAATCAGGCGATGCTGATGGGCTTAGGAAACGATACGAAGGAGTAGATGAGTTTTTTTGTTTGAGCAGAACAGTAACTGATTATAATGGAAGAGGAGAAGATAAAATGCAGACTAACAATAGCAAGGAAAGCGTTTCTAAAAAAAGAGAAAATTGTTGAAATATATTGTAATTTAAAACTAGAAAGTCTTTTCCGAAGGTGTATGGAGTGTAGCACTGTATCTAAGTGGATTTTGGATGATGAGCAGTCTAGACAAGAAAAGAATAGAGGATTTTGGAGTGTGGAGCCACAGAAGAATGCTGAAGATGAGATGAGTTGTTCGAATAAGTAATGAGTAGGTACTGATTCGAACTGGAGAAAAAATAAATTTATGGCACGAGTTGACTGAAAGAAGAAGTTAGTTGAGGCACACATTCTGAGGCATCAGTGTATCGTTTGTTTGGTAATGGTGGAGGGAAGTGTGGGGGTAATTGTAGAGGGGACACAGCGTGAATAAAGGAGGCAAGTTCAAGTGAATGTAGATTACAGAAGTTATTCAGAGACGAAGATGATTGCATAGGACAGTCAGCTTCACGAATCTTCGGGCTGAATACCACCACAAAAACGCATTATTTACATTACCTCTGTTGGGATCACGCTGCCAGCTGTCTAATGTGGACGGTGACGGTAAGAGCTCCTGGTTATATGTAGTAGGTAAAAGTTTTTTCTTTATGCAGATGTTGTATAGAGAGTATATCACTCAAAAAATAATAAGAGAAAGTTTAGTATACGACAAACATTCGGATTCCCCTCCCACCCCGTGCACAGATAAGGAGAACAAGTCAGATACACTCGGCCACAGATACACATTCTGGGCACAGGTTGCTCCTGTGCGAATTACTGCCGTAGCTGTAAGCATTTCACGAGTAGCCGGTCGCTAAAACGAGTAGGCTGCTAAACACCGCCTCCCGGCTTTGCTAACCAGTCTCTCGCTGGTCGTTGAAGCCGAGGCCCAAGGGAAAGACAGACCCCAGCGCGTACATCACAGTACATGACAATGCAGGCCTCATGAGAGCCAGCAGCTGTCCCCAGCGGGGGGCGAGTAACTATTTCAGACGAGTTTAATAATTCTTATCTATGCATTTAAATGAACACAACAAAAATCTTTAGTGGGTACCTTTTCACTGACACACTAATTTCCCATGGGCCCTGCATGGAGACGAGAGTTCGCAAAGTGTGGCGGACAAAGTGACCAATGTGACGCCCAAATTCGTTGCGGGACCTGTATTTTTCGTGGGCCCCATTTGAATCCTTTAGTTACATGAAACTGATCACTAGAGTTATGGACCATGCCTGTGCTACGTTTGTGATAGAAAATGGTGTCTGGAGTGTTTAATACGCTTCACACGACTTTGCTACGCTGTGGACTTGTTTTTGGTTAGCCATAAACTTCGTGAACTTTGTCGTCATTGACTTTAGGAACAGCCTATTTTTCTAGCGGTCTCTGCATTAGCGCATATGCACATCAGGACAGAGAAGTATATGGAAAGAAGTTATCAGTAGAATGCGTAGTGGATAGGAGGTATTGCAGCTAAGAATGAGTTGGAACCTTCATTTGGGATGAGAAATGTATAGTAGGTTGGACGCATGCTATCACCAAGCAAGTTTCCACGGCCTGGAACAAGAGAGGCAATGCATGGCTCGCTAGACATTCCCCTCCAGCCAGTTCTTCCCCCTCCAGCTGAACTTGTGCGGCGGTGTCACAAAGGGTGATCTCAAGATTATGGCAACGAGTCCAGAGGACAGGAAACGTGTCCATGTGCTACAATACGGGACGTCCACAGTGTACAACACCACAAGGAGGCTGATATCTCACCATCAGTACCCGCAGACGGCCGCGGAGTCCGCAGGTAGCCTTTCTCGGGACCTTACTGCAGCCACTGGAACAGTTGTTTTCGCACACACAGTCTACAGGCGACTGAACACATATGCTTTATGAGCCCGGAGACCTGCAAGGTGCATTACACTGACCCCTTGTCACAGGAGAGCCTGTAAAGCCTGGTGTCAAGAACACAGTAATGGTCATTGGAACAGTGGTCCCAGGTTATGTTCACGGACGAGGCCAGGTATAGCCTGAACAGTGATTCTCGCCGGGTTTCCATCTGGCGTGAACCAGGAACCAGATACCAACCCCTTAATGTCCTTAGAGGGACATGTATGGAGGTTGGTGTCTGGTGGTGTGGGGTGGGATTATGATTGGTGCACGAACACCCCTGCATGTCATTGACAGAGGAACTGTAACATGTTAGGTGTATCGGGACGTCATTTTGCACCAGGGGTGCAGTGGGTCCCAACTTCCTCATGATGGAAGATAACGCACGGCCCCACCGAGCTGCCATCGTGGAGGATGCGCTGAACCGCCGATCCTGTCGCAGCAACTCAGCAACGATGTCTGCAGCTGGGGAAAGAAAGGCAATCTGCAAACCAACAGGCTTCACAACAGCCTAACCATGTACCCAATATCGACGGTCCGCCGCAGATCAAATTATAAGTTCTTTTCCCAGTTACTTGAAAAATCCATAAAGAAAACATTAAGCTGTAGCAGATTCAACCTAGAAGATAAGGATAGACGCAGCAAAATTCACCAGTCCCTGTTGTAGAAAAGTTTTATCGTAAACAATTTTTTGACAGTTCAATAAAGTCACAGAGGTTTTTTTATGTTCGTTGTGCGGTCTGACACTCCTTGATATTCTCCTAATTTTTATGTTCGTTGTGCGGTCTGACACTCCTTGATATTCTCCTAATTTTTCCTTAAATAATTAATTAATGTCACTAAAGAATCAATCTTTTTCTCATTTAACGAAATATTCCACATTAAAACCGATCTTCTTGTCCACAATCGCCGATAAAGTTTTAAAACAGAATTTTAATACACTTCACAGTATCGATTGATTTCAAAATATCAATACGTGTGGACTTCTCATTAATAAAACTTTAAACTAGTTAATTATTGAAGATCGTCCACACTCCTGATAAAATTCTATCAGAATCTCTTCAAGAAATCTGAATTTTAATAAAATTTTCAGATTTCACACAAAAGTAATATTTACAATGTTTGTCGTAACAACAGAGTCAACTGACTGTTTTGCCGGCCGGCGTGGCCGAGCGGTTCTAGGCGCTTCAGTCTGGAACCGCGCTTCCGCTACGGTCGCAGGTTCGAATCCTGCCTCGGACATGGACGTGTGTGATGTCCTTAGGTTAGTTAGGTTTAAGTAGTTCTAAGTTCTAGGGGACTGATGACCTCAGATGTTAAGTCCCATAGTGCTCAGAGCCATTTTTGAACCAACTGACTGTTTTAACTTCCAACTCGGAAGTTTATTTTACAGTTGATAACCAATTGACATCCAATTACAAACTTTATCATTCCACCTTCAACATTGAACTCCCCTTTTCATTTATATAAAAAAAACATAAAACATATTTAATAACGTTTCAACGGTTCTTCCAGCCGCCGGCCGTCGACCACAATGCAGTAGTGGTTAGCTCTCGTCGTCCGCCGCGTCTGGAGTCCCCACTGGATCATCTTGCTGCCGCGCTCGACATGAAAGAAAAGAAACAAAATCTTTTTAAATAACAAATCTCCACTTAACATACTACAAATAAACAAATATATATATTAACATTTCTTACGCGATGTTTCCTGACTAGACTTTTGAAACACCACAAGGAGTACCTTGTAGCACATGAGTTTCGGGACGGTTTTCTCAACTTATCACCAATACCGTGGACTTATAGAACTGTTTCGTATGTGTTCCCTATGTGCCTATGCTATTAGCGCCAGTTTTGTGTAGTGCCACGTTATGTGGCACCACATTCTGTAATTATCCTTAATTTATGAGCATGAGTGTACATATGTTAGACTTATTTAAGTTGATCTTGAGAAGTTCTGCAGTTCGATTTCAGTTTGCGTGATAACGAAACGAAGTGTATGCTACGACGACTCATTGAGTCTCTGTTACTCACAGAAAATTTAATGTCCTTAACTGAAAAACATGTGTTTTCTCAGAAGTGTGTTGATCAGAACAAAGGTTTCCTTTTTGAGCGAAGTCTGTGGTTTTTGGGTGTCGATTTTAAGGCAAAAATAAAAAAGTCGGCATCTGTTTATGTTCTGGTTTCATGAATGGATGATTTCGGGTAATTTAAAACTTCTAGCGGAGGATCACTTCTAACACTTCGAAAACTAATTTTCATTGGTTTATTAAAGACCATAATATCTGACTCTATGCATTAAAAATCTTAAAAACGATTACTTTAGTAGTTGACTAATATCTGTTCGATCAGTAGTATCGTCCACAGACAAAAAATAATACCAACAGTTTGCAAATTAAATCGTTTAGTTTCTTTTATTATGCTGTGTCCAATATCGAGAATTCACAGTGTTACACAACAAAGAAGCTGTTTTAAAGCATACAGCGCCATCATTGAAACTAATCGCTTTTGCCATTTCTATTGCAGACTGTTTCACTAGTAAGCCGCTGCTCAACCTTATCTGAGCTGTTTCTCATTTTAGACATGCGACATACTATGCACTTAAACGCTTTATCTTCAAGGTTTTAGGTTTGAGCTAGTTCTTGTACCTCTTTTTTAAAGTTATTGACAAAAGGCTGTCGCTCCTCAAAAGAGTAACGTACGTATATTGCTTCACGGAAAAAGATAAATGTCAACCAAGGTTCCTATTCTTGTTTTGACTTAAACACGTCGTCCATATTAAACGTGGAGACTTTCATCAAAACGGTGTACACAAAAGTACTTTATCTTGCACTCCGCATGTAAAGCACGGTTTTCAGCATTCTTTCGTTTCAAACCGCGATGGGATAATAGTCCCAGTAGTAACAGTATCAATAGCGGAACGATGGCCACGGTGACAACCTGAATGATAGTCCAAAATATTAAGGAAAGTAAATCTGAACAAAACTCGAAGAACAAGCGGACTAACGAAACAGCAGCGCATCTTCCAAGTCGAAGAGACGCTGCTCCACTCGAGTGCCGGAAAACAAATGAGCCAAAGGCTGGGGCCAGGCCGCGAGCACATCGCCCCATTAGAGGGGGAAGCGTCACTAGAGGGGAGTATTTCGCAAACACGCTTTGGCAGGCCTGGTCTAGAATAAAGGTGTGTTTAACCCTGGAATGCTACCCTAGAATTTTTGACGGTCACTGCCACCCATTCGTCGATTCGATGAGCACCACCACTTCTCATGTGTATAGTCACCAAAAACAGCAGTTTATGTAGATTTGAGCATCGGAATGTATGTAATACTCGTTTACAATCAATAACATATCAAAATTCAAAATAATTAGGTTTCAAACGAAGACTAATACGGGGATATAGGTAGAGAACTATTTCAGAAGTAGGTTTGGTTCGATGTTTATTAATGTAAGAGCAAACAATTAAATTCCTTCTGTCTTTTGGGCAACAATCACTTGAAGGTCTGTAAGAAAAGAACAATATAAGTATGTAACAATAAGCATTACAATAGATTCCATCTGTAACAATCAGAGTAATACTGTAAGAATAAAAGTAACACATTACTGTATAGAGATTTAGAAACAAAAAGTCTTCAGGGGCTCCTCACCATGCATGTTCAGGAATTGAAGACTAGTAAATAAGTGCTTTTGAACGTGTACTTTACGTACTACTACAGCCAATCAGTCTCGGTAAATTGAGCTCACAAAGAAGCCAAACAACCTCCACAAAGCATGTGTTTATGATCCCCACAAATATTTTTCTTGCACTTTTCGCATATTGATTATGTCGTTTTTTGTAAGGACAGTATGCACATATTTTTCTATCGCCATGAAGACGACAAGGTTGTTGGATAGGTTGTTGGTGGCTATTATCAGATGGTTGCATCACATTGAGGCATCTGGATATCATACTGCTGAACAATCGTGGGATTGGTTGTATCAGTCGAATGTGTATCCAAGGCGACATCAATTCGTCAGCCAATGTCATGGCGAATGCAAACTTTGTAGGTGCTCTTTGGTTATTCGGAACATTGGCAACACAGGTGACATAGGAGTTGTGAATAGGTATGTTCACCATGTTATAGGAGAGGGAGAGGTGCCAACGTCTAGTTTTTCTACCACAATTCATATTACTGCACACTTGGTCCAAGGTATCGACTGCTCCTTTTGTAGAATTATAATTCGTTACAATTTTTCGTGTGCCAGTTTCTTCATTTATGCTGTTGTCATAATGAATCGTATTGGTTTAAACAAAACTGTGGTAATGTCATCGGAAAACAAGAAGAAGCTTGAGCCCTATTCATGAACTTGGGATCTGTAAAATCTTTCGGTAGTTCTCGCTAATTTTACTTTATTGCCCGAAGCATAGTTATTCCATGACTGGTGAATAAGGTCTTTGCAAGAGGTATGCTACTGAACCAGTTGTCACACGTCAGGTTACGGTTAGAATTGCTCAGAGGCTCCCCAAGTTTAGTAGTGATGAATTTGCTAAAGGACATTTCTCTTGGGAGCGTTGTTTTGCCGGTGTATGTTTCAGCACTGAACATGTAGCTTGTTGAATGATTGCATATCATGAAAATTTTAACCCCGTACTTATTGGGTTTCGATGGAAAGTACATCTTGAAAGGACAACGGCCTCGAAATACAACCAGCTGCTCGTCAATAGTAACACAAGGGCTTGGTCTGTAGTTGCTTTTACAATTTATAAGGAATGGGTCCCATATGGCAGACAAGAGGGCCAATCTATCTTTCACCTTTCTGCTCTCGTTTCTTTGTCATCGAATCTCAAGCAGTTTATGAGAAACTTGAATCTTGATGATGACATTGCGGCTCGATATCTTTCTCCGGACCTCGTTGTATCAAACAGAACGTCAACTGACATGTGATTGTCCTTTTTAGCAGCACTCATCACAAGCAATCCAAACAGGGATTCGAATTCAGCGTTTGTTACTTATTTTGTGAAGCTAGGCGAATCTTTGTATTGAGAACGTTGTGTTCTTATTTCATCGTTGGTGTAAGTAATCATTGCGTCCAACATATTTGAAGTAAACAATAAATGAAAGCACTGACGTGGACTTTGTGCATTTTTCGCGTGACCTGCAGGGCCTGGAGTGAAGTGAATCACATACCTCTTCGGTGTTTTTTCCGGCTGTTTGATTGGTGTTGTCTTCCAGCTGTAGCTACCACCTTTCCAGGTACTAAGAATTTCACTCTTCTCAGGTGACACAAGAGGTGATGTAATGGTTCAGCTGTTACTTTCAGATACCCTTGTTTATGATGCCCTGTTTTTTGTTTTGTTTTTGTGCATGGGTTCAGAAGTTGAGGTTGAGGCTTGAATTATGTGGTTTGCAATTTCCTGTTCAACGTGGTCGATGGGTCGACGATTGGTCTCATCTCCATCTGGTTCTGAACTCGAGGAAGGCTCATAGTTAGGGTCGGCCCCTTCTGACATGTTCATCTTCAGAGTCCTCTTCCTCCGACGGCAGCACGTCGCCAAAATCTTCTTCTAAAAGTGCTCTAACTTCGTCATCATCCAAGCATCTTCTACTCGAAGCCTTGTTCTACAGACGAAATGAAGAGTGTTGTTATTACTACCAAAATATGTGACGAATTTACTAATGAAACTAAACTACTTCTAGTAAATGTCCGCTGTTACTGCTACCCCTTAGTCATATCAACGAAAGAATTTTATTCTGTAATGCTACCCATTAGTCGCTCTGACGAATATGGTTTCTTCTCTTATTGCTATTCATTCGTCGTATCGACGAACCGACATCTAAACTATTGAAGGAAACTCACCAGGGGCTGTGTGCCGCCGATTGCTCGTGACAAGGTAACGTAGACTACTAATCACTCGAAGCATAGCTGAGCGCGCACGACGTTAGGCAGCGGTACTGTGGCTCAGTACAGTAAACATCCTTGCATGTTCGTCGCATCGACGAAGGGTACCATTCCAGGGTTAAAAAGCCCTGGTAAGGGAAGAGAATGTATTGGCGGTGTAAGGAATGTGGAATGTGCCGATGTTTTCGAGGAAGCGGTCCAGGATTGTCGTGAAAGGAGATGACAATGACAAGTTGTGGTTGAAGTCTACGTGAAATGTTGGACAAACATAGATGTTCTAGGATGTGTGCGAACATTATTAATTTGTACAGGATGTGGCAGGGAGAGAGTAACATTTTTCAGAAGAAGAGACGGTGTGTACGTCATTCAAAAACAGCTCTGTGTAACTTTTAGAAAGATGGGGGTGGAAAATGTTAGTGTCCTGTATGTGAGTGGATGATGGTGTTGAAGATTTAGACTCGTGATGCCCTGGTTGGTATACAGGATGACTCGGCTGTCCTTATTGCTGGGTTTTATGCACACCTCAACGCCTTTAAATGCCATATGCAAGATTTTCATATTATACCACTTACTACACGCAAACTTTTAGTCCGCTTCCCAGTAAAGAATTCATGTACACTGAATTTCCTACAAAAATGTCTTGTTCATTTTTTCTGTAGAACTAATAGTTTGCGTGTAGCGAGCAATATACACTCCTGGAAATGGAAAAAAGAACACATTGACACCGGTGTGTCAGACCCACCATACTTGCTCCGGACACTGCGAGAGGGCTGTACAAGCAATGATCACACGCACGGCACAGCGGACACACCAGGAACCGCGGTGTTGGCCGTCGAATGGCGCTAGCTGCGCAGCATTTGTGCACCGCCGCCGTCAGTGTCAGCCAGTTTGCCGTGGCATACGGAGCTCCATCGCAGTCTTTAACACTGATAGCATGCCGCGACAGCGTGGACGTGAACCGTATGTGCAGTTGACGGACTTTGAGCGAGGGCGTATAGTGGGCATGCGGGAGGCCGGGTGGACGTACCGCCGAATTGCTCAACACGTGGGGCGTGATGTCTCCACAGTACATCGATGTTGTCGCCAGTGGTCGGCGGAAGGTGCACGTGCCCGTCGACCTGGGACCGGACCGCAGCGACGCACGGATGCACGCCAAGACCGTAGGATCCTACGCAGTGCCGTAGGGGACCGCACCGCCACTTCCCAGCAAATTAGGGACACTGTTGCTCCTGGGGTATCGGCGAGGACCATTCGCAACCGTCTCCATGAAGCTGGGCTACGGTCCCGCACACCGTTAGGCCGTCTTCCGCTCACGCCCCAACATCGTGCAGCCCGCCTCCAGTGGTGTCGCGACAGGCGTGAATGGAGGGACGAATGGAGACGTGTCGTCTTCAGCGATGAGAGTCGCTTCTGCCTTGGTGCCAATGATGGTCGTATGCGTGTTTGGCGCCGTGCAGGTGAGCGCCACAATCAGGACTGCATACGACCGAGGCACACAGGGCCAACACCCGGCATCATGGTGTGGGGAGCGATCTCCTACACTGGCCGTACACCACTGGTGATCGTCGAGGGGACACTGAATAGTGCACGGTACATCCAAACCGTCATCGAACCCATCGTTCTACCATTCCTAGACCGGCAAGGGAACTTGCTGTTCCAACAGGACAATGCACGTCCGCATGTATCCCGTGCCACCCAACGTGCTCTAGAAGGTGTAAGTCAACTACCCTGGCCAGCAAGATCTCCGGATCTGTCCCCCATTGAGCATGTTTGGGACTGGATGAAGCGTCATCTCACGCGGTCTGCACGTCCAGCACGAACGCTGGTCCAACTGAGGCGCCAGGTGGAAATGGCATGGCAAGCCGTTCCACAGGACTACATCCAGCATCTCTACGATCGTCTCCATGGGAGAATAGCAGCCTGCATTGCTGCGAAAGAAGGATATACACTGTACTAGTGCCGACATTGTGCATGCTCTGTTGCCTGTGTCTATGTGCCTGTGGTTCTGTCAGTGTGATCATGTGATGTATCTGACCCCAGGAATGTGTCAATAAAGTTTCCCCTTCCTGGGACAATGAATTCACGGTGTTCTTATTTCAATTTCCAGGAGTGTAATACGAAAACATTGCGCATGGTACTTAAAGGTGTTGCGGGTTGCATAAAATCCAGGAATAGGGACAACTGACTCTCACTGCGTAGTGGGCATTCATTTGACTGTTTCTTATCTGTATCTTCCCTTTGTCTCTCGTATTTTCATAATTCACCTTAGCTGTGTTTCATTAAATTGATGAGTTGACACCCAGTAAGTAAGTAATTTTCGATCAGTGAACCTGTATACATTGAACTCTGGAATACGTAGTCGAGTAGAAAGGCAATTATTTGCAACGTATGTGCAGCTGCACGTATTGCATCTAGTTGAAGCAAGATCGATTACCACAAGTTGAAGAATTATGAATATAAAGTAGTTATGCACACGAAAGTCCGTTTCAGTGCAATAATTCTGCATATATAGTCAACTCATAAATTTAGTTTACTGTAATAGCAAATAAAGCAAAACAGACATTGTAGAATTACTTACAGATGCGACAGTTCAAAAATGGCTCTGAGCACTATGGGACTTAACATCTGTGGTCATCAGTCTCCTAGAACTTAGATGCGACAGTGTTACATGCTGCTCTCAGCACTATAAATCTCGATTACTCTAAGCGGCTGCCTAAGAGCAATGGAGGAAGAGTGCTTTATTTTAATACATTAACTGTTTCAAAATGTATTGGTAGTTATGTCCTTGATATTACAATCATTATAGTTACTGCAATCATCAACCACGACACTGGGCGACGAAAGAGTGGAGGAGTTAGATGGACTAAAGATTATGTAATCATTGTTTATAATTTATTATTTTCAAATCTTCAGGTGACTGTGAGTGATTTCACGAATATTCAGTTCTAAAACTTTTCGCGTTAGTCTTATTTCATTGTTCCCGCCGATAGTGATCTTTGGGATCTGGAAAGAAGTCAGAGACGTACATTTAACTTAACGGGAAAAGAGTGAAATGACATTACTTTAAAGTGCTAACTCTACTTCTATATAATGCTAAAGTATTAAATTTAAGAGTTATGCGAAGATTCTCTTCAGTGGAGTAGGAGAAATTGCCCAAAAGAAAGTTGTTTAATTCACTCTTAAAACTCCGCAACATTATCTACATGACATTTTTTGCTTTCTGGTAGGTTGTTAAACACATTTGTATCTCTTTTTTTGTACTAATGTTAACCGCTTGAATCCAACGCCGTCTTTCATCAACTCCGGTAATAATGACCTGCTCATTTCTATCGTACAGTCACAACTGGAGTATTCATTACCTGCTCAATAGTGTACCAAGTATCGAGATATGAGCACCAGTTACCTCTACCATCTCTTGAGGCAGCTATAGTTTAAGCTTGTGAATTGCTCTTAAAGTAATTTTCCGCGTGATTCTGTGTGGAAGTGCTAACTAGTTTTTGACTGTATGGAATGCTCTTGGATTTTTTGTTATTTTTTGTCTTTGCAAGAGCCAGTAGTTTAATAACTTGAGTCAGCGACCGGTAAAAGAGTCCTAGCAGCATGCCAAATTTTGAGATACCAGTAGCAGTTATCAGCAGCGTCACTTGCAGCAATTTCAGTGTCAAGATAACAGATATTTCTGATAACTTTGCCAGTGATGGACGAAGACGTTCATCCCAGCCTATGTTCAAATTTTATAATTTCGACATAATGTTTCCAAATTCATTACTCTCTTCATCGTCATCATCATCATCATCATCATCATCATCACCACGACCATCATCATTACGACGTGCTTCTAGGTTGTTCTACACCTACATTTATACTCCGCAAGCCACCCAACGGTGTTTGGCGGAGGGCACTTTACGTGCCACTGTCATCACCTCCCTTTACTGTTCCACTCGCGTATGGTTCGCGGGAAGCACTACTGCCGGAAAGCCTCCGTGCGCGCTCGAATCTCTCTAATTTTACATTCGTGATCTCCTCGGAAGGTATGAGTAGGATAAGCAATATATTCGATACGTCATTCAGAAACGCACCCTCTCGAAACCTGGACAGCAAGATACACCGCAATGCAGAGCGCCTCTCTTACAGAGTCTACCACTTGAGTTTGCTAAACATCTCCGTAACGCTATCACCCTTACCAAATAACCCTGTGACGAAACGCGCCGCTTTTCTTTGGATCTTCTCTGTCAACCCGATCTGGTACGGATCCCACACTGATGAGCAGTACTCAAGTATAGGTCGAACGAGTGTTTTGTAAGCCACCTCCTTTGTTGATGGACTACATTTTCTACGCACTCTCCCAATGAATCTCAACCTGGTACCCGCCTTACCAACAATTAATTTTATATGATCATTCCACTTCAAATCGTTCCGCACGCATACTCCCAGATATTTTACAGAAGTAACTGCTACCAGTGTTTGTTCCGCTATCATATAATCATACAATAAAGGATCCTTCTTTCTATGTATTCGCAATAGATTACATTTGTCTATGTTAAGGGTGAGTTGCCACTCCCTACACCAAGTGCCTACCCGCTGCAGATCTTCCTGCATTTCGCTACAATTTTCTAATGCTCCAACTTCTCTGTATGCTACAGCATCACCCGCGAAAAGTCGCATGGAACTTCCGACACTATCTACTAGGTTATTTATAAACATTGTGAAACGCAATGGTCCCATAACACTACCCTGTGGCACGCCAGAGGTTACTTTAACTTCTGTAGTTCGTCTCTCCATTGAGAACAACATGCTGTGTTCTGTTTGCTAAAAACTTTTCAATGCAGCCACACAGCTGGTCTGATGTTCCGCAGGCTCTTGCTTTGTTTATCAGGCGACAGTGCGGAACTGTATCGAACGCCTTCCGGAAGTCAAGGAAAATGGCATCTACCTGGGAGCCTGTATCTAATATGTTCTGGGTCTCATGCACAAATAAAGCAAGTTGGGTCTCACAATATCGCTGTTTCCGGAATTCATGTTGATCCCTACAGAGTAGATTCTGGGTTTCCAGAAACGACATGATACGCGAACAAAAAACATGTTCTAAAATTCTACAACAGATCGACGTCAGAGATATAGGTCTATGGTATTACGCATCTGCTCGACGACTCTTCTTGACGACTGGGACTACCTGTGCTGTTTTCCGATCATTTGGAACGTTCCGTTCCTCTAGAGACTTACGGTTCACAGCTGTTAGAAGGGGGGGCAAGTTCTTTCGCGTACTCTGTGTAGAATCGAATTGGTATCCCGTCAGGTCCAGTGGACTTTTCTCTGTTGAGTGATTCCAGTTGCTTTTCTATTCCTTGAACACTTATTTCGATGTCAGCCATTTTTTCGTTTGTGCGAGGATTTAGAGAAGGAACTGCAGTGCGGTCTTCCTCTGTGAAACAGCTTTGGAAAACGGTGTTTAGTATTTCAGCTTTACGCGTGTCATCCTCTGTTTCAATGTCATTATCATCCCAGAGTGTCTGGATATGCTGTTTCGATCCACTTACTGATTTAATGCCAGACCAGAACTTCCTAGGATTTTCTGTCAAGTCGGTACATAGAATTTTACTTTCGAATTCACTGAACGCTTCAAGCATAGCCCTCCTTACGCTAACTTTGACATCGTTTAGCTTCTGTTTGTCTGAGAGGTTTTGGCTGCGTTTGAACTTGCAGTGAAGCTCTCTTTGTTTTCACAGTAGTTTCCTAACTTTGTTGTTGAACCACGGTGGGTTTTTCCCGTCGCTCACAGTTTTACTCGGCACGTACCTGTCTAAAACGCATTTCAGGGTAACATACGCGAAATTCCTTTTGTATTGCACAGAGGGTAGTTTATGCAGGGGGACCTGAACACCGAAAAAATTTCGGTGGTGGTTCCAGGTTATTTTCCAATTATTTTGTTATAAGCGACCCACGCTACCAGATAGTTCGTAGCAAAATAATTACATCTTGTTCGATTTTTGAAATAAAAAGTGCTTGCTCTATTCTCCCGCGGTACGTGCTGGTGACGATTGTAACAGACATTTTACACCTCACCTTCATGCTTGGTATTCCGTAGAATGGAGAAATTTGCTGATGAATTGTTCGATATGCATATCGTGTAAGGTTTCACTAAGTGGATGAAGGAGCGGCACGATGACACTATACTGAGACGTTCCGTCAGCAACGGCAAACACAGGGGAGTATTGTAGCATCTAAGGGGTGTTGCATTGCTCTGTGTTTTCTGTTGTACATTTTGGTGACTATGCATTACAGTTGTGAAACTATTTCCCTGGAAATAATGGTAATTAGGAGAAAGACAAATAAATCGTAATGACAGACTTTACTCTTATACGTATATTTGAAGAGCCTTAGGAAATTTAGTCGGTTCAGTTCCTAGTCACCCTAAATACTTGAAAACCGAACAAAGAAAAAATCCAAAAATGTTAGACGCTATAGGCAAATTACTGGTTATTATGTAAATGCTCTACATACTTTTTGCATAGATCTGTTGTGATCTACTACTGCGATTGCCAGTGTTAAAGTCGGAGTAAACACACACGAGGAAACACAAAAAGCGCGAACTGATTTGGATGAACAAACAGTAGAAACGTAAATCCTTTTCCTGAGGGTTCCACGACTACAGTCCCCCCCCCCCCCCCCCCCCCCCCCCAGGAACTGCTCAGATGGTCCACCCGGCCGGAATCGCTGGAGCCAGCTGTTCCTGAAACGATGGGCTTCAGTTAGTCACTAGTTTTTTACCAGTGACACAGATATATGAGTCTGATGTATGCACGTGGTTTCTACCTTCCACTCGTGCGAACTCTTAACCCGGTCCTCTCCTACGCTTGAGAACTCTGAGCAGAGGCATTCAAGTATCAGGGGCCCATTACGGTGAGGGAGAAGTAACAACAAAGAGCCCCACGCACACCGAACACCGTACACGCGACAACTGTTAATATTATTTATACCAAAAAAGCAAGAACACATCGTTTGTTGCGAGAAACGTAGGAAGACGAACAGACTTGGGACAGTTCTGTGATGCTCTCGGTAATCCTTAAAGCAGAATTGGGTACTTGTCCCTACCTTGGGGGAAGATTCACTAGGGAGATTTTAGGCCATCAAACCCCACGTTTTCTTGAATAGACACTTCCCATGGCTTCAGTCACAGGGGCGCCGAGTCTCTGAATTTCGATATTAGCTAGTTTCATATTCTATGGAACATTTTGCACGATATGGTATGGAATGAGTCATTTTACATTCACGTCGCAAATTAATGGCTACAGGGTGAACATTTAGAAGATATTTTATTAGAAAATATACAGATGTGTATTAGTAATTCCTGCCATTGCAATAACAGATCTTCTTCCATCGAATAGAAGGAGCTGTCAAGGAGAAACTTTCTCAGTTTCTTTTCAAATAATATTTTTCTATCCGTCAGACATTTTATATCACTGGGTAAAGGATCCAAAATTTTATTTGCGCCACTGTGCTCCCCTTTTTGTGCTAAAGACAGCTTTAATGTGGAGTAATGAATGCCATTTTTCCTTCCACTTTCGTAATTATCTACGTCATTGTTCCTTTCGAACTGCAATGAAATATTTACAACAAAGTTCATCAGGGAATACACTGTGAAGCAGTAGTCAGAATGACCAACTCCTTAAAAAAATGTCTACAAGATGGTCGTGGGTGAGCACCACAAATGATTCCCACAGCACATTTTTGAACAATGAAGAGTTTCTTACTTAAAGATGAGTTACCCGAGAACATTATTCCACACACGAAAAGTGTATCAGCTCACTAATTAATCTCTCCCCAGTATCTCCAATGGTGGTGCAAATGTGGCTGATCTAAGCTGTTTTAGGAGTCCTAAAATGTGCTTTTTCCATTTTAAATTCCCATCAGTATCGATATCTAAGAATTTTGAAGTTTTCACCTTATTTAATAGTTCCTCACCATGTGTTCCACGTATCATTCGTGTAGTCCCCTAGATGTGCAAAACTAAATACGACGTGTCTTTAAAACTGAGAGTGAGACCATTTGCAAAAAAACAGCCAATAGTAGTTTTAAGAACATTGTTTACCATTTGTTCTGCTTATGTATGGATTAATTACTATACTAGTGTCATCTGCAAAAAGAACAAATTCTACTTCTTGTATATTAGACGGAAGATGGATTACATGTACGATGAACAATAGTGCGCATAAGACTGAGCCTTGGGTGAGCCCATACCTGATTTCTCCCCAGTCGGAATAATGTCCCCACACTACATTGTTTGAATAAATAAGTACAGCTTTCTGCATTCTATTGGTTGGACATGATATTATCGTTTGGTTGGCTATACCATCAATCAATAAAACTTCAGTTTATCTAGGAGAATAATGTGATTCACACAGTCAAATGCCCCAGACAGGCCGCAGAAAATATCTGTGATATTCTTTAATGCTTATAAAATTTGGTGAATGAACATGGAGATGGTATTCTCAGTAGAGCAACTCTTCTGAAATTCAAACTGTTATTTTCTGAGGATTTTATTGTTGCTCAGGTGAGATACTATTCCAGACTACATCACCTTTTCAAAAATTTTGGTAAATGATATCAACTATGAAACATTTAGGTAGTTATTAACATCTCTCCTATCACATTTTTAAGCATGAGTTTGACAACGGCATATTTCAATGCCTCTGAAAAAAATGCCTTGTGTTAGGGATGCATTACATATTTCAGTTAAGACCGGTATTAGTATATAGGAACAAATCTTTAGTATTCTGTTGAATGCACCATCAAAACCAGCTGAGATTTTATTTCTGAGAGAATATATAATTTTCTTAATTACAGAAGGAGAAACAGGTGATACATTCATATGACTGAATTTAATGAGGACTGCTTTTTCAACATACTGCTGTGATATTTGTCTTGAACTGTTCGTCCCTATAATTTCTACTATATTTCAGAAATGATAATTAAATACATTGTCTACCTGTGATACATCATTTATAGCGTATCCACTCAGTTCAATAGTGATGTTATACTATTCTGTGTCTGACTGTTCTGGTTTCTCGTTTCATTACATTTCATATAGCCTTAAGTGTGCTGTCGGAATTACTGATATCTGACATCATATGCATGTTCCTTGTTTTTTTAATAACTTTTTTGAGTAATTTTGAGAAGTTTGCGTAGTGTGCAACTACCGCAGTATTTCTACTTGTTCTTGCCAAAAGATATAAGAATGAAGAACATCGCATTTTCGCGTCACTCCTCTCTCTAGTTAGCTCTGGCAGTTCTATACCTCTTGCAGAACTTAAATTTTTTAGTGCAATCCCTCTGTACCACCTACGTACCAATTTCATAATTTCTTAAGCTGAAGTACAGAAAATACGTAGCTACTGTACTTGAATGTAGATTTCTTGGGGTTTTCCTTTTTCCGAAGATTTCATTAACCAGCAGAGTCCAATACAGGTGTCCCTATCATATGACCACCTCGTTGTTCAATGTTGATCTAACACCAGAAAGATGATGACACCTAAAAGTGACGCAGAGACCTTCCAGCCACAACGGCTTGCATCGTTTCTTCGGTGTGAGGCGGCACTGGCCTCTGTGGTGATTGGAACGGTGGGGAGCCCAGAAGCTCAGAGGAGTCGGTGATGATTAAGAGACACTGCCACACCCCTGTCTACTTGGAGCTCCGCTGTGGTAGTATTGATGTCGAGCGCAATTAATATCTCGCCAGGAGTTGGCTTAGCTGCCGCGGACACCCGCCTGACGCTAGGAGTAGCACGAGATGTTCCGATATTGTCAGCCAACGGCGCTTACGTACGCAGGACAGGTGTACTCTCCTGTTGCAAGAATGGCACAGTGTTCGTGTGCGGACAGTATTCATGACTGTGTTTGTCATATCAACAATATATCTCTTGTCTCAGCAATAAATATGTAACAGTCCTTTCTGTTACAAGGTAAGCCAAACTGAAACACCTACGGAAGATGTGTTAACTGAAATTGCCATTCAGTTGCAGTGATATGCAAAACCCGCAGCTTCACTTCATTAAACAAATGAATCAAGCCAATACCTTTCGAGAAGTTATACGTGAAGTACATACACTATCTTATAAAAGGTATCCGGACCCTGTCACTGGATATTATTGTGGAGTGTTTCCACTGGGGAAATAATTCGTGTAGTTGAGAATTTTTGTTTGTTGGTAGGAAGCAGTGGCATGAAAAACACACCAAAAATCCTTACCAGCGGCACTTGAGAGTGGGGGAGGGGCCGGGGCGGAGGGAGGGGCGAAGGGGTGGGGTCGTAAAGAGATAACTTTTTAAATTTTTTGTGAATAACTCGAAAGCCGTGGATTCTAGCAAAAATGTTTCCATTGCCAACTTTAACGACATTACATTTCCTGCAAAAAATCTCCTTTTCAGTTTCTTCTTGGACTAATAGTTTCCGCGTTGCAGAGGAAAAAAAGCCCAGATTGTTTAAAATAGTCTTTTAACGCTATAAATTTAATGTTTATTGTTAAGTGGAGAGGGGCTGTAGCAGTCTGGAAGGGAGGGAGCGAGGCGGGCAGGGGTGGAACGTTAGACGCATGAGGAAGGCAAGTCGCTGGACTGTGGTCACGCACTTCTTTCCTTCAGCTTCATAAATCTGCAAACTGAAGACCGGGCGTCCGGTCACCCCCCCCCCCCCCTCCCCCGCAACTCCCTACCCCAGTACGTCACGAGAAGCAACTACACTACTACAATGAGTTTTACAATGTTTTACCAACCATTACTCTGTGCACATAATGAGCCACTGACGACGTAGAGCGCAGACGTGATCGGCTGGGGTTTATTTTCGACAAAGTATTTTAAAACTATATGGAATACAGATATGAGTCACTAATAATACTATTGCAAGAAACGCATATGAACAGAATCTTTGCAGACTGATGTACACTGTTAAAGAGGAAACTGATTTGTTAAGTGAGCTATTATGTAATAAAGATAGAGCTGTCAGCTGTTTGCTGCACTGAAGAGCATAACATTCTCTCAATAAGTAATCGACGATATCGCTTTCATTGTCTCTGCTGTCAGTGGCTGGAATACTTCTCGCGGCGTGAAGGGTACAAATGCACCACTCCAGCCTCAGCTCTCCCAACATCTGAAGTGGCCCAGAGACGTACATCCGGTCCTGCGTTACAATGGATTACTGCCCTAGATTTGAACAAGATCAGTCCCATTGCATAAGACATGTTCGCAATACCTTGCAAGATATACTGTTGATATGGAAAATTGCTCCACTCACTGCAGTCCACTATACAAGGTTTATGCAGTCTACCGGCAACACAATATTTGGTGAGAGAAGTGCAACAACTTTCTGGTCATTCATCAATTCCCACAAGTGAGAACAAAACGGTTACATGGATTTTAAATACGCTGGTAACGACAGACAGTAGCAAGGTGAAGTGTTTACCAATCCAACTCCTTTCCAACCAAAGCTTTATAGGTCATTAACAACATCACATTTAGAAATTAAACATTTGTTTGCCATCGTTTATAGGAACGTATTTTATATGAAAATTAACTTAATAACTGCAAATAAGCGCTCTATTTATAAACTGAAGATGTGAATATTACTCCACTACGTAAATATGAGATCAGTGAAGTTATTTTGTCTACTCCATAAGAGAAATGGACAGGAAATATTGAGGATGTTCAGTCTGTCTGTAAACAGAAAATAGTGCAGCGCTCGAGGTCGGAGAATTCTCCTTTCTTATATGAATAATACACCTACCTTATAGGATAATTGAGAATCAATTTTCCCTCTACCAGTAAAGAAGAGCGGGCAGAGATTTACGTGGAAACTGTCCATATGCGTTTTTTGTGTTAGTACAATCCAAGACACAAAAAAGAGGCACCACGAAGAAATTATTCGAATGGGAGGGAAGTCGATAGATGTGATGTACATGTACAGACAAACAAATGATTACAAGATCAAAAAAGTTAGGTGGTTTATTCAAGAGAAAGAGCTACACACAGTGTGCAAGTCAATAACGCGTTGATCCATCTCTGTCCCTTATGTAAGCAACGCAGGTTGTTATTCTACCTGGCATTGGTTGATACAGTTGTTGGATAACCTCATGAGGGATATCGCACCAAATTCTGACCAACTGGCGCTTTAAATCGTCAAAACCCCAAGCTAACTGGAGGACCCTGTCCATAATGCTCCTAAAATTCCCAATTGGGGGGAGATCTGGCACTGTGCTGACCAAGGTGGACTTTGGCAAGTTCGAAAACAAGCACTATAAACTCCGTGTACGGGTGGGCATTATCTTTCTGAAACGTAAGCCCAGGATGGCTTGCCACGAGGGACAACAAAACCGGAGCCTACTTTCTACTGATTGTCTTCATGCTTGCCAAACACTACCTTGGCCAGCGAAGTCGCCTTATCTCTCGCCAACTGAGAACGTTTGGAGCATTTTGGGCAGAGCAATCAACCAGCTCGGGATTTTGACGATCTAACGCGCCAATTGGACAGAATGTGACTAGATATCCCTCACGAGGACATTTAACAAGTCTGTCAATCCATGTCAACCCGAATAACTACTTGCACAAGAGCCGGAGGTGGACCAATGCGTTACTGACTTGCTTCATTTGTGAAGCTCGTTCTCCGGAACAAATCATCCAATTTTTCTGAAATTGTAATCATTTGTTTGTCTGTATATGTGCATCATATCTACCGTTTCCCGTCCCATTCGGCTAATTCCAACGAGGTGCGTTGGTTTTTTCCTTGTGTTAAGGTATATTATAAATAACCTAAACATGTATTCTACGTAGTATTAACGTATTTAGGCGAATCTGCGTACTTCGTCGCCAGTGGTTCATACGGAAAGCTGCAGAAGGGTCGGTGCAACTTTATGAAATACCCTGTAATTCCTACTTGTGACATAGTGTGGAAGAAAGATTGGGAAATCGCAGGCCTGCTCTCCAGTTTGCAGATCTGCGAAGGTGAAGGATGGAAGTGCATGACCATATCCGGAAAGCTGCGTTCCTCACGTGTCAACCAACCCCCTCCCACCCCGCCTCCACCCCCACTCCCACACTCTCCCCACCAAGGTTCCACTACACCTAGTTGATATAGATGCGACAACACTCTTAATATATGTCCTTAACCCGCTCCATTTAATAATAAACATGAGTTTTATACTATTACAACTGCTTTTTAGTATGTCGGATTTTTCCATTTACTGCATTGCGGAAACTTTTATTCCTAGAGAAATCATGAATATGATGTTTTCCGTAGGAAATATAATGTAGCTAAATTTTGTACTTGGAAACATATTTGCCAGAAACCGCCTTTTTCGAGTTATTCAAGAAAACCTTAAAATGGACCCTTAAATACGTTCCCAACATGAAACTCACAACCTAGCTGTCTGTATTTTTAATATGCTGCTCGTGGCACTCCCTCTTAGACCTGTACAAAAATTTGTGACGCCACAAATCTGATTCCCTGACGGTCTTTTTTGGAATTTATTGCCAGTGCTAATACGGCATCATTCACACGCGACATATAGGGACATGATGACAGTGTGTGCAGTTCTCCCCTTTGTTGCCCGCTTATTAGACTTCTCAACCGTTGCTTACTTTGCCCCTCAGTTTGCATCACGGGGATGAGTGGACCTCGTCCAATCGTCCTATCAAGAAAAATTCCAGAAAGTATCGGGAATTGAACCTCGCTCCTCCACATAGCAGTCAGATGCTCAGATGGGAAATATCCGGAGGGCAGCTGGTGTTCATAAGATTATATGGTGTTTTCATTGCCTGTACTCACTCCTTTCGTTTGTATCTATAATAGTCAAGCATGATGTGTAGCCGGCCGCGGTGGTCTCGCGGTTCTAGGCGCGCAGTCCGGAACCGCGCGACTGCTACGGTCGCAGGTTCGAATCCTGCCTCGGGCATGGATGTGTGTGATGTCCTTAGGTTAGTTAGGTTTAAGTAGTTCTAAGTTCTAGGGGACTGATGACCACAGCTGTAAAGTCCCATAGTGCTCAGAGCCATTTGAACCATTTGAACCATGATGTGTAAACGATCAGGAAATAATCTGAACAGTTCTCTTAGATACTTTGCAGACGAGTTTGTTTAATATCTGGTAAAGCCATCGGAAAATAAAAATTAACATCAACGTAATTTAGACAAGAATTTACTTGGTTGTAAGGTCGACAGTTGGAACTGAACCAGGGAAATTGTTAGACTCTTCTCGTAAGTGGACGGCCTACCAACCAACTTCGGTAACACCATCAATCACACAAATTTTAAATGTCTGGGGATTGCAAATACAGACAACTGAAACTGGTAGAATCACATCGAAAATGTTGTTGGGAAGGCTAACTAAAGACATAGTTTCATTGGGAGAATACTTAGAAAGTGTAATACATGTACTAAAGAGACTGCCTACACTTATCTGTCCTCTTACTACTTGCAATATCCTTAGCAGATAGGACAGGGCACATTGAAAAGATTAAAGAAGGGCAACTTCTTTCGTATGGTCACCAAAAAGATAAGAGTGTATCAAATATATGATAAGCCAGTTTGGACGGCAAGCGTTGAAACATCTGCGCCTGCCATCCGATAACAGCTAATAGATTCCGTGCAATATTTTGTGTCATCCTGCACTATTGGTCGGAGACTAGCGGATGCCGGACTAGAGAATTGCTATCCTATGTCTGGGCTGCCGTTAACACTACAGAATCCGTGGCTGCTTTTGGAGTGGTGACGTCACAGGGAAACGTAGACTGGTGATGAATGGCGTCGCGTTGTATTCAGCAATGGACTGCGGTTTCTGCCTTACCCTGGATAATCATCGTCAGCAAGTATGGTGAAGACCTGGGGAGAGACCCCAGTTTTCCAGGTCTTGGAGAGGCACATCGTTGTTACTACTGGCGCCATGTTGTGGGAAGCCATCAGAGTTATTTCAGGTCATGGATAGTAGTAGTTGCGAGAACTCTGGCAGGACAATCAGACTACTGTCTTTAACAAGTAGTCCTACAGTTGACATGAGAAACAAAAGTTTCATAACTCATGGTTACAAACAAAACTGATCGTTCACCGAGTCGCAAAAAGTTAGTTATCGACTATGATGCTACGGTTGGGATGATTTTTATCAAAGGAGAAAAGGACATGAAGACAATTAGGAGAGTACGTTCGTTTGGTCTAAGTAGCATGCAGTCACTAACAATCTGCTTAAGAGGAATATTTAGTTCATATCCCAAAAATGTGGAAGAGTTCTGGTTAAATCTGAAGCACATCAGAAGTACGGTCTAGATAAATTTGTACCAAATAAAGTAATAAAACATGTTAGAGATCCACTTTCGTTTAATGGTACCTTTCGATGAATGTCGCGAGAAAACTATTGTTACACTTTCTCTACAAAAGAAAATATAGAGAAACAGATAAAGAAAACTTAATCAAAACTCGTGGATCTGTAACAAGAGCTATTTGTGAATATTACAGTAATTTTTCTAGTGTGAGAAACGTTTTATCAGAAATTCGTGGGAAGTTCTCGTTACACCTAAAGTCAAAGAACTGAACCAAACGTTTCGTCCATTCTGTCGTGGATGATGCTGACTTCGAAACTGAATAAACGAATAGAAAACCGAATATTACATTCCGATATTAAAAATGTATTCATGCATGAGAATACCATCATACACAAGTTGGATAGCCCTTCTCTCATGATTTAAGAGGTTTCGAAGCAATTACCCTGGTATAGAGGTACAGAAAGAAACTGAGACAACTCAAACCAGAAAAGACTACAGATCCGACTGAATTCAGTTTAGTTTTACATCTAAGACATTGTAGAATTAATTCGCTATCCCGTTCATATTTTTCGACATTCTTGCCCTCCAAAGGTTCGGACTGTAAACTGCAAAGTACACAGATAATGTTAAGTGTGTCTTCAATAAAGTTCTTTACAGCTACAAAATTTTCCAGATAAATACACGTGCTGCGTTTTACGGAGTGGCCTTAGAAATATTTGTATAACTGATCTGATATCACTTTGCATAAATATAAAAAGTTACTACTGAAGGTTGTTTAATTTTGTTACAGTAAGATGATACGTTTACACTGACGAAAATGGAAGATGTTACACAATGAACTCCTTGGCAGAATGCTGCTGAAATGATGCTCCAGTATCTCCATGCCTGTGCGGTATGTTGATGAAAAGCCTCATTTTTATACGGGTTTATTTTCCGTATAGAAGAAAGCTATACCTGGGGATAGAGGAATACATGACGGATTCTGGATGTGTCTAACGCTGCTAGAAATTATCAGGTGCAGATCGTAGCACAACATATTCAAAGGAAGTGCATGTGCAGTTTATCGCCATTGGAAACATCATACCGAGAGGTCACAGAGACAGCTGTCTATATTGGAGAGAGTGACGAAACACAGACTCAGAACGACAGTTCTGGAAGAAGGGTAGGCACGGATTCTTCCAGAAGGAGCATACCACGAGCAGATCGTAGCGTTGTTCGACTGATTTTCTAGTACAAACGGATGTTTACCGTTGAACCCTTACTACAAACGATAGAGAATTGCGTGATGCAGAATCAGACACAAGTGGGACACTGAGTCGTATTCTGTGGTGTTCAGCGATCAGTGTCGTTTGTCGTCGAGGCGATCACGTCAACGCTAGCATATCCACGGACATCTTGGTGAAAAGTCTTATGAAGCAGGTAATCTCTAAATCCATATAATGGTTCAAATGGCTCTGAGCACTATGGGACTCAACTTCTGAGGTCATTAGTCCCCTAGAACTTAGAACTAGTTAAACCTAACTAACCTAAGGACATCACACACATCCATGCCCGAGGCAGGATTCGAACCTGCGACCGTAGCGGTCTCGCGGTTCCAGACTGCAGCGCCGAGAACCGCACGGCCACTGCGGCCGGCTCTCTAAATCCGTACCTCTCCAACTTCAAGTGTTATGGTGTTGGGAGCTATATGATAACAAGACTGCTTTGGCGGTCGTTGAATAGAGGCTGAATGCTCACCTGTATGTATCAAGAATGGTAAACGTTGCTGTAATATTTTCCAAGACCAGAATATCAAACGGCATATTTCAGGAGGATAATGCAAAACCCACAGGGCAGCTCACACCAGAGACGTCATGAGGGAAGTATGAACTGTGCTGCCCAGTCCTCTGATTTGCTACCCACTGAGCATATCTGGGATATGACTGGATGACATATACTTTCATACCTGCCGCCATCCAGAGTTTTAATGAACTGACACAGCATGTGTTTCAGGCATGGCAAAAGTTTTCTCAAGATGGAATATGGAGGCTGTTTGCTTCCATGCCATGACCAGTATAGAAGTGTTTTCATAGTCGTCGGTGTCGTACTTCATAATAATGATGACGGACGTCAGTTTCCAATGGAATGAAAGTTTAGTGATCAAATACCTGTCATGTGTTGGACATGTGTTATACTTTCCATTACCGTAGGTATGTTATATTGTCTGCTGGATAGTATTTAATATTGTTCCGTCATCATACATTTCGATCACAATGTATTCGACTTGCGCCGTTAGTTGCGCTTGGTACTCGGTATGAAACATCGCCCTGCTCAGCTTCCGAACCGTCTGCCACAGGTGCCGACGACACCGGAGTGCTCCTGCGCGGTTTTGGCTGCTTTGCCGCCCACTGCGAAACCAGCCCCCACTAGTACCAAGCCCAGCGTCATGAAATTGCTGAAGCAGCTGAAAGAAATCCTGAAGGACAAGGGCGCAGTTAGTGGGTGAGTTACCGTCGCAGGAAACAATTAATACAATTTTCTTCATCTCTGAATATGGTGAGACATCCTGTCGAGTCACATCATTACGGTTAGAAGTTGCACGACGCAAATATCCGTAGATATAACCGGTGATATCCGCGATAATAAATATTGTCTGGTTAAAAGTTAAGGAACAGAGTGAGTATTATTACTTTTGTCTGTCTGGCTTGCAAGACTTCGATAACAGTAATTATGAAAGTTTGAAATGCTGTTATTACCTGTTCATGGCGGACTGCCGCTATTTTACTTGAATGCTTGGTGTCTACAAGAGGGTAATGCGTCGTTAACATCTCCAAGGTCTGAAGATGTAGGCATGTCCTCCTTACGCACGTCTCTCACTGAGGCGATAACGATATGCCATACGATACTCTATGCCACCCGCTATACAGTTCAGAAACAACCAGCTCTGGTGAAGCGCATAGAAAAGTGGTTGAACCACTACTTTGCACCTTTTGCTAAGTTATTAGAACGATTAACACATGGTGATAAAGGATTAATCTACTAGATGAAGCGTGCAAACAATATAATATTGCATATTGAGATAATACAGTTTTAAAATGTAGACATCAAGCTGATGAAGAACATCAGTTAGCTGCAAGAGAGGGTATCTATACTAAAGACTTTCACTTAGTGAAAAATTATCAGCAACAGCAGTTAGAAGAATAATGTATGGAAAACGAAAATTAGGTATGGGGCTTGATGTTGATACTGATGGTTGGGATCATAAAAAATTTCAGTAGCATCTTCACTGCTACCTGAAAATATTCAACCTTATAATTTTTTATCTATATAACTGAATAACTTCAGCATTGTTATACTTTGCTACCTAGAGGCAAGACTAAATGAAAATCACTTAAAATAAAATAAAATAATGAACAATAAAATAGTATCGACAATTTTTTAACTGATGCACAAACAAGAAACAGAGATAAAACGACAAAAACAGGTGGTAGTCTAATCATTACACTAGGTATTCCTGTCATAAAAGAGGTTGAAAATCTAACAAAAAGAGAGAAGATCAGGTGTGGCAAAACATGAAGGTGGTTTTTTACCATTACTGCTGGCCACATTACCAAATTTGGCAACTATTGTTTCACTAGCTGGTGGTGCTGCAACCACTGCAAATTCAGTTATAAATAAAAAGAAATCTGATGAAGTATTAGAACATAAAAGACATAAATTAGCAATGGAAAAGAAACCTGATGCTGGAATGAAAACAGTAAAAACTAATTGCAAAACATAATAGAATTCTATCTTAATCCATTAAGTAATTTTGGTATAGAAAAGCTTGTTAAAGAATTAAAGATCCAATTCTTTCGTGGTGTATTCATGATTGACAAATTATCCAATAAAACGAAAAATCTGGAATATGCAATAGTAATAGTATAGAGGGAGATAACATCTTAGAAAGTTGACCAAAAACTACGCGAGTTTGCACGTTATAATGGTGCGTGCGATGCTCCCCTAAAGGTCCTATTTTTTTCCTTTGGCATTCCCACGGTCGTGAAATCGCACTGGTGGGAAGGAAACGTCTTGTCATTGTTGGATGTGTGGTAGTGTAGGACTTACATCCCACTATGACATGGTTTTTAGAATCCAGTGAAGAACACGGAGAGAATTATGCACCCCGTAACTCTTCCTTGTACATCAGTGCATAAGTTTCCCTGTTTCCTTAAATTACTGATGCCAGGCATTAAAGCCTACTGCCAGAAAACGTGTTGACACACGTGATCACGCTCCATATCTCCTCACTTCAGCAACTCACATGTGGTAAAACAATGCTAAATTACTCTCAGTTGGTTACACTGTATCTCTTAACTCAGTTATAAAATACTTTTGTCCTTCTTGTAGTTCTCCTAAGAACTGCTGTGACATCAATAGTGTGTAGCACTTAGTTGCCCATGCAAGACATGGAAGACAGACTCCCATTACGTTGCTGTTTCCAGTCTTGCATTATTGATAATGTCTGTCAAATTCCATAACAGTCTAGCTACATCCACCTGCCCATGTGTTACATCCGGTTGACCCTGTACCCTTTTTAGATATTCATTCATAGTCTGCTTGCTTTTTTGTGTTTACGTCATCAGTTCTGTTGCCATTTCATGCACCTAGCTTGTGTTATTGAGTAGTCTGCTCCATGTTCACTATTTGGGTGGTATGCCATTGTATCTTTGCTTTAGTAGCGTCCAATGCTGCTTCAACCTGGCCTAGTGTGCTCATCAAATTCTGAGTATTTTCGTCATCTGCTGTCCTGATCACTGTCTTCAACAGTTTTTCATCTGCGTGTGTCCGGTCTCTCTTTCTCAGAATCAGTGTCCTCGGCACCAGGTTAATTACCTGTTTCAACTGATGACTCACTTCCTCATACGAGATTTACAATCCATGGAACTCCTCCTGGAACTTCCTCTTCTTCTGCTTCCTTCTGTATTTCCCAAACGCTATCTTCTAAACTCTGCACCTCATTTATCATCTTCCACATATTCAAAGTTAGTCACAGTGCCCACCAACGACTTGTTAAGAGGGCATCAGGTTATTTGGGAACACCATTGCAGATTAAAGACGCTGGTTTGGTCATTAACTCCCTGGACAAGGTGTAAGAACAACAAGACTATCATATTTTTCCTGACTGCCTATGCTGACACATCACCTGAGACATAGGAATTTCTTATTATTTTTCCCTCCCTGCTTCTGAAAGTACTGGTGCATAATAAAATACTATGGAATACTGCAATAGTGTTTTGCTGTTAACCTACCCAGTATAACAAAAAAAACGAAACAATAGTAACCTCAATAGTGCAGAGATAGTAAGTCAAAATATACACACCAGACAAAAGGAAACTAGCCACATTGACTTGATCCATATAGCATATTATGTGAATCCTCAACATTTTGAAGTACTGATGTCTTCGTCTTCTTCCTGACAACTGACCCACTCTATATTGCAGCAATTTTCCTGTACATTGCCCTTTCTTTTCCTAACATTTGACTGTCTTTGTATATGCTCATATGACTTCCTGTCAAAATCCTTCACAAATTTATTTACTTAATTCTCATCAGCACATAAATTAGATCTCACAACCTCAAATACAGAAGGATTCTTTCTATCATAAGCGCACTACATGTTGAAGGTCATGTTTGAAAATATGTATCTCTATTATTATGCTATTTACATAATGATTTAACATTTTAAAAATTTTACAATAAACTTTTTGATATAGCCATATGCTTTTGGATTGAAAGGACTGCTAGAAAGATTTCAATCGACACAACTGATTCAAGAGATCTGACATAAATTGTTACCTTGATCTGTAGTTGTAGTATCAGGAATAGGAAGTATTAGTATCCAATTATCAACCATTGCGTTTGTGACTGTACTCACTCGCTAGTCTGGAATTGTCATCATTGCTATAAACATGAAGAAATAATATAGTGTCGTTTGAATACACTTATTTGCAGCAGCTATTCTATTAAATGGTCCAAGAATATGCAAGCCAAGCACTACAAAGGGCTTTGTCACTTCTGGTAAACTTTGTAATGACATGTGCTGGTGACTAACATCTGGTCTTTGCACAAATGAAACACAGTCTTTCGCATACTGTTCAACATCTTGCTCTCAGTTCTCCAACAAAACTTTTCTGTCTGTCATTCCAGGTTTTACATCATCTGCCAACAGGCGGTCATATGCCTGTTGTAATACTTCATTTCTGAATGATGCAGGAACCACCACATGCAGTCCACACTTTGTACTTCTGTGCAGCAACCATAGTTTGTCTTAAATTGTGGGTGTGACCTAAAAGCCCAACAATCAATGTCAGCTGCTTGTGCTTTTAGCGATTCTGATAAGTTTTTGCCTTGTGCTTGCAGAGCTCCAATTTTCATGCTTAACACACCTGTATTAGTGTATGTCTTCCAGATTTATGCACCACTTCGCTTCAGTGCCCACGATGTTAATCCACTGGAAGGATTTTTCAGTCCCAATGGACACTTGCAGAAAGCATGATCAGAACTACCTTAAATGTTGATCCATACAAATAACAACAAAAGCAGGTAATACCCTAAACAGCAATAAGTATTTCTTTTCCTGGCACTGGATGGCTGTGTTCTGATTTGCTGAATTGCCTTGATGCTTGAGTGATTGGATCATCCACGTAATTCATGATTTGGCTCAAAACTGATTGCTGTATTGCTCACATCACAGGACAGCTGAACTGTTGTTCAGAGTTAGGAAGTAGCAACATATGATTAGAGCACTCTAATTTCAATCTTTTTCTTGAGAGACAATTAAGGACTTGGAAATTTCCACAAAATCCCTCATCAACTCCCTATGATAATTACAGAGGTCTAAAAATGATTGTAACTGTTTTGTAGTCTGTGCAGTACGAAACCACAAAAAAGTGATATAGGCCATGGATCAGTTCCTACCCCTCCCTGGCTAATTACTTGCCACAGAGAGTTTTCTTTCCTTCTAGTGAAATGACACTTATCAGCAGCGTGTGTTAGGTGTGCTGCCTGCTGTCATTTAAAGATTTGTTTCAATTGTTTCACGTATTCTTCCATATCCTTTGATGATAAAATTATATTATACATTTTTTTAGATTTCAGTCCCTAAAACACTCAATCCAAAAGTCTCTGAAATGTAACCAACGCATTTTTCAGTCCAAACTTCAGTCTACAATACTGTTATTGCCCCCAAGGTGTGGAAAAAGCTGTCTTTGGCAAGTATTCTGGAATGATTGAAGCTAATGGTAGCCACCATTCAAATCCATGGTCTAGAAGAATTCACACTGACCCAGACTGTCGAGTGTCTCCATAATATTCAGGATGGTGTATACATGTCAGTGATGGTCTTTGCATTTCAGATTCGATAAGCGCATTGTAGGCTGTATTTCCTGGTGCCATCTGATAACTTTCTGGGCAAAATGACAATGTGTGCACTGTAAGGGCTATCACTTTCGCCAATGCTTTCATCAGTCAACTGCTGATCAGGGAGTTCCTCCATCAAAGGTTGCAAATGCTTTAGGATCCTGTATGATGTCTTATATACCAGAACATTGCTTCCTGTTGGTATCCTATGCTGTGCTATATGCATCGCTGGTAACAGACCTAATTGATTGAACAAATCCTTAAATCTAAGCAATAAAGCTTCCATACTTTCACTATCCTATCCTTGCATTTGTCTGACTTTATCACATAGTGCAGAACCGCTAATTGTATGCTTATGGCTGCAGTTGTTACTCGACCTATCAGTATCGTCTTCTAAGATACCCAAACTGTCAACCACTATGGTCTGTGGGAGACTAACCTCGTCCATCCCAAAACTGTCCAAACTCACAGGAACTACGAATTTTGTGTAATAGATACTACTCTCCTGTACACCATTCAGTGCAGCTTGTCTAGCTCTTTAGCGCAGCCTTACAGTTCTACCACATATAACACTTTCCTCAGTAGGAACATACCTACACTAAACCAGATCAGTTTTCATGTACCTGCTGGTATATTATCCCACAAATTAGCTTTTAGTGTACATGGAGACAGTTTAGCTAGTGACGCCTTGATGACTAGTGCACCCTGCGAAATTATTTCAATAGTAGCTCTGTCTCCCAGTGGAAACAAAGTTCCACCGAGTTCTATCATACACGAAAAATAAATCATAACACGATGTTTATTCAAAAAATCGAGTCCGAGAATTGCACAATACCTCTCACGAAGATGTGCGAACACCTCCATGTGCCCCTTAAACCATTAAGCCCCAGTGCTAAAAGTGAGTAGGGTTGTCTCCGTTTATTTTACCTCATTATTACCCACTCCTCATAACCTATATTGCAGAGACTAAAGTCTCTTCCCACCCATGAGGTCAAGACTAACAACTGACACATGTGCACCCCTGTCTATCAAGAATTTATGTTCATTATTAGTTATATGATCAGCGAAACAACAATCCATCTCTGTACAGTACTTGCAGTGTACTGCTTTATGGTAAGATGATCAAGGAACCTCCATTTGTGTTAATGCATGCTTCTTTCCATTGCGCTTATTGTGCTTTCTACTTTTGCAGTCACGCACCTTATGCCCAACGTAACCACATTCAAAGCTTTGTGGCTGGCGGCATCGCTTCTTCAAATGGTCCTCTCGTCCACATCTGTAAGATTTAACCTCAGAGGAGAAAACACCATGGTCACCTTGTCTCCGAGTCGCCATATCTGTCTGCTCTAGCTATGTTGCAGTTCTGATAGCTGCGGACAAATCACTAGGATTTTCCATCCTCATCTGTCAGGAATTGTCCACTGAAATACCCCTCATAACTAAGGCTCTATTTTCTGCTTCCTGCAAGAGGACGCTATTTGCCTCAGCCCAGTCTGCTACATTATCTCACGAATTCCGTCAGAGGATGCCCCTACTGACTCATTATGTTTCAGTGTTAATTCAGTGAGCTTCAGCGTGAGAAATCTAGCATTATTTTGCTCACTCTAGCGCTAGGCAAGCCTCTCTGCTAGGTAGTCAAATACCTGCGCTTCACCAAAGGTTTCATCGTGTGTGGCATATGTTTTAGCATCATCTGTTATCCGTAATTTAGCCGTAGACAGATATGTCGTATCAGACCAATTTCCTAACTGAGCTCCTTCCCTCACATCGTTCAGAAGGTGTGATATGTTCTCAGTTGCTTTTCCAGAAGAAGAGCGTCATGAGACTACCTTTCATAGGTTCAATGGATGGGACAGGTACGTTTACTATGGTTCCCCTTCCTGTGACTGCATCAATCTGGTCGTGGCCCATAATGCTTCTAGCTATCTCTGAATTTCTCCTCTAGCCCACCTTTGTTCTGTTTTATCCAGGACTAATGTGGCTACCTCATGTTTCAAAACATCAACAGTTTCACTCATAGTTACTGCATGCATTTCTCATCGTTGCGAAACCTCCATTTCGACTTATAACACAGAAGAAGTGGGAGCCTAGTATACCGACACAGTAGTAATAAAAAAAAATGATATTAGTAGTTCCAATGTATCATTGCCCAGTGGGACTCATTGCACTGCCATGCTTCGTGGCCAAACATTCTACAAGTTTCTCATGTTACAGGCACTGCCTTAGTAATGGTAATTCGTGCCCTGATAAACTACAATACTGGTGCCTATTCGGCTGTAGTACTCTTCCTTAGAGTTACCCCTGAACTGTGAAAGGTCTGCAGGTTCCTGTTGACTAAACAATGTCACTTTCAAGTTCAAATACGCACGTCCTTTCTACTCAACATGGTCCCATATAAAATAGAAAGAAGACAGGTCAATAAATGTTGATCACTCACTACACTGAATAATGGCAGGTGTCGATGACTGCTGATGTACATGTGTGGCTCCTCTACAGCATTAACAGCCGATGTCGGCACCTCGGCCACCCAACATGTAGGTCTGCAGGTTATTCTGGCGTCAATGCAGAGTGCCAGAACTACTTCTTGACACCGTATTTGTAGGAGTCCACTAGATGCGGCCTCCTAAGTGAGCGTAGGACAGACGAGCGAAGGTGCGATGGTGAAGTCTTGTGAAGCTTGAGGCTGCTAATGATGCATCGTTATATTAAGAGTCGTTTGTTAGTAAGTGGTTTCACAGTCGCACGATATTGCTCCCAGCAGTGCCTAGCAGTTGCTTTGCTGAGCCCACGTTGCACGAAGGTGCAGAATAGCACGTCAGCACCTGGCAAGGAAGTCTCCGGCACAGTCTGTGGCGTTGTTGGGGGTCAGTGCTGCGGCCCCACCGTAGGAGGTTTTGACGGCAAGCGGGTCACTATAGTCAGGCATGGATGTCGACGTCTGCCAGAGCGTCAGCGCTCTTGCTGAGTGAAGCTGAGCTTAGGCCTTCCCCAGAAATCTGCATGCCACTGTTGCTGGTCGCCAAAATGGGATGTAGGCAGAAGGTCCAACAGCGACACAAAGGACAGGCCAAGAGTCGGCCCCAGCTTACAGCCGATAAGACAGGACTTGTGCTTCCCAGGAGTGGCGGCACAGGCACCCGCTCCCAAACTGGGAAGTTCTCAGACTGGAAGATTGGTTCTTCATTCAAGGAAGATCAGCCTGGCCCTCATCTTTAGTCAGTCACCATTGTCAGCGGCAAGTGTGCGGTTCGCAGAGTTGAATTTTCCTTCACCGCCAGACAGCTGCAGAGTCGTAGCAGTGGACTACAAGATGGTGGCGACTGTAGGCATTTCACTGTATTCACCAAGACATCCTGCAACTACCTCAGCGATGTACGTGATGCAGATGGAATGGCGTACCTCTGAGAGTGAGTGGACAGAAGTCCAGGGTTTTATAGCAGTCGACGACGTGATTTTCCTCATACGGGTGACCGCATGTGCTCCCGCTTTTTGTCTGTCAGTTCTCTTGGCTGGCCTAATGCTTAACTACATGGCTTCAGAACGTCCCTGCATGCAAAATTTGTAGCCTGAAAAGCTTTGTGGGTCATGTCTAGGTACAGCTACTACCTGTAGCCTCTTTACAGAAGAATGTTGGTCTGCTCCTCACTGTTGTCTAAAAGCTGAATCATGTATTGCCTGGAGTCCTCTCTCGTTGGGAGCGCAACCGTTGCAAACCCAGTGAACGTGTTCCACTTTGATTCGTTCCAATCAGTTCCAACAAATTTTTATTTCTACTCTTGCTGTGAAATCCCTGTTAGGCTACTGACGACTATGCCCGTCTGGACAACATTACGCTAATTGTTGTCTGCATCCAGGCAAATAGGTAAACACTGATTTTGGAGACTAAAGAAATCGTTTTACCAGCATTGTGGCAATCAACTCTCACAGAATACAGGCAAACGAATTCGTCACCTACCTTACATCAGACGTGAAGGAAACCCACAGTGTATCACCACAGAGGAGCACGAGCAACTGTAGCCAAGAAAATGACTGTGACAACAAAATAAGCCTCTTTGAATAGTTTGAAATGTTCGTCACTAGTCTACAACAATCTCAAGAGAATAAAACGAAGTGACCACTTCACACATCCTGGCCATTATAGCCGTCGTTACCCTGCTATTAAATGCCACTATCCCAGATGTAGGGAAGCAGAGCAACGTTCACCCTACGAATATAATGCAGAAAGCGGTTGAGATGGAGAACTTTCTGTGAGTAGTGGTGCGCCGAGGCATTATACAACGTGAGGTCATGGACACCTTCCCACTCCCTCCCAAAAAACTGGCCCATATTTACATCAATGTCAGTGCATCCAAGCACATCCATGAATTTAAAGCAAGGGTACATAATGCATGGAAAGTGGAGTGGGAAGAAACATGATGGAGTAGTTGCTATGAGAAGTATATTGCATAACTTGATGACTCTTTCCGCCACATACTACAAAGGTCATAGCTCATTGACTGTAGAACAGCAAACGATATCTAACGTCCATAATAAATACGTCATGTACGCAAACATCCCACATTGTAGGCATGTAAATCTGAGTTTTTTCCATGATGTGTCGTCTACACGTCGAAAGGTCTCAATGGCTGTGTTGTCTAGTCCTTTACAAAGAAACAATGCTCAATTACTTGATTAACAATATTTGGTCTCATGGATTAATGTAGGATACAAAATCAGTAATCCAGTGGCCACCTTCATGGGCTGACTGACTGAATACTTAACCTTAATACGAAAATTTTTATTACAATATTGATTTTTTGCTGCCTTCTGGATCCTCAGATATACTGTCTAGATAAAGGTGGAGGAGAATTAATTTGAATATCAGCCGAAAAATTAATTTAAGAAATGCATAAGATGGTGTAAACCAGTAAAGAATGGAGTAGTTGTGTACAGATCGGAGATGCAGGCACGCCAGCGCAGAAGGATACCTTTTTTTCCACTTGGAATCACCATCCTGGCGCTATTAGAGAGCGACCAACACAAGCGCCAGGTAGTGTCCATCTAGTCTCAGACCAAAAAGCCGCAGGGAAGGTCAGCACGGCCCCTCCTGCAAAGCTAGCCACAGGAACTACTTTTTCCCACAGCGGGCACTTCACTGTGTCTTCTCAGAGGCAAAAAAACCTCAGAGAGCCGCTCTTTGGTTCCCTATTCGATTCCAGATTTCAGATGGAGCCCTTTCAAGACACATGTTCACGTTGGTGGTGTTAAATCGTTAGTGCAGCAGTTGCCACGATCTTTAGTTAACATGAACTGGTTTCCATTACTTTGGAATCAGTCATGTATAAAATTTTATTGGTAGAAACTGGCTTGAAGCACGAAAATATGTCGTTAATACGCCTAATTGCTTTGTGAGTTATCTATACATTACTCACCAATGCCCTTTTTATTCGAATCTCATATCCCTCATGTCAAACAACAATATATCCAGTATGTTTCTCAAGATGTTTTGCCACGACTCACTTGTTAGGACTCTCTAGGGCCTGGACGAAAATTTATTTGTTGTTAGATTGTGTTTCTCTTCTAACTTTTAATTCCTGTGGAGTATTAGATATTCGAGGAATAATTCGGAATCGTGGCTTGAAGTCATCATATATCGTAAAAAGCTACCTTGCATTCAAATGTGTTTTATATAGTATATACATATTTATTCCACTGATTAATAGTTGGTATGTTGCGTGTCTGTGGCCCTCCTCCTCTTCTTATTTTCTGGCAGGAAAAACCTGCTGTGTCTCCTGCTCCGGTGTAGAAGATCTAGAAGACCTGAGAGTAAAATATCTTTTATCTGGTGATAGAGATGTAGTAACAGGTACGACAAGTAGTTCAATTAATAACTCTTGCCAATACCTCTCATCGATTTCGCACACTCTGTAGGCTGTATGAATTCTCTAACTAGATACTGCGAGTCACGACAAGAGATGATTTAAATCGCATCTGCTTTACATGTGAATTTCGTTGCGATCATAAGCTAGTCAATAAACACTTTCCAACTGAATAGTTACTGAATCAGAAAATGATAAGACGTATAACTTTTAGACACTGCAGCTTATTCATATAATAAGCAGCTACTATGTGCTCAGTGTGTAATAAAATAATTTGTTTCAATCGTGGGCTGTACTAGTTCGGTGTTTCATGTCAAGCCCTTCAAAATAGAAAACTTCTGAAATAAAGCACTTGTCAGTCACACACATCCTTTTCCATTTTGAAAATAAGACAATGCTTTATGCACGTTCCAATGTAATTACTTTTAATGATGATGAGGTCCCATACTCCTTGATAGAGCGTAGGTGGCGATGCGGGAGACCCGCACAGCCGTACTAGGCAAGATCCTAGCGGCGGTGGTTTTCCATTGCCTTCCTCCGACCGTATGGTGATGAATGATGAGGAGGACGACCCAGCAACACCCACTCATCTCGAGGCAGGTGAAAATCCCTGACCCCGCAGGAAATCGAACACGGGACTCCGTGCTCGGGAAGCGAGAACGCTACCGCGAGATTACGAGCATTACTCTCAAGTCACCCTCTAAATTATTTAGTGTTCATTCCAGTTTAAAGATGTGATCAACGAAAAATACAGGTAAATTAGTCGTGTCAGTTTGGTACTGCCTACTGAATGAAAACTTAAACCAGAGAACGTGCAATTAATGAAAGTGATCTTTGAACTCGCCCATCACATCGCAGCCCACTTTAACGCGATAGCACGTCTCCGCACTTTTCAAAACAACTACACCTACATGTACATACAGTACAGGCCATTAACATTGCTACACCAAGAAGAAATGCAGATGATAAACGGGTATTCATTGGACAAATATATTATACTAGAACTGACATGTGATTACATTTTCACGCAATTTGGGTGCAGAGATCCTGAGAAATCAGTACCCAGAACAACCACCTCTGGCCGTAATAACGGCCTTGATATGCCTGTGCATTGAGTCAAACAGAGCTTGGATGGCGTGTGCAGGTACAGCTGCCCATGCAGTTTCAATACGATACCACAGTTCCTCGAGAGTAGTGACTGGCGTATTGTGACGAGCCAGTTGCTCGGCTACCATTGACCAGATGTTTTCAATTGGTGAGAGATCTGGAGAATGTGCTGGCCAAGGCAGCAGTCGAACAGTTTTTGTATCCAGAAAGGCCCGTACAGGACCTGCAACATGCGGTCGTGCATTATCCTGCTGAAATATAGGATTTCCAGCCTTAATTTGTCTTATCTTTATGGCCCTTATACGACATTTAAGTTGGGCACAGTAAGACTGATTGGTCAGTTTCAGCTGCCGGTTCACCGACTCTTCTCAAAAGTGTTTTGCAAAAAGAACGTAATTGTGCAGGGATTTCCATTAGAGTTCACAAATCAATCTCTGTAATACTCGCACGTTGATCGAATATAGCGTTAACAAACTTCGCAGCACAACTCAATTCGTTCGATGTCTTTCCATTGATCTCGCCTGGTGGGAATTCCAAACACTCGAACAATACACAAAGACGGTCACACTAGTATTATGTACGGGGGTCTCCTGTCTAGATGAGCTACATTCCTTCTGAACTGACTATGCAAATGTAGACGAGATGTGGCTCAAATTCAAAGATATAGTAGCAACAGCAATTGAGAGATTCATACCTCATAAATTGGTAAGAGATGGAACTGATCCCCCGTGGTACGCAAAACAGGTCCGAACGCTGTTGCAGAGGCAACGGAAAAAGCATGCGAAGTTCAGAAGAACGCGAAATCCCGAAGATTGGCTAAAATTTACAGACGCGCGAAATTTGGCACGGACTTCAATGCGAGATGCCTTTAATAGGTTCCACAACGAAACATTGTCTCGAAATTTGGTAGAAAATCCGAAGAAATTCTGGTCGTATGTAAAGTACACAAGCGGCAAGACGCAGTCAATACCTTCGCTGCGCAGTGCCGATGGTACTGTTACCGACGACTGTGCCGCTAAAGCGGAGTTATTGAACGCAGTTTTCCGAAATTCCTTCACCAAGGAAGACGAATGGAATATTCCAGAATTTGAAACACAAACAGCTGCTAGCATAAGTTTCTTAGAAGTAGATACCTCAGGGGTTGCGAAGCAACTCAAATCGCGGGATACGGGCAAGTCTTCAGGTCCAGATTGTATCCCGATTAGGCTCCTTTCAGACTATGCTGATACAATAGCTCCCTCCTTAGCACTCATATACATCCGCTCGCCCACCGATAGATCTGTACCTACAGATTGGAAAATTGCGCAGGTCGCACCAGTGTTTAAGAAGGGTAGTATGAGTAATCCATATAACTACAGACCTATATCATTGATGTCGGTTTGCAGTAGGGTTTTGCAGCATATACTGTATTCAAACATTATGAATCACCTCGAAGGTAACGATCTATTGATACGTAATCAGCATGGTTTCAGAAAACATCGTTCTTGTGCAACGCAGCTAGCTCTTTATTCGCACGAAGTATTGGCTGCTATCGACAGGGGATCTCAAGTTGATTCCGTATTTCTAGATTTCCGGAAAGCTTTTGACACCGTTCCTCACAAGCGACTTCTAATCAAGCTGAGGGCCTACGGGGTATCGTCTCAGTTGTGCGACTGGATTCGTGATTTACTGTCAGGAAGGTCGCAGTTCGTAGTAATAGACGGCAAATCATCGAGTAAAACTGTAGTGATATGAGGTGTTCCCCAGGGAAGCGTTCTGGGACCTCTGCTGTTCCTGATCTATATAAATGACCTGGGTGACAATCTGAGCAGTTCTCTTAGGTTGTTCGCAGATGATGCTGTAATTTACCGTCTAGTAAGGTCATCCGAAGACCAGTATCAGTTGCAAAGCGATTTAGAAAAGATTGCTGTATGGTGTGGCAGGTGGCAGTTGACGCTAAATAACGAAAAGTGTGAGGTGATCCACATGAGTTCCAAAAGAAATCCGTTGGAATTCGATTACTCGATAAATAGTACAATTCTCAAGGCTGTCAATTCAACTAAGTACCTGGGTGATAAAATTACGAACAACTTCAGTTGGAAAGACCACATAGATAATATTGTGGGGAAGGCGAGCCAAAGGTTGCGTTTCATTGGCAGGACACTTAGAAGATGCAACAAGTCCACTAAAGAGATAGCTTACACTACACTCGTTCGTCCTCTGTTAGAATATTGCTGCGCGGTGTGGGATCCTTACCAGGTGGGATTGACGGAGGACATCGAAAGGGTGCGAGAAAGGGAAGCTCGTTTTGTATTATCACGCAATAGGGGAGAGAGTGTGGCAGATATGATACGCGAATTGGGATGGAAGTCATTACAGCACAGACGTTTTTCGTCGCGGGGAGATTCATTTACGAAATTTCAGTCATCAACTTTCTCTTCCGAAAGCGAAAACATTTTGTTGAGCCCAACCTACATAGGTAGGAATGATCATCAAAATAAAATAAGAGAAATCAGAGCTCGAACAGAAAGGTTTAGGTGTTCGTTTTTCCCGCGCGCTGTTGGGGATTGGAATGGTAGAGAGATAGTATGATTGTGGTTCGATGAACCCTCTGCCAAGCACTTAAATGTGAATTGCAGAGTAGTCATGTAGATGTAAATGTAGATTTTCCTAAATTTCTGCCAGTAAACCGGAGTCTCCTTTACCGACCTGAACTGCTCGTTCATTTCTTATTATTGTGCGACGTTACTCCCAGATATTTAATCGACGTGACAGTCTCAAGCTGCACACCACTAACACTGTATTCGAACATTACGGGATTATTTCTCTCAGTCTTTAACTTACACTAACTTGCATTAACTGTAAGGTTTCATCCAGATGTCAGTCAGTCGAGTACGTTTATAGACAAATCAGTTGAGTTTAATGCAGTGGCACTTAATGTCGATGATTAAGAACGTAGAAAGGAGCCTGATCAGATCGTCGTGCTGGTGCAGGTCCCTGCTGGCCAAGCTGGACTGGCTGGAACGCGAGTGCCAGTCGGTGATCGCAGACCTGCAGCAGCACGCTTCGCCGCGGCTCATCTCCAGTGTGCACAGCTACAGTGATGAACTCGGGAACCTAGGGGCCTGCCGTTCCTGTCGCTGAACCCGTACCGCCTCTCTCCGAGCGTCAAAATCATCCGAGACATCAGCTGCACCCGAAACTACCACTTCAGAACACAATTCTCGTAATGCATTGACTGATTTGGAACTTTACTTCCATTATAAATTGATAATTACTGTCCACACTAAATGCCCAGATCATATAAAACAGGTAGGAGGCTAAAATTCTCATGTTATTACGAGTAAATAGTTTAGTGCACGGGAATGTATTTTAAAAACAACTAAATAGTTCAAGTGCACACGACATTGTGGAAACTGCATTATAATTAAAAAATCAGATAAGCTACTGAGCTGCAAATGCTGGTACTGCAAATATATGAAAACCGATGTATTGGCACACTGATCATGTCAGTTTGGTTCACGACTAAATAAAGTCTGTACATTTAATACAGTTATGTGGGATGTATCAGTTCACAAGATTCCTGGGTAGGTTGTGCGGTGAAATAATTGTTAAGAAAAAAGTTCGATACGTTGCGTCGTTTCCGAGATAAATAACATTGAAGTTAGCCAATCACGCCGTTGTGAGCGCAGATTCAAACAGCTGACTAGAAACGGTGTCGCCAGACATAATCTTCGTTTGGTTTCCTAAACCTGAGCAATAGAGCGATACAAAAATTGGACGTGGGACAGTAGTAAGGATCGAACCCGAGCCATAGACGGGACCTTCTTGTGTGCTACATCTACGTTACGAGAACAACTGTCCCTTGAATTTGCACGAGCAACAGCCTTGTTGGCCGGCCTGGGTGGCCGAGCGGTTCTAGGCGCTACAGTCTAGAACCACGTGACCGCTACGGTCGCAGGTTCGAATCCTGCCTCGGGCATGGATGTGTGTGATGTCCTTAGGTTAGTTAGGTTTAAGTAGTTCTAAGTTCTAGGGGACTGATGACCTCAGATGTTAAGTCCCATAGTGCTCAGAGTCATTTTAACCAATTCAACCAGCCTGGTTGGCTACCTCAGTGCTAAGTTACTCGCAAAGGGCACCACTTACCGAATTTTTTTCTTAACAATTATTTCCCTGCACTACCTACTCTATAAACCCTTACAAACGTTTCAGACTGTTGCTGACCATCCTGTACTTACTCACTCTGTCTTTGAGCCATACTTTTTGGACTGGCAATTTTATTCTTTCCAGCTCTGTAAAATACATGGAGGCCACTAACTTGGTGTTTTGTATAGCATGTTGGGGTGAATCGATTGAAAAACAAAAAGCTTCCGTGCTATGTCGGAAATTAATAATTCTGAAAATATCAAAATACAATGAAGAATAGCTAGAAACGTAATTGGTGAGTCTGTGAAGGAATACGATGGTATAGTAATGGAAGATGGAAGCTACTTATCAGCTCGTCCTTGACACTTCGTGAATGAAAAACTCGGTACTGTCTTCACAAAAAAAGTCATTGCAGTGTATTTGAGAACTAGTACCACAAAGTTTAAACCAATTTCATGTTAACCTTTTTTTCCAAGATGATCAGGAAAATATTTACCCCCTTAAATAAAGTCATGTGTGATTGATAACGTTATAAGCAATATATTTAAAACATCTTCCCATGATATAGTGGTTGTACTCAGTCGTACGTCTAATGTGTCTCTTTCACAAAAGGTTTTCCAGAGAGACTGAAATATACACTTTCCTTATTCCTCCATAAGAAAAGCATTAGGACTGATTTCTATGAACTCGTCTTACTATTGTTTCTCAACAGTTTTAGGAAAGACACTGTATAAGGCTGGAGGGACATATCTGGAACTGGCTCAATCAGCCATAATTTGGACTCCAGAGGGGCCTGTCCACTGAACATGCCATTATCGGCCTTGTATTAAAATATCTGGTTGGTAGAATGTCTCTAGCTGAAATATTACGTGATCTAAGGGTTTTAACGGCTCATATCACGAAATGTCTTCGATAATTTGAGATTAATGATTTTGAATACACAATCAGTCAATGGTTTACTTGTTACTTAATTGAGAGGAAGCAAAAGATTGTTAGACTACTAAAGCAGTTTTTGTGAGTGTGAGTTCAAGTTACTACTGAAGTTCCCCACGCTTCAGCACTATATATCGCAACAATAGAAGTAACAGAAAATGAGACATTCAGAAATATTATTCATTTGTTTTCGCTAAATGACTTCTCACTTCCTTTGGAAAAACACAATTTATTCAATTTGTGGTGCACGGTAGGATACATCAGGATAAAATTAGAGTACATAGGACATAATATATTACGTAGAGCTGATCCTTCAAAACAACGGGGGGTAAATATACATCAGAAACCCAAATAACGTTTTTAAATATCTTCTCAAAGTCTTGAGTTCAGGTACGTTTTCTCTGGGTGTGATCACTGCGTAGGCGTCAATAGCATCAGGGTCGTGCGTATTTCCACTCACTGTTGTCATACAAAATAATTTTCTTTGGCAGATCCACTCTTTGACATAAAGTACTCAATGCACTTGCCATAATGATGGTATCTGGCGTCCATCTTCGAAACTAATGTATGCAGCTGAATGAGAAAGCTGTGTTCATTCAAGCCTTGCAGTACATATACTATCTTATGAATTTCTTGTGAACAACTAGCCTCAATTGGAATTGTAACATTTATAAAAAAGAGACTTCTAGTTTCCAGTACCTTACTGTTGCACAGAAAGAAGCACGGTAGGCAGTCGTAAAAAATAATTGTCCAACCTCATTTCTGAAGTAATGGTGCTAGCAGACAAACAAGCCAGTTTTTACAACAAACAGAAATCATTCTACTTCTGCTCCATGAGTTGATTTCTGTATATTAAAAGAGGTGTGTGGTATGTTAAAAATTGTTACGTTTTGTTGTAGATCAAGATTTAAATAAAATCAGTTATGTAAATACTTACTCCGTTTTCCGTGACCAGGCGAGAACATGAAAGGTCCCTTCCTCCAAAATTCTGCATCGTTAATGGCAATGACACTACACAAAAAGAGATCTTCCTCTGTGTAGACGAACTCCATCCGTGGACACATGAGCAAATGTTCATTCGTTTGTGTTTCTCCACATTCACAATTGTCATTTTTAGAGTAACCCCACTTAACCATGTTTACTTTGCATTTGTCGACTCCGTACTTAATCTTTTTAGTGCTCTCAGTAGTTATGTAAATGATCAGCATGTACCAATATTTCCAATGAGACTAAGTGTCAGATATAGAAACTTGTGACATATGTTACTTGAAACATACGTATACCTACAAAGGGTCTTGAATAACGTCAGACTGTAGGAATGACCGCTCGAACTGTACGTAATTTAATGTTCATACTCTTACCTGACACAATGGATCCCGTGATGGAGGGGCTGCCACGAACTTCAGGGCTCACTAAGTCTTAGCGCATTAGCGAAAGCGCTACTGAGAGGTTACCTGTACTTTAATCTGCAATCACTTGTGGCCGTAACTCTAAGTTGTTGTTGCAGGATCCAAATAACATCAATTATAATAAATTGAATGACTATTGAATAAAGTACGTGATATAATAATAGGTTTCGTTAATTAAGGACAAACACAAAATTCGGGTTGCAACAAGCAGGTTACACGATTGCTGAAGATGATGTCTCTCAATCTTGCATGTAAGACCGAACAAGGTTCCACTAGTACAGAATTAAACCTGAAAAAACTACGAACTATGACACGTAATTCTAAATGTGTAGGCAAACAAAGGGAACAAGTGCCATAACTTCTCTTGTCATGTGATGACAAAAGGACATTAATTCGGACGCGTAATGAGTGAATAACTGATTCTGATTTGTTTTAGAGCAGTCAGTAGTTAGTTTCCCGCTATAGGCTCGAGTTCTGTTTTTCACCGGAGACATCTTAATGAACTCCACGTTGACTACCCTGGAAGTTAATTATATCATCCAAACCGTCACTCGAGGCCACGCAGAGCGCAGCGTCTTTACTATGGCTCAATATGCGGTTGCGGTAGCAGAAGTCGTACTGAAATTGCGAACGGCGCCCGCGGTTGCCCAACATACAGAAGTCGCTTGCTAATTATGTCCGCCACCGCACGCCGTCGGCGCGGTCGGATGAAGTGGGAAGTTTTCCCCACCGAAAACGGCTAGCTATGGCCTTAAACTTCATGAACTGAAGCTCACCGAAAACTCTTGTCATGTAAAGAAAGGCCCGAATATGAAGAGTTCGTGCGTAGTGTTACCTTTTAATAAACGGAATCGAAGATGTTCACCAGACGGATCGAATAAATTAAATATTTTGGGCCAGAAGCACTTAGGTGACTAACGGACCTAATGAGCAGCTAAATCAACACGATGGAGATCCCCAGGCTCTGGCAAAAAACAAGAGTGGTAGCCCTAGAGAGAATGGTGCTCAATGTACTATCCAAAGCTGTAGAGAAGGTCCTAAGGCCTGAAAAATCCGGTTTTAGGACAGCAAGTTCATGCACTGGGCAAATTTTGAAGATGGATTTGAAATAAAGCGGGTGACTGATGTGGATTTTATTGGTCTGAGAGTAGCCTATGAAACTATTAACCACAGTATACTGATATATACGGTTTACCACCGAGCGAGGTGGCGCAGTGGTTAGCACACTGGACTCGCATTCGGGAGGACGACGGTTCAATCCCGCGTCCGGCCATCCTGATTTAGGTTTTCCATGATTTCCCTAAATCGCTCCAGGCAAATGCCGGGATGGTTCCTCTGAAAGGGCACGGTCGACTTCCTTCCCTTATCCGACGAGACCGATGACCTCGCATTTGGTCTCTTCCCACAAACAACCCAACCCAACCCTCCTATACTGTTTACCAGGTGATCAAGGATTTTGCATTTTCAATATTTATGCAGTGTGTGCTACAAAACAGGTGGTTCTACACTGAACACCCAAAACATTATGACCTCTCCTTACCACGACCATGGATGTCGCCTGGTGGCGTTACCGGCACGTGACCCGGTAACAAAAGTATGTAAGCGAAGCAGAGAGGATGGGTGATCACTCTAGCGAAGATGTGGGCTGCAAGTGGGGAAATCTACTGAGATAACTGAGATAAGCGACTCTGACAAAGTCAAATTATTATTACGCCGAGCCTGTGAACGAGTATCTCGAAAATGGCGAAACTGGTCGAACGTTCACCGACTATTGTCGTGAGCATCTACGGAAAGTAGTAAAAGAACAGTAGAACTACTACTACGCGCTATGTGGTTAGACGTCCAGAACTCCTCACAGAACTTGGGGTTCGGAGGCTTGTCTCCGCTGTAAAGTAGGGTAGGTGTTGATTTGTGGTATCTCTGCCGAAAGAGCACAACGCTGGGGCACGCTCATGTGTTTCGGAGCAGACTGTTCACGGTACACTGTTGAACATGGAATTCCACAGCAGAAGACCCCTACCTGTTCCCATGGAGACCCAACGACATCGTCAGTTACGACTGCGGTGGGCATGGGACCCCCGGGATTCGACCATAGATCATTGGAAACGTGTCTGCTCTTCGGATGAATCATGTTTCTTGCTACACCAGCTCTACTTACGTCTCCACAAACGCCATCGTCGAGAATGCCATCATCGAAGTGAACGGCGGCTCCAAACATGCCCCACGCCAAGAGCGCAGTCTAGTGGGAGGAGTATTATGTTACGGAAAACATTCTCCTGCGCTTGCATGGGACCTGTGGTAGTAATTGAAGACATTTCAACTGCGATCCAATCGCATCCCTTCATGCTTGATGTCTTCCCAGGCGGTGACGTCATCTTCCAGCAATATAACTGTCCTTGTCTCGGAGCCAGAATCGTACTACAGTAGTATGAAGAGCATGACAGTGAAATCAGGTCGCTTTCTTTGCCACTAAATTCGCGTTATGTGAATACGGTGGAACACTTCTGGACCACTATTGAGCGCTGTCACCATGTACATAAATCAGTGGCACTTTATTTACGGGAATTATATCACTTGTGTATAGACATCTGATGCCACATATCTCCACAAACCTACCAATAAATTGTAGACTCGATGGTACGCAGAATCGGTGCTGTGTTGCGTTCCAAAGGTGGACCAACAAGCTGTTAAGAAGGCGGCTGTAATGTTTTGGTTCGTCTGTGTGCGTTACCATGCAGAGAAAAAAATAGTCGATAGAGAAACCAAAAAACGGTCTTGATTAGGGCAGTTCCGATGCCGTTCAATAGATACACCAACGGTCAGCCAGTGCGTGCAGCTTTGAATTCTGGGAGATTACTATCCCAAAACAAGCTGTACCTAACCCAACAAAGACGCAGATTTGTAGTTTCCATCTGAGGAATAAGGAAGTGTTAAGAAAACTAAATGTGAGTTGGAAAGCAGAAGAGCTAGAGCACTGCTACAGTCTCAAATAATTAGACGTGAAGTTGGACGAAAGTCTGTCACTTAAACTGCACTGTTTCGATACAAAGCAAAAGTTCAGGGCTGGGACTAATATTATTCGTAAACTGAACAACACAGATTGGGGAGCTGATCAAAGGTGCTTCGAATAACAGCCGTTGCACTCAGTTCGTGGGCAGGTGAGTATACCTTGCCTGTGTGAAAGAATTCGGCCCATGTGGAACACACTGAAGTGGCCATAATGAGTCATCCTGCATCATATCGGGATGGCTGAGGCCCACGCCTACAGAGATGGTTTACCCTCCCATAGGGGTAGCTCCTCCCACTATCGGCGGCAAGTAGATGCCGAGGTTGAGAGGAAGAAACAGACGAGAGATAATTGTCACACGGTCCTCGGGCACCTACAACAGCAGAGGCGTCTTCGTTCAAGTCAATGAACGTCATCGTCGAAGAGAGGATATTTCAGCTATGGAAGGAGATAACACCAAATCCTATTCTGGAGCTAAATGAAGACCTTGCAGCAGGAAGTAACGAATCCTTTCCATCCTTGAAGGCTCTTAACATGCTGAGGGCTAGGGTCTCAAATTGCAAGCATAGTTTTGCCCGATGTGGCTACTTCGGTGGGGAACCATTGTGTGACTGTGGCAAAGTCCAAACGCACGACCACCTAGTGGCATGCCCAAACCTCAACATAAGCTGGACCCTGCCAGACATACAGCTAGCTAATGACAACGCCATTTGTGTAGCAGATTACAGGGCAAAACAATTTTAAACCTTAAATTCTGTTACGATTGACTTATACTAGATTTTAATGTATGGTGTTATGGACCGGAAAATAAATAAACAACCAGCCGGAGGCTGCATATGATGCCTCTAAAAAGGAAGCTCTGGCTCTCCTCATAGCGTCGGAGCGTTACCGCTCCGTCTCCCGTGCTTAGGCAGACGGCAAACGTGGTTGCCACCAAGATCTCCATAATACCTGTAATATTTGATCTTCCACCAGTAGAACTACCGTAGAACGGCCAACCAGACACGATATTACAGGAGGGCACATTTCCGCCCAAAATTTTCTCTTGTCCTTTTACACACGCAGATGCAATCATATATTACCTCCCACTCAAGAATGCGAGCTACAACAGAACGTGTACCTCTAAGTGGCGTCCTGTTTCCAAGAGGCTGGGAATGATTCTGTCTCGGACGTAGAGTTCCGTTCCAGCATTCTTCGTTCATAAAATGTATTGTGAGACTGCGCTCGCAGGCGCCAGGCCGCCGGCCGTACCGCATTTAGAACCCTCATGTGTTTTATTTCTTCCAGCTTTCTGTTGTGCTCTATCTCCAAACACAGGCGTTTAGGAGCGGCGATCGGACCCAATGATGAGGTCCTCGCAGACAGCGAAAACAGACCGTAACTCTCTCTCTCCACAGAGCTACCTGGATGGCCTTCGGCCCGCCCTAGCTGTCAGCTCATACAAGAAGTGCTCTTAATGATGTTCCATTTATTCCAGCCTAACATAAGAACAGAACTATTGCCGTGTTCCCAGGAATTCATGCACCTCAATAAATTCGAAAAGTTAAGGGGAAAAGAAGGGTTGGTTCAAATGGCTCTGAGCACTACGGGACTTAACATCTGAGGTCATCAGTCCTCTAGAACTTAGAACTATTTAAACCTAACTAACCTAAGGACATCACACACATCCAAGCCCAAGGAAGGATTCGAACCTGCGACCGTAGCGGTCGCGCGGTTCCAGACTGAAGCGCCTAGAACCGCTCGGCCACAACGGCCGGCGGAAAAGGAGGGTACACTAAGTTAATAACCCACTACTTGAATCTCTTAAACACTCATTGCGGCATGCAATAAACTATTTCATATCAAAATTACAACGGAAAACGCTGAATTCGAATTATATGGGAAGAGGAGGTCTCAATGGACCAGCGTCTCACAAGATGTTGAGTGATTAGTGTGACAGCGTTATCACCACCTGACAGAGTTTGAAAGGGGGCTGTATGTATCTGTATGTATCTGTTCGTCCAGGTGGTGGAATCGTACGATACCCAGATTTGTAGGGCAGTGAGGTATGACAGCTGCCCGATATTGGACCGTATAGGAACATGAAAACACACACCCTCGTCGTCAAGGCTACTTTCGACAATGTCCAACCCCTACAACGGCGGATCGCCGTATTGTGCACTAACTACATTGCAGCCCTTTGACACCTGCGCCTGTCATCCAAAAACAAGTGATGGACTCCCCACAACGTTCTGCGTCATTTCGCACCATTGGTCTGAGATTAACAGCAACTGGATTAGGGAATTAGGGAATTACCCTTCAGTGCATAGACTGCCGTTAACACCACAGCAGAAACGCTGTGTTTGGAGTGGTGCAGTGACCGCGAGCGTGGACTGCTGACGAATGTCGTCACATTGTGTTCAACGGTAAATCGCGGTGCTGCACTACCCCGGACCAGCATGACAGCGACATAGCGACGGATCCTTTTCTTCCAGTTTTTTGAACCTTAGAGCCAATGAACGTCACCGTCGAAGAGAGGAGATTTAAGCTATGGAAGGAGACAACACCAAATCCTGTTCTGGAGCTAAATGAAGACCTTGCGGCAGGAAGTAACGAATTCTTTCCGACCTGGACGGCTCTTAACGTGCTGAGGAGTAGGGTCTCAATTTGCAAGCATAGTTTTCCTGTTCGGCTTGCCCTAAATGGAAATTTCTACCTGCCCGTAACAGACAAATCGCAAAAGCTAGGGAAACTCTTCAAAATCTGAAAGGAGCGAGTGTACGACCTCCGCCACTATTTTCAACGCTCTTAAAGGATATTGTAAACGAATAAGATAACAAAGAAAGCAAACAGTACATGAACACTTATTTCAAATGTCACATACTGAAATATATCCCAAAAACAACTGCATTTCTTTCATCTTATATTCTGGTCACGGCTTCTTCATATGAAATGCACCTTACAAATTCTAATTTGCCAATTATGTAAACCTACTTTCTGTTATAGGGAAGCTTGTCTGTTTCCGGTTTTTGAACCCGGTTTGATAATGTGGCTATTTTTTTGTAGAGTTAATTGTTTTTGAGGTATCAGTTTGCTCATGCTTCATGATTTCCGCAATTGGGTGAAGAGACTAAGACGAAGCATTGAAGCGGGAATGAAAGCTTTCACAAACGTTAGTCATTCTCCATAAGGAAATACAATCTGATGCCGAAACGTGAGGAGGGAATAGCTCATTTTCATCGTCATCTATGTAATTTTCAGTTACATAATCGGCAAGTTTGACGAGTTGTAGATGTTGTGGCTGTATCCTGATGACGTCAGCCAAAACATCAGGAGCATCTTGAGGATTTAACACTAGGTGGACCGCAGAGCCATATTGGCCCAATGCTTGTTTATTGCTTATGTGGTCAAATTGTGACAGAGAATACTATGTTACCTACATGTGTGCTTTTTACCGATTTTTATTCACATATATTTGTGTTGAGTATCAATTATACTTACGTAAATTACTTGTCTTTTAATTAACTTTTATCTACTCAATAAATGTTATTCTTGTTTGGATATGAATATGTACATAGTGAACAGAATCTCATATACATCCAGTATTAATAAAATAAATACTTAACACATATACTTTAAATGCAATTATTATATACATATGCTCTGCACCATAGATTGCAGCTGTTTGTTGCTGCACTTGCCATACCACACTCGTCTTCTCTTCTCACATTTGCCAGCTACTTCTTTCTCATAACCTGAACAAACTGTAGCAGTCTGGTTTCATTTTCACGAGATACAAATTTTACACTCCTCTCTCTTTGTTTCCATCTGTGGTTCATTGTTTCATTCTAGTTTCGGCATGAACTTGATTTGGCTCTTTATTTCTTGCTTATTCGAGGCACACTGCCACGGGCTGGTAGATCTGAAACTATTCAGTACTGAGGAAATTGGATAGTTTTTTTTATTTCGTTCTTCTCAGTTGCGTTGGCATGAAATTCTGCTGCAGTGGTTGCCGGTTTCGGGCTGACACGTCCATTGTCAAACCACACTCCTTACTATTAACCATAATTAATCATACAATATGGTGCCAAATGGCAGGAACAGCCTCTGTACGGCAAAGTATACTGTGGGCAAAAAGTACCCTCATTGATCGTGGCGTGCCGGTATATGTCTGTTGCAATTGACACGACAGCTGTGTTTTGCTGCTATAAGCTGCGCTCGAAGCTCTTGCACAAATCAGAAATATACCTCCACGTTCTTAGCCGCTTACCAGTCTCTTCCTTACACAAGACGTAGGAATTCATTGTTGCGAAATTAAGAATATTGTAGAATACATGCATTGGCCAGCGTCTTGTGTAAGCTTTTGTGGAGTGCATTCTTACCATTTGAGCCACAACGTCGACCACAAATTTTGTTTTGTTGCAAAATTGCACTGTTTTAGGAGTCTTCTTCTGACTTTGAGACTGAAGTGTACTCAACAATAAAACATTATTATTTGTTTTCCCCTAATAATCCGTTAGCGTTGAGCAATCGTCCTTTTTATACACAATAGTCGACTTGAGTGGTTGATTTCTGGTCTTTGCTTTAGGACGCATCACCAATCGATTGCGGTTTAAACTATCTACTAAGGTGGAGGATGCTGCCCTCAGTCGGTTTGCAAGGCTTTGGGAAGTGAAGTATCTATCACCAGTCTCGTTCACACTTTTGTCTAGCTATACTCCCATAGGCCTAGGAACAAGACTTTCCTCTACGCTTGGTCAGCTTGTCGACCGGGGTACGATCAGAGTAACGGACTCCATTCAGTATGTATTTACTAACAGAATACAAGTAACCAGAATTTTATACCAAACTTGTCTGGTTTGGTTGCGATATATTGTGTGAATGGGCATCTTATTTTAGATGGTAAAAGATGTTCATCAATTGTAGGATAAAGTTCCAGTTTATAGCGTGACACACTGTTTTCTATGAAAGTATTTCAGATACCTGAGACAAGAACAGACTGGTCAGTTTTGAGGCGTTAAGATCTAGTCTGCTGGTCTTCATATACTTAATATACTACATTGTTTTCTTAATTCCATCTCGCACTACAGTTTGTCTGAAGACCGGGGGACTCCATACTGTTAAAGATTGGCAGTTGAGAGGAAAATTCTTTTGTAACTGTTACAATAAAAGATTTATTATATGTATAAAACAAGCATGTTTTACAGGCCTCCAAAGAGGCTTCATAAATAAAAGAAGCGAAATGCGTATCCCAATAAAGCAACTGCCTTCAATCAGCTGCATAAATGAAAGATACCTCCATGAATTTTGAAGCAACTAAGGAACGATGGAAAACAGAAAAAATGACAATAATGCAGACATGTCAGGCATTTCCCTTCACGTTAGACAACAGTTTCAAGAATATCCATCTCAGACTCCACAAGATCACCCAACATATTAGATTCAATCAGACATGCAAAATAAATAAAGTAATTTCGAGTCCTATTAATGTAAAGGTCAGACACAACTGTTTGGTTGCACAAAGAACAAAATATCAAACAGAAATTTTATGAAGGCACCAATATAACATGTGGTAAAACACATGAACTAAATCATAATGCAACATTATGAAATGAAGAACAGCAGAACAGTGAAAAACACAAATGAACTCATAACAAAGTGAAAGACTTACACATCCCACAAACAGACTCACTCATCTCTTTCGACATAAAGGTCTGTACACCTCAATACCCGCTGCAGACACAACAAAACTAAGTGAAGAAAACTTACGAACTACCTGCAGACAATATTAATAAAATAACTAAATGCCTCAAAGCAATCACATCACAGAATTACTTCCAATTTGAAAAGGAATTTTACTTACAACAAGATGGGCTTCCAGTGGGATCTCCAATACCAAGGGCACTGGCAAACATATTCATCAGCGACATGGAAAACACAGTCTTTGACACAGTCATCATAAAGAATGGATACAAAATTGTTTAATGATATACCTATGTGAATGACATAATCTGTATCGTAGATGAACCGACAGAGAAAATTGATAAAACTCCTTATAGACATAAACAATATACATAAAAATATGCAATTCACCATGCAAAAAGAAACACAAAAGCAAATACATTTCTTGGATACAACAATAATGATAGACGACGAAAAACACACATTCGACATCTTTAGAAAGCCAACAGCCACAGACACAATTATGCATGTTTCATCCAACAGCCTGCAAAATCAAAAAGTAGCGGCACTACGAGAAATGTTACACAGACTAAATAACGTACCATTCAGCAAAGAAAACTACAACAAAAAGCTCCTAACAGTGCGAGCAAACTTCACATACAAAGAGCCATTAGAGTGAAAAAGAAGGTATTCAGTGGCCAAATCCATATAAGCAATAACTCTCTGAACATGCTAGCCACTAAAACAATAACAAACAGAGATCCGAAACAAAGCCAGAAAAAATAATTAATAAATCTTTCTCTCCGTCCTCCGCTCTCTCTGTCTGTTTATCTGTCTGTCTCTCTCTCTCTCTCTGTCTGTCTCTCTCTCTCTCCCACACACACAGAAAAACAAGTGAAAATATCAAGCCACACAGACAACACAAACAAAAGACGAAATACAAACACACGGCGACAGTTGGCAACTCTATACACCGAGAACACGCACTTGTGGAACACAAAATGTAAAGTGCTAGTAATGTATGCGATGTGTTGAATCAAATGTGGATGAAAGAATGCCGGAAATCGGCCAACTGGAGCATGAAAACTAATGAACACATCTACAGGACCACGTACATTGGTTAACAGCGCTGGAAATCGTAAGTAACAGAGAAGGATAATTTCACATCACGAAATTTGTGCTAAAAAAGCTTTATTCTAACTTAAAAAAGAAGAGAAATAAATTACAAAACGTAACATAGTGGTTATTGTAATTAACAAATAATAAATTTATTAATTATAAAAAGAAACCTGTATTAGAGGACACTGAAGTTACTTCACAAATAAAAGAAGCGAAACGCATATGGGAATAGACAAAGTATCTTCAATTAGTTCTACGTCTACATCTAAGTGATTGTTCTGCTATTCAAAATAAACTGCCTTGCAGAGGGTTCAGTGAACCACCTTCAACCTGTCTCTCTGCCATTCCACTCTCGAACGGTGCGCGGGAAAAACGAACACTTAAATTTTTCTGTGCGAGCCAATTATCGTGATGATAATTTCTCCGTATATAGGTCGGTGCCAAGAGAATGTTTTCGCAATCGGAGGAGAAAACTGGTGATTGAAATTTCATGAGAAGGTCCCGTCGCAGTGAAAAATGTATTTGTTATAAACTCCAATCCACGTATCATGTCTGTGGCACTGTGTCCCCTATTTCACGATAATGCAAAACGAGCTGCCCTTCTTTGTACTTTTTCGATGTCATACGTCACTACCACCTGATGCGGATCCCACACAGCACAGCAGTACTGCAGAACAGGGTGGACAAGCGTGGTGTAAGTAGTCTCTTTAATAGACCTGTTGCACCTTCTGTGTTCTGTCAATGAGTCGCAGTGTTTGGTTTGCTCTACCCACAACTTCATCTATGTGATCGTTCCAATTTAGGTTATTTGTAATTGTAACCCCTAAGTATTTAGTTGAATTTACAGCCTTCAGATTTGTGTGACTTATCGCGTAATCGAAATTCAGCGAATTTCTTTTAGTGCTCATGTGAGTAGCTTCACGCTCTTCTTTAGTCAGGCTCAATTGCAACTGTTCGCACCATACAGATATCTTACCTAAATCATGTTACAATTCATTTTGGTCATCTGATGACTTTACAAAACGGTAAATGACAGCATTATCTGCAAACAGTCTAATAGGGCTTCTCAGATTGTCACCTACGTCTTTAATACAGATCAGGAACAGAAGAGCACCTGTAACACTTCATTGGGGAACGCAGGATATTAATTCTGTTTTACTCGATGGCTTTCCGCCTATTACTACGAACTGTGACCTTTCTGACAGGAAATCACCAATCCAGTGGCACAACTGAGGCGATATTCCATAGGCACGCATTTTGGTCAGAAGACGCTGGTGAGGAACGGTGTTGAAAGCCTTCTGGAAATCTAACAATACGGAATAAATTTTACGTGCCCTGTCGATAGCACTCATTACTTGACGAGTATAAAGAGCTAGTTGTGTTTCACAAGAACGATATTTTCTGAATACGTGCTATGTGTCAATAAATCGTTTTCTTCGAGGTACTTCATAATGTTCGAATACATTATGTGTTCCAAGACCCTACTGCAAATCGACGTTAGTGACATGGGCCTGTAATTCAGCGGACTACTCCTACTTCCATTTTTGGGTATTGGTGTGACTTGAACACTTTTCCATTCTTTAGGTACGGATCTTTCTGTGAGCGAGCGGTGTTATATAATTACTAAATATGGAGCTATTGTATCAGCATACTCTGAAAGGAACCTGACTGGTATACAATCTGGACCGGAGACCTTGCCTTTATTAAGTGGTTTAAGCTGCTTTGCTACACCGAAGATATCTACTTCTATGTTGCTCATATTGGCATTTATTCTTGATTGGAATTCAGGAATATTTACTTCGTCTTCCCTGGTGAAAGAGTTTAGGAAAACCGTGTTTAATAACTCTGCTTTGGTGGCACTGTCATCAGTGACGCCGGCCGCGGTGGTCTAGCGGTTCTAGGCGCTCAGTCCGGAACCGCGGGACTGCTACGGGCATGGATGTGTGTGATGTCCTTAGGTTAGTTAGGTTTAAGTAGTTCTAAGTTCTAGGGGACTGACGACCACAGATGTTAAGTCCCATAGCGCTCAGAGCCATTTGAACCATTTGAATCATCAGTGACTTCACCGTTGTTATCTCGTAGTGGAGGTATTGCCACTGGTGTGCTGTACGTACGACCAGAATCTCTTTGGGTTTTCTGCCACTTGCATAGACGGAACATACCCCCACGAATTTTGAAGCAACTAGGGAGTGACGCTAAACAGAAAAAATAATGATCTTGGTTTATGTTTGCGAAATGGTTGTGTTTGTGTAACTGGAGGTTGTCTGTTAACTGTTTTGTCAACGAGTTTATCTTGTCCTCATTTTTTGTAACCCGCTTAGTGACGGATTCATGTACTGAAGGGCAAGACTTCACTTGACTCGCGACAGTTCAGTTTCGAACGACTTTGAGTGTTTATTACGTCCTCGGTGGTTTTTTTCTTGTTGGAAATTTGGTTCAGAATATTTTGTAGCAAGTTCAGTCAGTTGTCGGCTCAGTTTTTCGTTTATTTCGTCTATCCTTTGGCGTAATATGTCTTTTAATTCTGTCATATTTCTTTTTATGTCTGCACGTAGTGCGGTCATTTGATTTTGTATATTTTTTCATATGATTTTCCATTGATGTCATACGTGAGTCACTGTCTTTTTTATTTTCGGGCATTTGTTGGATTATAATATTAAGCATATTGGCAATATTCGTCAACTGAAACTGCTCTGGCCCCGCCACGACCTTTGACAGTACGTCACGGTCAAGAATTGGTTCCGAGATGGTTTTTAATAATGGACTAGAGGTGGGGACTTAAAAAAAAATTACCGTTACTAGGCATTTCAACTACTGATAGCTCATTAACGTCTCTGTCAACATTAAAGTTACATTCAATATTTTGTGCGATGTCCGTGTCATATTCTGTTTGTGTTTGCTGTCTATTTTCGCGAACAATTTGCGTGTTATTACCACGCTATAAGTAACATATTGTGGAATGGGGAAGTCTTTAAACTTGTGAGAAATTAAATTCGTGAAAATTCATATAGCAAGAATGATGGTTTTACTGAGGACGAATAGCAATTGATCGAAAAATATTTAGCTACAATGGCAGCCCGCCATTTTGCATTGTACAAGACATTATAGTGTAGTGGACCGTTCGCGAAAATAAATTGGAGTTTGCAATTTTGAGCAAAAGTGATTGCTACAACTTCGGAAAATTTTTATGGAATGCGCTTGAACTACCGTACAAATGTGGTATCTTATCTTGGATCCTAGTATTCATACCAGATTGCAAGTTTCATTATAATTTCGATTAAATTTTTCTTCAGTTTGGTTGTTAAAATTTTTTCAACGGTAATGGCTCCTCACTTATGTTCGCATCGTCCATGCAACAAAGAAACACAATATAGTATATATAATAATGGGTCCAGAAACGAAGTCACCAGTTCAAATTTTCTTTTATTATTAATTTCGACGGGATCGTGCATGGATAAATGCTAGGGAGCGAGCTAACTTACTGAAATAATTAAGTAATTTCGTAATTAAGTGATGTTTGTAAATACGTTACTTGCGTTAGGCGCGTTTCACAATGGCTTTCTGTGTATAGTCCGTTCTGATTCGTTTACTCGACCGCGGATATCTCTTCAAATGAAAACTTCTTTTATCGAACTTCGAAAAAATGGTTCGTACTGAACTATTTGTGTACAATTGATGAATATGGAATCTCTCGCCATATCAAGACGCAGTATAGCTGAGGATGACTTTTAACATGAAATGAAAAAAAAATCACTATGTTCAATTGTCACACATAAACGATAAATGTACAAGAGACTTACATTAAGCAAAACATAAATAAATCTTCTGCTTACAGGGTAGACCCTGTAGCCAACTGAGCCAACATGGGCACTGAGGACAGTGCGACGGCAGGGACTATATCGCGCACGCTTCTCGCGAGACTCACATTCTCACCTTGTATGTCCACACACTACATTCGTCGTGTCCCACCCCGGCGGCGTGCCGTATAAATCTGCCGTAATCATAGAAAAGCGTCCGTCTTGGCTCGCCTCCAAAACAAAAAGGGTGTCGACTCCTTCACAAAAATAACTGAGGGACGTAATACTGCGGTTGTATACTTAAGTCGACACAATCGTTCATAGTACTTAATTGTTAGTTAAAACTTTATTTATTTATTACGTTCCGAATGTTCCGTATATAAATTCCGCTCTTCCCGCAGATGTGCCTTTAATGAACCAAATTGATCCTGCGGTCCTTCCAGGTAGTAACCTTTATATTTCACAACCAAATAAAAATAAGATATTATAAAAACGGTGGTTAATACTGTACTTCGTATAACTGATGAAGAGTCACAAAACATCAAGTCAATACAGTTTCGGTTTGCTCAGAAAAAAGTGCGAATTTCGTAAAGAAACCAATTTGATCCCTCGGTCCTTCCAGTGTTAAGTAACGAAGCCCAAAGATGTAATGCAGCCGCTGGCCTTTTTCACCGTTCTGTTGTTTGTACATCGAAGCCAAATCAGTTGTTTGTATATTTCACCACCTGAAATAGTAGAAAAAATAATGTTTGTGGGAATTGAAACAATAAAAGTTTTTTTAGGTCCACGGCTTGAGCAGTGTACCCTGCAATTGGTAAAGTGAATGATGTATAGCTAATTTGAGCCGTCAACAGTAACATGTTTTCCTTGAAATAACAATTACAATTGTACTTACCAAGCTTCTTGACTGATGGGAAGGCAACCTTGATGCTACCATGGTTGGACTATTCGAACCAGTCACCACAGTTTTCGGATTAGAAGACAGCTGCCTCTTCTTACTCTCATCTTGAACACATTGTATAGTTTTCAGATGTGTTTTCTTCTTTTTATTTTTCATAAGGTTGGACACTAATGGTATGTAAGAACGTCCGGAGTAACTGTGAACCGCGAATAACCGGAGAAAGTGTTCCACTACATTTTGAAAACTACCGCCTCTCATTAAAGTTCCCTGCTGGCATTAGTGTTGTAGATTAGAGTCGGTTGAAAAAACAACGTGACTATTTTTCATATCATTATTAAAGACAAAGGCTTCGCGTTTTGTAGTTGACACCTCCAGCTGCGATAAGGCAACATGAATTACTATCGCAGATTTCTGCAGTTTCGGCATAGTCTTCAAAAGAGTATTAAAAAAATTGCTGCGAAAATATCTTATATCCCTCCTCGCTATTGTGTTCACGATTGGCGGTTTGTTATCTACTTCTTATCGTATTAGTTTTGATAGTCTTTTATCCAGAGCTTCGCCTTTTTTATTAACATAATTGAATAATATTCTCCTGTTTAATAAATGTTCTTGAACTGGTGTGTGGTCATGTATGTGTTCCAAACGCAAATCCTGCAGTGCACAGTCTGAACATCATTCCCATATCGTTGTAAACCCACACGATAAACAATTTTCCGTCTACACTGGTTCAAGTAGTCCATGTTTAATTATAGACATCGCCTACATGAGGATTCTGGATGTCCGTGACGTACCATATCATTGTACAGTCAGAATTTCATCACCTCTACCAGCCGTGACCTGAACCTATACCCGCGGGCTCCCCGTACCATATCTCAAGTGGGTCCGACTCAACTTCTATTGACCATGAGAAGGATACTGTGAAAGGGTAAGTTAATCCCACTGTCGAGCTCGGCAACTCTGTACATAGGTAATAAAGGCGGCTCGATCTTCGGGATGAGTCAATGGAGGTGGACTTCTTAGCACTCACCAAGCCCGTCAGTCCTGTGAATGACAGTAACTCGTTAACATCTGTACAGAATCACTTAGTGATCCGTTGCGTTGTTCAAGTCAGTCATCGAAGCAAAAAATATGGCAGAAAGGCACGCTTTGCAAACTGCAAATCCCGTATATATTCGTTAACTAAACTGTCGGCTGATGCTAATCTTTTCATTACAGTGCCTTCTGTTTATACCTGTCCCCTCTATTACGTCTTCTCTTCGTGTTTTGTGCTCCCACCATCATCTTCGTCTTTTTTCATAAATACTAGTCTCCGCTGTTGGATCATATCATCTACTAGAACTTCCAACACTGTGATGTTTACTTCTACACCAATTTGATCACTCTCAACTACGGTTTCTCGTTCAATCTGTTCTGCAGTTTCGGCGTAGTCTTCAGAAGAGCATTGTCTCTTCTGGTGTATCGTAACTTAGAGTTTCCTCATCCACTAACTTACTGTAGTTTGCTCTAGTTTCATTTGCCACTTGGTTATGACCTGTTTCTCCTTTAATACGATCTGTTTCCATTTTTTCTATCATCTCCTTGTAACCTGCTTCCATTTTATCTATTTTATGTACCTCGTTTTAACCTGCTGGTATTTGCTTTGATTCTCTTTTATTTCACTTTTTAGCTGGTGGTAATTTGTTTCTATTTTACTGCTACATTCTTTCGTCATATTCAATAGCTGACTCAGCAGTGCTCATCTCTCCCGTTGTTCTTGCTCCATTACTATTATTTTCTTCTACCTTAAGACCATTTATGTCTCGTCCACATTCTTCACGCTCTAATTTACGTCTGTTTGCGTCGTCCTCCATCACAATCTTATCTGGTGGGAGCTTTTCACTCTTCACGCTGACATTTCAGCCTTCCAGACACTTGAAAAAAGTAACAACATCGTTATCTTCTCTCCTTCCATTTTATGTGTCAAATTTTCCTCTTCCTTCTCGACAGATTCATCTTTTATCCTTCTCGCCTTCCTGAACTTCCGTCTTCTTTCCTTTAGCGTTGCTCACATGCGTTGTGGCTTCGGAAGATACTGTACATCTAATCTAGTTCTTGCTTATTGCAATATCTTCTCTTCTCTTGTTACATTAGTTTCTTCCTTCTCATGTCTACCTTCTGTTCACTACTGTCATCTTCCTTCTTCCCGTCTTGTTCGGTATCATCCGTTGTTGGGCCGTTGCTTTCAGATCTTTCGTTCTGTTTCGCTTTTCTCACATTTCAAATCTTATGGGCTGTTGATAGATTTATAATGTGGTCTGATAGTGCCACGCAAAACAACAAGGGATGCTAGCCCCCTCCATGAAAAGCACGACCACACCATAACACCAATTTTACTGTTGGCTCCACACATGTTGGCAGATTACGTCCGCCGGGAATTCGCCACACCCACACCCTGCCATCGGATCACCACATTCTGTACCGTGATTCGCCACTCCACACAACGTTTTTCCACTATTCAATCGCCCAATGTTCACGCTCCTTACACCAAGCGCGGCGTCGTTTGGCATTTACCGGCGTGATGTGTGACTTATGAGCAGCCGCTCGACCAAGGCATCCACGTTTCCTCACCTCCCGCCTAACTGTCCTAGTACTTGCAGCGGGTCGTGATGCAGTTTGGAATTCCTGTGTGATGATCTGGATAGATGTCTTCCTACTACACATTACGACCCTCTTCAACCGTGGCGGTCTCTTTTTGTCAACAGTCAAGGTCGGCCTGTACGCTTTTGTGCTGTATGTATCCCTTCACGTTTCCACTTAAGTGGAGGTAGGGATGTTTAGGCGCGTGGAAATATTGCGTACAGACGTATGACACAAGTGACACCCAATCACCTGACCACGTTAGTTCCATGGAGCGCCCCATTCTATCTAATGACTACTGAGGTCGCTGATATGGAGTACTGTCAGTAGGTGGAAGCATAATGCACCTAATATAACAACGTATGTTTTTGGGGGTGTCCGGACACTTTTGATCACATAGTGTATCACTATACTCTGTTCATCGTAAGACTAAGTCAGATGTAAACACAAACGTGATGATTGGTCAAAAGCCGTAGCACATGTACACTGTTGTTCTTACGCTCTTGGAAGTAGGTCCGACTTATGTGTTTGACATCTTATTACTATTCTAATCTATTAACAGCCATCAAAGCTTTTCTAAATCACGCCTTAGCTATGTAGATTTTATTTCAAAAGTCGTGTACGGTCACAGTCACTATACTGTCGCCGGCCGGTGTGGCCGAGCGGTTCTAGGCGCTTCAGTCTGCAACCGCACGACCACTACGGTCGCAGATTCGAATCCTGCCTCGGGCATGGATGTGTGTGATGTCCTTAGGTTAGTTAGGTTTAGTTAGTTCTAAGTTCTGGGGGACTGATGACCTCAGATGTTGAGTCCCATAGCGCTCAGAGCCATTTGAACCATTTTGATCTATACTGTCGTCCTCTAATTGTCACGCTCTTAATACGCAGTGTGAAAATGGCTGAGGCTGCTTCCTGCTCCGTAGTGAAACACGCGTGTGGAACACGGTTAAAAAGTGCTGAAGAATAGGTTGTTTTAATGTTTTTCATAAATATTCAGAAAAAAATCCGCTTTGAAGTTTTCCGAGGGACTGCATCTGATACAGTTAAGATACGAATTCTAGTCTTATAGATTTTGCTATTCACACACATTTAATCAAATATAACACTAATGATGATAATGTGTGGCTATGTTTGCCGACAAGATAAAGAATGCAGCCTGTAACACTAGACTGCTTACTCACGGCAGTTCTGCTTTGCCGTTTTTGGTACGACTTGGAAAGACAGAAAAATTAATGTATGATCGCCGACGCCTCGGTTCTCGATTGTGTTCAGGAGACGTAAGTTTTGATTACGCGAAGGTGGTTTCGTGACTGACCTTTGACCAGTATTGCCTTCACGCAATCAGAATCTTCGATGAAAGTACCTAAGGGACCAATTTGAATAATAAATAAATGGAAATGAATGCAAAACAGTGAAATTTTGTAAAATGTTATAAGACTGGAAATTAAGCACATTAATGTCCTCCCGAATACAATCGAGATACCGCGATGAAGAGCGATCCTGTAACAAAGGCTACATACATTGAAAAATCATGGTGAGTTTAAAGAAAAGAATAAGCACAGATTTTCTGTAAAGTGAAGCATCAATGTATTCTCAATGAAAAGGGCGTTAAACTAATGGAGATCAACAAATATACAATGAATACAAAACTTACATTTTTATATTTCTCTCATACGGAGGAGTTCAACAATCGCTGCTTTTGTCTGTGCGAATTTTTTTAAAAAATTAAATGTTCTGGCGTGCGCTTAAGTTGTTTTTAGCGTCACACGGTTTACCGAAGCGTTTTGTTTGGTGATTACATGGTTTTGACACTAAATGAAATATAACTTTTAGCGGTGCTACACAACACGTCTTAAAAAAATCGGCGACCAAACGTAAAAAGATAATGAAGCCTCTAGAAGATTTCTAAACAAATGATGGATTGTTCTTTCAAATGTTTCGAAGCTTATTGCCATCGAATGCAGTGGCAATGATTTCAATATCTGCGCCCAGGGGGCCATAGTGTTTATTTGAAATATTTTAACGCTCGACGCGCGGCTTGGTGTAGGCGCACATTATAAAGTATTTTGTCTCTTCACACAAGAGCTGTGATTCTTAATATCTTTACGAACTACGGCCCGATGGCTGTTCCTCTCTTTTATGACAAATATTTCATTTGCTAAGTGTCTGAAATCCAATAATATTACAGAATACATATTGGGTGTGTAGCGTAGTCGTACACTAATCAGGTATAGTTTGTGGATTGCTGATGCAAGTCGCGCCTTGGTTACTTTTTCGTTCAATTTGAAATTCTTACCTATCGTAATTGTAAAATTCGTCGTCATTTTTATGAATAATGCACGTCTTCTTGTTTCTAATTATATATTGCACGCTAAATTCCGGTTTTCCTTTGAAATATAAATTCTTAATTTTTGGTATTTATGAAAGATTGTTAATAAAGGTTGCTTGAATTAACAAAACATAACAGTTTAATTTTTAGTACGAAAATGAAAAACCAAATATTCTTTATTTGGACTATGCCCATTGTTTTATACCACGAACCAGAGTAATAAGTGTCGTAGAACACGAAAAACAATCATTTTGATAGCATCGAGCACATCAGACAAATGCTGCCCTTTTACATTTGCCACTCCGCCATTACAATATGAACCCAACAGAACTGATCTGGAGCCAAGTTAAGGAATGAAGCTCGAGAAATAACAACAATGTTAAGCTGCCAGACGTACTGGATCTAAAGCACGCAGCTTTTTCACCTGCCATTAACGAACGCTGGTGGATTATAGAACGGCACGTCATAGAAGAAGAGGAGAAAATGAGGCGCCTGGGTGGCTTTGTAGATTCTGTTGATGATCACTCCTTATCAACACAGGAGGTTACAGTTCCAGAAGTGCAATGTATTTCTCGGATTCGGATAAGGAAGGAGCCACGAGGTTACCAGACGACTGACTGTAATTAATATCTTCCGTGGCTTCAGTATTCAGCAGTACCGTGAAATCCCTCCAGTATGCTTTTGCATCACACATAGGTCGCTCAGAAGAATTAACATGTGTTTAAGATAGGAATTTTCTTCATTCTTGTTTGTAATCAGAATACTATATTTGGTGAAAACGGCAGCATTTTATGCTTTCCCTCTGATCATCTAAAAAGCGGTATTGTTGGAATTTTGCCGAATGTTATTTCATTCTCCTTAAAAATCAAATGACATTCGAAGCTATGTTGTTTCTTTGCTCGTCTCTATTTACGTCTAAGCAACAACTGCTCAGATGACTACAGGTTAGCTGGACCAGCTGGCTGACAAATGCTGTCCAAATTGAATGCGCCGGTAAAGCTATTGCTCAGCGTTATTGCTCAGTCTATGTGCGTGTAACGCAGCATGAAACGTATCCTTATGATCCTACTTGACTGTACTGGACACAGCTCGGCTTCTCCTCCACGTGAAGCGAAATAAAATGAGATTCAAGCAAACGTGGAAGAATACAAGGAACAGAGTATGCTCGTTTGTCAACTCCCGGCACACAGGATACTATACCCACTGCAATGTTAAGAACCTCGTTGGACAGTCCTATAATGAATATTGATAATCAGTAATGAAACATGGATTTTGGCTTTGAATTCCGCTGTAGTATGTTCTTGCTGAATCTTGCCGTAATACTGCGGCTGGACAAAAATATGGTAACACCATGAGAAATACATGCCTAAACATAGATGAAGATGTTAGATAAGCCAACAGGTTGCACTGTCCTATTTGACCACGAAATGTAGCTGTGCAACGTTCTCAGTGTGTTGCTGCGTCAGTCATGCATAGAAAAGTTTCTATTGGTCGCGAGTACGTCCGTAACCAAAGTAGTCGAAATTTTTGGTGGTTCAAGACGCACCGTATCGAAGACTTATATCGTATACAGGAAAAGGGGGAAAACATCGTCCGCTAAGACACAATGCGGATAAAACTGTGTGTTGAGTGATGGTGGCAGAAGGTCATTGAAGAGGATTCTGACAAAAATTACAGAACGACAGCCTAAAAAGTGACTACAGAACTGAATGTCGGACTCGCGAGCTCTATCACCAACGAAACAACACGAAGGTATCTCTGCAAGCAGGGAATTACTTGGCAACCTAGAATTCCAAAACCACTCATGAGTGATTCAAATGCCCACATTTTTTCATCTAATATTGTTAGAAAAATCAGAAGGCAGGCATTTCATATTGGCCGGAACGCCGTCTCTCAGCTCAGGTGCCAGCATTTGACAAGCTACACAGCTATAACAAAAGCCGACTCAGCAAGGAATGCAGACAGCAAGTCTGTAGCTGCGAAACGGTTAGATTTCTTGGTTAATGTTGCTCATTTTTCTATCTTTCGGAAGTCTAGCTGGAATATTAACAGTTTTTATTAGTATTCTGTAGCAGATTCTTCAACTTCGATAGTATAAGAGCAGAAAGAGTCTTCATAATGTAATTTCTTTTAATACGTGGTAGTTAAAATCAAAGTCACGGAGTAACTTAACAACGTCAAAGTAATTCACCGACCATACATACCACTCCGTTCATTCCAAGTATCGTATTATTACCCTTTTACCTTGATATACATCCAAATCTTTCTGAATAAAATAAATATTCCTCTAAATTTAAATACCTATATACTTCATCACTAAGGCCGTTTTTATTCCGGTATACAAAGGGTGGACAAAAATATGGACCGGGCGAGGTGGCGCAGTGGTTAGACACTGGACTCGCATTCGGGAGGACGACGGTTCAATCCCGCGTCCGGCCATCCTGATTTAGGTTTTCCGTGATTTCCCTAAATCGCTCCAGGCAAATGCCGAGATGGTTCCTTTCAAAGGGCACGGCCGACTTCCTTCCCCGTCCTTCCCTAATCCGATGAGACCGATGACTTCGCCGTCTGGTCTCCTTCCCCGAAACAACCAACCAACCAACCAATAATATGGAAACATGACAAACACAACACATTATCATGCATAATACAGTGTAGGTAAACGGTTGGCGTTCAAAACGGCTTCCAGACGTTTCTGAATGCGTAAATAAAGGTCCTGTGTGGTATTCGATGGATTCTTATACTATTCTCCCTGCACAATGGTGGGAAGTTCAGGTCACGATGAAGGAGATGGACGGCGATCACACACCCTCCTCTCCAAAGCAGGTCACAAACGCTCAATAATTTTGAGATCTGGTGGCTGTGGTGGCCAGCTTGGAAGCGACAACTCGTTCTCATGAAACCTCGTGGCAGATTAAAACTGTGCGATGGACTGAGACTCGAACTCGGGAACTTTGCCTTTTGCGGGCAAGTGCTCTACCATCTGAGCCACCCCAGCACGACTCACGCTCCGTTCTCACAGCTTTAATTCCGCCGGTACCTAGTCTCCTACTTTCCAAACTTTACAGAAAGACAAAGGTCCCGAGTTCGAGTCTCGTTCCGACACAGAGTTTTAATCTGCCTGGAAGTTTCATATCAGCGCACACTCCGCTGCAGAGTGAAAATCTCATTCTGGAACTCATTCTCATTCTCACAAAACTAGTACTGCACGATGCGAGCTGTGCGTACTGGTGCTCAGTCGTCTTGCAAGATAGCATCACGAATGGGGTACGATCATGTTACCACGACATGGACATGACCTCACAAAAGGGTCACATAACCCTTGGCACTGATGGTCCACTCTTGTGACTTAAAATCGGCCAGAAGTTGGATGCATTATGAAACACGACTCATTCTACCAAATGACATTATTCGTTTGCTCTCCAGCCCAGGCTTCGGTAACTCCTTTTAATACATTTAAAAGAGGTTCCTTGCCCATTAAAAGGGTCGGGAATGGCAGGGCCTCCCCTTTCAACACATAACGTGTATTTTGCTCGCAACTGCCATATCAGTGTGACTTTCGCTCATCTAGAAGGGAGGACTGGGTTTGAATTTCATACAGATCACCACATACAAGAGTCGTCGGCGCATCATACAGGATTAGGGCTTGGCGCAATGATCGTCTATCAGAATGCGTAAAAAGCATCCACCGCTATCAAACAAAAACCACTCATTGGATTTACAATTAATTTTATCATCTTAAGAGGAGCTTTTTCAGTAGGGGGCCTCCTTCATATCTCTAGAAATGGGGTTAACACTCTCCATTGAAAGTCGGATTAAAAGCACAACAATTTATTAGAAATGGAAATTGCACTTGTACAAACGAAGTATAATTATTGAGTATACATATTTTATTATCTATGGATGTTAATACAAGACTGGGGTGCGTAGGGGGGTATCACCTAAGTTCAGCAGTCACCCACAATACTAGCGTTCGAAACGGACAAGGAAAGGTGGGAGCTGACCATCTAGAAAAGAATTTACTCTAACAGTTAGTCAAAGGTAAGAGGCGGGATGCAATAGCTAATACATAAATGTATTGAAAACGCATACTGTTCGATACAGTTCCCCACAGTTGTTTAATGAACAAAGTAAGAGCAAATGGACTATCAGACCAATTGTGTGATTGGATTGAAGAGTTCCTAGATAACAGAACGCAGCATGTCATTCTCAATGGAGAGAAGTCTTCTGAAGTAAGGGTGAGTTCAGGTGTGCCGCAGCGGAGTGTCGTAGGACCGTTACTATTCACAATATACATAAATGACCTTGTGGATGACATCGGAAGTTCACTGAGGCTTTTTGCGGATGATGCTGTGGTATATCGAGATGTTGTAACAATGGAAAATTGTACTGAAATGCAGGAGGATCTGCAGCGAATTGACGCATGGTGCAGGGAATGGCAATTGAATCTCAATGTAGACATGTGTAGTGTGCTGCGAATACATAGAAAGAAAGATCCCTTTTCACTTAGCTACATTATAGCAGGTCAGCAACTGGAAGCAGTTAATGCCATAAATTATCTGGGAGTACGCGTTAGGAGTGATTTAAAATGGAATGATCATATAAAGTTGACCGTCGGTATAGCGGATGCCAGACTGAGATTCATTGGAAGAATCCTAAAGATATGCTATCCGAAAACAAAGGAAGTAGGTTACAGTACACTTGTTCGCCTACCGCTTGAATATTGCTCACCGGTGTGGGATCCGTGCCAGATAGGGTTGACAGAAGAGATAGAGAAGATCCAACGGAGAGCAGCACGCTTCGTTACAGGGTCATTTAGTAATCGCGAAAGCGTTACGGAGTTGATAGATAAACTGCAGTGGAAGACTCTGCAGGAGAGACGCTCAGTAGCTCGGTACGGGCTTTTGTTGAAGTTTCGAGAACGTACCTTCACCGAAGAGTCAAGCAGTATATTGCTCCCTCCTACGTATAAGTCGCGAAGAGACCAAGAGGATAAAATCAGAGAGATTAGAGCCCACACAGAGGCATACCGACAATCCATCTTTACACGAACAATACGAGACTGGAACAGAAGGGAGAACCGATAGAGGTACTCATGGTACCCTCCGCCACACACCGTCGGGTGGTTTGCGGAGTATGGATGTAGATGTAGATGTAGATACTTGTGGTTGCACGTTGTTAAAGCGGCCTCACGTCTGTACACTAATAAAATTCATAAAACTCACTCAGCAACAGAATGTGTTCTTTGCTAATGATGTTCTATCTTTTATACATTATGGAATTATTGAGTGTGGAAAGCTGTACCCTGCAGAACTAAAAAAAGAGGGGTTAGATTTTTCTCCAGGGGGGGGGGGGGGTCAGTAAAAATTTACCCAATTACAATGATGCGGATTTTTATAGTTATAAAAGGCTTTATAACACATTTCTAAGAAATGAAATTACATTTGATGTATTAACATATCACAATACTATACTATATTATTACCCTCATCTTGAAATTTTAGCTTTGTTTTTTAAATTATTCGTGATGAATACATATTTCCTCTCCATTTAGACTGTGTAAATAATTCAGATTCTCATCAGTTAATTGTACCAACTGAAAATATTGATTTCAGAAATATGCTTGTTATTCCATGTGTATGATTACTATGTGATTAGATGACAATGAATAAAGCTACAAACTTTATTATATGTACTTGAAGATAGACATGCAAATTATTAAGAAACAATAAGAAATGAATATAATTATAATTCAGTCAACTTGTACAATAAAATTACAGAAGAACTGGATTGGAATAGTAATTGCTTTCCATTAGCTATTGGATATTCCAAACAACAACTTTTATTACTTGTCAGTAATTTTTAAAAATAATTTTTTACACATAGTGGACATTGTGAACAACAGTTTTTTAATTGTGTGATTTGTCAAGGGGGTCAAATCGTCCCTCTTCAAATACACTGAGACTGTGATTCACCAAATCTACCTTATAATGAAAAAATAACATAAAACATGTATTAGTTTTTGGACAAACAAATCGTTCATTCTATAAATTAATATGTGGTCTTACTGGGAGTAGATTAATTGATTTTTAATTTTATCTTTTAAAAAAGAAGGAGCCAAACAATTTATAAAATAACATTACCCTTACCCACCAAACTATTATGTGAATTATCAATTCTAAACCATTTAACACATACTTTAACCCCTTTATTTCTTATGACCTTCTCAACTGGATACAAATGTGGATATTTTGTTGTCTGTAGTTCATGCTCACAAAACTTTTGTTTTACTTTTTCTCCATTCAGAGCCATTAATTTATATGTGGTTGGATCACATGAACGATTTCTTCTATTTCAAATATTTCTGTTGCCCAGTTAGCTGTATATCTGTTGTCAAAACTTCATTTAAGTTCACTAAATATAACTTTAGTGCCTACTTCATATTTTGATTTAGCATTAGATACAATGACAGATGGATTATAAATTTTATCATGAAATTGTATTGGCTTAATTTTTGTTGTTGAATGTATTGCATTATTGTATTTATCAACCAATTTTTTGTCTATTTAAATCCAATGATAATTTCCAAGTACGTCAAATTGTTCTTAAAGTATTCTATCAAGTCGTTCTACAGCAGATGATTTAATTCAGTAAAAGTTGAATAATGAGTAATGTTATATTTTTCATAAGTTCTTGAAAATCTTTATTATAGAATTCTTTACCATCATCTGTTCGTAAATGTCTTCCAGTTTTCCTATTACATATTTTTTTGGAAGTATCAACTACATTTTTACTAATTTTATCTTTACCTGGATTATTCCAAGCATACACTGAAAAAATTGATTACAGTTAATAAATATTTATGTCCTATATATATATTTCTGAAGTTTTTGTAAGTTCCCTGACTCTGATCCTGCTAGATCAGCTTGCCATAAATCGTCTACACCAAGAGAGGAAACATGTCTTCTCTTAAAAGTTTTTTCTTGTTGGTTTATGTAACTCACTAATAATTTAAGGTCTGGGTGTATCACTTAGCGCCATGCCTACAATATTTAAAAAATTTTCTGTTTTTGGTTTAGGTATTCTGGGAAGACCTTCAGTTCTTTCTCTTTAATTTTTTATGATGATTATTTGTTTCAGTAAAATTTCTCCAATTCAAGCATGAGTTACAGTCAACCCTTTACATGGATTAAAAATTTGTGAACTTTAAATTATTTCACCAAATATGATTAACTTTACAGTTAATTTTAATTTTACATTTAGAAAATTTGATTTGTGTACTATTCTTGATTGACTACTAATATTTACTCTTGTAGCTTTTACTGTAAAATCAGAATCACCAAATTACAAATCTTTGTTCATATTTTAACCAACAACAATAATTCTTTTAAGCCCAGAATCATATGCATTTCTACTCTGTTTCACCTAACTAAAGAAAATTTAAGAGCTTTATGCATGCTTTTCACCTTTTAATTAAGACTTTTAAAGAGGTATGGTTAACATGATGAATGTGCATAATGATTTGATTAATATGTTTTGTAGTGACATAACTACTGAATTGTGTTAAAGTACTTATATACTCAGTTTTGATAACGACATTGGCTAATTAGTTTCTAAAATTGTTAGGCAACTGCACCATAATCATTTGCAGGATCTTTTATGTCTACTAATCTTGTACCTTTAAAATCAATACAGCCTTCAGTTGCTTAAAACATCCTACCTAATCCATTTTAAAATTGTTTCACTAAGTTTTCTGGTTTTGGATCAATGTTAGCTAGTTAAGTACTTTTTTTACTGTAAAGGTTCTAGTTCCTCAGATTTTATTTTAACGTTTTTCAATAACTGCTTGTTTAGCTTGCTTCAAAAAATGTCCATTTACTATATTCAGAATTTCATTAGACTTGTAATTAACTGACATCAGTTTTAAAATGAATATACAAGAATGGCCACAGATTAGTTGATTAAAATTTTGTTTCAGTTGCCTATTAAAGTACAACTCACTTGAGTCAAGATATTTAACCACTTCTTGAGGAATATTTCCTCCAGATGAATCAAATGTGAACCAGCATGATCACATGAGACTAAATTAGCTATTTCAGATTCATGTTCTCTAGGATGGTTAGGTAATTCATCAAATATAAAATACTGAGAAGGTATTTGATTTTTAATTGTTTAGCAAGTTTTCCTGTGACAAAATTACTTGATGCATTGGGATACATATAAATTATTTTTTTCATTTTCTTATATTTGGGCGCCAGCCTTCTTCTCTGTTGCTAAGTTATGTCTTTTTTGTTCTTCTAATTCTTTATTGTCATTTTTCTTGTCCATTACTACTTTTGAAATTCCATCTACTCCATAAGCTAGTGAACCAATAATTGTTAGATATGAGAATATTACCAATAATGAAAGAAGAAATCCTCCTTCATGTTTCGTTAGTCCTGAACCACTTTTTTAGGTACTTTTTTACATCGATTATATCTAATGTTATGAATAAATTATGACAAGTTTATCTCTCTTTTTGTGCAACACTTAAAACTTATCAGTACAGTTAATTGTTCATTATTGAGTTTAATTTTAGTTGTCTTTGGTTTAGTTCTGTCAATAGGTAGTAAAGTATAATCAATACTGAAGTTATTCATTTCTATAGATAAAAAGATTTATAAAGAAAGCATTTTTTTAGTCCCCAACCATTATCATCAAGTTCAATACCCTTTCCTCATTTTCTGTTTCAATACATTATTGCTCTGAATACTGTAGTAGCCAATTTTCCTTCAACTGACACATCAGAAGCATGCATTCTCTCTTTTGTAGCTAGCTGAAGTTCATCACATGCTTCATGTCTTTTTTTTGTGGCTCTTTATTATCTCCTTAAGCAGTGGCATGTTTTTTGAAATCTTTATTTAATAGATGGCCTATAATTAATCTTTCTTCTAATTTTGTTACAAGACTACAATAATTATACGCAGTGAGACGCATTTCTAATGTTAATTTATTCATTAAAGTATTAAGTAACCCTTTTTGAATATTTTTTATTTTTCCAAAATGTATGTGGCAGTCTACCGTATCTTCCTTCGCCGTCGGCGATGTCGTGGTTACCGTGAGACACCGTTATACCAAGAGGAAAGGTGCGTTGATCTTAGAGCATGAGATATGATGACCTTAAGCCATAGACAACACACAATGGTCACGGTAGCACCTGATTCCAGAATAGCTGCAGTAGTTAAGATCTACGAACTATCCCCTGTTGACCAGGTCCCCAAAACTTAACTCGTAACGAGATCCCTTCAAAGCAAATTGTCATAACGATCGTCTATAAAGGCTTCGTACAACGAGAGTAAATGTTACAGTTTATGGAGTAATAACAGATACGACCAAACTGTCTTGTCTCTTTTGCTTTATTTAACATAACTTCGTTCACAGTTTCATTTCGCATTCACCACTCATTCACCGAAACCCTTTGACGAACAGTTTTGGTTGCTTAACACCAACAGTCAATGATAATGATACAGCTTTTCTCCTTTTTATAAATTGAAGCCCGCTCTCCGTGACATAATAAAAAAAAAACCGGTCTCAATACTGCGTCCCTCGTGAGATGCGAATAGACTTATCCCGGAATTGACCGCCCTGTAGGTGTACTCATTTTAATGACCACACTTCGCTGTCCGCTATTTTGCGTAACTGAATGTCCATTTGTTAGTCTGATTATACACTGTGGCTATTTAAAATTCGCCCCTATATTTTTCACAAAGCACAATTAGCACTTCGTTACTAGTTTCCTTTTTTTTTTCTTCTATGAGTAAACGGAAAAAAAAAGACGCCGTATCATCGGCTTAGTCGATATAAAGCAAAACACCTTAATATGCCCAATTTTACCTCTTCTTATAGGATCGGCTACCTTACTCATTAATTTATTCCATATTATTTCCAATAACGCTAAACAGGTATCGCCGTTATATTTTAATTGTATTCAAAAGCATGTTACTACTATTATGACCGACCAAATCGTAACAAATCGCGCGGCGTGCGTTTTTAACGATAACCTTACGCTATTCAAGTTCCGTTACAGCTGTCTTGACTCGTAATGTTACACGGCCCCCCAGACTGTGATGTCTTGAAGAGGGTTCCAGACAGAACAGGCTTATTTTTTTTGTGTACTGTGACAGGAGAGGGTATTTGTTTCGGCGAATACACTCACTCTCAGATTCACTCAACAAGTCAGTACATACATTCTACAATATTTAAGTTGAATTAATGGGCCTAGACACAATGCCCTTAACTAAATTCCACATTTGTTTATAGGTTGTCTTAGAAACACTTCGCACTAATCACTTCATATTCACACCACATTTTTTTTTCTTGGATGAAGCCCTCAGTTCTTCAACCGACTGTGCAAGGCAGGGATCACAGCCGGGTTTGACGATTGGCATCCTAGGCCAAAACCCTTATTAGGCCACTTGTTTAACCAGAGAGGATCTGATCCTTTTCTTTCCCTCTTAATTCCACTTTTAAATCATCCATCCTCGCTGTCCGGTGAGAGGATAAATCGTATTTCAGCGTCGACATTGTTGCTGATACCAAGAAGGTATCTCATGGAAATTGTCGGTACATTCTTTAATTTTCCTTGTAAGTTAGTATAAGTACGTATTTATCCACTGGTGCTTTTATTTAGTCCACTGAGTGTAGTCTTGGTATCATTCAGTGTTTCTTGAATCTATATTTTGCTCATTATTGATAATATTTCTTCAGGTCTATGTGAGGGAACAAGCCTTTAATTACATCAGTATCACAATCTGCCAGGAGGTAGCTTTCTTCATGAGGTATTTTCATTATTTTATATGGACCTGTATATAAATATTGCCATTTCTTATTCAGTCTTTTCCTGGTTGATGCTTTTGGGTGATTTCTCAATAAAATTTCTTCCCCTACATCATATGTGACTACTTTCTTCACATTTTTATCAAAACGGGTTTTTCTCAATTGTGCTTGATGCTTCAGGTTTTCGTAGACCTTCTTCACCATATCTTCTTTCTTGGTAATCTTTTGTTCTATTGCAGGTAATTTCTTCATCCATTCTGGCACAATACTTTCACCAAAAACTATTTGGTTAGGTGAATAACCTGTCGATAAGTGTGGTAAGTCATTATACACTTTCTGAAATTCATAAATCCAATCGATCCATTTATAATGTTGTTTGGGTACGTACGTCCGTAAAAATCGGTTCAACTCTCGGAAGATTCTATCAACCGGATTTTCACAAGGGTAAAATCTTGAGATGTAAATGTGCTGGATTCCTTGTTCTTTCATAGTGTCTCTCCATACTTTGCTTGTATAATAAGCAGCGTTGTCTGTCAAGATCATTATAGGTTTGCCCAGCTCAGTTATATAGTTGTTGATAAATTTGCATAACATGGGTCGAACATGGAGATTTTTCAAAGGATATAATTTCACATATTTTGAAAAGAGATCATAGAAAGCCAATACATATTTGAACCGTCCACGTGTCACAGGACATGGCCCACAGACATCAAATGACACCAACATTAAAGGTTGTTGTGGGATGATAGGATGTAATTCTATCTTCTGACAATAGTTTATGGGTTTCGCCTTCTGACATATTTTGCACTTCTTAATAATATTTGTAGCTATACGTCCCAAATTTGGATGATAGCAGTATTGTGCTATTTTGGCTGTACATTTAGCGGAACCAAAATGACCCCAATTCAAGTGAGTGTACCATACTAGTGATTCTAAATATTTATTTGGACCACAAACTTTCACAAACATCTTCTTCATCCTTCCTCCGATACAATATTCCGGATTTTAATTGATACTGTTCTTGAGACTGACTTAGCGTTTCGCTTTCAACAGCATGCCTAATGGCTTTCCACAACTTATCATCTTCTTGCAGTTGTGGAAGACTTCGAGATAGCTGTGAAATCTGCCTCTCACAATATTGCCTTGATAAATTCATGACTTTAAAGTCAATAGTCCGTTCTTCACACTCGTCAGCATTCTTTCTTTTCGGTAGTCTTGAAAGAGCATCGGCTATGATGTTGTCTTTCCCTCTGATGTATTTGAGCGTAATATCATATTCTTGCAGTAGCAAGGCCCACCGGGTTAAACATAAATGGAACGTCCTCCTGTTAAAATAAAAGATAAAGCTTTGTGGTCGCAGAATACAATGATCTTCTTTCCATATACAAAATAGCGAAACTTTCTAAGGGACCAGACCACGGCCAGTACTTCCAATTCAGTAGTACAATATGCACGTTCACAGCTAGAGAGTGTTCTGCTGGCAAACCCAGTTATCTTGATGTTACTGATATCTTCTGGATTGTCCATCTGGAAAAGAGTGGCACCCAATCCTGTTTCAGAAGCATTCGCAGCAATATAAAAATCTTGATCAAGTCTCGGATGATGTAACAGTTTGCGTGCATTCGGAATTCCACTCCCACATGACATTTTTTCTTAACAGCCGTAACAAACAGTCTTGGCTTCCTAACTGATTAGGTAAAAATCGTCGAAAAAATGAAACTAAGCCGATAAATGACTTTAATTCCGTTCTGTTCTTTGGATAAGCACATCTGTTAATCGCATCCATCTTTTTAGGATTTGGTTTTATCCCCTCAGGAGTGATTATATGTCCAAGAAATTTCAATTGGTTATGAGCAAACTTGGATTTTCTCAAATTTACAGTAACTCCGTATTCCAAAAATTTCGCAAAAACTCTTCTTAATAAGTCCAAATGTTCCTCCCAAGTTTCAGAAGCAGTTAGCAAATCATCCACATATAAAGTAACTTCATTGAAAAGGTCTCTGCCCAGTACGGTATCTAATGCCGATATGAAAACACCACCGCTTATTTTCAACCGAAATGGCATGACAGTAAACTGGTAACTTTGGCCCAGAAAAACGAATGCAGTATATTTTCTAGATTCTTTCGATATTCTAGTTTGCCAATAAGAACTATGCATATCCAAAGAGGTTAAGAAGCGGGCACCATAAAACTTTTGTACTAACTCTTCTAGGTTCTCCGGTCGTGTTTGTACAGGTATAATGATCTTATTGATCTCTCTGGCATCCAACACCAATCTGATGTCACCATTGGGTTTAATTACCGCCACAAGAGGGTTACAATATTCAGAATCTGAGGGCTCAATAATACCCCATTCTAACATTTTATTGATTTCCTTTCTGACTACTTCTTTCTTTGTCCATGGGATAGAATAGGAATGTGCAGGGAGGAGACCCCCAAGAGGGATCATTGCCGACCAAAATTTTATTTAAATAAATTTTCAATGCATAATGTTCGGCCGTAGCCGGCTTGGGCATACTGTGGTGGAAGGTGCTGGCCGGAAGACCATGGTCGGCACATTCCTGCCACGTGCTCCTCGGTCAGACTCAAGTCCCACGGGTTGGTTGCGCTGACGGGGGCACGCTACTAGCAAGGCGCGTTGGCGGAATCAATCCTCCAATCAGAGACTAATCGTGTGATCACGTGGGGACGCGGCCGAGAGCGGCGAGGGCGGCTTGGAAACAGCTCCGCGCTCTCTTAGCTTCTGACCTCGGCCCCGAGTAGTCGCTCCTCTAGTCTCTGCTTCTCTGATGAGCAGACGGCAACCCCTCTTGGGGCTGCTCAGCCCTACGTAGGCACCACTGTACCATCATTACAAGAATAAACTGGGTCCATTCCACTCAATTAATTTTCATTTTACAACGCCCTCCGCTCCTGACTTCTATCCTGACGAACAAATGGTGTCAGAAGTGGGATGCGACCCACCTTACGGTTGTAAAATCAACTTATCAGTTGAGTATGAGTACTATGAAGGGGCCGAGTTTGAGCAATTAAGGGAAACTAGACCGAACGTGGCGAGGCTGCAGCGCGCCATGCGCGTGCCAGCCGGTCGCCTGCGTTGCAGAATGTGCGTGGCCGCGCACTAGCGCGCCACAAGCGTGACGCAGTTCGCCGCCGGACGCGAGCCGAGGAGGGTCCGCGATGCAGTCACGCTCGCCGCCGCCGCCGCCGCCGCCGCTGTCCGTAGCTGCCACGGGCCACCGCCTGCGCCAGGGTCCGGGGTGCGGCCCTCGCGCCGCCCCGCCGTCGCAGCTGTCCATGCTGTCGCCCGCCGCCTGCTGCGCCCACGAGTGATCAACGCGCCTGCCGCCGCTCGTCGACACCGCCGCCGTCCGTCGTCTGCACGCCACCAAATAATGTAAGTCGCTAGCGACGCTACGGTGGAGTAGATGCCCACACTATTGTAACATGCCGATCACCAGGCAGCAATCGGAGGCAGGAGCAGCCGGAGCGGACGAAGATCCCCTCTTGGCGCTGCAGTCCCAGTTAAATCAATTAATTCTAACTAACGCGGAGCTTAAGCAACAGATAGATGATCTTAAAATGGCTTCTCCGCAATCTAGTGTTGCTAAGCCAGTGCTAGTGGAAGAACAGCTGAAGCAGGTGATTCCACCACTCACTAGTGCAGAATCACCTGTGGCAGTAGCCACCTCTACTTTGGTGCAGAGCTTCCCAGCAGTAGCGTTCATTCCGGCGTTCGCTGGAAAGCCGCACGAGGATATTCAAACGTTTGTCCAGAATATCCAGGACATCGGAAACCTTTGCGGTTGGCCAGATGAATTTCTCTTAAACGTGATGAAAATGAAACTCACCGGCGAAGCGCGGAACTACGTGCAGTCGGTCGAGAGCTTGAAAAATGCCCCTACCTTCCAGTCCCTTGCAACAGGGTTGATTGAAAGGTATACAGACAAACGTGGTACTAGTTACTATCGCGACCTGCTTTCCACCCTCAAGCAAAAAGCGGGTGAAGATTTAGAAGCATTCGCGGACAGGATTCGAAGCGTTGCATGCCACACGTACGCACTAAGTGCCAGTTCTGCTCGTAACGAAGTTCTGTTGGAAGAATCAGAATGTCGTGCGATAGACGTGTTTATTCGTGGCATAAACCCTCAAATAGGGGGCGAAATCAAGGTAGCTTCCCCCCGCACCTTACACGAAGCCGTGCGATTAGCACTCTTGAGAGAGGAGGCGAGCCGATTTGTGGCCGTCTCCGCGCGGCAAAGTGAGCCCCGACGTGTCTTTTCGAACGATACTAAGTGTGGGCGCTGTAATAGACAAGGACATGTGGCAGAGCAATGTCGCGTGCCATATTGTCATCAGTGCAGGAACATGGGCCACCAAAGCGTGCATTGTCCAAATAGTAGGCCACAACCGCCTGCAAATTCCAGGCGAAATGCAAACCAACCACAGAATTCGGGAAACGGCCGCGGGGCAGGAAGTGCCACCCCTCCCGGTCCCCGTTAAAAATAGTGACCCCCCTAGTTGATAAGGGAATCACGCAGGTGGCAAGCGTGGTTGTCGATGGTGTTAGAGGCCGCAAACCAATACGCGTGCTAATTGACACAGGCGCACAGATCAGCTTGGCATTTTTATCGAAGAGAGATAAAAGAACTTTGCAACCGCCGCGGTACCATATCAGTGGTATTGGTCCCGGCATAGTGAAACCTGATGGCAGCTGTTGCGTTGAGTTCACGTTGGACTCCACAGAATATGCTTTTACGATGGAGGTTGTACGAAACAGGCGCACGGATTACGACATCATCCTAGGAAGTGACTTTCTGCGTCATTTCCAGGGGGTTATTGACTATAGGTTGAATACCGTCCAATTCGGCGACAACGTGCACTGTTTTGGACGTGACTGCACGTTGCGGGCGAGCGGAGCTGGGAAAAAAGGATCCGTTTCCCAAGTTTCGGAGTCTCCCGTAACGATGCTAAAAGCCGATAATCCCGTGGAGATACCAGAAGGCACAGGAAAGATCCTTTGGGTGCCTGTCGGGATACGTGAATCCGAAGAGGTTCATTTCTTGGTAGATCCACTCTGCCAGAATGAAACTCTTGACCAGATGCAGGTCCACGTAAAACGTAGCCTGTGCAAAGCACAGCAAGTACAGAAAGAAAATTGCGTACCCGTGTGTTTAGACAATTTTAGTCACAAGCAAGCTTTCATACCGCGTGGTACAGTATTAGCCAGCTTACAGGTTATCCCAGAAGATAAGTTGTCAAAGAGAACCCCTTCTCTGAAAAAGAAAAAGACTGCTGCCGCCTCTCAACACCTTTTGACAATCACGTCACATCTGACAGATAAGTTTAAAGCTAAGCTTAGTCATCTCCCATTGCATGAACAAAAGCTAATAAATGAAGTGTTGAATGAGTATTCATGGTTGTTTGAAGACAGGAAATATTTACCAGCAACAGATCTAATCCAACATGAGATTCCAACCGGAAATGCTAGGCCAATAGCTCAAAAAGGGTACCGAATTCCCTACCATCTTCAGTCAGTGGTAGAGGAAACTATACAACAGCAACTAGAAGCAGGAATAATACAACCCTCTTCTAGTGCGTGGTCTAGCCCAATTGTAGTCGTTCCAAAGAAATCTATAGACGGAGAAAAATCCTATCGCCTCTGTGTAGACATGCGAGCAGTAAACAAAGTTACTACTCCAGATCATTATCCATTACCCCGGATCGATGAAACACTCGATCGTCTGGGCAATTGCCGGTACTTCACAACATTAGACATGCGCAGTGGGTATCATCAAATTCCAATTGCTCCTGAAGATCGAGCTAAGACAGCTTTTGTAGTTCCTGGCGGCTTATATGAATTCTTAAGGATGCCTTTCGGGCTTCGCAACGCACCAGCAACCTTTCAGCGATTTGCAGATCTGCTATTACGTGGGTTGAAACCTACTATGTGCCTTGTGTATCTTGATGATATAATTATATTTTCAAAATCCATTGCTGAACATGCTGAACATCTACGCAGTGTACTGTTGCGCTTGCAAAATGCTAATTTAAGCTTAAAATTAGAAAAATGTTCTTTTGCTCAATCACAAGTGCAGTATTTAGGTCATGTCATCAGTTCCAGCGGAGTCAAACCAGATCCACGATTAACTGAAGCAGTAGACACTTTTTCTATTCCAACAAATTTAAAGGAATTACAATCCTTCCTTGGCCTTGCAAATTATTACCGCCGTTTTGTTAAAGATTATGCTACTATTACCAAACCACTTACTAAATTGTTGAAAAAGGATACTCCTTTTGTTTGGACGGATGAATGTTCGACCGCCTTTCAAACAGTGAAAACTATTTTAACTAGTTCACCTCTGCTTGTTTACCCAGACTTCGCTGAACCTTTTATTTTATCTTGTGACGCATCTGATTTTGCTGTAGGATGTGTCCTAAGCCAAGTGCAAGATGGTGAGGAAAAACCCGTTGGGTATGCCTCTCGTCAACTGAATAAAGCAGAAACTAATTACAGTACTACAGAAAAGGAATTGCTTGCCCTTCTTTTTGGAATTAATTATTTTAGATGTTACCTCTATGGTCGCAAATTTACAGTTCTTACCGATCACTCTGCTCTGCAGTGGTTATTGAATCTTAAAGACCCTAGCAGCAAACTTATGCGCTGGGCCATGAAACTGTCAGAATATGATTTTGAAGTTCGGCACAAGCCTGGTCGGTTGCATCAAAATGCTGATGCGTTAAGCAGAAAAGTGCGTGTCATTGAATCAGATGAGGTATCAATTGAAGAGTTAAAAGAAGCACAGCAGGTGGACGTTCAATGTCAAAGATACGCCACCTTCCCAGAATTTGAAGTAATAGACAACCTTTTGTATCGCAGAACTCCACATGGGAATCGTTTGGTAATACCGGAATGCTTGCAGCAACGTATAATACGGCAATGCCATGATACCATCCAAGCATGTCACAGCGGAAAACGCGCTACAAACGCTCGAATTGCGACACGTTATTGGTGGCAATACCGACAACGTGATGTGGACAGGTATGTAAGATCTTGCCTGCCGTGTGCACAACGAGCACAAAATAGGCATCCGCGAGTGCCGCTGCAAACACTTCCTCAGGCATCTTCACCCTTCGAAATTCTTGCTTTAGATTTCCAAGGTCCTTTTCCACAGTCGCAACAAGGTAACAAATACATTTTGTCTATTATTGATCACTTTTCACGTTATCTAATTTTGGTTCCCCTCCCCGACATGACAGCTGAAACTGTGGCGAGAGAGTTTGTAAATCGTGTGATACTGCCTTTTGGAAGTCCTGATGCCATTTTAACGGATCAAGGAACCAATTTCATGTCTGCTTTATTTGTACAAGTTTGTAAATTATTAAGAATCAAAAAATGGCGTACAACTCCCTTCCATCCTAAAGCTAACGGTCGCGTTGAACGCGTACATCGTACAATTTGTAAAATGTTATCCTATTATGTTGCAAAAACGCACGCTGATTGGGACAGATATGTACCGTATATTTCTTCTGCATACAACACCCGAATACATGAATCCACAGGGTATACCCCTTACGAAGCTGTGTTTGGACGGCCGATGAATTCGCCGTTCGAAATAGACAAACTACCTCAAGGTGTAGAAATAAAGGAAGTAAAAGGTTTAGCCCGCCGGCTAAAAGCGATCTGGTATAAGGTAAAGAGGAATAATATCAAAGCTACTAATAAACAGTTGCACAGGCAGAACAAAAATGCTGTTTTACCGACTTATCAGACAGGTGATTTAGTGTTACTACGAAACCCGGCAATCAAAAAGGGACGAACTAAAAAGTTCTCTCCCCGCTTTGAAGGCCCGTATCGGATTGTACGGTTGACCTCACCAGTCAATGCAGAACTGCAATTAACCGATCGTACGGTGATAGTGCACTTTGACCGCCTGCAACCTTACCACGGTAGGGCTGTGTCACCACAACAGGTCGCAGCCCCCGATCCGCCTGTGTCACCTCCACCTCAAGTAGAACAAAAACGAAATAAAAAACGGAGGAGATTACCTCCACAGGGTTGTAGATACCCTCTGCGGAATCGACACCCTTATGGGTTGAGGTCGCGTGATTAATCACGCCTAGTTAGAGTTTTATGATATGTTCTATTGCAGCTTAGTTTAAGTCATTTTCTCCAGGGACTTGGAAGCAAGATGTGCCTGGCCACCACGGAGTTCCCAGCCATTCTCAATTGTCAGTTTCCAGTCCTGTCATGTATTTTTGCTCATTTTTATATGTATGATTATGTTTTATGTTTTGCAAGCAATGCCACGCATTAGACGTCACGCAACTGACTTGCTTCAAATGCAACCATTACACTTGGTGTTGGCAGAACCGCGGCTGCTAACTCCGAATAATATTCTTCAATGTCCTCTATTGCCATCTATTTGGCAAACCAGTACATGTGGAGTATTTTTACTCCGAGCTTTTCTTAATACTTGTTACGTTGACGTCTAGTGTATTGTACTATATGTCCTAGTTCTGTATTTGCTGCAGCTAATCGTAAGTAATCGGAACAGATAAAGCCAGGACTTGAAATGCATACGCCTCGTACGCTTTGTTTACGGGACCAGCTGTTGGCGGGGCATAACATCAGCTGTCGCCTCCCCTCCTCTTCAGCGCTGTCCCTTCTCCTCGCCAAGAACTGGCCAGCGGCCATCATTCCTTCTCAGCCAGTAACAGCGCTCCGCGCGATGACGTATCTTATCACCACGTGCGCTGCCGCCTCCAGCGTCTCAACACGCGGAGCGTCCGAGTAGTTACAAAAACAAATCGCAAATTACTGCCCTATCCTCTGTGTATGACAGACTACAATGCACTTACCATCAGTTTATATAACTAACAGCCTTTTTTAAAAAAAAAAAAAAAAACTCTTATGCTAGATAATTAGCAATTTCTAATTCATCGTTATTTCTGGTACACGCTAAGCGCGTGATATTTGTCGCTGCAGTAGCGGCCGGTCTCTCGCGGCTACACGCCTTCTCACATAACCGCTGACGTGCCGTTGCCTACTCCGCACCTACGCGTGCGCTGCGCTCTCGCTAACAGCTCCAAGCTGGTTTCTTTCATGCATCCGGAAGACACGGCAAACAAAATTCATTCAAACATCCCAATAAATCTTAACATAAATATTAAATAGATGTGATTCATTGTTTAAATTCTTTTCCTCGTTTTGTTTCACATTAGCTGGATAAATCACACGAAGTTCTTAACGATTTACATTATTCTGCATACCTTAGTCTGCCAATCCTATAAGTGAAATTTCACTACTGCTTTGATTCATTGTGTAAGCTACAAACTACAGCCCTAACCCTCTTACACATCGAACTGCCTTGGACAAGGCCAGATATGGGCAAACCAATGCAATGCCACGGGTTTTTCACGCTACTGACGAGGCACAAACGACCAATCGTCCGGGCTGCCGTATATCGGTGGACGATTGTTCCTTGGTTGCTACGCAGTTATTTTTGCCCTCCCCATTTATTTTACTCTACCGCCGTGGTCATTGTTCTATCCTGTTTTCCTTCTTCTGTCGATGAGGAGGCCCCTACAACATGTTAGGTACCCTCTTCCGACAGTACCGGTCTTTTAGTCTTACCACCATTTACACCGAGATATTGCTCTCCCTTGTTGCAGTCTTGCCCCAAAATATCGGCCAATGATCCATTGTGAGATACGTACTTTGCCTCTAATTAGCCGGTGATGTAAGCGCTACGGGAACTGTGTCTAGTTGTCCTTTCAGTTCAATTTGTTATCATCAGTTTTAAAACTAACACACACGCAGCCTAGCAGCCAGCCCCAAGTGGCCAGTGTTGCATGTTAATGTTGAGCGTTCCGACTACTTGCAGCATTATTATTATACATCATTGTGTTTTTATTTTCCTGTCAATATATGTCATTGTGTTTAATTATGTCATTATGCTAGCACTAGTGATTTATAGTTCATGATTTTCATTTTATGTAGTGTTATGTACTGCGCGCTCAAAAAGTGACGCTATTTATGCATGTATGCTATTCTAGCTTCAGAGCTATTTTTATTGCTTGAACAGTCGACATTTCCCTAGTACAGCAGGTCGCTAATAACGCCGCTGATACTTTTATTACATGTATCGCAGGAAACCCATGTGCCTACACTAATTCTTATTAAGTCAGACGGACGCCCTTAGGCCCGCTTAACCACGGTATCGCAGATAGCTCCAATGCACTGCCTACCCCTCAATTATTAGACAGGTTGCCTTAGCACTGTCCGCAGGTTGCCCCATTGCCCTGCAAATTATATAATCATCAATCCAAGTCTGCAGATTGCACTAATGCACTGCTGAACTTAATAGTCGAGTCACTCGCAGGTAGCTCATACGCACTGCGAACTTGTACTTACACGTCACCGAATCCTAGGCTCCTCGGTTGACCACAAAACAATTCATACATCAATTACCGTGAGACAATTTGCACTCACACTACGCCTTTGGCACTCAACCACAAATGAACTGAGCCCCAGACGCTCTTTTATTACATTTTATACAAAGCCACCGTCTTCTAGATGGCAATTCCATTGCAAAATCATCGGATTCTGCCAAAGATTCAGATACCGTTCCCCAGATGGCAGCCTTTTCCGTTGCTGAACGGATTAGTTGCTTTTCACCATCTGAGAGTGCAAACTGCACTTTTAAGAACAATGTTGTTACATACACACACTGTCGGATTTTACTGACGTAGTCCCTTATGCACTTCGTCAACCGACTAAAAAAAAAAAAAAGAAAAAAACAACTTCCCCTGACGGATTTCGTATCCGATTCGGAAGTTTACATTCGGGAAATATCCTCTTTATTTTATTTCTTGTCAATTATTATTACTTCAATGTCATGTTTTATTGTTATCAATTTATAGTTATGATTAATGTTAGTACACTTTATGGTTATACGCTATTTTTGTGTCATATTCGGTATTCCCTTTTAAGTTTCATTGTTTCTCGACTGGAAGTATCTCTGATAGCACCTATTGGCCTTCAATTCGTATCCGCCATCAGCTACCGTTAGGCACACATTTACACAACACTTCATACGCCAATAACAACTAACAACACACTCACACTGTTCATATCCACACTACCTTGGTGTAACTTGTTGATGTTACCAGACCTCTATTGTCATATACTAAGTACATGAACAAGGCTTTTATGGTTTATGCCCTCCGCTCTTCGGAAGGGGAAAGGGAAGTACGTACATATGTACGTCTTGTTCAGTAGCAGTTTCTTTTAATCAATAACGTAGTCAATTTACCTGTTGAACACTTAAGTTGTTCTGTTAAAATGGAATCAAACGTCTTTGTGACATCAGCTATTTGTGTATTATTGCTTTTCAATAAACTGTTACTTTTAAGTTGCACTTACAATGTCTTAGTCTCGGACGCAGAGCCACTAGCGCGCTCTGACGCTGTTATCTGAGCTCAGCACTCTGCCGGCTCAGCGCTGATAAAGCTGCGCTGCGCCGCCTCCACTGCTTCACACCCAGCCTCTGTATTCACGAGCAACAGACTCGCTCTCGCTAACATTCATTTCCGACTTCTATTGACCACTTCTGTAAGTAAAGATCCTTTGATTATTGAGTTAACTTAAGTTGTCCTACCCTCATTCGGGTTTTCTACAGCTGAAAAACCACTCAATATTATTTCTGAAATTTATGAAGTACTTCACCTGTCTCGCCGTGTCGAACCTTAGCGGGGTGGGTGCCCCTGCGTAGTGGCCAATGCGTGGGAGGTGCCTAGGCTGTGCGGGTTTACACCGCGATCACAGGATTCCTTCTCATTTTATTCATTCAAAAAAAAAAAAAAAAAAAAAAAAAAAGAAAAAAAAAACTTTCTTCGTACAAAATCTCAAATTAATTGATGACACTTGGCCTTCGTCCCATAGCAGGTAGAAAAATTTTTCCAGCGAGTTACGCTTAGTCTGCGCTGCGTAGTACTGCCTCCGCGTTCAGCGTCTTTTTTGCTGACGCGTGATTGATCAGCGGATACTCGGTGTCGAATTACACCATTGTCTTGCCGCCTTGCTACCCCCACGGCTGCCAAACTGTTGGTTGCCTGCCGTGATTCTACTTCGTGGCCTTCTTCATCAGTAAGCGTGACTGAACGGGTCCATCGTCGCTACTTGCCAGGTAATTACTGCTACAACGTTATACCCCCTCCGTCATCTCTGAATTACTCATCAAGTAAGCCAGGAAATTTTTACGTCTAGGGGCACTAATACTTTCTCTCGAAGTCGACCGTTATCAACATTGGAAGCTGAAAGCAACCTCCCCTTTTACTATGCTGCATTGGAGGTCCGACTTACCCGTAATTCTGACGGTATTCGGATGCGAATGAGGTTGCCAATCACGTGCGCAAATTGCGAATACGAGTGCTATCAAATATACACTTTTCCAGTCTCTTGGGCTACCCTTCATCACCATGTTGTTTGGCAGACTCAAGAATTTTTAATAGTTAGTCGGGATCGACAAACTCACGCCACTCTCACTCGCGCTGAACTATCCAGTTGCTTCCATACAACACATTACTTATGCTCCACGCTAATTTTACACACTAACGCTACTGAGTGCGAGATGTCACTGTTTTTAGCTGAAACTACTACCCCTCCATGTCCTCGTGTTCTAGTCTCACTTCGTCAACTAATAATTCAGCCTGTTGGCAACAGTTTTCTGTTCGCTGTTCCACAGACTGTCACCGCCACCCTGGTGTGCCACCGTTCAATGTCAGAGACTGAATCGTACCGGATAACACTGAATAATAGTGGCCTAGTGTATAATAGTTCAAGATGTGACGTATACGCTGCTTCTATGAGGATATCAGCTCAATTGCACTCCACCTTTCATGTCACCATTCCCACATTTACCTTATACCTTCCTGAACTCTCTTTTAAAATCCATCACCATGAGAAGCTGAAGAATTTACCGAATACCAATGATTCAGATCTACTCCAATCGATCAATCATCTCCTTACCCAGGAACACAACCAAGTTGCTCTTGACCGAGTGGCCTCACATATTGCTGATTGGCACCAAACCAAGCGATTAACCACCGTTGTATTGCCCAGCGCTGGTTCGGTAATCATCACTGTAATAATTCTGATTATAGTATCCTGGATACTCTGTAAAAGAGGGTTTTGCAAATGTTTCACTTCCTTCCGAGAAGTAGTACCACCCCCACAACCTGAAGGTGAATATCACACCTGAAACTACCTGCCAACCTTGGTGCATGCGATCAGGCATGACCCCCCCCCTTAGAATTAAGTTGTAGTCTAGGTGTCAGGTCAATGAACTAATTTTGTAATGGATTTGTATTTCTATGTAAAGTCTATGGAATCACAATTTAACTGTCGAGTTTTAACCCTCATGTAAGTTATTTTGTTTTCTCTTTAAATTTTTGTCATTCTGTAATGTTCTCGTTCACCCACTTGGGCAATTATCATTGTAATCCTAGATTTAAGAACTCAAAGTAATATTACGGGGAAAAACCCCCTTGTGACTATTAGGCCTGGGAGCATTCTCTCACCCCCACGAGGGTGGAGTGTTTCAGTGTGCTGTGCTCCGGTGCCCCTCATCAACGCCTGGGTACACACCACCACTGATACCGCCGACACACATTCACAGCATGGCGCCGCCCCACTGCCGTCGCACCAACTTCACAAGTTTGTTATTCAAGAGCCTTCCCTCAGGCCCTTCAGGCCACTTTGTAACATTTGCACATATTAATATCACTATGTTATGGGACCCTTCATAATGATCATATATTTTTTTAAATGGAATAATCGATTAGAATAAGCTCATTCATTTTCATCCAGAGAGCCTTCTTCGGAAGGGGAAAGGATGTGCAGGGAGGAGACCCCCAAGAGGGATCATTGCCGACCAAAATTTTATTTAAATAAATTTTCAATGCATAATGTTCGGCCGTAGCCGGCTTGGGCATACTGTGGTGGAAGGTGCTGGCCGGAAGACCATGGTCGGCACATTCCTGCCACGTGCTCCTCGGTCAGACTCAAGTCCCACGGGTTGGTTGCGCTGACGGGGGCACGCTACTAGCAAGGCGCGTTGGCGGAATCAATCCTCCAATCAGAGACTAATCGTGTGATCACGTGGGGACGCGGCCGAGAGCGGCGAGGGCGGCTTGGAAACAGCTCCGCGCTCTCTTAGCTTCTGACCTCGGCCCCGAGTAGTCGCTCCTCTAGTCTCTGCCTCTCTGATGAGCAGACGGCAACCCCTCTTGGGGCTGCTCAGCCCTACGTAGGCACCACTGTACCATCATTACAAGAATAAACTGGGTCCATTCCACTCAATTAATTTTCATTTTACAACGCCCTCCGCTCCTGACTTCTATCCTGACGAACAGGAAGTACGACAAAATGGTTTATGTGCATACGTCTTTATATGGTATTCAGAGTCTTTTATTATACCCGGACGTTTACTAAAAATTGACTGATATGCTTCCAACAAATAGTACAGTTCATCCCTTTGGATAACAGATAAATATTCTGATTCTAACACCTTTTCCTGCAATGACATTTTATCCATCATTTCTTCAGAACATTCAATAAGGCATATATCATACACATTTTCATCATCAATACTGACATATTTTACCACTAGATTCATACACAATTGATTTGGAATTACTCGGCCCTTTCTCAGGGTGGTTGTCAAAACATTACCATTGGAATTAAATATACATTCACCTTTCTCTAGATTAATGATTGCACCGGTCTCACATAAAAAATCCAAACCCCAGATACATGGTACTGTCATTTTAGGAACAAGCAGGAATGTACTTTCTATTTGAGCCCCCTGTATTGTAACATCAACACGTACCTGTTTCACAACTTTTTGCATTTTTGCGCTGAACGCGCCAGACACGGTACATCCTGTGATAGGAAAAATGGGGATTTTTACCCCTCGACTTATCTGTTTTAAACAGTCCAACGTCATGACACAAATAGTTGCTCCAGTATCAATTAATATTTCAACATCAACATTATTTATACTTGTTGGAATTGTTGTTGTTGTTGTGGTCTTCAGTCCTGTGACTGGTTTGATGCAGCTCTCCATGCTACTCTATCCTGTGCAAGCTTCTTCATCTCCCAGTACCTACTGCAACCTACATCCTTCTGTATCTGTTTAGTGTATTCATCTCTTGGTCTCCCCCTACGATTTTTACCCTCCACGCTGCCCTCCAATACTAAATTGGTGATCCCTTGATGTCTCAGAACATGTCCTACCAACCGATCCCTTCTACTGGTCAAGTTGTGCCACAAATTTCTCTTCTCCCAAATCCTATTCAATACTTCCTCATTAGTTATGTGATCTACCCATCTAATCATCAGCATTCTTCTGTAGCACCACACTTCGAAAGCTTCTATTCTCTTCTTGTCAAAACTATTTACCGTCCATGTTTCACTTCCATACATGGCTACACTCCATACAAATACTTTCAGAAATGACTTCCTGACACTTAAATCTATACTCGAAGTTAACAAATTTCTCTTCTTCAGAAACGCTTTCCTTGCCATTGCCAGTCTACATTTTATATCCTCTCTACTTCGACCATCATCAGTTATTTTGCTCCCCAAATAGCAAAACTCCTTTACTATTTTAAGTGTCTTATTTCCTAATCTAATATTCTCAACATCACCCGACTTAATTCGACTACATTCCATAATGCTCGTTTTGCTTTTGTTGATGTTCATCTCATATCCTCCCTTCAAGACACTGTCCATTCCGTTCAACTGCTCTTCCAAGTCCTTTGCTGTCTCTGACAGAATTACAATGTCATCGGCGAACCTCAAAGTTTTTATTTCTTCTCCATGGATTTTAATACCTACTCCGAATTTTTCTTTTGTTTCCTTTACTGCTTGCTCAATATACAGATTGAATAACACCGGGGAGAGGCTACAACCCTGTCTCACTCCCTTCCCAACCGCTGCTTCCCTTTCATGTCCCTCGACTCTTATAACTGCCATCTGGTTTCTGTACAAATTGTAAATAGCCTTTCGCTCCCTGCATTTTACCCCTGCCACCCTTAGAATTTGAAAGAGAGTATTCCAATCAACATTGTCAAAAGCTTTCTCTAAGTCTACAAATGCTAGAAACGTAGGTTTGCCTTTCCTTAATCTTTCTTCTAAGATAAGTCGCAAGGTCAGTATTGCCTCACGTGTTCCAGTATTTCTACGGAATCCAAACTGATCTTTCCCGAGGTCGGCTTCTACTAGTTTTTCCATTCGTCTGCAAAGAATTCGTGTTAGCATTTTGCAGCTGTGGCTTATTAAACTGATTGTTCGGTAATTTTCACATCTGTCAACACCTGCTCTCTTTGGGATTGGTATTATTATATTCTTCTTGAAGTCTGAGGGTACTTCGCCTGTTTTATACATCTTGCTCACCAGATGGTAGAGTTTTGTCAGGACTGGCTCTCTCAAGACTGTCAGTAGTTCTAATGGAATGTTGTCTAATCCCGGGGCCTTGTTTCGGCGCAGGTCTTTCAGTGCTCTGTCAAACTCTTCACGCAGTATCTTATCTCCCATTTCATCTTCATCTACATCCTCTTCCATTTCCATAATATTGTCCTCAAGTACATCGCCCTTGTATAGACGCTCTATATACTCCTTCCACCTTTCTGGCTTCCCTTCTTTGCTTAGAACTGGGTTGCCATCTGAGCTCTTGATATTCATACAAGTGGTTCTCTTCTCTCCAAAGGTCTCTTTAATTTTCCTATAGGCAGTATCTATCTTACCCCTAGTGAGATAAGCCTCTACATCCTTACATTTGTCCTCTAGCCATCCCTGCTTAGCCATTTTGCACTTCCTGTCGATCTCGTTTTTGAGACGTTTGTATTCCTTTTTGCCTGCTTCATTTACTGCATTTTTATATTTTCTCCTTTCATCAATTAAATTCAATATTTCTTCTGTTACCCAAGGATTTCTACTAGCCCTCGTCTTTTTACCTACTTGATCCTCTGCTGCCTTCACTATTTCATCCCTCAAACCTACCCATTCTTCTTCTAATGTATTTCTTTCCCCCGTTCCTGTCAATTGTTCCCTTATGCTCTCCCTGAAACTCTGTACAACCTCTGGTTTAGTCAGTTTATCCAGGTCCCATCTCCTTAAATTCCCACCTTTTTGCAGTTTCTTCAGTTTTAATCTACAGGTCATAACCAATACATTGTGGTCAGAGTCCACATCTGCACCTGGAAATGTCTTACAATTTAAAACCTGTTTCCTAAATCTCTGTCTTACCATTATATAATCTATCTGATACCTTTTAGTATCTCCTGGGTTCTTCCATGTATACATTGTTGGAATTATTGCCTGTAAAATTTGTCCACATTTATTAGAAACTTCAGGTTTTTCTTCAATTAACTCATTCCTTATATCCTGATCATTATTGTACCTTAATACTCTCACTTCAAATTGATGCCTGCCTTCCTTCTCCTTTCCAGTTATCCTAGGAAGGCATTTGGTGACTGGTATTAGTTTAATCCATCCCGTTGAGTCATCGGTGGGGATTCATGAACTTCCACAATCCGTACAGTATGATCCGAGTAATGGTATTCACCCCGTCGCACATTGGAGGCTCCTTCGCCCATTGGTATAACTCCTTGTGCTGGATGAGGACTTGAGGCATTTGTTCCATCCTGCCGATGAACATTATGCTTCGAATTATCTTCCCAAGGTCGAATGCAATTGGGTTCATCATTTGGGTACCTGTTACTCTTATTAATATCACTACTATGCACATTCGTGTCACCATATCAAGGTTTACCTCTAGCACTATAAGTATCTCTTCTATATTTATTATAATCATTGTTTTTATTGCAACCATAGGATGAAGATTGTCCATGCTCCTCTGACGCGGGTTTGACCTGGTTTTCGGTATTATTATTACCATACGTTAAATTATTATTATAATTATTCGTATTACTATGAGTGTGAGTCGACATTTGATTGCTACTCATTTGTCTTGCGTCTTCCACAATCATATCTATAGAGTCAATCACCGACAAGAATTGTTCTACATCGTGGTCAGGAACATTTATTAACTTTTCACATATATTTATGGGCAACCTTCCCTTCAAAATTCTGATCACTTCCTTGTGAGAAATTGGATCACTCCAATAACGTGTCTTATTTATGTACTTTTCAAAATATTGCCTTAAAGTACTCCTTTTACTGTTAAAATACTCAGGTTGGTAAACCTCTTTACTTATTTTCTCTTGTTTACTCGACGACCAGTATTTAGCCAAAAAAAGTTGTTCAAACTCAGCGCAAGTATGGCAACTTTCACTTACTTCGGCGGCCCATAATGCGGCTTCTCCGGTAATTTTGAATACTATAAATTGAAGTCGGTCGTGTTCTGACCAGCTACGCGGAAATATTCTTTTGAAATTATTGATAAAGATTTTCGGATGCAGGTTGTTCTTTTCAGTGGAGAATGTTGGGAATTGTCTACTTTTAAAAATGCTGTTCTCCACCTTTAAAGAAGATAAATATCCTCACTGACCAAAAGAATCATCATCTTTACCAACCGAATCATCAACTTCCCAATGCAAATTTTCACCTCAATTGTACTTCGTATTATCACATGTTCGGTTGTTTTTCGACCTATTCTCCGGACGTTCGTCCTCTGTCAACAAATTTTGTGATTACTTTCGTTCTAACTCTGCCAATTTATGATTGGTTTCCTTTTGCCATTTAGGTAACTCATCAACTTTTTTCTCTTTTATTTTCTGAATTTCGCTAGTGAAGAGCTTAATTAATTCATCATTTCTACTTAGGTGCTCATTGATATTTTCATTTGGCTGGGATCCAATAGTAGTCTTAACCTTGTCTACAATTTCATTTCCTTTTATTTCTATCCATTCAGTTAGATCTTTGTCAAGTCTTTTAGTTTGATCTACTAAATACTTGTCAATCTCCTTACGAGCATCAGACTCAAACTCGACTATTTGTTTCGAAAGCTCTTCTATCTGTGCGCTAGCATTGAAACAGCTGCTTTCACACTTAACCATCCTATTGGACAGGCCATCATAACTCTTCGAAACTACCTCATATTTCTTTTCTACGTCATGAAGTTTTCCCATTAAATTATTATATTGCCTTTCTAAGGTGTTAGAAAACTCTACATCTAGTTCCCCAAATTTCGCATTTAATTGAGTCTCCCAGTCCGCCTTTAATTCTCTCTTAGTATTTTCCAGTTTATAATCAAAGGTGTTCAGTTTGCTTTCCAAAGAATCCATTTTAACTTCTAATGAACCAAATTTGGCCTCAAATTTTTCATTTAACTTTTGATTGTCCTCTTTTAATTGCTTATTATCTTTTTCTAGTAAACCAAGTCTTCCATTCATTACACCCATTTGAGTATTTATTGATACCAGCGTATCAAACATTTTTTGATTAATATTTCCATTTTGAGGATCAACCTGCTGATCTACTTCCGAAACCTCAAGATCTTTATGTTCTCCCACGCTGCTTACCTTACTTATCATTGTATTTGAATCTCCTAACCGCTCTAAATCAATAACTGTATTATTATCTGTACATGTCTCCTGTCCCACATTGAGCTCATGGGATGCATCATCCCTATCCTCTTCACTTTCCTCTCTCTCTCTACTCATTACTCTACTCAACTGCACATTATCATGTATTCTTTTCGTTCGTTTTGACATGATTATTCACTACCAAGACATACACTTATTTTCACTATGTATTTATATATATTTATCTACCGAAATCACAAGTCTCAACTTCCTTTTTTTTTAATAATTATACAGTTATTTTAATCATACCTGGTAGTATCGCTCACTTTTAGCGATTATTGAAGAATACCTCTTTCATTGGACAGACTCACTGGCTGCTACAGTATTTTCCAACTCTAGGGTTCGTGAATCCGGATGACACTCGACTCGATGCAGCAATCCTCCTCGATCGAGCCCCACGTTGGGCGCCACTTCTACCGTATCTTCCTTCGCTGTCAGCGTTGTCGTGGTTACCGTGAGACACCGTTATACCAAGAGGAAAGGTGCGTCGATCTTAGAGCATGAGATATGATGACCTTAAGCCATAGACAACACACAATGGTCACGGTAGCACCTGATTCCAGAATAGCTGCAGTAGTTAAGATCTACGAACTATCCCCTGTTGACCAGGTCCCCAAAACTTAACTTGTAACGAGATCCCTTCAAAGCAAATTGTCAAAACGATCGTCTATAAAGGCTTCGTACAACGAGAATAAATGTTACAGTTTATGGAGTAATAACAGATACGACCAAACTGTCTTGTCTCTTCTGCTTTATTTAACATAACTTCGTTCACAGTTTCATTTCGCATTCACCACTCATTCACCGAAACCCTTTGATGAACAGTTTTGGTAGCTTAACACCAACAGTCAATGATAATGATACAGCGTTTCTCCTTTTTATAAATTGAAGCCCGCTCTCCGTGATATAATAAAAAAAAAACCGGTCTCAATACCGCGTCCCTCGTGAGATGCGAATAGACTTATCCCGGAATTGAGCGCCCTGTAGGTGTACTCAATTTAATGACCACACTTCGCTGTCTGCTATTTTGCGTAACTGAATGTCCATTTGTTAGTCTGATTATACACTGTGGCTATTTAAAATTCGCCCCTATATTTTTCACAAAGCACAATTAGCACTTCGTTACTAGTTTCCTTTTTTTTTTCTTCTATGAGTAAACGGAAAAAAAAGACGCCGTATCATCGGCTTAGTCGATATAAAGCAAAACACCTTAATATGCCCAATTTTACCTCTTCTTATAGGATCGGCTACCTTACTCATTAATTTATTACATATTATTTCCAATAACGCTAAACAGGTATCGCCGTTATATTTTAATTGTATTCAAAAGCATGTTACTACTATTATGACCGACCAAATTGTAACAAATTGCGCGGCGTGCGTTTTTAACGATAACTTTACGCTATTCAAGTTCCGTTACAGCTGTCTTGACTCGTAATGTTACAGCAGGTTATTCAAAAATCTGACCATATATTGTATTCCTTATCGAGTATTGATAACGAAATCACTAAATTTATTCATTAACATTTGTGTTATTTAAACTTTTTTGTTATGATGATTTTTATTTCCAGCCAATTTTCTCCATGAATTACTACTAATCCATCGATTAAATCTTAACATCGTTTTCCAAACATATTCAGCTGGTTTTCTATATTTTTATTAAGTCTTTACCTATCTCATCTTTTCTTGGGTCTACATCTACCACTATTTTTGGAGAATCATCTATACCTGAATAATATGTATTTGATTGTAATGAGCTTAATTTTTGGAAGTGAACATCCACAAATTATTTTATCAAACAGTTGCATTTAATATCTCTACTTGAGTTTACTTTATTTGGATTCTTCTCTGAATTATTGGATTGAACAGAATAATTTATTTTCATAATCTGATAAAAGAACACCATCAATTTTTGCACCCGTATCACCTATAGTAATGTGTGTTTTGGTTAATGAGTTCATTTTGCCAATCCATTACGGATATTTTATAACTGTGACTGTTAATTGAATCTAAATAAGTTATATGAAACTGCAACCAGTCACTTTTTTTAATAATTGTGTTTTATTCCATGATCTGTATTTCAAACCTTTTCAGGTCATCTTCAGATAGTTTCTGGAAGCTACATCGTTTTTTCCAGCTTATGCTAGGTGCTGGCTCTATGAAAATAAGATGGAACATGCTTTAATGTATCGCCATGATTATTGTTTTTCTGTCGATATGGATGTAAATTTAGTTTTTTACTTACTGTGACAGTATGGGTGGCTTTTTTCGTTAGTATCCATCTGTCTGCCTCCATTTGGATGTCCAGTTGTTATATCACTGCAGACACTTTCACACAAACTATATTAATTTACACTTTGACAGATTGATTTTGCCAGTATCCAGCATGCGCTTTACAACTGTTACTTATAACAAAGAACTTGACAAAAAGCTATGGCATAACACTACTTTGCACAGAGATGTAACTTTTGTTTTTTACATGTATTAAAGTCAATATAAGGGCAAATATTTTTATCAGACAGTCGACAACATGAGAGCAAAAATAAAATAAATAAATAAATTACAACAAAAACATACTTCAGGTGATCTGATGTCTTATTTCTATTTGCATATTAACATATAATACAGGCACTTGATAGCAAATATTATAATCATAATTGGCATTAACATGAATGCCCAGGAATCAATAGTACAGAATTATTTTATTTGCAATGAGATACAGCTGTTTGTATGACTAGGACCTTTATATTTAAATTTTGAAATTAATAACAAAACTTCAAATGAACTGTTGACATAATTCTGTTGTTACATTAACATGATCTGGAATATTAGTAAGAGTAGATTCTGTTTATTTTAGCTAAAGGTATAGGTATGAATGTATTAGTGTTTGTAATTGACTAAAGCTGTTTGTATGACTGTACACTTGGTATTTAAAAACCAAGAACAAAAGTTCAAGTGAACTGTTGAGTTATTTTTGTTCTTACATTAAAGTGATCTGGAATATTGGTAATGGCAGCTTCTGTTTGATCCAGCTAGAAGTAATATGTATAAATGGACTGATTTCTGTTAACAGTAGAGGGGGTTATTGTGTAGAAATGTAGTACAGGTTTCCTTCTGTGGTAGGTTATTACATTAACACCGGTGTAGTAAGGATGTAAGGAGAAGAATGGGGGGGTTAATTGGGGAGAGGGGTGAGGAGGCAGTGGAAGTTGATTGAGTGGTTGCTTGTTTTGAAGCAGTAGATCTTAAAGTTCTAACGGAAAAACTTGTTTCTCAGTTAAATTTGGTCATTGAGTAGGTACTCAGGTGATGCATTTGTGTAGATAAATACTTCAGTTTCTTCAAGAAGGTCAAGTGTTGTGCCTTTTTTGGCAAAATGGAGTATCTGGAGATTTTGTTCTATGCTTGCAGACTGATTGTGTTGGGAAAGATGTGAGGCAAAGCTGGATTTATTCAGGTTGTTAAGATGGAGTGCATCTATGTGTTCTTTAAATCTTGTTGTAAAGCTTCTACCAGTTTGTCCAATGTAGAAGCTTGGACATGAGTTGCAAATGAGCTTGTATACACCTGACTTTTGATACTGTTGTATAATGGATTTGGTGCTGTGTATGATTTTATTTTGTATTTTGTTGTTGGTGAAAAAGCTTATTTTTTTGTTGTATGTCTTTCTAGAGGTTGGAAGTTCGGTGAGAAATCTCCTCTAGGAAAGGAAGGCTTATAAATGAGGTCTTCTTGTTTGTGGGTGGTTGTTCAGCAGTTGGTTGATTTAATTTTGCTGTATACATTAGTTTATTATTGTATGGTTGTACCCATTGCTGGAGGCAACTGATTTAATAATTTCTAATGCTTTTTAGTCCAGTCTCTGATCACCAAATCAATTCTTTAGACAAAGACCAGTTTCAGTCTGTAATGTCCATCCTCAGATCTTTTTTACACCATGTCCTAAAGTGATTCGGCCATAATGGCATCGTCAAAACATATAAATATACTCGGAACAGAGTCAATGTACTTCAGTAGCCAGTTGCAATAATCACTATGTGGATGATGTGGCCTATTCTATACCTCATCTTAGATCTATGTGACAACGCTGTGCTGAGTATATTTATATGTTTTGACGATGCCATTATGGCCATATGACTTTAAAGCATGGTGTAAAAAAGATCTGAGGATGGTCATTACCGACTGAAACTGGTCATCGTCTAAAGAATTGATATTGCGATCAGAGATTGGAATAAAAAGCATTTGACAGTAATGAATCACTGTTTGTATGCGTGAATATGTTGCAGTTGGTTTATAATTTTTGTTTCTTTTTGTATTTCACTTGTGTCCATTGGAATTTTAAGAATGCAATTAACCATTTTTCTGAAGAATGCTTTCTTATGTTGGTCTGGATGGCAAGAGGATTTGTTAATGGTGTGTGTAGTGATATAACAACTAGACATCAAAATGGAGGCAGACAGATGTACACTAACAAAAAAAGCCACCTGAACTGTTGTAGTAAGTAAAAAACTGAATTTCGATCCATATTGACAGATAAGCAATAGCCATGGCGATACATTAAACAATGTTCCATCTATTCATCATAGAGCCAGCACCCACCATTAAGCTAGAAACAATGACGTAACTTCCAGAAAACATCTTAAGATGAACCTGAAAAGGTTCGAAAACCAGTTCATGGAATAAAACATAATTATTGTGACTGGTTGCAGTTTTGTATAACTTATTTACAAGTTCATTAGTCCTTCTGTATCTTCATATTACTTGCTATTGATTGTTAACTTATCAGCATCAAATTTTACTGGTTTATCACCTATATAATTAAATATATCAGCAGGTTTCAATCCAAAAATTTTATCTTCAATATGGTTGAGATACTTTAACGTTCTTTCGCTTATTTCTATTTTTAGAACATCATCCTCCTTTATTTTTTAACGTCACCCTGACCTTGGCCAATCTCTTTTCGATCTATAGCCTTTTCTTCATATTTTGTCAATAAATATTATATTTCTGAATCATTTAGCGTATACTGATGTTGAGGACTATCATTTGTTTAATTTGTTGTATATCTCCAAATCTTTCTTTTTGAGATAAGTGAAAGGAACAATTTTTTTCCAACCTCTCTATTTTCTTCAGTAGCTTTCAGCTTGTTGTCGCCTAATGTTTCAGTTCCTTCTTTAGCTTTTTCAGTTGCATCAGTAACAGGTTGATCATTTTTATAGATTTCATATCCGGTTCTTGACTATTTCTTCGAAAATTTGAATCCTTCATTAAATTCTTCAATATTTTTCTTTTCCATTTAGCTTTTTTAACAACCTCTGGGCCATATTTGGAAGGCTTTTACTAAGGATAAAAACACTAGAAAATTTTTTGTTAGGAATCGAAAGATAACAATGAAATTGGTGAGTACATTTAATGATAATGTACCAATAGACACACTTCTCCATACAGACATATATGGTAGGAAAAATTTGATATAGGATTCAAAACACAAAATAATTACTGAAAATTTTTAATTTTTGGATAGCCCTTTTCATGTAGATGAATTTTTAAAATACTTTAATATCTGCCTGAGAAATTCACGAAAATCAGTCTGTTTATCAGCACTGCTGGCGAGAAATATTGTGTAGCTCCTGTCTCCAGGGAGCCTCGTGGCTCGTATTTATCACTATCCAGCACGGTCAGAAGCTCACGGCACTCTATCAAACCACAGTTTCCTAGATGGCTGTAGCAGCTGGAACTGGTTTAGGAAACTGCTGGCAATTGTCTCAAACTTGTTCTTGAATTATCTTTGTTCTTCCAATACCAACTATATATACGCTTTGTGAATATTATTTCTTTGTGTTGCAATACACATCCGAATATTTATGGGAGTGGTTCGGCTGAACAATACTATTTTTATCTGCTGTCGTCGTCCACTGCTCAAGCCCATCTAAAAGAAGACGAGAACATCAGCCATCAGCAGGTCTTCCCTGTAATGTGTACTAACCAAGACGCAGTCAGAAGAAAGGAGATGAGTGAATGACAGTTAGCATCCAAGTTGCAGTCCAACAGCAACGTTCAGCAAAAAAGTACCCAGTGGTGAGAAATGAAATAAAGAGAGTACCATCAGCAAAGGACATACTGGGTTTCCTTTCAAAGATCTTGTCGAAATTCTGTTGACTGTGTATAAAGGAATAAATAACGATTAGGAATTTCGAATTATTGTTTTAAATTAATTTTATTGCGCTCAAAATGCCCATCATTTTCAACTAAAATTTTGTTGTAAGTGGGTATGTCGAGTGCACTAGGTATGTTTTCAATGCACAATCTGTTTTTACGAATTTTATACAGATTTTCGGTACTGAAGTACAGACAATCTTTATAAAATTCGTAGAAAAAAGGTTGTTCATTGAGGACGTGGCTAGAGTGCTCAATGACTACTAATACGCATTGTGTAAACTTTCCGCATGGCTGACTTAATCTAGTACATTGCAGGGAACGGAATGTACACAAGATGTCCATATTTCTTTTTAAATTGAGAACAGAACAATATCTTATTTTGTTCTCGAGTTATAGGGATTTACGACCGATGGACTTGCCAGCTGCCTTGAAATACTTATCATACAATTTTAAGAAAACTGTTAAGGGATTTTTTTGTGTTTTTTACAGTCTGATATCTTCACTCTATAAAAAACAAAATTCCTTTTCGTTATCTGCTGCCGTTACCGTGGTGCTTCAAATTAAGTAAAATATTGCACGAAATCTTAAAGATTTTGCAGAGGTAAAAAAGCATTGCATAAACTTTGCGTATGGTTCATTTTAGCTCATACATTGCAGCAAATGAAATATTGATAAGATGTCGATATTTTATTTAAAACTGAGAGCATCCGCAGGACGGTCGTGCGTGATGCACCCATTCACGTCCTTGTACATCGCAAATAATGTGCTCATAAAATCGTCGTATCTCATAAACGATTGAAGATATCGAAATGTGGTTTTTAGCACAGGACAGCATCCAGTGAGGCACATATGTGGTATGATAAATACTTGAAACTCTTTCATTCGCTGAGACATGGAAGTAACTCGTCCACAGCAGTAAGATGTCGATAGCTCGAGACGCTTGCAGTTGTCTATAGCAGTGTAGGAAAGCCCAAATGGCATTCACAGCACCAGGGGAATGGCGTGTAAACACGCCGACAGCAACGAAAGGATTAAATCTAAATGTTATATGGGAACACTGCAGATGGCAATAGACATAGATGAAACTAAGACTTCACAGTAATAGTACAGACTTTTGGTCTTCACGCATACGATGCACGAACGGAACAGGAACGAAGACGGGAGGAATATAGGGATACAGCGTCCAGTCGTCGAATAAGTCATTAGTGACAGAGCGCAAAACTTGGACCGGACTTCAGGAATGAAGAAACGCCAGTGTCCTTCTGAAAGGAACCATCCCGATGGTGAAATTAATAGGTTTTAATAATTAGCTATAACTTAAACTGGAAAGCTGGACAGGGATTGAACCACGATCTTGCGAATCCATTGTCTTAACGTCTTAACCACGGTGGTGGCGTGCTCTGTGGGAATGTGAAGCGGTAAACGGCAGCGGCGTGCTGTGTAACCTGGGGTAACAAAGGCGTGGCGGCTGACGGGGTGTAGACACAAGTGTTGAGCGGGAAGCGGGCGCAGCCGCGCGGGTGAGGATAATTAGGCGCTGACTCGCGTCGTACCGGCGCCGTCTGGCCGCGGCGGCCGGCAGGCCGGCAGTAATAGGATTAGCGGCGGCCGACACGGGTTGGCTCTCAGCTTAGCCGGCCTTCCAGAAGAGGCGCCACCAGCTGCTGCAGCCGCCGCCTCCTCTGTCCGCTCCAGCAGCCCCTCTCGCTGTGGCCAGCAAACTGGTTTGGCCACATTAAAGCGCTGTTAACTGCAGCGGTTCTCAGTTGAATTTGAGTCTGGCGCTGGGCGATAAATCCCACCTACGAAATCAGTAAATTTGTTGATGTCGGTACGAAAAGAGTTCGTTTCGTCGACCAGACATCTACAAAAAAAATGTTCAAATGTGTGTGAAATCTTATGGGACTTAACTGCTAAGGTCATCAGTCCCTAAGCTTACACACTACTTAACCTAAATTATTCTAAGGACAAACACACACACCCATGCCCAAGGGAGGACTCGAACCTCCGCCGGGACCAGCCACACAGTCCATGACTGCAGCGCCCGGACCGCTCGGCTAATCCCGCGCGGCAGACATCTGCATGCTTTCACTAAGATACATGTTTTGCCATTAAATCTGCAACCCAGGAAACGTGGACCCCACCCCTTTTCGCGTCCACCCTCCCCGTTCGCCCCCTTTCCGTGTCCGCTCCCTTCATCTGCTCTCCCCTTTTTGCTTTTCCTCTCCTCCCCGCCTTATTCTCCCTCATCCGTCTGGGTCCCCCACCCACACACACATCGGTCTTCGTGTCTACTCCATTGTGTAGTGTTTATGTGAGTGTTCAGAGTTGTGCATCCCCTTTTTCAGTGTTGCGAACAGACACCATACTGTCGCGAGGCGTGTTTTTCAACTCTTGCGAACAGAAAGCAGACTGTTGCCGTGTTTTTTGCTTGTGCCTGTCTAATTACCATGTGTTTTAATCAGCGTCATCAATTCTTTGTTTTTATATTTTCACGTCAACTTTTCGCTATGCTACAGTTTTAAACAGTTGCCGTTTTATCGCCTGTTTTTATTGTTCTGTTATCTCCTTGTTTCGTTTTTAGTTCTTCTGTAGGCTGAAGAGCGGCATATTACGCTGCTGCCAACGCCCCCCGCCCCTCTGGGGGGTAATCGAGATTCAATAAAGAAAAAAAGAAACGTAGCAAATAATTTTACTTATTCTGCGTACATACGATATTAGGAAGACTTCATGATTGAATTTGTAGGTGATTTGTGGCTATGCGAAGTACGCAATGCTGTCAGCTTTGGTAGCAATAATGACTTTAGCGGTCTTGGCATCGAGTCCAACACGTCTTCAAACACAGATAATGACACATCGCGTATCTACATCATCATCTACGGTCCGCAAAAAATGGTTCAAATGGCTCTGAGCGCTATGGGACTTAACTTCTGAGGTCATAAGTCCCCTAGACTTAGAACTACTTAAACCTAAGGACATGACACACATCCATGCCCGAGGCAGGATTCGAACCTGCGACCGGAGCGGTCGCTCGGTTCCAGACTGTAGCGTCTAGAACCGCTCGGCCACCCCGCCCGGCATCTACGCTCCGCAAGCCAACTTGCGGTGCGTAATGGAGCGTACGTTGTGTACCACTGTCGTTTCCCCTTTTCCTGTTCAAGTCGCAAATAGTTCGCGGGAAGAACGATTGCTGATAAGCCTCCGTTTGGACTCGAATCTCTCCAATTTTACTCACATGGCGTTTTCGCGAAATATACGTAGGTAGTAACAACATACCTGTTGAATCTTCTGGGGATGTACGCTCTCGGAAATTTAACAATAAACTACAGCGTGAAGTAGAACGCATCTTTTGTAGCATCTGGCTCTTGAATTCGTTGGCCAGTTCTCTCAAGCTTTCGTGCTTTCTACATGAACCTGTAACGAAACGTACCGCTCTTCTTTGGATCGTCTCTACTTCGTCTACCAGTCCGACGTGGTACGAATCCCGCACAGACGAGCAGTATTCAAATACTGGTCGAACGAGTGTTTTGTAAGCTACTTCCTTTGTTGATGGATTACATTTCCTGAGGATTATTCAAATGAATGTTGGTCTGGCATCTGCCTGGTCCGCAATTAATTTTGTGTGATCGTTTCCCTTCAAATCGCTCCGTACGCATACTCCCGCGTATTTTATGTAAGTAATTGCTTCCTGTTATTGTTCTGCAACTGCATAATTGTACACTAAAGGACACTTTTGCCTATGTGTTCGCAATATGTTAGATTTATTTACACTGAGGATAAGTTGCCACTCCCTGCACCAAGCATAGATGCTCTGCAGGTCTTCCTGCATTTCGCTACAACTATCTACTGTCGCGACTTCACTATATACAACACCATCATCCGTGAAAATTCTCATGAAACTGTCTAAGTTACCTATCATGTCATTTATGTGTATTGTGGAAGGTAATGGTCCATAACACTCCCCTTCCGCGTACCTGAAATTACTTTTAAGTCTGAAGATTTCTCTCCGTTAAGAGTGACGTTCTGTGTCCTCTTTGACAGAAATTCTTCAGTGTGATCACACAATTGGTCTGAAATTCCGTACGCTTGTATTTCATTCATTAGGTGGGCTTGTGGGACTGTATAGAATGCTTTCCGGAAGTCAATAAACACGACATCTCCCCGGGCGCCTGTATCTACTGCTTTCTGCTGGTTCAACTCTATGCCGATTCCCGGCTGGGTCGGACATTTTCTCCGCTCGGGGACTGGGTGTTGTGTTGTCCTTATGTTCGTACCGTCGTAATTGATGTTACGCTCTAGAGGGGGATGTATGGGCAAGCTCCGAAAGACAATTTAGGAGAGAAGTGGAGGGGGAGGGGAGTGTGTGTGTGTGTGTGTGTGTGTGTGTGTGTGTGTGTGTGTGTGTGAGAGAGAGAGAGAGGTAAATTATGCACCACAGTTAGTCAATCGCAGTCGCGTCCGAATGGTGGCTTGCAAGTCTGTCTGCCCGTAATCCATGATCAGATGTTATCTATGGGCGAAAGATCTCGACAACGACGTGATCAAGGCAGCAGTTCAACGCTGTCTGTAACTGAGTAGATCAGAACAGCAGGGATAACGTGTGGCCTTGCGTATTTGGTTGAAAGATAACGTCATGGAAATTTCAAACACGGTACACAGATACGGGCGATAACAAGTAAATGTCTAATACAACGACTCCTGCCCAAACTATCGTGTTTGTGAACCAGAGAGGACAGTGCTGTGTACTCAGTGGCAGTGCACACCATTACGCCATGTGTTGGGCCCATAAGAGAATGATGAAGTCAGTGTGGTAACTTTTGTTCACCTCGGACATTTCACACGCATACTCTAGAGTTGCCAATTTTTTTGTCAAAATAGAGGGAGACTTTGACCCGAAAAAATTAACTGGCGTAACAATGTTAAAGCTGGCTTATCGCATGGACCAACCAAACAACGTCTTCATAATAATTATAAGCTGAAAGTCTACAGAATTTTTTTACTTAAAACTATATTTGTTTACTCTTTTGGCAGCAGTTTGAAGTTTGCGATCGTTCTTTACAAACTAGACAAATTCATCACACGTGCAACAAAAAGAAACAGTTATTTATAGTTCACCTTTCATTAAATCTAGATTGAAATACTTCCTATCATCAGACCATTTGCTACTCATCAATGAAAAAATTCTTTCAGTGTGAGGATTAGATTTTGGTATACTGAGAACGAAGCCAAGAATCTCATTTATCTCCTTGGCTTTAAATCCTTTCATATCTGCCTCAATCACCACGGATACCCACTTTTCAACTGTGCTACCGTCGGTGGCAATTTTTGTATTACATTTTTCAAAGAACAAAATTCATTGCAGAGGTTATTCTCATTTATGTCTACATGAATTTGAGTAAGAATGTTCTGAAAATCATTAAAATTAACCGAATTCTTTAGGGACAGTAGGAGCAAGGATTGAATTGTAGCATTGTCAGAAATGTTTACATTTTTTCAATGTAAGTATCATAGGTATTATAAAATTCAACAAGATTATTTTGAATTCTCTTCTGATTGACAGGATTTAATCTATTTAAAATATTGTGTTTACTGCTGCCAAGAAACGAGTCATCTTTTCTTTGCAAAATTTTCTTTGACAAAGCTTCAGTGGCACTACAGGACTCCATTATAGTTAAATTTGAAATTTCTAGATTTTTGAGGTTTTCAAAATAATATTTCCAATGTAAGAAAAAAACTGAAGACATGCTTCGAGAATTAACATTTTGCTTAGATCCTCATCACTAAAATACAATTTCAAAGCTTTGTGTGTTTCATTTCTGCTTTGAAAATAATTTATTATTGGCTCCCAGATCATTATTAGTCTAGCAACAGCTGGTGTGAAGGGGAGCCACCTAGCAGGCACATGCCTTAAAATTTCAAACCGATCGTACCAACAAAATAAAAAAAAAGATTTTAATTCATCCTTGGGTTTTGCTGACACTGAAAAGTGTCCATAAGTCTTAACAACTATCATTTCTATGTCTACATCTAAGACACCAGAAGCATATTTATTTCCATTATGGATTATGTGATCTGTACAGTTTGCTTTAAATATTTTGTTATTTTTCTCACTCAACAATTTCTCTGCGGATTTATTTTTGCCATAATTGACACTAGCTTTAACTTCACTGTAAGACGAAATGTTATTTACATTTAATGAATGAGATTCAAGACTGTTTTCTATCAAAGCATGAATATCATTAGCACTCTCGTCTCCTTGTTCCACAAAATCCAATACTTTCTTTCTGATGTCAACACAAGGTGCAAAGTACCTGATTATTACAGGAAACATTTTCCTGTTCTTGAAATTCGATGCATCTGAAGCGACAGAATAAAAGGTGCTATACTTCTCTCGATCATGACACTAATACGTTTTTTTGCAATAGACACTGCTTTCATCCTACCACAACGTGTTTTTTGGCCACATCCGAATCCATAAATGCGTTCTTTCCAAGTTTATCTGCACAGTCCATGCTAATATAACTTAGGTTGTGTTTCACTGTATGATACACAAACGATAACTCACCATCTGAAACTTTGTCGGATTCGCCACTAATGGGACTATCACATAGGCACTGAAAATAGCTGGATATTTTAAATGTGTTACTTTCCGTATCTCTGCTTTTGTGTCCTTCGGTGTTGGCGTGCTGCTGAAACTCTGTATTACCACTATGTGCTACGCTGAATTCACGCTTGCAAAGGGTGCAGTACGCTTTAGAATTGTTTCCTTTTGCAGGATTAACCCATATGTGAGTTTCTTCCCATTACTTCTGATAGGTACAGAAGTACTTTACTCTCTTTTTATGAGGAGTTTTGGATTCTACCATTTCGCGTAGCTCGTATTAGGCGGAACGACAAAGAAACAAGATAATCCCAACGTGACTCGTGAAACCATGTTCTGTATTGTGTTCCCTACATATCGACGTAGGTACTGTATCGATCATGCAACGCCGTATCGATTAATCGATGCTGTATTGATCGTGCAGCATCGAGATTCGAAGAATATGCGGCAAGTTTAAATCTTAATCGGTGTCCTTTTGTCAGATACGGGAGATTGTATTTCCCGTATAAAATAAAAACGGAAGTAGGCTTAAAAATTCAGAAGAATATTGGAGTTCCCATATAATACGGGGGAGTTGGCGACCCTAGCATACGTCCATCTCGATGGTGTACGCAGAACCAGAACTCGTCTGGAAACATGAGGCGGTGCCACTGTCGTGGCCGTGCTGCCAGTCGGTGGTGTTACAGATGTCGTAGCACTGTCCATATCGATACTTATCTTGCTTGGGGGGGGGGGGGGCAGGTTAGGGAGGAATCCTTTCCTGATTCGAAGTACTCTGATCAAAGTAACGACACGATTGTGTAAAGCAGAACTGACGTGTAGTTGTCACGAGAGGGGGACCCGCCTCTATTAAACGAGGCGGGAAGTATACTGTTGTCACTAGAGAAGCGGTAACAGCAGAGTGGTTGGTCACTCAGTGACTTCGAATGTGGGCTAGTCATTGCATGGCACTAGTGAGACAAATCCATCAATTACATTTAGACCCTTGTAAAGCTGCCCAAGTCGAATGTTCGTAATGTGATGACGAAGTGGAAACGTGGAGGAACATCCGTGGCTAAACCAAAACCACGAAAATCCCATTTACTGACAGAATGACACCGTCGAGCACTCCGGAAGGTAGATGCAAGAAAACGCCTGAAATCAGCGGAAGGAATCACTCGTGAGTTCCAAAGCGCTGCCAGCAGTCCAGCTAACACAGTGAGTGTGAATAGGGAATTAAAAAGAATTAGGAACAATAGTCGAGCAGATCCTCAAAAGCAGGCCGGAGTGGCCGTGCGGTTCTAGGCGCTACAGTCTGGAACCGAGCGACCGCTACGGTCGCAGGTTCGAATCCTGCCTCGGGCATGGATGTGCGTGATGTCCTTTAGTTCTAAGTTCTAGGCGACTGATGACCTCAGAAGTTAAGTCGCATAGTGCTTAGAGAAATTTGAGGTTAGGTTAGGTTAGTGTTTTTTAACGTCCCGTCGACAACGAGGTCATTAGAGACGGAGCGCAAGCTCGGGTTAGGGAAGGATGGGGAAGGAAATCGCCCGCGACCTTTCAAAGGAACCATCCCGGCATTTGCCTGAAATGATTTAGGGAAATCACGGAAAACCTAAATCAGGATGGCTGGAGACGGGATTGAACCGTCGTCCTCCCGAATGCGAGTCCAGTGTGCTAACCACTGCGCCACCTCGCTCGGTAGAGAAATTTGAACCATTTGAAGTACGGAGGAGGTGATGTTACCGTAGAATGGCGTTTTTCCTGGTTCGACTATGGTCCCGGAACTGAGTTTAAGAAAATGGCAAATGCGGAAGGATATGAGCACATTTTATAGCATTGCGTAGTGATTACAATAGAGCAATTGTTCGGAGACGATGACCGTAACAGCATGACATTGCACTGTATCATAAAGCAGCATCATTAAGGCAATGGTCTCTGAACAAAAACACTTCTGAAGTCGACTGGCCTGTCCAGGATCCCCTCCTGAACACAACAGAGAAAGTTTTGGGATGAGTTGGAACGTAGACTTCGCTTTATACCCCAGCGTCCAGCTTCTTTGGTTTCTGGTCTTGAGGAAGAGTGGGCAGCCGTTCAGTCACCCGACTAAAAGTGCCCCTAACGGAGATCATACCGTCATAAACGCGAAGGGTGGACACACCCTGTATTAACGACCTCTAACATGTTTCCAGATACTTTTGATCGTATAGTCTGCATGGAGGCCAGCGTTTATCAGTTCTCTCGAAGAAGCGTAGTGTATTGTTGATAGGTAGGGTGAGGTTGCTGCGGAAACGGGCGCTGTGCGTAGAGGGGCGGAATACGACGCGCGGCAGTCATGCGGAATACAGGATCCACCGCCGGCGCTGCCGACGGCGCAGGCGCTGACGAGGAGCAGCCGTCGCGCGTGCTCAGGCTCATACGCACGCAGCGCACGCAGCGCACGCAGGTACGCACTGCATTCTGCTCATCAGCAGACCCGTGAAGCAGTTACACTCTGAAATTTTAGTGTCTCCACAAATCAGTAAAATTTGTCGTCCTGTTTGGAAATGTAGAAAGTTTTTGGAAGTGTGTTTCCGTGAGATGATGTGGGAATGGTCTTAGTCAGCTGCATGTTTGCGGGTCGGGTGGTATCCTGTGACGAGCGTACACAGACCGTATCGGAAGAGGCCTCATAATGGATCGGGGTCAACTAGCTAGCAGGAAATGCCCAACGGACGAAGCGAATCTGATGAGGGCTGTTAGAAGATAATAAATTCCGGCTTCCTCCAATGCAAATTCGAAGTGAAGAATTCTGTGTACGTCGTTATCCTTTTTGACCTTTGACTATGATCCTGTGATGTTTTGAGAGGAGATAGTAGAAGCACGTTGCTGACGGTTTAGTAACCGCCTTGCTGTGTTCGCTGTCCGTTTAGAAGCTTTTTGAAATTAGTCCGATGGCAAAAATGCATTGATCATCGGTGTTAACTCTGTCTTTCGGGTCAAAGCGAGGCTGCCGAACGTTATTTAGCTTGACAGCGTATGTGTAGAAGTGTAAAGACATTATCCACGTCCCCCAACAAACGTTTCGGAAGAAGTCTACCCGGCATTACGTCGCGCACTGCGCAGCGCGAAGGGATCGTAGATTATTGCCTTGCTGCGAATGGAACTTCATCAGACGCTACAGAGGCTCCGAGACGACGGATAAGAACGTTTTAGTTCCAGTTAAGGTGTCTGGCACTTTACGATGATTAAGGTTTTCTCTGTTTATTCGCCAATAGCCTAGTTGAGTAGCAGTGGATCTCCTCCCATGTATATGCTTTGTACGCTGCATTTACTTATGTTCAGGGCGCACTCGCTGACCGAGAACCAATAGCCGATTCCCTAAAGCAGTTCCAGCAGATTTGAAAATGAATTATAAATCCATATAAATTATAAAATGGATGTACGAACGTATGTATGTACCACATTTCCTCCTAAACCACTTGACTGATTTCAGCCCAACCTAGAATTCATATCACTTACTGTCTGGAGCAAATCACTGTGTGGATAAGAATGAAGTGCCTAGCAAATGTGGAGGGTGTGCGGTACCAAAGTAGTGTAGCTCACGACATGCGAATTCGCAGACTGTATACACCCAGTATTGAAGAATGAGAGCACTTAGTGACTTCCAACAAACTTTATATGTAATTTTAAATATTTACAAAAAATTTTCTCGCTGAAAACCCCACAACTGCAGTAAAACTGCCACAAGAGGCAGGCCTTACGTTTTAATTTGTTACTTGTTTACTTTTAATTGTACTCAAAACACATATACCACTCTATGTGTCAGAAAAATTACATCATTGTACGACACATAGTTCATGAGATATGGCGTCATAAACTCTGAGATGCGTCTGGCTTGACGTTATAATTTATTACTTCTTTACTACTAACTGTATTCACGACACATTTTGCGGACAGTATTCACCTATGCCACCGAATGTACTTGGAAAATTATATCATTTTACTATACATAATTCAGGAGATTGATGTCGTAAACACTGAGATGCGCGAACAACTGCCGCATCTTGCATGGCGTATTGATTTACTAAGTCTTAACTACCAACTGTACTCGCAAAACATTCAGCAGACAGTATCCGAATATATCGCTAAATGCACTTGCAAAACAATATTATTCTATGACACATTGTTGAGGAGATCTTGCATCATAGAAACGTGAAAATGAAACTGCAGGACGAAATTAGCTAGAGACAAAGGTGAACTACATGTACAAATATGTGTGAAATATATTAAATATATGACATGTACGTATTTTGATAAAGTCGCAGGTAAAAAGCTCCACCTAAATCCCTGGATGGATCGCAAAGAAACAGATAGAAAACTCCTCCTAAACCCCTAGATCGATTGCAACCAAACTTTTGTGTATACTATCTAGAAAAAAATATTGTGCAGGTAAGAACCAGCAAGCCTCTATTGGGGTTGGGGTGATAACATGGAGACAGAAATGGGTAGGAAGCGACAGACAGACAGGAAGAAAGAAGAGATGGACACAGATCTGTGGGAAGAGGAGGTGAACACAGTGAGGGGGAGAAAGAAATAGGCAGAGAAAGGGAAGAGGAGGAGTTGGAAGGAGAGAGGGGAGAAGAGATGATAAACAGGAGAAGGAACGTGGGAGGGGGCAGAGGAGATGGAGTGAGACAGGTTGGAGGAAAAATAACAGTGAGACACGAGGAGGAAATAAACAAGAAAGAGAAGAGAAGATAAACAGAGAGACAGGGGAGAAGGAGTCAGACAGGGAGGGTGAGAGGAGGGTATGAAGCGAGTGAAGAGGAGCTAGAGGTCCAGAAATAGATGGACTCAGAGCACAAAAGAGGATATAGACAGAGGGGCAGGAGCAAATGGACCCAGAGAGTCGAGAGAAGCAGATGAACAGAGAGAGGGAGAGAATCACATGGACAAAGAGAGTGACAGGAGGAGATAGACAGAAAGTGGATGATGCAGGAGGTGGATAGGAAGAGGATGGAATAGGAGGTAGACAGAGGAAGGCGGCAGCAATGGATAAAGAGAGGGGGAATGAGGATATGGGTTAATGGAATAAATACAGAACTGGGCAATGCTCTGTACTCAGCTAGTAACAGGAGGAGATAGACAGAAAGTGGATGATGCAGGAGGTCGATAGGAAGAGGAGGGAATAGGAGGTAGACAGAGGAAGGCGGCAGCAATGGATAAAGAGAGGGGGAATGAGGATATGGGTTAATGGAATAAATACAGAACTGGGCAATGCTCTGTACTCAGCTAGTAATTAAGTAAACTACAATCATCAATGGTTATAGTTCTACCCTAACTCATAATATACTTAGTGGAAAAGAGGGGACAGGAAAACAACAGTTCTGTACCCTCTGCAGAAGGCACTGAATCACATTGAGAACAAAAGGGCCTCCGTGGCTCAAAATTCACAGGAACTTGCCAATGAAAAAAGGAAAAAGTTCAACGCGTATACAAGAACTTTCTACACTTGGAATACTATTGTCCACAGATAAGTTTTCACTTTTATAACTCAGTGGAATTTAGAGCTTTTGTAGTAAATTAAATGTAGGTCAATCGGGAAGGTCTGTAACTACTAGACAGAATGAACATAAAAAGACTTGGAGACTGAAAAATAAATATTCTACCTTGCTTAAGCATGCTGTGAATGAATGAAGTTCTTATGATATGGAATATGATGTTCTCCAAGAAGTAACTAAAGGGTATAAAACTAACATTACTTGAAATCCTGGCTATCAGTAATCCGTAATGATCAAATACAGTTCCACCATTCATCTTCACTAAAGTAGCAGCAGTCAGTTAGCATTCTTTTTAGCTAGTATGACTGTCGTAAATAGCACATTTTCCACAATGCATTGACTCCTTCCTCCCTCCGTCCCTCACAGCTCCTTCTGCCTGTTCGTCTCTTTCACCAGTAGTTTTGTACTTATAAAGTAGTAGACAGTGCCAATACTCACTTGCTGCTCTAGTTTAGTCTTATTCTTCCCTCTTCGAATGTAAAGTAAAATTTGTTTGTTCATACCTTCTTTGTGTTTATTTCAATATGCTTACCAATATTCTGATTGACATTTACCAGTTTGTGTATATTTGAGAGACCTTATCGAATACCTGAGCGGCATGTTTAGCAGAATATGCTTACGTTACTAAGTCAGTGAGCATACTCATGTCTACAGAATCCAGAACGTTCAGTACATTATTGCAGAATATGAATTGTTTTATTCCCATGTAAAACGACAAATCCTTTCCCTGTCATCTCCAGTTGAAAGAAGGGTTAGGGACGACTCTTAGGCATAGGGAAGGCTGCCTTCCTATAGGAGTAAACGTCTAAAAGGAAAAGAAAGTAGAGCAGGTTGGAAGGCTGCAAAGTGACAGCCTCGCAATTCAACTATAAGGTAAGGTGAATTTTTACAATCGAGGACCGTTTTCGCAGAAAACAACATCTACAAAAAGCAAAATTTTCAGGAAACACAGGAAACACATTTTATTGAATTACTTTACTGATATACTAGTACATCTATAATATGTACAAAATTATATTTCACAAATAAACTCTAGATACATAATAGATACATAGATACATAATCATTTACAAATAAGAAATATATGAAAATCTTGTTTTCTTATAAAACTGAACATCTACAGTTAATTATTTTGTAGCGATAATGTTCTAGTTTATTGTAACCTACTGAACGAGTAATAATTTAATAAATTGTTTTATTTAGTTTCTGTAGTTCATTATTTTCATTGTCATGCTAATCGCAACGTTCTAGGGCTGTCTACGGAACCCGTGAGCTTCTTCTGGTGATGTATAAAAAATCTCCTTAGCTCCTTTACGTCGTCAGCTCTTTTGACAGTCAAATCGTTCCTATGTTTCATTGCAGCCGACTGATAAATGTCCATGAAATTATATATGTTATTATTTTCAATACAGCAGGAAAAATGTGTTGTTTCGACTTTGCAGATGGCGCTGGCTTTTTTTTCTTTCTTTAAATAAGAACTCTGGTTTCAGATATTGCGAATGGTAGCTTTTCTTTTATTAATCTGTAAATAATGGTTTTGAAGTAACACACATGCCAGTCCTCGCCCAGAACCACACGGGTACCACGGTGGTTCAGAACCCCATGATACCCCTATCAGGGGACATGTAACTTTAACTCCTGTTTCCAAAGTAGTGAGATACTTTTAGAAACATAACAATAAATGTCTACCACGAGCAGTAGATATCCACATTTGGCAAAATTCGGTTTTTGTACGTATCGAGTTTAGAAAAATTTCACAGGTTTTTGTGCAAGAGTAAACAGGTAAATAGTAAGCTATCATAAAATCAGTGTACTGCAATGAATTCTTCTCACTTAGAAGCACGCGAATAGAGATTTAACTCATTTTTGCAAATTTTGTAGTTGCTTGTGCTTTGTGAAAACGGCCCTCATTTGCTGCTAGTATCCAAAACAGCCTCGGATCAAAGGCAGGTATACCGATGTCGAATCCGGCGATGAGAATAAATTCATTGCTAATGGACTGCTAATGCAATTGAGGTAGATACTTGGAATGTCACAGAACTAGCAAACAAGAAGACTTGGCAGAATTTTTAAAGAAGGCCAAGATAGATACAGATTCCACAAGAGAAGCAAGGGAGAAGCTAGAAGGTAACAGGTATGTAGGAGAATATTTGATTTTCTATAGTGAAACAGGAAAACAGAAGGAAGCACTCAGAGGTATTGTCACTTACGTGCACAAGAGATGGGAAAATAGAATTGCAAAGTATAGTTACTTAAAGCAAAAAATCGTAGTTGTAAGTGTCAAAGAGCAAAGACAAATCTTGATGGTCACAGCACTTTACGCATTTGAGGATGGGAAAAAGAAGTGTCCATAGAATTTGATGACAAACTGCAATCTGATTTGGACAAACATCAAACAATATTGACAGGAAATTTTAATTCAAGGGTTCGGAATAATCTTATCCTAAAGATTGAGGCAACGAGGAAGAAAATATCATAAATAACAATGGAAGATTGCTTGTTTCCTTAACAAACGAAAGATAATCAGTAATTCATACCACAGAAAACAAATCCATAAATACACACGGTCTACTCGAGGATTTAAGTCTTTTATTGGATGCAGAATCGTTAACGAAAAATTGGAAGGAAAGGTAAGGAACGCTAGAGTGTACAGGGGATATGATAGGTTCTGGCCATTTTCTGGTGATATCTGAAATGCATTGTACGTCAAATGGAGAAACAGTAAAAAAAAACTTGACAGAGAAAAGGTGAAGAAAGAAATGTAAAAAGTATATCTACTAAGTGAACATAAGGTACGATAACTGTACCAGAAGGGACTTAAGCAAGAACTATAGCAGAAAGAACAAGCGGAAAAAATAGAGAAAGAATGGGAAACTGCAGTTAAAAAAGCAGCTAAAGAAGCCTTTGGAAAAGTAAAGATAAGAATGAAAAAAGGGTTAAAAATTTGGACAACAGCAGAATTAGATAAAAAAGAGAGAAAACAAGACACGTACATTACGTACCTAAATGAACCATCAGTTTACATAGGAAAGAGAAATACAGCAAATCGAACAGCGAAACCAGCTCTTCAAGAATCTTGTGAGAGATATATAAGCGTAATAGATGACGATATTCAGCGAAGGCAAACTATAGCTTATAAAACAATGAATGTTCAACGAAACAAATAAAAGTTGCTCAAATAAATAACAACCAAAGTAAAATGTGTAGAACGTTACAAGTACTTGTGGTATGAAGAAACATGGTCCACGGGGAATAAAGAGGATGAAATTAAATGAAATGGTTCAAATGGCTCTGAGCACTATGGGACTTAACATCTGAGGTCATCAGTCCCCTAGAACTTTGAACTACTTAAACCTAACTAACCTAAGGACATCACACACATCCATGCCCGAAGCAGGATTCGAACCTGAGACCGTAGCAGGTCGCGCGGTTCCGGACTGAAGCGCCTAGAACCACTCAGTCACCACGGCCGGCGATGAAATTAGAATAGGATGTGTAGATGATTTATGTACGGATGAAATAAGACAAGCCCTGAGTTCCACAAAGAATAGAAAAGCTACTGGTTAGGATGGCATAAACGCTGAACTGCTAAAATATGAAGGCACTCTACTACTTAAGAGCTTGGTACATTCATTTTATACGGGCTCGAGAAAAGATGCTTTTTTCCAGAAGCATGATCACACTCAAATATAGATTACCATTCAGAGAAAGATATCGCATTAACAGTGAAAACTATAGAGGAAGCAGCTTACTGGGCATCGAATACAAAGATTACGGAAGAGCAGTGAAAAAGAGGTTAAAAGTTATAGCTGAGAGTTTCTTAGGTGAAGAACATATGTGATTTCGGAGGGCAGGTCGCCAACAGATGCAGTGTTTACGGTTAAACAAAAATTAAAAACAGAGAGAGCATAACAGGGAAATCCATTTAACTTTTAAAGATTTTTTAAAGGTTTTCAATGATGTTGACAGAGAGAAACCGTGGAGAGTTATGAGCAATAAAAGGGCAGTTTACTGTTCGACATATATTCCTAAACACTGTTAATGTCAAAATATCCACGGTTGTACTGCCGGTCTACAGTGTCCAACGGGCACAATATTTCGGCGATCATCCATGTCGCCATCATCAGGTGAACTGACGGACTGAGCTCCTGTGAACGTGCCGGCACGGAGATCCGTACGCTATGGCTGCTCAGAGGGAACTGGGTTCGGTCGCGGCGGCTGCCGATTTAAATACCCTCCGCCCGCGGCACGCTCCCTCCGCTGTCCGCGCCCCGCGCCACGGTCGCACGGTGGAACAGATTGTGACGGCGTCTGAGATGACGTCGGAGTGATGGCTCTGTCCGCCGTGGTCGTCACAACTATACGTTTGCTCGATTTACTCTTGATTAACCCAATCGTTGGTTCCCAAGCCTTGCTAAGATTGTAGCCTTAGTCGCGGCTTATGAGGTCGTCATTGGTGTGAATTTCGATGGCCTCTCTAACAACGCTGTCCCAGTATCTCGACGTCTGTACCAGAATCCTCGTGCGCTCATACTCCATAGCGTGATTTTCCGACAAACAATGTTCAGCGACCGCCGACTTGCTCGGATACATCAGTCGAGTGTGCCTCTGGTGTTCACGGCATCGATCCTCGACGGTACGTATCGTCTGACCAATATACGACTTGCCACATTGACACGGAATCTGGTACACGCCGGCCCTCCTCAAACCGAGGTCATCTTTGGCGCTCCCCACCACTGCACAAGTTTTATTCGGAGCACAAAACACACTTCCGACCCGGTGTTTCTTCAAAATGCGGGCGATTTTCCCCGAGAGTGCGCCTGTATATGGAATAAACGCAGAGCCTACCTCCTCCCTCGTGATTTCATCCAACCTCACAGGTTGTGCTGTAGTGGTTGGGAGGAGAGCACGTTGAATCTGCCACTCTGAGTACCCATTTTTTCGAAATACGGTTCTCAGATGTTCCAATTCCTGGGGTAGACTCTCTGCGTCAGAGATAGTGCGCGTCCTATGTACTAGAGTTTTAAGTATGTACCTCATTCCTCTGTGAAGGGTAGTGGCAGCTGTCTGCGTGCAAATACAGATCAGTGTGCGTTGTCTTCCGATACACCCCATGAGACCGAGCGAGGTAGCGCAGTGGTTAGACACTGGACTCGCATTCGGGAGGACGACGGTTCAATCCCGCGTCCGGCCATCCTGATTTAGGTTTTCCGTGATATCCCGAAATCGCTCCAGGCAAATGCCGGGATGGTTCCTTTCAAAGGGCACGGCCGACTTCCTTCCCCGTCCTTCCCTAATCTGATGAGACCGATGACCTCGCTGTCTGGTCTCCTTCCCCAAAACAACCCCCCCCCCCCCCCCCCCAACACCCCATGACCTAGGGTGCCGTCAGCCCTTCTCTTGACCAAGACGTCAAGGAAAGGTAATTTACCCTCCGTTTCAGTCTCCATAGTGAATTTGATGTTGGGGTGTATGGAGTTGAGATGTGCAAGGAAGTCAAGGAGTTTATCCATACCATGTGGCCAGATGACGAATGTGTCGTCCACGTAACGGAAAAAGCAAGTACGTTTCCATTCGGATGACGACAGGGCTTCCTCCTCGAAGTTCTCCATGTACAAATTCGCTACCACCGGTGAGAGTGTGCTACCCATGGCGACTCTCTCGGGGCGCGGACAGCGGAGGGAGCACGCCGTGGGAGGAGGGTATTTAAATCGGCCGCCGCCGCGACAGAACCCAGTTCCCTCTGAGCAGCCATAGCGTACGGATCTCCGTGCCGGCACGTTCACAGGAGCTCAGTCCGTCAGTTCACCTGATGATGGCGACATGGATGATCGCTGAAATATTGTGCCCGTTGGACACTGTAGACCGGCAGTACACCCGTGGATGTTTTGATTATCAAATACGCCGGGAGAAACTCAAGAATCACACTGTTAATGTCTTTTGTAAGTCTTCGTCATACTCATATGTGACGTTGCAACTAAAATAGTTAAAGAGTTTGGCCCTTTCTATTGTTCGGTTATTAATAATAGTTTTTATCGTTACAGGGCGTTTTCCTTTAAAAAGCGCTTATTTTGTCTTCTTTTCTGAAATCGTTAAATAGTACTCTTTACAAATCTTACTTAATGAATGTACTCCCCTTTGTAGGTCATCTGCGTTCTCCATATGCATATAAAAAGTGACACAAGCGGGAATACCTGTTACTTTTAATTCTCCTGTTATAAATCTCCTTCCATTTACAGATTGATTCATCAAAATAAACGTAAAACAATTTGGCTGATATGCTGCACCCTTGTCTAACTGGTTTTGGTGATAGACTGTGTTAGAGTACAATTTGTATCTAAAATTGTACTCATGTGTTTGTACAGACTGTACGCGGGAAAGGGTCACTCGACTGACAGAGTACATTTGGAGCTCACATGGGTATTTTATATTAAATAAAAATATGAGATTCTTATCAGAAAAATAACAACCAGATAAAACAATTTATACAAGAAGTCGAATAACGAAGCAACGAATGAGAATATTGAGAGACAGTAACCTCTCTAGGAGGTGCAGTATTCTTAGCAACAAGCAGAAACTTCAGGTCAAGCAAGGTCTAATGTGAATCCGACAGCAAACTTTAGTAAACAAGAGTAACCCTATTTGGTTGACTTGGAATTAGCAATCGGATGTTTCTGTCTGCCACCAGATTGAAACAGATCAAACATAACAACTAAAAAATAGCGTAAACTCGATACCACGGAGAGCACAGAGCGTAAAGTAGTTGTAGGGAGAGAAATTAATTTGCCTAATGTCGAACGAAAAAGTTTCTCTTACGGTACTGATAGTAAAGAAAATCATACAGTATTGGAAATTAGTGTAAAGACATGGATATTTGTAGGAAAATTAACATTGTCGGCTGGAATAGTTGTGTACAGTGTATATGCAATAGTATGAGATCCAGTACCCTGGAAAAGACCGTAAGATGGCATCTCATGTATGGCAGTAGTCTACTGTATAACAAGACATCGCCGGCCAAAGTGGCTGAGCGGTTCTAGGCGCTACAGTTTGGAACCGCGCGACCGCTACGGTCGCAGGTTCGAATCCTGCCTCGGGCGTGGATGTGTGTGATGTCCTTAGGTTGGTTAGGTTTAAGTAGTTCTAAGTTCTAGGGGACTCTTGACCACAGCAGTTAAGTCCCATAGTGCTCAGGGCCATTTGAACCATAACAAGACATCAACGATTCAGGTGGTAGAAGGTGGAATTCAGTATAAAGGCAGTCGGCTCTGTGTGGTATTAGTGCGTGCAAATAAAAATGATGCGCGTTTAGCGTATGTAAGCCACGACTGTGAAAATGCCCCTTGGAAGACAATTACCATGAGATGAAAAAGCAAAAATTGGTGAGTACAAGAAAATTGGACTATCTAATCGTCAAACCGCTGGGAAGCTGAACCGTTCGAGAACTGGGATTGATAATTCCATTTGATTGGACGCACGATATGGACTGATTGGAAATTAGAAGCTAAGTAGAAAACTATTTGAGGCACTGACACGTTTCCTTTTGCGCTAAGTAAGGACCAAAAACCGTTATTCTTCTCAGTTTGTTGTCAGTATCTGTCAAACGTGCACGACAAAATTTATAAAATGACAAACATCTTACGCTCAAGAAAAGACTGCAGAAACCTGTTTTAACACCAAAGCAGAAACAGGCTAGACATATATCGTAAACTTTAGAATGCTATAAAGTGATCTTCAGTGATGAGAAGAAGTTTAATTTAAATGGAACGGATCGATTTCAATATCACTGGCATGATCTGAGAACAGAGCAGCAGAAATTTGGGTGGTGGAACTGTTATGATTTGGACAGGCTTCTGCGCTAAAAGGTAAATCATGCATTGCTTGACTAAACAGTAGAAGGAACTCTAAGATTTTCACTGAGATGCTAGAGACTGAATTGATTGGAATGTATGGGGACATAGGACTCGAAAGTCTGATGTTTCAACAACGTATGGCATCTGCTCATATTTCTGCTACTAACAAGAAGTGGTTTGTAGATAAAGATATCGATATCTTGCCCTGGCCAGCACGGAGCGCGGATATGAACCCCGTGGAAAACCTGTGGGGAATGTTTGCAAAATGTGCTGATTGCAGAGGGAGACAATTTGAGGCCGTATGTGAGCTGAAAAGTGCGATTCGAGGAGAGTGGGCGACAATTTCATTGCAACAACCCCAAACCCTAAGAAAATCAGTGCAGAATTTTTGAGGTAATTAGAAAGAATCGAGGTTGGATAAAGCACTAACAATGCAATAACGCAACAGGCTAAAAAACGAAATGATCGTGTGGCATTGTTGGCCGGAAGGCCCCATGCGGGGAAGCTCGGCCGCCGGGTTGCAACTCTAATTTCAGGCGACACCACACTGGGCGACTTTTGTGTCGGTGACGATGAGTACACAGCATGCCGTCCAAGAGTGGAGAAAATGTCCAACACGGCCAGGAATCGAACCAGGGCCTGCTGCATCGTAGGCAAGCACGTAACCATTAAGCTTTTTTCGTTTTTTTGTGAAAAGACTAAATACACTGAAAATAAATAACACGGAAGAGTTTCAAACCCGGGTGGTCTGTGTAGTAAAGGCGGACAGGAGTCGCAACCCGAGGCCTGGGCAACATATCCCATTCCCACCCTCCAGGAACCAAGGAAAGCGTAGGGAATGTGGAGAAGAGTTATAGTGAACATCGTTTATTTGTTTATTTTCCTTTTCGTTCTTTTTTATCTCTGTTTATTTATTTTTGTCATTAATACCACCGAGAATATCAAGAAACCGGCGTCAAGCGAGGAGGAGGGCGCAGCAAGATGTCAGACTAATTTATACTATCAATGTACAGTTTTTCCGAGAAGAACATTCCGATGACCAATGAATAGATCGCTTCTAAGTGTGGAAGAGGCAGGGAGCAATTCTTCATGACAGGAACACCCCAGCCCTGGGGTGGTTTAAGGAAGACACGGCAAAGCAAAGCGGCATTCATTAAGGAACTGCCAAAAGTCAAATAAGTTTGATCGAGGGAAACCACGTACCGAGCTCTCCGTTTAAGCCACGCAGCCAACAGACGGGTAAAGATCTTTTTATCGCTGTTGAGTAACGTCAAGGGACGGTAATCGCTTATCTGTAAGGTATCCCGAGCCTTGTGGATGCGAATGAGGAAACCACCGAGGAAGCCGTCTGAAATGAGCACGAAAGGTGACGTAAGGTCCTGACAAATTTACTTCTACACTGGCGCCAGAGGAGGACGAAATGTCTGATAAAATTCTAGTGAGAGGCCGTCAGAGCCAGGCGAACTGTTCGTGGAACCCGCCTGGATAGCGTCATGGACTTCGTCCTCCATGACGTTAGCAGTCAGATTCATCGTCACATCCACAGCAACCGAGCCGAAGGAGATTGTGGAGACCGCCGTAATGTCGGCAGTGCAGTGACGTTGTTCAGAGTACAGCGCAACTTAATGTGCATGGAGGGTATACCAGACATTATGTTGGTTATCAAAGCGCTACCCATCATCAGTCGTAAGAACATTAATCAAATTCCTCCGACGGTGGCGTTGCTCCACTATGACATGATACATAGATGGACGCTCTTGCTCTAACCCATCGAGTATGCGCGCCCTGCCCATAGCTCCTTCAAGGTGGCGGCGAGAGAGGGAAGTGAGCTGTGCCTTGGCACGATTCACCATCGTCTGGCGCTCTGGCGAATACAGTGTCATAATACATTCCCGGAGAATTGTGAAATAGAATTCCTGAGTCCGTCGCCGCCTAGCCGCAACCTCCCTTGGTTAACCAACGAAGGCCTTGCGGAGGGCTGGCATTGCACAGAGCACCCACCATGACAGGGCAGACTGATAGGCATCAAGGCGTCGACGGCAAGCTGCCCACGTGGTCTCGATGAGCTGGCGTTGTCGGGCGAAGTAAGTTCATTTTCCATGGTCCCCAGCCGCGCCACACCCTTTGGCGTCAGAGGATGAGGGCGCAAATATAGGCGTAATGGTCAGAGAACACAATGGGCCAGACTTCGGCCGCCTGCACCCCACTGACAACATTGCGGGAGATGTAAAAACGATCGAGTCGGCTGCAAGAACGGCTAGTGAAATGCGTAAACTGCGCACGATCCCCATGATCAAGCTCCCAAGAATCCACTAGGCTGAGGTGCTGGAGTATAGTCACTAGCGACGAGCACGAAGAATGAAGTGGTAGTTGGTCTTTGGGTGCCCGGGTGCAGTAGAAATCGCCTCCAACGATCAATGCATCCTGCCGGCCCAGGAGGAGAGGCGTAACTGTCTCTGAGAAGAAGGTGAAAAATTCACGGCGGCGATCCGAACCAGATGGAGCATAGATATTGACGCTTCTGAAGCCACAGAACGTGAGAGCCATACTTCTGGCATCAGGGAGATAGGCAATTGCATCAGCGAGGAACCGTCACGTAAGAGGATGGCCACCCCACAACCAGTAGGGTTAGCGTGAGAGACAAGTGCAGTAAAACTGTGGGGGAGCACAGAAAGTTGCCAATGCCCCTCCTAAAGGAGAGCTACGTCAACGGCCGCGGCATACAGCATGTCATGGAGTAACTTCAGTTTGCGGCGTACGCGATTGGTGCTGACATTGACCTTGGCTATGCGATAAGTCTGGAAAGTTGCCATCGTCAGGAAGACAGACGGTTCAAACACGGTGGAAGCACAGAGAAACTCTGTGGAAGGGCACATCCCTGTGATGGGCAGGGAGCCGACCCCACCAAGGGGGGGGGGGGGGGGGTCCATCGGTCTGTTCACTTCCAGAATGTCCATCCTCAGCATCGACGTCGTCCGCCCAGGAGACAGACGTGTCACTGGGCCGGTTCAGTGGAACATTATCTGAGGGGTGAAGACAGGTAGCGTCAGACAAAAAGAAAAAGAGGCAACCATGTCAGACGCAGCCGACGGAAGGTCGGTATCCGGAGGTGGACGCTGACTGGAAATGGAGGCGGTGAAGCACAGCGCGTCGTCAGTTGTCAGAGCCCCAGAGGACAGCACTCCATCCGTAGCAGGTTCGTCATCCGGTGCAGACTTCCGATGCACGTAGTCATCAGAAGGGGTACGGAATTGTCTCTTACGTTTTCTGGGCGACCGTTGCTTCCTAGCAAGCTGTTACGACTCGGATGGTGGGCGGCTATCGTCGATATCTGGCCAGATGGCATAAAGACGGGGGTAGGTACAGCTCCATGATCAACAACCATGGAGTCGGGACAGACAGCTGTTCATTTGTGCTGCCTCCGGCAGGGGTGTAGGAGAGACAGGCGAAACGTCCATCGCGTCTTCGAGAGGGGCCGACACGGCTACCGACTGATTCAGAGGGAGCGTAGCAGCCAGCACCGCCGCAGAGCGTAAGACAGAGGTAACATAGTGGAGGCCGTAGAAGAGCGACGTCTCTTATCGGCGTCTGAACCAGTCTACGTCGGAGGCATTCAGAACGGACATGGGATTCTTGAGCACAACCTGAACAGGTGAGCGGCTGGCCATCGTACAAGACGACATTCCTGGAGACGGCAACAACCAAGCAGGAAGGCACGTGTTTCCGTAGTTCAATTATTATCTGGCGATCACCCCTGAGGACACGATATGTTTTAAACGTCTTCCGCGTTTTAGCTACATGACTGACGACGTTGCAATAAAGCTTAAAAACGGCCACCACAACGTCGGACGGACTTCAAATGGGAGTCCGCAAATTCGTAACTTTCGGAGGTCAAAAGCAGCGTGATCTACCACGACAGTGCCAATATGCCCGTCAGAGTATCGGAAGTTGAGATCGTTAGCGTGGCGCCGCACAAAGTCGGCGTACTGATCGTCATTCGGCAGCTTTACGTACTTAATGGTACTGAAGTTCGAAAAATGTATTCTGAGAACATCCTGTGGCGGGAGACGCATTTCATCCCGTATAAAACGTTCAACTTCATACGCCTTCAGTTGTTCCTGATCTAATGGGAAAGTTAATTTAATCGTGGCTTGGCAGTAAGGAAACGCCATGATAGTTAATGAAGTTGGACTCTGAGACAAGTCGCTACGGGAAGTAAGCAAACGCGCGCTCGCTCGCAAGCAGAACAACAGGCGAGACGCAGACAAGGTGTGCGCGCCCCACCACAGTCAAAGGACGACTGTGTAAGCAGTCGGGCACAGCAGGAAACTGAGTGTCTTGATACCAATTTCATCCAGGCAGCGCAAACGTTTTATTTTTTTTATTCGTGTTGTGAAAGAAACTAATTCCGTCACTATTGTTTATCTCTTATACGTTTCTATTACTTTCATAATAAATTCGATACAGTATGCTATGGATATTTGCGTAGAAAGCCTGGCCTCATACTGATTTCCACTACTGTAGTTGCGAAGTAACGCTGAACGTATTATCAAACTACTACCCCTAAAAAGCAATCCGACAGCTCACATATGAGAGTCGTCGTGTGACTAGGGCCTCCCGTCGGGTAGACCGTTCGCCGGGTGCAAGTCTTTCAATTTGACGCCACTTCCGTGACTTGCGCGTCGATGGTGATGAAATGATGATGTGTGGGACAACACAATACCATATCCCGGAGCGGAGAAAATCTCCGACCTAGCTGGGAATCGAACCCAGGCCCTTAGGATTGACATTCTGTCGCGGTGGTCACTCAGCTACTGGGGGCGGACAGATGTGAGAGTAATGTTTCATAACTCATGGCTACAAACAAACCCTCATCATTCAGAGAGTCTCCAAAGAAACAGGTGTGAGTTAGCGATCATGATGCTACTGCAGAAGAGTTCTGGTTAACTCTGAAACACAGCAACAATTCGCTGTAATTAAAATATAGCAAGTAAAATAATAAAAGATAGTACAGCTCCACCTTTCGAAGAGGGCCGCCAAAAAAGGGACTGTTACATTCTCGCTACAAAAGTGCAAGTAAGGAAAAAGTCAAGGAAAACTTAATGTAAATTCGTGTAACTTTAGGATGAGCTGTGAGTAAAAATTGCAGTAATTTCTGCAGTCTGAGCATTGTGAAAGGTTTGTCGTAAGATCGTACGAAGTTCCGGCCACACCTAAAATCACTGAACTGATCCAAACGCTTCAGCTCTTATGTCCATGGTTTAGTCTGACTTAGACACCGAATAAAGAGTCAGAAAACCGAATGTATTCATGCATGGTGATGACATCATACACAAGTTTGATAGCCACTGACACCACAAGAGGTTTCATAGTAGGGATCTCGGCATAAAAAAAAAAACCATTTGAGACTGATCAAAGTGGAGAAGACATCAGATGCAGTGGAATTGCTTTCCAGTTTTACATTGAAAATGTTGCTGAATTAATTCACATTCATGTTCATATTTATCGAGATTATTACCCTCGAATAAACCGAATTACTAATTACAAATACTATTTCCTCGCGTTATGTGTGTTTTAAATAAAGTTGTTCAAGGCTACAGAATTTGGCAGCTAAATACGCTATGCTGTCTGTTGTGTCTAGGCAAGACAGCCTAGACACAATGAGAGGAAGCCGAAAGGCACGCGCTTAAACTCACGCAGGCTGGCGTGAGGTCTGAAACAGGATACGTAATGAATGCTATAAAGAAAAGTACGTAGCTGCTGGAATACTTAACTTTAATCCACAATTGGTGAACATTGGCCTTGTTGATACAGTATTATCATCTCAATATAACTTGGTGATGGCGCCTTGCTAGGTCGTAGCAATTGACTTAGCTGAGGGCTATGCTAACTATCGTCTCGGCAAATGAGAGCGTATTTGTCAGTGAACCTTTCCTTGCAAAGTCGGCTGTACAACTGGGGCGAGTGCTAGTACGTCTCTCTAGACCTGCCGTGTGGTGGCGCTCGGTCTGCTATCACTGACGGGTCCGACGTATACTACCGGAGCGCGGCCGATTTAAAGGCTACCACCTAGCAAGTGTGGTGTCTGGCGGTGACACCACATTCCTCCCCCGCAAATCGGCGTATGGTTGTGGTATAAGGCTTCCGCCCGCCGTGGGGAGGACCCCATGTTGACGTATGCGACGAGGTGCGGAGCCTAACAACAGGCGAGGCTGTGCCACCCGCACCCGGCCATTCGGTCCGAGGGGAGCTAGCAAACGCCTGAAAGCCTAGCCCAGGGTGCACGCCAACATGCGGTGCATGCGCCCGTAAAGAGACAGGAGGGGCCGAAGATTCGACCTCCATCGCGTCGGGGTACCCGACGGGCGAAGACGACATCTGGTCCGGAGCGGGCAAGAGGTCCATGTCGAAGGATAGCTGGTGACGGGAAGCGATCGGCGGCGCGTGACCCACGGAGGCGCCCGGCGGCTGCAGCGAAGCGTCCACTGCGGGCGGCGCCGGCGGGAGGACCGGCGGCGGCGGCGGCGGCGGCGCTTCGCCATGGGGCAAAATGGAAAACAGCGTCGGTAACACCTGGGGATGAGGCGAGCCAGTAGATGGGTCCCCAGGGCGCTGACCGGACGGCACCGTCGCTGAAAGCAGACGGGGAGCGGCAGAACCCGTGCGACGACAGAGGCGCAGCTGATTGAGATGCCGACGCACCTCACCAGAGGCCCCCAAAACCAGACACATAGCGCGGCCGAGGCAGCGAAGAATGCGCCCTGCGAGCCAACGCTGTGAACCGCGAGAGTTGCGATAGAATACAACGGCCCCTGGAGCAAAAGCAGGCGTCTGCCGCTGCACAGGAACCTGATGCGGCGGATGCAGCAAAGACATCAACGTTCGATGAGGACGACCGTGCAACAACTCAGCCGGCGAGCGACCATCTCGGGGCTGAGAGCGATACGCGGACAAAGAGAGCAATAACGCGTCCTCCCGAGAATGCGACTCTTTCAGCTTCAACATCCGTGACTTGAAAGTCCGGACCAATCGTTCAGCGGCACTGTTTGACTGAGGCGAAAAAGGCGCGGATGTCAGATGTTGAATACCATTGGCCTTGCAGAATGACTGAAATTCTGCGGACATGAATTGTGGGCCATTGTCGGAAACAATAGTCTGTGGAAGACCTTCAATGCAAAAGATAGCGGATAATTCTTGGATGGTGGCTGAAGACGTCGTGGAAGACATCCTGACAACTAAAGGAAAATTACTGAAGGAATCGACAACAACCAACCATCGAGCACTCCAGAATGGACCAGCAAAATCGATGTGCAAGCGTTGCCAAGGGGAAGTGGCTTTCGGCCATCCAAAGAATTTCCGCGATGGTGCGGATTGTTGTTCGGCACACGCCATGCAAGAAGAGCACATATTCGTAATCGCAGCATCGATTCCGAACCAAGTACAGTGCTGACGAGCAAGTTGTTTCGTTCGCACTATACCCCAATGATCTTGGTGGAGAAGCCGTAAGACAGAGGACTGTAACGAACGTGGGACCACGACCCGAGACTGATCATTATCAGAACGCAACAACAAAACAGCACGTCGAACAAAAAGTCTCTCCTTGTGAGCAAAAAATCGGCGAACCAACGGATCCTCGATCCGTGACTGTGACAAGGGCCATTGCGTAGCAACAAAACGCAAAACGGTAGCAAGGACAGGGTCAGCAACTGTAGCTGTAGCTACACGACGAAAATCAATCGGAAACGATTCGACCACGTCATCGGTTACCGAGTCAATGAACATGCAAGTAAGTTCGGAAGATCGAATGCTCTATCCTCAGCAACAGGCAAACGGGACAACGCATCGGCGTTTCCGTGCTTAGCAGTGAACCGATACAAGATATCATAGCGGTACTGCCAGAGGAAAATTGACCAGCGAATGAATTTCTGCGCTGTACGTGGAGGTACAGGCTTGTTCGGATGAAAAAGTGACGTCAAAGGTTTGTGGTCTGTGATGATTGTAAAGTGACGACCATACAAGAAATCATGAAACTTAGTGACACCAAATACGAGAGCCAAGGTTTCTTTCTCTATCTGTGAATAATTTCTTTGGCAGACGAGAGCAAATTGGACGCAAAGGCAATAGGGCGATCATGCGAGCCATCTTTGTGCGCAAGCACAGCACCGATCCCGAAATCCGATGCATCGACCATCAACAAAAGGGGTTTCTGGGGATCGAATGGCGTAAGGCAAGTATTTGAAAGCAACGCCGTTTTCAACTGGCGAAAGGCGCGTTCGCATTCCGTCGTCCAGACGAACGGAACACCTTTACGGCGTAAGCGATGAAGCGGAGCTGAAATGGAAGAGGCATGCGGGATAAATCTGTTATAGTAATTTATTTTTCCCAGCACACTCTGTAGCTGCTTCAAATTCTGCGGGGAAGGCAAGTCCTGTATGGCACGGAGGTGCTCTGGACTCGGATGTATGCCTTGTGCATTGATTACATGTCCCAAGTATGGTATGTCACGAGCAAAAAACACACATTTGTCCTTCCGCAAGCGAAGACCATTTTGTGGCAAGACCTGAAATAATGTTCTGAGATTGGAGAAACGTTCTTCTTCTGTCTTTCCGGAGATCACAATATCGTCCAGATAGTTCGCTGCAGTAGGGACCGACGCACAAACAGTTTGCAGATATTGCTGAAACAATGCAGGGGCGGATGGACACCCGAAAGGCAGTCTCTTGACTCGATACAAACCAAGATGCGTGTTAACCACCAAGATGCGCTGGGATTCGTCGTCCACTGGTATTTGCAAGTACGCATCTGCTAGGTCCAACTTCGAAAAATATTTACCCGGGCACAGTTTGTCAAAAAGATCTTCCGGGCGGGGTAAAGGATAAGTTGCAATCACTAATTGTGGATTCACTGTAGCTTTGAAGTCCACACGAAGTCGCAATTTTCCGGAAGGTTTTGACAAAATTACTAAGGGTGATGCCCAGAGAGAAGCCTGCACATGTCCAATCACACCTTGTGATTCCAATTCGTGTAATGTTCTTGCAACCTCATCACGCAATGCGTGGGGAACATTGCGCGCTCTGAAAAATTTCGGTTGCGCGTTTACTTTCAGTTCCAAATGTGCTTTATAGTTCTTAGCGCAACCAAGACCCGGTGAAAAAATGTCTGCAAACTCTTCACATAGACGAGAAACACTGGCTGAAGGCACAGTCTGATTCACTGGTAGGACCTGATTTACTATAGACAAGTTAAACAACTGAAATAAATCTAGCCGGCCGGAGTGGCCGAGCGGTTAAAGGCGCTACAGTCTGGAACCGCACGACCGCTGCGGTCGCAGGTTCGAATCCTGCCTCGGGCATGGATGTGTGTGATGTCCTTAGGTTAGTTAGTTTTAGGTAGTTCTAAGTTCTAGGGGACTTATGACCACAGCAGTTGAGTCCCATAGTGCTCAGAGCCATTTGAACCATTTGAAATAAATCTAAACCAAACAAGTTCACTGCAGAAGATGAACGAAGGACGTAAAAAACACAAGTTTTGTTTGTCCCTTGTATGTTGCAAGAAGGCTGCACTGTCCTAACACTGGGATATGCTGTCCTGAATAACTAGTTAGCTTAACATTTGCGGCACGCAAGGGAGGTGTGCCCAGTTGTTTGTACGTGTCTTTATTGAGCAATGAAACTGCAGCTCCGGTATCGAGCTGGAATGGTATGACCTTACCATTAAAGTTCAAACCTACAAAAAGTTTATTGTCCTGCTGACGACAAGAGCGACTGTCCCTCGCAACGTGAACAGACACGGGTACAGAATCACTTGCTAATTGACGTGATTTCCAGCGATGTCGACGCACACTTTTTGTGGGACGCACACAGTCACTTTTAGAGAGAGTGGCCCTGGGCGGAGTGGAATTAACTACATGAATGTCCATGGGCGAAGATTCACGAGCCTGAGTATTCTTGGTTCGATTCCGGCGCGAAGCAAAGGGCCTGGAATCGTTGTGAGTGTCCGATCGGAGCTTTTCCTGGCAAACACTCTGAACATGTCCTTTTTTATTACAGAAAAAGCAAATAGCTTGGCGTGACGGGCAATGTTCATGCGAATGTCTAGTAGCACACCGCGGGCATGATTTTAGCACTGCATTTGCTGGCTGCCGTGGGACGTGTGGTTGAGAGCTTGGCGGCAGCTGCGCGGACGAGCGCGAGGGCTGTTTACCATTCCGTGCAGCTCGCCCAGCGGGCCGGTTAACGTGACACACAGCTGGCGAAGTTTCAAATGATTCCTGAGCAAAGTCAAGTGTGTCTTGCCTATCCAATATGTCTATCACTTGTTGAAGGGAGGTATTGACTAGTTTCAAAATTTGCTCCCGTATACGAACATCAGACACGTTCTGTGCAATTGCATCACGTACCATAGTACCGGAATAAGTGGAGCGGCGGCTGCCGCATCGTTTTGCATTGCACGTTGACCCTGGACGAGCTGTCCAAGGGTATCCGATAACGCCTGCGCCTGCTGATTCTGCAAGCGATAAAATTCGGACAGTACATCTGGAGATTGTGACGAAGCCATGACACAAGTAAATTAGGGCAATACGACCGTTTGTATCCGAGTCGCCAAAAATGTTGCGTCTAGGCAAGACAGCCTAGACACAATGAGAGGAAGCTGAAAGGCACACGCTTAAACTCACGCAGGCTGGCGTGAGGTCTGAAACAGGATACATAATGAATGCTATAAAGAAAAGTACGTAGCTGCTGGAATACTTAACTTTAATCCACAATTGGTGAACATTGGTCTTGTTGATACAGTATTATCATCTCAATATAACTTGGTGATGGCGCTAGGTCGTAGCAATTGACTTAGCTGAAGGCTATGCTAACTATCGTCTCGGCAAATGAGAGCGTATTTGTCAGTGAACATTTCCTTGCAAAGTCGGCTGTACAACTGGGGCGAGTGCTAGTACGTCTCTCTAGACCTGCCGTGTGGTGGCGCTCGGTCTGCTATCACTGACAGTGGTGACACGGGGGTCCGACGTATACTACCGGACCGCGGCCGATTTAAAGGCTACCACCTAGCAAGTGTGGTGTCTGGCGGTGACACCACACTGTCCTTTACCAAGGGGCGACAGGGGCACACTTTAGAAAAATTTGTACTAGTGATCTTACACGACCCAGTCACATTGATGTGAGCACTGCCTTCGTCGGACGTCAACGTGCAGTAACCGTTCGCAAAGAGAAAGGGCAGGTTGTCGGGGGAGGGACGCGGAAAACAGTGGGGTCGTAGTGGGAGTGATTTATCTGACGTCCAAGAGGTCATAATCATTGGCTTTCGGGTCAAAAGTAGGAGCATTTCCGAAGCGACTACGTTTCTCAGCTGTCCGCATGCCATGGTTGTTAAGAGTATATCGTGCATGGCAAAACGGCGCTGTCTAAAACCGGCGCCTAGACAAATGAGGTGCGCCAGTGGCAGCAGGTGACAGGGGTGAACGACGGTGGCGGAGATATGTACTGGTGAACCGACGTGCAGCTGTTGGGCAACTGACCGCCCAGGGACAAAGGGCTGCCAACAGTGTCTCCTCAACGAGCGTTCAGCGAACGTTGCTGCTTATGGGTCTCCTCAGCAGGCACCTGGTTCATTCCCCATGCTGACTGCTGTTCACTGGCAACGAAGGCTGGAATTTGCTCGCCGTTACCGCAAATGGACGTCCAGCGAGTGGTGACAGGTGGCCTTTTCAAGTGAGTCACGTTTTATGCTCAGTCAGACAGATGGTCGTTGGCGTGTACGATGTGAGATGTCTCAAAACAAACACCCTGCAAATCGCCAGAAGGGTACAGGCCGGAGGAGGGAGCGTTGTTTATGGGAAATGTTTTCGTAACATTCCTTGGGTGATCTCGTAATTCTGGAAAGCATGTGTATGCACCTATCCTTGGGGACCATGGTAACTATCTGCAGGACAACGTAAAAGACGTACACACGTGGTTTGAAGACTAGCAGAAGGACTTTATCGTACACCCCTGGCTACCAAATTCCCCGGACTGAAACCCAGAAGAGAACCTGTGAGACCACCTCGATTAGACTGTTCACACCATGCATCGTCAACTGAGAAGCCTACCGAAGTTGGCCACAGCACTGCAGTCGACATGGCTCCACATTCCTTCCAGAACCATACTGACTCTCAGTATGCACCTCCCACGGCGGTCCCTGCTGAAATAGGTGGCTAATCAGGCTTTTGATAAGTGGTCACATTAATGTGACTGTGTCTGTCACTTTCGTAGAAATACAAAAAATTACTACTGAAAATTGCCTAGGTGAAGTATTTACACTGGCGGAAATGGGAAGTGTTACACAATCAACCACCTGATCAAACGCTACCAAACTGCTACGACCAGTATCTAGATGCATATGAGACACATCAATGGAAAACTTCGTCCTTAAGGGAATTTCTTTTGAGGTCACCAAAACGCTATATGATAGCTACTGGGTGTGTATAAGAAGAAGTTGTCAGGAGGAGATAGCAACACAGCGTTAAAAAAAACAAAAAAAAAATCAAATGGCTCTGAGCGCTATGTGACTTAACTCCCGAGGTCATCAGTCCCCTAGAACTTAGAACTAATTAAACCTAACTAACCTGAGGACATCACACACATCCATGCCCGACGCAGGACCGTAACGGTCGCGCGGTTCCAGATTGTAGCGCCTAGAACCGCTCGGCCACATCGGCCGACAACACAACGTCCTCTAAGGACATGCACGTGCCGCTTCTAGGCTTTTTTCAGGCTTTAACGTGGGACAAATAATTGGAATGAGGTACATCGGAACATCATACCGACACATCGCACAGACAGTTCTCTGTATTGCAGCGAATGCAAAAAAAATTATGGTGAGATGGACACAGAACAATAGTGTGGCAAGGGAATTAGGCACGGGTCCTTCCTGCAGGACTACGCCACGAACAGAAAGTAGGATTGTTCGACTGGGTCTGACGATTAGGTGAATGACAGTTGAAATCCGGGTATAGGTTACCGGTAGTGCTATAAAAAATCGTTGGGGACAGATTACTGGAATCTCGGTTAAACTGTACTGGTATGGTGGGGTCATTTAGACCGCTGGGAATCTTCTTTTTGATTTCGTTTGAATGTTTTCAACACTGCAGCGTTGCAGGTCTCAGTACCTTTCAGGCAGTGTGCTTTAACACTTTCGCTGCGGTTGACGCTTGTAAGAGTCAAAACGAGACACGAGCCAGTGCGGCTGACGCTTATAAGCGTCCGCGCTCACTGTCGGATTACTCAGTCTAGTTGCAGCGTCTAAGCTAGCATCAAAGCGTGTAAACTTTTGTTTTGTGTGGTCAGTTATCGAACGTATATTGTTCGTAATGGCGGTTAATGAACCGACACCTGGACCTTCCAATGTGAAAAGGACAGGAAAAGTGTTAAATTGACATGGAAACAGTTACTTAGTGTACTAGACGACAGTGATTTTCTGTGTAGTGAGGACGAGGCTGCAGAAGAACTGCAGAGTGATGATAGCGTGGAAGCACAGCTTTCGAATCCGTTTCGTGACAGTTCCGAATCTGACGATGCGGATCACAACGATTGTGTGGAAATTGACGACAAAAAAGGCCCGACGTGTCACACGGAGATAATCGAGGTGAGTTCTGGCATAAAGAACCACATAATATGCAGTATCACCCATTTACGAAAGAAGGAGTTTTGCAAATTCATCCTGCTGGCAATTCTCCTATGGATTTCTTCAGATTATTGGTAACCGTAGAATTGTTGCAACTTGTAGTTGACGAAACGAACGATAAAGCAGTCAACATGTTGCTGACCGAAAATACAAAAGAGGTATCTAGTATCTGTAAATGGAAACCTCTAAGTATAGGCGAATTACTAGTTTTCCTGGGAGTTTCGTTACATTTGGGTAACGTTAAATACCCGGAATTACGAGACTACTGGAAGAAAGAAATGGTTCAAATGGCTCTGAGCACTATGGGACTTAACATCTATGGTCATCAGTCCCCTAGAACTTAGAACTACTTAAACCTAACTAACCTAAGGACAGCACACAACACCCAGCCATCACGAGGCAGAGAAAATCCCTGACCCCGCCGGGAATCGAACCCGGGAACCCGGGCGTGGGAAGCGAGAACGCTACCGCACGACCACGAGATGCGGGCTGGAAGAAAGAACCGCTGTTTGAGAATAGAGGAATAGCGATGAGTATAAGCAGAGACCGGTATTTGATCACATTACGCTCTCTGCATTTTGCAAAAAATCCACTTCCAGGAAACCCGAAACCAGACGATCGTTTATATAAGATACGACATATATTGGATTATTTTAACACGAGAATGTCTCAAGTGTATTACTCGGGAAGAGATTTATCAATAGATGAATCAATGATTCTTTGGAGGGGAAGATTGTCATTTAGACAATACATAAAAAGCGTACGTAATAAATATGGCATTAAGATGTACAAGCTCAACAATCCAGACGGTTTCATAAATAAGTGCGCTGAGTACACGGGAAGTAGTGGAGATATGGGGGGAAAAGGTCACGCTGAAAAAGTCGTTTTGCATTTGATGGCAGAAAAGCTGCATGTTGGTCATCATTTTACTTGGACAATTATTATAACAGTTTTCATTTAGCTACAACTCTGTTGAACCTAAAAACACTTTCCATAGATACTTTGAAATTAAATAGGAAATATAACCCCGAAGAAGTTGTATCGGCAAAACTTGGGAGAGGAGAGACAATTGGGCATTATTCTAATGGAGTTATGATTGGAAAATGGAAGGATCGACGAGAGGTTTCCTACATTTCCACAGAACATCTAAATGTTATGGAGCAAGTGACGAATGCGCGCCGGCAAACAGTCACGAAACCTTTGCCTGTTATTAGGTACAATGCGTGTATGTCTGGGACTAATAAACAAGATGAGATGTTATCGTATTATTTATGTGTACGAAAGACTATGCGCCGGCCGAAAAAAATATTCTTTCATGTTATTGACATGGTAGTTGTTCTCTGTATCTGTACAACAAATACTCAGGAAATAAAATGACGTTGTACGATTACAGAATGTACATTATAAAGGGCTTCCTTCCGCCAATGGACGTTCCACGAAATGTGAGCAAGAAACATCACAAACGCACACACATTGTGCAAAAGCGGGAAGCTACTGGAGGGAAGAAGCAAGTTATGAGGAAGCGGTGCAAGAAGTGCGCGGAACAAGGCAAGCGCACTGATGCACCATGCGAGTGTATAACCTGCCCAGACAAACCTGGATACTGCTTGAACTGCTGTATAATCTCCCATAAGTAGCAGAAACGCGATAATATCGGGGAACTTCCGATTATCAAAGACAACTTCTTTTATTTCTTTTGACATTGCATGCTTTCTTTTTATGACGGGAAAAGTTAGAATTTTTTTTACGAATACTCAGAAAATGAGGTTTTCTTTTGTGTTAAGTCGACTTATTTCTTATTGCGTTGTAAAGCGTTCACTTCAGTTTTTTGCGAAAGAACTTGTTGTGCTAAATTTGCTTTAATAGCACCGTAACTGAAGTGATGGGGGACACGAGAGAAGCCTCCACGTAGGGTTTGTTTCGCTTACTAATTTCTACACACCCAGGTGTCCCCTGGGAGTTTATGATAAATGTAGACCGCTAATTCTCTCATACCAGGAGCAAACATGCTACTAAATTGACGACCTCTATCAGAACCAATCTTAAAAATGCGCATTTGAAGGAAATATAATTTCGAGTGAATCCAGTTTCCTTTTTCCTTTTTTTCCTTCTTAAGAATTTGCGTTTTGGAATCCAAAATTTTCCTGAATGCAGTGGATTTGTTGCTTGTTTGAATTGTATTTTTTGTTACATTATCAACAACTTACGAACATTTGAATGACGCCTGTGACCCATACAGGTGTCAGACAGCAAATAGACTTTAAAACATGACCACAATACAGTCGAAGCTTATTTGAAGTAATGCATCTAAGGTGTCATCATTAAGTCAGTATAGAACATGATCCTACAGATCTTACAAGGTCTTGACGTCAGCCTGTAGCCCAGGTGTGCTTACAAGGGAACCTCCCCATCGCACCCCCCTCAGATTTAGTTATAAGTTGGCACAGTGGATAGGCCTTGAAAAACTGAACACAGATCAATCGAGAAAACAAGAAGAAGTTGTGTGGAACTATTAAAAAAGTAAGCAAAACATACAAACTGAGTAGTCCATGCGCAAGATAAGCAACATCAAGGACAATGTGAGCTAAGGAGCGCCGTGGCCCCGTGGTTAGCGTGAGCGGCTGCTGAACGAGAGGTCCTTGGTTCAAGCCCTCCCTCGATTGAGAAGTTTACTTCTTTTATCTTCGCAAAGTTATGATCTGTCCCTTCGTTCATTGACGTTTCTATTCATTGTAATAAGTTTAGTGTCTGTGTTTTGCGACCGCACCGCTAATCGGTGCGATTAGTTGACGAAAGGACGTGCCTCTCCAATGGGAACTGAAAACATTTGATCGCAATTTCATAGGTAAACCGATTCCTCCACAGGAAAACACGTCTATATCCTATACGACACTGGTGATGGCATGTGCGTCACATGACAGGAATATGTTGTTGACCCACCTAACTTGTACACTTGGCGAATGGGTAAAAAGATTCTTCTACCTTGCCCGATTTAGGTTTTATGGTGGATGTGATAATCGCTCCCAAAAAAGTGATGAAAAGATAACGGACGGACAGATAATAATTGTCTGAAAATAAAAAATTAAAATTTTCACTCGAGGGAAGACTTGAACCAAGGACCTCTCGTTCCGCAGCCGCTCACGCTAACCACGGGGCCACGGCTCTCCCTAGCTCACACTCTCGTTGATGTCGCTTATCTTACCCATGGACTACTGAGTTTGTATATTTTGCTTATTTTTTTCATAGTTCCACACAACTTCTTCCTGTTTTCTCGACTGATCTGTGTTCAGTTTTTCAAGGCCTATCCACTGTGCCGACTTATAACTAAATCTGAGGGGGGTGCGATGGGGAGGTTCCCTTGTTAGTAGCGTCAGCTCCGATCGGTACCTGCCATTTCAGAGTGCTACCGGCCCGCACTCGCACGTTGCCGGGCGCACTGGAGAGTTGCGCGCCTGCACCGATGCAGCAGCGAAAGTGTTCAGCTGTTGAAGAGAGTGGTAGTGTTTACAGCAAGTACGTTTCCGACCTTAGTCCAATCTTTCTTTCAGCTGGGGTCGGACTGACCCTATAACACCGAGTAAAAGGCTAACGAAATATTTTCTGGTATCCTAGATTGAAATGGCGTTACCTTCTCCCACTAAAATCAAAGTATATAAACCCTACACTAGATGAATGGTCGCGGTCAATCCTTGATGAAGCAGACAATGAGTTCAGCTGCAATGATGACCCAATTTTGATCTGGATTACAGATGCAACCATGACCGTTGTTCAGCGTTAGGCGAGGAAGAGGCAAACGGAAATTAAGTGCAAAATGGAGAGGTGTTAGAAACAACTAAACCAAAAGGAAGGTAAGAAACAGTTTGCTGCACGACCAGTATGTAGTGATTGTGCAGAAAGTATTTGTAAGAGCTGTGTATAAAATGATATACAGTTATAAATATTTCCTTGTCGAAAAGGTTTGCAATTTACATTATTTCACTGCTAATGTTCTAACTGTGATAATCCATTAATAATTTCTGAATATCAACAATTTTGTGACCGTAAAATACACATTCTCGGTGCTTGAATTTTTGTTATGTTAAAATATTTATTTAAAATGAAAATATTCGCAATTAATTGTGATCACATCATTTCGCTGTGCTCACTTTAATATAGTGCTAACTACTAAGATTAAAGTATTTTATTTTCATTCCCCTAAATCTGGAAAAAAAAGACGGACTTCTGATGACCCCACCGTACCAGTATTGCAACAACAACTTCAGTATACCGGTTATAGAATGAGACTTTTCACTAGGCAGCGGAGTGTGCGTAGATATGAAACTTGCTGACAGATTAAAACTGTGTGTCGGGCCGAGATTCGAACTCGGTAACTTTGTCTTTCGCGGGCAAGTGCTCTATCATCTTTTTTTTTTTAGTTCAAGCACAAACACTGATTTAATTCTGAACGGGAAGACTAACCCATTATCTCATCCTTCTTGTCAATTTTTTTTATATACATGCGGAAGAGAAAAAGTGACAAAACGAAGCTGCAAGGGAGGGGATTCAAGTTCAGGGAAGAAACAGGGATCAGCGGGGAACTTAACACACCGACAGTTAAACACAAGAAAAAGCATATTCGCAAAAAGCATTCGGTATCGTGGCATGCGCTACCAATGTTAATGCGCAGTTGTTAGATTATGGTGAAAAACGCGGCGATCTGGGCCATTCCCACCTTCAACGACATAGTGAACATAGTAACCCAAGAGCCAGACAATCTTGTTCGTTTTCGTCTAAGGTAAAAAGGATATGTCCGGATGTAGGAGAATGTCGTCTGGGAAAGCGGTTTCAGGCCCTCTGGTAAGGAAAGCTAATTGACGGCCGACCCAGAGGCAAGGATCCCACCCGCAAGTGACAAGCCTGTGAAGTAAGGCGTCAGTCTGATGACATTCCTCACATTGATCAGTCGGACGAAGGCCAATACGAAAAAGACGATCACCAGTAGGTACCAAACGGTGAATGACCTTATACCACGTTGAATCAAGACTAAGATCAGATCATACCGTTTTCCAAGACGTTGACGGGGAAGAAAATTCAACAGAAGAAAGGGGACAAGGTGCACCCCAACGGGGTGATAGCATGTTGGTAGTAATATGCGTCATAGAAAGTATATCAGTGCCTAGGATACCGATAGTTAAAAGTATTCACGAATTTGCCGAAATTTAGGATTAATCCGTCCAACATCAACAGTAGGGGTCAGACCGAGCGGCCGGAGGCGGGAATGTTAACGTGAGGTAACTGAATGCGGAGCCCGCGTACAGGTTAAAACATAGTGGCGGGCAAATAAGATGGATGTCTTCTCTTTGATATCGGAAAGACTCAATCCTCCAAGCTTTCAAGGCCTGGCCACGACTTCATACCGGACACGAAAGATATGGCGGCGCCACAAGAATCAACCAGACAGTTGTTGCAGTCTGCGGGCCATCATCGCGGGAAGCGGGAAGACCTGCGCAATGCTAAGGGAACGGCCCCGTGAACACGACTCGTAACCTCACCCCAATTTAGTGTCACCATTTTGATCAGATTGCGATCCACTAAGCTCCCTAAGGTCTTATGACGACTGTCGCCCAAGGAATGACGACATGTTCGAAGCCTCTCAACGGTAGGAACGTGCATTTACGATCATTAATGCGAGCACCAGCAAAACGACAAAATGAATCCAAGGTATCCTTAAGCCTCGTATGTCCTCGACATGTCGTACTAAAACCATGACGTCATCGGCGTATCCACGGACCGAAAAAAGTTCCCCCAATATAGTCCAGCCACGTAATTGCATGGTGAGGCGGACAAGTAAGGGCTCTAAGAACAAAACAAAAAATGACATGGATAAGGGGCTTCCCTGGGGTAAACCCCGTCTGATCGATATCCGGGGGGGGGGGGGGGGGGGGTTTAGGGTGACCGTTCATTAAGATCTGTCGAGCATCATTATTAAAGCCGAGAGCGGTGAGCATTCTCGCTAAAAAATCATGACTGACACGATCAAACACTTTTTGGAAATCAAGAAAAAGCGAAGCCCCTGTGACATTAGCGGCAGTCGTGACCGAAATTACATCGCGACATTCTAGAACAGAATTCAGTATCGTGCGTCCAGGCACACAGCTTTGGTGGGGGCAATAAGGGTATCGAGCAGCTTGGAGAGACGGATATTAATTGCTCGAACGATAATTTTATAAACGAAGTTAAGGAGAGTAACAGGCCGGGGGTATCAATCGCAGGGAGACCTGTGGATTTCGGGAAGAGAGCCAGTTTACCTTCCTGAAAAGGAGCAGGAAGTGAGACTCCCCACATCGCTTCATTTACCATTGACGTTAAGGTGTCACCAGTGAGTGGCCAAAATAGAACATAAGACTCCTTAGGAATACCGTCTAATCCAGGCGACCTGCGGGACTGAGGTCTGTAACAACCAGATATACATATCATCCTTGTGAAAGGGACGCAGAAAGGCGTCATTTAATTGAAGAGTGACGACGCGATGCAGCAAGGATGTAAAGTCATCCAGAGAGTTTGTAGCCGGGACATGGGTATCGTACGGATCAGTAAAATAGGTGTAAATAAAGTCGGAAATGCCACGGTGAGAGGTGAACATGCGGCCATCAGCGGTTGTGAGGGAGGCAAGGCACACACGTTTCCGGCGCGCCCGTAAACGGACTGGATGGTATAGTGACGTCAATTCGTCTTATAAAAGGGAACGTGGTTGAGACCTCGTCTGCAGTCCCTCCATTTGAATGCGTTTGAGCTGCAGCAATTTGGCTTTGATGCACTGCATATCAGTAACCCGTAGGGGAGCATGCGTAACACTATCGTACAGTTGACGTAAGACTGAGCAGTAAAATTCTTGCGTTCGTAGATCGTCTGCCACCTTCGCAGCTCCAAAACGCATGAGAGCCCTACAGATTTGATGTTTAGCATGCAGTGTCCACCATACCACAATAGACGAGTACCGGTCCATAGTAAGAGAACAACGAACCTCCAGGACACACTACGAGAGGTATCTTGCAAATAGGCTATATTGAGCATATATGGAGGACGAAACAATTTTACCGGTTGCTCCTCGTCATTAAACGTCACGGCTACGGCGCAATCATCAGTAAAACAGCTGGTATCATATCAACATCCAGAAGTTGCCCACACAAGGAATCGGAAAGGTAAAAGCGATCGAGGCGACTGCTAGACGTGGGAGTAAAGTATGTATGTGGCACAAGTGTAGGATAGCGAGAAACCCACACGTCACGCAGGCGCAAGGAGCGCATCAGGTCGTCGAGTTCTTGACTGAAATTAAAATTAGGAGACTGATCGACCGGCCGTAGAACACAATTGAAGTCCTCACCTAAGATAATCTTTGTCTAGGATTTACGAAGCAGGTAAAAGGTTTCTTCTTTATAGAAACTCAAACGTGAGGTAGTAAGACCTGTGCCAGAAGGGGCATAAAGAAGGAGTAACCTAAGATCACAAAACGTGCACCCGATCCCCCTTCCACTGTCGAGTACTTCGGAATCCATCAATTCCCTATAAAGCAAGGCAGTGCCTGTAAAAGGTTCGGAAGCTACATTAAAAAAGGCTGAGAACCCAAGAATGGAAAATTGGTCGAATAAGACTCCGGCCGGCGTAAAATAACATCTGCCCCAGATTGATATATAAACTCTCGCAAAGCGGCGAGCCGAAGCTCAGAACATATTCAGAGTAAGAAATGTGTATGCTTCCACAAAAATTCAACCCAGAAAGAACAACAAAGAACGGTAGAGAACCGTCAGTTGACGGAGCAACATACAAGTAACCATTCCAGAATCAATCGCTGAACCAGAGAGAGAAGAACTACGAAACAGAACCTTCATCCTCCCACTGCTTTTGCTTCGGCCGTGACGCGGCTCTCTGTGGCTGTTTACGGATTCTACTGCGGCTCCGCGGCGCCGACGCTGCCGCGTTCGGCTGCGTGGGAGCATTATGCAGGTATTCCTTTTCAGATTGCGAGGGAGAGGCCTCTACATCCCACTCGTCCGCAGACATGGGTTAATGGAGGGACGGTTGGTGAATAACAACGGGATCCACTGGCTCCTGAGAATCAATCAATTGTTTCATGGGAAAAGGCTGTGGCCCAGAGGGGGCGACAGAAGTCGCAGAAGTGGGATAGGAAACAGAGTCGACAGGAGAAGTGTCCGAGAGAACCGGAGAAGACACGTGGGAACTGGAAGTAGGTTCCTTCACGGCCGTCTCCGAAGGTGTCAGGGATCTCTTGCACAGGTGTGAAAGCACCTGTGGCGTACTCATCCACGATTTTAGACTGAGAAAGAGGGTCCTTTATTGGAGGCCCATCGGAAGGGTGAGGCAATAGGGAAGGTTCATCTGCCGCATCATCCTGTGTTCGGCGACGCTTGTTGTGAGAAATCGTGGCGGGCACATCAGGAGTAAGGGCATCAACATCCCTACGCAAGGACAGCGGGGGAAAATCACGGCCGTGGTCGGTCAACGGACCACTACGTCCCTCAGTAACAGAGAGCGATTCAGTCTGAGATCCTGCCGGAGAAGATCAGCTAAAGTCATTCTTTTACGCTGTTCGTATTTAGGTTTTAATACCACCACACGCCGCGGACTATTAGTACGGAAATGACCGGTTTGATGAAAATAACAACATGTTCCTTCTTGGCCACTGTACGTAATATGGACCCTATAATCACATACCTGTAAATGAAAGGGAATATGTTTTTTTAATCACCATTTCAACCGACCGAATACCACTATAGACCTGTAAGCTGCGGTGGTCTAGCGGTTCTAGGCGCTCAGTCCGGAACCACGCGACTGCTACGGTCGCAGGTTCGAATCCTGCCTCGGGCATGGATGTGTGTGATGTCCTTAGGTTAGTTAGGTTTAAGTAGTTCTAAGTTCTAGGGGACTGATGACCCAGATGTTAAGTCCCATAGTGCTCAGAGCCATTTGAACCCTGTAAGCGGTGCTGAGCAGACCAGCGTTCCTTTCGAATATGGCGTATTTCCCCATAAGGAAGCAAAACGGGCCTTAGAAAACAGTCGTCCATCTCGGGCGGAAGGTTAAATACCCGGACATTTGTATATATCACTTCTGTATTTGCCAAGAGAACCATACTCGAGGAACGATCACGGTGCGTAAAGGGTACTTGAGAACCGTGACGAGAAAGTATTCTATCAACCTGGAGCAGGTCAAGAATCTTAACAAAAAGCACATATAATTCGCTGTAAAAATATGTAGTGTGCACCTGATCAGTAGTGACTTTAATTGTATCGAGTAACCAGTCATGTATCTCCAAAGAACCGGGCTGGTCGTGACGCGTGGATTTGTCTAAGGTGAAGCTGACAGTAACTGTACGCGGAATTTTTTGTGAGAACCATGGTGGACATTACGCCTCGACAGGAAGGGCCGCACGAACACCAAACACTAGCCGACAACCAGCGATGCGACGCGCACGGAGACCAACACGACACTAAACGGACACGAGGAAAACATGCAGCGCTACGATAGAGGCGGAACTAATAGTACAACCGAGTCGCCTGACGCGCGAAGCGGGAGTATACATCTGAGCTACCCAAGCAGGACTCACGACCCCTCCTCGCAGCTTCAGTTCTGCCAGAACCTCGTTTCCTACCTTCCAAACTTCGCAGTAGCTCTTCTGCGAACCTTGCAGAACAAGCACTCCTGGAAGAAAGAATATTGAGGAGACATGGCTTAGCCACAGCCTGGGGAATGTTTCCAGAATGTGATTTTCACTCTGCAGCGGAGTGTGCGCTGATATGAAACTTCCTGACAGGTTAAAACTGTGTGCCGGACCGAGGCTCGAACTCGGGACCTTTGCCTTTCTCGGGCAAGTGCTCTACCATCTGAGCTACCCAAGCACGAATCACGACCCGTCCTCACAGCTTAAATTCTACCAGTACCTCATCTCCTACCTTTCTCATTCTGGAAACATCCTCCAGGCTGTGGCTGAGCCATGCCTCTGCAATATCCTTTCTTCCAGGAGTACTAGTTCTGCAAGGTTCGCAGAAGAGCTTCTGTGAAGTTTTGAAGGTGGAGACGAGGTACTGACACAATTTAAGCTGTGAGGACGGGTCGTGAGTCATGCTTGGGTAGGTCAGATGGTAGAGCACCCGTCCGCGAAAGGCAAAGGTCCCGAGTTAGAGTCTCGGTCCAGCACACAGTTTTAATCCCGTCAGGAAGTTTCATACCAGTTACAGGTTGAACTGTCGACTTACCGCGCTTTGTTTGCCACTGGCGCCGTACCACAGACAGCAGGGACTTGCTCGGTGTAAAACCAGAGTGAAGTTGATCGTTTAGTGGCATTTCGCATCGTCCGACGATGAGTGTCCATTTGTGGTTGTGGTGATCAGATAACCGCTAACGTGTCCGTTGAAGTAAGATGAAACATCTAACAATGCATGCATTCTGGAAACTCGTACTCCAACTTCTAGCGTCACGATGCGGGGAATATTTGTGTGATAATGGGATTGATTTGGTGATTGTTGAGAGAGACTGAATGCTCCCCACCATGTGTCAAGTATCTTTCATGATCAGGATGTAAAACGGAATTTCCAGCAGGATAACGGAAGTGTTGCAGCTCACATCAGAGATGCCCTGAGGAATGTATACTCGTATATCACAGACTGTTTCGCCCAGTTTCTTGATTTTCCACCCATAGCCCATGACTGAGATGTAATGGAAAGACGTATACATTCATCCCAGCTTCTAACCAGAAAATTTATAGAACTGACGCATAGCAAGAGTTTCCTCATGATGACATTAGCAGGTTCTTTGTTTCCATGCGACAACGAACAGAAAAGTGTTCTCAACCCATGAGTGGAACAGCTCAGCTCGAGTTTATGTTGATGATGGACGTCAGTTGTGAGTGGAATGAAGGTTTAGTCATCTAATAGCTCTTAAGCAATTGTCATTTACACAAAGTTATGTAAGTATCGAAGTGACACTTTGTAGGCCTACACTTTCCATTTCTGTGAAAGTATTATATTACGTGTTTGATAATATTTAACATTTTGCAATCTTCGTAATTTCAGTCACTACGTATTTATTTTGAGCCATTGCTCGGTGTGAGCACCAGGCTGAGTTTACCTGCTGTAGGTGGCGACGACACCAGAGTGCACCTGCGACACGTCGCCTGCTGTGCCGGCCAGACAGCCACCAGAAAGCCGCAGGACCAACCCCAACGTCATGGAATTGTTGTACCGACTGAAAAACATCCTGAATAACAAGAACACGGTCAGCGGGTGAGTTGCCGTCACAGCAGACACTGCCATGCCAATAATACTAGTTCCTATACGTCTCAATATTGAGGGGTGCCCTGTCAAGCGATGTATTCATGGTTAGATGTCTACACAGTTCAAGATGACAGCGGATCTATCAGCGGAAAGCAATTACTTTGTGTTTGAAAATTAAGGAACAGAGTCAATACTGAAATGTTTGTCTGTTTGCGTTACATATAATGGACAATACTTGATATTACAATTTGATGTAACTGTTACATTGTCCAGTCACGTTACTGAGACCACTTGTCTGAATCTTAAATAACAAATTCTGGTAGCGCAGATGCACAGGAAGAGAGTCACTAAAGTTCCGGGAGGAAGGCACCGATAGGGATGTGGAGTCGTGCTGAGTCGAGTGTTGCGGCCAGCTCCACTAGGTTTCCCCTCTGTGGATCCATCTGGCGAACAGAAGGAAGGCACCGATAGGCATGTGGAGTTGTGCTACGTCCAGTGTTGCGGACAGCAGCACTAGGCTTCCCTGCTGTGGATCCATAGGACGAACAGAAGAAAGGCACCGATAGGGATGTGGAGTCGTGCTGAGTCCCGTGTTGCGGCTAGCTGCACTAGGTTTCCTTGCGGTGGATCCATGGGAAAAACAGAAGGGAGGCACTGATAGGGATGTGAAGTCTTGGTTAGATGTCTACACAGTTGAGGATGTCAGCGTATCTATCAGCGGAAAGTAATTACTTTGTGTATGAAAGTTAAGGAACAGAGTCAATACTGAATTGTTTGTCTATTTGCGTTAAATATAATGGACAATACTTGATATTACAATATGATGTAACTGTTACATTGTCCAGTCACGTTACTGAGACCACCTGTCAGAATCTTGAATAACATATATTTGTAGGGCAGATACACAGGAAGAGAGTCACTAAAGTTCCAGAAGGAAGGCACGGATAGGGATGTGGAGTCGTGCTGAGTCGATTGTTGCGGCCAGATGCACTAGGTTTCCCCACTGTGGATCCATGTGGCAAACAGAATGAAGGCACTGATAGGGATGTGGAGTCGTGCTGAGTCGAGTGTTGTGGCCAACTGCACTAGGTTTCCCCGCTGTGGATCCATGGGGTGAACAGAAGGAAGGTACCGATAGGGATGTGGAGTCGTGCTGAGTCCAGTGTTTTGGCCAGCTGCACTAGGTTTCCCTGCTGTGGATGCATTGGTCGAACAGAAGGAAGGCACCGATAGGGATGTTGAGACGTGCTGAGTCCAGTGTTGTGGGCAGATGCACTAGGTTGCCCCGCTGCAGATCCATGGGGCGAACAGAAGGAAGGCACCGATAGGGATGTGGAGCCATGCTGAGTACAGTGTTGTTGCCAGACGCACTAGGTTTCCCCGCTTTGGATCCATGGGGCGAACAGAAGGAAGGCACTGATAGGGATGTGGAGTCGTGCTGAGTCCAATGTTGTGGCCAGATGCACTAGGTTTCCCCGCTGTGGATCCATGGGGCGAACAGAAGGAAGGCACTGATAGGGATGTGGAGACGTGCTGAGTCCAATGTTGTGGCCAGCTGCACTAGGTTTCCGTGCTGTGGATCCTTGGGGCGAACAGAAGGAAGGCACCGATAGGGATGTGGAGTCGTGCTGAGTCGAGTGTTGTGGCCAAATGCACTAGGTTTCCCCGCTGTGGATCCATGGGGCGAACAGAAGGAAGGCACTGATAGGGATGTGGAGACGTGCTGACTCCAGTGTTGCGGCCAGCTGCACTAGTTTTCCCTGCGGTGGATCCATGGAAAGAACAGAAGGAAGGCACTGATAGGGATGTGGAGTCTTGGTTAGATGTCTACACAGTTGAGGATGTCAGTGGATCTATCAGCGGAAAGTAATTACTTTGTGTATGAAAGTTAAGGAACAGAGTCAATACTGAAATGTTTGTCTATTTGCGTTACATATAATGGACAATACTTGTTATTACAATTTGATGTAACTATTACATTGTCCAGTGACGTTACTGAGACCACCAGTATGAGTCTTGAATAACAAATATTTGTACCGAAGATGCACAGGAAGAGAGTCACTAAAGTTCTGGAAGGAAGGCACGGATAGGGATGTGGAGTCGTGCTGAGTCCTGTGTTGTGGTCAGCTGCACTAGGTTTCCCTGCTGTGGATCCATGGGACGAACAGAAAAAAGGCACCGATAGGCATTTGTAGACGTTCTGAGTCCAGTGTTGCACCCAGCTGCACTAGGTTTCCCTGCTGTGGATCTATTGGACGAACAGAAGGAAGGCACCGATAGGGATGTGGAGTCGTGCTGAGTCCAGTGTTGTGGCCAGATGCACTAGGTTTCCCCGCTGTGGATCCATGGGACGAACAGAAGGAAGGCACCGATAGGGATGTGGAGTCGTGCTGAGCCCAGTGTTGCGGCCAGCTGCACTAGGTTTCCCTGCGGTGGATGCATGAGAAGAACAGAGGGGAGGCAGTGATAGGGATTTCAAGTCTTCGTTAGATGTCTACACATTTGAGGATGTCAGCGGACCTATCAGCAGAAAGTAATTACTTTGTGTTTGAAAATTAAGGAATAGAGTGAATACTGAAATGTTTGTCTATTTGCGTTACATATAATGGACAATACTTGATATTACAATTTGATGTAAGTGTTACATTGTCCATTCACGTTACTGAGACCACCTGTCTGAATCTTAAAAAGCAAATTTTTGTAGCGCAGATGCACAGGAAGAGAGTCACTAAAGTTCTGGAAGGAAGGCACCGATAGGGATGTGGAGTCGTGCTGAGTCGAGTGTTGTGGCCAGATGCACTAGGTTTCCCCGCTGTCGATCCATCTGGCGAACAGGAGGAAGGCGCTGATAGGGATGTGAAGTCGTGCTGAGTCCAGTGTTATGGCCAGATGCACTAGGTTTCCCTGCTGTGGATCTATGGGGCGAACAGAAGGAAGGCACCGATAGGGATGTGGAGTCGTGCTGAGTCGAGTGTTGTGGCCAGATGCACTAGGTTTCCCCGCTGTGGATCCATGATGCGAACACAAGGAAGGCACTGATAGGGGTGTGGAGTCGTGCTGAGTCCAGTGTTGTTGCCAGATGCACTAGGTTTCCCCGCTGTGGAGCCATGGGGCGAACAGAAGGAAGGCACCGATAAGGATGTGGAGTGGTGCTGAGTCCAGTGTTGTGGCCAGCTGCACTAGGTTTCCCTGCTTTGGATCCATGGGGCGAACAGAAGAAAGGTACCGACAGGGATGTGGAGTCGTTCTGAGTCCAGTGCTGTGGCCAGATGCACTAGGTTTCCCTGTTGTGGATCCATGGGGCGAACAGCCAGACCGAGGTGATCCCACTGAATCTCGACTGGATTTAATCCCGGCGAGACTGGTGGACACGGGAGCTAGGTAAACTCAGCCTGGTGCTCTTCGAACCACGCGCGTACAATCCTAGCTATGTGACAGGTTGAATTGCCCTGCTGGTTTTCATGCCGAGAAAAAAGATGCCTCCAGGGGCGGACACGGTCCCAAGGGAAGATGCGTATTGAGTTGATCCACAGACCAAAACAATCCTTCTTCCAGATTGGTCCCATGCAACGATTGCTGCAGTGTGTCGATCGTCTGTCCAATGGAGCATAAAACGTGAATCAACTGAAAAGGTTACCTGTCGCTACTCAGTGAACGTCCAGCTGCGGTGTTCACATGCGAATCCCAGCCTTTGTCGCCGATGAACAGTGGTCAGCTTGGCTGCATAAAGTAGGCGCCTGCTGCGGAGAGCCATACGCAGCAACGTTCGCTGAATGATCGTTGAGGAGACGCTGTTGGTAGCCCCTGGACCATCTGGGTTGTCAGTTTCTCAGTAACAGGAGGTCTTTTCACCAGCACGCATCTTCACAGTCATTGTTCACCCCTGTCATCTACAGTCTGCGATGCACCAGAGTTCTGTCGGCTCTGGATCAGAATGACACGATTTGCCACGCTCAGTATACTTCAACGATTCCATCCTTGGTGCAAAGCTAATAATCATGCCCACTTGGACGTCACGTAAATTGTTCCGTTTCCGACCGCACTATTGTTCACATCCATGTGACCTGCTTTATGTACCCTTCACTTCAAGTGCTGTCACCTGCCATCTGTGAGTAGCTCTTGCTCATTAACGTTGAACGTAGGCTCTGTTTACATAAAATCCATATACAATTAAAATGGCACTCGATGAAGATGTAGCACGTTAAAATGCTGTTCGTGCCGCCAGTTGTGTTCAGAGAAAAGGAAGAGATATGGGAAGGAGATGAGGTTGTAGAGGATCCTCATGCGGCATGAGAGATAGATAAAGAAAGTGTGGCAGAGTGCAAGGCGTTCACGGATTTGGAGGGCTTTATAGAATTTAGGAGGAGTGGAGATCCATGAAACACTGCCATAACAAAGCAGGGGATTGATCAAGGATTTGTAGGTATGAAGGATGGTGGAAGAGTGCAAGCCCAATGTCAGGCTGGACAGGAGTTTCAGGAGACAAAGTCTATTGTGGTCTTTGTATTGGATTGTGAGGAGATGGGGAGTCCAGGTGATGTGATGGTCAAAGGTGAGGCCTAGGTATTTCAAGGTGGGGGTAAGTTGGATAGGGTGGTCTTAGATGATGAGGTAGAAATCATGGAGCCAGAAGGAGAGGGAATACATCCAACAACGATTGGCTGGGCTTTGGAAGGATTGATTCGAAGGAGCCACTCGTTGCACAAAGTGGTGAACTGGTGTAGTTGGGTTTGGAGGGAGTGCTGGGACTGTTGAAGGTAGGTTAGAGGGTAAGGACGGCTGTGTCATCACCATATTGAAGGCGATGGACGGGTGCGGATGATTTGGTCATATCAGCAGTGTGCAGGAGATACAGGAGAGGAGAAAGGATGGAGCCTTGGGACACACCAGCGGTAGGGTATAAGGTATGGGAATTAGTATTGTGAATGGTGACATAGAAAGGGCGGCGGGAGAGGAAGGACGCAGTGAGAGGATAAAGGTGATAGTAAGTGTGTAGGTCTCGAGCTTGAAAAGGAGCGCAGAATGCCATACAAGGTCATAGGCGTCCTGGAGGTCGAGGGAAACAAAAATAGCTGAGCGATGGGAGTTACGTTGGAGGGAGAGGAAGTGGGTGAGGTTATGGATGTGGTCGTCGGCGGAGAAGGAGGGCTGGAAAACACACTGGGTAAGAGGGAGGAAGTGGTGTTGAGTTAGGTGGTGATGGATACGGCGGGAGGGGAATGAGTCGGATACCTTACTCAACGTGGAGGTGAGGCAGAGGGGGCGATAGGAGGAGGTTTGTTAGGTTTAAGGTCAACAGGAGTGCATTGTGAGTGGACTCATGGCATTATGAATGCTGCAGCTGTCCACGAGCTATAAATGTCGTAGATGAATTTGTGTCATTACGAGTAGCCAGTCTCCTAAACTTCTATAAGGCGAATCAAAAAGAACTTTACAACTTTGGAATTACATAGAAATTTATCGAGATAACTGACAGAAGCGGTAGATGTGTCAATTTGTAGAAAAAACCTGAAGTCTATTTCAAGCAGTGCATCAGTACCTCATTCCGCCACCAGCACCGCCAGCGTAATCCACAGTTAAGGTGTCCATATTCGCTGGTACGGAGTGTGATCGCTGTCAGCGGTATTGTGTGTCTGCATATGTTTAAAAACTTTTTATTTCCACTGATCGATGAAGATGACTGAGATGGAATGGTTTACTACCAGGAAGACGGTGCATCACCTCATCTCCTTGCGGAAGTACGAAGGTTACTCGATGACCGCTTCCCGGGTAGGTGGATTAGCTGCGAAAGGCCAATCGCGTCGCTACCACGCTCTCCAAATTTGACACCACTGGATTTCTTCCTCTGGGGTTTCATTAAAGACCTTGTCTATGTTCCTTCCCTCCTGTACAACTGAGCCGCCCTGAAAAATTGAATTTACGCTCCCGTTGCACAAATTACGCTCTCTTTACTGCAACTAGTGTAGGAAGAAACTGATTACCGGTAAAATGTTTGCGGCATCAGAAATGTAGTAATACCTCAAAACTTTTATGTGAAACTTGAGACTGTTTTCTAGAAAATGACAGATCTACCGATTTTGTAAGTTACTTTAATAAATTTCTATATCATTCCAAAAATTGTGAAGTCGTTTTTGACTTGCCCTGTATCTAAAAGCAAACTATTTAGGCGATCGGCATGTGGCTGGCAAGTTGCAGCGTAGTGGCCTGGCTAGGCAGTGTAGCCAGGTAGCAGCTGGCTGTGAGACTCTTCTGACTGGTTTGATGCGGCCTGCCCCGAATTCCTCTCCTGTGCTAACCTCTTCATCTCAGAGTGGAACTTGAAACCTACGTCCTGTATTATTTGCTGGATGTATTCCAATCTCTGTCTTCCTCTACAGTTTTTGCCTTCTACAGCTCCCTCTAGTACTATGGAAGTCATTCCCTTATGTCTTAACAGATGTCCTTTCATCCTGTCCCTTCTCCTTATCAGTGTTTGCCACATATTCCTTTCCTCCCCGATTCTGCACAGATCCTCCTCGTTCCTTACCATATCTGACCACCTAATTTTCAACATTCGCCTGTAGTACTACATATCACATGCTTCGATTCTCTTCTGTTCCGGTTATCCCACAGTCCATGTTTCACAACCATCCAACGCTGCACTCCAGATGCACGTTCTCAGAAACTTCTTCCTCAAATTAAGGCCGATATTTGATATTAGTAGACTTCCATTGACCAGGAATGCCCCTTTTGCCATTGCTAGTCTGCTTTTGATGTTCTCCTTGCTCCGTCCGTCATTGGTTATTTTACTGCCCAGTTAGCAGAATTCCTTAACTTCATCTACTTCGTGACCATCGATCCTGATATTAATTTTGTCGCTGTTCTCATTTCTACTACTTCTCATTACCTTCGTCTTTCTTCGATTTGATCTCAATCCATACTCTGTACTCATTAGATTGTTCATTCCATTCAGCAGATCATGTAGTTCTTCTTCACTTTCACTCACAATAGCAATGTCATCAGGAATCGTATCATTGATACCCTTTCTCCTTGAATTTTAATTCCACTCCTCGACCTTTCTTTTATTTCCATTATTGCTTCCTCGATGTACTGATTGAACAGTAGGGGCGAAAGGCTACATCCTTGTCTTACACCCTTTTTAGTACGAGCACTTCGTTCTTGGTCGTCCACTTTTATTATTCCCTCTTGGCTGTTGCATATGTAGTATATGACACGTCTCTCCCTATAGCTTATCCCTATTTTTCTCAGAATATCGAACATCTTGCACCATTTTACATAGTCTAGCGCTTTTTCCAGGTCGACAAATCCTATGATTGTCTTTTGAATTTTCTTTAGTCTTGCTTCTAATATTAACCGCAACGTCAGAATTGCCTTTCTCGTGCCCTTACCTTTCCTAAAGCCAAACTGATCGTCATCTAGCGCATCCTCAATTTTCTTTTCCATTCTTCTGTGTATTATTCCTGTAAGCAACTTGGATGCATAAGCTGTTAAGATCATTGTGCGATAATTCTCGCACTTGTCAGCTCTTGCCGTCTTCGCAATTGTGTGGCTGATGTTTTTCCGAAAGTCGGATGGTATGTTGCCAGACTCATACACTGTACATACCAAAGTGAATAGTCATTTTGTTGCCACTTCCCCCAACGATTTTAGAAATTCTGATGGAATGTTATCAATCCCTTCTGCCTTATTTGACTGTAAGTCCTCCAAAGATCTTTCAAATTCTGGTCCTAATACTGGGTCCCTATCTCTTCTAAAATGACTCCTGTTTTTTCTTCTATCACATCAGACAAATTTTCCCCCTCATAGACGCTTTCAATGTATTATTTCCACCTATTCGCTCTCTCCTTTGCATTTAGCAGTAGAATTCCCTTTGCATTCTTAATGTTATCACCCTTGCTTTTAATGTTACCGAAGGCTGATTTGACTTTCCTGTATGCTGAGTCATTCCTACCAACCATAATTTGTTTTTCGATTTCTGCACATTTTTCGTGCAGCCATTTCGTCTTAGCTTCCCTGCACTTCCAGTTCATATCATTCCTCAGCGACGTGTATTTTTGTATTCCTGAGTCTCCCGGATCGTTTTTGTACTTCCTCCTTTCATCGATCTATCGAAGTATTTATTCTGTTACCCATGGTTTCTTCGCAGTTACCTTCTTTGTGCCTATGTTTTCCTTCTCAACTTCTGTTATCGCCCTTTTTAGGGATGTCCATTCCTCTTCAACTGTACTGCCTACTGAGCTATTCCTTGTTGCTGTATCTACAGTTTTAGAGAACGTCAACCGTATCTTGTCATTCCTTAGTACTTCCGTATCCCACTTCTTTGCGTATTGATTCTTACTTAAATTTAAACCTACTCTTCATCACTACTATGTTGTGATCTGGGTCTATATCTGCTCATGGGTACGCCTTACAATCTAGGATCTGATTTCGGAATCTCTGTCTGACCTGAAAATTCCAAAATGGTACCGGAGATTGTGCCACCGCGTGAAGAAGGAAATGAACCAAAATGGCCAGGGAATGAACATGTTACAACTGAAACTTAGAATATCACTGAAAACACTAAAATTACTTCCAGACATGTTACTAAAAGTCTGACTTGTGGTAGTGAGATGAGATCATTGGAATTATTGAAATCATTATTAACAAAGTTATTAAGATTTATACAAAAATTGTTTATAAAATCAATAACAAATGACGCAGACGCACATATGCTTTTGATACACTGGTAGGTGGGTCTTGAACTCGGAGGGGGAATGGCCATATACCTATTATTGTTAGACACATAAACAAATAGAATAACTCATATAAATATACCAAATCAAAGATTTTTTCTATATGTACACTAAAGATCGCCAGCGTGAGAAGGTTGTTCCATTATCCCATTATCCTTATGCTTATTTAGTGAAATTTACTAACTTAACATAAGTGAAAGTGTCATTTAAGGAACATAGAAGTGCAGCAGCTAGGTGAATAAAGTTGTCAACTCGACTTAGTTACAGAATTTCTGTGTTTGGTGTATAAAATTAAATAATGTCAATTATTTAGCTATGTTTAAAATTGTATAAAATTATATCAGATTTCTACTCAATCAAGACTATGTATTATACCTATTTACAATGTATAAATGTTGTGATATGTATAATCTTACGAATGGTCGTCAAGGTGTTAGTTGCTGCATTGTGTCAGCTAGTGGGTCACATGATCAAGTTTTTAAATAGGCACGCAGAGCGAAGATTTTGGTCTCTTTGCAGGTGAGGTCCATTTTTGGTAAGCCTGAGTTGCTTGGGCCTAAGCCTTAGTCGGGACTGTAAACTATTTCGATGTGCATTACTTCAGCAGGTAGAATTAGTTTGGGACCTTGTACGCTAGTGAACGTAGAATCATTGTTGGGCTAGTAGTGTTTGAAGATTTCGAGAGCGGTGAATTTTGTTACTGTGTAAAGAACCTGTGTAAAGTTTGAACTTCGGGATTTTGTTACAGTTAAAGCGTTTTTATGCACAGCTCAAGCTCTTTAGTTTACATTCGTTATTGCCTACAAACGTACTGCTTGCACTGCAAAATTAAACATTTTGGTTTCTTGTATCTACATTGTCTTCAGCAACAACATGTGTGACGCCACGATTCGGAGTAAATTCGTGAGTGATTCGAATAAGACGAATAGTCAAGATTAATCTTTTGGTTATGGCCCACATTATTATCCTAAGGGATCTCATTCTTGTTTTTTTTTTAAATATTCTAAATCCACTTATTAATTTGTTTCATCATTTCGCTGTGTATGTGCTAAATTAATGTGCCTCATGACTGATCCATGCTCATATAAGGGCTTAAAACAACAGTGCACCTCCTTCAGATGGACCATATTCAAATTGAAGTTCGTGCATTCGCCCTCTGGTGCAACGAATTAATGCTGACAGCCGATTATGTTTCCGTTATTTGCTACCGAGAATCCAGTCAAATAGCAAACCCACCACGACTGTGTTGATGGTACATTGCCGGTTTTCATTTCAAACAGACCAGGGGTATACCGAAACATCTCAGCAAACCATGAGATTTATGGAACTGGATGCAGTACACACCTCTGCCAACTTCGGGATATCGACGGAAACTACTTGAATTTCGAAGGGTCTTCCCTGATAGATATTTCCATTATTTCTCTGTCATGCGACATAATAAAATTGGCTGATGACGTTGCTATGTTCAGTGAAAGTGAGACAGTATGAATAATCTGATGAGCGCAAAATATGGATTTAGACTAAACTAAGGAAAGGCGAAGTAATGGAAGTCGGAAGGTGCGAGATTTTGGCTGCAGTGTGAATGACGAGCAACTGTCCAATGAAGTATTGTGAGCTCCTCTCAGCGACCTTCGATTGTGATGGAGAAGAAATTCGTTGCATTTTTGTGGCGAAGAACACGCTGAAGTTGTTTCTTCAGTTTCCTGACAGTAGCACACCACACTTCTCAGTTGACTGTTGCCGTTTGATGGAGGACATCAAACAGAATAACTTCTTTAGAGACCCAGAAGATAGTCGCCATGACTCTATAGGCTGATGGTGCGGCTTTGAACTTTTTCTTTGGAGAAGAGATGGTGTGGCACCATTGCATGGACTGCCGTTTTGTTTCCGATTCGAAGAGACGAACTCATGCTTCATCGCCTGTGAAGATGTTCAACACAAAATTGTCACGATCAGCCTCATGAAGCGCAAGCATTTTCTCACAGATGGTCCTTCGCGGCTCTTTATCGTTTTCTGTTAGGCGGCGAGGAAACCAGTGGGCATACACACCTCTGAGTACACGAGATGGTGGATGCGTGTGTCAGCACTACCGACAGGGCCGTCCCATTGAGCAGCGAGATGTTTGTCTGCGTTCCGCCGATCACCTGGAATGAGAGTGTTAGCACGCTCCAATACTGTAGGAGTCACAGCCGTGTGCGGCCGGCTGGCGTGCGGGATATCGGACAGGTCTGTGCGACAGCTGTTGCGATGATGAAAGACGCCTCTCCCAACGAATCACCGTGCTTTTGTTCACTGCCAGGTCTCCATAGACATTCCACAAGCGCGTATAAATATCTGTGACAGCTCCCTGGTTGGGACTGCACGTCCGTTACAGACGCCACTTTGAAGGCTACCTATAGCGCCGTCACCTATCGGAACTTCATGAAACTATAAGAGCCAAAGCGGTAATATTCCAAAATGTCCCTCAACAAATTCCACATTTTTTCAACCGAAATTTTCCGAGGGAAAAATGTGATCCATTACTTTTTGTATGTTCCTCGTACTATTTAGAGCACAGCATTGTAGGGAAGTGAATCATGGAATGTAGGAAAACTGGTAAAGGAGAGTAGGGAAGAGTTCAATACATGGTTTTACGCAAGGATGTTGTGAATTGGGTGGACTGGTACGATACGAAACGAGGAGGTTCTCCGCAGAATCGACACAGAAGGGAATATGTGGATAACACAGACGTGAAGAAGGGACAGGATGATGAGACGTGTGTTATGACATTACGAAATAATTTCTGTCATACTTGAGGGGACTGCAGAGGCTAATGAGGGTAGGAGAACTCTGAGTTTAGAATCTATCAAAATAATTGCGGACATTTGTTGTAAGGACTACTCTGAGATGCAGGTGATGGAAGGGAGATGAAGTCCCGGCGGGCCGTATTAAACTAGCCGGGTGACTGAGGACAGAAAAAAGAAGAAGTCTAAGACGGACAGTCCTAAAGTAATATGTCTGGCGTGGAACGTCAGGAAACAACGTTATCTATTGCCAGAAGAACATAAATGTTGTGGTAACAGGTTGGAGAGGATTTTATAGAAATTTACTGGAACTGATATGACTGCAAAAAGAGCGTGTTCAGTTATTCAGACTCTTTCACCACTTCAAAAATTCTCCAGAAATCAATTGGGCTTGCGTCTCTCCTCGTTGTATGAATCTTTCTCCGGCCCTTAATAAGCTGTGTGATACCCTACAGATAACGTGGAGTCATACTCCAGAGAAAGCCTGTGAGGCAACAGGTTTTATCGCTTAAAGTTCCTCTGGCTACCACGTGAACTGCAGAGGCTGGTTATTAGGGCTGCTGACCGACAGCCATTATGTCGTGACTGCGTGTTGTAGCGACTGTTATTTCTGATAGCTTGGCGGTAGGGAGAGGGCTATAAAATATATGGACCGGCAGCTAACGCTTTGGAGATATGTTGCTGATTATAAGTAAACTAATAAATTTCCTGATAACTGTCCTGGTTTTCAAGCAAAAAGCTACGTGACTATAAAAGTGAAGTTTGGAAAGCTATCGAATACGTACAGGGTGGGGGTAAATAAAAGTGGCTACGACAAGTGGTTACGATTGGACTTGAATGTAAGTGTATAACCGCACGCTGCGACCTACAATTACTATCATCACGATGGAGCAACTGCCCATATGACCCGTCCGAACCTTGGAACGCAGTTTCACAATCTTCATGCCTGCCAGAGTTGTTACCAGAGGTCAGTCTAGTCGTGGCCATAGCTGGCCGCCCAGGTCACCTGACCTGTCAGCGTGCGACTATTTTGTGTGAGGTGCCCTCAAGTCTTAGGCGTATAAAATAAAACTTTTGAAAACATTATCAGCGATCTTATATAACATAATTAAATATATGTAATTAAAAACAGTCTTTATAGCAAATTTCTTTTACACTCCTGGAAATGGAAAAAAGAACACATTGACACTGGTGTGTCAGACCCACCATACTTGCTCCGGACACTGCGAGAGGGCTGTACAAGCAATGATCACACGCACGGCACAGCGGACACACCAGGAACCGCGGTGTTGGCCGTCGAATGGCGCTAGCTGCGCAGCATTTGTGCACCGCCGCCGTCAGTGTCAGCCAGTTTGCCGTGGCATACGGAGCTCCATCGCAGTCTTTAACACTGGTAGCATGCCGCGGCAGCGTGGACGTGAACCGTATGTGCAGTTGACGGACTTTGAGCGAGGGCGTATAGTGGGCATGCGGGAGGCCGGGTGGACGTACCGCCGAATTGCTCAACACGTGGGGCGTGAGGTCTCCACAGTACATCGATGTTGTCGCCAGTGGTCGGCGGAAGGTGCACGTCCCCGTCGACCTGGGACCGGACCGCAGCGACGCACGGATGCACGCCAAGACCGTAGGATCCTACGCAGTGCCGTAGGGGACCGCACCGCCACTTCCCAGCAAATTAGGGACACTGTTGCTCCTGGGGTATCGGCGAGGACCATTCGCAATCGTCTCCATGAAGCTGGGCTACGGTCCCGCACACCGTTAGGCCGTCTTCCGCTCACGCCCCAACATCGTGCAGCCCGCCTCCAGTGGTGTCGCGACAGGCGTGAATGGAGGGACGAATGGAGACGTGTCGTCTTCAGCGATGAGAGTCGCTTCTGCCTTGGTGCCAATGATGGTCGTATGCGTGTTTGGCGCCGTGCAGGTGAGCGCCACAATCAGGACTGCATACGACCGAGGCACACAGGGCCAACACCCGGCATCATGGTGTGGGGAGCGATCTACTACACTGGCCGTACACCACTGGTGATCGTCGAGGGGACACTGAATAGTGCACGGTACATCCAAACCGTCATCGAACCCATCGTTCTACCATTCCTAGACCGGCAAGGGAACTTGCTGTTCCAACAGGACAATGCACGTCCGCATGTATCCCGTGCCACCCAACGTGCTCTAGAAGGTGTAAGTCAACTACCCTGGCCAGCAAGATCTCCGGATCTGTCCCCCATTGAGCATGTTTGGGACTGGATGAAGCGTCGTCTCACGCGGTCTGCACGTCCAGCACGAACGCTGGTCCAACTGAGGCGTCAGGTGGAAATGGCATGGCAAGCCGTTCCACAGGACTACATCCAGCATCTCTACGATCGTCTCCATGGGAGAATAGCAGCCTGCATTGCTGCGAAAGGTGGATATACACTGTACTAGTGCCGACATTGTGCATGCTCTGTTGCCTGTGTCTATGTGCCTGTGGTTCTGTCAGTGTGATCATGTGATGTATCTGACCCCAGGAATGTGTCAATAATGTTTACCCTTCCTGGGACAATGAATTCACGGTGTTCTTATTTCAATTTCCAGGACTGTAATTGGAGTGACTGGTTTCAATCCTTAAGGATCATCTTCAGACTCCAAAACGGCCGGTGGACTTCCATGGGGCAAGCTGCGCCGACCCACGACACTGAACTGACTGAGCAGACAGTTCAGTGTTGTGGGTCGGCGCAGCTTGCCCCATGGAAGTCCACCGGCCGTTCTGGAGTCTGAAGGTGATCCTTAAGGATTGAAACCGGTCACTCCAATTAAAAGAAATTTGCTATAAAGACTGTTTTTAATTATATGTATTTAATTATCTTAGGTGTATCACGAGAACCATTATAGTCTTCAAGAATAGCAGCAGAAAATTTCGGAGTGGACTGCAGCAATTCCAGCAATGCAGTTTCGTTCCGCCTTCAGCAACTTGGTTATCAGGCCCGAAAGTGCCAAGAGACGAATGGTTGTCACTTTCAACATCTGCTATAGTCAGGTTAGTACTGTCTTTCCCTTTCGCTGCTGTTTTTCTTTGTACCCCGTAAATCTGTTCTCCGAGCCACTTTTATTTTCCTCGCCCTGTATCTGTTGCGGTGTCGTTTCATTCATACGATTTTTTATACTCTGTTTTATTCACAAATTTCTTATCATACTGGATGGACTGATAACAATGTACCGATTTCGAAAATTACAGGAAAGACAATATGAAGAAAGAACTGGGCTTAATAACTTCGCTACGCAGCATAGATTAAAAATGCCGCTCTTCTACAAGTCGGAACTGGTAGTAGTTTCTGTAAATAAAATCTATAACGAAATATCTATCTTCTTCTCGTTGATTGCTCACAGTCTCCACTGGACGCACGAAGTCCTCTCCCACCGATCGTTAAACGCTTCCATTACCCCCTTCGATTTTCAGATCGCTCTCTCATGCTTAAATAAAATATTGCAAGAATTCTGACACAACACAGAATGTGCTTCATTTAGCAGAGATGTGGTATGTAAGCAGCCCCAGTAGCATCGTTAATTATACACTGGCCATTCACTTTAAAGTGACCAACTGTCAAAAGCCCAAATAACCACCTTTTTTCGGCATAGAGCACTGCGATACGTGCAGGAAGAGAGTCAATGAGTCTCTGGAAGATACCAACAGGGATGCAGAGCCAGTGCCGTGTCCAGTTACGTTAGATTTTTCGGCTGAGAATCCATGGCGCGAACAACCCGATGGAAGTGAACCAACAGCTTCTCGATTGCTTTTAAATCCAGGGGGTTGATGGCGAGGGAAGTATGGTAAACTTAACCTGGTGCTGTCCAAATCATGCACGTACATTGCAAGCTATGTGTCTCGTTACACTGTCATGCTGGTAGATGACATCGTCCCAAGGAAAAACAAACTGCATGTAGGCGTAGACTTGGTACCAAGAGATAGATGCACACTTTTGATGATCCTTTGTGCCTTCCAGAGTGACAGTATTACCTATGGAAACTTGTAATGCTATGGAAACGTTCTACAGACCATAACTCTCCCTCCTCCGGTCGGGACCGATTTCAACAATTGTTGCAGTGTGTTTGCTTTCAAATATTTCACACTGATGGAGCATGCAGCGTGATTCACCTGAAAAGGCCACCTGTCGGCACTCGCTGGACGTCCATTTGCGGTACTGGTTTGCAAAGTTCCAGTCTTCTCAGCCGATGAAAAGCAGTCAGCATGGATGCATGAACAAGGCACCTGTTGCTGAGGCCCATAAACAGCAATGTTTGCTGAATGATTGTTGAGGATACTGTTGGTGGTCCCTTGGTACACTTGGGTGGTCAGCTGCTCAACAGTTGCATGTCTCTTCGCCCATTCAGTTCCCCGCAGCCGTCGTTCATCCCTGTCATCTATGGTCCGTGATATACTACAGTTGCCTTGGCGCCGGCTTTGGATAGCGCCATTTAGCCATGCACGATATAGTTTAACCACTACGGCATGTGAATCGTTTACAAACTTAGTCATTTCTGAAATGCTTCCACCCTTGACATGGAAGTCAATGATCAAGCCCTTATGGACGTCAGAGAATTGCTCTGTTTCCGCATTACGACAATGACAGCAGTGTTTACCGCGTCCTCCGGGCATGCTTTCTATTCTTTCCATTTCTAGCGCTGCCATCTGGTGTCAGTCAGTGGTTATTGCACGTTGACGTCGAACACAGGCGGTGGTCAAATTAATGCGATTGACAGTGTATGGCGGCAAAGATGGGTGTTACATGAAGATGAGATAGTAGAGACCCTTCAAATGAAGTGTAAAACTAAAAGCATGTGCCAGCATGCCTCGTCAGTATCAAAGGACAATATATCAACACAAAAATGCTGACAGAATGGAATGATCAGCCACCAGGAAATTTATTTATATTTGCTGTTAACCAAAGTGTATGTTAATAATCGAACATAACGTTGAACTACGCTGTTTGGTAACAGTACGTCACGACCACGATCTTGTTCACATGACCATAATGGGCTATACAGTTTGGTGCACAGTGTTGGATCGATGTTGGAGAACTGGAACAGGATTAAACATGTATGCGTCTACACTCCACCGCTATCTACCGTGGGCTGCTTTTGGATCGCTCCCGTTTCGCATCATGAATTTTTGAGAGACGTTGCAACCAAACATCTCGACTCATGGTTTGAGGTTCACTGCATGGTACATGTGAGTCGGATTCGCATGTAATGAGAGAAGTTGCTGTCAGAGCTGGGAGATTTTAGAGTTCGATGTACTACTGATCATACTGAAACTTCACAAGACAATTCAGCAGGTCTTTGGTACTTTTCTCGGAGTATGTGGCATCAGTATTCAACATACAGGTCACGCAACCGAGGTCAGATTTTCGCTCGATAGGGTCCCGTATGTGTTTCATAGGGTTCAGATCAGGCGAATTTGATGGCTAAGACATCAACTTGAGTTCACTGTTATGCTCCGTTTTTGTGACACGGATAGTTGTCCTGCTGTAAAATCTCATCGCCGTCACCGAAGACATCAAGCACGAAGGGTTGCAGATGGTCCATAGTATTGTTCTCGTAGTCCACAGCGGTCACGCTGCCTTCGGTTACTGCCACAGGTTCGAAGAAAGCCAAGGTAAATGTCCCCATAACAGAATACTTCCGCCGCTGGCCTACGTCCGTTGATTATAGCATTTTTTGAGCAACCGTTTGTCTGGATGATGCCATAGGCAGAAACGAGCACCGAGCCGGTGTAGCGAGAATCGTGATTCATACGAGGTGGCAACAACTTTCCACTGAGCCATGGACCAGTCTCAAGGATCCCGTATCCCCATTGCAATCGCAGTTGACGATGTTGCTGACTCAACGTGGGAACAGGTAGGGGTCGTTTGTTATAGAGCCCAATGTTCAACAACATACGATCTGTTCGTCAGATCTGCCATCGATCGCATGTATTTTGCGTTACGTACTGGGCAGAACTCTGATTTCCGCATTATGTGTCCGCAGCTCGTGAAATAGTGGCTAGCGTTGCTTCCTCTGGATCACGGGGTCCCAGGTTCGATTCTCGGCCGGGTTGGGGATTTTCTCTGCCCGGGGACTGGGTGTTTGTGTTGTCTTCATCATCATCATATCATCATCATTTGTAACTGTGTCTAGATTGGACTGTGGAAAAAAAAATTAGATTGTGTAAAAAGTGGGACTTTGTGCGGGCGCTGATGACCGCGCTGTTGAGTGCCCCACGAGCCAAACATCATCAGCATCATCATCCGCATTATGTGTTGAGGCCTAAACGTCCAACATCTTGTCGCATACTCGTGGGTTGACCCTGCAGCAGTAACTTTTCTTAAATGCTCACGACAGTAGCACGCGAACAACGTATCAGATTCGCCGTTTCCAAGACGCTCGTTCCCAAAGCGCCAGGCCATAACAACCCGCCTTTCTCAAAGTCGCTTATTTTAATGGTTTACCCACCTGTCTTCCTTATAATTACTAGAATGATTCACAGTTCGTTAGTGCTCCGCTTATATGCTTTCCTTATTCCATCATGTGCCTGCATTTCCTGCATTCACTCTCGCTGTTGACAGGAGATATAACGTTTTGTTTTTCCTCATGTGAATGTCAGCTTGGAAATGCTTGACCACATGTACCCAAACATTCTTCGAAGACCAGTAGATACAATTACTTACCTGGACTGCACGTTTGGCCGACATGTACTCCACCGGACAGGCCTGATCAATCGATAACTTGTGTGTCACTATTCTCCAGAAAGCAGCACTAGATGCTTTGTGAACTCACTTAGAAACGGAATCTAGAAATTCTCTTGGAACATAACCAGGACTTTTGATTCCAAAGTCACAAGATACGCAGTGTTTGCATCCGGCAACTGAATGTAAAAGACAGAGACTATGTATAATTGTGTAATCCAATCCGATGATTTATAGTAACGGATCTAACATGTGTTACAGGAGGGGACCATATAATCGTTGACTACTAACCGTAAAAGATTATATGAGGAATATTTGACTTGTAGCACCCAGAACGTTGTGCCAGACGCTCAGTGTTCCACAGAAACCAAAGTAACATGAGGTACGCCCCAAGGAAGTCTAATCGGACCTCTAATGATTTCAATATATAAAATCTCTTTATCGGGTATGATTAACAACACTGTTCTTTGAAGATGCAGTTTTGTACATCATTATATCATCGTTCAACTAAGGTAAGGAATTACAGAAAAACTTGTACAAGATTCCCACTTGGTGTATTCAATTGCAGTGCAGGATCGTGGGTTTACACCTACACTACCTGCAACCCACATTACTTCCAAGTTACGCGAGCGGCCTGCTTACGTACAGATGACGCTACAGCTGCCACACTACTCTTGCCCAACAGACGGCACACGATGTGCCAGCAGCGGTCTCTGGCCTCAGGAACCTGTTTCCTGCGCCGGCCACGAGACAGGAAGCAAGACTGAATGTATCCTGGAGCCCAGGACTATACTTAGGCCAGGTCACAGGCCCTGAGCAGGCTGTTCATTCCCAGTGAGCTTTGTGGGCCAGGCGCCAAGTGCTTTTGCAGTTCTTCGATCAGGAACTCACTTAGTAACAACGACGACGAACTGCTTGGTATTAGTGTTTCAGCGATGACTTGCGTGATTTCGGGGCTTTATTTTCTTTTTCGATACCCCGTACTTCACTATCCTTCCGCAATACTGGAAGCTTAGTACTGGACTGTCCTTCGGGGACTTGAACTGAATGGGATTTGACAAAAATTTATCTTGGAACTGTTTTGCCGGGACTTTTTTTCTAGCGTAGCGCTTTGTGTAGTTACTAGTTAATACCATTTTTAACAATGTTCGTTTTCGTTCTAGAGGCATCCTGTCTTCGATTATATTTATGTTAATTCTTTCTTATCCCGGCTTTCGGCTGCTGCAACTATTTAGTGATTAACTACAGTTTAGAACTTTTTGTCTATTCATAGTTATTAGGCACTTTGCCTCAGTATTATCTTGCGTTCATACCAGAAGGATCTATTTCGTTTAAGACTATCTCAAGACTTTTTTTAAGAATGTAGGAAGTTTCGCTCACGAAATTACTTTTTTTATTAATACGAACGATGCGTTTCGCCCTTGTGATGTATCACCAGAGTGTGTAAAATGTAGCAGAAGAAACTTCAGTCGCCAACTGGCACAGCAGGTCATAAAATTACTACGAAAATCATCTGGATAAGGCATCGGATCCTCAGAAGTCTTATCAGAACTGAAAAGAATATTCTGCTCTTCCAAGTACTGCTTCTTTTTCTTGATAGAAGTTGACACTGATGACTAGGTGCTTGTGGTGGCTTTTTTATTTTCTGCCTCGTTGTGGCAGTTGCCGATGTTTATTCTGCTACATTTTTAAATGATTTGATGATACCTCACATAACCGAAAGATGCAATCGGTATTAGTAAAAAACAATTTTGCAACCGAGACTGGCTTTATTCAAAAAATATTATAACAGGTTACTGTAGCAGACAACCAGTTACAGAATGGAACCAGAATTTCAAGACTTGTTTCAAGAGGGAAATTTGGGTTCTCTTGATACAATAAACTTGCTTCACTGTACATCTAGGCCTTTTCTTTATGGATCCGCAGCGCCGTATAGTTTAGGCTGCATTATTTAAATGTGTATAAATGTAAGATAATACTTATAACAAATAGATGAACTAGTAACATCTGATTACAAGGTTTGTGGTGAACATCTCTAGCACGTGACATGGTTTAAGTATTTAAGAATAATACAGAAAAGCGATAGAAAATGGATCGATCAAGTAAAATCAGTACTAAGGAATGTGAATCATAGAATTGTTGGAATGGTTTTGGGAAAGTGCTGTGCGTCTGCGAAGGGAAATGCGTACGGGAGGCTAGTGTGAGAAATTCTAGAGTACTGTTCCAGAGTTTAGAGATTGTTGTAGTCTGCAAGACAACAGACTTCGAACGATTTCAGGTACACGCTACTAGGACCGTGAAGGGGTGGTACAGTCCATACCAAAGGGTAACAGAAATGCTCTGGGAACTTAAATGGGAATCCCTGGGAGAAAGACGTCGTAGCTCTATCGAAAACTTTTTGAGTAAATGTAGACAACCTGTATTCGGAGAAGACTGTGCCACCATCATGCTGTCATCAAAGGTACACCTCTCTTAGGGATCATGAGAGTGAGATAAGAAAGATTAGGGCTTGTACAGAGGTGGATTGACTGTCATGTTTCTCTCGCTCGGCACGCGAATGGATTAGGAAAGAAAACACGATATCAGTAAAATCTGCCGCACGATTCCTCGGACTAATCTTCCACTCAAGACTGACATGGTGTGTCAAAATCAACATCTGCTTCCGAGGCTAGAGCACAAGATGATCCTTCTCTGTGCGTTGCCCCATGCATGGTGGAACGTACATTCAAGCGAACTCTGAAACTATACCGATCTCTGTATGACTTCAACTGGGTTACGATGCGTTCTCTTATCACGACGCTAACCGATTTACCACTCGTCAAAATAAACAAAGTACTAAATGCGTTAGAATCTGTATTGGATCAGTGACATCAACACCGATCAATGCTTGGCTCTAGAATATAGTGAAAATTCGAGATGCCTGTACAAATTCGATGCCACATCCTCACAAACTTACGTTACGAAGAATCCAAAATGTAGAGTCTCTTTCCCATTCTGCAAAATTTAACTGAGATAAGGAAATTTCTTCGAACCAATTATTGTGTGCATACATATTATAAATTCAATTATTGTGAGCATACATATTATAAATTAAAGTCCACCGACAAGTTTTTCTGTGTGTACATTATGAATAATCTCGGGAACTACTGTAGAGATTTTGAAACGGCTTCTGGATATTACTAAAATAAGTCATCCAGCTATACATACCTAGTTCAACCCGTCGAATCCTAGGTGGGTTACTAGTTTTCGATAAATAACACTGCTAAATAAGCTCACCAGACAAAAAATTAGTCACCCCGGAGAAATGATTACAAACATTTTTAATACCGCATAATTCCATCCATGGATTTGGTAACTTCCAGGATTCGGTAAGGAAGTGAGTCCACAAGGTTGTACGGGTGCGACACATCCTGATTAAGCCACTCGCTGAAGATCTGATCTCGCAATTCCACGAAATTGCGGCGATGCTGGTGTTGGCGTTTTAACTAATGTTCCTACATGTCCCACAGATTTTCTACGTGGTTCAAATCAGGTGAATTTGCTGGCCAGTCAAGATGTAATAGGCTGGAGGAATGTTCAGAAAACCAGTTACATATTCTTCCAGCCCAATGAACTTTGCAGTTATCGTCTGTATGTGGCTGTGTTAGCAATGGTCTCTTTCGGTGTGACCGACTTCAAATGTTCATTGCAAGCAGTTCTCATCTCAGTGCTCTCTCGATGATGTATTGAGATGGGCCTTCGTTCACTGCCTACAGTAATTCCTTTCAGGTTTGATTCACAAGACTTGAAGCGCATCTCTGAGTCCTCTGAGTAAGGATCTTTTTCCGACCACTCGTGGCCACATGTGTTACACCACTGCTTGTACAAACGCTGAACAGTCCGCCGCGAAACACCAACAAAATCAACAACTTGACGCATCCTATGGTCATGGTTACGGCCAAACACGATCGCACCTTTTTGCCACTCTGTCACGTTACTACATTTACACATGTTTACTTACAATATCCACTTGAAACATAGACGTCTCACTAATAGCTACTACTTAATGCGTGGTTAAGCACGTGACTCGACCGCTGTGTCATCTGTGGTTTCACCGATTAGTTCAGTAACAGCTGCTAAACAGGAACGTTATCTTACTATCTGAATCACATGTCAATCTAGAGCTTAAAAATTCCTCTTTTCTCCGATCATCAGTTTTTGCAACATCCATTTGCTCTGGGAAAATGAAAATCAAATACTAACCACAAATTTACAACAACCGAGCAAACATAGTAGTCAGGCGCGAATAAAATTTTCGCTGACAAGTCGAAAATAGCCATATGTCCGTAGTGCTTTCTTTTGGGTTGAGCTACAAACTTAAGAGTCATACTTGCTCCCGTAGATCACAGAAACATTTGTACACTTCTACACTTATCATTTCGTCAAGATACTTGGACTAAACAACGTACTGATGATATCTGTTTCGTTAGGTGTGCCATCAGCTGTCCTTACCCCAGCAATACAGAAGTACAACGTTCATCATATGAACGTACTGCAGGGGGCGGCTGAGATGAAGCTGTGGAACTTCGGTGAATCGTCTCTGGGTACCAGAGCGCCAAGGCATTGCCCAAAGCGAGTACGGGGGTTCCCCAAAGAGAACGCAACTCACAAGGGACAAATAGTGTGCCATCAGCTGTCCTTACCCCAGCAATACGGAAGTACAACGTTCATCTTATGAACGTACTGCAGGGGGCGGCTGAGATGAAGCTGTGGAACTTCGGTGAATCGTCTCTGGGTACCAGAGCGCCAAGGCATTGCCCAAAGCGAGTACGGGGGTTCCCCAAAGAGAACGCAACTCACAAGGGACAAATAGTGATCCGCAATGTCAATACACCGATCACATTAGTCAATTTAAGTTTATAACGCATGGAAAGAAGAGTGGGAAGAAACATGACGGAAGAGGTGTCACTAGCACTACAACCGTGAAACTACTTCCTTCCCTCCTCTAGTCCTCTTCGTAGATCGTGGCTTGTGGACTGAAGATAAGGCAAAAGATATCTAAAGCCAATGACATGATTGAATTTCCAACCTAAAATTTGCGAAGTCACGCCCACATTACAGACATCAGAGACTGCTTAACTTAATGGTGCGTGTGTACGACAAAAGATGATTTCAATCGTGTGCTTTTCGTGTGAGTTGTGTAGTGATTAGAAAATGATTGTTGAAAAGACTAATAGACGGAAACACTTTTTCACTAGTATCACCACTGAATCAGAAAATGCAACAACCTTTAAAATAAAAACGGCTTTTGGGGAGTGTGGCTTACACATATAATTATCAGCTACTACTGTATGATCTGTGTGAGCATTAAGTGTTTCCGTGATTACAAAAGTCTACTTCCAAGAAAGTACTTTCGGTACAAATATCCCGTTTGCTGAAAATGGTAGCATTACTGATAAAGGGTTTTATGGACGAACCTCCACAAATCCTTCGTTTGTTCCCTATGGAACGTTTAACCGATACTCGATTCCTCTCCATGTCTTTTGTCACCGCCACTACAGAATGTGGTATCCGTGCCGTAAGAGTTTGCACATCATAAACTGGTGAACGTAACACTTTATCCTTAACGCAACCCCCTTAAATGTCAAGAGGGGTTAGGCTTAGTGAAAATGGTGGCCATGATAGATCGTCCCTTCTGAGCCATCTGTCTGGATAGGCTTCATCCAATAACTGAATAACAAATAACCCTCAGTCTTTCGGAGGACCATCTTGTTGAAATCCTACCCATGGTTGAAATTACCGCAACTGAGCTGCAGCTTAAAGTTAAAAAATATCGCTTAAATTGTTGCCATAATGTAGGCTGAGTTAATAAGAATGGTCCAATAACTGTGTAGTGCATTAAGCCACACCACACATTCACTTTCAAGCTGTCCTCCCTTATATGACGTACAACGATTTGTTGGTTAACCACCTACAGATCCAGACATTATATCTGTTTACCTTCCCGGAGATGGGAAACGTCCATTCAAGGGAAAACAAACTCACTGTCTACATCGGTTCATCTCAGCATGGTACTAGGAAATTCAGCACGTTTCGGTCTGTTATCCGTTTGTAAAGCTTGCAAGATTTTTACTTGGTATGTGCGGAAATTCCGCCGTTTTATGTAAAATCTTCACCACAGGGCTTCGTGGATACGCCTGTTTTTCTGGAAACACACGCGTTAATTTCCTCGCACAATACTGAGACGCTTTTCGCTCTGCATCAGCAGTGCCTCTGTATCACTCCAGGTCTACAGTATCTTGCCTTGTAACCAACACTGCCAGTCTATTTCAAAGTTTTGCCACCATTCTTTTACTAGTCGTCGCATCTGGCGCTGGCTATGTGGAAAGCATTTTGGCAGAGGCAACGAGCTGCAGACCAGCCTAGAAAATTGACAAAGAGAAAGGCGCCAGCCTTCAATGACGAGGATATGGGAAAGTTATGTAGAGAAGTAGCGGGAAGGTGCAGCTAATGTTGCAAATGAAATATTTCTGATTTTCACTGGGGTTTCCATTTCACGACCGATCGGAACTTACTTTCTGGACAACCCTCTTAAGTTAGTATGTTTCATAAAACCACAAAATACGTTGCGGCTTTTCCAGCATCAATGTCACTGTGACGGCAGCACTCCTCAGTTACACTACCCGTACTAAGAGCGAGAGAAACGACTTCAGATTCTGTCAGAGCACATGTAGAAGAAGTATATCCACAAAAACTTCATGAGTTACGCTACCATTCGCAAAAAAATATCAGAGACTCTTTCCTTACATTATTAGGAGTATACCTCAATTCTCTAGTGCACGGGATGTGTCCATGACAAACATTTTGAGTTAAACTACCATTTACAACTCCAACTGCTCCTACCAATCAACGGATCGATAACTGATGAATCTTTCGTGACATTTTGGTACTATTATTTTGAATTAAGGCTCGACCATGGAACCTGCATTGGATCAAAGTTTTATTTGCACTGGTACACAACATCACGCCATTCTTAAAACAGGACAGCAGATTCTCTCATTTTCCAAAATAACCGAAATAATTCTTCACGACATAAAGTATGAGAGGTGTTCAGTAAGTAATGCAACACATTATTTTTCTGACAGCAGGTTGATCTTGTTCAGGATTCCAACACAACATATTCTTCCCATCTCTTTTGTCTGCAATACATTATTTTTAAAATAATCTCCTTTCAATGTGACGGCCTTACGCCACCTTACTCGAAAGACCTGTATGTCAGCATGGTCGACGTCTGAACCATCGTCTTGCTGGATCAATTTTCTCTCCATCATCGACGTATTCTTTTCCGCAGAGTTCATCCTTCAGAATTGGCACAAACAGTTGAAAGTCGTAAGCAAAAACAGACATCATGTCTGATTGGGTAGCCGAAATCAGTGGTTTTACAATGTTACTTATAATCCGTCCTGATTGCAAAATGTTTATTCATATGACTGGTTTCGGTTCCTCTAGAACCATCTTCAGATCTGATATTTCGGTTACAGGATGTGAAGCAGCGTGTGAAGGTTACTGTGTGTGGACGGGTTACTCCTGTAACCGAAATATCAGATCTGAAGATGGTTCTAGAGGAACCGAAACCGGTCGTATGAATAAACATTTTGCAATCAAGACGGATTATAAGTAACATTGGAAAGTTGGAAGGTGCGAGATTCTGGTTGTAGGGCGGATAAGGAAGAACAGTCGAACGAAGTTTCCTGAGCTCCTCTCGTGTGTGGAGACTTTTGAGAGGCCTTGCGTTGTTATGGTGAAGGAGAAATTCATTTGCAATTTTGTGGCAACGAAAACGCGGAAGTCATTTCTTCAGTTTCCTGAGAATAGCACAATACACCTCAGACTTCATCGATGCACCATGAGGAAGGGCATCAAGCGCAATAATCCCTTCAGACTCCCAGAAGACCGTCGACATTACTTTACCGGCCGAGGGTGCGACTTTGAATTTTTTGTAGAAAACAGAGTTGGTGTGGCGCCACTCCGTGGATTGCCGAATTGTTTCTGGTTAGAAATGCTGAACCCATGTTTCATCGCCAGTGACGATTTTCGACAAAACATTGTCACAATCCGCCGCGTAACGTGCAAACAATTTCGCACAGATGGTCCTTCGTTGCTCTTTATGGCCTTCTGTTAGGCGACGAAGAATCCAGCGGGCACACAACTTTGAGTACCCCAACTGATGGGCGAGTGTGTCAGTACCGCCGCTATGGACGTCCAGTTGAGCAGCGAGGTGTTTGATTGTGATCTGTCGGTCAGCTAGAGTGAGAGTGTCTGCCCATTCCAACACACTGCAGGAGTCACAGCTGTGTGCGGCCGGCCGGCGCGCGGGAGATCTGACAGATTTGCGATGATGACAGACGCCGCGCCCAACGACTCAAATGTTCAAATGTGTGTGAATTCCTAAGAGACCAAACTGCTGTAATCATCGGTCTCTAGACTTAACACTCTACTTAAACTAACGTATGCTAAGAACAACGCGCACACCCATGCCCGAGGGAGGACTCGAACCTCCGGCGGGAGGGGCTGCGCAATCCGTGACATTGCGCCTCAAACAACGCTGCCCCAACGACTCACTGCGCTTTTATTCACTGTCAGGTTTTCGTGGACATTCTGCAAGCGCCTATGAATATCTGCGATGCTCTGGTTTTATGCCAATGCTTGGAACATACTTCCGTTACAGATGCCATTTTGAAGACAACGTATAGCGTCGCCGGCTATTGAAACTTCATGAAAGTACAGCGGCTGAAGCGAGAAAATGATCCACACCAACTTCCGCATTTTTTCAATCGTAATTACGCGGAAAAACATGTTGTGTTACTTACTGAACGTCCCCCTCTAGTTGCGTACCTTTATAGATAAATGAGGTGGTTTTAGTGCAGGATCATTAAATGTGGATGGCTCAGAACGAGGAGAGAAACGTAATCATTTGGTTCTTCTTCTGCAGGTCCCTACTGTCGCAGCTGGACTGGATGGAGCGCGCGTGCCTGGCGATACTCTCGAGCCTGCAGCAGCGCGCGTCACCGCGGCTCATCTTCAGCTCACAAAGCCACTGCGATGATCCCAGCAACAGCAGCAGCAGGGCCAACCGCTCCTCTCTCTGAGCCCACACTGCAACCCGCAAAGCGTCGAAATCATCTGAGGCCTCAGTTTTGCATGAAGCTACCGCTCGATAACACAATTCTCATAACGCAATGACTGATTTGGAACTGTACTTCATTTATGAATTACTATTACCATGCACGCTAACTATCCATATAGAATAAAATAGTTGGGAGACTCATTTCTTAAGCTATTATGAGTATATTTAGCGTATGGAAATATATTTAAAAAAATTAATTAGTGAAAGTGTAGACCACTCAGTAGAAACTGCAATAAAATTTAAAAATGAGATTAGGTACTGAGCTACAAGGGATGCAGATGTACCAGAACCAATTTATTGCTACTTTAGTCATGTCAGTTTGGGTCATGACTAAATGAAGTTTGTATGCTTAATACAAATTTACGAGTGGACAACTTATTAAGGTTGGTATGTAGTACTTGCTTAACATTGTTGTGAGTAGTTCTTGTTCCATTCTTGAACAGTGTTTTACAATTATCATGACGCAAACCTGTTCCTTGTAACACAGTATCAGTTCTGCTCTATGGCTAGTCCTTCAGACAGTAAGTTCATGTGCCTGGCACCCTTACACTGATAACTGCTGTCAGCCATATTCTGCTCCTTCTGTCTCTGGAAAAATAGTTTTTCAAACGGGGAATACGTATACAGAATGTTCTAAAGTCACATCTAGCGCTGATAAATCACGTCAGTGTGGTAACTTTTGTTAGAGACGAAATTTTTACTGATACTTCCCAGCGACGTTAGGCGTTTTTTTCGTACTGGTCAACTGGACATAGCGGTAAGCACCCTTTTGCGTGTCTGTGCCTTCTGTAGAGCCTGTAATCCAGTCACCTGGCTTGTATGAAAAGGAGTAGGCGCAGCAAAATTAACATTACTGATTCGCTTCTAAAACGTCTCTCTAAGCTTAGATACATTCATTGTCAACGTTTTCTTGTAAAAATTCACTGTGTCAAATAAAAAAATGTCCCACACAAACTGCTTAGGAATTGAATGACGTTTTCCCTTCTGCTGTGTGAAAGTATTGATTCTCCGAAATTTGTTACTCTAATATTGCCTTAAATTACATGAAACTATTAAGAATTTATAACTAATGAATAACAGTATTTCTAGCGCAATAAATGAGAAGTAAAGTAAATATGTCTCCCTGAGCGTAATATTGCATAGAAAAGATGATTATTACTATACTCGTATGTAATTATCTTATGAACTACATTAAAATGATAACCATATAACTTAGTTGTCAAATGTTTTTTTAACATAAACAAACGAGGACGTTTTAGATTAACCACTTAACCACTTAACACTTAAACGTTCAGAAAAATAGTTCATACAGAATGAATACAGAAATAGTTCATAAAGAATGAATACAAAACATACTATAAAAGATGATTGGCTACTTGTTGAGAAACTTGTCTTAAGTTTAGACGAAACTGAGAACAAAACGCATTAAAAAGAGAGACAGACCACACTTATTGACAAAACTGTCTTACATTTATAGAAACATGAGTTCAGAACATGTTACATAAGACGGATGGCTATTTGTTCATAACTCTGAGCTGCTTATTGTAATAGTACTTGTGGCATAGATAATTGGAAATTACAACAAAAAGTAGGATTCCAGGACTGCCACATGTTTACTCCTGGAGTTGTCTCCTATTAAAAACTATTAGAAACAAGTTCAGATATCAGTCCGATTGCTATAAGCGGAAAGGCAGTAACAAAATCTACGTTTGCAGTTCTAAAGGAATTACCTTCTTTTAGTATTTATTGATTCGGTTTGCTGGCGTAGGTAGTAGGCAGCACATATGGTTAGTAGACTCAGCTAGTTCGGTGAAATCTCGTTGTCCCAAGGCAGGCGAACACTAAAGGACTCATCGTGTCGCCGGGATGCGTTATCCAACATTTTGCCTCTAACGAAAATTACTCTCAATGACAAGATCTATCACTTATAGACATTCGATGCAAAGACACTGAAACACTGTGCATACAGGATGTACCAGCGAGAATGGTCAACAATTAGAGATATGATAGGAACGATCATTCGAAGGAAAAACGCCTAATAAACGTGGGCTCTGAAATGCATGCCTTAAGAGCTTTGAGCACTTCTTCGTCTTCAACACTGTATAACAAATATGTTTTACTGAAAATTCCTTGCTTTACATATTTTGAGAGGTTGTAGTTCCAACAAAACACAAGAAAAAATGTCCAATAAACATGAATTATAAAGTTCCTTATGAGCTATGACCACTTGTTCATCTTTGTCATAGTGAAACACGTTTCTTGCACTGAACAAATACTCATAGCCCTTAAAGTGTGCATTTTAGAGCCCATGTTTACTAGACACTTTTTTCCTCTTTTAGGCCATACTATGACATGATGATAAAAGTTGGGTTAATATTACAGTACCTTTGGTTAAGTTTTATTGTATTTACCCCATATTCAGGACAGGTCCATGGAAAACCAAGGAAAACTGCAAACAGGGTCTCATTAGTAGTAGGACAAAGTTTGAGCAAATTTATTCAAGATGGCGGATCCAAGATGGCGGTCACAGATGTGGCAACGTCGCAATGACGCAACGTCGCAATGGGAAGGTCAAATTTTGACGGACAAATGGATCAACTTGGCTACCGCCATTAACCTAACCTCATTCCCTGCTCCTCCCCTACTGCTAGTGTGGGAGCACTGACCGCCATTTTCTGCAGACAGACAAATTACGATAATTTCAGTACCAAAACTAGTTTTTGCAGATCCAAAGAAAAAGTCAGAACTCAATTTATACTGACAGTTAATCTTGCAAAAGTGGTCTACAGAGCATGAGATATGAAAACTATTGACAAATACACTTCCTCAATTACACTGCTCTGCTACTGTCGAGGAAAGCTTGAATTTTTCATCATGAAACCCATTTACAACCGGGTTATATGACCACATACCATATCCCTGAAGTAATCACCCAATTCGTATTCTGCACCATACAAAATCACGACTTCTGCATCCTGCATATACATTATGTGATAAAAAGTATCCGGACACCCCCAAAAACATACTCTTTCATATTAGATGCTTTGTTGCGCCACATACTGCCAGGTACTCCATATCAGCAACGTCAGTAGTCATTGAACATCGTGAGAGAGCAGAATGGAGCGCTCACGGACTTCGAACGTGGTCAGGTGTTTGGGTGTCACTTGTGTCATACGTCTGGAACAAGGGACTGACGACCCTGTAGTTTTGTCCCTTTATCCATCAAACCAACGAACGAACCTAAACTTCCCTAGGTTCATTGTTTCCAATGTGTCAGTGAAGTGGAATCGTGAAGGGACATGTACAGCACAAAAGCGTACAGGCCGACCTCGTCTGTTGACCGACAGAGAATGCCCACAGTTGAAGAGGGTTGTAATGTGTAATAGGCAGACATCTATCCAGACCGTCACACAGGTATTCCAGACTGCATCAGGATCCACTGCAAGTACTACGACAGTTAGGCTGGAGGTGAGAAAACTTGGATTTCATGGTCGAGCGGCTGCTCATAAGCCACACATCACGCTGATAAATGCCAAACGACGCCTCGCTTGGTGTAGGAAGTGTAAACATTGGACAATTGAACAGTGGAATAACGTTGTGTGGTGAATCACAGTACACAATGTGGGGATCCGATGGCAGGGTGTAGGTATGGCGAATACCCGGTGAACGTCATCTGGCAGTGTGTGTAGTGCCAACAGTAAAATTCGAAGGCGGTGATGTTACGGTGTGGTCGTGTTTTTCTTGGAGGGGGCTTGCACCCCTTGTTGTGCTTACTACTGTCAAAGAGCAATTCGGGGATGGCCTTTCAACAGGATCGAGCACCCGTTCATAATGCACAGCCTGTGGCGGAGTGGTTACAAGACAATAACATCCCTAACTAGCCTGCAGAGAGTCCTGACCTGAATCCTACAGAACACCTGTGGGTTGTTTTGGAACGCCGACTTCGTGCCAGGCCTCACCGACCGACATGGATACCTCTCCTCAGAGCAGCAATCCGGGAAGAATTGCCTGCCATTCCCCAAGAAACCTTCCAGCACCTGATTGAGCGTAGGCCTGTAAGAGTGGAAGCTGTTATCAAGACTAAGATTGGGTCAACACCATATTGAATTCCAGTATTGCCGATGTACGTCATTTTCAGCAAGGTGTCTGGATGGAAGAAAATAAGCACATGTGATGTACATAGTCCTTGCAGTACTAGATGTTTACTACAAGGTTGCTCAGTCATCCACCGCCGCCAATACATGAGTCAACTGCCCCCGCACTCACTGCCCTGACTCGTGATCAGAGCGCCCTCAGCAGTTTGCGGTCACTCTCCGAACTAGTGTAGGAAGGCTCCGCTGGTTACCCTCGGCACGAGGGTTTCCGTCCTCGACCTGCTTGCTTGCTGTCATGCTTTCTACAGCCATATCCGGACTCTGGGATTACAAGAACATAAGTATTTTCACATGGCTTGTCAGGATATCATATAATTTACGTAGTAGTGCTCGATAGCAAGCACATAACAGTATGCTAACGATCGTTTTTACGGTATAATTCCTAGAAACCCGAAAATTTAGCAAGGTGCATCAAGCAGGAATGTGCTGCAAACCACAGAGTAATTTAAAACTTATCTTTTCTGCAAAGATCTTTTTGAGAAAGGTTGGAAAAATAATGCAAACTGGTAGTTCCACTCGTATTTTTTAAAGAATACCGATGCCCATGATATAACAGCTTCCAAATCTTCCTTCTACTTTACAGTGTCAATTAAAGCGTTTCTCATTTCTAGAGAATCACAAACATCTCCTCCACCTGTCTTTCACCATATAGACTAGCATGATACACAACACAATCGATTTTTTCTCAATCAAATAAAGACGGAAATTGTGATGAAGCAGTCAATGGGACAATCTACATGGGAGGGAATAATTGTCCAGCGCAAACACTCGCCGATATTGAATCTTCTCAAATTTTCACGGAGAACTCATGCGATCACGAAGGCCGCCCAACACAGACTGAGTATTAGTTCGCTTTTCAGCCGCCTAGAGAGCGAGACGGTTAGGTCAGCTACATGCCTATACCCCAGCGGGCGTCTCCAGTTCAGGCAGCTCCTGCCGTAAGCCGGAATTGTCAATCGTTCCCGTTACAGGTCACTGTCTATATCAGTGGCTATAGTGCTCACTTTCCTGTTGACCACGTGGGTCACTTTGAAGGGTGATATAGTCAGCACAATTCCTTATACCACTGAAAAGTATATTCCATTTTCCAAGAAAATCGTAGCTAGAATAACACTCCTCTCCTTGGATTCAAATAGTTTCACGGACACACCTCTGCAGAAACTTGCTGAGACAATGCATCAGGAAGATACGCATAAAAATAGAGTTGTATGTCCTGATGAAGCGAAGTTCCAGCTTTTGACGTAGGGATTAACAACGAACTTCAACGGATGTCATGTGACGTCCGCTACATCGAACAAAAATATAAAAAAGGAAGAGCGGTAAAGCGCGTGCATGGAAACTGGTAGTGGGTTCAAATCTCGGTCGGGCTGAAGTTATTCCAGTTTCCTTTTTTACCTCGCCTTCACCTCTCAGTGATGTGAGGAGTCGCCAGAAACGGAAGTTGTTCGCATTAGACGTTAAACTTTAGATCCCCTTGTCCCGACTGGATGACTGTGTTAGGTGAGAGACAAGGGGAGCTGCAGAAATGGCGTCCAATAGACGTGCACCAGGCCACTGAGCAACACGAAATTGTTATTATCATTATCTACGTACGTAATCAAATTTGTACGGAACCTTCAGAGCGCAAGTCCCCCTTGCACTTGTCCGGTTTTTAACATAGTTTATGACCACTGCTGCAACAATTGTGTTCTATCCCGTACATCACAAATTTTAGGCGTCGGGTTTTCTTTTTTATTTTCTAAAATAGCCTAGGTTCATGCTACTTCCATACCAAATTTAATCGAATTTGATTCGGTGGTTTAGTTGTGAAAACGGAACAGAGCTACTTTCTCACATATTATATCGTGGTAAGAAAGTACTGATTAAACACGATGAGGACTGTATTAGCGTTATATTCATTATGTTGAATCGTATGTAGATCATATCTCTCATAAAAGCACTTCCATAAATACAATAAAATTCAAAAGTCGAAGGATAAATAGCTTTTTCAAATAGTAACTATTTTCTCTAATTCACGTAGTATTCTTCAGTCATTAAATATCTTGTACTACACACTTTCTAAAGTATCCTATATTCTTCCTCAGCGCTCAGGCTATCTCCATACCAAATTTCATCCGAATCGGTATACGAGCTTGGTCGTGAAAGGGTGACAAACATACTTTCGCATTTATAAAATGTTATATTTTCGTTTTTTCGAAATCCGATATTGACGAAAATACTCCTATATCTTGCCCCAAGCGAAGCTCAAATCACCTGCGAAACCCCTATGAATATTCGTCTGGTAGTTTTGGAAACTAGCATGTTAAAACATACAGACTCGTCAGTTTTATATTAAATTTTAGTTATAATATCTCTTTCCTCCGTGATTCGATTTTGATGAAATAAAGCTGGTATGTTTCTCCGAGCTATCATGAAGATACGTGTGAAAACCCCAAGAAAAACCGTCTAGTAGTTTTTGAGATTAAGCGTGTTCAAACAGACACCACAGTTTCACCATTAGTACCGATATGAATAAGACGCTCTGAACTTTGTTGTACCTGTTCTGTGTTAGTTTGTAAGCAAGGTCTAATTTTCTAGATCTTCCTGTGACTGTATCTGTCCATTTATTCCCCTCATACTTAAATATTAATGCCAGTTCCGTTGAAAAACAACTGAAATCGCTGAACTGGACAACGCCCCAGGGACCTGTCAGATTCTATACGCTATTTGCAATTTACTTAACACGTCTATTAACTACAATACCCCGTACATCACTTGAAGAAAAGACTGAAGCCAGTATTACAGTTGACACCCATCTACAAGAAGTGTAGGAGAAACGATCCAAAAAATAGCGGCCAATGTCGTTGACATCCATCTCTTGTACAATTTTGGAACATATTCTGAGCTCAAAAGTAATGTAATACCTCCAACAGAACGGTCTCCTTCATTCCCGTCAGAAGGGTTTCCGCAAACACTGCAAACCTAACTCAAGCTTTTCTCACGTGTTATTCTGAAAACCATGGGAAAAGCAAAGAGGTGGGTGTAGTGTTTCTGCACTTCCGAAAAGCCTTTGACTCAGTCGGAGACCAACACATATTAACGAAAAATTTGTGATTGGATTAAGGATTTCTTGGAAGGGCGGACGCAGGATGTTATCTTTGATGGAGAGTATAAAATAAATAAATAAATAAAATAAAATAAAACAAAATATTAGTTATTGTATATTTATGATAGTGATTGGTTGTAATTAATATTTGCTTATCTGGAATGTGGACGTTTAATTATTTGGTATCAGACGCTTGACAATGGCTTTTTCGTAAATGCAATGTTATTCGTAGTTGACAGTGAAATAAGACTCAAATAATCGGACTTCGTATTTAAATCGTTTCCAAAGATTGCTGCGGTAGGTGCGGATTCAAAATCTCAATATTATAACAATTTGCCAGCCATGTCAATACGTCGTACAGAGGTGACTGTCTACTAAACATAAAAAAGGCTTACACAGTTAGTTAAATCAGATATATTCAACGAATAAGCCTACAGTTAAATAATTCAACTTACTTTCATAAATATAGAATCTCTACAGGGTCGAGTGCCTAGTGAGATTGCAACTCGCAGTGTTCTTATGTAACGTCAAATATGGCGGTGTGCCAGTTAATAAAATATAAGTGATTCCCCGCACCAGTTATTCTACCAGACCTACTTCTTCTTAATGAAACATAAGAGTGTCCTAATAGTATTTTGTTTTATCAGCGGCATAGCGCTGCAGTTCTGTGCCATAGGCTTTATTTATTTGTCAGAGATTAATTATTTAATTAAGATTTCGCGTTTCGGAGGAAACTCACGCACGGAATGCAAATGTTCCTTTATAAGAGTCATCGACAGATGTAGAAGTAACCTCGGGTGTACCCCGAGGAAGTGCGTTGGGTTCAAAATGGTTCAAATGGCTCTGAGCACTATGGGACTTAAGAGCTGAGGTCATCAGTCCCCTATAACTTAGAACTAATTAAACCTAACTAACCTAAGGACATCACACACATCCATGCCCGAGGCAGGATTCGAACCCGCGACCGTAGCGATAGCGCAGTTCCAGACTGAAAAGTGCGTTGGGTCTCTTGCTGTTCATGTCGTATATTAACGACTGGCAGAGAATGTTAAGAGCAACAATAGCCTTTGGAAATAACATAGCTATCTACACGGTGTAACAAAACTATGCAGTTAAACTTTCAGGGAACATACCTCACAGACAGAGAAATAAACTGTTTTATGGACACGGGTCTGTAAATGCTTTGTTCCATGTTAGAGCTCATTTTGCACTTTTCTTCATAATCACATTAACCACGGGAATAACGCTAAAACAAAACGTACCAGCATTAAATAAAACGTCGTTTATTACGTGAAGTGCTGAAAATACCCTCTTGGTTAAGTTTGGTTAGAAAGGACAGTGAATTGTAATTCTCAGGATTGTTTCCTGAAAGTGTGGCCATACTTTTTTATTACACACCGTGTAGTGGATTAGTATTTAAAAAAGTCCCACAAATTTCCAGTCGTGTCTTGGGAAGAGTTTAAACTGCAACATAGACTGGCAACTTGTTTTAAATGTGCAGCAATAAAACTTTGCATTTCAGAAAACGCTACAACGCGATATCCTGTGTCTTCAGTATCACTGAATCATAATTGGAATCAGTCAGCACACACCAATACCTGGATGTAACAATTTGTGTGAATATGAGGTGGAATGATCACAATAGCTCATTAGTAAGTAAAACAGGTGGCAGAGGTGGTCTAATTGGTGAGATTCTGGAAAAATGCAGTCTTCAAATGAGATTGCTTACAAAACGCTTGTGCAACCTATCATTCAATATTACACAAGCTGTGTGAAGTCAATGCCATATACAAAAGGCTTGTGCGACGTGTCATTTAGTATTGCACAAGTGTGTCTGAGTCATGAACCAAATAGTTCTGACAGGGGATTTGCACGTATACAAAGGAGGTAAGCATGAATGGTCACAGGTTTTTGCACTAGTGGGAGAGAGTCTCGGAAGTACTGAAACACCTAAAGGGTCTGCCACTTGTAGAAAAATTTCAACTAGCCCATAAATCCTACTTACAAAATTCCAACAACCGACATTGAGTAAGAAATGTAGGAATTTCCACACCACCCCCTACGTCTCGCTAACATAGGAACTGTGAAGGTAATGTTATGGTAATTAGAGTACGGTCAGAAACACTGAAGCAATCATTTTCCCCTCGCCATAAGTAAATGAAGCGGTCAGATTTGATAGTACGCATTATAATCGAAAGTACTCTCTGCCACCCTCTTCACGGTGGTTTCGAGAGTGTGGATGTAGTTGGAGATGTAATTACAAATTAGATAAATATGTGGATTGTGGACAGCATAGAGCTTTTCTGGTGGATGAATTGGTTGTATATAAGGTACCTGCCTCGTGGACTGACTAGAGGGATCTGCTGACCTAAAGGCGGTAGAGAATTTATGGTATGAAATCGAAATACGAGTGGCAGCCCATTAGTTGACGATAGTGTCTTACACATATGCGCATAGATATTTTTCAGTTATTGAATTTACTCCAAATAGATGCCTTGGACCACCTCGCAGACAACATGTCGCTGCTAGGCGATTGTAGGAACTAAGTATAGAAACCCTTGTTGTTAAATTTTTAATTTTGTTTCTCAGCCCATGGTATAATAAATTACTAGTCCGTATTCTTAATATCTCATCGTCAGCTTATCTGTTTAAAACGGGTTAAATAAAATAGCAGGCTGTTTTTATCGGAAAACTAAATGACTTCTGAAGGTGTTACATATCAGCTGTGAGGGAGATAAACTGTGTGCCTTCCGTTTCATAACTACTCTAGGCGATTATAGAAACTAAGTATAGAAACCTTTGTTGTTAAATTTTTAATTTTGTTTCTCAGCCCATGGTCTAATAAATTACTAGTCCGTATTCTTAATATCTCATCGTCAGCTTATCTATTTAAAACGGGTTAAATAAAATAGCAGGCTGTTTTTATCGGAAAACTAAATGACTTCTGAAGGTGTTACATATCAGCTGTGAGGGAGATAAACTGTGTGCCTTCCGTTTCATAACTACTCTAAGTATATGATCTGAACACTGTAGTAAGCTAACGGTTAAGCTTTACTTTGTTCTGTAGACCAAGTCAGGAAGCCATACTTTGGCAGCCCTTGAAAATACTTATCGTAATTTTTTTAAAAACTATATGTGATATTTCCAAGGCATCTGACTTGCTGCGTGACCAAAAGCGAAAGTATTCCAGGAAATGAAAGAGTGCAGTATAGAATTTTGCATTTGTAAGTGGAACATATTAGCTCAAATTCTTATCCGGAAATCTTAATAAACATTTATCGCATTTTTCTGCTGAATAGCGGAACTGGAAACTTTGAGTGAGTCCTTAAAACTGCCCTCAGTGGTTTTTCTCCGACCTCTGTTATGTCTGAGTCAGTTACCTTGTTTTTGGAGGTTTCATAAGCTTTACTGAATGACACTCGAAGAGACAGGAAGGCGTCTAATCAAACAGAATAGCGTTGGCTGAAAGGTCGACTGCCTCTCGTGATACTGAAATACGCGGAAATTCGAACAACGGTTTGTATTGAGGATTTATAACGTCTGTTTATTGTGTTATCGGATGACTGCATTTGTTTTTACTGCCTTGAAACAGGATGATATCCGAACCTGTCACCATAAAAATGGCGCTTGAATTCCGCTTCGCAATTCCATCTTACTGGAAATATGTAGGGTTTTTGCATATTATTACTGGAAGTGATTGTGAGCACATCAAATTTTAGGAAATCGACAAATGTTATGGCATTAACCTGTTGTCCGTATTAGGACCTTTCTTTTTCAGATGTCAAATTAATAACTTGGTGAGAAGCACCCAGTGGTACACTTCAATGTAAAATGCTGAAAAGAGGGAAGACAAAATTCCAGTATCTGTTGTGATTTAATGCTGTCTCTGCAGTAATTAAGGCAGATATAGCTCTTTGTAATGGATGACTCTTTTGAACTTAAGTTTGCTCTTGATCATAACTTAATTGTAATCTGAGTCTAAATCTGCTGCTGGGCACGTCTTATAATCCATTGTCTTATTTCGGAATCTCTGTCTTGCCTTTATGTAATAGCATTGGAATTTCCCCGCTATGTCTCCAGATTTTTTTCTCCCATATCTCCTCAATATGCGAACTCTGAACAGGGAATTCGCTATTACTTCCTGAAATTTATTTCAGAACTCAATTAGCTCTTCTCTTGTCTCATTACTGGTACTGAGCCCATATTATAACTCTGTCTTCTCTTCCTTTCCATTCTACAGGGTTACTGTCAGTCATGATTTTTAGATTGTCATCATGTATTACATACTGCATTACACGATAAATATCCTCATATACATTACATATCTTTTAATATTCTTAATGACATGTCTGCATGTATAACTCGACCATATTGTTGGTGCTTGTTTGCTGTCGATTCTTATGAGACTAATCACACTACTGATCCGTTCACAGTTATTCACTCTCCGCCCTACCGTCCTGCTCATGACGAATGTGTGCGTGTGAAATCTTATGGGATCTAACTGCTAAGGTCATCAGTCCCTAAGATTACACACTACTTAACCTAAATTGTCCTAAGGATAAATACACACAGCCATTCCCGAGGGAGGAGTAGCCGCACAGTCTGTGACTGCAGCGCCTCAGACCGCTCGGCTAATCCAGCGCGGCTCATGACGAATCTTACTCCCGTTACACTACTTTCTGCTGCTATTGGTATTACCCTATATTCATTTGACCGAAGAAACTGATCTCCTTTCCACTTCACTTAATTGACCCCCAGACTATCTAGATTGAGCCTTTCAATTTCCGTTTTCAGAATTTCTACCTTCCTAGCTTCGTATGATCACTAATTTTTCTGATTTTCTCGTCGTTACCGTTTCCTGAGCTGCATGTGGAAGATGTAAGATGTTGCTCCACTCTTCTTAGAACTGAGGCTCTTGGGATTTCAACAGTAAACTTCTCTGCGATGGAGAACCTCTCTACTGTAGCGTATAGTTCTGCCCTTCGTTGAGCATCTCCGAAACGCCCTGGCCCTTCCTAAACCATCCCGTAACAAAACGTGCCGCTCTTTGTTGTACTCTCCCCACTCTTTTGTTAAGCCTCCCCATCTTGTTATTGTGACTGGGGGAAGCTCCAGTTTGTCAATTGTAATATGGGAAGTCTCATGCAAATAATCTGGTATCAGAGACACAAGTTCGTGTGCGTGGCTGTTTGGAGTGTTTGATTTGAGATTTACTTAGAGCAGTGGGAGATCTAACTCGTGAGGAAATATCTTACACATCGCAGTAACTAAGAGAAGAGAAGTTTCATGGAATGTTAACGTACAGGATAGACTGAGTAACCATAAAGTAACGTGTGCGTAATGTATGTATGATTCTAGGCAATGTTGTGATATGCATGAAAGTACTTTGACTTCACTGGAGACTGACTGGAAGCAAAGTCTGCTAACGTCAAATATTCAGCTCTGCGCATGAAGACTTGAAGCAAAACATCCATCAAATGGAAAAGCTTCGTACAGTAGGTCTTTACCTGAAGGTGCCTACTAAGGATTTCAGAGACGAGAAAAGCCTGCCGTAGTTCAATATCCACGATAATGAAGTCTTAAGGAAAATTTTGTTGAATATCGCTCATTAGCATTCTACTACAACTTACAGTGGGTCTCAAAAGACATATCTCTGCAGAAATCGTGGAATGTAAACGTGTTACGTATTGCCGAAGAGTCCCTCTGGTATAAGTATGTAAGGCATCTTGTTATGGGCTCCGAATGAAACCGAATAATGAGTTTGGAGGAGACCGTGAAATAAAACTCCCCACCACGAAATGGACTTCTTATTTCCCCTCGAAGGGTCGCTAGTGAAGCATACCGTCAGCACATTACTTAATTTGAAAATTAGAAGATATGACCAACTCCGACATTGTGCAAGACTTGTACCCCTCGAAATTTGCAGTTCCGCAACTTTTGCTCGAAATGTACCCGTGTAATACATATAAAATATTTTTAAGCTGAATGACTGTTTTATTAGTATTGTTTTACATGCTAAGACACGGTTTGTACCGACTACAGGAGAGACATTTTAATCGAGAGTCGCTCGATTGGCCTCGCAGATAAATACGATATCGCAGTGCCCGTGTTGTTCGGAAATACACTGAGGTGCCAAAAGTCATGGGACACTTTTCAGCATCGTGTCGGACATTCTTTTGCTCGGCGTTTGCAGCATCTCGACGTTTCATGGATTCAAAAAGTCGTTGAAAGTCCCTTGCAGAAACATCGGCCTCTATAGCCGACCGTAATTGCAAAAGTATTCTCGGTGCACGATTTTGTGCATGAACTGACCTCTCGATTATGTTCCATAAGTGAAACTTCCTGGCAGATTAAAACTGTGTGCCGGGCCGAGACTCGAACTCGGAACCTTTGCCTTTCACGGGCAAGTGCTCTACCAACTGAGCTACCCAAGCACGACTCACGCCCGTCCTCACAGCTTTACTTCTGCCAGTACCTCGTCTCCTACTTTCCAAACTTTACAGAAGCTTTCCTGCGAACCTTGCAGAACTAGAACACCTGGAAGAAAGGATATTGCGGAGACATGGCTTAGCCACAGCCTGGGGGATGTTTCTAGAATGAAATTTCATTCTAGAATGAAATTTCATTCTGTCCAGAATGTTCTTCAAACCAACCGCGAACAATTATGGCCCAGTGTCATGGCACATTGTCATCCATAATGGATTAGATCGTTGTTTGGGACGCTGAAGTCCACGAATGGCTGCGAATTGTCTCAAGTAGCAGAGCATAACCATTTCCAGACAAAGACTGTTAGAGTTGGACCAGAGCACCCAGCCCATCACCAGATTGCACAAGCTCTTGTTGAAAACTTGGGTCCACCGCTTCGTAGGGTCTGTGCCACACTTCAATCCTACCAACAAACAGCTCTTACCAACTGAAATCGGGACTCATCTGATCAGGCTACGGTTCTTCAGTCATCTAGAGCCCAGGAGAAGCGCTACAGGCGACGTAGTGCTGGACGTAGTGCTGTTAGCAAAGGCACTCTCGTCGATCACCTCCTGCCACAGCCCATTAACGCCAAATTTCGCCCTACTGTCCTAACAGATACGTTTGTCGTGCGTCTCACGTTGATTTAGGGGGTTATTTCAAGCAGTGTTGCCTGTCTGTTACCACTTACAACTCTACTCAAGATACCCAGCGAGGTGGCGCACTGGTTAGCACACTGGAATCGCATTCGGTTCAATCCCGCATCCGACCATCCTGTTTTAGGTTCTCCTTTCAAATGGTTCAAATGGCTCTGAGCACTATGGGACTCAACTGCGGAGGTCATTAGTCCCCTAGAACTTAGAACTAGTTAAACCTAACTAACCTAAGGAGATCACAAACATCCATGCCCGAGGCAGGATTCGAACCTGCGACCGTAGCGGTCTTGCGGTTCCAGACTGCAGCGCCTTTAACCGCACGGCCACTTCGGCCGGCAGGTTCTCCGTGATTTCCCTAAATCGATCTAGGCAAATGCCGGAATGGTTGCTTTGAAAGGGCATGGCCGACTTCCATCCCCGTCCTGCCCTAATCCGATGAGACCGATGACCTCGCAGTTTGTTGGTCTCTTCCCCCAAACAATACAACCCTCTACTCAAGTGCCGCTCCTCTCGGTCGTTAAGCGAAGGGCATGAGGCACTGCGTTGTCCACGGTGGGGCTCTCGTACGTCTTGATGTTAATAGCGTCGCGCATAACGCAGTGCAGGAGTCTGTGGTGAACGGGGGGGGGGGGGGAGGGGGCGGGGAGGGGTTGAGGCGGGGGAGGGGAGGGCGGCGCCGGGGGGCCATGGCCCTGGGGGGCACAAATGTGGGTGCGGCGGCAGGGATAGGCCAAGCTGGATAGTCCTCCTTGCATGGTGATTATATCGGTTAATGCCTTGTCATCGGAAATAGATGGCATTTACGCAGGAGGCAATTGGACAAATGGAAGTGGTTCAAAATCGAGTTGTAAGGTTTGACCTAAACAATTATATCGTAAACTACGGTTACTTGAGTATTCAGTGTCAGAATTATTTTCAGCCCAAAACGGAAAAATATTTTATGTTCATTGTGAGAGTCAACAGTTACTGGTGAGAGCGTTGGAACTATAATTTTCCGATAGGTAGCAGCAGTTCTTTAGGCCAAAGGCCTTGCCGCAGTGGTAACACCGGTTCCCGTCAGATCACCGAAGTTAAGCGCTGTCGTGCTGGGCTAGCACTTGGATGGGTGATCATCCAGTCTGCCGAGCTCTGTTGGCAAGCGGGGTGCACTCAGCCCTTGTGAGGCAAACTGAGGAGCTACTTGATTGGGAAATAGTGGCTCTGGTCTCGGAAACTGACATACGGCCGGGAGAGCGGTGTGCTGACCACATGCCCTACTATATACGCATTCAATGACGCCTGTGGGCTGAGGATGACACGGCGGCCAGTCGATACCGTTGGGCCTTCATGGCCTGTTCGAGAAGAGTTTAGTTTTTAGTTTAGCAGCAGTTCTTTAGTACGAGACAGACTTGAAATTTCATATATTGGCCACCGGAGCCTTTGTTCAGGCTCGTATGTCACAATGAGAAATTGTTGTTTCATTTACTCCTGAACTTCTGTCTCCACAAGTAACGAAGGATGTAGATTGTTGGTGCGTGATTTTGTTTTCAAATTTCACACCTTTTACGACTCGATCCGCTCTAATGTTAAGGTTATTGTGAACTAAACCATACAAACACGTTGATTTAAAAACTTGTCAGCATAACATGAAAAAATGACTTACTTTAGCCCATTGTTTTTTCATATGATTTGAGCTCAAGTGAAAATGAATCACATTTGTAACTACCTAATGCGGTATTACAGTGGGTTCAAGTTACCTTTAAAATAGATTCATTTTCAAAACTTGACTGCTCTCTGTAAAACGTGGTTTATTCAGGGGCCGTCGAACTGAATCTATGATGCCCATAAACAAGATCTGAAAATGGGCAACATCGAAGCATATTTTGGAAAGATATTGTTGGAAAAATAAAGTCTCCAAAACTCGTGAGGAAAGTTCTTTTAACAGTCACTCTAAACAAATCATGTCAGCCCCGGCGTTTCATACACTCCTGGAAATGGAAAAAAGAACACATTGACACCGGTGTGTCAGACCCACCATACTTGCTCCGGACACTGCGAGAGGGCTGTACAAGAAATGATCACACGCACGGCACAGCGGACACACCAGGAACCGCGGTGTTGGCCGTCGAATGGCGCTAGCTGCGCAGCATTTGTGCACCGCCGCCGTCAGTGTCAGCCAGTTTGCCGTGGCATACGGAGCTCCATCGCAGTCTTTAACACTGGTAGCATGCCGCGACAGCGTGGACGTGAACCGTATGTGCAGTTGACGGACTTTGAGCGAGGGCGTATAGTGGGCATGCGGGAGGCCGGGTGGACGTACCGCCGAATTGCTCAACACGTGGGGCGTGAGGTCTCCACAGTACATCGATGTTGTCGCCAGTGGTCGGCGGAAGGTGCACGTGCCCGTCGACCTGGGACCGGACCGCAGCGATGCACGGATGCACGCCAAGACCGTAGGATCCTACGCAGTGCCGTACGGGACCACACCGCCACTTCCCAGCAAATTAGGGACACTGTTGCTCCTGGGGTATCGGCGAGGACCATTCGCAACCGTCTCCATGAAGCTGGGCTACGGTCCCGCACACCGTTAGGCCGTCTTCCGCTCACGCCCCAACATCGTGCAGCCCGCCTCCAGTGGTGTCGCGACAGGCGTGAATGGAGGGACGAATGGAGACGTGTCGTCTTCAGCGATGAGAGTCGTTTCTGCCTTGGTGTCAATGATGGTCGTATGCGTGTTTGGCGCCGTGCAGGTGAGCGCCACAATCAGGACTGCATACGACCGAGGCACACAGGGCCAACACCCGGCATCATGGTGTGGGGAGCGATCTCCTACACTGGCCGTACACCACTGGTGATCGTCGAGGGGACACTGAATAGTGCACGGTACATCCAAACCGTCATCGAACCCATCGTTCTACCATTCCTAGACCGGCAAGGGAACTTGCTGTTCCAACAGGACAACGCACGTCCGCATGTATCCCGTGCCACCCAACGTGCTCTAGAAGGTGTAAGTCAACTACCCTGGCCAGCAAGATCTCCGGATCTGTCCCCCATTGAGCATGTTTGGGACTGGATGAAGCGTCGTCTCACGCGGTCTGCACGTCCAGCACGAACGCTGGTCCAACTGAGGCGCCAGGTGGAAATGGCATGGCAAGCCGTTCCACAGGACTACATCCAGTATCTCTACGATCGTCTCTATGGGAGAATAGCAGCCTGCATTGCTGCGAAAGGTGGATATACACTGTACTAGTGCCGACATTGTGCATGCTCTGTTGCCTGTGTCTATGTGCCTGTGGTTCTGTCAGTGTGATCATGTGATGTATCTGACCCCAGGAATGTGTCAATAAAGTTTCCCCTTCCTGGGACAATGAATTCACGGTGTTCTTATTTCAATTTCCAGGAGTGTATTTTGTGTGAATAAGTAGTTGTCCAAAACAGGGTGTGCCTTTGTAAATACTAATCAAAATGATTCACAAAATATTACTTATTTTATTAAATGCTGTTCAGTACAAAAAGTCACTTGCATAATGCAAAAACTGTGCTGGGCTTTGCGTTTCACGAAATAAATGTGGTAAACAAATCATCGAAATCTATCTTATTGGTAACATCTCAGTAAGTATGTGAAATAACGCTATAATTGAGTCAATCATGCAAAGTTATTGAGCTTAAATAAGATTTGAATGGACGTAGAAAAGGAAAACGTAGTTCATTAGAAGAGAATGGTAAAGGAATAGTAACAAGCAAGAGAACAAATTGCACAAAGACTTGGAATTAGTCGTTTGTCCGTTCATATCTTTTCTAAGAGCTCCACAACTTCCCTCAAATTCTTTTCCTTCTTGTTTTGTCTCTTCAAAAGTTGCAAAACCATGTCTCTACCGGTTATCAGTCTCTCTCCACCACACTGATTTTTGTAAAAGTTTACACATTTATCGACTCCTGAAATATGTCCAAGAGTAAATTTTTCTAACACTTTAAAAAATTTTGCAGAATGATTGTGGAATCTACTCTTGAGTGACGCAGTTAACTGGTTTAAAACTTCAAAATACCCTTTCGTGAACAAATTTTTGGAGTTTTTGAATTTTATGTATTTTTTATTTCGTTAATAGAGACGTTTTTAATTTTTGTGCTGGCACAGAAGGTTAAGTTGTTCAAGATCAGCAAAATCGTGATCATTTTTACGCCAGAGTTGCAATATACAAAATTTACCTTCTGTTCCTGATGCCCTCCAGGATGTCTGCCTTTTCTCTGGATTCCGCATGGGTTGCTTATTAGGTTCTCTACATCTCTAGTCTGGAGGGCATTCATTATAGATTAAATGTTTCAGTCAGCGAGTACTGTGGTATTAGATTGATTGGCTTCCGCCCCAGAGTTTGAAGAGGATTCAGAACGCACGCCAGGGCGCAGGAGGCGATGCAGTAAACATTACACAAAATGATTAGAAAGAAATTTTGACAACATTAGAGAAGCTAACAGAAATAGACGAAAGTTTGAACACAGAATGGACGCAGAAACTATGTTAGTGCAATCATTTTCGTTTCCACTTTTCTTGAGCCTTTGGCATTCATTGCTCCAATGAATGATGCCTGTTCAGTGTAAGCATTCTCATTCTCCTCTGCTGCTAATACTTTTTTCCCTGTTATTAGCACTTCCCTCAAACGAACGACACATATTCTTGGGTACCTTCGTGGCAAACATTGATGTTAACATTGGATGAACTATTTATTGCCTGACTCCAGCGGTTTTCTGACACTGGTTTAGTAGCAATGTTACGTGTTTCCCCTTTTAACGCTCTAGGGTTACCTGAGTTCATGCCGTTAGCAAGTGGTAATCCGACGAATTGGAGCATGTCTGTCCGTAAGCAAAATGGATCCACCTCGTGTAATGGGCAGAGGAAACGCCTAGTGAGGTCCTATTGACAAGGAATTAGTATAGACTTAATACACGTAGAACTACTCCCTAAAGTTAAATCAGAACAGCATACCCATGTAGACAAATGTTGATGGTGTTGGGACAGCAACCAGCCACAAATTTACTTTCAGTTCCTTTATTCCAAGGGCACCGTTACCGGTTACGAATCTTTGTGATTCATCCTCAGACGGATTACACGCTTTGTTTATGACATGTGGTGTGTTTTTTTTACAGATTAATTGTCCTAAAACGTAAATAATACATAATTATAAACATGCCACACACAGATGGTTGCGTTACAGATTTTCGTTGCATGTGACTTACGTGAAATGTCGGTTTGGAGTGTTCGTTTTCATAACATTCGTGCAAGAGATGTGAATACATTCCCACTGCATTCGTGTTGTTGCACACGCAAATTTTTCTCACTGAACACTAGATTTGTCACTGAGGAGATTTCTATCACGCACCACATGTTTTGATGCATACAAAGAGCTTACAAATTAATCTGTAAAAAAACACACCACATGTCATGAAGAAAGCGTGTAATCCGTCTGAGGATGAATCACAATGATTCGAAACCGGTAACGGTACCCTTTGAATAAAGGAACTGAAAGTAAATTTGTGGATGGTTGCTGTCCCAACACCATCAACATTTGTCTTCAAACAACAGCCACGGTCTCCATCATGTCATCATATGACAAAATTGCATACCCATGTAGGTTCAGATATAGCAAATTATTTACTTCTCAATGCATTAATGTATATATAAACTCGTTTTTGAAACTGTCTTAAATATATGCTGTTTTTCTTTGCTGTTACGAACAATGCACACAAACAAGTCATATAAATAATATTGGAAAACTAGTTGTTCACCGTAACGGAAAGCATAATAGGCACTCAAAAATTATGCAGTTAAAATAAATTGTAACGCCTCTATCTTCTGATTACAAATATTAACCAAATACTACTACGCATTGTCAAAAGTCCTAATTATATTTGCGTAAGTGCGAAAGAGAAGGGATGTGCGACAGGTTTAGGTTTCGCCCCGTGTGGCAGAAATCCGCGGTACGCCACTGAGGAGCCACTAGACGCCGGAGGCGTCGCCCTCTCGTGACGTTTCCTGCCCGCGTTGAAATACCACCCCACGGCCGGCATTTTACGACGTGGCAGGCGGTAAAGCGGAGGCCGCGTCCACAAAGGCCAGGCCTGGGGGCCGGCGCGGCGTCGTCATCGCGTCCCTCCAACGGCGACAGTCAACCACGACACGGCACGGGTTTCGAAGTCACTGCTGTGGACGGAGGCATTTTCACGACACGTTGTGAGGTCTCACATGTAGTTATGTGCAGCAGTGAGTAGAGATTGGACAGCTTAAACAGCAGATTGTTCTGCGGAGCATAGTTATCCCCAGCATAGTTAACCCAGGACGCGTTAAATCCTTTGTGTCTTGAGCTGGAAACAGTGCTCTTTTATTAATCATAGAGCATTAAACCATCGTGAACTTTACTACATCACATTTTATTCTAAGGAAGTCACAATTTATAGACTATGCACTAGATAATTACAATATTGTTAGATCTCCAGTGGTGCACAAAATAAGTGTAAAATACCCTGTCTCTACCCTATAATGGCAATTCTATTGCTCAAAATATGATTGGGATAGAAGTCATTATTTATTTTATACGCTAGTTACAAATTATTACAGTTATAACTCTAAGGATATTTTACACACAAAATGAGCAGAGGTTCTTCTGCTTTCTAGCCTATAATTACAATCTAAGCACGACCTAGCTCGGTCTCCACGGTCAACCAGGGATTCTTCCTCTGATTCCTTATTTTCCTAATTTGCTGCTTCAAAGTCTGGGCCTACGTCATTCTCAAATGTACTCCAAATTATCCATTTTATGTGTCTTTCTGAGCTACTTCCAGAAAATCGACCAGAAGGTTAGTGTGAAAATCAAACTCAACGCCATACATATTGTACTAATTTAAGTAGAAAAAGACGACATTAGCACTGAAGAGAGTCAGTTTGATATAAAGTAACACTCTTCTGAACGTGACTGCTTGATATTTCTCCAAAGATGCAGCAAGCACAGATAAATTCTGAAAGATAAAACAAATACGCCGACTTTTAGAAAACAGGCACGCTATATACTAAACATCCGTAATATTTATGACATGAGCACCAGCGTCAGCAAACCGCTGGAGCCCAGCAATAAATAATTCAGCCACTGTTAGCAATCTCTGCCAAGAAGGCACTCAAGAGCACGTATCGCCAACGTGTCCATGTTGGCAGAAACCAGGAAGAGATACTAACTGCCATCAAAAATTTTGCGAGGGTTTAGTAATCAAGGGTTAATGTCCCTCTCTGTCGCACGGGCAAACACGCGTTCGACTACTCAGAAAAGGTAGAGGAATGATCCAGCAATACACCCATACTAGCGTCATTTTCTCAGTGGTGCGTTAATAAAACTGGGGCCATACTCCTGGATTTTGTTTTATTAACGTATATTTGAAAACGAAGATCTGCATTTATGTTTTTGTTTTGATACCCTCGATTTCAGTTCCTGTGTCGTTCATCGGCCTATAAACACTAACTTTAGTGCCACCAAAAGCCTTTATACATGCTCAGAATACCTTTTGATTTTATGAAAGATATTTCGATAAGATTCTGCTACCGTAGTCACTGAGGGCTTCACGCGTTGTCCTCTTGTAAGTCAAAGGCGTTTCTTTTGTCATTTCTTTATTTACGGCCACATGCTTTGTTTTTTATCTGCTGTATAATAGTCTATGTTTCCTTAGAAGTTCCTTTACACTAAGGAAGGGCCCTTTCATAATGAGCTGTGCCACTAATACATATACAGGGTGAGTCACTATCTTTTGCCACCTAGAATAACTCCGAAAGTATGACAGTAGCTGAAAAGTTTATGGGACAAATGTTCCATGGCACAGCGAGGGCCATAATAGGACATTGGTTTTTCATTGTTAGGTTGGGTCGCGTCTGAGATATCTGGGTCAACTGTGTTTTTTTTTAAGTGGGATGCTATACTTCGGTAGTTATTTTCTCAGAGCAGCTAACGAGACCAATCCAATGATGTATAACAATAAGGTTTTTGAAGGTCAACGAAAGTAAAAAAAGTGGCGTGAACGTCCATTTACAGAAGGTGTTCGAAGTGATGACCATTGGTACCAATACAGTACTGCAATCTTCTTATCATGGATTGAGTGGTATTCCTTATCACTTCGGCACTTATCGATGCACATGGTCTGACAATTATCTCTCGTATATTGTGCAAATAGTAAACATTCGCCGAATACGGCGTATCCATCTAACGTGCCATGGACATGTAAATACCATTCGACTGTTTCGCAATAGAAAACTAATAGGAACGGTAGGATTAGTATCGTTGAGTCAAGCGAATGTGAATGATGTATTCCTTCGAAGAACAAGTGGAAATGCTTCTCATTTACGGAGAATGCCAACGAAATTCAATGAGACCTAGGGAGTTACACGCTGAAAGATATCTTCAACGTACTCAACCTACACATCGTACATTTAAATGCGTGTATGATAGAATAAGAACAACTGCATCTTTAACGCATCGGAAACATATCCGGCAGAGGAAAGTTACTAACGAGGAAACGGAAATTGTTACTCCTGCCACTGTGATTCGAGATCCTTGTGTTAGTTCGCATCAAATCGCAAGGGAATCTGGCACGAGGCAGAGTAGTGTTGTTCTTGTTTTGCATCGCCATAAATATCATCCTTACCGTATCAGTCTCCACCAAGAGTTAACTGGTACGGGTTGTATGCATCGCATTGAATTCTGCCGATGGGCTCAACTTCAGATTCAGAGGGATGGTACATTTATTAATTTGATTTTATTTACTGACAAGGCTACATTCGCGAACCACGGAAATGTTAATTTGCATAACACCCATTGTAGGGGAACTGAAAATCCATGCCGCTCGGGATTAGCCGAGCGGTCTCAGGCGCCGCAGTCATGGACTGTGCGGCTGGTCCCGGCGGAGGTTCGAGTCCTCTCTCGGGCATGGGTGTATGTGTTTGTCCTCAGGATAATTTAGGTTAAGTAGAGTGTAAGCTTAGGGACTGTTGACCTTAGCTGTTAAGTCCCATAAGATTTCATACACATTTGAACATTTTTTTTTTTTTTTAAAAATCCATGTTGGCTGCGGCAAGTTGCACATCAAAAACCGTGGTCGGTGAATGTATGGTGTGGAATTCTGGAGGATAGAATTAAAGGCCCCTATTTCATAGAAGGGAATCTTAATGGTAGGAAGTACACCACATTACTGCAAGAAACATTAGGTCTATTATTAGAAGAAATACCTTTAGGAACAAGGAAAAGAATGTGGTATCAACACGATGGGTGTTCGGCACATTTTTCGCTGTTGGCTAGAAATGGATGGCAGAGACAATTTCCAAATCGTTGTATTGGACGAGGAGGAAATGTGTCGTCGACGGCTCACCAGATTTGACGCCTCTGGATTTTTCCTTTTGGGGATTCGTAAAAGACATTGTTTATAAAGACGTTCAAACTACACCTCAAGACATGCGAGAGAGAATTGTCAGAGCATGTGCTTCGATAAGTGCCGGTGTGATCAGGAATACCACTCAATTCATGATAAGAAGATTGCAGCACTGCATTGATACCAATGATCATCACTTCGAACACCCTCTAAAAATGGACCTTCTACCACCTTTGTGGCCTTTGTTGACCTTCAAAGACCTTACTGTTACACATCACTGGATTCGTCTCGATAGCCGCTGTCAGAAAAAGTACCAAAATATAGCATCCCATTAAAAAAAAAACAAAGTTGACCTTCATATCTATGAGGCGACCCCACCTAGCAACAAAACCCAACGTCATATTATGGCCCCCGTTCTCCCACAAACTTTTCAACTCATATCAAACTTTCGGAGTTATCCTTGGTGGCAATAGTTAGTGACTGACCCTGTACATTCAATGCAAGGTCAACTATTTTTATAAACTAATCCACAGTTATTCTACACGCTTCAGTGTAGAGCTAAATGTTTCAAATTCCTTTCTGAGGTATGTTGTTACTTCCTTTTTATCTAGTTCAGTAATGTTTAGCAGCCATCAATCCGTAGACTGTATTGAAGACCACAGTGCTTTACTCTGCAAGGTATGCCGTTGCTTTCCTCCGCCCTTTGAATTGAATTACCCAGCCAGTTATAGTGTGTCCTACAACGCAATGTGGATACCGAACCATGATGAAACTCGGCATTTTTTTATCATCAAACACTGCTAGAATTGATAAGTGACAGAAAAAAAATCATACGAACGACTACAGATCAAAGGCAAGGTATTTAGATATGTAGTCTGGCAGTTGACCACTGGGCCACTGAGGCTTACTAAACATATAAGTATTTTTACTTGTTTTAATTGTCCTATGTGCTTTGCGAATCTTTATTGCTGTAACTGCCACATGAACAATGACAACAGTTCCAAAAGGGATACTCTCTAAGAGATGAGCTCTGTTTGTTGCCGTTAGATCCAATATGAACTAAAAAAAGAGAAAAAATCACCACAAGGGAATTATCGAATGGGACGGTAATTGGTAGATGTGATGTACATGAACAGACAAACAGATTGTTCCCATTTCAGAAAAAATGGATGATTTATTCAAGACGAAGAGCTTCACAATTTGAGCAAGTTATTAACGCCTTGGTCCAGCTCTCGCCCTTTTGCAAACAGTTATTCGGCTTGTCATTGATTGATAATGTTGGATGTTCTTTTGAGGAATATTGTGCCGAATTCTTTCCAACTGTCGCGTTAGATTGTAAAAATCCCGAGGTGGTTGAGGGTCCTGTCCATAACGTTCAAAACGTTTTCAGTTGGGATGGGATCCAACTATTTCGCTGGCCAAAGCAGGGTTCAGAAAGCACGAAGACAGGGAGTAGAAACTCCCGTAGCGTGGGGGCGGGCGTAATCTTGCTGAAATGTAACCCCAGGATAGCTTGCGCTGAAGGGTAATAAGACGGGGCGTAGAATATCTTCGACGCACCGCTGTGCTGTAATGGTGCCGTGGATGACAGTCAAAGGGGTCTTGCTATGAAATGAAATGGCGCCCCAGACCAGTAGTCTTGTTCGTCCCGTCCTGTGGGTTGGTTGTCCCGTCGTATGGCTTGCGACATTCAGTTTGGGGTTCCTGTGTCTGTGGGTCTCCAGGCACGCCTTCGCTGTGCGTTGGGCGCAGTTCGAAGCGACACTCATCATCGAAGACAATTCTACTGCGGCCGATGAGATTCCATGCTGAATCTGTCGGACGTCACTGCAGACGTACTTGTTTGTCTGCAGAGGGTCGCAGGGGGCGCCGTGAGCTCAGCGCCCTTCCTGTGAGCCGCCTATTAATGTCCCTTGTAGTCACTGGAACAGCAGATGCACGTCGCATCAATGATAACGACGTATCCGGAGCTCCGAGTGCCACTCTGACGGTTAATCCGTCCTCACGTTGTTTCACCTCTCACGTCCGATCGCCTACTTCTTGAAGCTGTGTTTGGCCATGGCTCATACATTCCTGCCAACATCGTCGAATAGTTGTATCGTTTCCATTCCAATTTAGAGCAATTCGCCGATTTCTCCAACCGGCTTCTTTGAGCCCAACTGAACGTACTCTCACAAATGCCTACATCTTTGTATACTGTTTACACGGCAGTTTGGAGCGCTTAGTTGCTGTCCAACTGTGTTACACGGAATGAAAATCGCGAGCACTTTATGCCCTGGTATCGAGATGTCCCCTGTTTACTATCGTTTCCAGCTGTGCTGCGAAATTGCTCTGCGGCGTCACACACTGATTCACCGGCCCCAAAAGTATATAACCCTGCATTTTCCGTCGATACCTGTATGAATATCAGCTTGTTAGAGTTTGCATAACTCCTTCGTAGGGCGTCTTTCTGTTTTGTTTACTTTAGTGTATTTCCATTTCTGTTGCGCTAATGGTTCAAATGGTTCAAATGGCTCTGCGACTTAACTTCCGAGGTCATCAGTCGCCTAGAACTTAGAACTAATTAAACCTAACTAACCTAAGGGCATCACATAGCGGTCGCTCGGTTCCAGACTGTAGCGCCTAGAACCGCACGGCCACTGTAGCCGGCTGTTGCGCTAATCTTTGTTGGTGCAACAGCCGCGTGTCTTCTGAGACCAGTTTAACCGAGGATACCCCCAAAGAGGTCTGATCTATTTGTTGCTATTAGACCAAAGATATTTCCATCATGACTGGGTTTTCGAAGTACCTGTAGGAGGAAGCTTCGCAGGATATCTTCTTATGCCGAACACTTATAAAACTGTAGGTATACGAATTGATTGTTGGGTGATTAAAATCTCCTCCGATGATGACGGTAACATTGAGCAATTTACGTACTAGTGAACAAAGGTTTCCTCTAGAGTCCTCGGTTACTACTGTGGATGTATCAGCAGGTCGATACAAGGATCAAGTATCTCTGAAGATAGTCGAAGAAAATCTCAGACGTAGTAACAAGTACGAGACTAGTTCACACTTCTGTACACAAATTTAATTTTTTCTTTGCGAATTTATTGCAGAGAGACGGAGGGCGTGCGTGCTGTAGTCACAGCACTGCGGGGGCGTCCGGTGGGCGGCGCACCAATCAGCGGTCAATTCAGTCGGCCGCTCCGGACTGGGCAAAAATATTGTCAGATCGCGTAGCCGCCCTCGTGCCGGCCAGTCCTTTGAAGTGTTGTTAACGCTATTCATCTGCACGCCGCTGTGAGTATTGGGGTTTGGGGTTTGTTTACATGTCCAATACACGAAGTATCATATTGCTCATCATTACACTCTTTTTAAAGATGGAACTACAGCTAAAATTTGTTCCCGGAACACCGTGAGCACAACATACTGACGATTCACTTCACGGCGCAGAACAAAAAAGCCCGTATCTGCGAACTGCAGCAAAAGCAGAAGGAAGCACGAAAATTTTCAGCCAACACGATGTTGCTGTAACAAAACCAGAAATTACTACTGCAACGTGTACCGTTAGAGACAAAATTCCATTGCAGTACATAATGTGAATAAAACATATACATTGGGTGATTATTATTAACATTTAAACAGGTCCGAGACAACGTACATGACGCTGAGACAAGTAATTTAATATAAGACACGCGAGACTTCAAACGTCGGGACATACCCCCAAACTGGGTGACATATGTTGACTGCGTGACGTAACTAGATGACGTATCTCGCCGCACGTGCAGCGGTTGACTCAGGGTTCTAGTCATGCGTTTAGCAGGAGGTATTTTTTATTGGGTGAGGCAATTACCTTTTTACATTGAGATATTAACCTATTTACCGGTCTCGCGGTCTCCGCTGGCTTATTGCAAGGTACAGTACAACAAAAACCTAACGTTTTGCGTCACACGTAAACGAGTATGAGCTTCCGAATGCGACATTACCAGAAAACAACCTATGTTTTCTTTACTATAAAAAACAAAAATGAAAGAGGAAAAGGAAAAGGAAAGCAACACAAAATAAGAACAGCTTCTGCTTGGTTACAGCGAGAGCAATAATTTTGTGACTTATACATTTACAAAATTTCCCATTTATAAAAGGTGATCGAAATTTGCTTGAATGCAAGTACTGCATCGCTCAGTCAGCCCTTCACGCACGCGCTCGAAAATACCCTCCGTGTTTTGGATGTGACGTCACACGTTCAATATGTTCCACTTTTGGGGTTCATCTCGACATTTGCGGCCTCATGTTTTATATATTAAATTAATTGTCTCAGCATCATCTACGTCGCTACAGATTTCTTAAACGTTGATAAGAATCACGATGTACAGAGAATGAAATGCTTATAAAACGGGGTGTAACAGAATAACCTTTCAAAAATTTTTGAAATCCTAGACAATGAAATTCGGAATATTTTGATGTAAGAAACTTTTAGCTGGAAATGCGTAAAGGTTTCTACAGCATTATGCATTTTCTATGCACTCGGTAGTCTCAACAAAACATCAGAATACTGAAGTTTGTAAAACTTTTGTTGGCAGAACAGTAGAGTACAATCAAATATCGCAAATCGAATTGGTGGCCTCGCTAATTTAGAGTAAATATGTTGTACGTGATGACCATCAGCTTCGTTACATAATATACAACGACGAACCATGTTTTCTTCGATTCTCAGCAACATTCCACGCACTCCACTGGTGGTGTCAAGTACTGTGAAGATGTCCTCAATAAGCTAGGAACTGTCCCTCTTAGTGTTGAATACACAAGGGACTTCTACGTAAGTCGAGAGGGGTGAGGTCAGAGAAGCGGGCAGGCCGAGGGACTTGGCATCCCCTTCCAGTTAATCTATGCCTGAAGTTGTCTGTTAGATAAGCCCCTGGCTCGTCGATCAAAGTGCGCTGGAGCACCGTCGTGCTGAAGCCACAAATCAGCGGGCAATCGCAAGGGAACTTCCTCCAGGAGTACAGCCAAGGCATTCTGCAGAAAGTTCAAATACCGTGCACCATTCAAAAGACCTGGTAAGAAGTAGGTCTAGTAAGGTGAGCTCCAAGAATTGCTACTCAAATTTTTACTCAGAATCTCACCTGGTAACGTCTCGTACGGGTAGAGCTTGGATTTTTAGCAGCCCTTACATAGCTTACAGAATACAAGTACACTTCAATAGCCAGTAGTTTCTTAATCTACTCCACGACTGGTTTCCTAGCGCCCCATTATTCACCAGTGTTAATTGTCAACTGAGGGAGAGAATAAACGTGATAGCCAATACACAACAGACAGGAGCAAGGACAAGACCTCGAATCCCTGAATTAGAAGAAGACGTTATGGAACACGTAGCTGCCGAATCAAGAACGAGTACCCCACAGCTGCCCACACAATGCACTTAGATCAAGCGAATATCAGGCGGGTCTTGCACAATGCGCACCTGCATCCATTCCAAGGTCAACCAGTTCAAACTATGGGACAGTCTGATTTTGAACTACGGCAACAATTTGCGAAGTGATCCCTTCGGCAGTGTGTCGTTCTTCGAAATTTTCCAGGCCTCGTGCTGTTTACTGGCGAGTCAGCTTTTAGAAGGGAAGGCATTTTAAACCCCGCAATACACACCAATGGTGCAAAATATTTGATCAGGTGAACATCCTCAACTGAGGAACTTATTTATAGAATAAAAACCCGCTTAACTTGTCAGTAACTTCTTAATTTATTCCACGACTGGTTTCGAAGCATAAAGTTTCATCTTCAGGTGCCACCAAATAATTGTGGGAACATAAATGTGTGGCGATCGGGGCATCTTGGATGATTCTTCAATGGTTCCGAACTAGCATCTCGATGTCTGGTGTGAAATTACTGGTCACTAGGCGCACTGCATAAATGACATGAACATCAGTAAGACTACTCCTAAGCTTCGATTTTCTCAGTGTCATTATGTTGCTCCAAAAAAACGATACACACGAGCAGCTATTTTAAATAACAATGGAAACTGCTCATATGGGAAATATTTGTAGAAGCTTTGCAAGGTTTCTGCAGTGCGAAACTTCTCCTTCAGCACATGATTGCATTGAAAGTCAGTGAGTTCCAATTGAAATTCAGAAGGCACATTTTCAACGTTAACTGCAAAAGGAGTCGCAAAAAGTTTGACACCGCCTTCCAATCGATTTAAGTCCTCAAATATACTGTCATACATGTCTTCGAGAGACTGTAGCACCGTTAAAAACCCATCAAAATGTTTTTGAGGCTTTCCTGTTCCAAATTGTTTTCACTAACAACTAGTGCAACGCCCGGGGATTGTACACACGACATTTCTGACAGTTGCTTTCTCCACAAAAGCAGTTTTCTCTTCAATACCAAAATAGTGTCAAACACTTCACTAATTACCTTATTTCTACCTTTTAAAGCTACATTCAAACTATTCACATGCTTAGTTACGTCAGTTAAAAATTCAAGGTCTAAAATCCACTGTGCGTCATCCAATTCTTTCACCGGTTTTCCTTTCGCATCCATCAATAACGCTACATATTTATGTAAATTAAAAAGCCGTTGTAAAACAACACCTCGACTCAACCAGGGTACTTCACAAAAATGTGGAACATCGCCGTATTCACTCTCGAGATATGCCAGGAACGATTTGAATTGTCTGTCTCCCAAACCGTGCGATCTGAGAATGTTAACTGTCTTTATAACCTCATCCATGACGCCAACTAATTTGGCACATTTTGCTAGCAAATTAACACGGTGAAGAACGCAATGTATTGCTGGTACTTCGTGCTTGACATCGACGGCTAACAACTTTTTTCGGATCAAAGCAACGACACCAGACTTATGACCAATCACTGCAGGAGCCTGATCTGTTTCAATCGATGAAAGTTTTCCCAACATAGCTCATATTTCTCTATTATATGTTCTACGTACGAAAATATGTCGTCGGCCGTTGCTGTGTAATGCAGTGGCACTAAATCGAGGAGTTCCTCAATCACACTAAACTGAGCATCAACTCCTCGCAAAAAGACTGCAAGTTGAGCAACATGACATACATCAGTGCTTCCGTCCAATGCTAATGAAAAGAAAACCAAATCTTTGATCCTGTTTCTCAATTGAGCTTCCACATCGTGTGGCATTTCTTCAATGCGCCTGCGAAACGTTCTGCGTGAAAGAGTAACGGTTTCAAAAACAGGAAGACATGCTGGGCACAAAATTGTTGTGGCAGCAGCAGAACATTCTTTCACAAATTCTCCATCGCCGTAGGGCCGTGCTGTTTTAGCTATCTTAAGAGCTACATGATAGCTTACTGTCATCGCTGCATCGTTGTGGATGATGAGATTTTCATCCTGTAAATATGTACAGAAGAAGATAAAAGTGACGGAAAATGCACGTAACATATTATTAATGACAGTAATAATGTGCATGAGTGTCATAATTATTTACATGTATACGTACGTCTTTCTCCTTTTTCTACTTCAGTTCGGTAAGCTCGGCTTTTCTTTCTTCATTCTTTAAACCAACTACATCCTTCTCGTAAAGCAGTTGATAATGTCGTTTCAATTGTACTTCTTCCGTGAAGACAATATTACATTGCAAATCAAGCACTGGCGTCCGCTTTGCGTTCCAACAAAAAAGTACTCTTCTTCCCACTGTGGATTAACGAATATGGGTTCAAACGACTTTCGTTTCAACTATTTTAACTCCTCCTCAGCCATTTCCCGTCCATTAGTTCTGTTTTACTACAAACACAGAACGCGATGTCTACAAAAAAATGACTCTGAGCACTATGGGACTTAACAGCTGTGGTCATCAGTCCCCTAGAACTTAGAACTACTTAAACCTAACTAACCTAAGGACATCACACACATCCATGCCCCAGGCAGGATTCGAACCTGCGACCGTAGCAGTCGCACGGTTCCGGACTGCGCGCCTAGAACCGCGAGGCCACCGCGGCCGGCGCGATGTCTACAGAGACCATAGAAACGACGGGAAGTAAACTGACCGAGTGGCTACGCACGGTGCAGTGACGTTCATGGCTAGGCGAGTAGATGGTGGGGGTACTGCTGGCTGGCGGAGTGGGGCAGAGCCGTGAGCACGCCTTACGGGCATCTGCTAGCGTGCGCGCTCGCTGAACGGTATTTACCCAGCTCTGATCTAGGACGTCCTCTGCTTACTCTACAGCCCGTGGGCTAACACCGGCTCGCGAACACCATGAATCCGACCCGCGGTAACGTGTCGGAGATACATGATACTTTTTTTTTATTACTGTCGAACGTTGCATATCGAGCACCTCCCATAACGAGTGATACGCATAACGGGGAGGAGTAGTTGAACCCGCTAATGAGCGATGTTTCGCCCAAATAGTCTGCTTAGTTTTTTTTTCAGCCATTAATGACCATTTAAAACACCAACTTATTTCTTTTGTCGGTCTCTTTGGCCCCATAAATGAACACTAAGTCACGCGTTCTCCTGTAAACTACGGCTGTGTAAAGCAGAAGCTGCAACAGTGTTGTTTCCAGACAGTTGTACTTGCACCACAGAGTTGTCATCCGTAGTACCACTGCACGGGCTTCCACGATGGTGATGCAAATTCTTTCCAACCGTGTTTCAAGATCTTTTGTTCTCCAGCGCATAGTAACCCTGTCTCTTGCAGTATGTGTTTATGAATTCGATTGTGATTTGCTGTCGTTAATTATTAGGAATTCATTAAAGATTCCCACCAAGCAGAGATGTGCACGCTACGAATTTCACTAACGATAATGTTATGTCTCTTTGCCGACAAATTTTGAAGTACAACCATAAACATACATGTTCAGACATCTATCTTCTGAAATAGGATGTACTGTACTATAAATAGAAAGTTACAGTGCTATAATATAAATCTGTTTGAGTACCTCTTTTTTGGAATGGAACACATTTACTTGTTCTACATGGATTCCTACACAAAAAAGCGTTTCACTTAACGATTGTCAATTATGAGTAAGATTCAGGAACGTATCACGCTCATTAAGAGTAGTAACACCGCACAGTGTACAATTTACAGTGCAAGTAAATGATACAAAATACGTACAATAATCAGTTGTTTTTATTTTATGACCAATGAAGATGCTCGTTAAATGACATGTATAATGTAACTGAACGTTTTAACTGTAATTAATTTACGAGATTTCCTGAAAATTTACTGTGCCTACATAATATACATAGGCGTAATGAAATGAAGCGTAATTATGATTAATGAGATTTATTTAGCTGTAACATTGCACTTACAGTGGTTCATGGTGTGGGTTCCTGTTGTCATGTCCTAGTTCATGAACCACGGGCAACGTATGAGTGGCCAAGTAAGTGGTCCCGACAGTCGGGATACCAGTTACTTTGGAATAAGGCTGGGCATCTCGGACATCTTCTGAGTCATGGTCACCTTTGTGCTCATACGGCAAAGACTACCAAATCCACCGGTTAGTCCCTCAACCGTTAGGGGTAAAACCCAGTGGGACTCGGGGCATGTAAGGCTAGCAACCTGCTTCCCTGGCAACAATCAGAGCAAAATGCCTCTTGCCTTTGGAGGTGACGGAGTCCCACCTCTAACTGAAAAACCAGGGACTCCTAAGATACGACTTGGCAAACAAATGGTAATGAGATGGGGAGCTATTAATATCAATGGGGGCTACTCTAGGAAGAAGGTAGAGCTGGAAGAGGCTGCAGGTAAGATGGGGCTGGACGTTTTAGCTGTTAGTGACATTCAGGTAAGGGGTGAGAAAGAAGAGGAAGTGGGAGAATACAAGGTCTACCTGTCAGGAGTCAAAGCAGGAATAGCACAATGGGGTGTAGGGCTTTACATCAGGGAAGAAATGAAACCCAGCGTAGTTGCAATAAGGTATGTAAACGAACGACTGATGTGGATAGATCTGACAGTGTCTAGCAAGAAAATTAGGATTGTGTCAGTATATTAGCATTGTGAAGGGACAGATCAAGATAAGATGGATAGTTTTTATAAGGCACTCAGTGATGCAGTTGTTAAAGGACAAAGACAGTGTTCTGCTCATGGGTGATTTTAACGCCAGGATTGGAAATCGAACAGAAGGGTATGAGAAGGTTATGGGTAAATTTGGAGAGGATATGGAGGCCAACAGGAACGGGAAACAACTCTTGGATTTCTGTGCCAGTATGGGCTTAGTAATCACAAACTCCTTTTTTAAACATAAGAACATTCACCGGTATACTTGGGAAGGCAGGGGAACCAGATCTGTCATTGACTATATAATAACAGATCAGGAATTCAGGAAGGCAATGAGGGACACACGTGTATTCAGGGGATTCTTTGATGACACTGATCATTATTTAATCTGCAGTGAAATTGGGATTGTGAGGCCGAAAGTGCAGGAGGTCAGGTCCATATGTAGGAGGATAAGAGTGGAGAAACTTCAGGATATGGAAATCAAGCACAAGTACATAACAGCGATCTCAGAAAGGTACCAGTTAGTTGAATGTAGTCAATTACAGTCATTGGAAAAGGAATGGACAAGGTACAGGGACACAGTACTAGAAGTGGCTAAAGAATGTCTTGGAACAGTAGTGTGTAAAGGTCGGATGAAGCAAACAGCTTGGTGGAATGACACAGTCAAGGCAGCCTGTAAAAGGAAAAAGAAGGCGTATCAAAAATGGCTGCATACTAGAACTCAGGTAGACAGAGAAATTATGTTTAAGAAAGAAACAAAGCCAAACAGATCATTGCAGCATCCAAGAAGAAATCTTGGGAAGACTTTGGAAACAGATTGGAGACTATGGGTAAAGCTGCTGGAAAACCATTCTGGAGTGTAATTAGCAGTCTTCGAAAGGGAGGTAAGAAGGAAATGACAAGTATTTTGGACAGGTCAGGAAAACTGCTGGTGAATCCTGTGGATATCTTGGGCAGATGGAGGGAATATTTTGAAGAGTTGCTCAGTGTAGGTGAAAATACGATCAGTAATGTTTCAGATTTCGAGGTAGAATGGGATAGGATTGATGATGGAAATAGGATCACATTTGAGGAAGTGGAGAAAATGGTCAATAGATTGCAGTGCAATAAAGCAGCTGGGGTGGATGAAATTAAGTCGGAACTCATCAAATACAGTGGAATGTCAGGTCTTAAATGGCTACACAGGATAATTGAAATGGCCTGGGAGTCGGGACAGGTTCCATCAGACTGGACAAAAGCAGTTATCACACCAATCTTTAAACATGGAAACAGAAAAGATTGTAACAACTACAGAGGTATCTCTTTAATCAGCGTTGTGGGTAAAATCTTCTCAGGTATCGTTGAAAGGAAAGTGCGAGTATTAGTTGAGGACCAATTGGATGAAAATCAGTGTGAGTTTAGGCCTCTCAGAGGTTGTCAGGACCAGATCTTTAGCTTATGGCAAATAATGGAGAAGTGTTACGAGTGGAACAGGGAATTGTATCTATGCTTTATAGATCTAGAAAAGGCATATGACCGGGTTCCTAGGAGGAAGTTATTGTCTGTTCTACGAGATTATGGAATAGGAGGCAAACTTTTGCAAGCAATTAAAGGGCTTTACATGGATAGTCAGGCAGCAGTTAGAGTTGACAGTAAATTGAGTTGATGGTTCAGAGTAGTTTCAGGGGTAAGATAAGGCTGCAAACTTTCTCCACTGTTGTTCATATTATTTATGGATCATATGTTGAAAACAATAGACTGGCTGGGTGAGATTAAGATATGTGAACACAAAATAAGCAGTCTTGCATATGCGGATGACTTAGTTGTGATGACAGATTCGATTGAAAGTTTTCAAAGTAACATTTCAGAGCTAGATCAGAAATGTAAGGACTATGGTATGATGATTAGCATCTCCAAAACGAAAGTAATGTCAGTGGGAAAGAAATATTAACGGATTGAGTGCCAAATAGGAGGAACAAAGTTAGAACAGGTGGACGGTTTCAAGTACTTAGGATGCATATTCTCACAGGATGGCAACATAGTGAAAGAACTGGAAGCGAGGTGTAGCAAAGCTAATGCAGTGAGCGCTCAGCTACGATCTACTCTCCTCTGCAAGAAGGAAGTCAGTACCAAGACTAAGTTATCTGTGCACCGTTCAATCTTTCGATCAACTTTGTTGTATGGGAGCGAAAGCTGGGTTGTTTCAGGTTACCTTATCAACAAGGTTGAGGTTACGGATATGAAAGTAGATAGGACGATTGCAGGTACTAGTAGATAGGAACAATGGGAGGAGGGTGTCCACAATGAAGAAATCAAAGAAAAACTGGGAATGAACTCTATAGATGTAGCAGTCAGGGCGAACAGGCTTAGATGGTGGGGTCATGTTACACGCATGGGAGAAGCAAGGTTACCCAAGAGACTCATGGGTTCAGCAGTAGAGGGTAGGAGGAGTCGGGGCAGACCAAGGAGAAGGTACCTGGGTTCGGTGAAGAATGATTTTGAAATAATAGGTTTAACATCACAAAAGGCACCAATGTTAGCACTGAATAGGGGATCATGGAGGAATTTTATAAGGGGGCTATGCTCCAGACTGAACGCTGAAAGGCATAATCAGTCTAAAATGATGATGATGATGATGATGATTGCAATTACAATAGTTTGCAGTTGTGGATCCAGTTTACTTGTGGAAATTACCAGCACCGACTTCAAATGTTCATCAACTGGTTTGGGTCTATAATTTTCTTTTAATTTTAATTTTGGAGAATGTTTTTTTACAGAAATAGGTAGCGCCGAAAGCGGAAAAGAAGCCACGAGTAGATTTATGTAACTGATCAAACTGTATTGAGTGAAAGACCTCTAAAATTCCATCAACGATGAATTAAAATATTTTTAAAACTTCCTGGCAGATTAAACTGTGTACTGGACTTAGACTCAAACTGGGGATATTTGCGTTCACGAACAAGAGCACTACCGACTCTGCTCGTTCTGAAAATATTTACCTTTTTAAAAATTACTACATTGGTAACCAACCTTTTCCATTTGAAGTTCTGGGCCAAGAGTTTCTCTATCAGCGCTAAAGGGATTTTGAAAAATCTTGATATCATTAGCAGTTACATCAAAATTGGAAAAACGAACTCAAAATTTATTATTAAAGTGGTCAAAATATCAGTTGAAAAACCTATCTGAAATTAATTCCCTGATTACTAACTGCATGTTTGTAACGTATTAAAATGCGTGAAACATTTTTTGCTCAACTTAGATTGAAAAAAAAAAACTTTTTGTCAAAAGAACTTAATATGAATGTACAAATCAGGCAGTAACTGGTTTTCTCCGTGTAATTTTAAGGTCGTTCGCATGTTTAGTTAAATAAATTCCATGACCAATGATTGTTTTGTAACTCAGCTTGACGACGACCCCTTTCATTCAAGAAAATTTTTGATTGCTCGGAGCTCAAACAACCACGTCAGAGATTTTCCGCAGCGAACTCATCGTAGTACTATGTAGTATGGTAAGTCATTTTCTTCAGCCTCTTCAATAAACTCGCGGAATAGACGAGGACTGAGAGCATGTGACATTATATATCTAAGAGATGTAAAACTTGTCATAGCCAAGCATATTCCACACAAAGTCTGTTGATGAATGATGCAACGTACGATTAACGGTTTTGATCCACCATTATTTGCTACCGCCTTTGAGACGAGAGCAACACACCTTAATTTTTTCCACACATATTTTTACCAGCATCAGTTGTAATCATCCTTATGTTTTTCCACTGAAGGTATTTTTTGCTGGACAGAATTTTGTACTCGTTAAAAAATTTCTTCACCTATGCACGTGACGTGAATGCCATGAACGTCAAGAAGCTCTTCATACAGTTCGTGATTTTTGTTTATCCCTCGAGTAAAAATTAACTTCTATGCACTATCTGAAACATCTGTCGACTCATCCAGAGTCCAAAAGAACCACTCTAACTTTCACGTTTCGTCAGATAATTGGAGTAACATGTTTTGAGCAACATGATTTACTCTTCGAACAAGAGTCTTTGCTGACAAGCTGACGTTTTTAAAGAAATTAGCTTCATCTGGACATATTTCTTCAACTGCTGCAGTCACGCAATTCTTTGTTAATTCACCGTCAGCCAATGGTTTTCCACGTTTTACTGTTGAGTGAGCCATGAAGAAACTTACGCAAGCTGCTGCTGAAAGTTAACCCTGGTGGGACTATATAAATGATTGAGAATATAGGTAAAATTTAGTGTACTAACATTTATTTTTCCAAAATAGACGTAAGTATGCTAAACAAGTTATTGATTGAATACCGTAAACAACTAACAGGTGATTTAAGACTGCACTGGACAAGAATCCTAGGTGGCAGAGACAATTTAATTACTGGAGTGGATCAAGTACTCTGGCCCTAAAAATGTGGATAACTCAATCTGAATTGATCTGACGCTGAGCAGATTTTGATTGATCAAATGTACTGAAGTTTCTCTACACAGGTGCACCTGAGAGCAAGTGGCGATTGAGATCAGTACGCCCTGAAAATACCGAAGCCGCAGTACATTATCCTATTTTGCTTCGTGCGGCGATGTAACTTGCAGCTGGTGACATGTGTGCGCCGGAGGTAAGATATGGAGGCGGCACTATGAATCAATCGCGGCCACGAAAGAAATGCAAAAGTTTCATAGTCTAGCGATCAGGCAGATAGATCGCAATTTACTGTCTATTAGAGCCCTGAAATGATGGTAGATTTTATTGTGTGACACACCCGTTCGCTCGTCGTACCAAGGACCAATTTGGTTCACTTATACGACAGAGCCCACAAGGATACCAAACGTCAAGATGGGTAAACCAAAAACGAATTAGTGTGCCCTCGGCAAACGCGTAGTCCGAGACGTTTGAAGTCACACTGTTGGTAGAGTAAGAACTTCAACACAGGCTCCCCAGTCTAAACTACTCACAAGTGAAGTCAGTATCAGTACAGGTCCCAAGTATCAACCGCACATGCCAAAGCTTCGACCAGAAGTCTCTACGAGACCAAAGTCCCGCACCCGAGTGCGTCGCACCTCTCCAGAAAAAAAATCAGTTTTCGCATAAAGTGCATGAATGACATTGCTTTCACCCCATCTTAAGCCAAGCACAGGGCTCTAGAGGCGCAAAATCTTCCCCCCCCCCTTCCCCACATACACAACAGCACAAAATCATGTTAAGAAACCTGAGTCTCTGGAAAAAAAGAAATCGCCAATTACTGGATTTTTTTTAAAGTTTTCACAGAGTGTGAAGATGGTTTTTTTCTGAAGTCATGTCTCTTCTCACGACAACAAGCGAACAAATACAATCTCAAAAATCTTTATCAAAATCGCCTGTGCCTTGGGGCTTGTTAGTACTAGCTATGAGGTGTCATAAACGTTTCTCAGACACCAGATTTTTCTTATACAACTGAGGTGGATGGGCAAAGTGGTTCACTGGCCTATTTGCACTATCGGTGAACATGAAAACTTGTCAAGTTTTATTACATGTGGCTCTGCACACAATGTCCAGCTTATGACCCCACTGTGTAGATGCATTCCTTTAAACTGTCGTCCCAGTCCAGGCTTCTGCTAGCGCCATGGCAGGCAGTGTGGCATTGTTATGCTGGAGTCCTGTCTTGATGAGGGGCTGCCCTGTCTGCCCTGTATAGCTGTGGACATGTCTGGCGAGATTTACTAAGGGATGGGCTTGCCGCCAATTGCTTTCAACTCCCAACATGCCGTTTCTACAAGCTAAAAAACCATAAAAATACCTCACGCTTTTAGAACCCTACCAGGCTCCTTCAATGTCTGCTCAAGACGTTAACTTTCAAGAGTCTCGCTGAAGGTGTACCAGGTTTTAATGAAATCTCTAATACTTTTCGGTACGCGAAAAATAGGTGAGAGAGTAACTTTTCCTATCTGACTGCTTCTTCTTCAGCATTAACTTTCCTAAGCAACAATTGCTGAAATTTCAAACTGTAATTCAAAGACTACTGCCGCCACTTGGCAACAAATGTTGTGGTGAGAAAATGTCCCACAGTGCCCTTACCATATGTAGCGTGCATTACGTTCTAACCAACTGCTGCGATGTGGATGATGCACGAAAGCAACAAGACCCCATTACTATGTCCTTCGCCGGCCGCGGTGGTCTCGCGGTTCTAGGCGCTCAGTGCGGAACCGCGCGACTGCTACGGTCGCGGGTTCGAATCCTGCCTCGGGCATGGATGTGTGTGATGTCCTTAGGTTAGTTAGGTTTAAGTAGTTCTAAGTTCTAGGGGACTGATGACCACAGATGTTAAGTCCCATAGCGCTCAGAGCCATTTGAACCATTTGAACTACGTCCTTCACAAATGGCATTTATTTGTAGAAATTTATATGAAATGAAATTGTGGCCACAACTCAAGGTAAAAATAATCAGTTTACAGCGTAATGACCACAGAGGTGCCACTCATTGTCAACTCGTAAAGACCGGCAGCAGTGGTAACTGGTACGAAAACTAGCCAGGTCTTGGCCCTTGGGAGGTAGTGGAAGAGCCAGCGTGACTTTAAGGCTAAAATGTCTGGAGACTCCTGCCCTACAGCATAGCGTAATGACATGCGACATCAGAACTCCACTGCTCCAAGGCGTTCCAGTACTGATAAGAAATGTAGAGTTAAGACACCACGGTATGGACAGAACTGCTGACACCTCAGGTTAAACGAGAGAAAATGGCGGCCTAACCTGCTACAGTGACATTATGTCTGGCTTTAAATACCTTTGTTTCAGTCATTTCGTCCTCAGTGTATGGTCGTTCCATCTGCACCACTGCTCGGAATGGAATGATAGCCCCGCTTGTTGCAGGTTAACTCTACTGGCGAACCGTGATGTGCTGCTTGCTGCCTGTTTGAAGACTTCAACTACTGGACTACAGCACGCCAGCTGTGACTGGAATTCAGCGCTCCACGCTGCTGCTACCGACGAGTCACAGCCATGGCTGATAAAGGACGCGGATCTACTGGGTGTTCCTCTGATTAAGGAGCAAACCGACCGATCTGCAAGCTGCCATTTTGTGCTTCTGCTTTGCTGGGTGGACATCTGAGTGCCATCCCGCCCCTTCCCCTCCCTCCCCCTGGCCCCCTTTCCGGCTGTACGCTGCATTTGCTGAAGAATCTCTGGGCCTCCGCTTTCACAACAACTACCGTCAGGAAGATGCTCAGTGCGCGACTATCTTCGAGAACAATGAAGCCCATCGTATCCACAGAATCGTGTACGCTGGCCGCCTCACTGGCCCCCTTTACCGCACCCCACGCCGCCTCACTGTCAGGTACTGTGCCTGACCTGCTGCAAGGTATGTGAGCTGACAGAGTGCCATGTGTAGCAATCCTTACTGACACCTGAACGAACAGCTCGGCAAGTTTTCTATGTACAGAGAAGACAATATTCATTGTGGCAATCAAGCTAATGAAATGTTATTACAAAATGGTTCAAATGGCTCTAAGTACTATTGGACTTAACATCTGGGGTCATCAGTCCCCTAGACTCAGAACTACTTAAACCTCACTAACCTAAGGACATCACACACATCCATGCCCGCGGCAGGATTCGAACCTGTGACCGTAGCGGTCGTGCGGTTCCGGACTGCAGCGCCTAGAACCGCTCGGCCACAGCGGCAAAATGTTATTACAGATGTCTTCGGGGAAAAGACTGCATCATTCACCACCCCTCAGAACTCAGCCTCCGTCATGTAACGCCACTACCTCATCTGCCCACCATCGGTGCCCACTGACCTCCTGACCCGAGGGCTGACCGTTACAACTGGTGTACAGAAGTGACCCTCTCGACACTAAGCACCGTCGCAACTGGTGGCCAGAAGTAGTCTCCATGATATCATACATCGTCACAACAGGTCGTCACGTTGACATCGCTGCAATCTGCTTCGCTCGTCTTGCAGTCTGCACTTCAAAGTGAAGAGTTGTGAATGAAAGCTCTTTTGTTACCTCTTAGTTGGCCTTTTCGTTTCATAGTATAATTTGATGGTAATGGTAGATCGCAGAGACGCTCATTTCAGTCTGTAAGTAAATTTGGCACAGCACTGGGGAACTCCTGACCCGTCCGAGTTCAGAGGCAGTTGTTTCGAAACGTATTTTACATCTGTCAGGTCTCCACTTTGTAATCATTCTGGACACTAGTTCACATGCACGAAGGCTGTGATAGCTATATGTTTTACTTGCCGATATTAGAGTCATTTGGCACAGGGTTATATCGCTGTAGATGGGCTATGATTTGCCGAAAGAATTAGAGTGACTTCCTTTATCTTGTGTGGTTCATAATTTGAACCTGGTACCCGCTTCCCTTGTATTAGACGGGGGTGACCTAAAAACATCGACAAGCTTTAGGGACAGTTTCCTTCTATCAAAACCATAAAAAAAGTCAGTAAACATGGTCTCTAAAATAAATGTCTTAAGAGCTATTAGCAGTTGTTCAGTGGAAGAGATGCGTTTCACACTTGCGAAGATGAACAAGTGCTCATAGATCTTAAAGCATACGTTTGAGACCTCATGCTTACTGTACAATTCCTTCTTTGTTTGATCCATAGTACCTCCTCCCAAAATATGGGAAGAAAAGTCGTTGATGTAGAAATGGTCTTTTTCATAGTATCGAAGGTGAAATAGGTCTCATCGTTCTTAAGGAATGCATTTTAGAGGTCATAGTTACTAGATCTTTTTCTTGTTTTAGTGTAAGGAACTTGCCTCTAAGGTTTTTCGGTGTTTTTTTCTTCTGTTTTTTTGGGACACCCTGTATATTTCTTTGGTTAGGCAATAGTAGAGTATGCAGAATGCCAGTGGAAACATGCTTCACTAATACGAAAAATTCTCTTGCCGCTGTGATAGAACAGATTGTTAGATGAGACGCTCAGCTCGAGCAGAAAATTTGGGAACTGGAACGTTATAGAAGCCGGGCAGAAGCACTGCAAACCGACAAGTAATATATACCGGCACAATTTCAGGAAGTTAAAGTTACACAGAGTGTATCCACTCCTTCTATTGATCGTGTGAAAGGAAATATAAAAACGTATTTTTGTGGCAAGGAAACAGAGGACATAACTGTATTTCTCAGTGACATTTTAGCTTCAGCCAAGCCGGATAGTTGATCAGAAAAAATATACCTTTGTATCGCCAGTTTATGGCTAACTGGGAAAGCAAAAGCACGCCTTACGAACCATGAAATTTCGCGGGTTGAAAAAAGTTCGAAATGTTGGCTGAGGGCTTGTGAGAGAGGTACTAGAAACAAAACACTACTCGCTTCTTCAGGGAGGTATTAAACCCATTAACACAGAAGCACAACGTGTCGGTAGAGATTTTCTCGGATAGGTTCTGATGACTCAATGTTCGGACGTATTAGCTCACATGAAATGAAGATGTGAATACGGTGTAACGCCAAGCAGCTGAAAATTGTTTTTGCGCGGCATTCCCACACACTTGCAGGAGGTAGGTATAGCGACCAAGGGCTGTGGTGATCGTTGTGTGTTTGTTTCGACAGTTAAGTTTGACAAGAGTGCACATCATGAACATCATCAGCCGAAGTGCAACGATTGTGGACAAGTCGGTCACAAAGCACAGGAGTGCAGGGCCAAGAAACGAGAGACTCGGTCTCAGGAGAAGTGTTCGTCAAATATGAACAGAAACTTATCAGCCATCAGAAGATTTTCCCCATAAAATGTCACACTGCACAGTTAGATACAGAGACGGCATGCACTTGTGGGTTTTGTCGGTGGGAATGAACAAAGATTTTTAATAGATACAGAGACAAATGTATCGGTCATCACTCTAGATATCTAGGTAGAAGGACACTAGGGGCGCCCCAGTGTATTTATTTATTTATTTACACGTCAAGTTCCGTAGGACAAAATTGAAGAGCGCATCTCCAACGTCATGGAACTTGTCAGTACATGAAATTACTACACAAAAATAATAAAAGATAAAAATAAAATGTTTCTGAATCAAAAAAATCAAGCCATAAGTTTAAGTAAACTCAATCAACAGTATAACATAAGAATCAACTTAATTTTTCAAGGAACTCCTCAACAGAATAGAAGAAGTGACCCGTGACGATTTGAAAGCGCGTGGATTACTGCTAAGATTTTTGAATTCTTGTGGTAGCTTACTGAAAATGGATGCAGCAGTATACTGCACACCTTTCTGCACAAAAGTTAAGGAAGTCCAATCCAAATGCAGTCTGGCTTTCTGACGAGTATTAACTGAGTGAAAGCTGCTTGTCCTTGGGAATAAGCTGATATTGTTAACAGAAAACGACAGTAAAGAATACATATGTTGAGACGGCAGTGTCAAAATACCCAGACTTGTGAACAGGGGCCGACTAGAGGTTCGTGAACTTACACCACTTGTTGCCAGAAGCGCCCGTTTCTGAGCCAAAAATAGCCTTTTAGAATGGGAAGAGTTACACCAAAATATAATACCATACGACATAAGCGAATGAAAATAAGCAAAGTAGACTAATTTTCGTGTCGAAGATAACTTACTTCAGACACCATTCCAATAGTAAAAATGGCAGCATTCAGTCTTGCAACAAGATCCTGAACGTGGATTTTCCACGGCAGTTTACTATCTGTCTGAACACCTATGAATTTTAACTGTTCAGTTTCACTAATCATATGCCCATCCTGTGAAATTAAAACGTCAGGTTTTGTTGAATTGTGTGTTAGAAACTACCCTTTACTGTTGGTTTATTTTCTACACGCCACAAACTTAGATCATGGACTACACTATTTGAAACCGAGCCACTGTTGCACGCAACATCCTTTACTACCAAGCTAGTGTCATCAGCAAACAGAAATATATTAGAATTACCCATAATACTAGAGGGAATATAATTTACATAAATAAGGAACACTGAACCCTGGAACAACCCCCATTTGACCGTACCCCTCTCCGACCCCACATCATTGCCATTCTCAACACTGAATAATGACCTTTTTCTCTCTGTTGTTAAAGTAAGAGGTGAACCAACTGTGAGCTACTCCCCGTATTTCATAATGGTCCAGCTTCTGGAGCAATATTTTGTAATCAATACAGTCAAACACCTTAGTTAAATCAAAAAATATGTTTAGCGTTCGAAACAATTTGCTTAACCCGTCTAGTACCTCACAGAGAAATGAGAATATAGCATTTTCAGTTGATAAACGACTTCTAAGCCCGAACTCTACATTTGATAGCAAATTATGTGATATAAAACTATTAATTGTTCTTACATACACAGCCTTTTCAGTAACTTTATCGAACACTGATGGCATAGAAATAGGTCTAAAATTGTCTACATAATTCCTTTCTCCCTTTTTAGGAAGTGGCTTTACTACTGAGTACTTTACTTTACATACACAGCCTTTTCAGTAACTTTATCGAACACTGATGGCATAGAAATAGGTCTAAAATTGTCTACATAATTCCTTTCTCCCTTTTTAGGAAGTGGCTTTATTACTGAGTACTTTACTTTTTCAGGAAACTGACCATTCCTGAAGGAAAAATTACAAATATGGCTAAGTACTGGACTAACATGTGTAGCGCAGTACTTTAATATTGTTGTGGATCACATAGAGTGAGCATCAATGATGTAGACTCATTGGGGTCAAAACAGCTCAAGTTTAGCACTGTGTCTAAGATTTTTTCTGAGCATATGTAAGTATTTCCACAGTATTCTCTGATTATTGCCCTCGATTTATTTACTAAACATCATGCCAAATTAAATCTTTGACACCATGCAGTTGAACTTGGAGGAAGTTTGTTTCCACTGAGTGATACTGCCACAGCTAGGCCGTGTTGTAAGGCATGGCAGTCATGGATGTGTTACTGACTACACTGTCACATTCATGCCAGGAGGTACAAAGAAATTAGATTGGATATATCTGGGTAGAGACTTACCACAGGAGATGTTATACATGTTGAACCACTGGAGAATAATGAGCATTTTAACAGAATGCACTGTTTTGAATGTAGGAGTGTAGCATGCATAAGCAATATAAATGGGGAAAAAAGTTCCAATTAGCCTGGATAATTTCAGCATGGAGGACATGAGTTTCTTGAAGGGCTGAATAATCGACTTATTGGATTAAGAGGATATAGATAGGTCATATACTGACTACAACCACAAGCATACCATCAGTGATTCTGTGTTATGAAGTAAAGTGAGTCATCTACATGGCAGTTGGTTGGTTGGTTTTGGGGAAGGAGACCAGACAGCGTGGTCATCGGTCTCATCGGATTGGGGAAGGATGGGGAAGGAAGTCGGCCGTGCCCTTTCAGAGGAACCATCCCGGCATTTGCCTGGAGTGATTTAGGGAAATCACGGAAAACCTAAATCAGGATGGCCGGACGCGGGATTGAACCGTCGTCCTCCCGAATGCGAGTCCAGTGTCTTACCACTGCGCCACCTCGCTCGGTTACATGGCAGTGAACAGGAAGTTATGGAAGTACTGTTTTTACAGTTTAACGATTTGTTTAATAGATATGTTCTACTGCCTATACTTGTATTACCTCCCACCCCTCTCCCCAACCCTCCAAAAAAGTCAGAAAAAACGCTGCATGCAACAAGAAGTAATACTCCAGCTTATAAGAAGCCATATTTTGTACCAAGACAGTTTGATTACACAGTTGTTCACAAACCTGGGAGAAAATATAAAATTGCAGATACTTTAGGCCATGAGGATTCAGTACTGGAAATGCTTGAAAGAAGTGTGAGTGACTGACAGAGATAACTGGCAGCTGATGCATACAGTCACATATGTGTGGTTCACAACACATTAAGACTTACCTTGCAGATCTACAAAATATGGGCAATGCATACTAGTACTATTGTTGTTAAGAATCGAAGTGTTATACAGGCACATGACAATGTTTTCTCGTGTGGGGGCTGAAAAGCTACTGATAGAACAGTAGCTGAAAAATTTTGGTGGCATATAATGACACATAGTATAGCTCAAAATGTGCAGAACTGCATATCATGCACACAGTGGGCAGATCTCAGTCATAAAAAATATACCTATTCAGAGGTTGCCTGAGGCATCCAAACCCTTTGAAATGGGAGCACTTGATATTTTGGGTCCCATCAACAGAACTCCAGCAGGTAATAGATACAGATTAACAATCATTGACCAGTTTTATTTGTTGTTGTTGTTGTGGTCTTCAGTCCTGAGACTGGTTTGATGCAGCTCTCCATGCTACTCTATCCTGTGCAAGCCTCTTCATCTCCCATTACCTACTGCAACCTACATTCTTCTGAATCTTCTTAGTGTATTCATCTCTTGGTCTCCCTCTACGATTTTTACCGTCCACGCTGCCACCCAGTACTAAATTGGTGATCCCTTGATGCCTCAAAACATGTCATACCAACCGATTCCTTCTTCTGGTCAAGTTGTGCCACAAACTTCTCTTCTCCCCAATCCTATTCAATACCTCCTCATTAGTTATGTGATCTACCCATCTAATCTTCAGCATTTTTCTGTAGCACCACATTTCGAAAGCTTCTATTCTCTTCTTGTCTAAACTATTTATCGTCCATGTTTCACTTCCATACATGGCTACACTCCATACAAATACTTTCAGAAACGACTTCCTGACACTTAAATCTATACTCGATGTTAACAAATTTATCTTCTTCAGAAACGCTTTCCTTGCCATTGGCAGTCTACATTTTATACCCTTTCTACTTCGACCATCATCAGTTATTTTGCTCCCCAAATACCAAAACACCTTTACTACTTTAATTGTCTCATTTCCTAATCTAATTCCCGCAGCATCACCCGACTTAATTCGACTACATTTCATTATCCTCATTTTGCTTTTGTTGATGTTCATCTTATACCCTCCTTTCAAGACACTGTCTATTCCATTCAACTGATCTTCCAAGTCCTTTGCTGTCTCTGACAGAATTACAATGTCATCAGCGAACATCAAAGGTTTTATTTCTTCTCCATGGATTTTAATACCTACTCCGAACTTTTCTTTTGTTTCCTTTACTGCTTGCTCAATATACTGATTGAATAGCATTGGGGAGAGGCTACAACCCTGTCTCACCCCTCTCCCAACCACTGCTTCCCTTTCATGTCCCTCGACTCTTACAACTGCCATCTGGTGTCTGTCCAAATTGTAAATAGCCTTTCGCTCCCTGTATTTTACCCCTACCACCATCAGAATTTGAGAGTATTCCAGTCAACATCGGCAAAAGCTTTCTCTAAGTCTACAAATGCTAGAAACGTAGGTTTGCCCTTCCTTAATCTTTCTTCTAAGACAAGTCGTAGAGTCAGGTTGCCTCACGTGTTCTAACATTTCTACAGAATCCAAACTGATCTTCCCCGAAGTCGGCTTCTACCAGTTTTTCCATTCGTCTGTAAAGAATTCGCGTTAGTATTTTGCAGCTGTGACTTATTAAACTGATAGTTCGGTAATTTTCACATCTGTCAACACCTGCTTTCTTTGGGATTGGAATTATTACATTCTTCTTGAAGTCTGAGGGAATTTCGCCTGTCTCATACATCTTGCTCACCACATGGTAAAGTTTTGTCAGGACTGGCTCTCCCAAGGCTGTCAGTAGCTCTAATGGAATGTTGTCTCTTCCTGGGCCCTTGTTTCGACTTAGGTCTTTCAGTGCTCTGTCAAACTCTTCACGCAGTATCATATCCCCCATTTCATCTTCATCTACATCCTCTTCCATTTCCATAATATTGTCCTCAAGAACATCGCCTCTGTATAGACCCTCTATATACTCCTTCCATCTTTCTGCTTACCGAGCGAGGTGGCGCAGCGGTTAGCACACTGGACTCGCATTCGGGAGGACGACGGTTCAATCCCGTCTCCGGCCATCCTGATTTAGGTTTTCCGTGATTTCCCTAAATCGCTTCAGGCAAATGCCGGGATGGTTCCTTTGAAAGGGCACGGCCGATTTCCTTCCCCATCCTTCCCTCACCCGAGCTTGCGCTCCGTCTCTCATGACCTCGTTGTCGACGGGACGTTAAACACTAATATCCTCCTCCTCCTCCTCCTTTCTGCTTTCCCTTCTTTACTTAGAACTGGGTTTCCATCTCAGCTCTTGATATTCATGCAAGTGGTTCTATTTTCTCCAAAGGTCTCTTTAATTTTCCTGTAGGCAGTATCTATCTTACCCTCATGAGATAAGCCTCTACATCCTTACATTTGTCCTCTAGCCATCCCTGCTTAGCCTTTTTGCACTTCCTGTCGATCTCGTTTTTGAGACGTTTGTGTTCCTTTTTGCCTGCTTCGCTTTCTGAATTTTTGTATTTTCTCCTTTCATCAGTTAAATTCAGTGTCTCTTCTGCTACCCAAGGATTTCTACTAGCTCTCGCCTTTTTACCTACTTGATCCTCTTCTGCCTTCACTATTTCATTCCTCAAAGCTACCCATTCTTCTTCTACTGTATTTCTTTCCCCCATTCCTGTCAATTATTCCCTTATGCTCTCCCTGAAACTCTGTACAACCTCTGGTTCTTTCAGTTTATCCAGGTCCTATCTCCTTAAATTCCCACCTTTTTGCAGTTTCTTCAGTTTTAATCTACAGTTCATAACCAATAGATTGTGGTCAGAGTCCACATCTGCCCCTGGAAATTCTAACAATTTAAAATCTGGTTCCTAAATCTCTGTCTTACCATTATATATTCTATCTGAAACCTTTTAGTATCCGTCTTATTTATGACATCTATTCCTAACCACGAAGCTGTTACAATTGCTACAGATTGAGTGAATAATTGGACTCTTAAATTTGGTGTGCCAGAAACTTTACTAACTGCTCAGGGTACTGAATTTTTAGCTGATTTGATGAAACACCTATGCCATGGACTTTATGTTCAAAAGTTACAGAACATGTACAGGCCAATGGACATACAGAACGTGTTTATTGAACAGTATTGAATGTAGTGAGTCACTATGTCAACAGCCAACACGCATAATGGGCAACGTACCTTATGTCATCAGCGTCTATAGCTCTGAAATCCGTATTAATACTGTTCTCTCGCCATATGAGGTGGTGTACAGAACGAAAATGCCATATAGCTTCACTGCGCTAAAGCTGAAGTTAGGACCCAACATTGGGTCAGGGAAGAAGCTCGAAAACCTGAAAAAAATGTGCCTGAGGTATGGCAAGACTTCAAGGAGCCAATACAAAACCACTGGAAAGGCAAGAATGCACAGGACAGGAATCAAGTCAGCTTCCGCATTTCACAGTTGGCCACTGGGTGTTGGTTACCAATCCATAAATGCCAAAAGCGAAAGCGTAAACTAAGAAATTTTTAACGAAATATAACGGTCCATATCAGGTTATAGAGATGACTGCCCCAGTAAATGATATGATCTAGTTATCTGACAAATTTCCATCGTACATTTTAGTAGAATACAGCTATTCAGTGGTATTATAGGTGCTTTACTGCAGGTTCTGGGGACAGTACCACGGCAAAGCAGAATTCCAGGGAAGGGTCAGAATAATATGCTACTAGATACCCAGGCTACACATAGGGAACCGTTTGAAATTAGATCAAGGAATTAGTTTACACAGAATACTTTTCCATTTTATTTCTTTTTTGTTTGTAGTCTGGTATTATCATTGTATTATATGTTAGAGGGAGCGAAAGGCTATTTACAATTTGTACAGAAACCAGATGGCAGTTATAAGAGTCGAGGGACATGAAAGGGAAGCAGTTGTTGGGAAGGGAGTAAGACAGGGTTGTAGCCTCTCCCCGATGTTATTCAATCTGTATATTGAGCAAGCAGTAAAGGAAACAAAAGAACAATTCGGATTAGGTATTAAAATCCATGGAGAAGAAATAAAAACTTTGAGGTTTGCCGATAACATTGTAGTCTTGTCAGAGACAGCTAAGGACTTGGAAGAGCAGTTGAATGGAATGGATAGTGTCTTGAAAGGAAGATATAAGATGAACATCAACAAAAGCAAAACGAGGATAATGGAATGTAGTCGAATTAAGTCGGATGATGCTGAGGGAATTAGATTAGGAAATGAGACACTTAAAGTAGTAAAGGAATTTTGCTATTTGGGGAGCAAAATAACTGATGATGGTCGAAGTAGAGAGGATATAAAATGTAGACTGGCAATGGCAAGGAAAGCGTTTCTGAAGAAGAGAAATTTGTTAACATCGAGTATAGATTTAACTGTCAGGAAGTCATTTCTGAAAGTATTTGTATGGAGTGTAGCCATGTATGGAAGTGAAACATGGACGATAAATAGTTTAGACAAGAAGAGAATAGAAGCTTTCGAAATGTGGTGCTACAGAAGAATGCTGAAGATTAGATGGGTAGATCACATAACTAATGAGGAAGTATTGAATAGGATTGGGGAGAAGAGACGTTTGTGGCACAACTTGACCAGAAGAAGGGATCGGTTGGTAGGACATGTTCTGAGGCATCAAGGGATCGCCAATTTAGTATTGGAGGGCTGCGTAGAGGGTAAAAATCGTAGAGGGAGACCAAGAGATGAATACACGAAGCAGATTCAGAAGGATGTATGTTGTAGTAGGTACTGGGAGATGAAGAAGCTTGCACAGGATAGAGTAGCATGGAGAGCTGCATCAAACCAGTCTCAGGACTAAAGACCACAACAACAACATATGTCAGAGGTTACAAGTTATTAACGTGAGTCACTTGTTATTTTAGTCATGTGGACACTCTTTTTGTAGAAGAGAGGGGGAATTAATCATCAGTCATTTCCACTAGGAGCCATAACAGGAGCGACACTCCAGAGAATAATTGTATTTGTGACGCTGCTACATGTCATCAGAGAAGTGGCAAATGCAATACCCAAACCAACCAACTCTGGAGTGTTATTTTCCAAATATTTTCCAAACGCACAGATGGATTACTGAGTAGTCATCGTTGGATACTTGGACTAACTTTCAAAGTATGGAAAGTGAGAAAAGAGATTTGCAGTCTACAGGAAATATTCAGGGAGTTACATGAGGAGGTACTGAAAGAAGGTATAGTCTCGGAAATTAATGACGAGTCCAAGGAACTGCAAGGATTGTATGACAAGTTGAGAGCACAGAAGATGCAAGTGACAGATGTAGTGACACAGGCAGCTACACATAGAAAGACGGGGTGGATCAGCACAGGTGGGACCTCGTTGAGGACCTTAGTTGGGACAGAAGGGGAAGAAGATGTGCAAGAGATTAGTATGGCTATAAATCAGGTGCAAACCACAGTAGAGTAGCAAACCACTCAGCTGACGATCCTGGAAAAAATGTACCGAACGTCATTAGAGTGATACAGGAGGTAGCTAAGGACCTCACAGAATGTATGGGCAGTACAGTAGCAACAGCCATGAATGCCCTGGCAATCATTCAAAAACCATTGAATACCTTAGACGAGGAGATGACTGGGCAGTACAGTAACAACATCAAATAATACCCTGGCAGTCATTCAGAAAACATTGATTGCCTTAGATGAGGAGATGATTATCGATAGACTTGTATGAATACAGACAGACGGTGTTAATGATGCAGGACTTCAAGTTGCAGAAATACAAGAAGCTGTACATCATACAGTGCATGGCCTATCAATTTCAGCATTGATGTATGAAAAACAAGCTCACAATAGCAACTAAGAAAACTATTTATCTGTTTCTAAGAGGAACACTGAAAATTACGAAGTTAAGTAACATATCTACAAAAAGGAAAGCTGTGACAAGATATCTTGGTATTTGCATTGAAGAAAATTTGCACTTTAACGGAAATGCCGGACTAACAATTATCAGAGCGACGAAACTCGTGCATACACTTGCAAGACTTAACACTGTAAGATACAGACTACCCCTGCAGCAGCAGAGGAGTGTTCTACTCAGAATCTTGGGGCTTTTGGTACGACCTCGATTGAGGCACTGTGTGTGGTACTGGGAGTTTTTCCTATAGATATTACAATTTGCCACAGAGCAGCGCCTACTGGCTGAAGAGGGGAGACACAACAAAATAAAAGAAATAACTGGACAAGACATAAAGAACAATAGAAATTAAATTAATGGAGAATTGTTACTTGGAACACAGAATGGGACACAACTGGTAAGGGAAGACGAGTCTACTCTTTCTTCCCCCGGTATCTGAGAGTGGATGAATTTGAGGTTCAACACGTTTAATGGTGCACTTACTCGTGGACTATGGTCTGTATCCTGTGCATCTCCACAACTTTGGTCACTTGTGCCTATGGTGAGAATGGGACACCTGAACACATAGTGCTCATCTGACTTTACGTTAATCACAGAGCGATTTTCCTTCAGAACTTCAGCACACTGTCGACCTGACACAAAGAATTTTAGCACTATTTTATACCGTAACCACCATCGAGTTTACAACAGATTATGCGAGATTCCTCATATCGATCTGATTTTCGGTTGCAAATCGAAATGGAGGTTATTGACCTGCACCATTCATCTGTACTCGGTGAAGTGGGAAATCATAAGTAAATGGCTGCAGCTACGCACTGAAGGAATATTAATAATTACGGAATGAGACGATGTACAAACTCTCATGACAGTAAAGGACTTACAGGAGTATGAAACAGGGAGTGCTACTATCGCCCAACTAGGATGGTAGCAATGGATACACATTCATGTGAGGTATAACTGTTCATAGATGAACATGACGCCACACACTGTCACAGAGAAGGGTTGGAACCAAAAACACATTTTCAGAAAATAAGAACCCCCTGGATTTACTCTCTCTATCCCCCAGGAATTGTAATACCAACTCTTTCGATGATGGGAAACCTAGGGGTATAAAAAGACTGGAAATACAGAACAGTGGTATCTTGATCAATGCCACGACTTGTGAAAAGGCAGCGGGTAACCATCTTTTATCTAAACGTGTTCAAGAGCAATGTTGTACCGCCCAGACAAGCCTTTCATTTTCCTACCTACCCAGAATTTAATCTTTCTTAACAACATCTTGAATCCAAAAATCCTACATTCGGTCGATGAGCTAATAACGGAAGAAAAAGGACGCATTACTACAGATCAAATATTGAGGCATATTCAAAATTTTGGAGGAGAAAATCATCGGAATGTTCTTACTATAAGTATTCTTGCTGACAGCATACCTGTGTTTCCTGTAGTAACTTGTATGCTCTATCGATGTTTGAGACATCTTCTGCTTGCCGGGTGGGCACCTGAGGGCCGACCTCAGATTGTACATTTAGTGCCTTCCAGGCTGCATTCAGTGTGTGCTGAGAAAGCTCTGGGATTTCACTTTCATGACAAGTGACATCAAGGAGATGTTTTGGATACAGTTCTAAGTGTGTGGCCACGTTTGAGAGTACTGGATCCTTGGCGGCGCGTCCGATGGCTGCCTCGCTGGCCTCTATTACCGCACCCCACATCGCCTTGCTGTCGGGCGATGTGCTTGATTTGCCACAGGCTACGTGAGCTGCCAGAGTGTGTATCTAGCATTCCTGTCTGACGGCTGAGCAAGCAGTCTGGCCCATTTCATACACGCCAGAGAACACAATAGGCATTGTAGAAATCATGGTATTACAGATACCACAGCTTCAGTGACGACTTTGAGCGTAAGACTGCAACTGACCCGACCTTGGATCTGAGACTCCAATACTTATGACATTACCACCTCACCAGTCCATCCTCGAGGCGCACTGACCTCCTGACCCAAGAGGTGACCGCTGCAGTTGTTGCCAGAACTAGTAGGGCATATAAAAGGCATTAGATGGCCGGAACATTCAGTATCGTAATTTTGTTCCTATTCAGAACAAAATATTGGTTTGCATTTGAGTGGAGCCAATAACTGGATTTGGATTTAAGTTTGTAAGCAGGTTTATAATGTAGAAATCAGGCTATTTATCACATACTTCATTAGTAGAAATTACAAATTATTGTTATATAGCTTCATGACCGGTCCTCAGATATCCTACATCTTAACTTTGAGTTATATGGGCAATAGAACAACAATATACACTTCGTTAACAAGATTTTGACATAGGCAGTCGACTATGTAGCATAGACCTCAAAAGAAAACTTTCCAAAATGTGATGCTTTTGGTCTCCAGATAGGCCTCTCGACTATTCTACATTTGTTCTATAAGACAGGAGACTCATTATATTTATGTCTTAGACATACTCGTACTTACCAGGTTATGATCAAAACCTTCAGTGTTGTATGTACAGGGTGGTCCATTGATAGTGACCGGGCCAAATATCTCACGAAATAAGCATCAAACTAAAAAACTACAAAGACCGAAACTCGTCTAGCTTGAAGGGGGAAACCAGACGGCGCTATGGTTGGCCCGCTAGATGGCGCTGCCATAGGTCAAACGGATATCAACTTCGTTTTTTTAAAAATTAGGAACCCCCATTTTTTATTACATATTCGTGTAGTACGTAAAGAAATATGAATGTTTTAGTTGGACCACTTTTTTCGCTTTGTGGTAGATGGCGCTGTAATAGTCACAAACGTATAAGTACGTGGTATCACGTAACATTCCGCCAGTGCGGACGATATTTGCTTCGTGATACATTACCCGTGTTAAAATGGCCCGTTTACCAATTGTGGAAAAGGTCCATATCGTGTTGATGCGTGGTTGTTGTGATCAAAATGCCCAACCGGCGTGTGCTATGTATGCTGTTCGGTATCCTGGACGACATCATCCAAATGTCCGGACCGTTCGCCGGATAGTTACGTTATTTAAGGAAAATGGGAAGTGTTCAGCCACATATGAAACGTCGACCACGACCTGCAACAAATGATGATGCCCAAGTAGGTGTTTTAGCTGCTGTCACGGCTAATCCGCACATCAGTAGCAGACAAATTGCGTGAGAATCGGGAATCTCAGAAACGTCGGTGTTGAGAATGCCACATCAACATCAATTGCACCCGTACCATATTTCTATGCACCAGGAATTGCATGACGACGACTTTGAACGTCGTGTACAGTTCTGCCACTGGGCACAAGAGAAATTACGGGACGATGACAGATTTTTTGCGCGAGTTGTATTTAGCGACGAAGCGTCATTCACCAACAGCGGTAACGTAAACCGGCATAATACGCACTATTGGGCAACGTAAAATCTTCGATGGCTGCGACGAATGGAACATCAGCGACCTTGGCGGGTTAATGTATGGTGCGGCATTATGGGAGGAAGGATAATTGGCCCCCATTTTATCGATGGCAATGTAAATGGTGCAATGTATGCTGATTTCCTACGTAATATTCTACCGATGTTACTACAAGATGTTTCACTGCATGACAGAATATACTTCCAACATCATGGATGTCCGGCACATAGCTCGCGTGCGGTTGTAGCGGTATTGAATAGCATATTTCATGACAGGTTGATTGGTCGTCGAAACACCATACTATGGCCCGCACGTTCACCGGATCTGACGTCCCCGGATTTCTTTCTGTGGGGAAAGTTGCAGGATATTTGCTATCGTGATCCACCGACAACGCCTGACAACATGCGTCAGCGCATTGTCACTGCATGTGCGAACATTACGGAGGGCGAACTACTCGCTTTTGAGAGGAATGTTGTTACACATACTGCCAAATGCATTGTGGTTGACGGGCATCATTTTGAGCATTTATTGATTTATTGCATTCATGTGGTATTTATAGGTAATCACGCTGTAACAGCATGCGTTCTCAGAAATGATAAGTTCAAAAAGGTACGTGTATCACATTGGAATAACCGAAATAAGATAGCCGTACCGTAGGTGCAACCACAACGGAGGGGTATCTGTTGAGAGGCCAGACAAACGTGTGGTTCCTGAAGAGGGGCAGCAGCCTTTTCAGTAGTTGCAGGGGAAACAGTCTGGATGATTGACTGACCTGGCCTTGTAACGCTAACCAAAACGGCCTTGCTGTTGTGGTACTGCGAAGGGCTGAAAGCAAGGGGAAACTACAGCCGTAACTTTTCCCGAGGGCATGCAGCTTTGCTGTATGATTAAATGATGATGGCATCCTCTTGGGTAAAATATTCCGGAGGTAAAAGAGTCCCCCATTCGGATCTCCGGGCGGGGACTACTCAAGAGGACGTCGGTATCTGGAGAAAGAAAACTAGCGTTCTACAGATCGGAGCGTGGAATGTCAGATCCCTTAATCAGGCAGGTAGGTTAGAAAATTTAAAAAGGGAAATGGATAGGTTAAAGTTAGATATAGTGGGAATTAGTGAAGTTCAGTGGCAGGAGGAACAAGACTTTTGGTCAGGTGAATACAGGGTTATAAATACAAAATGGAAATAAGGATAATGCAGGAGTAGGTTCAATAATGAATAAAAAAAATAGGAGTGCGGGTAAGCTACTACAAAGAGCAAAGTTAACGCATTATTGTGGCCAAGATAGACACAAAGCCCACGCCTACTACAGTAGTACAAGTTTATATGCCGGCTAGCTCTGCAGATGATGAAGAAATTGATAAAATGTATGATGAGATGAAAGAAATTATTCAGGTAGTGAAGGGAGACGAAAATTTAATAGTCATGGGTGACTGGAACTCAACAGTAGGAAAAGGAAGGGAAGGCAACGTAGTAGGTGAATATGGATTAGGGCTAAGAAATGAAAGAGGAAGCCGCCTGGTAGAATTTTGCACAAAGCATAACTTAATCATAGTTAACACTTGTTTCAACAATCGTGAAAGAAGGTTGTATAAATGGAAGATCCCTGGAGATACTAGAAGGTTTCAGATAGATTATATAATGGTAAGTCAGAGATTTAGGAACCAGGTTTTAAATTGTAAGACATTTCCAGGGGCAGATGTGGACTCTGACCACAATCTATTGGTTATGAACTGTAGATTAAAACTGAAGAAACTGCAAAAAGGTGGAAATGTAAAGAGATGGGACCTGGATAAACTGAAAGAACCAGAGGTTGTACAGAGTTTCAGGGAGAGCATAAGGGAACAATTGACAGGAATGGGGGGAAAGAAATACAGTAGAAGAAGAATGGGTAGGTTTGAGGGATGAAATAGTGAAGGCAGCAGAGGATCAAGTAGATAAAAAGACGAGGGCTAGTAGAAATCCTTCGGTAACAGAAGAGATACGGAATTTAATTGATGAATGGAGAAAATATAAAAATGCAGTAAATGAAGCAGGCAAAAAGAAATGCAAACGTCTCAAAAATGAGATCGACAGGAAGAGCAAAATGGCTAAGCAGGGATGGCTAGAGGACAAATGTAAGGATGTGGAGGCTTATCTCACGAGAGGTAAGATAGATACTGCCTACAGGAAAATTAAAGAGACCTTTGGAGAAAAGAGAACCACTTGCATGAATATCAAGAGCTTTGATGGAAACCCAGTTCTAAGCAAACAAGGGAAAGCAGAAAGTGTAAGGAGTATATAGAGGATCTATACAGGGGCGATATTCTTGAGGACAATATTATGGAAATGGAAGAGAATGTAGATGAAGATGAAATGGGAGATATGATACTGCGTGGAGGGTTTGACAGAGCACTGAAACACCTATGTCGAAACAAGGCTCCGGGAATAGACAACATTCCATTAGAACTACTGACGGCCTTGGGAGAGCCAGTCCAGACAAAACTCTACCATCTGGTGACCAAGATGTATGAGACAGGCGAAATTCCCTCAGACTTCGAGAAGAACATAATAATTCCAATCCCAAAGAAAGCAGGTGTTGACAGATGTGAAAATTACCGAACTATCAGTTTAATTAGTCACAGCTGGAAACTACTAACGCGAATTCTTTACAGACGAATGGAAAAACTGGTTGCAGCCGACCCAGGGGAAGATCAGTTTGGATTCCGTAGAAATGTTGGAACACGTGAGACAATACTGGCCCTACGACTTATCTTAGAAGAAAGATTAAGGAGGGGCAAACCTACGTTTCTAGCATTTGTAGACTTAGAGAAACCTTTTGACAATGTTGACTGGATTACTCTCTTTCAAATTCTGAAGGTGGCAGATGTAAAATACAGGGAACGAATGGCTATTTACAGTTTGTACAGTCACCAGATGGCAGTTATAAGAGTCGAGGGACATGAAAGGGAAGCAGTTGTTGGGAAGGGAGTGAGACAGGTTTGTAGCCTCTCCCCGATGCTATTCAATCTGTACATTGAGCAAGCAGTAAAGGAAACAAAAGAAACATTCGGAGTAGGCATTAAAATCCATGGAGAAGAAATAAAAACTTTGATGTTCGCCGATGACATTGTAATTCTGTCAGAGACAGCAAAGGACTTGGAAGAGCAGTTGAACAGATTGGACAGTGTCTTGAAAGGAGGGTATAAGATGAACATCAAGAAAAGCAAAACGAGGATAATGAAATGTAGTCGAATTAAGTCAGGTGATGCTGAGGGAATTAGAATAGGAAATGAGACACTTAAAGTAGTAAAGGAGTTTTCTATTTGGGGAGCTTAAATAACTGATGATGGTCGAAGTAGAGAGGATATAAAATGTAGACTGGCAATGGCAAGGAAAGCGTTTCTGAAGAAGAGAAATTTGTTAACATCGAGTATAGATTTAACTGTCAGGAAGTCGTTTGTGAAAGTATTTGTATGGAGTGTGGCCATGTATGGAAGTGAAACATGGACGATAAGTAGTTTAGACAAGAAGAGAATAGAAGCTTTCGAAATGTGGTGCTACAGAAGAATGCTGAAGATTAGATGGGTAGATCACATAACTAATGAGGGGGTATTGAATAGACTTGGGGAAGAGTTTGTGGCACAACTTGACTAGAAGAAGGGATCGGATGGTAGGACATGTTCTGAGACATCGAGGGATCAGCAATTTAGTGTTGGAGGGCAGCATGGAGGGTAAAAATCGTAGAGGGAGACCAAGAGATGAATACACTAAGCAGATTCAGAAGGATGTCGGCTGCAGTAGGTAATGGGAGATGAAGAAGCTTGCACAGGATAGAGTAGCATGGAGAGTTGCATCAAACCAGTCTCTAGACTGAAGACCACAACAACAACCTGTTACCACTCGTTCGTCAAAAATTGTGAGCCATATGTTTGTGATTATTACAGCGCCATCTATCACAAAGCGAAAAAAGTGGTCCAACTAAAACATTCATATTTCTTTTCGTACTACACGAATATGTAATAAAAATGGGAGTTTCTATTTAAAAAAAACGAAGTGTATATCCGTTTGACCTATGGCAGCGCCATCTAGCGGGTCAACCATAGCCCCATCTGGTTTCCCCCTTCAAGCTAGACAAGTTTAGTTCTCTGTTGTTTTTTAATTTGACGCTTATTTCGTGAGATATTTGGCCCGGTCACGATCAATGGACCACCCTGTATTTCTTATATTCAGAATAAGACACCAACACGTGTTTATGTGTAACCAGTAACTGAATATGCTTTCAGGTATACTTTTTCTTGTCGATGGCCTGGTACTTGCACAGCGACTGTCCATGATACGTTATATTTAAAATTTTTGTATAAACTCATTGTATATCAGTTTTATAATTTTGAACATGCTACTATATGATGTAGTGTCTGACATTTCATTTGAAATTGTTTGCATATAATCAGATATACTGCGCTATTTGAATGTCAAATCTATATCACCTATGCCATCCATTGCTCTATGTACGCCCCTTTCACATGTTTAATTTAACGTACTTTACATCTATCTGAATTTGTGCACTTTTATCTATTTTTTTATTGTTTGATTCTGTAAAAGTATTATATATTTACTGAACTGCTAGCTGCTGGCAGTTTCAAAGAATCAAAGGTCAGTTCACACAGTACCAGTCAATCTGCCTGTTGCTATCAGCTGGATAACGCCTTCCGATTTTGTCATCAGACGAAATGGCTCCTTAAATTGCCTCATATCATTGTGATGCATCTGGTATGTTGAACAATGCAATGGTGCATAGCAGATGTACAGAGACGACCATTTTAATCCCTAATGGGAAATAATTCTGGATAGAGATACGATGCAGCAAAATGTTTTGTGAAGCGGCACGCCACTCTCTCACTTTAACCGCATTGTCAGTCAGATTAACGTTCATATTTCAGGGCGTGATCTCGATGTTCCCTGGTACGACATTTGCTATGTGTGGTTAATCACAGCATGAGAAAATTGTGGGCAGAGTGTTCTTGCAACAGCACGTGTAACTTTTAGAGAGATTGTACCCGAGGGGCTGTAGCAGAGGTGACTAACAACAGGTAATGAGATGAACTGGGGGCCATAAATGCTGATCGCAGCGACCTGACGGTGTGAATGACTCTGGGAAGCAGTTTTCAGTGATTCTTAGCGGCAGAGGGTCTTCGTGCCAAAGCACTCTCTTCCCTCCACTTAAGGTAAGACAGAAGGGCACCAGTTAATAAAAGATTTTATCTGGGCCAGGCGCCAGTCCATCAGAGAAGATAACTGGATGGCTGAAAGTGGGAGGAGGAAGCCAATTAAGAGAGACTGATTTAAACTGAGCTTTTGTGCAAATGGTTGGAAGGTCATAAAACTCCGTGCATAATACGGACAGAGTGGCCTGCATACATGTCTAGTGGAGCTATGACTGTACTCGGGTATTGGCTATGCATTGTATCTCAGCAATTTGTAGTATGGTATAGTCATTTTACTTCACTGTATGTATTGTTTATGTCATTTATTTATTTATTTTCTTTCTCGTTATGCTTGTCAGTGATCTCTGCTCACTGGTTGGCCGATGTTGCGTCATTGCTAACAGTGTTGTGCAGGCTTTTGTGGAAGCAATTTCGTTACTGATGTGTGCACAACATTTTGGAGTAGGTTTTGTTTCATGGGCATAGGCATAAATGTGTGCACTGTTTAAAAGAAATCAGAATAGATTTGAGGCGCGTGATGCATTACAGTTGCAGTTGAACTGAATGCTTACAAGAAGCAAAGATCGTTGGTATAGTGAGAAATGCGACGCGCTAATGTCGTCCAAAATGGAAGACCAGCCAGCCATTGATCCAGAACAAGATAGAACGGCAGAAGAAGTTCATTTAAATCACTCTGCAAGCAGGGTGCAAATGTCAGATGCAGAATTGTCCGATGATGAGAACTCATTTCACTCAGGAAATGAAAATGAAAACAACGCCGAAGCGGCGGGTCTGTAAATATGGAAAGAGGTATAATCAAGGAAAGTAACAATCCGGTTTCGTGAACAAGCTGTCATAGAGCAGTTGAGACGCGTGTGTCTAGTTCAGGGTACGTTACCGGAAGTGCGCAATAAGAATCGATCATTCAGTTTATGCAACAAACAGAGAAGAGACGACAGGAAATGAAAGAAAGGAGAAATCGGGAAAAAGACCAGAGACAGAAGATCCTCATTAATGAAATTAGGGAATTTCAGAAGCGACAAGACAAGGAGGAAAAGAGACAGGACAAAATCAGTAAATTCAAAGGTGGGCTAATGAGTTTGTCAAAGTCGTAAGTCAGGTCAGAAATGTCTGCTGTAAAAGCAGAGGTGAAGGCATTAGGAAAACGTTAGATGAGACGTGAGAAGTAGCGGTAGAGTCGAAACATGAGGTTTGGACAGCCGGATTAGTAGCACAAGATGCATGAAGAAATGCCCAAATTACATGAGATGAGGCAGCGCTGGCAAAGGTCGAAGTGAGCGCAAACATGAAGGCTTTTTCTGCTCTTAAAACACAGGGACAGAAATTAATTGCAAAGTCACTGGAAGAAATGTTTGATTCCAAGACGAACAAATATGTCTCACTGCCCAACAGAATGATCTGGAAGATGAGATGAGACAAATGTGCAAACGGATCGCTTGTGTAAAAATTCAACCAGAAGCAACAGCACGCAGCAGCGAGTTCGTTGGTCACCAGGAATGTCAAAGACAAAATTTTGCAACTCAGCCCGTAGCCACATCCCCGCCAAAGGCTGATATACGAGGAACGCCTAATGTGGAGACGGAAGGCAATTTTTGTCCCTATCCTGCCAATGCTATTTAACCCTTTGAATAGGTACACTTTTCAAAAGAACTATAAGTGATAAAACAGTGAAATTATATGCCTCAATTTACAAGTAAAATGAACATAATACCTCTCATGGTTTTGAAGAAAATTTTCTTTCACTAGTAAAATTTAACTCTTTTTGTGCATTAATTATTACAAAACAGTTTCTGATAGTTTGATGATTCTTAATTTACTTTTAATAACTTATTACCATCTGCAGGACAAATTGACCAAATTGCATGTTACTAACCCCATTAGTTTATCAAATAATGGTACCTTAGAGTAAAAAAATATAGTTTTGAGAAATATCGATTTAAAGTCTAATATTGCAATTATAGTATAGTTATTGATGAGAATTACTTGCCACTAATATTTTCCTGCACCATATTGAGCATCATCTGAATCATACTGATCTTCTTTTCTTCTCTTGGTCCCTCTTGTTTTCTGTCTGGCCTCTACTGTGCATTTTAAATTAGCAATATCTGTTTTGCGGATTCTCTCTTTATTTATTTCCACCAATAATTTTGCAGTATTTCCACTAGATTTTATACCCAATAGTGCCAAAACATCCATTTTTCTAATTAAATCGGCACTGAAGTATAAAATGGCATCATAAACACCTGTTTAGCTGAACAAATACAGTTTTCGGTAAGCAGTTCCAAATGACAGAATTCACACATTCATTTAAATTTTGGGTTTTCCCATTAAGACATTTCTTCAACAAGGTATCTTTGCAAAGGTCTCTAAATATGAGTTCAATTTCGTCATTACTGATGCAGGTAAAGAATTTTCGTGGTCATATGTGGCACTTCTCCTGTACTTGCACCAAGTGTCAGGATCATTCGGGCAAAGACCGTGCACTGGATTTTCATTTGTGGAAAGCTTATGGAAAAAGATAGCCCATACAGCTTTTTTCATGTTTTCTCAATTACATACATTTCTTCTTATGGCCAAGCCATAATAATTCTCTAATCTGTCTATTTCAACATTTGTCAGGCGACCTTTACCACCTACCTTCTTACCATCAACCAACACTATTTTTGACGTTTCTTTCAATAATCTTCTCAATCTGGACGCCATTCTCTTCTGTACATGCCCAACGCACTCTGATTTAGAAATTGTGACATTAGGACCGTAGGGTTGTTCTGCACGTACCCGGTCATAAGCCTTGCTGTCACCGTCCCAAAATTACACAGAGCGTCAGGAAAACCACCATATCTCACGAAAAATTATCGTATTTATATAAAACAAAAACTGTTTTACGCAGGAAAGACCAGGCATTTCAAATTTGCTGAAATCTAAAAATCGAATTTTTGAAACCCACTTGCCTTCCGTCTCCCCTTAACGGGAGTACGGCGCTCGGTGGAACGCGCGCAGTCAGTGGCGCGTAGCTTACGAAGCACCGAGCCAGACCACAATTGCGCGCGACTCAGACTTACGGAATCATCGCTACATGACTCTGATGACACGAGACGAGGATATTACAGCATTCGTTGATGCGACAGCCTTGAAATGTCGGGCGCACATGCGCCGGAAGTTATAGAATGTCCAGAGGCGCAAAATTATGAATATTTTAATACAACATTTTCACTCATTTAAAAATTTTCAGATTTACAAAGAGAACCAAAAATCATTACATCGAAAGTCATGGATTGCTGAGTATGTCAGGGAACTATCCGAGTCATAGCCACTAGTATAAAAATTGGAATTTGTCTGTGGATACCTGGAAAGTTCAGTAGCAGAATACATGCGTAGTGTTGCAACAATCTGTCTCAGTTACGGCGAATTCAGAGAGGATTTCCAATAGACCTACTGCTCCCAGGACACCTAAGAAAGGATTAAACACGAGATTATGTTACGGAAGGATTACGAAGTCTCGGGGTGCCACAGACCGGTAACGATTTTCGAGACGCTTGTTGACAAGAAGCGTTACCTGGACCGACCGCACCACAGCTACATGAAACTGCTATTGAGCTTCCAGGAACTGCTCACTGACAAATGTCATGACACAACAGAACCATTCAGAAGCGCTGTACGAGAGTTAGATTTTATCAAGGAGGCACAAAAAGCGAGCGACGGCTTGCAGTTTTAGGCAACAGTTGTAACTTTCAAGGAGAGTTACGCATTACTATGACTGGCCGTAGCCGTGAGTGTGGTTTTCAAGGAAACTTTGAGCTTTAAGGTGACTTTTTAATGGTGCAAATGGCTCTGAGCACTATGGGACTTAACATCTGAGATCATCAGTCCCCTAGAACTTAGAACTATTTAAACCTAACTAACCTAAGGACATCACACACATCCATGCCCGAGGCAGGATTCGAACCTGCGACCGTAGCGGTCGCGCGGTTCCAGACTGAAGCACCTGGAACCGCTCGGCCACTCCGGCTGGCTGACTTTTTAAGTGGGAACATTAATGTTTGATTTAAGATTTTGAAACAGTGGTAAATGCTACGTATAATATGATATATTATTCAAGGTCTAATGGAGGTCAAATACGAAAATATCTTTTTCGTTGTAAAAGCGATTATCTCGGAACGGCGGAGGAAGACAGCAAAATACAGTGTTAGAAGGAGCATAAAGGGTCACGTATCATTACCAATAACCATAATCATAGAGTTAATTATCGCAGGTCATTCGAAGGTTGAGTTTTGTTTCATGAAAACCTCTATTTGCGACCTCGGGTTTGGAAAGAGTGAAGAGAGATTTGAAGTTTAAGTTTTAATTAACGTGTTTGCTGGGAAAAATAAATACATCACAACGTACAAAAGTTTTTTTGACATTTGCAAGACAGAAGAAAGACAAATAAAACGCAGATCATTGATTTAAAAGTTGTTGGGTAACTCCCTTCACCTCTGTTTTCCTGGGCTGCCATTTCCAGTTTGTATTTAACACTGTATTTTATTGTATCCTTCCTATTATTCGAGTTAATCCCTACTAAGACTAAAGATATATTTGTGTACTTGACATTCATTAAACCTTACTATGAACTTGAATAATTTATTATTGTATTCGTAAAGTTTGCCGTTATTTTCAATTCTTAAATCAAATATTAGTGTTCTCATTTAAGGGGTTCCTTTAAGCCCTATCATTCCAATATTAAAATAACGCTTATAAATTAAATATTTTCTCAAAAAGTATTTGAGATAGGAAGTTGATATTTTTACAGATTATTTATATGAGTATTGGCTACAAATTAACACAGTGATATTTAAAAATTTGAATTCAGTTGTAGGGGACTGATTTTTTTCTATTGTAATGAAAATTCACATCTTTTTCCAAAACCATGTATGTTGCTGAATTTATAAACAGAAAAGCTTTTATGCCTTTTTTGTTTATAAATTCAGCAATATACAGGTTTTTGGAAAAACGCATTATTAAGGTATGCAGAAGGGACTGTGTAACATTTCCTGAAAATTTAGAGCAAATTGGTTTGGTAGTTCCCGAGAAAAAATAAATTTTGTGTGGAAAAATAAAACTGTTGGGAATCGAACGACAAAGTTTGTCTTACCTTTTTAGTGCATTCCAGGTCCATAGGATGGGTTATCTTCATCTTCTGCAAACTCCTCTCCAGCTTCCTCTTTGTCCTCCTCGTGTTTACTCTGGGTAGAATTCTAGGCTATTCACACTCCTGTTAGCTGTCCAAAGACGTTCCTTTTCTAAAGCAAGCATCGGTTGTAACATATTGAAACCGATTTCATTCCCATATTTCGAAATACTGTGCGCCTGACAACGTTACCACCATTGAAAGTAGCAACAACAACATACACACCAAAGTGAAGTGTCTCTATTCCAATAAGTACAGTCTAGGGGATTCTTGACCACATAACACTATTTACATTTTCATTGGGGTTCTGAGTTTTTCCATGGACACACCCTTCCAACAATTCAGGTGCTGCTAAGTCTCTGAAAATAGCTTCTATCACCTCCATTACCACATCATGCAGACTATGATTGTTCGTGTACACTTCAACAGCTAGCAATCCCTTGTTGTACTTACACCAACTTTTTTCTCCTCTGGGACACAAGTAATGAGGGGACCTTCAATGGTAGAAAAAGTCTGAAAAGCAAAAAGCCCAAACAGCCTTCTCCATTTCATCGACAATGTGTGTGTTTTGCCTAACAGCCATTTCATAATAATTCTGTATTTTGTCAGTTACACTGTCAGTTAACTTTCGCTTCCCATCCAACACTTTACCACCACTGAGGATTTTTTATTTTTTTATTTTATTTTATTTTTATTTTTTTACGAAGCTTTCAGTCACAGAAGACTTAGTACCATTCATTTCTGCAAGTGTCTGATACACGCTAGATCATCATCATAGGAATTCAGTTCTTGAATATGTTTTAAACGTTTAGAATCACCATCATCAAGGTAATTCACATATCGCACTTTGTCACATGCAACAGAACGTTGAAATATACTAGCAACACCAACCACTTCCATTCCTCCACTACTGCCACTATAGTTAGCTGTGCAATTATTTTCATGTGTACCTTTATTTTTTAGTGGGCAGCTATAATATTTATATATTTCTGCTATATCAAAAACGTACCCTATATGCATACTGGTGAAAGATATTACACCACGAAGACATGTGTGTCCCCGTTTATGTCAGGTACCATCGTATGCTGCAGTCAAGTATATATTACCACTGTTTTCTATCACTGCCTCTTCCATAGCTTTCTCCTTAGATTCTATATAGACATCTTCTACTTTAGACCCTATAAATCTATTATAGTTCGTAAACTTTGTTGGGGGATTTGGAAGATTCATCACGCCACAGAAAACTGCACCTGCAGCAGCACCCTTACCAACTGTATGCAAGGCATACTGATGTCTAATATTGTATTAATAGATTTTGCAACCATTTCATTCATTTGGAGTTCTTGCAACACCGTTCCAAAACGTTGTAATGTATGAATACTTACCACACTTCAGTTCTATTTCACTGTTAAGTCCTGCGTGATTTATTATGGAGCGTTCCGGACCGACTTCACTACACTGAATACATCTTACAGAGTTTGCAAAAATTCGTTTGAGAACTGACATATCAAATATTTCATTCACATCTGATTCGCTCTTAAAATATTCATACTTTTCGCTAAATGAAACAATCTTCCTCTGTGAAGTACTTTGTTGCTCACTTTCATTGCAATGGGCGGGTGTATCTGCAAGTTCAGGTACACTCACTTGGTTATCGTTTTTATTGCTTACGGTAATAAGACCTTCCTTTGGCTTCCCAACGTTTCTCATTTTCTTAAAAGCCTTCAGAGGATGTATAGTCACTTCACCTTTATCCATGACTATCCTTCAATGAAACCGAGACCTCAATGGACAGAATTTATTACGAATATTTTCAGAATTACAAAAGAGTAAACAAACATGAAACACAGGACAATCGAGCGAGCGATATAAATCATACAGAGGTTAACCCCAATACTTATTCTATAATACTTATTTTCTCTTACATCATTAAAAAGTACATCATGAGTATATAGATTCATGAGTACAACATTTGACAGCAGTTTAACAACGCCACAGCAGGTCACACTAATGCACAAAATATTTTAAAAATAGCTGTAGTCTTCTGAACTGAACAAATTATACAGGGTGAAGCGAAATTCGCGCACTCGGGCATCGCGACTCCTCACAGCCAGCGATAAGAAAATGTCTCTCACAAAATGTCGTCCGGCGAGTACATCCGGCAGAAAAACGACGTTAAAGAGTGGCAATCTGGCAACACTGTAACCACATGTCTAGTAACTAGCTCTGTCAACACGTGCAGCAGATAGAGTTTTGGGTTAGCATGCAGGAAGTCTGGGGTTCGATCCTGGATTTAAGCATACCTTTTTTATTTGGTAACTGTAGTTCAAGTGTTATGACATCTGGCATCTTAATCGTCAACAGCGATTGCAGCAGGTCCTCTGGAAAACGTTTGCACTTACATACGACAATCATAGAAATGGAACATTGGTCAGCTTTGAAAGATGCCCTTTCCACGTCGTGGGCTCGAATTTGTTCACACCACTTCCTCTACTAGAACCGAAACCTATTTTCTTTGTACCCTCCTCTCATGGTCACATAGATTAGTACCAACTATTATTCTTGCCTCGTTCAGGTCCACTACATTTCGTTAGGGCCTTACGTTACGAGTAGGACTCGCAACATGCTTTGCGAATAATGCCCGAACTATTTGTATGTTTTATCACAATGGTCCCATTATTTGTTTCAACTGTCTATTTCTTATTTGTCTAAGCACGTATTTGTTGTGTTCAGCGTCACAAAATGTTGTAAATTTAGGGTACATACGACATAAGAAACAGTGTGTATTATAGTATGAAATGTCAGAACGAAATTAGCAAATTAAAAAAAAGCACTTCAAACCAGGATTGAACCCTTGACCTCCTGCATGATAATCCAATACTCTACCCACTGCGCCAACTGTCAGTAGGTAGTTACCATACTTGTTGTTTCAGTGTTACCAGATTGCCACTCTTAAACGTCCTTTTTCTGCCGAATATACTTGCCAGACGAAATTTTGGGACAGACATTTCTTTATCGCCGGCATGTGAGGAGTCGTGCTGTGAAGCCCGAGTGCGTTAATTTCGCTTCACCCTGTATGTCAATTGAAAGGGGAAAGTGTGCAGATTTTTCAAACACAAAAAAGTAATAATTGAAGATTTCGTGATTTTGAACCTCTCCGAAGTCTCTTAAAAAGTAACTTTAACATACAGATCACCTTGAAAATCACCTTCACCGTCACTGCCATTAGTAGCAATGAGTGAACCTCTTTGACACCTACAACACTTACCCAAAATATTTTGCTGTATCTCATCTCTATCTCGAGTTATTGCTACTACGGATTAAAACGATCCATGCTGTATGTTGTAACTACAAATTTCGAGGTATGTAGTAATAAGCTTTCTTTGTACATAACTTTTTGCCCATTGCCATGAACTATTCCCGTTTATTTAAATCGATTTCATCCTACAATCTGGAATTGTAATCATGATTTTGAATAACCGTCTCCCTTTAATAGCCGATATAGGCACTGCTTTTCGTTATGTGGTATGCAACCGTACAACTATTATGGAAACATTGATTCCCTAGATTTTATGATTAATGGCATGTAGCCTTCTGTATACTTTAAGATTTGCAGAAGGCCATTTAACTGGTCGAAACTGGCAATAGTCGTATCCTTCCTTGCGGTCTTGGCAAACAGAAAGTTTCCCAATATAAAACAACATCACTATACCAATTGCTAGGCTATTGCCATATACAGGGAATGATTCAGCAAGCAACATAATTGTTTCAATTGCTCATGAGACATTGCAAAGCATGGGAATCAGCTTGGGCGTTATGTGCCTCGTAGACCGCATAATGCAAACATTTAAATATGCTACGTCGGCTGTCAAATGAAAATGCATGACTATGTGTATTTAGTTTTGTGCCTCAGCAGCTGTTGGACGTGTAAATTATATGCAAGTATACGAGAAAACATTATATCTTAAATAAAGCTGCTGTGGGCAAGATAGTGTTTGAGCATTTGAAGGAGAAACATGATTAATGTACATGTCACTGAACTCCTCTTAAACGGCTGGACCGATTTGAATGAATTTTTTTGTATGCGTTTGGGTGGCTCCCTGGATGGTTTAGATTCACAAATCAGCCCGCCAGATGGCGCTGCAGTCGGTATCTAGGTTATTTATCTATACTGCAACTAAACGGCTGGATCGACTTGATTGAATTTTTGTGTATGCATTCAAGTGGGGGCATGGAAAATTTACATTCTTTAATCAGCACAGTAGGTGGCGTTGCATTTTTATGTTCAATATTGAGCGTATTATATTCAGATATAAGTTTCGTGCATAGGATTTCGTTTATTTTTCGACATTTTAATTTGAGTGTATTATATTATGTGTGTTTCGTTATTTTGACATTTTAAGTTTTTTGTACGGTGTCTTTTGATATTTCAGGTGTCGCATTTCAGTGAATATTAAGTGTATTATATTCACATATAAGTTACGTACATTAAACAATGCCACGTCTTCGTGGACGAAGAGAAAATATTGGTCGACGGACTCGGAATTCACAATTAGTTCAGAACCGTCGGTTAAATAGATCGGCAGAAGATCAATTGACGGACAATGAAAATTTAAGAAACCAGGCTGCAGTCAGACGTGCTAATGAAAGTCAAGAGCAACGCAACGAAAGCGTTCGAGCTAATGCATTGAGACAAAGACTGGCCCGTCAACGAGCCACACACACGTTCAGAATACGTGAACAACAGCGATTGCAAGTGTTTCGCACTTTGACACGTGCATCACTTCTTCGCCTTGCATTTGAATATGAGTCGTACATAGACTATTCGTCACATTCACAAATTGTAATTGGTGCTATGAACAAAGAATGCCAACACTGTCATGCACTCAAATACAAAGATGAATCGGCCAGTTTCTGCTGCGCGTCTGGAAAAGTTGTATTGCCACCATTGAATTCGCCGCCAGAACCATTGAAAACACTATTGACTGGAGCTACATCGCAATCTAAATTGTTTTTGCGTAAAATTCGCAAATTCAATTCGTGTTTTCAAATGACATCATTTGGAGCAACAAAAATCGTTCAGAATGAGGATGGTCGCCATTTTCAATCAACGTTTAAGATTCAGGGCCAAATGTATCTTCAAATTGGTTCTTTAATGCCGGTGCCTAATACCAATTCAAAATTTCTGCAGATCTACTTCATGGGTGATGAGGAGCAGCAAATAAACGCACGCTGCCAGTACAACCATATCGAGCGGATGGAGGAGCGAGAAGTTGTGGGTATTTTAGAACCGTTTTTACAGAATCACAGCCAGTTGGTCCAGTTGTTCAATACCGTTTCAAACAGACTGAAAAACGACAACTGTACGATCGTCATCAAAGCAGACAAAGTACCATCTGGGCAGTACGCGGGCCGATATAATGCACCGACCATTAATGAAGTTGCTGTTGTTATGGTTGGCGACGCATTTGAACGTCGAGATATACGAATCCAACGCAGAGATAACACAGTGCATACGACTGAAAACAGTCGTCGCTCTTACGACGCTTTGCAATATCCAATGGTATTTTGGGGAGGAGAAAATGGATATCATTTAAATATCAAACAAAGAAATCCAGCAACAGGTACAATCTACACATGTCATTACCTGATATTTTATTTTTATGCACGTGTAATTTCTTCTTGTCTTATATTTTTACTTTGAAGGTGCAGAAACCGGCAAGAAAGTGAGCGCGATGAACTTTTACGCATATCGGTTTATGATTCGTGCCAATGAAGACAATACTATTCTCCTATGCCGTCAGCTGTTTCATCGATATATCGTTGATATGTATGCGAAAACTGAAAGCGAGCGATTACAATACACCAGGTATAATCAAGCGAAACTTCGAGCTGAGGAATACATTCATTTGCGTAATGCTATTGTTGGTAACGTAGATGGAATAACTAATATCAACGACATCGGTACGTCATATATCCTTGCATCATCATATATTGGTTGCCCACGTCATATGCAAGAATATATTCAAGACGCCATGACTTTTGTGCGCGCGTATGGACGAGCAGATTTGTTCATTACATTTACATGTAATCCAAAATTGGATGAAATTAAAATTGTGTTATTGCCAGGTCAAAGTGCAATAGATTGGCACGATATCACTGCACGTGTCTTCAGATAAAAGTTAAAATCGTTGATGAACTTGACTATACATTCCTCTGTATTTGGCAAAACATGTTGCTGGCTGTATTCCGTTGAATGGTAAAAACGAGGTTTGCCACACGCGCATATTTTAATTTGGTTGGTCGACAAAATACAGTCTGAAGAAATTAACAAAATTATCTCAGCAGAAATTTCGGATCGAAATATCGATCAAGAATTATATGATATTGTTACCGCTAATGGTCCATACTGTGCTATAAACATGACGGCACCGTGCATGGACAATGGAAAATGTACGAAACGTTTTCCAAGCGCGATGAACTTTTACGCATATCGGTTTATGATTCGTGCCAATGAAGACAATACTATTCTCCTATGCCGTCAGCTGTTTCATCGATATATCGTTGATATGTATGCGAAAACTGAAAGCGAGCGATTACAATACACCAGGTATAATCAAGCGAAACTTCGAGCTGAGGAATACATTCATTTGCGTAATGCTATTGTTGGTAACGTAGATGGAATAACTAATATCAACGACATCGGTACGTCATATATCCTTGCATCATCATATATTGGTTGCCCACGTCATATGCAAGAATATATTCAAGACGCCATGACTTTTGTGCGCGCGTATGGACGAGCAGATTTGTTCATTACATTTACATGTAATCCAAAATTGGATGAAATTAAAATTGTGTTATTGCCAGGTCAAAGTGCAATAGATTGGCACGATATCACTGCACGTGTCTTCAGATAAAAGTTAAAATCGTTGATGAACTTGACTATACATTCCTCTGTATTTGGCAAAACATGTTGCTGGCTGTATTCCGTTGAATGGTAAAAACGAGGTTTGCCACACGCGCATATTTTAATTTGGTTGGTCGACAAAATACAGTCTGAAGAAATTAACAAAATTATCTCAGCAGAAATTTCGGATCGAAATATCGATCAAGAATTATATGATATTGTTACCGCTAATGGTCCATACTGTGCTATAAACATGACGGCACCGTGCATGGACAATGGAAAATGTACGAAACGTTTTCCAAAAATGGTGTAAATGATACAGTCATTAATGTCGACGGTTATCCATCGTATCGTCGTAGAGACACTGACCATGGTGGTCAATCACATCAATTACGCATGTCAAACGGTACAACAGTTGACATTTACAATCATTGGGTGGTTCCGTATTCACAATTGCTGTGTAAAATCTACAAAGCACACATAAACATTGAGGTCTGCAGTTCGGTGAAGTCCCTAAAGTATATATGCAAATATGTCCATAAGGGCAGTGATATGGCTGTATTTGCTGTTCACAATGTTACCGAAAGCGATAAAATAACACGGTATCAAATGGGCTGATACATCAGCAGCAATGAAGCAGTTTGGCGTATTTTGGGTTTTCCGATACACTAAAGAGACCCTGCTGTATACATTTGGCCGTGCACCTTGAAAATGGACAGCGTGTTTATTTCACGGAAGAGACCGCTCTACAACGTGCATCAATTCCCCCGAAAACCACATTAACTGATACAACGGCATATTTATGGGAAATACATTAGACCGATCATACACAGCCCATCTAAAGCAACGTGAATGTTTCTTATTGCGTTTATTGTTGGTTAAAGTTCTTGGACAGACGTCCTTCCAATACTTGCGAACAGTCAATGGCATTTCGTATGACACATATCATGACGCGTGTCACTAATTACATTTGCTGGGAGATGACAACCATTGCGATATTACACTTGCAGATGCAGCATTGAGTTCCTCTCCTCATAAAATTCGCCAATTATTCGCCATATTATTGACGACATGTTTTCCATCTCAAGCTTCTGTCCTGTGGGGCAAATATAAAGATTCTATGAGCCACGACATTCTGCATTCAATTCGGATCGCTGATCAATCGATTTTTCGCGGGAAATATATAACGAGGCGCTAATAATGATTGAAGATATCTGCATTCCGATTTCGAATATGCCACTCATTCATTTTGTTATGCCCTCACCTAACCGCCCAGCAACAGACATCATTGACAGCGAGATTCAGCGCGAATAATATTGCGTTAGCAATTGCTTCATCAGGTATTGCAGCCACTTTGCTTGATGGTGAACGGACTGCACATTCAGCATTCAAGTTGCCGTTGAACATTCACACAAATCCAGATGCAGTGTGCAGCATAAGAAAGCATTCCCGTATGGCTATAGTATTGCAAAAATGCAATATTATTATCTGGGGTGAATGCACTATGGCCCACAAGCATTCACTTGAAGATCTCGATAGAATGATGAAAGATCTAAATAATAACACCAGGCTTTTCGGGGGTTGCCTTACTGCTGCTGTCCGGTGATTTTAGACAGACATTGCCGGTCATTTCACGCGCTACAAATGCGCATGAAATAAACGCATGTATTAAACAATCTTACTTATGGCGAAATGTCCGTACATTACGTCTTAACACAAATATACGCGTTCAGCTGCAAGACGATCCATTGGCACTATCATTCTCCGAGCAATTGCTCAACATTGGAAATGGTACAAAACCATTGCATGGATATACACAATGCATCAAATTGCCAGACAATTTCTGCAATAAATACGAAAGATGCTTTAATTGAAAGCATATTTCCAGATTTATAAGCTAATTATATTAATCATGCGTGGCTTCGTGAACGAGCTATTTCAGCGGCAAAAAATATCGATGTTGACGCCATTAACTTAAAAATACAACAGTCATTGCACGACAGTGAGATATTGTTAAAATCGATCGACACTGTTACCGTTCCTGACAAAGCAGTCAACTATCCTGTTGAATTTTTGAATTCGCTGGATTTACCAGGAATGCATAACTTGCGATTAAAAATTGGCTCACCTATCATTTTGCTTCGGAATTTAAATGCACCTAAGCTATACAACGATTAGTCATAAAAAATTATGGCCAATGTTCATGAAGCTACAATTCTGAACGGCAAATTTGAAGGTGAAGCTGTTCTCCTGCCACGAATCCCTAGAGACTCACCCATTCCATTCAGACGTCTGCAATTTCCAATTCGCTTGGCATTTACCGTGACTATTAATAAGTCACAAGGTCAAACAATTTCGATTTGTGGGTTGGATCTAGAAAATCCGGTCTTTTCACATAGCCAATTATATATGGCGTGTTTTCGCTTTGGAAAACCGTCAAGTTTATTCATTTATACTCCTCAGAAATTGACTAAAAGTATTGTTCATCAACTCGCATTAAGATAAAGTTAAACAAACATTATTGATTATAACGAATTGTTTTTAGAAAAATTGATGTTATTTCAAAGTAAAGAATAATGAAATTATTATATTATTTGTCTTTCATTTCATATTTTCTTTAATGTCCTAATCGCTTGAAATATCATGCAGGACAACGGCTGTCGGGTCCGCTAGTACGTGTGTGTGTAAGAGCGCGACGGCGTTTTGGCGTCTGTTTCCCTGCGGATTCAGTAACATCGTCAGAACGGCTATGGAATCAGTAATTTGCGAGTGGTGGGCCGATGGACAAGGGACGCTGCATTGCAGCGTGCAATAATTTGAGAAGCTGGATCTGACGGAAAGCGTGTCTGCATGGCCGAGGAGGTTAAGGGAGCCGTTCCAGAGACGACGAGCATCCGAGTTCGAGTCCTCGTTCGGGACAGATCTTCAGCTTTAGGCATTGCATTACTAGCCCTGTGCGGCTAGAAACACGAAATTCCACCCCTCCTTTCTCTTGTTTCCCCATCCTCTGGAAAATAAATTACAGAATCTAATAATAAAACAAGGAATGAACTGATTCATAATATTAACCAAATATAGTTTGAAGAAAGGCATAAAATTTGAAACCAAATTCTAATTCGATGCACAAGTGAATCAAATGTCTCACGCCTCAAAGGACGGACACAACGTACTGAAACTTCAAATTCCCATTTTGTTGCTGCAAGACAGAATGTGATCACCAAATTGCAAAAGAAGAGTATGCTCTGATAGTTTACTCATGTTTGCAGCAGAACTGAGAAATATTGACAGAGAATAAACCATCCCAGCAAACATCTAAAGTAACTTGATAATATTGCGAAAATAACAAGATGCTTATCACAACGTTAGACACACGGTTGAATAAAAGACGGCTTATCCCGTTCGAACTCGGATGCCGAGCAAATTAAATACTTCAAGTCCGTCAGCGCTGTCCATCCAAATTTCGTAAGATAAAAAGCATCTGGTCATCTCACTGAGAGAAGCTGTTGGGTTATGGTTTCTTGTATTATTTCATCGTAACGAGGAGAAATAATGCCACCTGTACGGCTTCGAAGAAAGGTTATCTTACGAGCAGGTAGGATGTGAATCAGTTCTAAAATAAAGAGGACAATGTAATTGTGTGCTGAAAGTGGCTGATACGCAGATTTGACATTCACAGGCCTTAGCGAACAGGAAGCAACGACCCAGCCCCGGAAACATTTCCAACAATGTGATACGAATTACAGCTTAAAAGTTTCTCTGTAGCCTGTCAATTCTGGAAGAATCTACCTAGCTGCGGAAAGAATAATGTAACATTTGTTACATCAGCAGTCACAGACAAAAGCCTTAGAGAGAACTTCATTAATGACGTTGTTTTGTAGTTCACCACAGAACCAATGCACCACAACGAAGAAGGCAAGAAGTTAAAAAAAAAAAAAAACGGATCATGAACTTCGATATTGTCCGATGTATAATAGTCTAGGTGGCAAGGTATTAGAGTGTACGACGAGCATACTTCATAGTTCTTAGTTACTAGTGGAATATTTATTAAACTGACGGATATTCCTGGAAAAGTAGCCGCATCTAAAGTCGAAGTGAAAGGCAAACGAACTAACTGACTGAAAAGATTATGTGAATGTCTAACAACGAATGTTGTCCCTGTTTCCACTAGTAAATCCAGGTACTGTGTGTATTCAGTGAACATGCTTTTCATTAGACGATCATACTACTTTCACAGTTAAGTAACACAGATTTCAACACCCATGTGCCAGTCCAACAAGAATTTTTAAAAATATACTTTACGATCCATTGGCAAGGGCATGGCTGCAGGGAGAACATTTTGTTCAGTGACGAACTTACATCAACCACCAAATAAATTTGAAAAACTGACTGCAATATTAGAGAAAGCTGTATATGAGGTCAGTGAGAAAGCATGAAACTGGCTGCTAGGGAAGCAGTGGAAGAAAATGATGGATTTTCAGATATTGCAGTTGCACTTGATGGAAGTTGGCATAAAAGAGGGCATACTTCTCAGATTGGAATAGTGACTGCCACAGGTGTAGACACTGGTAAAATGTTAGATGGGAGATAATGTCTAAATATCGCAAATGTTGTTAAGTGAATGAACATAAAGAACACAACTGTGTGGCTAATTTTAGAGGAACAAGTGGTGGTATGGAAGTTCATGGAGTACAACAAATATTTCATCGCTCCATAGATACAAGAGGTGTACGGTACACCAAATATTTCGGCGATGGTGACAGTAAGGCATACGACAATGTGATGAACTCTAAGCCATGTGGAGATGCCATTATTAGCAAAATAGAATGTGTAGGCCATGTTCAAAAACGTTTGGAAACAAGGCTGAGAAAACTAACTGTTGATATGAGAGGGAAAAAAGTTAGAAGTTGGTGACCGGACAGGGTGAGTTAATTAAAACTGAAATAGAAAACCTGCAGGTATACTATGGGCAGGCAATTAGGAGAAATAAAGAAATCTGGAGGCAATGAAGAAAGATGTTTGGACCATATTCTCCCACAAGTCCTCTACTGATGATAAGCCATATCATGGATTGTGTCTGTCAGGAGAAAATTCGTAGTGCAAATACAATAGGGCTCAGGCAACTGGAGAATCTTATTCTCACCAGCATTCTGTGCTTGCTGCTATTATTACACCAATTAAACCTATTTTCAGAGACTTGGCTCATCCTGACCTTCCAAGGAAATGTCTGCATGGGCAGACACAGAATCGACATGAATGTTTCAACAGAATAATTTGGAACTGCCTTCCAAAAACTGTATTTGTAGACATGCATACAATGAAACGAGGAGTTCATGATGGTGTTATTACATTCAACTGTCGTAATATTGGAAAGTGTTGGGTACTGAAAAAGCTGGGAATTAATCCTGGTGAAAATATGATCACTGGGTTGCAACATTGCGATAAAATGAGAATAGCCGATGCAGACAGGTCTGCATCTAATATGGCCAAGAAAGCAAGAAAAACATCCAGGAAGGTAGAAAAGAAGCAGGAAGACCTGCTAGAGGCCAAACAAGGGCCATCATATGTAGCAGGACAGTTTTAATTAACTGTAAGTAGCAAATTCCTAAAGTTTTTTCTTTAAAGTCCATTTCCCGCAATCTAAAATTTCCAGTACATATGCCGCATTATATCAGAAACTATCATAGATAAATGAATGGAATTTTCACATATTCTGCATAACATAAAAAGCAACCTCTGGTACTACATTGATTACTATTCCCCCATTAGGAAATACACAAACAATATTTTCTGCAGAAAAACTTAATTATTTTGTTAATAAATTTAAAAAAGTATTTCTTGAAAACTATAAAATGGATAAAGTAGATTTTGGTACAGTTGACTATATTAGCATCACGTAACATACAGTAAAAATATTAAGGTCCTGCATCAAATAGTTTTTTCAGAAATGGGTCAAATACTTGCCTAAATTAACATGGGTTAGATAGGCAGGATGTGGTCCCCTTAAGTGCGAAGAAGGATCGTTTTCTAACGTTAGACTGCACCAGACAGCTTATGTGCGAGTTACATGATTCGAACTGATACCACCATTCCTAGACAGTCCCCTAGTTTTCGCAGATAAACGTGATTAAGATTAGTAATCGTGGGCATAGTAAAGCGTTTATTGCAGTTTGCATTTGTGTACATAATTTCTGTCTGAGTTGAAATATACACAGATCAAAAGTGACAGGAAGGAACGTTGGAGTGTAACGTACCACCGATGTCGAATTCAGTTGAGAAAAAGCACAAGGCTAACTACTGTAGGCTGGGTTGGAAATCGTTGGTGACATATTCAAAGAAGCCATTCTAGAATTAATGAAAATTAATTTAGGGAATTCAAGGAAAATTTAAATTCAGGTAGGTGGACGAAAATGTGAACCTCCAGTTTCCGAAATGCCAGACCGTAACCCCAGTCACTGAGTCACGTCAGTCGGTAGGTAATCGGAAGCACTAGCTAGCGCAGTATGTCGTCTCTGTGACATCTTGATCTTTTAGGGGGCTGTTGATGCCAAGTACGGCAGTGAAAGATAAAAAGTTGGAGAGGTTAGGAGCATTGTAACAGTGATTCTCTTGAACGAAAGAGAGATGCAGATATTAACTTGCTTCAAGAAGGGTAATTGCTGTGAAATTAAAAATAGCGATGCCATTTTGAGACTTGAACCCCAGTCCTTCTGGATGGAAAGCACAGGTGGACCCCCTATGACAGATGCTGGAGATGTAGGTTGGGGCGGTGTACTTTATTTATTTTAGTTGGGAAAGTGAAATAAAGATCACTCCTAAGAATGTAATTAATCATAGAGATCGGTTCTGATTAAACATTTACATGCATAGCGCTACATATGGAGTGTCTAAAATGACAATACAGCTCAAAAATTTGTGATGCCATATAACTGGTGTTATCTTGCTGGGTAAAAATTTCCCAGTATAACCCGAAACTAGTAGCAGACATACTCAAATTCTACCCTTCACCCACAGGTTGGTGAGAAAAAAGGCTGGAGTGGAAGGTACTATATTTTTGGCGCAAATTTTGTTCAGCTGATGAGATGCTGCTGTTAGATGGAGAGGACATAGTAAGTGTATTACCTGTAAGCATACAGCTGTGTCTATCGCTGTTTGATGTCAGAGTTCATTACAGACGCCTCCTCTAAATTGCTCGACAATCACCCTGTAGTCCAGGTAATCGAAACTCAGGAAAGCCAATACACCCTGTCACAACAGATGACAAAATGCTTCACTGTTCTAATTACACATCGAAGTAGTCATGATAAAACCAGCTCTCTTAATGGGCCATAAAGCAACACATGTACTGGGGATTTTGGAGAATCCCAAATGATTTCATCAGGAGAGAGGGATGGCAGTCGCACGTCTGTTCTCATCGATGTGCTGTCACGAACTAGCCAACTTAGAGTCACTCTTTCCTTCCTCTCCTCACTGTAGGTAGTGACACTACCAGTGCCATGCACACCAGCACTCACCCAGCAGGCAGACAGTACCTTTGAGCAGTGGAGCACATGGATGGGTTATCCAGATGGTCAGTCTGTGCTAACAATGCCAGCATGCACAAAAGGCAGCAACAATAACATGTCACTGAAGAAAGTGACATAAATGGAGGCTGACTCGAGCACGACTTGTTTGTCTAAACTGCAGCTGCACCACACTGCTGCTACCACCCCACCCCACCCTCACACCTCCAGCAGCCCACTATTGTGCGATGGAGAACACTTTAATTTAACCTCAATGCACGTACTATAAGCGAACATCTATTTTAAAGAAAAAGAATAGAATTGTGATGGTAATAAATGTCCTGTTTCCATGAAATTAGGCGCCATCTATTTTCTTCTAGTTTTACGAGCAAAATCGGTATAGTCTATGTTGGACTGCAGGGTAATAATTGCATCAGTCTCTCCTCCCACCTTTTGTTATTTTGTGACATACAACAAAGTGAAAGGAAATTACAACAATGTATTAACCTATCTCACACCTCCTATACTTGTCTACCCTGCGTAAAATCGAAAAAGAAACTTGTACTATTTTGCTACGAAAACTACTCTTCACTCTAGAATGTCCTCATTATTTCGAAACTTTCAACACTGTAAGAAATTGGATAACTTGAATTCATAAGTAAAAGCACACATGTTAAATGACTTCTTTAAGCTTACTGGAGAAGATTTCGTGGCTTGAGAGTGTCTCTCGCATCCAAATCAGTGTCTATAAATAAATTGTCACGTAAGAACAAATTACAAACATTTCAGACACGTGAAGTAACATTACAGATTACAGACTTTCACGCCATTTGCTCACATTAGGGAAAAACACAATCGTTTTATATTCGGCAGCAACAAGATATAGTTGAAGAGGACATTGCTGTTTTGTACACTATGACAGGTCCCATTTTACCATTGCTATATCGCACTGGTGTTTATGAAACAAATCATAAGTGCATGCCTTGAAATAGAACCTCCAAATGTGGACCAGTAGAGAACCCAGCAATATTCCACTGATACGTCGAATACAGAAACCACTTGTATGCTGAGAACTGACATTTTTGTCTCCGTAGCCTGCCTCTAACGACCTGTGTGTAGTTTCTGTCATTCAGCAGACAACCACTTGCAATAGCAACAGTTCGTTGTGCTGTGGTTTCATCAGCAATTCGACCATCACAAAACATACTGTTTATGCAATCCACTCACATGTCGGGAAAAAAATTATCATTAATATGTTAACCAATGAGCTATAATTCAAGTGGTGTCTACTTTATAATTACAGGTTATCAAGTATGAAATAACACAGGATTTACAGTAATACATATTTTTAAACACAGATAATGATAAAAACAGTCATGATTCCATAAGAATAGGTACAATCAATTTCTGTTACTTTTGAGAGCAAAATCGGTATATTTTTAGAGCATTCCATATCTTCAAATTACGAACTGTCGTTCATGAGTGCATTACATTCATTTCAGACATATGAAATACCAACACAGATTGGATTTGTTATGTTCAAGAGCACTCTTCATCGTTGTATCAACGAGAGCAGGTAAGAAACTACGAACTATATGAATCCAGACTTTAGCCAAGTATGCTTCTCTTTGTAATAGAACCTCCTATAAGATTTTACCAAGTCTCTCTCTTCCAATATATCGAAAAACGTATACCACCTGCATGTTGATACTGAGTATATTACATATATTACATATACTCCATTGGAGCAGGTGGCCAGTGATCGAAGTCGCTTGCACAGACCTGTGTAAAGTTTAATTGCCTGTACAGCTGTACTGGAGGAAGATTTAATACCACAGACAACACTCACAAGAGTGGGTTCCTGCACCGTTCTTTCACAAACAGTTTAATACATTGTTTCTCAGCTGGAAGACATCCAAGCAGTGTATGACTACACCTTTGTACACCACCATACATTCTGTTGCTTTATCATGACGTCGTGGTTTGTGTCAGGAGATAAACCGACATTAACACATTTCATTTCACGGACTCTCACAGAAATCTGGATATTGCACGGTGTAAACTATTCTGATCCCACAACACACAGGATGGTAGAAATAAAACACAGAAACGATCTTTCTTATTGACAAAGATGTGGAAGATACCGAAGCTTTAGGAAATTGGAACAGTTTGCGCCTCTGTGGAGCGTTTCCAAATAGCTATCCATAGGTGATGGCCTATACAGCTAATCTCATCTTCCTCAGTTACGGGCTATCAGATGCCTCGGTGTTCCATTTTGAAGAAGATTGTTCCCTCATTTTGCAGTCAGGTACATGATCATTGTTTCGGTGTTGACCATTGCCAGAAGATGCTGCTCACAAAAAACATAGAGTAGTAGAAATAAAAAGAGGTATTGTTATCTTATTGATGAAAAACATTATGGAGGGCATCACAGAAAATGAAAATAGTACGAGTTTGGAGCATTGAGGAACGCATCTAAACACCAATCTGAAGGTGATGACCTCTGCATTTATCCCATGCCCCACAGGGACAAGTAGCAGATGTCCAGTGTTCCGTCAAGGCTCTCTCCATCTCAAACAAGTGGCATTAGTCAATAATGATGTGGTATCAAATGCGTTCCAGTGGATGGATGGGATAGAAGAGACACCATCAATATGGATGATGTACTGTAATAAGCACTAAAGTTCATAGTGAGATAAATTTTAGCAAATTTACCAGTTGTTATGTAATTTAAATGCGAATCAGTAACCCAGAGGAAAGCTTCCCAATTCTTGTGTCATAGCTAAACCACTCCTCCACTACTCTGCAAGCACCATATACTAGACTGAGAATGCAGACATATGACTGTACGGTATGATCACTCAGTCATATAGACCGAAGTATACCAGGCAGGGTCCTGTACTGATGAAGCTAGGATATCTAAATATGTCTAGCACATCGACCATAGTGCGGAATTTACGATTACAACTGGTCAGCTTTCCCTGTGTGGGTGGGTATCACAGAGTATTCTAGCATTCATAGGATAAAGTCAGAGATTGATATATTCCCCCATATTGTCCTTGACCAACCTTCCCTGCAGCACAGTCACCAATTTAATCTGCAGCTGACTAGAAGTAGGAGGGTACTATACCCACTAAATTCCATGTCTTGTGAAGGAACAGAGCCAGTTGTGTTTTGTAACTGCTGATCAGCAAAAACTGTTCTACACTAATCTAGCTCATGGCACCCACCCAAGTGCACAAGACTTCTCTGGATGTGTGCATGATGTGGAAGTTAGCGCCCCTTATCAGTGAATTGTAAACATGACACTGTTGTGACGATACAGCAGACAGTTCAGAAGAAACACATGTTTATTCACAATGGTGCTCCAGGTGGATGGAATTTGAAATATTTTATGTAAATCAACTGTGATATGACTTCTGCAGTATTATTCCGGTGTCTGGAGTCAGTAGCAAGAAGGTACCGTCACAAGAGTGTGTGTGTGTTAGGGCTTATGGGCGCTCAACATCGAGGTCATCAGCGCCCACCGTCACAAGAGATATCATTGTTGTGCATAAACACACTACTATGGCTACATGGTTTTGCACCTGAAACCGCTATATTTTTAAAGAAATGTAGTTTTTGAAGCATTAATCGTGTGGAATGCAACGCTCTTAATACTCTATTGCACGACATACATGTCCAACATCAGACATACAATCACTATTCAAGTTTTCTACCTCAGTCACTATGGTAATAAACTTTAAAATGATAAAACTACTTCCTTCTACACTATTCTGGCGTCCTGGGAAGGCATCTTCAGTGCATATCCGCCACTCGAACTGCCTATAAACCACTAGAACGAATACATGGGACTGCTGTTCTGTCTCTTAGGAAATTAATGAATTTTGTACGAATTTTAAGTCAGAATATACGTACCGTCAATCACACTTCCTGTATCAGTCGTGCTTATTAGTAATAGTAGTAGTAGTAGTAGTAGTAGTACCAGTTTTGATGGATGCGAGGAAAAAGCAACATAAATATTTTCGATAGTTAATGCATTGAGTTACTACCCTACTGCACGAAAATGCATACAAAGAAGCAGTTCTAACACTCTTGTTGCTGTTGACAGCAGCATCATTACAACCTTCTCTTGCACACAGAAGTCCTGGTCTGATATTAGGTAGTTTTGGTAATGTGTAGGATAATGTAGCAATTTAATCCTAACACTATAGCTCTAGAGTTCACCCTCCTCACGCTATTAAGGCTTGCTTGTGAGAATCAACTATAATTCGGCAACACCGGGTAGTTATAATTAAATTTTCCCTATTCAACAAGTGTATCAGCACCACTGTCCGGTTCCAACTATGGCCACCTCGTGCCATGATCAGTCATCGAGATTCATAGCCTCACACACCTCATTAGTCGCAGTGGACTTGTTGATCTGTCAAAATGAGCTTGGAAAAAAGGAGCAGGGAATTATTCGTGAAGGTCTATTATCAGAATAACAGTAATGCTGCTGCTGCACTTCGAGAATATCGCCTGCGTCCTCTTTCTCCATCCGCTGTGCAAAGCATGATGAAGTTGAAATGAACTGGACAACTAGGCGTTGCTCTGGGAAGAGGCCGACGGCTGGTTGCACCACAGGTGGTTGATGAAATCGCTGTTGCTGTGGCAGACAACGCTGCACGCAGTTCCCCATCGTGAGGCAGTGCGCGTACTGTGTCGCAACAGTTGAACATCCCGTGGTCCACTGTATGGAAAGTGCTTCGAACCGTTCTCAAATGGTATCCATACAAGATCCATATCGTACAGCAGCTTGCACCACAGGACGCACAACGACGTGTTGGCTTTGCTGTCTCCTTTCTCACAAGGATTGAAGTTGATACTGACTGGCCCGGGACAATCCTATGGGCAGAGGAAGCTCATTTTTCTGTGACGGTTGAGGTGGACACACAAAATTGCCGAGCATGGGGATCTTCGGCTCCAGTCACTGTGCATGAAGTTCCTCTGCATGGTGAAAATGTCACTATATGGCGTCGCTTCACAGCTACGTTCATCATTGGCCCATTCTTTTTTGAACAGGTTGGCGCTCAAGGACCAAAGATGTGCAGTGTGAGTGGCCAACGCTACTGAGATATGCTTTGCCAGCATGTCATACCCTCCCTACAGGAGAGGGACGCATTGAACTCAACAGTTTTCAAGCAAGATGGAGCCCCAACGCTCATCGCTCGTGAAGTTCACCTGCTTCTCCGAAACACATTTGTAAACAATCGAATTATCAGGCAATCGTTTCCAAATGGTTGGCCGGCATGATCAACTGATCTCACTCATTGCGATTTCTAGTTGTGGGCCGGAAGGAGAGGATTTACCACGGGAACATTCACCCATGTGCTGATATGAAGCGCAGCATATCACGAGAGGTAACCAACATACTTACGGACTTACTTCTTTCTGCTGTGAAGAATGCAATCCTGCACTTTCAATCTCTTCTGGACAATGATGGGCGCAATACTGATCCCCTTTTGTAGCAGTAATGATAGCGGTATGTAATGGTATGATGTACCGTAGCAGCACATTAAAAGAGTTTCAACTGAATTGATTCTGCATTATTTCTCTTCCCCATGTCCTTTAATGCTACCAATTTTGGTACTCATACAGTAATCATTTTCTGTGTTATAATGTATTAAAGAGGGAATATTTAATTATAGCCACCTGGAACATTTGATTGAATGTGTGAGAACACAGTTATAGACTGGGATACATATGTTTCGCTTGTTTTAGTACAGCGCCACTGAGTAATAATTATTTCGACTTTGTTGAAGTATGTGTTAGGAAGACCAATGTAGTTTACAGAGGGAAGGAGAGGGTTAAATCGTAATGCATAGAGAGCATAATTTTTAAGCTTTTGTTGGTCTTGAGTGTTCGGGTACCCCTAATCGACCACACTCCCCCGCGTTTCATGGCAGTACTTTTCTCTAATTTAATGTATTCACAGTCAATTGAAGTAATTGTGCAAGTTTTTCGAGATTTTATATATTTCGTCGTATTTCTCTCAATTTTACATATTTGCCATCAATATGTCGTAATTCTACGGGGTTTTTCTAGATCGTTACAGGTTTTATTTGATTTTTGACATTTTTCGGTAGTTATCTGCACGTACATGGTTGTATTGCTGACATACCCATGCTTGTTTGATTTTATACGAGGATATTTGCGTATCATATACACAAGACTTTTTAAAAAATCCTAAGAATTCACCTCTTCCCGATGATCTACACGCACGCGTTTTGGAAATGAAGATAATGAAAGGTGTAGTAACACAAGTAACTTAGATGAAGCTCAGCGAGGGGGCAAATTGGAAAATCGAGATCTGCAAACAAATTCGTTGTTTGTGTGTGTTAAGGTCTTGTGGGACGAAACTGCTGAGGTCACCGGTCCCTAAGCTTACGCACTACTTAATCTAACTTAAACTAACTTACTCTAAGGACAACACACGCACCCATGCCCGAGGGAGGACTCGAGCCCCGATGGAGGTAGCCGCGCGGACCCTGACAAGACTCCCTAGACCGCTCAGCTACCAAACAAATCCGTCTAGTGCTACAATACATCAGAGATCTTGTCTGCATGTCCTTGTGGCGATGAACTGTATGGAATACCAAAGTCTGGTACAGTTCTATATGTTCATCTGATTTCCACACTGTGTGTAGGGCCCTGGAACAGCGAGTTGGCATGTGTACACAATTGATTTCTGCTGCTGATGTGATATTTTCCCCATATGCTATTATTGCTTACCGAATGAATTTCACTAGTTTTCTTTATACCTTCCAACTCTGGTACGATCCCACAACCCTGTCAGGAATCTGCAAACGGTAGATTTCGGATATTTTTTTGTCCTAGTAATAAGTTATTCGTTAGTTGACAGTGTGTCGACGCACTTAGCATTCTGGAACGTGAGAGTTTCCCTCCTCCGTACCTACAAATTGTACCTTCGCTGCAGAGTAATTTGTAGGAGTAGTCAGCAAGTTATGCATTCGAACCATAACCTTCCGGGTCTGACAGCTCTACACACATACTTACACAGACTATGAACGCATATTATCAGTTGCGGAATCTTGATTTCAACCCCTTGGACGTTATTTTCGACAGCAGTACAGTCCCACACATAGCAAAAAACTCTATACAAAACGATTCTGTAGGAGATGTAAGGTAATTTAAATTCATCCTGCTAAAGAGTGTAACTTCGATGCAAGTTGTATTATCGATGTTTTGTAACAATATTGCCTAGATTCTCCAGTAATAACAACAAATGAAGGCATCCTGCTGCACCTATCACACCTCCTTTTGTACTCTTAAAGATCTGCAGTGACAGCACATGATCATCCAAATTCCCTTATTTTGTAAGTTGGATGTCATTTGGAACGAGAGAGAGAGTCCTTCATAAGTATTATTTTTATGTACAACATAAAACAGCACATTACTCAGATGGTATAGTATAGCAATGTACTTGAATGCACCCGGTGACTCACAACCATATGTTCTAGAGATGCAGTGCATTTGCTCTATTTTCTGTAAGTGTGTTATATGAGTGTGTCATGGATGGCTTCAGTAAACCCGACTCATTCCTCTCGCTGGTGGAACCATCTTCGAACCCTATCCTAGACATACTGCATTGGGGATCATCCTATAGACACCTTTCCGGTTATAATGTATCATTGATCCATCTTCAGACCCTGTCCCAGATGTGTTGCATTGTGGATTCACACCTAGACACCGTTCCAGATATAAAGTTTGGTTGGATCCACATTCAAACACTAACTCAGGCCTGCCCTGGGTCATGGGATTCATCAGCAACAAATGGCTGCATTTTAGACAAACAAGTTGTGCTCGGGGCAGCTGTCACCACTTATCTCACTTTGTTCAGTGAGCCGCCAGCGTTGCAGCCTGTCGTGTATGCTGAAATCACTAGCACAGACTGATCTCCTGGACCACATAGCACGTGCTATACCTGTCGAATGTTCTCTCTGCCGCCTGGGTGGGCGCTGGCGGTGTGAGGAAATGTTAGCAGCTATCAACTGAAAAAAGCCAGTGTCCCTGCCTATGATAAGGAGAGGGAGGGATGAGGCGAGGATTGAGTGGCTCTAAGTTGGATGGTTCGTGACCACACATCTCTGAGAAGACACATGTGACTCCTGCCCCTCTCTCCTGGTGAAATCTTTTGGGACAATGATTTTCCTCACTCCCTAGTACATGTGTTGCATTATGACCCATTAAGAGTGCGGTTTTTTCTCGAATATTTCGATGTGTAATTAGAACAGTGAAGCATTTTTCATCAGTTGTGGTAGCGTGTATTGACTTTCCCGAATTTCGATTATCTGAGTTGCAGGGTGATGGTCAAGCATTACAGTGGAGGTGTCTGTAACGAACTATGACGTCAAACAGCGATAGACACAGCTGTATGCTTACAGGTAATACACTTATTAAGCTAATCCTCATCCAACACCAGCATCTCGTCAGCTGAACATAATTCCCTCCAAAAATAAGACAGTACCCTGCCAATCCAGCCTTTTTTCCCGCCAGTTTGTGGATGAATGGTAGAATTTGAATATATCTGCCACTAGTTTCGAGTGGTACTGTGAAATTTTTTCCCGGCAGGATAACAACAGTTATATGGCATGATCAATTTTTGAGCTGTATTGTGATTTTAGATCCTCCTTATGTAGCGCTATGCCCATATTTATTTAATCAGAACCGATCCTCATGATTAATTATGCGATTAGGACTGATCTTTACTTCAATTTCCCAATCAAAAGTAAATAAAGGACACTAACCAAATCTTCCTCTCCTGTTCCTAGACAATTTCCATGTGTTGGGGGGTATACTTGGACTTTATTTCCAGAACGACCAGGGTTTGGGGCCCAGAAAGGGCATTGCAGTGTTTAATTTCCCGCCAGTTCCTGGGTGAGGTGTGGTGTGGTGTGGTGGGGCGTCATCACAACCCTGGGACGAAGAAATTCCCTCCAAAATTCGAAATTCCTGCCAATATGCTAGGTGGAAGGAAGCTGTGGGTGTGGGCAGGGGGGGGGGGGGGGCACTGTCCAACGTGCCAGCTGGGGAAAACACATGACGCCATCTGGCGGTGGGAGTTAGGGTGGCTGGAGTGGGTAATTAATTGACCAATTTAATTAATTTACATATCAATTTGATATCAAAATTGTACCAGTGCCGCTCTTATCCCATTACTCCCATTTTTCCCTATAGCTTGCTCTTATTTTCCTCAGAATTTCGAACATCTTCACCATATTGTCGAAAGCTTTTTCTAGATCGACGAATGCTCTGAGCACTTCTTGATTTTTCTTTAGCCTTAAGTCCATTATCAAGTGCAAAGTCAGCCTGCAACAATGGTGCTTTTATCTTTCCTAAAACGAAACTGATCTTCATCTAACTGATCCTCAGTTTTCTTTTCTGTTTTTCTGTATATATTCTTATCAGAAATACAAATGCATGAATTCTGTAGCTGATGGTGCGATAGTTCTCGCAGTTATCAGTTTTTGGTATCTTCGAATTTATGGGATGGCGTTTTTCCCAACTTCTGATGGTATGTCGCCATTGTCACAGATGGTGCACACCAACAGACGTTTGATTGCCTCTTCCTCCCGCCGATTTTAGAAATCTCGATGGAACGTTGTCTATCTCTTCCGCCTAATTTGATCACACGTATTTAAGAGCTCTTTTAAATTCTGAATCTGATACTGAATCACTGAATCCCCAGTGCCATCCTTATGGGCTTCAATTTCGTCTTCTAACGCATTATCAAATGGCTCTGAGCACTATGGGACTTAACTGCTGAGGTCATCAGTCAACTAGAACTTAGAACTACTTAAACCTAACCAACCTAAGGACATCACACACATCCAAGCCCTAGGCAGGACTCGAACCTGCGACCGTAGCGGTCGCGCGGTTCCAGACTGTAGCGCCTAGAACCGCTCGGCCACTGCGGCCGGCTAACACATTATCAAGCAAGTCTTTCTTCTCATATAGATCTCCGATGTACTCTTTCAACCGATCTACTGTGTCTTCCCCGTTTAACAGTGGAATTATGGAATTACTTTTGCACTCTTGGTATTCCACCCTTGCTCTTAATTTCACTGAAGATTGTTTTGACTTTTCTAAATGCTGAATCAGTCCTCCCGACGATCATTTCTTTTTCGACTTTTCTTACACCGTGTTTATTTATGTTTGGAGTGACTGACTGCTTATTCTTTATTTGACTTATACAAAATCGAGAAGAAACTGAAACGGAAGAGAAAATAAAAGAGCCGATCGTCCTGAGATCTTTAACGACGACTTTTAAGATAAGTGTCACTGCCACGGACTCTGTTTTCACGAACGGTAAATGTGTTACTAGGATGCTGTAGCTGCAACAGCGTAATATATACCAAGTGGCCAGATAACAAGGAACGTTTGTGTTTCGGAACGCAAACACAGACTATGTTAATCTTTTTCGTGGATACTGTAGTTCCAATAGATTTTGATCACCGAGATAAAACAAAAGGGGATAAGAGTGTTGAGACGCTTAGCATTCGTGCTACGTCTAGAACAAAAAATAATACAGAAGTAAAGGCACATCCGAAGTCTACAAAATGTATCTGGAACGACGAATCTTTTCTATTTTTAAGGAACTAATACAGCTCATCACGAGGAAAGAAGCAAACACGGGATAGATAACGACATGCCAAGCAGCATTTTATTAGAGTGATATGCATGACATGGGCCCTTTACCGCTTCTGTCAGGAAATAACTTCATTATATCGGGGCCCGTGCCGAGAAGTATCCCCTAACGTGTTCGCCGTATCTTGTCACAGCCAGCAGATAGCCTTCCCTAGGCCAATTCCGCTCTCGCCGTCGCTCCAGAGATTCTGGCGGTTTCCAATTCCACCTCCGCAGTCTGTGGCACGTAATTGAGGAGCAGTTACAGGAGACTGGCAGACAGAAAGCGACTCTTATCTCAGCCCCGACAATGTAGGAGCAGCGGATCCGAGTGACGTCAAGCCTTACCAATGGATTTTTGAGTCTGTGTGTGTTCAGTGTGTGTTATAGAGGGAGTGGAGAGGGAGGGAGGGGAGAGAGAGGGAGAGAGAGAGAGAGAGAGAGAAGAGAGAGAGAGAGTGTGTGTGTATGTGAGAGAGAAAAGTACGTTGAACACGAAAACGCTTGACATAAGAAATTGGTTGCTGTGAAATAATAATGCGGTCTCGACAAAGAACAATGGTAAGTGACTTCACGCCTCTTTTTATTTTAACAAAAAACAAAAATTATTTAACACGATAAGAAAAAACGACGCATCCCCTATTGCTTGTGCGAATGGGACGGAAATCGGTAGAGGGGCTGTACATGTACGGACAAGCAAATGATTACAATTTCAGAAAGATTGGGTGATGTATTCAAGGGAAAGACCGTCAAAAATTGAGCAGGTCTTGCATCACCTCTGGCCCTTATGAAAACAGTTATTTAGCTTGACATTGACTGATATTGTTGTTGGACGTCCCCCTGAGGGATATAGTGCCAAATTGTGTGCGCTTGGCGCTTTGGATCGTCAAAATCCCGAGATGGTTAGAGGGCTTTGCCCATAATGCACCAAACGTTCTCAGTTGTGGAGGGAGCTAGCTACCTTGCTGGCCAGTGTAGGGTTTAGCAAGCACGGAGAAAAGCAGTAGAAACTCTCGCTGTGTGGTAGCGGGCTTTATCTTGATGAAATGTAAATCCAGGATGGTTTGCCATGAAGGGCAACAGAACAGGACGTAGAATATCGTCGACATACCACTGTGCTGTAAGAATACCGCGGATGACAACCTATGGGGCTCTGCTGTGAAATGACATAGCGCTCCAGACTGCCACTCCTGGCTGTCAGGCAATGTGGTGGGGGGACAGTCAGGTTCGAATCCCATTTTCGTCCTGGGCGTCTCCAGTCATTTCTTCTCTGGTCATCATGGTTCCATTCGAAGCGAGACACATCACCAGTAGACAAATCTACACCAGTTAATGTGATTCCAGGCCGAAGACTTGTCTGGAGGCGCCCCAGACACTGGTTAGAATAGCAAACTGACAGTCACCCGCCATATAGTCTGACAACCAGGAGTGATGATCTGGAGAGTCATATGTTTCCATAGCAGGACAAATTTGATTGTCATCCACGGCATCCTTACAACTCAGCGGTACATCTATTTACTCGTATTCTATGCCCCTTTTTGTTGCACGTCGTGGTAAGCTATCCTGTGCATACATTTCAGCAAGGTAATGTATGCCTGCACATACGAGAGTTTCTACTGCTTGTATATGTGCTTTCACAAACTGTACTGTAGAGTCTTGTACAGCAAGGGAGATGATGTTGTTATGGGTGGCTGGTATCCTCTTTCTACAACACACATGCACATGTGGATTAATGTGGGCCGGCCGGTGTGGCCGTGCGGTTCTAGGCGCGTCAGTCTGGAACCGTGAGACCGCTACGGTCGCAGGTTCGAATCCTGCCTGAGACATGGTGTGTGTGATGTCCTTAGGTTAGTTAGGTTTAAGTAGTTCTGAGTTCTAGGGGACTGATGACCTCAGCTGTTAAGTCCCATAGTGCTCAGAGCCATTTGAACCATTTGATTAATGTTGGTCTTTATTTACATGAACTAGAAACTTTACTTATCTTTACAGAGTGTTGTGGTACAAGCTCATCAGTAATAGATCTCTTGCATATCTATGTAAAGACAATTACGGCTGAGGTAAACTAGTCCCGCTATAGTCACTAAACTGGTCGCTATGTACTGTCGTAGCCCGTAACGAGCTGTACCTGCTCTATGTGACAGATGCTGAACTGGATGACTGAGTGAGTGAGGCCCTCCGGTCAGCGGCGGTGGCCTAAATACGTGCTGTCGAGAGGGCGTTGGTGGGCTGTTGCTTATGGGTGTGTCTCTGGCCTGTCTCGTGATACGCGCGCTTGATCCAGCGTCTGCTAATCGATCTTTGCTCTTCATCTTTGCCGATCGGTGTGTTGCCGACAGCTTACGCCAGTACACATACCTTGGCCAGCAAGGTCGCCAGATCTGTCCCCAACTGAGTACGTTTGGAGCATTATGGGCAGAGCCCTCCAATGATTTCGGGATATTGACGATCTAATGCACTTACTGGACAACATTTGGCATGATATACCTCACCCAGACATACAACGACGCTCTCAGTAAGTGCCCAGCCGGATAACTGCTTGCATAAGGACCAGATGTGGACCAGCTCGTTATTGACTTGTTCAGTTTGTGATTCAAATGGCTCTAAGCACTATGGAACTTAACATCTGAGGTCACCAGTCCCCTACAACTTAGAACTACTGAAACCTAACTACCCTAAGGACGTCACACACATCCATGCCCGAGGCAGCATTAGAACCTGCGACCGCAGCAGCCGCGTGGTTCCGGACTGAAGTGCCTACAACCGCTCGGCCACCGCGGCCGGCTTCAGTTTGTCATGTTCTTTCTCTTGAATAAATAATAAGTCATCCACTCCTTTCTGAAATTGTAATCAGTTGTTTCTCAATACATGTACATCGCATCTATCGATTTTCACCCCATTTGGATAATTTCTTCGTGGTGCGTCTTTTTTTTTTGTCTTAGAATGTACCTGCTTTCTCCAGTCGTGATTACACTCAAATTTATTAACTGACTTTTATCATGAGATTTAACATAATACACATTGGTTGTTAACGATGATATTTTACCGCTTGTCTCTGACAAAACTCGACATCTAAATTTCTAATTCGCTGTGAGTGTGTTGAAACCAGTGAATTTTTTGTGAAAATCGTTTAATGTTTTTTTCTCTTTAAACACAGGTGCTACCATTTCAGATAATTTACGACGAAAAGAAATCGATATTTCGATTAAAATAGGACCGAGCTGCTTCTGGTAATTTATGAAAAATTGAGGTTGGGAACGAAAATCTGTAAAGTGTTTGGCACTTCTATCTTTACACTGTTGACGATATCTAAAATTAAAGACGAAATTATGGCAATTAAACTGTGAGGTGGACCGTGAAACGTACGCAGTAGCTTGCCTTCCGCGGAGATTGCTTTTACCGATAGAGCTATCCATGCATGACTTGCAAGGTAATGACATGGCAATATTTTGCAAGAAAACTGAAATTCAGGCTGTTCATTGAGTGCAAAAAGATGCCAGCCTGGCACTCTTTAGGGGGGGGGGGGGAGGGAGGGGGTGAGCTGGGCACAAAGAAGAAAGCTGCACACCTCAGTAGGCACATTTCAGCAATGGGGAGATGTTTTTCTCCATGAAGGAAGGAGCCGTTGCATAGTAGGCGTCATTTTCCTTCTTCTTGCCCGCCTTCCCCCGCCTCCAACATCTAGAGGAAGGGAGATTCTGAATGAACAGAGAAACTGTAGCAAGAGACTGGCACGAAATAGTGAAACCTAAATTATGAATTATTAGACCAGTCACCGATCCGAAGTTTCAAAAGTAAAAAGGCTCTTATTACAGACAGATGTATATTTCATGTCTATTACATAACAAGTCAGTATTTGCAACGAGGTGAGGTGGCCAGAATGTGATGGGAAATCTGGCGAACACTGATTTCCTCAATTCAAAATCGTGCAGTTAAAGGTAATGTGGCAGCCAGATCGCTAAGGCCGTTGGCCAGGACCTCACTGTTGGCTGTGATATGACAGAGGAGGGACAAACCCCTGGTGCCTAGAGGCGATCATCTTATATAATATTTAAATTATTTTACGCATTCCAGAATTACCAGTTGGCTTGAAACAGGATCTTACACTGATATAGGCATGCATATTCAAATACAGAAATATTTAAACAGGCAGAATACGGGTTTGCGGTCGGCAACGCCTATACAGACAACAAGCGTTTGGCGCAGATGTTAGATCGCTTACTGCTGCTACAATGGCAGTTTATGAAGATTTAAGTGAGTTTGAACGTGGTGTTATAATCGGCGCACGAGCGATGGGACACAGCATCTCCGAGGTAGCGATGAAATGGGGATTTTCCCGTACGACCATTTCACGAGAGTACCGTTAATATCAGGAATCCGGTAAAACATCAAATCTCCGAGATCACTGTGGCCGGAAAAACATCCTGCAAGAATGGGACCAACGTAACAGAAGTACAGCTCTTCATAAAATTGCTGCAGATTTCAATTCCGGGCCATCAAAAAGCGTCAGCTTGCGACCAGTTTAGTGAAACGTCATGGATATGGGCTTTTGGAGTCGAAGGCCAATTCGTGTACCCTTGATAGCTGCACGACACAAAACTTTACTCCTCGTCTGGGCCCATCAACACCGACATTGGACTGTTGACTGGAAATACGTTGCCTGGTCGGACAAGTCTCGTTTCAAATTGTATCGAGCGGATGGACGTATACAGGTATGGTGACAACGTCATGAATCCATGAACCCTGCTTGAAAGCAGGCGACTGTTCAAGCTGGTGGAGGCTCTGTAGTGGTGTGGGCGTGTGCAGAAGCAGTGATATGGGACCCCTTATACGAGTATTTATAGATACGGCTCTGACAGGTGACACGTACGTAAGCTTCCCGTCTCATCACCTGCATCATTTATATCCACTGTGCGTCCCGTCGGACTTCTGCAATTCCAGCAGGACAAGGCGACACCCCACACGTACAGAATTGCTACAGAATGGTTCCAGGAACACTCTTCTGAGCTTAAACACTTCCGTTGGCCAGCAAACTCCCCAGACGTTAACGTTATTGAACATATCTGGAATGCCTTGCAAAGTGTTGTTCAGAAGAGATTTCTACCCCCTCGCACTCTTACGGATTTACGGACAGCCCTGCAGGATTCAGGGTGTCAAATCCTTCCTGCACTACTTCAGTTATTAGTCGAGTCCATGCCAGATCTTGTTGGGGCACTTGTGGTTGCTCGCGGGGGCCCTACGCGATATTAGGCTGATGTAACAGTTTCTTTGGCTCTTCAGTTTAGTTAACTTGTAACATATTGTGGGACAGCATGGAAATGAAAGGGAGTTGCTAAGGTAATAAACGTGCTTGTACTCTGAAAGCGGATACGTAACCAACATAAAGAAAATGGAAAAAGTCACTTGACCCCATGGATTCAAATCCCAGCTTCACAGCTTCACTTTTGCAACAACTATTCTGCTATTTACAAACTACAACATTGTAGGAGTGTTAGTCCTGCACACACTTGATAATGCAAGCTATATAGTTTATATTTTTGATTCTGTACATGGTTGTGGGCTGCTTAGCTGTTTTGTCGGTGGAGCAGACAACTTTTCTGGTGCTCAGTGGTAATCGCCGTGCCACCACTTTCATCTCACAGAATAAAACTGAGCACGACCTTTTTGCCTATTCTCTTTAGTTACCGAAGGACAAGGCTCAAAGATGCCGCCTCGACAGCATGGAAACGTCCATTATTTTTCTCAGAAAATGTGCTGTAGCCAATCGAATAGAATCGTCCTGCCAACGTGCTTGTCAAGAAGAAGCAGACCGCTCTATGGGACTTTGCTGCATCCCAGTACCAAACTCTCATTTTTTAAGCTGCATACTGTACACTAAGAGATGTAACTTTCTGCAGTTTGCGGCGGTTTTTCGTGAAATAAACAATATTTTCGTCTGTTACGTTGACAACAGCATTGGGTCGTCCCCTCTGTATAGTATTTTTGACAGGTTGGCGGTTGAGGACCGTGAACTAAGATTCTGGGTTGTCCTTTTCCAGGCTGCTATGCTGTGGGCACTCGGTCACCGCTCGCTGTTTGGTGTTGATTGGTGCTGATTGTTGCATGATTCGCTGATTTCAGAGGGAAGTAAGTGAAGCAATTGCCGTAGCGTGACATATATTTTGAGCAGCTCCTTGATTGCTTATTTTGCCATGGAACTTGTGATGTTCAACGTGCTCGTAATTTGTGGCATCTTGTTGTACTGTTAACATTGATTTCATAAGCTGCCCAGATGAGCAGATCTAGTGTTGATTTCTCCATAGAGTCTTTCACAATTTTTAGCACCTCATCACTGCATTAGCATCGTTTTTAATTTACTTTCACTTTTAGAGAACCTTGTTCTCTGTTAATTTTTATTATGATTTTCTCAGCTATTATAGTCAATAAACCTCAATCTTGACTTAGTTTTCAAGAACCTTTGCATTCTCCTACAACTTTTCCATGCTTAGGCAATCCACTAATAATAAATATAACCCGGTGCACACCAAAGCTCGTTGTTCTCGCTGTGACAGGATTATCGCTGTGTGCAGTGGCCAACATTATCGATCAGCTATATTAAGAAATCAGACAAAAGAACTAGCATTGCACTGACTCGTCCTGTTGGATCAAAAATTAGTTTCATAATGAGCTTTGCACTTACAGTCCTCTGATCCATAATGGAGACTCAAATGTCAATGCACTTTGTCCACTTCATGGTCATGTGGAAAGAAAGTACGATTTGTAATTAACAGTTTAGTAGGTAGTGCGTTGCAATGGGAATTATTAAATGTGGAGATATTTGAAACATACGAACAAATTTAGAGGGGGTTCAAAGCAAAAGTTTGATCATCAGGGACCCAGACACCCTTATGGATGCAGCTGTTTGGACATGAGGCTTGTAACACATCGTCGATTGCATACAGAAATTTTGTAGAATGGCATATAAGTCAACCCAAATATGTGGATAAAAGAATTAATGCTGTACTTGAGAGAGGACAAGTTACTCTCTCACCTATGTTTCATGTATGGAAAATTATTAACGATTTTATTACAACCTGATGCACCTTGAGCGAGACTCTAGAAAGTTAATGGCCTGAGCAGATGTTGATGGGGCCTGGTAGGGCGCTAAAAACATGAGGTATTTTTATGGTTCTTAGCTCATAGAAATGGTATGTTCGGAGTTGAAAGCAATTGGTGGCTAGCCAATCCCTCAGTTAAACTTGCCGGACAGGTCCACAGCTGTACAGGGCAAACAGAGCAGCCCCTTGTCGAGACAGGTCTCCAGCAGAACAATACCACCATACCTGCATTGGCACCAGCTGAAGGCTGGGCTGGGGGCGACAGACTGAAGGGACGTGTCTACACAGTGGAGCCATAAGCCGAGAATTGTCTGCAGAGCCACAGGTAGTAAAAAATTCACAAGTTTTCGTGTTTGCTGCTACTACAAATAGGCCTGTCACCCACTTCCATAGGCCACCTCAGTTGTATAAGAAACTCAGGCATCTGAGAAACTTCTAAAAATAGAATCTTTATTACACCTCATAGCCAGGACTAACAAGCTTCAAGGTACATACAATTTAGATAAACTTCTTTCAGATTGTATCTGTTCACTTATTGCTGTGGGAAGCGATGCGACTTTGGAGAAAATCAGCTTCCCTCTCCACTAAAACTTACAAAAGCCAATAATTGGTGTTTTTTTAAAATCAGAGATGCAGGTTTCTTAACGCTTTTCCTGGTTTGACGTGAGTTTGTGCTGTCATGTAGGAGGGTAAATTTAGCGCCTCTACAGCACGAGCGATTTAGAAAAAGTTCTTTAAGATTGTATCTGTTCACTTGTGGCTGTGGGAAGTGATGCGACTTCAGAGGAAGTTCCCCCTCCGCTAAAGTTAAAAAAGGCAATAATTGGTGTTTTTTTTTAAATCAGAGATGCAGGTTTCTTAACGCTTTCCCTGGTTTGACATGAGTTTGTGCTGTCATGTAGGAGGGGAAATTTAGCACCTCAACAGCACGAGCGATTTAGAAAAAGTTCTTTAAGATTGTATCTGTTCACTTGTTGCTGTGGGAAGTGACTTCAGAGAAAATCAAGTTCCCCCTCCGCTAAAGTAAAAAAAGCCAATAATTGGCAGTTTCTTTTTTTCCAGTGACGCAAGTTTCTTAACTGTTGCCCTGGTTTGACATGAGTCTGTGCCATCATGTGGGAGGAGAGATTTAGCGCCTCTAGAGCCCTGTGATTGGCTCAAGATGGCGTGAAGGCGGTGTCGTTCGTTAACTTTGCGAGGAAACGAATTTTTTTTTTTTTTTTTTTCTGTAGAGGTGCGAGGCACTTGGGTGCTGAACTTTGGTCTGGTTAGAGGACTTCTGGTCGAAGCTCTGGCATGTGTGGTTGGTGCTTGGGACGTGTCCTGAGACTCACTTCACTTGCGAGTAGTTTGGACTGGGGAGCCTGCGGTGAAATTCTTACTGTACCGACAGTGTGACTTCAAATGTCTCAGACAACTCGCTTGCTGCAGGCGCACTTATTCGTTTATGGTTTACCAGTCTTGGCATTTAGTACCCTTGTGCACTCTGTCATATAAGTGAGCAAAATTGGTCCTTGGTACAACCAGCAAACGGGAATATCACACACTGAAATCTACCATGAGTTCAGGGCTCTGGTAGACAGTAAATTGCGATCCATCTGCGTGATCACTAGACCGTGAGATTTTGGCATTTCTTTCAGGGCCGCGATCGATTCACAGGTGCCGCCTCACGTCTCACCTCCGCTGCACCCCTCTTTGCCATCGCCACACGAAGCAAACAGAGTAATGTATTGCTGCTCTGGAATTGTCAGGGCATACAGAAGATCTGAATCGCCACTTGCTATTAGCTGCACCTATGTAGTGAAACCACAGTAGATGTAATCAATCAAACTCTGATCAGAGTCAGATCAATTCAGATTGCGTTAGCCACATTTTTAGGGTCAGAGTACTTGCCTCACTTCTTCCACCCAGGATCCTTGTCCATTGTACCAGCCGGCCGGAGTGGCTGAGCGGTTCTAGGCGCTTCAATCTGGAACCGCGTGACCGCTACGGTCGCAGGTTCGAATCCTGCCTCGGGCCTGGATGTGTGTGATGTCCTTAGGTTGGTTAGGTTTAAGTAGTTCTAAGTTCTAGGGGACTGACGACCACAGATGTTAAGCCCCACTGTGCTCAGAGCCATTTCCATTGTACTCTTAAACATACTGTTTATGGTATTCAGTCAATAATTTGTTTAGCATAATTTATGTCTGTCTTTGTTTTGGGAAAATAAAAGTTGTTAGTAAACTAAATTTTGCATACATTCTCAATCATTTATATATTCCCCAAATAGGCTAATCTTTCATACTTACATACTAATTAGCAAGTTCCCAATGGGAGCTAAAAGAAAAACTAGTAGGTAAACTTGGGAGAATGTTGAAGTCTTGTTGGAATTATTAAAACGCTTCGTTGGTTAAATTATTCTGAGAAAATCTGTGAAAGTAAATGGTATGCAAATATATGTAATATGGAGAGATGGACAACAGATTGGAGGGTGAGTGGTATACCTGAGATGTATTATTGTCACGTAACGCACAATCCACCACCAAATTTTAACTCTAACTTCAGATGTGATAGTTATGGAAGGCCATACGGCCAAAATAAGGAGAACATAGTGGGTTGTGGGTGTAAGGGACGTAGTAGGCCTTGAAAAAACCCTATAGCGAATATTAAGAGGCTACGAAATGTCAGGATTAAATTATTGTCTAGTTATAAAAGGGCTAGGAACCCTGTATGACGAAAGAAAACGTTTACTAGTCCGCCTTGTAAGTAGGCTGTTTAGGTTTTTATGTTGGTAACCCCACGTAGCGCTATGTATGAAAATCACTGGCTGTGCTGTGTGCACTCTGTGGCTGGGTGGCATTGTTGGAGTATTCGCTATTGCAGCGTTGGGCAGTTGGATGTCAACAGCGCGTAGCGTTGCGCAGTTGGAGGTGAGCCGCCAGCAGTGGTGGAGGTGGGGAGAGAGATGGCAGAGTTATGAGAGCGGACGATTTGGACGTGTGTCCGTCAGAAAAAGGAAACTTGTAAGACTGGATGTCATGAACTGATACATATATTATGACTTTTGAACGCTATTAAGGTAAATACATTGTTTGTTCTCTATCAAAATCTTTCATTTGTTAACTATGCCTATCAGTAGTTAGTGCCTTCAGTAGATAGAATCTTTCATTTAGCTGGCAGTATTGGCGCTTGCTTTATTGCAGTAGTTCGAGTAACGAAGATTTTTGTGAGGTAAGTGATTCATGAAAGGTATAGGTTACTGTTAGTCACCGCGATTCTTTTGTAGGGATGATTGAAAGTCAGATTGCGTTGCGCTAAAAAAAAAAAAAAAATATTGTGTGTCAGTTTAGTGACGATCAGAATAAGTAAAGAGAGAAATATCTGAGTACGTTCAGTTTTGCTCAGCTGTTTGAAAATCAGATAACGTAAGAGGTTTATCAGCACAGTCATTTATAATTTTTCGAAGGAGACGTTACATATGTCGACCTTTAGCCAAGGATACCTCACTGGAATCTTCTGATTTTTTCTTGTAGTTTGTGTAATTAGTGTATTTATTGTTTGTTGCTAGTGCGTAATGATAGAGAAAATCTCCTATGTAGTTGTAGTTTTTCATTGTTATACTGTAAAACAGTTGTGGTATGCATGTAGATTTGCACCAAGTATTTCGCAGCCCCGCTTCAAATTAATTGGATATTTTCAGTGCTATTTTAGTGTGTTTTCTTATTTTTCTGTTCAAATTGTGCTTTTCTGTGTTATCGTGTGAAATATTGTGACAATTATAGCGTGTGACAAACGTAATACTAGGCTCCAAAATAAACTGAGAAAGGACAGTGAAGACGAGAGTAGGGTGTCAGCGCCACCATGTGGTGAATTAACCAATGTTTGACATAGTAATTTGGTAACTGTCCATAAGCTAATGGACCAGGCAATAAATAATCGTGTAGCCAGTGAAACAGGTAGTGAACAGGTTAATATTGTCGATCGATCGGTCGGCGACAGCTCGCCCCAGGAACCTGAAATGACAGGGCACAATCTCGCGAATACCGTAGACTCAGGTTTTGCATCCTCACATTTTTCTCAATCATTTTCTGCTTTTCAAAATGTGAATGTTGCCGGTGCAAATGTAGTGCCGAAAATCTCAGAGGAACAGATTCCAAATACTAATACATTAGTATTGCAATTAATGCAACAAATGAAACAAAATAAAAAAAAAGGGTCAAAATCAGAGACAAACACAGCAACAGCTTCAAAAGTTAGACACAATGGAACAAAATCAGGAACGAACACAGCAACAGAAATTAGATACAGTGGAACAAAATCATCAAAAGTTAAACACAACTGAGCAAACGCTTGAACAAACAAGTGAGGATTTAACTGCTGAGTTACTTGAAATCGAATCGAAATGTCAAAAAGTCTGTAATGACGTAAAAACACAAATTTGTGAGCATTTAGAACCTATTTTTCGCGTCATGAAAATGCATGACAGAATCAAGAAGCAGCCATAAAAGAACTGAAAACTATTGTTCATGAAAATCACAACACCTTGCAAGCTAAATTTTACTCAGTTGCATCTACCGATTCGGTTACGCAACTTGCAAAAACTCAAGGAAACTTAAAGGACATAGTAGATACGCCTTAAACACAAGTGGACTCTCTGACTGGAGTATGAACAAATTAGAAAATTCAAACACAATCAGAATCAAATTAATACGCAACAGAAAAGGTAAATCCGGGAAGTACAAGATCAGTTGCCACAAGTAACACAAGAATTACATATTGCAGAGGACACTAGCGCTCCAGTACGGGAAGAGGGACGTAGAAATACGGAAGAGCCACAAAATAATAACACAGGGCATTTCGGAAATTATGAAAGAAATTGGCAAGGTACACCGAATTTTGAGATGGAACCGCCGAAACGACGTAACAATGACCGATATGCGACTCGCCGACGTAATGATTTTTACTATAAGTTGTTTATGACTACACGTAAATTTAAAACATTTAAGAATTCTGGCAACGACATTCATCCACAAGCATGGCTTCATCAGTTCTCTCATTGTTTTCCTCCCAACTGGTCATTGGAGCACAGATTAGAATTTATGTGTGGCTAATTAGAGAATGAACCAGCTGTAAGAATGCAATCGGTCATTCACGATTGTCACAGTGAAGGAGAATTTTATCATGCCTTCCTCTCAGCATATCGGTCTTAAGCTACTCAAGATCGCGTAAAACATAACATCATAATGATGAAACATTTCAAACAATCTGAATTTTCCAGTCTTGTCAAATATTTTGAAGACATGTTGCATAAGAATCAGTATCTGTCAAACCCGTACAGCCCCTCACAACTTATTCGCATTTGCTTAAGCAAATTGCCTGGACATTTAAGAGATATTATTTTGGCAGGACGTTGCAAAGACGACATCGAAGCTTTTCAGAGACTGTTACAAGAGTTGGAAATTGACACTGACAATCGCGAGACGCGAAAACAAGAACACAACAATTACAGGTCACATCCGTCAGATTTTCGCGATGACAGAAATAATAACTGGACACGACAACGCTATTCTTACAACGTAAATCGTGACCAAAACAGACACTACCCATATGACAACCGTTAGCAGAGTAGTAATAATTACAGGGAAAGAACACCTCTCCGCAGTAATGACTATGACAGAGACAATCACAGAAAAAGACAATATGGGAACCAGAACTATCACTATCAAGGGAGACAGAACAATTTCATACGCAACAGCCCAGCGCGCAGTTATGACTCAGGGAGAAGTTCTCCACCTCGTGACCGACAAGAAAGAAATTACAAAAACTACCGACATGACGACAGACGGTATAATCTTAACAACAGACCCGAATTCGATCAGAACTGGCGGGATTCAAACAGGGCAGGGCCCTCTCGACAAGCTGAAATTGGAGAGGTTAGATCTCTAAATTCCAATACCAACGCGCGACAAGAAGTACACAGTATACAATGACTCACACCGCTGGCAGGCACAAAACGTACTTATGAAGCTGACGATGCAGCTGCCTTGGCTATTAATTAAGTAGGAAAGGAAGACATTAGGGAAATATTACTCCAGGAACACGACGTAAAACAGAATAACATTGCATATCCAGTAATTCACATTACGGTAAATGCTGTAAAATTTACGGCAATACTTGACTCTGGCAGTTCCATCAGTAATTAGTGAAACAGCCTTTAGCAAATGCTGCAAATCGAACGATTTCCCCACACTTCCGTTATGTAAGATTAAATTACAAGGTGCAATTATTGGAAACAGTGTAGATGTACGCCAACAAACCAACTTAGAATTCTTTTGTCAAACCCGATTTTCTCTATGACCTTTCTTATCGTTCCATTACTGTCAACAGAAATTATATTGAGAGTAGACTTTCTGAATGAATACAAAGCAAACTTAAACTTTCACGATGCTGAAATAAGTTTAGAGAAAGAAGGTAGGTCAACAGCTCGGAAATTTGAAGATTGGCTCTCAAACCATGACGAGTAAATTAATGGGCTTTACCTCCTGTTAGAAAACAGTTCGGAATTTTCGACGGAACTTGACACTAACAATCACTCTGCAAGAATTGACGGGGATGATATCGACGGCGTATTTGATACTAATGAGTTAATTCAGAATAAAATTCAAACAATTGAGAACAGTAATGACACTGATAGGCAGGACCTTTCTGACATTTTACAAGCACATTCCACAGGTTTTTCTCACAAAATAGAACCAGTCAAGGGATTTCAATACCAATTTCGTGTTCGTGAGCATACTAAATTTTGTGTTAGACCATACGTAATTCTGGCACATTATATTAAAACAGAAATACAATCTATGCTTGACAAGGGCATTATTGAGCGTGCAGTCAGCTCATACAACAATCCATTATATGTTGCTGAGAAGAAAAATGGGTCGATAAGGCTTGTCTTAGATTCGAGACATATCAATACTATCATCATTCCTGAAACAGACAGACCGCAAATGTTGGAAGAAGTTCTTCAAAATTTTAATGGTGTAAAAGTGTTGTCTTCTATTGATCTCAGATCCAGCTTTTATTAGATCAAACGTCATCCAGAATGTAGAAAATACACAACTTTTCTTTGTTTCGGCGTTTGTTATCAATTTCGGAAACTTCCTTTTCGTTTGAACATTTATTAGGCAGCATTCATTCGTGGGCTAAATTCCATATTACCTGAGTTCTTAAAATGTCACATCACCTTATGTGTGGACGATATTGTAATAGCAGAAACCTCATGGGAACAACATAATCGCATCCTCAACGGTGTGATACGTATTTTTGCAGAATCTGGAACGACAGTTAATTTGGAAAAGTCTGAATTCGGTAGGTGAAAGGTGAAGTTTTTGGGTCATATTATTTCTTCTGATGGCGTTCTGCCAGATCCTGAAAAGTTAGAAACACTCAGAGCCATTCCAGTTCCATCCATGAAAAAGCAATTCCGCAGTTTTCTAGGTCTCGTAAAAAAATACAGATTCTTGTAACACCAAAACTTCCTTCTCTCACTGAAGAAAGTACTATTTGGAACTGGGACAAACAGGCACAGTTGGAATTCAATTCTTTGAAAGAAGCGCTACTTATCGCGCCAATACTAGCTCATCCAAATCTGTCACAAGATTTCTGCCTTAGCACGGATTCTTCTAAAGTCGGTCTTGGGGCCCATTTATTTCAAGAAGACATAGAAAATGACACTACTGATCAGAAAACCGTTGATTTTGCTAGCCGAGTGCTAACAAAATCTGAAAAATTTATTCCGTTACTGAATTAGAAGCTTTAGCTATCGTTTGGGCATTTAACAAATTTCATTTCTTTCTTTCTGGTAGGCACGTAAAAATAAACAGTGATCATAGTGCATTACAGTTTCTTATGTCTTCAAAATTAAATCATGACACGTTAAAACTTTGGGCATTGTTTCTGCAAGAATTCCACTTCACAATAGTCTACATTCCCAGCACTGTCACGTGCACCAGCAGGGCTTGAGAAAAGAAGCACAGAAGCTAACCCAAAAAAAAAAAAAAAAAAAAAAAAAACTGAGTATTCTTTACATTCAGAAAGTAGCGTTTGAAAACTTTATCACTACATCTTCAAAAGACATTGCTCATGAACAAGATAAAGACCCGATTTGGAAAGACATCACAAGTAAATGGCATGAAAAGACACACACACAGATTCGGCATTATTATCTGGTTAGAAACAACATACTCTTCAAACGCTGCATTGTTGATGACAAGCTATGGGTACTTTGTATTCCTGATGATTTTGTTAATAAGCTCATTTGGTACATTCATTTCAGCTACGCACATTTTGGTCCACGAAAATGTTGTCATATTCTTCGGGTGACTTGTTATTTTAACAATATGAAAAGGAGAATTCGAAGAGTCTTGTCTATTTGTTAACTTTGTCAAAAGGCTAAACCATCTACTATCTCACATCGTGCTTCATTGTTTGCTATCATTCCTTCAAAATTAAAAGAATTTGCTGCTGTTGATCTCTTGGGATCCTTTTTCAGAACATCGACTGGATTTTTGTACGTTCTAGTCGCTGTTGAACTTACTTAAAAATTTGTTTCTTTCACACCGTTACATAAAGCCACTGGACGGGATGTATCCAATGCCTTTGTTAAAAATGTCTTACATGAAGTTGGACATGTTAGTAAAATAATTTCAGATAGTGGACCACAATTCAGATCTGCTGCTTGCTCACGCATGCTTCAGAATCATAATATAAAACCTGTTTTTATTTCATTGTAACCCATATGAACGGATTATGAAAGAAATCAATAAGCTTTGCAGACTTTATTGTCACAGAAATCATCAGTATTGGGACTGATATTTACACTTATTTCAAAACGTGCTGGATGAAATGTCTCATTACTCCACTGCTTTATAACTATCCTTGTACTGAAGAATGAAGAACCACCGAACATAATCAGAGAGCTTGTACCTTTTCCGAATACAGTTACACTTAGACACAAAGATATAACTGATTTGGCTATTTAAAATATAAATTCTGCTGTAGACAAAAGGAGAAAACTAAACAGTAAAGCAAATGCAAAGAAACTATGTATTGATAGTTTTCATTAAAGCTCATTCATTATCACATAAGAAGAAACGCTTGAGTCACAAATTCTTTCTGATTTACAATGGACCTTACAGAATCCAACGTATACCACATGATAACTGCCTTGAAGTTGAAACTCTGCATACTTGGAAGAGTAAAGGATTGCACCACATTTCACATGTAAAACTGTTTATTGAGAGATAATCTGCTTTTTAACTTAGTCTCTGCCATAAAATTTTTCACTTCACGTTACTAGTACGCTTTGTCAAACTTAGAAACTGTCAACATGCAACAATGTTTTGAAGTCAACTATCCAGGCAAGAACCTAGGGAACATATTTAGACAGTAATTACGAACGCATTTTTTTAGTGAACAGATGACACAGTGTTATTGTGTGTACATTCTTACTTGATCGTTGCACGATTACATAACGACTATAAGGCTTACATACTTAGAACACATACTGATACTGCGAATGAGATTTTGATGCAACATTTAGGTTTACTTGAAAATACATTCTAGATTTAAATTACTTTTTGAGAGATACCAGATGACACAGTGGTTAGTTTATTTCACAGCTACACAATTATATCATGATGCTACTAATGAGTGACACAATTTATAATGTTGCTTTGCGTTGCATCTGTTTTATATCTACACAGTTTTTCTAAATTCTTCCGGAAAGTAAAATATGTTTTGGTAGTAACTTTTGTGGTATAAGTACAATGACACAGCCTTTTCTGTAGCACAACAATACGTTACAGTATAGTACTTTCTTGATGATGGTAATGTACATAATAACTATGATATCTATATGCATAGCATTTCACTTTTGTTTATTACAAGGTGACTACATTGGCTTCTACAGAACTTTGCTTACGGATAATTACGACACTTGGCACATTTTTGCCGTTAAGTAATGACAGAGATTATCGTACAACAAGACGCACAGTTTAGCGCTACAGGACATGTATTTGAGTGACTAATTTTGTACTTATAACATTTATTTTTAAAGATTTTTGAGATACAAAGAAGGATTTCCATGATACATTTCATTCTATTGCTGTAATCTGTAACACCTGAGGGTATAATTACATTAATCCTTAGGGGGTACACGCCTACTTTGTGTACTAAGCATGTGGCAAGTGCTAGGAGTCCTAACTAATATGGTATTTGCTTATACAACTTTACACATCGGTACCATATTTCTCTAACACAGAATTACACAGCTATCTGATCATTTAACTGAGAGAGATAAACATTTTTTTTACTACGTCAGTGACACATGTTTACGCAATTACACAGTTGGATAACTTCACACTTATGAAATTGTAATTTGTCTGTACTTTGTAAACTCTTCATATTTTTTCGGAACCATTGTGATACTAAGAGAGCTTTGAATGATGTATTTGGTATGGGATCATGGTTTTTGAATTACGTTTGAGGTAGATAACACTATTAAAATGAGCAAAGAATTTTTTTACATTTTGAAATTATTGAAAGAAGCTGTGATGATGATGTTATCATGATGACGATGTGTATTATGCTGTTGAAGTATGTTTATGATCAATAAGGTGATTCTATATGAGGAATCTGATTATGCTATGTATTTATTATGATGAAATATTGAAGAAGCGTCGACGAATATGTATATGTGGAATAAGATAAGGAATAATTAGTGGTTAGGGACTCTGATTTGTTAGAAAGGATGTTGGAAACCAAGAATCGTACTTTAAGAGTTATGAAATGTGTGTACATGCGTGAATGTATCACAACACTGCTATTGATGAGATTTCGTTTCTACACATTTCTACTGTAATTTCTCGACCTGTGAAATTTTATTTTTATCAAACTGTCACTGTAGCGTAAAGTGCTGTTGTAAATATGTCGCTAAAGAAATTAAATGACCTTGACTTACTGCGCTGTTGGCACCCAGCTGTGCGACAGCCGCCTGGAAAAAAAATCCAATAGTATGTAACTTTCAGAGGAACAGGTGGAGAAAAACGATGCCATTAACCTCTATATTGACATTCCTTTGTTGTAAGCATCGCAAATACGACACACTCTTACTTGAAAACATATGATTACAGTTTGAGCTTGTACTTTCTGATATTTAGTGAAATGCCTAACGAAATGATGAGAAACATCTTATGACTAATGTCTTTCTAGTTGAAACATATTTTACTGCCTTGTGAAATGCTATATGGCTAGTGAATAACGTTTCATGCATTGCTTTATGTATATATTTGCCTATTTTGTTTAATATATAGCTTCTAGTTGCACTGCAGCATTGGTTAAAATAAAATTTAATAGATGTACTAAAATCACTATTTTATGCCTACAGATTCATTAAATAATAATTTTATGATCTACTTTGTTACAAAAAAGAGGGAGCACAAATATGAATTTGCCATCACAGGAATTGCATACGAAATTTTTCAACAATTTGGCAACATTTTTGGTAGAGTAAGTTATTGTGATGCAACACTCTAGTGTTAAGATCTGACATAGGTATTAGACATTTCCTATCTTTACTTTCACATTATTTCTGCTTGAGCTTTATCATATATGTGTATAAGTTACTGCATTTGTCGCTGCTATTTGCCAGGTATAGTTCTACTGAATTTTACATTGTATTAAGCCAGTTTTACTACTGATTTATTTTTCTTTTTGCTGCACATTGGCTTATATTTGTTGTAATGTTGCATTTGCATCGCTAATTTATATTTGTTGGTGCTTGCTTTGCCAATTTGCATTTTTTTGTCAATGCTGTTTGTCTTAATTGTTTTGTGCTGCTCCATTTGCCTCATCCCTTAGTATATATATCTGAGCTGAGTAGATTTAAGTTAGTTTAAGAGAGGGTAGGCTGTATAAGAGAATGAGTATGATGAATTGGAAGAAATGCACTGAGAAGCTATAAGAAAAAAAGTTTGGCAAAAAAAGGAGTGTATAACGAAGAATAATTATTTTGAAAGAGGATATGAACAAAACGGTAGGGTTTAGGGACAACAGGTATAGACAGGACTTTTTGGGAATAATGATGAACTAAGGGAGATGTCCAAGAAGTGAAGAACGTTATGTTTGCAAATCAAATACGATAAATACTGCAGTACCAAATGTCATATTGAAAACAAACCTTGTCCTTTCCTTTTGTGTTATTCCGCTATGGTGTTTGTGTTCTTCCTACCTTTATGTGTTTATCTGATAAGAGTTATGTCGTAGAATTTTTCTAATACTAAGGTACATTCACTGTGATGAGGTATACTGTTATCCTCAAATATAATTTGCATTAATAATATGATATTTACTTTGTAAAGATGATTAGACATTATTTATTCTGTTCTGTTTTAATGCTCATGTGTGAAGTTAATGTTTCGAAAGCTCTTCTCATTTTTTTTATTTGTTTACTTATAATTCCTGTAACACTGATGTATATGTTTATTTCTATTCTACTACAAATGTAATCAGTATTATTATGTTCTTTAATTATGTATTTTGTACCTTTGTAATTGTATTCTCATGTCGTAATTTGTAATTGTATAGACAGCAGTTCTTCAGATTAAGTATTTTCATTTCACTACACTCATTTCTGTTAGTCATAGTATATGCACAATATGTGAAAAAAGGGACTGTTAACGCTTGCACATCTGCTGATAATTCAGCAAGTGACTGGTTAGCAGCACTGATGGTTCTAAGGACATTCCAAAAAGTTTGTGAGTGCACAAGTGGTGGTTTATGGACTTGCTATGTTGTCCAAAAGACTCTTCGATGGTGATTGAGCACCCACACAGGCGCAACAGATGGCTGTTGGCCATCTCTACAAGGACTACAGTTGGTCTGTACCTTTGGTGGCCCACCAATACCATAATCTCTACCAGGACTACAGTGGGTCTGCTCTATGATGACCTACCTACCAATATTCTTCAAACCTTCGACAGATCCTTCAGTGCCTTTGTTCTGTTGTGGCCCATTACCTGTCTGCAAGTCAAAAGTTAGCAGTGTCTTTCCGTTGGAAGGACAAGATTACTTCCTCAAGGCTGCATGGAAATTCACTACTTCTGTGTGCATTTTCTTTTGCTGATCAGACTTTGTGCAATGTAATTACTACTGTGATGAATGATCAGGACTGTCTTTATGAGAACAATTTTTTCTTTTGACCAACAGTGTCCCAATAAGTGTGTGCATTTCATATCATTGTTACTGTAATTATAAAAAAAATTTCAAATTAGTATTGGGCACTACCCAAAACAATTTGTAAAATTTGTTGTGGGGAGCATGGGGGCTATATAAGCAGGCTGTTCAGGTTTTTATGTTGGTAACGCCACGTAGCGCTCTGTATGAAAATAACTGACTGTGGCGTGTGCAGTCTGTCGCTGGTTGGCATTGTTGGAATATTCGCTATTGTAGGGTCGGGCAGTTGGATGTGAACAGCGCGTAGCGTTGCGCAGTAGGAGGTGAGCCGTCAGCAGTGGTGGATGTGGGTGGAGAGATGGCAGAGTTTTGAGAGCGGACAATCTGGATGTGAGTCCGTCAGGAAAAGGAAATTTGTACGACTGGACGTCATGAACTGATATATATATTACGACTTTTGAACACTATTAAGGTAAATACATTGTTTGTTCTCTATCAAAATCTTTCATTTGCTAACTATGCCTATTAGTAGTTAGTGCCTTCAGTAGTCAGAATCTTTCATTTAGCTGGCAGTATTGGCGCTCGCTGTATTGCAGTAGTTCGAGTAACGAAGATTTTTGTGAGGTAAGTGATTCATGAAAGGTATAGGTTATTGTTAGTCACGGCCATTCTTTTGTAGGGATTACTAAAAGTCAGATTGCGTTGCGTTTAAAAAAATATTGCGTGTCAGTTTAGTAATGATCAGAATAAGTAAAGAGAGAAATGTCTGGGTACGTTCAGTTTTACTCAGCTGTTTGAAAATCAAATAAACTAAAAGGTTTATTAGCATAGTCATTTACAATTTTTCTAAGGGGACGTTACAGCATTTATACGATGTCAGGAGGGAGAGCTATTGAAGAACACGTTGTTGAAAGAAGGAGAGAGAGACTAAGAAGTTTAGGCGCGTCTTGTACTTGAAGAGCAGGCGAATGAGAATACTGTGGTTTTGTTAAGTGAGTCAGGACCTGACTTATGTGTAATGTGTATAACTTTGTGGAATGGATTAAAAGACTGGAGGGAAGCAATAGTTATGGGAATACATTTACAAGGAATAGTGGAAAATCAAAGCAAAATGGTGGAGGAAGTAGCTAGGGTGAGGTTTCCTGTAGACAGTACGAGCGTATAAGGTTTCTGCATTCTACGTATGTGGTATCAGATATCGGTGTACAGATATTGTTGTGACCGGACTGGTTGAGAAAATGCCAAGCCAACGTAATATTGAGCAGTTAAGAAATGATGAGCTACTAAAGCGTTAAATTCACAGCGAGAAAAAATGGTTGAGACTTTCGTACCCTTTTGTTGGCATATTTCCTGTTGTCTTCTGCCTGAAGGTCATGGGCCGATGTTTATTATTCGATTTTTTGACGTATCGCCAGTACGTGTGGCTGGCATTATCAAAGCTTTACCCTCCATTGTTAGTGGCGGATACTGGACTAAGGCACCCTCAAGAATCAGTTCTCTAGCCAACTGCTGGAACCAACTTTAAGATAAGACGCTGAAAACAATGTCACATGGATCCCTGCATCTGGCACCAGTTTTAATCGCGTAAGTTTCCGACCCTACAGCCAACAAGTTGACATCTCCTACTCATACAAAGGCACGACCAGGAGACTTAAGACTACTAACTTTATTCTCAAAGTTATTTTTCTGGAGCGCTCTTCCAATACGTCTCCTGAGGCACCTGATCTATAGTAGCATCCGATTACAATGTTTGACCCAGGTTTGTTGCATGCCTTATGTAGGTTATTTCAGATTCTTTTTATGTTATAAACCCACTAGATACTGTAGAATTCTTTACGACAGTAAAACGTGGCCCCTACTGGCGGAAGCTTATGTACATGGCGAACATTAGTATACATTGAGTATTATCTATCTTTCATGCTGAAAGTTGACCATTTACATACAGTTTATATAAGCTACGAGGTTATTGGTTTTTACTGTTCAAATTTTTTTCTACGGTCTGCTTCAAAATGAAATTTTCACTCTGCAGGGGAACGTGTGCACATATGAGGCAAAGATCCCGAGTTCGAGTCTTGATCCGGCACACTGTTTTAATCTGACACAACGTTTCGTATCAACACACACTCTATTGCAGAGTGAAAATTTAATGCTGGAAATATCCTAAGGCTGTGGCTAATCGATGTCTCCACAGTATCTTTCTCAAATGGTTGAAATGGCTCTGAGCACAATAGGACTTAACATCTCAGTCATCAGTCCCCTAGAACTTAGAACCACTGAAACCACTGTAACCTATGGACAGCACACACATCCATGCCCGAGGCAGGATTCGAACCTGCAACCGCAGCAGTCGCGCGGCTCCGGACTGAAGCGCCTGGAACCACTCGGACACCGCGGCCGGCAGTATCCTTTCTTCCAGGAGTGCTAGTCCTGCAAGCTGCACAAAGTGAAGTTTGGAGGGTAGGAGAAGTACTGGCGAAAGTAAAACTTTGAAGACAGATCCTGAATTGTGGTTAGGTAGTTCAAACGGTAGGGCACTTGCCCACGAAAGGCAAAGGCTTCGCTTTCGAGTCTCGGTCCGGCACATAGTTTTAATCTGCCAGGGAGTTTCATTCTTCTTGATCTTGTACTTCAAAGTTTGGACAACCTGCCTGATCTGTCTTCACAGCGCTTTTTTCCATCTTCTTTGTCTTGTCACGTACGTACTTCTTCTGAGCACACAGAATGGAGCTGCATTTTGGAACCCTAATATTCTCCGCCCATTCTACGTACTGCACCTTTCTATGTATCTATTTCTGTAACCTGGTGTTGATAACTTCTTTCAGTTCCTGTCTAACATTTTCATTCCTAAATCCATCTTCCTGTATTTCCCGTCTACAACCATTGTGTTCTGCGTTAAGAACCGGGTTGCACAACAAAAAGCAAAGTAAGAACTGGCAAAATATTCATTTCTTTTTCCTGGTCTTGTTTTTTGTCTTTAGTTTCACATACGGTTCTATAGTTCTTGGAATTTCATAAAAAATTTTATCAGTGTCTCTGTACTTACTAATTCCATGTCTTACATAATTGAAGGAAGAGATTACATTTTTACTATCAACATTTATTTAACTTTGTAGACCGAGTGATTCAGCTGTTCCGATCGATGTCGGTTTATGCAACCAGCAATGTTATATGTGACGCTCAGAAACCACGAGCAAGATTTTCATATTCTCTCACTAGCTACGAGCGAACTACACACATGAAAAAAAGATTTTCATTACGTCGGTTCTGAGAGTTCCTGAGCCTGTACAGAAAATTGGAGTAGAGGGACAACATAAACATCATTTTCGCCCTTTTTATTGCTCATGAAAACCACACATTGCACATTGTACCAACATAAAGGGAGACCTTCAGAGGTGGTGGTCCAAATTGCTGTACACCTTGGTACCTCTAATACCCAGTAGCACATCCTCTAGCATTGATGCAAGCCTGTATTCGTCGTGGCGTACTATCCACAAGTTCATCAAGGCACTGTTGGTCCAGATTGTCTCACTCATCAACGGCGATTCGGCATAGATCCTTCAGAGTGGCTGGTGGGTCAGGTGGTCCATAAGCAGCCCTATTCAATGTATCCCAGGCATGTTCGATGGGGTTCATGTCTGGAGAACATGCTGGCCACTCTAGTAGAGCGATATAATTATCCAGAAGGAAGACACTCACAAGATGTGCACGATGAGGGCGCATATTGTCGTCCATGAAGACGAATGCCTTGTTAATATGCTGCCGATATGGTTGCACTATCGGTCGGAGGATGGCAGTCACGTATCGCACAGCCGTTATGGCTCCTTCATGACCACCGGCGGCGTACGTCGGCCCCACGTAATGCCACTCCTAATCAGCAGCGAACCTCCACATTGCGGCACTCGACGGACAGTGTGTCTAAGGCGTTCAGCCTGACCAGGTTGCCTCCAAACACGTCTCCGACGAATGCCTAGTTGAAGGCACATGCGAAACTCACCGGTGAAGAGAACATGAGCCCAATCCTGAGCGGTCCTTTCGGCATGTTGTTGGGCCCATCTGTACCACGCTGCATGGTGTCGTGGTTGCAAAGATGAACCTCGCCATGGATGTCGGGAGTGAAGGTGTGCATCATGCAGCCTATTGCGGACAGTTTGAGTCGTAACACGTCCTGTGACTGCACGAAAAGCATTATTCAAAATGGTGGCGTTGCTGTCAGGGTTCCTCCGAGTCATAATCCGTAGGTAGCGGTCATTCACTGCAGTAGTAGCCCTTGGACGGCCTGAGCGAGGCATGTCATTGACAGTTCCTGTTTCTCTGTATCTCCTCCATATCGGAACAATATCGCTTTGGTTCACTCCGAGACGCCTGGGCACTTCCCTTGTTGAGAGTCCTTCCTGGCACAAAGTAACAATGCGTTCGCAATCGAACTGCGGTATTGACTGTCTAGGTATGGTTGAACTACAGACAACACGAGCTGCGTACCTCCTTCCTGATGGAATGACTGGAATTGATCGGCTGTTGGACCCCCTCCATCTAATAGGCGCTGTCATGCATGGTTATTTACTGGCTGGGTTTAGTGACATCTATGAACTGTCAAAGGGACTGTGTCTGTGATACAATATCCACAGTCAACGTCTATCTTCAGGAGTTCTGGGAACCGGGGTGTATTAGTCCTACAGAAAACAATAAACAGAATATTTTTGTAGATGTCCGCAGCTCGTGGTCGTGCGGTAGCGTTCTCGCTTCCCGCGCCCGGGTTCCCGGGTTCGATTCCCGGCGGGGTCAGGGATTTTCTCTGCCTCGTGATGACTGGATGTTTTGTGATGTCCTTAGGTTAATTAGGTTTAAGTAGTTCTAAGTTCTTGGGGACTGATGACCATAAATGTTAAGTCCCATAGTGCTCAGAGCCATTTGAACCATTTTTGTAGAAAATTTTGTGTAGTTATATTTTGCACTGGGATACCTTTTCGCTGGAAGAAGAGGTATTCAAGAAAAACGTACAGAACTGACATTCAACAGCACCTCGGCCGCCACATTCATCCCTCACCAGTCAAAATTTCTAGTATGTTGTTCGTCGCATCTCTCCTGCCACTGCACAGACATTTCCGACTACACGAAATATTCCTTATATTCGACGTTACTTGGATCTCAATTTATTGGACTATTGGCCAACCAGCACAATCGGCTACTTCGTTAATATTATTAATTTCAACGGGCCCGTGAGGGTTATGAAAGAAAATGATTTTTGTAAGCGTTAGCCAAAACTGATTATATCCAACTTAACCATCACAAGCATGGCAGTTTCGTACTCAGAAGACCTGACGAATACAACGGCGTAATTTTTTATTTCATGCTGTTAAAATTCACAAAACTTCTTAGGTAAAATTTACACAAATGTCAGTTTTACACTTTTTAAGTGATCGACCAAGCCGGTGGCGTAATAAGGCCAGTCAATTTGGGAAATGGTGGGTGGAGTCGCAAATGTTTGTACAGTGGTAGGAGGGGGTGCCAATATCAATAAACTAGAGTGTTGGAGTGGGGTGCATTTGAAAGTCACTTTCGTACAGTTTTCTTGGATAACTCGCCAACTACGGTCTACAGCGAAAACTTGTTGTTGTTGTTGTGGTCTTCAGTCCTGAGACTGGTTTGATGCAGCTCTCCATGCTACTCTATCCTGTGCAAGCTTTTTCATCTCCCAGTACCTACTGCAACCTACATCCTTCTGAATCTGCTTAGTGTATTCATCTCTTGGTCTCCCTCTACGATTTTTACCCTCCACGCTGCCCTCCAATACTAAATCGGTGATCCCTTGATGCCTCAGAACACGTCCTACCAACCGATCCCTTCTTCTGGTCAAGTTGCGCCACAAACTTCTCTTCTCCCCAATCCTATTCAATACTTCCTCATTAGTTATGTGATCTACCCATCTAATCTTCAGCATTCTTCTGTAGCACCACATTTCGAAAGCTTCTATTCTCTTCTTGTCCAAACTATTTATCGTCCATGTTTCACTTCCATACATGGCTACACTCCATACAAATACTTTCAGAAATGACTTCCTGACACTTAAATCAATACTGGATGTTAACAAATGCCTCATTTCCTAATCTAATTCCCTCAGCATCACCCAACTTAATTAGACTACATTCCATTATCCTTGTTTTGCTTTTGTTGATGTTCATCTTATATCCTCCTTTCAAGACACTGTCCATTCCATTCAACCGCTCTTCCAAGTCCTTTGCTGTCTCTGACAGAATTACAATGTCATCGACGAACCTCAAAGTTTTTATTTCTTCTCCATGAATTTTAATACCTACTCCGAATTTTTCTTTTGTTTCCTTTACTGCTTGCTCAATATACAGATTGAACAACATCGGGGAGAGGCTACAACCCTGTCTCACTCCCTTCCCAACCACTGCTTCCCTTTCGTGTCCCTCGACTCTTATAACTGCCATCTGGTTTCTGTACAAATTGTAAATAGCCTTTCGCTCCCTGTATTTTACCCCTGCCACCTTTAGAATTTGAAAGAGAGTATTCCAGTCAACATTGTCAAAAGCTTTCTCTAAGTCTACAAATGCTAGAAACGTAGGTTTGCCTTTCCTTAATCTTTCTTCTAAGATAAGTCGTAAGGTCAGTATTGCCTCACGTGTTCCAGTGTTTCTACGGAATCCAAACTGATCTTCCCCGAGGTTGGCTTCTACCAGATTTTCCATTCGTCTGTAAAGAATTCGTGTTAGTATTTTGCAGCTGTGACTTATTAAGCTGATAGTTCGGTAATTTTCACATCTGTCAACACCTGCTTTCTTTGGGATTGGAATTATTATATTCTTCTTGAAGTCTGAGGGTATTTCGCCTGTCTCATACATCTTCCTCACCAGATGGTAGAGTTTTGTCAGGACTGGCTCTCCCACGGCCGTCAGTAGTTCCAATGGAATATTGTCTACTCCGGGGTCTTTGTTTCGACTCAGGTCTTTCAGTGCTCTGTCAAACTCTTCACGCAGTTTCATATCTCCCATTTCATCTTCATCTACATCCTCTTCCATTTCCATAATATTGTCCTCAAGTACATCGCCCTTGTATAGACCCTCTATATACTCCTTCCACCTTTCTGCTTTCCCTTCTTTGCTTAGAACTGGGTTTCCATCTGAGCTCTTGATATTCATACAAGTCGTTCTCTTATCTCCAAAGGTGTCTTTAATTTTCCTGTAGGCGGTATCTATCTTACCCCTAGTGAGATAGGCCTCTACATCCTTACATTTGTCCTCTAGCCATCCCTGCTTAGCCATTTTGCACTTCCTGTCGATCTCATTTTTGAGACGTTTGTATTCCTTTTTGCCTGTTTCACTTACTGCATTTTTATATTTTCTCCTTTCATCAATTAAATTCAATATTTCTTCTTGTATCAGTACAAAATCTACTAATGCATGCTTTCGCGGCGATATCCGTTAGTAAAACATTCTCGAGTTTCAAGCTGCGTCATGTGGTTTACTGCCCATGAGCTTTCGGCAGAGATTTCCTATGCCATTGTCAGGTGGTTGACTGTCGTGTGGTTGTCATTGCCATGCTTATACATCTGCGCCGTCGCTCTTGACGTAGCTCGTGACGTCACTAGTTCTCGGTGGCGCACCAAATATGGTAATGTTTTGGCCCCGCGCCCGCCGGGCCCGCTTCAACTCCGTCGACGCAGGTGCCATCTCAGCACTTAAGAAGGGACTTAACTTTGCTCCTTCGCCAGGATCTATCCCCTTCGCTGACATATTGAGTGGTGTTGAACAAGCGGTTCGTAAGTTTCCAAGTGATATGGCTGAGGAATTTCGTAGAGAAACGAGCCGTATTCTTTTAAAATCCAAACCACCAGCTTCAAACATGACTAGAGCTGAACGCAGTCGCCTCCGTGCTCTACAGAATGACCGTCTCACCGTCGTCCTACCAGCTGACAAGGGCAACGCTGCCGTCTTAATGGAACGAGCCGACTATGACGCAAAAATGAGACGGATGTTGGAGGGAGACACATACTAAAAATTACCTCGGGACCCAACATCCAGAATAGTGAGGAAGACGTCAGAATTTCTCAAAAGGTCATCGCTGGAAGTGAATACTATTAAGAACCTCCTCCTCAAGGCACCATGACCGCCCACGTTCTATGGTCTGCCGAAAGTGCATAAGAAGGACACACCGTTTAGGCCAATAGTGAGTACCATCGGACCGCCGACCTATAAACTTGCTAAACATCTGGCCAGCCTACTCTTTACGCATGTTCGACACTGTGGACACCACATAAAGAATACGGGAATACGGCGGACTTCATCAATCGTATTAAAGGTTTGCGACTTGCTGAATGGGACATTATGGTTAGCTTCGATGTTGTTTCTTTATTCACATGTGTCCCCATCACAGACTCTATTGACTTGCTGTCCCAGCTCTTTGACGACATCATCGTGGATTTATTTAAGCATACTCTGACGTCATCATATTTCTTACATGATGGAGAATATTTTAACCAAACTGACGGCGTGACGATGGGAAGTCCATTAGCTCCATTAGTAGCCAACCTCTTTATGGAGCACTTCGAAGACATCGCCTTGGACACGGATCCTGCAAAGTCGAGTTGTTTTTATCAATACGTCGACGATACCTTAGTCATTTGGCCACATGAGCAAGATCAGTTAGAAGAGTTCCTGGAGCACCTCAACAGCATCCACGACCACATCAACTTCACAATGGAAGTAAAGAAGGAGGGTTCCCTGCCGTTTTTGGACGTGCTTGTCCACAGTAAGCCCAATGGGTCTCTGGTCATAGCGTTTACCGCAAGCCCACCCACACGGACGGGTTTCTGCACGCCACCAGCTTCCATCACCCAGCCCAGAAACAGAGGACCTTAGTACATCGAGCAAAAACCGTCTCAGACGCTGAAAATCTAGCGAGAGAATCGAGCCACTTACGCAAAGTTTTTAAGGAAATCGGTCACAACAACAAACAGATCTCACAAGCAGTGTCATCCAAGCCTCAAAGGAAGACGAGCTCTGAAGAAGACACGAAGCAAGTTGCATTCTTAGCGTTTCGTGGTTCGACAACAGGGAAGATTAGTCGGCTCCTGAAGCGACATAAAATAGACACAATCTTCAGGCCTCCGGCAAAGATCCGGCAACCAATGGAATCTGTGAAAGACGATGTAGACCTCAGAATGCCAGGAATTTACAAGATACCAAGTGGGTGTGGGCAGTTCTATGTCGGCCAGACTGTTCGCACTTTTGAACAGCGCCGCATAGAACATGAAAGGTGTTACCGTCTGCGCTACCCCGAAAAGTCAGCTGTAGCAGAACATGCTCTGGAAAACGGACACGGAATTGCATTCGATGAGACATCTACACTCCTGGAAATTGAAATAAGAACACCGTGAATTCATTGTCCCAGGAAGGGGAAACTTTATTGACACATTCCTGGGGTCAGATACATCACATGATCACACTGACAGAACCACAGGCACATAGACACAGGCAACAGAGCATGCACAATGTCGGCACTAGTACAGTGTATATCCACCTTTCGCAGCAATGCAGGCTGCTATTCTCCCATGGAGACGATCGTAGAGATGCTGGATGTAGTCCTGTGGAACGGCTTGCCATGCCATTTCCACCTGGCGCCTCAGTTGGACCAGCGTTCGTGCTGGACGTGCAGACCGCGTGAGATGACGCTTCATCCAGTCCCAAACATGCTCAATGGGGGACAGATCCGGAGATCTTGCTGGCCAGGGTAGTTGACTTACACCTTCTAGAGCACGTTGGGTGGCACGGGATACATGCGGACGTGCATTGTCCTGTTGGAACAGCAAGTTCCCTGGCCGGTCTAGGAATGGTAGAACGATGGGTTCGATGACGGTTTGGATGTACCGTGCACTATTCAGTGTCCCCTCGACGATCACCAGTGGTGTACGGCCAGTGTAGGAGATCGCTCCCCACACCATGATGCCGGGTGTTGGCCCTGTGTGCCTCGGTCGTATGCAGTCCTGATTGTGGCGCTCACCTGCACGGCGCCAAACACGCATACGACCATCATTGGCACCAAGGCAGAAGCGACTCTCATCGCTGAAGACGACACGTCTCCATTCGTCCCTCCATTCACGCCTGTCGCGACACCACTGGAGGCGGGCTGCACGATGTTGGGGCGTGAGCGGAAGACGGCCTAACGGTGTGCGGGACCGTAGCCCAGCTTCATGGAGACGGTTGAGAATGGTCCTCGCCGATACCCCAGGAGCAACAGTGTCCCTAATTTGCTGGGAAGTGGCGGTGCGGTCCCCTACGGCACTGCGTAGGATCCTACGGTCTTGGCGCGCATCCGTGCGTCGCTGCGGTCCGGTCCCAGGTCGACGGGCACGTGCACCTTCCGCCGACCACTGGCTACAACATCGATGTACTGTGGAGACCTCACGCCCCACGTGTTGAGCAATTCGGCGCTACGTCCACCCGGCATCCCGCATGCTCACTATACGCCCTCGCTCAAGGTCCGTCAACTGCACATACGGTTCACGTCCACGCTGTCGCGGCATGCTACCAGTGTTAAAGACTGCGATGGAGCTCCGTATGCCACGGCAAACTGGCTGACACTGACGGCGGCGGTGCACAAATGCTGCGCAGCTAGCGCCATTCGACGGCCAACACCGCGGTTCCTGGTGTGTCCGCTGTGCCGTGCGTGTAATCATTGTTGTACAGCCCTCTCGCAGTGTCCGGAGCAAGTATGGTGGGTCTGACACACCGCTGTCAATGTGTTCTTTTTTCCATTTCCAGGAGTGTATTATTAGACGCACTAATGGCTTCTGCGATAGCGTGATAAATGAGGCCATAGAGATTACAATTTCTGTAAATACCTTCGATTGCAGCTGAGTACAGCGTGGGACCCGGTGTTGAGGGAGTTGAAGCGGGCCCGGCGGTCGCGCGGCCGAAACATTACCATATATGGTGTGGGATAGGATACCAGAGACGTCACGAGTGACGTCAAGAGTGACAGCGCGGCTATATAAGCACGGCAATGACAACCACACGACCGTCATCCACTTTACAATGGCAGAGGAAATCTCTGCCGAAAGCTCGTGGGCAGTAAACCACTTGACGCGCCTAGAAACCCTTAGGATGTTTTCGTACAAAATGTAACTAAATAAAATTTCCTACGAAAAGGTCTTGTTCATTTTTTCTATACGACCGATAGTTTTCAGGCTAGAAAAAATGAGAGTCTCGTACACGTCGGTGACGGCGCCAACAACGTGCTGACATGAGGAAAGTTTCCAACCGATTTCTCATACACAAACAGCAGTTGACAGCGTTGCCTGGTGGATCGTTGTTGTGATGCCTCGTGTAAGGAGGGGAAATGCGTACCATCACGTTTCTGACTTTGATAAACGTCGGATTGTAGCTTATCGCGATTGTGGTTTATCGTATCGCGACATTGCAGCTCCCGTTGGTCGAGATCCAATGACTTTTAGCAGAATATGGAATCGGTGGGTTCAGGAAGGTAATACGGAACGCTGTGCTGGATCCCAACAGACTCGTATCATTAGCAGCCGAGATGACAGGCATCTTATCCGCATGGCTGTAACGGATCGTGCAGCCACGTCGCGAAACCCGAGTCAACAGATGGGGACGTTTGCAAGACAACAACCATCCGCACAAACAGTTCGACGACGTTTGCAGCAGCATGGACTATCAGCTCGGAGACCATGGCTGCGGTTACCCTTGATGCTGCATCACAGAGAGGAGCGCCTGCGATGGTGTACTCAACGACGAATCTGGGTGCACGAATGGCAAAACGTCATTTTTTCGGATGAATCCAGGTTCTGTTTGCAGCATCACGATGGTCGCATCCGTGTTTGGCGACATCGGAGTGAATGCACATTGGAAGCGTGTATTCGTCATCTCCATACTGGCGTATCACCCGGTGTAATGGTATGGGGTGCCACTGGTTGCACGTCTCGGTCACCTCTTGTTCGCATTGACGGCACTGTGAACAGTGGACGTTACATTTCAGATGTGTTACGAGCCGTGGCTCTACCCTTCATTCGATCCCTGCGAAACCCTACATTTCAGCAGGATAATGCACGATCGCATGTTGCAGGTCCTGTAAGGGCCTTTCTGGATACAGAAAATGTTCGACTGTTGCCTTGGCCAGCACATTCTCCAGATCTCTCACCAATTGAAAACGTCTGGTCAATGCTGGCCGAGCAACTGGCTCGTCACAATACGCCAGTCACTACCCTCGATGAACTGTGGTATCGTGTTGAAGCTGCTTGGGCAGCTGTACCTGTACACGCCATCCAAGCTCTGTTTGACTCAATGCCCAGGCGTATCAAGACCGTTATTACAGCCAGAGGTGGTTGTTCTGAGTACTGATTTCTCAGGATCTATGCACCCAAATTGCGTGAAAATGTAATCACATGTCAGTTCTAGTATAATATAATTGTCCAATGAATACCCATTTATCATCTGCATTTCTTCTTGGTGTAGCAATTTTAATGGCCAGTGGTGTATGACACTGCAGTTTGCATAAAATGACATCGGTGGGGGCAGCTGAATCACCCTGCATACTGAAGTACACAACTAAGAAAAAATAAAAATAAAAAAAGAACTTCCCATTGCGCTCTCAACTACAGGTAGTACTCGCGAGCAGGTTCCCGTTTGCTTCTAATGCTGCACATTCATTACTGTTTTACACGAGGGCTGACAGCAGCAGCTGTCAGAACCGCTGCGAGGTGCTACTCGCGAGTGATTACATCTGAAGTTGTGTGTCAATATGTGCTGAGTTTCGCAACTCGGGACAAAACGCTCAGGCCTGCCACAGTGCCTGGCAGTCTGTGACGACAGACGCTGGAAGGGAAACTGGAGCTGCTGCGCTCAACAAAGCATCACACGGCTGCCCGTGTCAACAGCGGTTCCGGGAAGCAGAGAGAGAGAGAGAGAGAGAGAGAGAGAGAGAGGTGGCCAAGTTGTCTACAGTGTGCAGACAATGGTCCGGCAGCAGGCAAGGCGGGCGATTTGACTGCCGCTGGCGGAACTCCGGAACCCATGGAGTTCGTAGAGTAGAGCCAAAGACCTTGTAAAAAATAACTAGACTCACTGATGGCGCTGCAGTCGCGGGATAATTTGAACCTTCCGCGGGACGGCATTATAGTGGTTGTAGTCTGATGTGTTGTCTAGTATTGTTGTTTATGAAGACCCTGATTCAACGTTGTATATTTGTTGGGGCGTACGTACAGTATTTGTTACTCGTAATTCTACTGTATGTACGTTCCAATCAAAAGAAGTACAATGGTGAAGAGTTGTGCAGCGATTAATTGTACAATTAAATTCGAGAAAGGAACGAATATTACATTTCACAGGTATATGAATATTTTAAGTTGTTTTGTATGTCAGTGCACTTGCTTAATAAATGTTTTTGTAACACGGTATTAGCATAACGGCTGTGCATCTATTTGCAGCCGGCCGCGGTGATCGTGCGGTTCTAGCGCTGCAGTCCGGAACCGCGGGACTGCTACGGTCGCAGGTTCGAATCCTGCCTTGGGCATGGATGTGTGTGATGTCCTTAGATTAGGTAGGTTTAAGTAGTTCTAAGTTCTAGGGGACTGATGACCTAAGATGTTAAGTCCCATAGTGCTCAGAGCCATTTGAACCATCTATTTGCAGGTTTCCTTTCTCAAAACTACAGCTGTTACAAAAATGGTTACACGCTGTCAGGAGGCAAGATTTCCGACCGACAGAATAACAGTTTATATGTTCTGATCATTTTGAAGAAAGTTCGCTGATCGATAGTGTTTTCATGGTCTAGATTAGGTTGAAACTCGATAATTTGGTCGTGAGTTGCCAAAGCACTATGCCATATATAACGCACTTCTCGTCATAAAATCTTAAGCGAGGTAGAGTCAGAAAATATCTATTAATATAGTGGGCAAATCTTCGAGTCTTTTGAGGCATTTTGCGTACATCTATCGTAAATGAACTACGAAAAATGCTAGGGTTCCAGTACATAACTTTTTGCTACGGCAGATTCCATGTAGTACGTAAGATAAATTCATAAACAGTGACTAGTTGCTGTTTGTTCATAAATTAAAAAGTATATTGTAGTAACGTATTTAAATGAGGCATTCTGTTTGCGACCTAACTCGAGGGAAGGCATTTTATAACCAAAAGCGATGTACAAACATTCGAACTCCGCGCGCCAGTTTACCACTCTAATGGCCGCCGGCCAGCTATTCAATTTGTCCGCTCTTCACAGTCGACCACTCGTGCGGTTGTGGGGGCCTGAGTAGAGCAGAGAGGTAGCTGTCAGAGAGAGGTGTGCAGGTACCGTATGGAATGGCTACTGCAAAATATTTGCCGCCTGCTAATGTAATGGGTGAACCTGAAGTGGCCCACAAAATAATTGACACTGTTCATGGATTATTATTTGAGAGCTTCTGGTATAAGCGACATGTATCTGGTGGCTCGTCATGGAGAAATTGCATTTCGTTTGATTTCCTACTCTATTTATCTTCGTATTTCTGTTGCACAGAAAATACCATGAGAGCACAGAAACGGACGGTGGTGCGTGCTGACGCCTTATTCTGAAACAAACGTGTTGCATTCACCCAGGGTACTTTTTCCTTTGCTCTCAAACTTCTGGCCGCTCGGTTCTGTCACGCGCCGGTCTTACATCCGTAAACGCTTTGTTATTGCATTATATTTTTATTTTACTTTTCCTTACCCAAGTTTAATTTCACTTCCATCATTATGGTTTGGTTGAGGGCATATGGGTGATTGAGAGATTGAATCTGCACGTAATATCAACGTCCAGTCGCATTAATGTGATCGCCTGTCGGCGCCGGGGTGGCCGAGCGGTTCTAGGCGCTACAGTCTAGAACCGCGTGACCGCTACGGTCGCAGGTTCGAATCCTGTCTCGGGCAGGGATGCGTGTGATGTCCTTAGGTTAGTTATGTTTAAGTAGTTGTAAGTTCTAGGGGACTGATGACCTCAGAAGATAAGTCCCATAGTGCTAAGAGCCATTTGAACCATTTTTTGTTCGCCTGTCAAAAGCCTAAGTAACTACATTTCGCAGCGCGGATCACTGCGGAACGTGCAAGAAGAGGGTCAGTGAGGTTCCAGAATGTAGCGACAGGAGTGTGGAGCTATGTGGACGCCAGTGCCGTGGTCAACTGCAATAGGTTTCTTGGCTGAGGATCCGTGGCGCGAACAGCCCGGTGGAGGTGGTCCACAGTTTCTCAATGGAGTTTTAATACAGGGTGTTTAGTGGTCGTGGGGTTACGGTATACTCATGGTGGTGCTCTTCGAACCACGCACGTACGCTGCGAGCTTTGTGACAAATTGCATTTTCCTTCTTGTGGATGACATCGTGCAGAGCAGCAACGGACTACATGTAGAGGTGGACACGGATCGGAGAGGTAGATTCATACATGTGTTGATCCGTTGTACTTTTCAGAATGAGGAGATTACCCATGTAATCGTCGGAAACATCCCCCAGACCATAATGCTCCCTCGACTGTTGCAGGGTGTTTGCTTTTAGATATTTCACCCCGTACACGCCAACGGTCATCTGTCCGATGTAGCATAAAATGTGAGTCTTCTGAAAAGGCCACCTGTAGCAGCTCAGTGGTCGTCCCGTTGAGCTACTGGCGTGCAAATTCCAGAATTCGTCGCCGATGATTTGCAGTCGGAATGGATGGATGAAACAGGCGTCTGCTACGGAAGCACATAGGCAGCGACGTACGGTGAACGGTCATTGAGGAAACGCTCTTGCTACCTCCTTCGTTCATCTGGGCGGTCAGTTGCTTCACAGATGTACACGTCTATTCACCCGAACAGAGCTCGCCACCCGTCGTCCACACTCTGCCATCTGTGGCCCGTGGTGCACAATAGTTGCCTTGGCGCCGGTTTTCGATAGCTCCATTTTGCCGTGGGCGGTGTACTTTAAACACAGCGCGATATGAACTACTTACAAACCTACTGTTTCAGAAATGCTTCCACCCTAGGCTCGAAATCCAATGCTTGTGCTCTTTTGGTCATCAAATAAGTAGCTTTGTTTCCGCATTAGGAAAACAACTGCACTCTTTACCGTCCCTCGCCCTCCCCCCCCCCCCCCCCCTCAGGCAGACATTTTTGGAGTAAAATCTCAGTTTTTGTTTATTACGTGAGTGTAACCACTGCGTATGAGAGATCATTTTCAATTCAGTGCATATTTCAGACCTGATTATGTAAGCAAGCCGTTTCCCAAAACCTATCTGGGAACATTAGGCCAAATTCTTACAATAATTGAGTTATTTAAACTGTCTTTAGTAATTCATACCAGTCTGTGTAATATTCTGTTACTGTTCGGTGCATGATCACAGCTTGAAGAACTAACTGATGCGCATTCTAACGTTTGTACCCCCACAATGCGATTTCTCTCTCTGGAGTCATGATTTATTCTGTATCAAAGGAATGCTTCTGTCAGATTCCCTACCGGGGGTGTATGTTGCTATACCTCATATCAGCTGAGGTTCTCACTCTTTTTTCAACAAATCTTAAGAATTACTTAAGATGGTGAAGATAATTACTATTTTGAAAGTCACAAAAATTTAAAAATATTCGCAATAAAAATATTTATTCTCTGAAATTTGTAACTCTGTTAACTAAACAAGTAACAAATTTTATACAGTTCTCACAAAAATATTTCGAAAAGCTCATATTATTGAAAAACTTTACAACTAACAATCTGTACTTCTCTTTTCAAAACTCTTCAATAAGTTTCCAAAAACTTTATGGAGGCATTGTTGTTAAGATACTAAATTTCATGTAATGCTTCTCTGTCTGTTCACTCTCTATAGTGACTGTTTGGAATATAGTGCTTCAGGCTTTCCACTAACTTCTCAATTTGCAGAGTGACCATACATTCAAAACTGCATCGATTCCTATCTTAGTATCCGCACTTCTCTAGCGTCATTCTGTTACTCACTGTTCTTTGCTTCATTAAGATAACTTTATTGTGTGCTGTCCATAACATTCCACTTTCCCCTTCCAGGCTTCTTTCTCATTGTGATTTCCCCTGTAAACAGAACAAAATCTGAGATTCCCTTTTATAGTGTTACTTACCTTAAAGCTAAAACGTTATTTCAAATTTTTCTGCAACTTTCAATTGCTAATTGCAGTTTTCAACATTTAATCTTATTTAACACATATACAGTATATTATAGAGGAACTATCTTTGACACTTACTATTCAGATCATCCCCGCTCATGAGAATGTCGTGGCTGCAGCAAACACATACCTGTTATTCTTGGAAGCTTTTTTCGTTACAAGTTGTTATTTGAGTAATTTTCCTCAGAAATCTTTTACTGCGCTGTCACCTTTTCTCCCTCAAAGTGACTATACTTTCAGGTACTAATTTTACTAGCACCTTTTTAAGTAACGAGTTCTCTGTTTATTACTACATCTACTCTGGGTATACTCACATACTTCAGCACAAGAATGCGCTTGTTATCCTCACTTGTCACTTGCTTCAAATTACTTTTCCCAAATTTTAGTTTTCCTTTATAATCCTCTGATTTGGCAGCACAACAATACTCATGTCATCCTCCACCGATATTTTGTATTACGAAACCATTTTATACCACCATCTAATTTCCTTTGTATCCTTCCCCACGTTTTTCAACTTTTCTTCTTTTTACAACTACACTGCAATGCTTTTAAAATTTCTTAATAAATCTTTTAAATCTTGCCTGTCTCTTGATAGTGAAGAGCATGAAAAATGATAGTAATTCATCAGAATGACAGAATAGGATACTTGGCGATTGTCACCAACCTCGTCTTGCAAGTATGTATGCCTCCTTAGACCCTACTCCCAGCCCTTATACCTGACGCACACATATTTTTAAGTCAACAGTATTTCTCAGTATCAAAGACATCTTTGCCTTTCAATATTTCAGTCAGTAAGCATTAAAGTGCGTCTCTTCTGTTATCATATTTAGCTCCATGTACTCAGCAGGAAAGTTTTGTTTTTGCTGTGGCATTATCTTTTTTCATTTTTCCCCTGTGTTAATAAAAAGAAGGTCACACACCTGGAAATTCGTAAAAGGCGCTCTAGCATCATGCAGTTGATTTCTTTCCACATGGTTTCTCTGTATATTTTACTGGCTATCCTATTCTTTTTCACCACGTGTAATGTCAATAATAATTGGGAATTCTACCAGCTCAAATAACAAAATGTCTGGCCTAGTCTCACACACGAGGTCATACGGGGCAAAGCTAGTCTCACGTTCTAGATAGTTAATTATTTTTTCAAAATATTCCAACTGTAGTGCCCTATTGACATTTCTGTGGTGCGTATAGTTCCTAGAATGTTTGTTCAGCGCTTTCATTATTCTTTGACACAAATATATTTGGGAAAAGTAGGCTGAAATTTAAGTATGTTAAGACCTTTTGTTCTTCAGATATTCCTTCAGTTGATTAAATATACCTGTGGTCCATTATCTGACAAGATGACTATCATTACTCTTACTTTCATAAAATAATCCTCCTCTATTTTGTCCACTATTACCTTAGCATTGGTCTTTCTAATAGGATATGATTTAACATATTTCGTAATACCATCCACTACTGCAAAGTATTTACAGTCTCCCCTAGATACTGGTAAAACGACGAGCAAATTCACAGTTGCGAAAATGAAGACAGTTCTGTAGCTTCACACAATACGTTTACGCTTGAATGATATTACTATTTCTTCTAACTTTTTGAATGAAATCACACATTAATACAAGTTTTTGTACTCGTCTCCACATGTTATTAAAAGTTACTGTCTTGCTAAGCTTATAGATACATTTTCTAGCCCCGACCAAACATTGTATGCACATAGTTAATCGGTTTAAATGTTACTCTGGGAAGCATATTTTCCATAGACTTCCCGTTTTCTTTTTCCTCATAAACAAAATTCCTTTCGTAACTGATAATGATCCGCGATCTGGTTTTCCGAAATTAGTATTTCCCAATCTTTCTTAGACCATTAGCCCTGAGTGAAATGAGACTTTAACTATTACTACCCCCCGCCCTCCTGCTTTCTGTTGCCCCTTCCCCAACGTGCACGCGTTTGTTAGAATGTATAATGAAGGAATTCGTGGTGCATGGAAAGTGCTACACACAATTCCGTCTCTGATAAGAAAGCTAACTATCCACGATGAAGGTAGGCACCTGTTGCAAAACATACTTCCTCTGCATTACTCCTCTCCATTGCGGCACTTGCTTGACCTGCATATTGTTAACCCATTTAAAATAAATCAAGTTAAAGTGTGTGTACTATACTTACTGTTCGTAAATCAGTTGATTGCTGACTTGTTACTTCTGAACTGGCAGAAATTACTAGACTTCAGACTGTTAATGCTTTGTGTCTGACCACAGCCAGTAACAGTAATAATAATACTAATACTACTACTACTACTACTACTAATTATAATAAAACTGTGTGCATCACTATAGTAGCCCTTGAATAGTTACTCTGTGTCGTGCTGCCAATTAATTCGTTTACCTGTTTCGAAGCGAGTGATGAAGCTGGGCTACTGCAGATACTATCTATGACTTGGGGAAGATATTTTCTTGATTTATCTAGCATTTGTTACGTGTATGTCTCACTTTTATCATCAGCGATGTACTGGACAAAGAGCAACATGTTTGTGTAGCGGGTGGACTATGCGAGGAACCTGTAACACCCACCGCATTAATGCTACTAAGTGAGAAAACGTAATTATTGTAAACTTGTATAGTCAGTATTAGAGTTTTACAAAATTGTGATAGTAGTAATGATCTTTTGAAAATAATTTAGTTTCGTGACTGAAACAGAATCGAATCGTTTATTTTTTACCCCTCAGAAAATTTTATTTTACCCCTCAGGGGATGATTACGCGCAGGTTGGGAACCACTGCCCTAAACACACCGCATGAAGAAAGAAGTAAAGCACCCAGAGGACACGATTCAGAGACATATGCAACGTGTGGAAGAGTTTTGTTCGCTTGATAAATGTAGCTACCGTATTTTCAAGCATCATAAGGATGCAAGACATCTCTGATGTACGATTGTGCCACTGTTAGCCATGATCTGAAGTTGTACCACGTGGCTCCTCGCATCATGATGTCAGGAAAAACACTAGACGGCCTCTACAACGTATTGGAAGTCCGAGACCTATCTTCACCTATCCTCCATGTTAGCCAGCAGCGGCCATTTATCTCTGGACACATTGTGACACCATATTTCAGCGGCCCATGCTTCCCAATCATCACACCACTGAAATGGTTGTGTTGCGTTAACGACAGCTTATATACGGGACGCTAATTATGTAGTCCGACTGCTCCTGGTCTCTGACCAATGGTGCGGGACGACACAGAACGTTGCAGGTAATCCTTTACTTGTTCTCGAGTGGCAGGTGCAGGTGTGAAGCGATTGTGAGATGCTTGGTGTACAATACAGAGACCCTTTCTTGTGATGGTCAGACGACGTCGACCGGAACCTTTACGACGTGGATGCCGGTAATCAGGTTCCTATGCAGCCTAACGTCGGTGCACTATCATGTCAAAAAGCTCCACAAATCTGGTTATTGCACGACTCGACCAGTCAGGCAAGATTCGCAAGGAGGCAACACTGCCTCAAACGTGTACGCGGCCTTCACTCAACATCTGACGCTGTTCACGCCCCTACGATGCCTGGTAACAACAAAAATGGTTCAAATGGGTCTGAACATTATGGGAACATCTGAGGCCATCAGTCCCCTAGACTTAGAACTACTTAAATCTAACTAACCTAAGGGAATCACACACATCCATGCCGGAGGCAGGATTCGAGCCTGCGACCATAGCAGCAGCGCGGTTCCGGACTGAAGCGCCTAGAACAACTCGGCCACAGCGGCCGGCCCCTGGTAACAACATTAAACACGAACGACAGTAATGGATTGTGGTGGTCATTCCACTGTTCACAGTGAACTGAAACTCTAATCACTAACATAACCATCGATGGTATTTGGTGTGTACAAAGTTACTGGTACATTGATATCCGACCATGTCTTTGTGTGCAATCATTATTACCAATTATTTGTCATCAAATAGCGCCTCTACACATTTATGACTTCGCTGCCATTGTCAACTAAACACTAAACATCTAAACACTAAACATCTGCACTAATAGATTAAGAACTGGCTATCCTTTGTTCTCCCCAAAACTATTGATTTGAGATTATTCCAGTAATTCGAACAGAATATCTCGTCTCTTAAAATCTTTTGTTTCTAGAGATAAAACGTACAGTTTTCGGATGCTTTGTCTATTTTCCCTCTTAACATTAGCGAACCGTTACACTATCGACAAAACATAATATTTAATGTATCTGCCTCTTCTCTCTGAATTTTTCTCCCACTTTAATATCTTTCTCATCTTCGCATAGTAACTAGCTTTCACCGTCGTCATCCTCATTCATGTTTTCCTCTGACACAAATTTACCTTTTTATTTCTTTACTCAAACGACGACTCGTTTCGGGATTTTAAATCCGGTCTTCAGGCGTATGAATCTGTAACATAAAAAGGAGAGCAAGGAAGAAATGTAACATATGTGTAAAAACCAACAAAGCAGACTGCCGAAACCAGGAGGCTTACTTATTGTGTTTGGTTATACATAACACGCTGTAGGGCCAGCCAGAGCAAGAGCTCCATGCAGTGCATGTTGGTGGAATTAGAAAAGAAAAAAGCACAATAATGAAAGTGACCTGGAAGTGTAACGTTCAGGCGGAAGGGACGAAGTAAACAGAAGCCGAGAACAAACACGTTACTCACACAGTCCGCCGCCAGGCAGCCGGCCGGTAGGAACGCCATCTACTCGTACTGCTGAGCGGAGTGCGACGCTGGGGTCCTGGAAGCACGGTGCGGCGCAGACGCCAGCCGTGTACCAGAAAGTAAAGTGACGCTATCAGCGAAGATATAGATAAACTGCACTTACAGTACTTCATTTACGAACATAATAGAATACGAACGAGTTGTGGAATACTGATAGGCCAAATAACTGTCAACCATGTTTTGATATATGACGTTTTCAGGCAACGAGACAATGGTGCGTAGGTAAATGAATAAACAACAGCTGTAAGCAGGCTGTTTATGTGTTTGTATGTTGGCAGCGCTATGTAGCGCTCTGCATTAATAACTCTGACAGCACTGTGCACACTCTGTAAGACACTGTGGCTGGTCGCACTAGCAGTTGAAACTTAACAGTCAGTGGTGATGGCAGCTGGAGGTGAACAGCCAGCTGTGATGGAAGTTGGGAGTGAGTAGTCAGCAGTGATGGAGGTTAGAGGTTAATAATTACCAGTGTTGGAGGTTTGCAGTATTAGAGCAAGCGGACGGTCTGAATGTGTAACTGTCATTGAGATTTATTACTGATGATTATATAATTTTTGAACTGGTTGTCACATTCCTAAGGTAAATAAATTGTTTCCTCTGCAACAAAATCTTTCCTTTGCTAACCACATGCCTATTAGTAGTTAGAGCCTTCACTAGTTAGAATCTTCTATTTAGCTGGCTGTATTGGCGCTTGCTGTATGGCAGTAGTTCATGTAATGAAGTTTTTTGTGAGGTAAGTGACTTATGAAATGTATAGTTTATTGTTAGGATTTCTACTAATTCAGGGCCATTCTTCTGAGTTATATTTAAAGCAGTCAGATCGCGTTACCGTTGAATATTGTGAGTAATTAATGAACAGGTAAAGTTTGAATTCTGTTTGTAATGGCAAATTCTGTAGGTCAGTGTTGATGTGATAAAGAATAGTAAAGAGACAGTGTAGTCAATTTCATTCAGCAACATAAGCAGAAAATTTAAATAAAGAAGTTTCACAAAGATAAAAATTAATGGGAATATAGACTGTGATAAGCAAATTGTCACATATATGATACATTATGGGCTCAAGTGACGACAAATAAAACATATGGAAACCATCACAAATCTAAAATTAAGAACAAAAATAATTTGGTTGGACGCCATACATTATATAAAGCAATGATAATATGGAAAGACGGTAAAGAGGGCAAACAACTAAACGAATGTGCCATAATAGCAACAAGGTGGTGGTAGATAGGTGCAATGGTTGAAGAACTGAGTATACAGTACATCGGTGATTAAAAGTAGTGGTAAAAGAAATTGTAGCAAGTGAGTCATTCCACATGTTGGACACATTGTGGGCTGAAGTGGTGCATATAAAAGTATATAAATGCAAAAACTATCGTAAAAATCCAAAAATGTAAGTGTAGTGATGCTAAGAGCGAAATGGCAAATCAACATAATCGAGATGAGTGCCCTTTATTAGACGAAATAATACTAATATTGAAAGATGATTCAGGTGAAATAATTAATACACGGGTCGGAGTCTAGACAAATAGGCTAGAACTTGTGACGTACTATTTTAGAAACTTGTAGTTGTAGAAAAAAACATGCTTCAACGTGATTTGCTCATTTACTGTATATAGTGGATTCTGGTTCAAAGTGTGTAAAAATTCAGTTTCTTCCAACAAGTTAACGACTCGACCTTTCTGTTGCATGCGGAGGATACTTAAGTTATTGTATTGGTTAAGAACAGTGTTGGTTGCAATTTTAATATTTTATTTTTCAACTACGCCTTTCGCCTTATTTAGGCATCTTCAGGTTGATCTTAATTTGGTATTTCTTAGAACTATCCTTTACACAGTGTAGCCAAAGGGCATCGTCGAATACATCAGGCCAACATTGCCTTCGTTAAACTCAGTAAAAACTTTTCTAGGATGGACGCGAGTGACTCCAAGACCTGCATAACGCGTTCCCGTTCACAGGAGCGAGTAACAAAATAAGATGTGGATCAGGTAGTAAGCATAATGCACCATGCAAATAAGGCGAAACGCATAGCTGAGAAATAAAACACTAAAATTGCAACCAAGACTGTTTTTAACCAATACTGTTAAGCACTGGTTTGCTATATACCACATATGGATTGGAAGAATTTCTACTTACGTTATGACCTATGTCAGGGATACAGTGCTTGAGTGCGTGTAGGTCATTATTTAAGGCAGATTTCTAATTACTTTAGTTCTGGTGTCCTTCGAATCAATTTACGAAATTATGTCCTGTTTGTCCTACATAATGGCGTTGGCAATCTTGAAACTTAATCTGATCGACTCCCGACAGTGAGTGTCGTTTGTGGTTATGGGTTTCGTGCCGTCTAAACTGTTGGCACCACTTGGTTCGGTTCATAAAATGGAAGTGTTACATCGTTTTTCAACCATTTGAACACTTTATCAGAAATAAATCCTGTGTGTGGTATTTTGCAATCTACGTTGTGTGCCATGTCCTTAATGGTAAGCGTGAGAGCCATCCAGTGAATATCATTATTTTTTTTTTCCTCTTACGCTGTTTGAGTTGGTTAAACATGTCTACTGTTTGCATAGAATGCCAATTAGTATGTGCTATGTTTCTAATTATTTTCAGTCCTTTTTCTTAATCTTATGTCTGAGAGGTAATTGGTTGGCTCGCTGCAACATAGCCCATAAAGCAGCCATCTTCTTTGTGTGGACAGATGGTGAATGATACTATTAGTAGTTGTTTCCTTGCTATAAATGCTATACATAATTTTATTGACTTGTGAGGTTGCAAGATGGCCCAAATACGGCAAAGAGAAGTTATTATCGTGTCTGGGTGAAAGTATATATACGGATACATGTTATTTTCAACAATTTCTCCTAGCTGTATTTGGGTCTCCTTGTTTCCATACAAGACAATAAAATTGCGTACAGCATTTATAGTGACGAAACAACTACTAATAGTGTCATTCACCAGCCACCCCACCAATCACACAAATATAAGATGGCCTCATTATTGGCCATTATTGGCATCATTGACCCAGGTATCCCTGGGAGCTATAATTTTTTTTTACACTTAAGCGCCAAAGAAACTGGTATAGGCGTACGAATTCAAATATAGACACATGTAAACAGGCAGAATACGGCGTTGAGGTCGGCAACACCTACATAAGACAACAAGGGTCTGGCGCTGTTGTTAGATAGGTTACTGCTACTCCAATGGCAGGTTATCAAAATTTACGTGAGTTTGTAAGTGGTGATATAGTCGACGCACGAGCGATGAGACACAGCATCTCCGAGATAGTGATGAAGTGGGGATTTTCCTGTACGACCATTTCACGAGTGTACCGTGAATATTATGTATCCGGTAAAGTATCATATCTCCGACATCGCTGTGGCCGGAAAAAGATTCTGCAAGAGCAGGACCAACGACGAATGAAGAGATTCGTTCAACGTGAAAGAACTGCAACCCGTCCGCAAATTGTTGCAGATTTCAGTGCTGGGCTATCAACAGGTATAAGCGTGCGAACCATTAAATGAAACATCATTGATATTGGCTTTCAGAGCCGAAGGCCCACCCGTATTGCTTTGATAACTGCATGACACAAAGCTTTACGCCTCGCTTGGAAACGACAATACCGACAATGGACTGTTGATGACTGGAAACATGTTGCCTCGTCGGACGTGTCTCGTTTGAAATTGTATCAAGCGGATGGACGCGTATGCGTATGGAGACAACCTTATGACTCCATGGACCCTGCATGTCAGCAGGGGACTGTTCAAGCTGTTGGAGGCTCTGTAATGGTGTGGGGCGTGTGCAGTTGGAGTCTTATGGGACTCCTGTTACGTCTAGATCCGATTCTGATAGATACGATTCTGACGGGTGACACGTACGTCAGCATCCCATCTCATCACTTGGATCCATTCATGTCCATTGTGCATTCCGACAGACTTGTGCAATTCCCGCAGGACAATGCGACACCCCACACGTCCAGAATGGCATCAGGAACACTTCTGAGTTCAAACACTTCCACTGTCCACCAAACTCCCTAGACATGAACATTATTGGGCATATCTAGGATACCTTGCAACGTACTGTTCAGAAGGGATCTCCAACCCCCTGACTCTTACGGATTTACAGACAGCTCCGCAGGATTCATGGTGTCAGATCCCTACCCTCCCTTCTTCAGACATTAGGCGACTCCCTGCCAGGGCGTGTTGCAGCACTTCTGCGTGCTCGTGTCGACCCTACACGGTTTTAGGCAGGTGTACCAGTTTCTTTGGCTCTTCAGTGTAGTTCTCAGTTCGTTAGTAGCTTCCCATGTAATGTCATGCTAACACCATTTATTAGTTAAATATAACAAAATTGTCATCTACTTCCAAGCAAACTTCTTTACACTTTCCTTTTTCTGAGTGATCTTTCCCTACGTCAGATACAGTATTGCCACTACATCTGCTTTTTTCGAAACCAGTATCCTTGAAACAACGCCTCCATAAATTTTTATGAAATATGCTGTGTGGTGGCAGTAATCCTTATTCTCCTTGCTTCCATCAAAAATTTTGAAATCCTAAGACATCTTTCTTGTCTCTCACTCCACGGTTTAGGTAAGACATTTTCAAAATTTTTCCAAATCTATTTCGTTCTACATTACCAGTGGCTTCAGATAATAAAAAAACTGTTTCAACAGTAGTTATGCAGGAACAGTACTGGATACAAACGACATTATCAGGTTACACTTCTGGTGTCGGGTTACACTTGATCTCGAGAGGCAATTGGGCGAATTATACTCAAGGCCAGCCCAGCCCCCTTTCCTCCCATTCCTACCATGTATCCCCACGCCCTCCCCTACTGTTCTCCATCCTCTTTCCCCATAATCCTCTGGACCAATAGGACGGCATAAAGAAAGGCAGGAAATACGTGGATGAATAGGACTCTAGTTGCCCCCCTCCTCCTCCTTTTTATGTTATAAATCCAGTTGCCTGAGTGCCCTCATTTGCGTTTTGTGCATCACAGTGAAAGGATCACGATGAGTTTCAGGCATCAACTACTGCACCCAGCCAGAATAAGAAGAATAAGACATTCATGGATATGAGAGAGTTTGTATGGCAGTCGTTAAAACAAGGGCGTTTTTCGTTACAATGAGGTCTTTTCATGAAATTTCAATCACTGACTTTCTCCTCTCAATCCGAAAAAATTTTATTATCCCCAGCTTAGAGAAGGGGAAATGATTATAATAATAAAATAAGAAATCATAACTTGTATAGAAAGATTTAAATGTTCATTTTTCCCATGTGCTGTTAGATATTGGAACAGTGGAGAAGTAGCCTGAAGGTGGTTCAAAGGACCCTCTACCAGGCACTTAAGTGTGAACTGCAGAGTTGTCATGGAATGAAGATGTAGATGTCAGATTCTAAAGTAATTATTTTCGCGTCAATTATTGTCAGTAATAATATTATTGCTGAGATCTAAGGCCTCCCCAGCATACTGCTCCTTTCACCATACCCAGTCGTGTGTAGTCCACAGTATTTCGATGGAAACCATTCTACCATCATCAGTCGGTGCTGATGGAATGAAGTGTCTGCTGCAGGCTCACAGTATTTATACCTACTGGTCCAGAGTTCAGGCCACGTCAACCCCCCCCCCCTCCCCCCACCATCCTTGGAGGTGGGATGTGTGAGGCTGCGACGGTGGATGGTGGGGTGTCAGTGGCATTCCACCCACTGTGTCAGATTGCATGTCTAGGTGTCACATTTTGCTTCCATAGAGCTTGCTCTTGAGTCTCATGCCTTGCTCTATTAGAAACCAGTGTCCCTGTTGATTGAATTATCAGTCACACGAATTTTAACTGCTCATTTGTAAATGCAGTGGCAAAATTTATCATAGGTTGCCAGGACTTCCGCTTCCTTGTAATTCATTTCATGTCGGTTTCAGTATTGCACTGTTGCAGACATGTTGGGCTGCAATAAGGGCGTGTGGCACTCATATTCTAAACATCGATCCGCAATCAAAAAGATCGTTTATCCAATATCAGTATTCTGCATTCACACATAACTTGGCACACACACGAATTTTTTGAGCAGAGTTTGTCTTTCATTCTCCCTAATAACTTTCGTGTTCTGGCTAGCGGGCGAAAAATTCCGTTATCGGGTGTTTTCGCAGTAGTCTGCCAATTTTTGACGATACTTTGTCAGCAAACGTATGAAAGCGATGTTCTTGTTATCTTCATCCATATTTTCGTCTTCCATGTTGTTCTTGGGACTCTTGCTTTGGAGAGCCTCCCGGATCCGTCAGTTGCTGTATCCGTTCTCGCAGATGACGGATTCCAGATACCACAGCTATGCCATCAGACTTTGTCCATCTGAAATGAAGTATGCCCTGTGTACTAGAGTATTGAGGACACTGTTCTTCTGCGAAAGATGGTGGCACGGAGTTACAAACTGGTACGGACTGGGCCTGTGGGAAAGAGAGCTGTCGGACCTACGCTGAAGTAGAACATCGAGAAAAGGGAGCCTGTTATGTTTTTCCGTTTGTATGATGAGCGGGATGTTTTCATGGACGCAATTCTGATGTTCTTAGACATTCTGTAGTTTTTAGGGACATGTGGCCAAACGACAAAGTGTCGCAAACATACAGAAAGAAACAGGTTTTAGTTCAGCGGTTTCTAGTACTCTGTACTCTTAGTACTACACCAAGAGATTGCCTCGTCTTCAGTTGATAGGTGCCATTCCGTTAAGTCTTAATTTTATTATTGAACACATGACGATTAACTGTCAGACCAGATGCCCACCAAAGCATTGTGGTTTCATTGCAGATTGATTTTTTGAGGACTTTCATCCTACACCATGCATCGGGATACACAGCGGTATATTTTACACTTGTGTATGTCCTGAATCTTCTTACATAAAGCACACCGGTCATGTCCACCCTTTAAGCCATACATTGATAACACCATTTGTGAAATCAGGGATGAGTGAACCGTCGTCAGCGACTTCTGAGATAGATACTTCAAGATATACACTACTGGCCATTAAAATTGCTACACCACGAAGATGACGTGCTACAGACGCGAAATTTAACCGACAGGAAGAAGATGCTGTGATATGCAAATGATTAGCTTTTCAGGCATTCACATAAGGTTGGCGCCGGTGGCAACACCTATAACGTGCTGACATGAAGAAAATTTCCATCCGATTTCTCATACACAAACAGCAGTTTACCGGCGTTACCTCATGACACCTTGTTGTGATGCCTCGTGTAAGGAGGAGAAATGCGTACCATCAAGTTTCTGACTTTGATAAAGGTCGGATTGTAGCCTATCGCGATTCCGGTTTATCGTATCGCGACATTCCTGCTCGCGTTGGTCGAGGTACAATGACTGTTAGAAGAATATGGAATCGGTGGGTTCAGGAGGGTAATACGAAACGCCGTGCTGGATACCAACGGACTCGTATCACTAGCAGTCGAGATGACAGGCATCTTATCCGCATGGCCGTAACGAATCGTGCAGCCACGTCTCGATCCCTGAGTCAACAGATGGGGATGTTTGCAAGACAACAACCATCCGCACAAACAGTTCGACGACGTTTGCAGCAGCATGGACTATCAGCTCGGAGACCATGGCTGCGGTTACCCTTGACGCTGCATCACAGACAGGAGCGCCTGCGATGGTGTACTCAACGACGAATGTGGGTGCACGAATGGCAAAACGTCATTTTTTCGGATGAATCCAGGTCCTGTTTACAGCTTCATGATTGCCGCATCCGTGTTTGGCGACATCGCAGTGAACTCACATTGGAAGCGTGTATTCGTCATTGCCATACTGGCGTATCACCCGGCTTGATGGTATGGGGTGCCATTGGTTACACGTCTCGCTCACCTCTAGTTCGCATTGACGGCAGTTTGAACAGTGGACGTTATATTTCAGATGTGTTACGACCCGTGGCTCTACTCTTCATTCGATCCTTGCGAAACCCTATGTTTGAGCAGGATAGCGCACGACCGCATGTTGCGGGTCCTGTACGAGCCTTTCTGGATACAGAAAATGTTCGACTGCTGCCCTGGCCAGCACATTCTCCAGATCCCTCACCAATTGAAAACGTCTATTCAATGGTGGTCGAGCAACTGGCTCGTCACAATACGCCAGTCACTACTCTTGATGAACTGTGGTATCGTGTTGATGCTGCAAGGGCAGCTGTACCTGTACACGCCATCCAAGCTCTGTTTGACTCAATGCCCAGGCGTATCAAGGCCGTTATTACGGCCAGAGGTGTTTGTTCTGGGTACTGATTTCTCAGGATCTATGCACCCAAATTGCGTGAAAACGTAATCACATGTCAGTTCTGGTATAATATGTTTGTCCAATGAATACCCATTTATCATCTGCATTTTTTCTTGGTGTAGCAATTTTAATGGCCAGTAGTGTATGTCCCTGTAGATCTATACCGTCGGTTTTGATGGTGTCCATATTCTTTTCACCTGTTGATAGGTTTTTATTCTTTTTCATATTGAGAGTACTCCAGCCTTTTCTTTCTATCTATTCATATGTACGCAGTCTTCTTTATATATTGGGATCCATAAGGGGCATTCGAATGGAAATGAGACAGATGGAAAAAGTAAGTAAAGTGTTTGTTATTTCCGAAGTAATCATAATTGTTAATAGATTAATCCCACGTGAAACAAGATGGTGAATCCCTTCATGGGAAAATATTTCCGTTTGCCTGTGGAATGATGACTGTACCCAGATGTGTACCTCATCGCCCGAAGCAAGTTGACGAAAATAAGTGTCTTTCTTCACGGATCGAAAAGTATGGGAATCACATGGGGGAAAAATCGGAACTGTATGGGATATGTGTAAGTGCTTCTCAGTGAAACTCCTGCAGCGTAATCGAAACTACTTTGGAAAAAAGTGGATGGACATTATCCTCCAACAGAATGACGACGTCCGTCACATTCCTGGGCTTTTGGTACCTCATGGCAGCCTTCCATTTTTGCAGTCAAAAAAATATATCATAATGACTTTCCCGAGAAGCTGTGCCTTTTGATTCTATTACGCAGCAGAAGTTTCGCTGGGAAACGTTTACATGTCTACCATAAAATTCCGATCTCTCCCTACAGAGCCTGGAAAATATACATTTGGGGCCGTCGATTTGCTTCATATGAAGAGGTGCGTACAAATAAAATCATGGTTCATTAATCAACCGCAAATATTTTTCCATTAAGGCAGTCACCGTATTGTCTCACAGTGGGGTAAATGTACGAGGGGCATTGGATAGGTAATGCAACACATTTTTTTCTCGACCTGTTTTAGTTGAAAATATATGGCATTTGTTGTTGGCTATAGTAGAATATTCTCTCTTCAACCCCTAAAGTCTCGAACTCCAGCGCTATACGTAGCTTTAAAAATGGCATCTGTAACAGAGGTTCAAAAATGGCACTGAGCACTGTGGGACTTTACAGCTATGGTCATCAGTCCCCTAGCACTTAGAACTAGTTAAACCTAACTATCACACAACACCCAGTCATCACGAGGCAGAGAAAATCCATGACCCTGCCGGGAATCGAACACGGGAACCCGGGCGTGGGAAGCGAGAACGCTACCGCACGACCACGAGCTGCGGACTGTAACAGAGGTGTGTTCCAAGCAGAGCTCTCATTGAGTTTCTTTTGGCTGACGACCAGAGCATCATAGATATTCTCAGGCGCTTGCAGAGTGTTTATGAGACCTGGCAGTGAACAAAAGCACGATGAGTCAGTCGTTGCGTGAAGAGTCTGTCATCATCGCAACAAGATCGCGCAAACCTGTTCGATCTCCCGCGCGCCAGCCAGCCGCACACAGCTGTAACTCCTGCAATGTTTGAACGTGCAGACACGCTCACCGGAGGTGATCGACAGATCAGAATAAAACATATCGCTGTAAAACTGGCCGTCTCTGTAGATAGTGCTGACACATTCGTCTTCCAGTTGGGTACTCAAAGATGTTCCCCGCTGGGATCTTCACCCCATAAAAGAAGACCATAAAAACAACGAAGGACAATCTATTCGGAATTGCATGTGCTTTACGAGGCTGATTCAGACAATTCTTGTCGAACATCGTCACAGGCTATGAAACATGGGTTCACCACTTCGAACTGGAACCAAATCGGTAATCTCCAGAGTAGCGCCACACCATCTTCTGGTACCGAGCGCCGCAGGTTTCGAATCCACGCCAGAAGGCATAGAACTCGAAGACTACAAGAGGTCGCTGGAGCAGTTGGGTCGTAAGCCGTGGCAGCGCGTGCTACTGGCCCCGAGTCTAACGTAAGGGCGCCACTGTGGAGCATGTGGTGCCAGCGGCCAACAGCGACATACCATGCCATGTATTTAGGTGGCGGCCTCTCACTCCGCGAGGACCCTCACCTACCTTGGTCGCACCATTGACCGTCACCTCACCTGGATCCCTCATCTCCGCTCCATCCAATCCAAACCCCATAACCGCCTCCGACTCCTCAAACTCCTCTCTGGCCGGACATGGTAATTGCACCCCTCTACCATCCTCCACACCTACAAATCCTTAATCTGTCTGGATATCTGCCTCCCACCCCCCCAAATTCTATAAGTCCCTCCAGATCCTTGAGCGTCATGCACTCCACCTCACCTTCTGTATATGCCTGCCGTCCCCCACGCGGATCCTCTATGACCTCATTCCTTTCCCCCATCTGCTCCTAGTCCTCATATCCGCATATTCTACACCTTCCGCCACCTTGATCCCCCTCACCCCCTGGTTGCCCCACTCGTCTCCCATCCTCGCCCCCTACCACGTCTTCACTGCTGTGTCCCCCCTACCCTTCATCTCCTTTCCCAAGGTGGCTTCCATCAAGTTCCCCTCCTGGATGATGCCCTCTCTCCCTCCATTTATCCGTCCTATCAACTCTGATCCTCACCCCCCCCTCCTTTCCTCCATCCTTTTCTTGGGCTCCCTTTCCCCCCCCCCTTCCATCCTCTTTTTTCCCCACCTACCCTCTCTCTGCCCCCCTTCTCCCCCCGAGTCCTTTTGCATTTCCCTCCTTCACCTTTTCCCATTCCCTCTCACGTCTTCCCTGCCCCTTCTACCCTTATGAGTCATCTCCCTCCTTTGGTTCCCCCCCCCCCTTTCGTTTATCCTCTCCTTCCTCATTGTTTTCCCCATCATCTGACCAGGTCCACCCTCCCCCCCACATCTGCGCTAGGCTATGGTGTGTCCTGTTTGTGCCGACATTTTAGTGCAGTGTTTACAGTGAGTGTTCAGTGTTGTGTCTTTTCCGAAGTGTTGCGAACGGCCATCATACTGTCGCTGGATGTGATTTTATATCTCTTGCGAACAGAATCCAGACTGTCACCATGTTTTTTAATTGTCTGTCTACTATGTTACCTGTCTGCATCCTGTGTATTTTATTCGCTTTGCCAACCCTTTGCTTTATGTTTTAACCTTCCACAATTTTCGGCCGTTTTACAATTTAAGTCCCCGTTTTATCGCCTGCTTTTATTGTTTCTTAACTTCTCCTTACGTTTTAAAAAAGTTCGTAGGCTGCGGAGTAGCGTAATAAGCTACTGCCAGCCCGCCTCCTTCGGGGGGAATCGAAATACAATAAGGGAAAAAAAAAACTCCACGAGGCAGTCTGGTATTCGCGTTGAGTCGGTTGATATCTCGCTTACAGACATCGTGTTTACGTTGCGTGTGCTTGCTTCCCATTTACGAGTGGATGCTGTTTTGCCTTCGTGAGGTTATCTCTTGTAACCCTGTTGCTTAATACTTTGTTGTTGGTCTTGGTGTCTTGCTCGGTTGTGTGTGGTCGTGCTTGTCCTTCCATTCCCGTTCGTCTGTCTTGTTTGTCCGCGAGTCGCTCCCGTTCGGTCCTGCCGCGTTTTCGTTAGCGGCAACCTAGCGACCGTTCCTGTCGCGGTTACAAGACACCTCTACTCCGAAGAAAAAGTTAAAAGCCGCACCCGTAGACGGTAAAGCTATGGCGACGGACTGACGATAGACGTTGATTGTGGATATTGTATCACAAACACAGCCCCTCTGACTGTTTAGAGATGTTACTAAACTCTCCCAAAGACGTAAACAACCACGCATGAGCAGCGCCTATTAGACGTAATGGGTCCGGCAGCCGATTAATTCCTGTTATTCCACCAGGAAGGAAATACACGGGTCGTGTTGTCCGTTGTTCAACCATGCTTAGACAGTCAATACCACGGTGCGATCACGTCCGCATTGTTACTTTGTGCCAGGAGAGACTCTTACAAGGAAAGTGACCAGGCGTCTCAGAGAGAACCAAAGCGATGTTGTTCAGATATGGAGGAGTTACAGAGAGACAGGAACTGTCAATGACATACCTCGCTCAGGCCGTCCAACGGCTACTGCTGCAGTGAATGACCGCTACCTACGGATTATAGCTCGGAGGAACCCTGACAGCAACGCCACCATGTTGAATAATGCTTTTCGTGCAGCCACAGGACGTTGAGTTACGACTCCAACTGTGCTCAATAGGCTGCGTGATGTTCAACTTCACTCCCGACGTCCATGGCGAGGTCCATCTTTGCATCGACAACGCCATGCTGAGCGGTACTGATGGGCCCAACAACATGCCGAAAGGACCGCTCAGGATTGGCATCACGTTCTCTTCATCGATGAGTGTCGCATATGCTTTCAAACAGACAGTCGTTGGAGACGTGTTTGGAGGCAACCCGGTCACGCTGGATGCTGGACGCCTTAGACACCCTGTCCAGCGAGTGCAACAAGGTGGAGGTTCGCTGCTGTTTGGGGTGGCATTATGAGGGGCCGACGTACGCCGCTGGTGGTCATGGAAGGCACCGTAACGACTGTACGATACGTGAATGCCATCCTCCGACCGATAGTGCAATCATATTGGCGAGGCATTTGTCTTCATGGACGACAGTTCGCGCCCCCATCGTACACATCTTGTGAATGACTTCCTTCAGGACAAAGACATCGCCCTACTAGAGTGGCCAGAATGTTCTCCATATATGAACGCTATCGAACATGATTGGGATAAATTGAAAAGGCATGTTTATGGACGACGTGACCCACTAACTAGTCTGAGCTACGCCGAATCGCCGTTGAGGATAATCTGGGCCAACAGTGCCTTGATGAACTTATGGATAGTATGCCACGACGAATACAGGCATGCATCAATGCAGGAGGACGTGTTACTGGGTATTAGAGGTAAGGATGTGTACATCAATCTGGACCACCACTTCTGAAGGTCTCGCTATATGGTGGTACAACGTGCAATGTGCAGTTTTCATGAGCAATAAAAAGGGCGGAAATGAAGTTTATGTTGATCTCTATTCCAATTTTCAGTACAGGTTTCGGAACTCTCGAAACTGAGGTGATGAAAAACTTTTTTGATGTGTATATAAAAGCACTACGGTTTATAGGAAGTCTGGAACTCATTAGAACAATGAATGAAGTGTGGAGAGTCAGTGTGTGTGTATAGAGAACAACCAAAACCAACATCTCGTATATGCTTCAGAACAATGCGATTGTCTTTATAGCATATCAGCCACTGTTAATCGCTTTATAAATCAAAAATCTTTAAAAGATTCATTAAAAATAACACCCTGTAGTTTCAAATTGTTGCTATACTAATTTATCCTTATTGCTGAGATAAAAGACGCGTAGCAGTACGTGCGTGTAGATAGGTCAAGGGAGTGCAAAGACGCGAGAAGATGCTGGCAGTGATAATCTAGTCGTTGAGTACCCCTAACCCATACAGATACAACACTCGGTAGGTAAAGTTTCGTTTAATAAACTGTACAGTTAAACATAAAGTAAAAATTAAATTAGAAGTAAATTAAAGAAAGTAAGTGAATAAAAAAGAGGAACGTCACATTTGGTTTCCTGGTTAAATATAAAGCGAAAATTAAAAATTAAAAAGAAAGAAATTAAATCACTCGCACGTTATAAACTTATAAACTCTGTACAGAGTGGGAAAGTTCACGTCAGCATTGTAGGTGAAATACCGCTCGGAATATCAATCGGACTCTAGACCTGCCTTTACAGGCCTTATCGTCAGCTTTTGAGGTCAGAAAGCGAAGTCTGTAGTAAGGAACCCAGACGCTAGTGGCGAATTCCAGGAAACGTTTGTCACCCTCGTACTATTTATAACTTAGCTTGTTGGCTTGGTGGAACAGATTTTAGAGCGCTCAGTGTTGTACATATTTTCCTGAGACCTCCAGCTCACTTCAGTTACTAGGACACTGTTCAGCAAAATGTCCGCTCATTTCCTTGTTCTAATAATTGCCACATATTGACCCTTCGTACCTATGTAGCCAGGTATACCACACAGCTTCTCGCTATTCTCAAAGATCACGGTACAAGAAAGATGATTATCAAATGGTGACTGTAGGTATGCCAGCCATGACAGGTTAACCACGATGGCAGTGTTTTTGTTTAAAGCCGTAGCTGCTCGCAGTCCACGTAGCGCTGACACCCATATTCGTTTTACCTGAGAACAGAAGGTCAGAGCAGACTAAGTGGGGAACGCCGTGCCGGGAGGAAGGGGGAATGGAGAACAGTGAAACTGCCTCCCTGGTGTGTGTGATACATTGCGCTCCAGACGCTCATGAATATTCAGTAGGCCCTCCCGCTCCCTGAATCATACTGCACTGCAAAACCAGCAATGAGAATTCACCGCAAGAGAATTCAAGAAAAAGCAACTCTGCTCCAGGGTGGCAATTTCTCTGGTTGACAGCTATATCATTGGCGGCTGTTAGCCGAAGCGAATTCTCATCAAAAACGCGGTTGCCCAGTAATCTAAGTTTTGTTATCCCAGAATTTCTAATATGTGCGTTTGAGAACAGAGAGGTTGAGACAGTTCATGATTACAAATGCGTTAAATGACAAACGTCTGTTCTTGAGAATTTTTTGAATTATAGATTGGTGTCTGCTCAGAAACTAGTACAGCTACTGCAGTATTTTATGTAGGAATAAAACCACGAAAACAAGTAACTGTAATGCCCTTGATGGATATAGCCGAGTATAAACGAGTCGCAGTACTTAAAAGCTTGTTTGCGAACTTCGCTACTGCGGCATTGTGAAGTGGCTAGCCTGTAGAATCACACTGAGAAAGGATTGTGGTTTTATGCTATACAGAGCAGAGAACCACATTCAAATGAAGACTTTTTGGAGCTTATAGTGGCGCTGTGAACTGTGCTAGCAATCAGAAATGTAATTCTGAAATACCAGGGTTTCTATTCCCAAAGGCTAACGGGATTATGTTTAACATTTTCGTTCATTCATAGTGTTTTCGGAACATCTGCCCTTTATGAGACTAGCAAAATTTCAACTAACTTTTCATTATGTTAGTGCTTACAAATGTCTACACGTTTTGTGAATGCAAATAAGCACATCTACTCAAGTATTTTTAAAATAACTTTCATACTTAAACTTCACAGAAAGAGGCGTGCATATATTTCTGCGATTACCAGCTGTATTGAATAAGGAAACAAGTAGTTCCTTTTGCAAATAATTTATCACTGAAGTAATGTCGCAAACCATCTCAACATTTGAAGTTCCACTTAGCTCCATCTTACCCTTCTCAGTGCGTATCTTCCTTTGTCGGGCAGTGTAGATAAATGATAACAGCAATTACTTGATAGAGAGCATATGGTCCATTACTGTTGTAATTCATTAATTGAAATGAAATTGGACAAATGTTAGGCTTCACAATGTAGTAAAATCGATGAAGTGGCAGCACCCACCTTACATGTTAAAATATATTAAGGACTCTAAATAATGATAAAGCAGGTACGCATTGCAATGGTCGATATTCTGTAACATTATGTTAAATTGCTCTTGAGTGCGGCGTTTGCGTATTGCAAGGTGGTTATAATTAAACTCTCGCTACTTCAATCAGCGCAAACGGAAAACTATTGACCGTATGAGTAACCAAATTCTTAGAAATGATGTTCAGACTGTGCTCTTCAGGGCTTCGTATGTTAGTAGTTTTAGTGTCATGACTTTCCGTTGGGCGCCAGTACTGAAACAGCCATGTAGGAGGACCTGGGATTCCAAGGCCCAAGGAGATGCAGAGTGAGTGCCACCCGCTACTGTGATCTGCTTCGCTAAGTTGTGACCCCTACTCTACGGGAGGGAGGTGGTTTGGGCTCAACTGTTTTGATGCACAGTGGAGTTCCACCCCAAATTACTTGTGAGGTCACTTGGTTACTCCGTACCACATTCTGAGAAAACCGAATTACTGGCCGATCGTTCCAAACCGTGTGGCCACCAAGATCACCAGATTTGAACCTGTGTGATTTCTCGCTGTGTTTAGTTCAGGAGCTTTCTCGAAGTGTAAATCGTTACGAGAACACACTTGACATTTTTGCTGCAAATAATCCCGAGTCAATTGGAAGCATCATGACGGATACAGCGATTAGTGACCACAAGGCTGTTATAGCGAGACTAGACGCCATAACATCAAAACCCCTCCAAAAATAAACACTAAATACACCTACTTAAAAAGGCAGATAAAAATTTGCGTGACACCTTCCTAAGAGACGGTCTGCATTCCCTCTGATCAGACTATGTAAATGCAGACCAGATGAGGTTTCAAATTCAAAGAAACAGTATCGACGGCAGTTGACAGATATATACCAAATAAAATTCTAAGAGATGGTGCTGATCTCCACGGTACACAAAACAGGTCAGAACACTGTAGCAGAGGCAATGAAAAATGGATAAACTTCAAAGAACGTAAAACGCCATAAATTAGCAAAGTTTCATAGAAGCTTGAAATTTAGCACAAACTTCAATGCGAGGTGCTGTTAATAATTTTCACAACGGTACTCCGTCTCAAAATCTGGCAGAAAATCCAAAGAGGTTCTGGTTGTTTGCTAAATACGAGCGAAAAGACACAATCAATACCCTCACTGCGCGATAACAAAGGTGAAATTACGGATAACAGGGCCACTAAAGCAGACTTACTAAACGCAGTTTTCCGATATTCCTTCACGAAAGAAAACGAAGTAAATATTCCAGATTTCCAATCATGAACAACGGCCAAGATGAGTACGTTGGAGGTAGATATCCTCATATTCTTGGTGTAGCGAAGCAGCTTAAATCACTTAATAAACGCAAGGTCTCCAACCCAGACTGTATGCCAGTGAGGTTCCTTTCAGAGTATGCTGATAACAATAGCACCATACTTAGTAGTCAAGTACAACCGCCAACTCCGTGCCTGAAGGTTGGAAAGTTACTCAAGTCACACAAATACCCATGAAGGGAAATACGAATAATTCGATGAATTACAGATCCATATCGCTAAGGCTTATTTGCAGCAAGATTTTGAAACATCCACTGAGTTCGAAGATGATGCTATTGGTTTGTGGGGCGCCGGTTCGAAGATGATAGGTTGCCTCGAAAAGAACAATTTATTGACAAACAGCCAAAACGGATTCAGAAAATATTGTTCATGTGAAACTCAACTAGTTCTTTATTCTCACGAAGTATTGAGTGCTTTCGACAGCGAACATGAAATTGATTCTATATTTTGAGATTTCAAAGTGGCTTATGACACTGTTCCTCACAAGCGGCTTCTAATCAAACTGCGCGCCTATGGAATATCGTCTCAGTCGTGCGACTGGATTCGTCATTTCCTCTCAGAAAGGTCGCAGTTCATAGTAACTGACGGAAAGTCACCGAATAAAACTAAATAACATCTGGGAATCCCCAAGCAATTTTTGTAGGCCCTCTGTTGTTCCTGTTGTACGTAAACGATTTAGGAGACAATCTAAGCCACCCTCTTAGATTATTGCAGATTATGCTGTCATTTACCGACTTAGAAAGTCATCAGGCGATCAAAACAAATTGTATAACGATTTAGACAGGGTATTTCTACGATGCGAAAAGTGGCAATTGACTCAAAATAATGAAAAGTGTGAAGCCATTCACGTGATATTGACAGAAATCCGCTAAATTTCGTTTACACGATAAGACACACAGATCGAAAGGGAGTAAATATATCTAAATGCTTAGGTGTTATAATGACGAATAACTTAATTTGGAACGATCACATAATGTTGTGCGCAAAGCAAACCATAGACTGCGATTTGTTGGGAGAACACTTATGAAATGCAACAGGTCTATTAAAGAGAGTGCATACCTTATACTTGTCCCTCCTCTTCTGGAGTACTGCTGTGTGTTGTTGGATCCACATCAGATAGGACTGCCGGAGGGCGTAGAAGAAGTTCAAAGAAGGGCAGCTCGTTTTGTGCTATCGCGAAATAGAGGACGCCTTGGATATGATACGCAAACTTGGGTGGCAATCATTAAAGCAAAGGCGCTTTTCGTTGCGGCAGGATCTTATCATGAATTTCACTCACCAACTTTGTCATCAGAGTATGAAAATATTTTGTTAGTACCTACCGGGATGAACGTCCATTTTTATAAAATAAGAGAAACGAGAGCTCGCATGGAAAGGTTTAAGTGTTCCTTTTTCTCTCGCGCTTGTCGAGAGTGGAACGGTAGAGAAATAGCTAGGAGGTGGTTCGATGAACCCTCTGCCAGGCAGTTAATCGTGAATTGTAATCATATGGATACAGATGTAGATGAAGGAGAGGGCTTATCTGCTGGACGCTAACAGACGTTGGAGGGCGAAGACGAGCATAAGGAGGCAAGAGCACAACAACCCACGTGCAACATCAGATGTTTTCGGCAGCTGTACAGCTACCCCTAGTGTTGCGGCTGTCGTGCAGTCAGATGATCGTAACACTGAGCAACGTTTTTAATCTGGAATGAAGAAATGGTACACAAGTTACAAGTGTTGTTTTATTTTGCGGTGGTTAAAACGTGTTTCTCTTAATAGTTTATTCGTCATTGCTCATCTGCCTCCCTCAAGTAGCTAAAGATTAATTATAACCACACTGTCAATGAAAGGAATCACATTGTCTACAGCTGCACTCTAGTGTGGTATACGCACATAAAATAAAAATTATTCGCCAAGTTACCTTTCATTAGGAATGTGGGTGTGTGGCGGGTGGGGGTTTTAATATTCGCTCGGACTGAGTGAAGCAAGCTGCAGATTAAAATTCACCTACCTCAGAACGGCGTCTACTCAATGTCCCTTTACTCGGCAACGTAGATACTTAAAAAATGATGTGAAAGCAGCGTTGATGAAAAACGCCACTTATTATCTACATTTACCGAGGCCACGCAACTCTAGTTATGAAAGAAATTTCTGTAAAAATTTTATCTGGCAGTATGAAAATGGATTGACTTCTGGAAAGTAATGTCCGAAATTTTCACACAAAAATGTTTATTTTGTCCTTGATGGCCAACGAATAGGTACTCTTCAGTTCACATTTAAACCATTGACTATTTCCTTCCAGTTCAAGATTCATACACACATTTCACATGCACAGCAGCCAGAAATCTGTCCAAATCCGAACCGCATTAAACAACGTTTTCACGGTCATTAATCCCACCACTAATATGAGTTATTACATCTGGTCCTTCTTGTGTATTTCTAAAACAGAAACTGCTCACCAGAAATGCTCAGTGGTTGAATACTGGAACATGCCACATGGAAACTATGAAGGCCAAATTTTCACATGCGAATATCTGTCCAATAGATTTAGTCAAAACCTCTGAAATTGTGCCAAGCAGTCCTCAACAACAACTGCTATTGACTTAGCTCACCAATACCTCAAACACTAAGTAATTATTCATCTTACACATTATTTTGAGTGGCACTAGTAACATGAACATCTGCGTTCAAAGCTAGTGAGTGACTCCTTTCTTCCAGCCTCACTACCATTATAACTATCAGATAACGACCGGGAACCGTCTCAATTCTAATTGGCTGACCATACTCGCTGCCAATCAGAATGATCGCTCAAGATAATACTAGCGCCAAAACTGGCCTGTACCAATCCTTATACACAGACGCATTTTCGTCATTCCAACATGCAAATACAAAAGTAATGTTTAATAAAGGAAAACGAAAAGGACAATAATTCTGGAAATATTATTTAGATACAGATTTTACTCCAGCTGACTTTCTGGCTGCTCTGTTACAATAGCAATCACACCTAGACTTACGTCACCCTCAAAGTGGGTAAATCCCTACGATCATTTTCCCATGACAGGCTTGTGTAAGTCTGGCAGGTTACTTAAGATGGTATATAATACAACATTAAAATTTGACGAATGTCCCACGCATACACTCTCATTTACTCACATTTACTCCCACAGCAATATTAGACACAAATAATAATTTTTTCTGATTTTTCATATCACAAAAACGAAAAAATAATTGAAGTATTAATATGAAAATCTCAATTAATAAATCCTGCACAATGAGAGTTCTGTGTATGTTTTTTAAATGATACCAAAAGGTATAATATTATAGTTCCTAACTGGATTTAATCTCCTTGGGCAAGGGTGTGTGTGTTTGTCCTTAGGATAATTTCGGTTAAGTAGTGTGTTAGCTTAGGGACTGATGACCTTAGCAGTTAGGTCCCATAAGATTTCACACACATTTGAACATTCTTTTACTCTCCAAAGTGTCAGTTTTTGAACTTTTTAAGTAAATCTCCGAAACTATGATAGTTACAATGTTGAAATTATTATGCAACCTTCTCCTGAATAACAAAAGGTAGTGTACCGATTTTGAAAATGATTGAGTAATATTTACTATAGTTTATTTAGGTTCTTATAGGTGGGCAACGTACGCGTTCAGTAAGAGACATTGAATAGCTTTCCCATGGAAGGCAGTGCCAGGTGCACGTGTGGCTCCCGGGTAGGCCGCTAGATATCAGCACCTGAAGTTACATGCAGCAAGCTATCCTAAAACAAACGTTAGCTCGGAACAAATTCCAACGCTATAGGTGCACTCAACGACTGTGATATGCTTTTCAGATGATAGAGCAAAGCAGTCAGTCGTCATTTTTCTTTCAGTTTTTATCAGGCAAATGTAGATGTCGGCTAGTGCCCAGCCGTTATCAATGTACTATTTCACAGAGTCAATGCATGTCCTAGTACGTCAGTCCCCTGTTGTTCAGGCTTCTGTCACATTTTGCTCAAGACTCAAACAGACAAAAAATTCCTTTGTACCACCGTTATTGAAATAGACTTCATAACTTACTTATTGAAATAGACTTCATAACTTACTTCTACTCATGGTGTAGGAAATTAGAAGCTGCCCGCCATCAGTTACAAGAATCGCAGGATATTTAAAAAAATTGTTCAAATGGCTCTGAGCACTATGGGACTTAACTTCTGAGGTCATCAGTCCCTTATAACTTATAACTAGTTAAATCTAACTAACCCAATGACATCACAAACACCCATGCCCGAAGCAGGATTCGAACCTGCGACCGTAGCGGTCGCTCGGTTCCAGACTGTAGCGCCCAGAACCGCTCGGCCATCCCGGTCGGTGGCAGGGTGCTTAAATCGTGGTTAGTTATGAGACACTCGGAAAGGATTTAGATGAGAGCTGGTGGTTGGTGATCGGGCTACTGGTTTCTACATCTACATCTACATACATACTCCGCAATCCACCATACGGTGCGTGGCGGAGGGTACCTCTCCCTGTTCCACTCCCAAACAGAACGAGGAAAAAATGACTGCCTATATTCCTCTGTACGAGCCCTAATCTCTCTTATCTTATCTTTGTGGTCTTTCCGCGAAATGTATGTTGGCGGCAGTAAAATTGTACTGAAGTCAGCTTCAAATGCTGGCTCTCTAAATTTCATCAGAAGCGATTCACGAAAAGAACGTCTCCTTTCCTCTAGAGACTCCCACCCGAGTTCCTGAAGCATTTCCGTAACACTCGCGTGATGATCAGACCTACCAGTAACAAATCTAGCAGCCCGCCTCTGAATTGCTTCTACGTCCTCCCTCAATCCGACCTGATAGGGATCCCAAACGCTCGAGCAGTACTCAAGAATAGGTCGTAGTAATGTTTTATAAGCGGTCTCTTTTACACATGAATCACATCTTCCCAAAATTCTATCAATGAACCCAAGACGACTATTCGTCTTCCCCACAACTGCCATCACATGCTTGTCCCACCTCATATCGCTCTACAATGTTACGCCCAAATATTTAATCGACGTGACTGTGTCAAGCGCTACACTACTAATGGAGTATTCAAACATTACGGGATTCTTTTTCCTATTCATCTGCATTAATTTACATTTTCTATATTTAGAGTTAGCTGCCATTCTGTACACCAATCACAAATCCTGTCCAAGTCATCTTGTATCCTCCTACAGTCACTCAACGACGACACCTTCCCGTACACCACAGCATCATCAGCAAACAGCCGCACATTGCTATCCACCCTATCCAAAAGATCATTTATGTAGATAGAAAACAACAGCGGACCTACCACACTTCCCTGGGGCACTCCAGATGATACCCTCACCTCCGATGAACACTCACCATCGAGGACAACGTACTGGGTTTGCGGCTCAAGATGGGCTGAAGATCGGTTGGCGTCTTCTCGTGGCAGCGAGCTGGAGCGCTAAGGTCGGCTGGCCATATCTGCTGGTGGCGGGCAGTGCCTTCTCCATCGCAAGTGTGCTCTTTCACGTCTCAGTGTCTTCTTCCCCCGACTCGCCCACAAGTCTCGACAAGGCGCTCACTCTTTCTCCCGAGTTAAGATCCTGGGCGTGGCCACACATTTCTTGGCAGACCATCTGTTTCTGAGTGCCACGTGCAACAGAGCTCTCCGGGACTCCCTTGCTGGCACCCGGCAGCGGCTGCTACAGTGGCGCTGTCCTCCGTCGCCCTTCGTCGAAAGCGCCAGCTGCCGATCATCGCTTTGGAGAGTGTAATACTCTATGTTGAGTGAGGCTCCACGACAAGTGGCTAGGATTTGAATTTCAAGCTCGAGAATAATGGACGCGCACAACCCATTACAATACGAAGAGTACTGTACTACAGTGACATGTGAGACTCGAATACAGCTCAAAAAAATTTTTTTTGAGTTTTTGATCGAATCAGAATACCTCACTTCACTATTTAATATTATTAAAGAGTCCATAAAGAAGCGGCCAAAGTTGCAAGATTCACTTTTTATTTATTGATGACTAGTTTCAGGTTACTAGCCATGAATTACATGGTTCAAATGGCTCTGAGCACTATGGGACTTAACATCTGAGGTTTTTAGTCCCCTAGAACTTAGAACTACTTAAACCTAACTAACCTAAGGACATCACACACATCCATCCCCGAGGCAGGATTCGAACCTGCGACCGTAGCAGTCGCGCAGTTCCAGACTGTAGCGCCTAGAACCGCTCGGCCACCCCGGACGACGCCATCAATTAAATAAGTTGTTCTTGCACCATGGGTTGTTACTGCATGGAACTGGTTGATCCAAGCTGCTGGCCTGCAGTTAATTCAGCAGGTTGGAAATCTGTTATTAATGCTTTATATCCCGTTTATTTTCCTATTAGAAGTGACACTTTATGCAATTTTTCATAAGCAATTCGTATTTTTTCCTCAAGCTGCAGTGAGTAACTGTAATATAATGTGTTTTATTGTCATTGTTTGATTTCTTAGGGTAAACGTACGCAATACACTGTGTGAATACTTGGCAGTACACGATCTATAGCGACGCAGATACACTACTCATTTTGAGGTCCACGCACGGATCCATGAACTTAACGCTGATAAAAAGTGATGTGTAAGGAAAAATGGAAATGAGCGTATGACATTATTGGCCGGGAGGCCCTCTCTGGGAAAGTTCGTCCGCCAAGTGCCGATCTTATTTCACTCGACGCCACATTGGGCGAATTGCACGCCCGTGATGAAGATGAAACGATTATGAGGACAATACAACACCCAGTCCACGAGCGGAAAAAATCTCCGAACTTGACGGGAATCGAACGCGGGACCGCTGCAAAGGAGGCAAGCACGTTAGCACCCAGCTAAGGCGGCGGACGACATACAAAGTTTCCATTTATATACAAACCAACGAAACAGCCAATTTTTGAAACCACCCATAGTGGAAGGAATTTTCTGACACCAGTCTCAGTAAACGTCTGCAGGACTGTCTAATTGCTATTACACAAATTTAGCACAGAGGAATTGCATTAACTTCATTACTATTGCCCTGAGACATAGGTCCTATGTGACAAACGAAACAAGTTCGTGTCATTAGCGATCAAGCCGATGTTCTTCAGAGACGTTTGTACAGCGAAGACGTTTGGTATTCAGAAAGCAGTCAATTATGGCCATTAGCACAGCTTTCTTGCACCATTTTGAAGCTCCATTAAATAAAAGGGAAAACAAGTACCTATAGTGCTCTTGTCTGTATCGCAGTAGGAACTGACAACACACAGCACTCTTGCAGCACAAGGCGTGTGCAGAACCTTTAAGTTAAAGAAACACCGCTAGAAGCACGTGTCTCATCACAATAATGGTAGCTGAGCCCCAAATCGCAATCTGAAATAAAATTCTAAAACTGACATTTGCAAAAAACACTTTAATAATATTTCAATATGAATGGAACGTGTCTAACAGAAACAATCTTTCATCTTTCGCTTAACACAATGTTTTACTCAAATTTATTCAATAAAAGAAGTTAATACGAACAGATCATGAAAGAATATCGAGTGCTGCGGGTCTGGATTAACTGCTGCACAGGCAGCTGCTTTGAATGAATCAAGAGGTGCATCGTTTTAGGCGCTCTCGGCACTTGCGTGATGCTGTTTACAAGGCCGCTGATGATACTGAAATCAATACTGGGCTGAAGGAGAAGAATAAAGTGAAGATGAAAGGCATTGCTTCCCATGCTGTTTCGAAGATTTTACAGGGTGGTCCATTGATCGTGACCGGGCCAAATATCTCACGAAATGAGCGTCAAACGAAAAAACTACAAAGAACGAAACTTGTCTAGCTTGAAGGGGTAAACCAAATGGCGGTATGGTTGGCCGGCTAGATGGCGCTGCCATAGGACAAACGGATATCAACTGTGTTTTTTTAAATAGGAACCCCCATTTTTTTTACATATTCGTGTATTACGTAAAGAAATACGAATGTTTTAGTTGGACCACTTTTCTCGCTTTGTGATAGATGGCGCTGTAATAGTCACAAACATATGGCTCACAATTTTAGACGAACAGTTGGTTCAAAATGGTTCAAATGGCTCTCAGAACTATGGGACTTAACTTCTAAGGTCATCAGCCCCCTAGAACTTAGAACTACTGAAATCTGACTAACCTAAGGACACCACACACATCCATGCCCTGGGCAGGATTCGAACCTGTGACCGTAGCGGTCGCGCGGTTCCAGACTGTAGCGCCTTTAACCGCTTGGCCACCCCGGCCGGGACGAACAGTTGGTAACAGGTAGTTTTTTAAAATTAAAATACAGAACGTAGGTACGTTTGAACATTTTATTTCGATTGTTCCAATGTGATACATGTACCTTTGTCAACTTATCATTTATGAGAAAGCATGCTGTTACAGCGTGATTACCTGTAATTACCACATTAATGCAATAAATGCTCAAAATGATGTCCGTCAACCTCAATGCATTTGGCAATACGTGTAACGACATTCCTCGCAACAGCGACTAGTTCGCCTTCCGTAATGTTCGCACATGCATTGACAACGCGCTGACGCATGTTGTCAGGCGTTGTCGGTGGATCACGATAGTAAATATCCTTCGACTTTCCCCACAGAAAGAAATCCGGGGACGTCAGATCCGGCGACCAATCCACCTGTCATGAAATATGTTATTCAATACCACTTCAACCGCACGTGAGCTATGTGCCGGACATCCATCATGTTGGAAGTACATCGCCATTGTGTCATGCAGTGAAACATCTTGTAGTAACTTCGGTAGAACATTACGTAGGAAATCAGCATACATTGCACCATTTAGATTGCTATCGAGAAAATGGGGGCCAATTATCCTTCCTCCCTTAATGCCGCACCATACATTAACCCGCCAAGGTCGCTGATGTTCCACTCGTCGCAGCCATCGTGGATTTTCCGTTGCCCAATAGTGCATATTATGCCGGTTTACGTTACCGCTGTTGGTGAATGACGCTTTGCCGCTAAATAGGACGCGTGCAAAAAATCTGTCATCTTCTCGTAATCTCTCTTGTGTCCAGTGGCAGAACAGTACACGACGTTCAAAGTCGTCGTCATGCAATTCCTGGTGCATAGAAATATTGTACGGGTGCAATGGATGTTGATGTAGCATTCTCAACACCGACGTGTTTGAGATTCCGAATTCTCGCTCAATTTGTCTGCTACTGATGTGAGGATTAGCCACGACAGCAGCTAAAACATCATTTGTTGCAGGTTGTGGTTGACGTTTCACATGTAGCTGAACACCTCCTGTTTCCTTAAATAACGTAACTATCAGGCGAACGGTCCGGACGCTTGGATGATGTCGTCTAGGATACCGAGTAGCATACACAGCACACTCCCGTTGGGCATTTTGATCACACTAGCCATACATCAACACGATATCGACTTTTTCCGGAAATGGTAAACGGTCCATTTTAACACCGGTGATGAATCACGAAGCAAATACCGTCCGCACTGGCGGAATGTTCGTGATACCACGTACTTATACGTTTGTGACTATTAGAGTGCCATCTATCACAAAGCGAAAAAAGTGGTCCACCTAAAACATTCATATTTCTTTACGTACTACACGAATATGTAATAAAAATGGGGGTTCCTATGTTAAAAAACCGCAGTTGATATCCGTTCGATCTCTGGCAGCGCCATCTAGCGGACAACCATAGCGCCATCTGGTTTCCCTCTTCATGCTAGATGAGTTTCGTTCCTTGTAGTTTTATCGTTTGGGGCTTGTTTCGTGAGATATTTGGCCCGGTCACTATCAAGTAAGTAATTTGGTTCGCATTGGTGCTCCATTCATCGAGATAATGGTGCCCTCCTCATGCAAATGTCGATCGGAATATCAGTCTAACAGAATATCAGTCTAAAACCTCATTAACTCCGAATGAAAAAACTATGGCCGTAAACCTGCTGGCAAATTAAGAGGCTCATACACTCAATAGAACAGTGCCAGACCTGAGACAGGTGACTGTACAGAATTCCACAAGTCTGAATCAAGAATGCCCTATCACGCCCGTGCTGATATTTATGCCATGCTATACTTTCCCGCCAAATAACGCCTGCCCTCCTACAGCAGAAAATACAAAACACTGCAGCCCAGTAGCAAGGTTCCTTCCAACACAAAATCTAGCGCAGACAATGCATCATGAGAATCCAGTCAAATAACAAAATGTCCTTCCGCTTCTCTGCCTCCCTGACATCGCTGACTATTTTACAAACGGCACGTGCTCACGCCAGCAGCTAGCTTTGCATAAGAGGTCCTCTGAAAGGAACGCAGCTCATGAAGATAGGCAATTATTTTCTGCAAGCTGTGTTTCTCTCGAAAACTGACTGACGGTTATCTTGGAGAAGCTCTTCACAAAACATAAGGAAGAGGAGTTCTCTAGGTGCTTGCATTTCAGCCACTGTCAGGGCTAGCTCGTAAAACTACACAATAGCCTGATACCCCCTGGCTCAGTTTTTGGCATCTCAACTTCCACGAAGACAACACCTGGGGCACCAGTCTGCGCTGATGGCTAAGGGGAACTTTTCTCCGTTGCATTCTCTGCCTGTCCCATCCCAAATACAATGCACTGTGGCTTCCCATGCACCCAAAAAAAAAAAAGAAAATCCGGAAAAATAAGTGAATTCAACACCATGTTTCATGAAAGGAAATAAAGGTACATAGAGCTCAGTATGATCACTGTAATCCGATAGACTTTAATGAAAACATTCTCAATTAAATTTGATCTACCATCAACGTCTAATTGCAGAATAAATCTCATGTTAAGTGGAAATGAAATGTGAATTTTCCAGCCATGTTACAGCTTTATTTTATGGCACCCTTGTGTTTTCCAGCTTCGAAGTAACGAGTAAGTTTTAGAGATTAATTTCCTCCATTCTCTCTTAAATTAATGAGAAAGTCATTCTTTCTGGTATGTCCATTTATTCAACGGTTGTTAATAGCTACATAGTGTATACATTGCATCACTTCAGCCATTGTTGCACAATAATTAAATTTACACAGCAACTTTCACACATGTCAGCCCTCTCCAACATTAAGTCACTTTTACCTCATAAAAGTCTTTGGAAAACGACCAGTATCAAACCATCTCTTTCAGTGTTATTTTCTTACACATATGTTTAGGAAGAAATAGTATTGAAATTAAAAATAAACGAGGTATTAATGGTTATTTTAAATAAATTACACGTATTTATATCAGTGCTTGGTTATGGAAATATGATTGTATCATTTCGTTTGTTAACAATACATGAAATTTGCCTAGAGGACGAATTACATGTAAATTTTGCACTAGCTCAATAATATTATGATTTTAACCTAAGTTTCTTAAAGCTATGACTTTCAGTTATGTGAATCTTTTTAACACTATATAAATGTAGATGAAACTTTGTTTTTGAACACAAGGTGGAACAGTTGTTCTGAAAATGTTATCGTAAATAACAGTTTATTTTTTATTAATTTCAAAGAATCTTCACTTCCCTCGTAAGTTTAGTGGAAAAGTGGGCGTTTCCCGGATTCTCCATATGAGCTTTCTAGTATGATATATATTTCAGAAAAGTAAATAGTTCTTATAATAAGAAATTTCTAAATCATGTGTTTCTTGAATTACAGTTTTGCTTCCATGTTTTGGTAACTTTGAAGGTTATTTAGGTGTTGCGGTCAAAAACAGACTGGACAGAGCATCATTGTTCATTAAATAGCTTCACTATTTATTGGTATTGTTTTAGTACAAAGTTTCAAACATGGCAGGAATTTTTTCATGTCATCAGACATCGCTAACCGGAAGTGATTAATTCCTCTATTACGTCAGCAAGTACGGTTTAGCATCACTGATAGCATAGAGGCACTTGTTCCAATTACAAGTGTTAATCTTCAACCCACAGCGTAAAAATATCAATAGGAACTCTCGACATTTAGCCTGTTCACTTTTGGTGCTTGGTCACCGATCTGCTTATAAAATGAAGGGATCGATTCAATACCGTGTGAAATTTTTTTAAAGATGTTTGCCATCGGCTAATGAATGGCTGGCATATCATGTGTGTCAGTAAGTGATAATCGCATATGGAGGTTGTTTTCTTGAAGTTCTCGAATGTCGGCTTTTGAGCCGTTCTGTGGATAAAGCTATAAATTTCACTATTGTAGATGTAGTAAGACATGCCCAAGGTTAGGGATTTATCTGTACAATTGCTATGTAAAGTGCAAGTGATCACTGAGGCTAAACAGAGTAACTATTTGAATGTGGGTGGAAAGGAATTGCAAGATTTTATTTTCAGACCACTGCTACTTAAACAGAACGAATGTAGCTACAATTAAAATTGTTATGGACCTGTGGATAGGAGCCTCCCAGGTCATTGTCCATCTCTGTGGGAGGGAGGCATGCAGTCTCCGACCGTAGAGAGACCCCCCCCCCCATTCCTCCCACACACACTAACACCCTGAGCAGCGTCCATCGTTCTCCAGAATGCCGTTGAGAAGAGCAGACGAAGGAGCAGAGGGAACAACGGGAGTGCTTGAACGGACATGAGGTGTCAATGTGAAATGGGTGACATGCACTTTGATAAGCGAAAGAGAGCTTCCTGAGAGTGCCTTTTAGCGTTTGCATGTGCTCTGTTGCCGAATGATGTGTAGGAACGTGGGGAGTCTACATGTACAGTAGCCAACAAGACTCAAATTGTCTGAAAAAATCATGCATTCCAGGTCAATGTCTGCATGTGTCGGCACTAAGATTCAAATTTGGTCACTGTTCCAGCACAGCGATTTTCTATTAAAATTATTTAGGTGTACGCAAAATTCTGTCATTGTGATTTCATTAACTTCCTAAACAAAATTAAGGAAAATTTGTAACAAATTATACTGTACGAAAACGATACATACGAGGTGCATTCAAGTTCTAAGGCCTACGATTTTTTTTCTCCAAACTGGAAAGAGATAGAAACATGCGCATTGTTTTAAAATGAGGCCGCGTTCATTGTCAATACGTCCCAGAGATGGCAGCACCATACGGCAGATGGAATTTTACCGTCAGCGGCGAGAATGAGAACTGTTTTAAATACTTAAAATGGTGACGTTTTCCTTACTTGAACAGCGTGCAATCATTCGTTTTCTGAATTTGCATGGTGTGAAACCAACTGAAATTCATAGACAGTTGAAGGAGACATGTGGTGATGGAGTTATGGATGTATCGAAAGTGCGTTCGTGGGTGCGACAGTTTAATGAAGGCAGAACATCGTGTGACAACAAACCGAAACAACCTCGGGCTCGCACAAGCCGGTCTGACGACATGATCGAGAAAGTGGAGAGAATTGTTTTGGGGGATCGCCGAATGACTGTTGAACAGATCGTCTCCAGAGTTGGCATTTCTGTGGGTGCTGTAGACACAATCCTGCATGACGACCTGAAAATGTGAAAAGTGTCATCCAGGTGGGTGCCACGAATGCTGACAGACGACCACATGGCTGCCTGTGTGGCATGTTGCCAAGCAATGTTGACGCGCAACGACAGCATGAATGGGACTTTCTTTTCGTCGGTTGTGACAATGGTTGAGACGTAGATGCCATTTTTCAATCCAGAAACAAAGCGCCAGTCAGCTCAATGGAAGCACACAGATTCACCGCCACCAAAAAAATTTCGGGTAACCGCCAGTGCTGAAAAAATGATGGTGTCCATGTTCTGGGACAGCGAGGGCGTAATCCTTACCCATTGCGTTACAAAGGGCACTACGGTTACAGGTGCATCCTACGAAAATGTTTTGAAGAACAAATTCCTTCCTGGACTGCAACAAAAACGTCCGGGAAGGGCTGCGCGTGTGCTGTTTCACCTAGACAACGCACCCGCACATCGAGCTAACGTTACGCAACAGTTTCTTCGTGATAACAACTTTGAAGTGATTCCTCATGCTCCCTACTCACCTGACCTGGCTCCTAGTGACTTTTGGCTTTTTCCAACAATGAAAGACACTCTCCGTGGCCGCACATTCACCAGCCGTGCTGCTATTGCCTCAGCGATTTTCCAGTGGTCAAAACAGACTCCTAAAGAAGCCTTCGCCGCTGCCACGGAATCATGGCGTCAGCGTTGTGAAAAATGTGTATGTCTGCAGGGCGATTACGTCGAGAAGTAACGCCAGTTTCATCGATTTCGGGTGAGTAGTTAATTAGAAAAAAAATCGGAGGCCTTAGAACTTGAATGCACCTCGTATTTCTGTGTTGATAAAGGGAGATAAATTCATAGGCGATACCTCTTGCACCTTTTTTCTTACAAATAGTTATTTTTGATTGCCACGTGGATTTTGCACGTCTTTCAAACCTGACAGTTCTAGATAGAGCTGATAACAATGCGGTCTTCCGTCTCGTCATAGAAATGAAAGACTTAACAGACGTAGTATACACTATACAGTGAAACGTACCTGATTTCATTCCTGAGGTAAATTAATGTTTCATTTCTCACATTGCATTGTACTGAACACTGAATCAGAATTTATTGGACATGATGAAAACAAGATCTGGAACAGGAAACGATTCAGTAATGAATTTGAACTTAACCTATCAACTTAGCACATCAATATTGTTTGCTGCAAGTATCCTAGGCTTGTCTGTTTTTGCACTGGGCCACATTCTTAGGTAAATCTCATTTTTACTCTAAAAACAAGGTTTGGCATATCACAACTAGGTTTGGGATAGCTTGAGCGAAAAACATGGAATGTAGATGAACACATTTATCATTTGTTGTTTCATGTAATACACTTTATTACTTAATGACAATATCAATATTGCAATTTAAAAACTTATTAAAGGAATCAAATCCAAGCAAAAGTTGAGCAGGCTCAAATCATTAAAAAAACTACTTCAACAACTGTACCATTCAGAGCAGGGCATTAAAATCGGAAATACGGAATTCCCAAAAACAAGAAACGTTACACCAAGTGAGCGTGGCTGCAAGCAGGTTCAACAAAATTTTATCAACCATGTTAATAACAACAACAGCCGTTAAATGTTCTAACAATCGCTCAAAATTCAAAGTAAACTCACAGCTACAGCAGAGTGCTATCCCAGCCAACAACGAACAAGCAGCCAAATATCACAGAAAGTGTAGCAGGTAATAGATGTGGATTATCGATAAGTAACAGGCCTTAAATCTAACACGCTCAGAAATAGTAATAAGCATGCTAGCTTTAACAGAACAGTTGCAGAGGTTTTATGAGGAAAACCTCAGTCTTGGCAAACACACCTTAACCTCCTGAGTTCATTAAATTCACAAAACAGGTCCAAATACTGGTTCCCACATGAACGGTGGTAGTCCGCCATGACACACATCAAACGATCAGCTTAACTTGATCCATGTCGATGCAGCTAGTAGGGGCGGCAGACTGCCGATCAACCAAGACGCCATTGGACGACCAGAGTGCCGCCGTGCCAACAAACACGCCTCCGCTCAGGGTCCAGGGAAGAGGAACGCGTCCTTTGCCACCAGAGCTATAGCGCGCGCAAAATGCAGTGGCCGCTAGATGTGCAGTCGACTAGGGAAGCGAGCGGAGAGCGGCATAGATTGGGGTCGCTCAGAGCGCTGGAGGAGAAGTGCCTTTGCAAACTGAAGCCTATACTCAATTTTTGGTAAACATAAAGTGAGATTCGTCAACACCTATATTTGAATTGTGACCAAAAAGATCTGTAACCTCTTCTTTGGTTAGTAACCAATAATAATTCCGCCGAGAATACAGCGATTTATTTGCACTCGGTTTGTTAACCATTTGTAACTTTCAGAGAAGAGTCACGATTGGGAAACTGAGTAAAACCTCCACATTTCTCGCGTTACCATGTTAAAATTTGCTTCTTTTGCCAAAACTCTGCGGAGTTTACGTTTTCTCACTTCACTGACATGTTGTGCAGACGTTTTTCCGAGAAAATTCTGAAACAGTGGTTTATTAAGGTTATTAAATAAGAATCTGAGGAAAAGTAAGTTCAGTATTTTATGAAAAAGCACGTTCTTGGTACAAAACAAATGTGTAATGACTTACGTTGTTTCAAAACACATAGGATTTCTCATTTCACCAACTATCGACGGACCTTAAAAATTTCATTATTTCATCAGAAAAGTCTGTAGTTAGTGAAATAACACTTTAGAGAATTAAGTTTTGCATAATAACTTAATTATCGATAAGTAACAGGCCTTAAACCTAACACGCTCAGAAGTAGTAATAAGGATGCTAGCTTTAACAGAACAGTTGCAGAGGTTTTATGAGGAAAACCTCAGTCTTGGCAAACACGCCTTAACCTCCTGAGTTCATTAAATTCACCGAACAGGTCCAAATACTGGTTCCCACATGAATGGTGGTAGTCCGCCATGACACACATCAAACGATAAGCTTAACTTGTTCCATGTCGACGCAGCTGGTAGGGGCGGCAGACAGCCGATCAACCAAGACGCCATTGGACGACCAGAGTGCCGCCGTGCCAACAAACACGCCTCCGCTCAGGGATCATGCCTAAAGAAAAATTCAATATGTTAGCTATATTTCATACGCAGCAAGATATTACGTAATCATAGCGACCCCTAGTTTTCATTGCAAACTTTTTCGAATTATGCACAGTGTCTTACTTCCACGTAAATATCAAAATAACTATAATCATTAACGAAGTTATAATCCACATCTATTACCTGCTACACTTTCTGTGATATTTGGCTGCTTGTTCGTTGTTGGCTGTGATAGCACTCTGCTGTAGCTGTGAGTTTACTTTGAAAGTTTACGTTAAAATTTACACTTTACGACTAGATCGCCAATGTCTTAACATGGGATTAATTACGTTCGTTTATTTTAATCGCATGTGATTAACAATTTTTGCATAACGTTAGAATAGTAATAATTACTTCAGCAAGCTGAATACATTGCCGATAACAAAATCTACCTACCGTTATAACCCTACATAAAAGAATCTCACAAATGTAGCTGAAATATGATTGGATGTTACTAGTTTCCGGGCAGAAACGGTTTCCGCCGCTGTTGCCATTTACCATGTCAGTGTGTCACTCCGCTTGACTATGTCATCTGCAGTGCTTTAGAAGTGAACGACGCTAACTCAACACGAGAAGTGAGCCCTACCAATTCTCTATCCGAAATGAGAGTGAATCGTGTCAGTTGGCCCGTCTGGCTGCTGATTACTTCATGAGGAACTTAGCCAATCACAAGGCGGCATTCCTCCAGCGCTCTCTGCTTTTCATCTCACATGCTCTAATTTTAGTCAGGCTTGTATCAATCTTAAGTACCTATTCTTTTCTTATATACTTTAATTATAATTGTTGTAATTGACTCGATCTCGGTTTTCTAATTTGGTGGAACAGTACTGGGACTGAATTCTCGGCTAATCAATCATTGGAACACCGATGACTGTCTTGAGTAGTCACTCTGCAGTTTTAGCTTAGTCGTTATTGTCCTTTGACGCCTGTGTTCTGTCTTTGTGGGACGAGACACGCAAGGATTGTGAGTTTGTATCTTCACCCCTAACGTCTCGCACACGTGTGTTGCTGTGCATAAGGCACTGAGCAACCAAAATACAAATTCACATTGTGCCTCTAAATTATATATTTAACAACACCATGGTAGGGTTTTGCTGTCTTAACATTAGAGTCCTGCCATCAGTGTCTGGCAGAAAATGCCTTACACTTACACACTGTTCCTGTACTCTTCCCATCTTTAGCTATGTTATCATTTCTTGGGGATCCCATGCACAAAAAATTGATACAGTCTTCAAATTACAGAAAGGGCTATTAGAATAGTGGCTTATGACTGAGCTGCTTGGAAGGATATGATTAATCAGCAGCGGATTCTAACCGAAGCATGTGAGACCTAATATCTACAGCAAGAGAAACATCAGCATTTGTTTTTCAAACAGCAGCATTCGTGACTATCGGAACAAGAGCCATACTTAAGTCGTATTTACAGAGAGTAAACAAACGGAAACCCAAAGAAGAATTTTCTATAAGTGAATAAAATTGTTCAGTATATTGCCCTAGGACAGGGATGAGCAACAGTTTTGGCTCGGGCCATTTTGTGGAAGGAAAGACTAGCAGAGAGCTGCACCTTGAAAGTGATTGCATCCAGTAACTTTGCATTTCAGAAAACGTATAAATTGTTACATAAAGCTTTGAATGTCTGATCGGATCACACAAAAACCATTATGTTAGGACCGCTATTTGCGTGCGCTTGCCGTAGGAGATTAAGGAGACAACTGAACCACAATATTTAAGAATTCAGTTAATACGTATCTCTAAAATAATTCACACTACAAAACAAGGAATATTTAGATAACACAGAGTCGAGAATGGTAAAAAATTAACATTATTTAATAATAAACGACAGTCATTCCACAGTAAACTCATACAATTGAAGGAATCTTACTGTGAAATCCTATGTCCAGGAGCTGTGAAGGATGATTCAAACCTATCTCTCTTTACTTGAGCTGAGCATCTCATTCATTGTGGTGAGGAATGACTCAGCTTTATCAGGTGGGCCAACGGGACAACACAAAGAATTTAATAAATGAAGGAAGTATCGTTAAGTTCGTGATAGTATCGACAATTGTTGTTAGATTTATGCGTAAGTGTGTATGTGTGTGTGTGTGTGTGTGTGTGTGTGTGTGTGTGTGTGTGTGCTCGCGTGCGCGTGTGTGTGTGTCAACAGGTGAAAATTATGCAACAGATCAAAATTAGCAACACTACATATTAATCAAGATCTACATGAGATTATATTATTGTATACATGAATTAGTTAAATTTTCTAAAACTGTTTCGTTTTTCAATTAAACTATCAGGTCTGGTGTCATTTTGTAAATGACCTATGAATGGACAAACAACTAACATATCAAGTGTGTAAGGTGGCGACATAATTTTGCCCATTAAGATACTGTTTTAAATATAGAAACGTAATCTACTCAGCAATCTGAGGAGTTAGATACCACTCATGTCGTACTTCAAGTAAAGTGATACTAATTTGTATAGTACAGAGAGTAATCTTTAATACGTGGCCGACATTAACTAGATACTAACAAGCATTCCCTATTTTGCATGTTAATAGTCACGTAGTATCGCAATCACTTTGAACTAAAGTGGACGAAGGGAGTTCTCAGCCGTCGAGAGAAGTAGAACATGGAACGCATTTCGAGAGGGGCCCTAAAATACGACCCTTCGCAGCGGGGAGGCAGGCACCATTAGATAACAATAAGCCACTATGCAATCTTCTCTGACTCACACCTGCGTAGAACGGAAAGAAACATCATAACATACCAGGGATCCGTGTGGCCACTCTTAGGGGACCAATACACGGAATTTGCATCTACGAAAAATGGTAAGTTGCACAAAATAAAGTCAACAGCGGGGCAGCTGTACTGTTTATCACGAATAATTTAATTTGTGAATTCATTGTTATTATCTTCGTAATTATAGAGAATATTTCAACGTCATCAATTACGCACTTGAACCCAATGTCTACGGTCATTCTTTAATAAAAATGTTTAGTACAGGTAACAGTTGTTTGTGTGTTCTAGAATATAGGCCACCCCTCCTCACTGAAATATTTTAGGGCATGTATGACGGCTGTTATTCTGATGTTAATCGTGACTTCATCCGTGGTCTCCTTACCTTGCAGGGCCTGGTTTGGCAGGCACTTTTGTTCTGACATTTCCGTGCGTGTCAAGTGGTAAGGACGGGTAATAATGACTGGGGGAGTACGTTAGAAGCGATAAGATATTTTTTTAACTATATCATTGAAACAAAATCTACATTGCTCGCTGAATGGGATATTGTCTCCGGGATGAAAAAGATGTAGTCTTTTGTAAACGAGTTGTTGGGAATTGAATTTTAAAGAAGGGCTAACACAGGAGTATTTTAGTAGAAAGTGACAATGACAAGTAGGTCAGTCATTGAAATGTAAATATAAAACAGCAGCACCGAACACATGCCAATATACCTTCTATCAGTCACATAGGAATGTCGAATTTGCACAAGACGGCGCTTCGTCACCGCAATATTATACAATAAGCAACTTTTCAATGGCTAGGAAATCGTTCAGCACCAGACTGATAACTCCATGAGAGAGAAGAGTATGCAATGAAGATGAAAATTGCAACACACCAATACAAGACCGCTGATACTGGCTCTTCTGGTCACGTACCATAGGTATTAATACAGACTGCACATTTTCTATGTGAGAATTTAACTCCAAATTCAGTATCTGTATCCAACGAACTAAGTGTGTCATACACCAAAAAACATATTATTGGGCGTGCTTAAGAGTCTGCTGCACTTCGAAAAAAATTTAGGAAGTAGTTAACACACTTGTTGGAAATGTATGCAATTACAGATGGCAGACCACACACTATATGAATAAAATTAGTGACATACGTAATTGACAACAGCAACCTAATATATCATATACAGTATAATAATGAATAAGAAAATAGAAATGCAGGTAAGCTACTATGAACAGAGTAGCAAATGCACTATCGTAGCCAAGATATATAGGAAGCTAAATTTATGTGCCAACAAGCTCTATAGATACTGAAAGTGTTGAAAGAATGTATGATGATGAGATAAGGGAATTTTTTACGACAGTTACAGGAGACGAAATTTTAATATGTGGCAGGCGACTAGAATTCGGTTAGTAGGAAAAGGAAGAGAAGGAAAAATGTTAGGAGAACAAGGACTGAGGGAAAGGAATGATAGAGGAAGCTGGCTTGTAGAATTCTGTGCAGACTGTAATTTAATAATCGCAGACACCCAGTTTAAGAACCACGAAAGAAATTTGTGTACATGGAACAGTTCTGAAGACCTTGGAAGGTTTCAACTGATCATCTAATGGTAAGTCAGAGTTTTCAGAATCTTATTTTAGACTGTAAGACATATCTAGGTGTTGATGTGGAACACAACTGTAACTCTTGGTTACAAACTGGAGATTGAAGATGATAAAAGTGCAAAAAGATAGTTAAGGAATGAGATGAAACATGTATGAACTGAATGAACCAGAGGCTATTGAGAGTTTCAAAGGAAGCATTAGGCAACTTTGGGGAAGACACATGGTAGATGACGAATGGGTAACTTTGAGAGATGAAGTAGTGAAGGCAGCAAGAGGGTCATACAGGTAAAGAAGCCAAATCCTGGCAGAATACCATGGATAGCACAGAAGATATTGAATATAACTGACATAGAGAGAAAATATGAAAATGCAGCAAATAAAGCAGGCGAAAGGGTATACAAACGTTAAAAATATGAGACTGTCAGAAAATTCTAAATCGTCAAGAAGGAGTAACTGGAGGATAGATGCAATGCCTGACTAGGGGAAAAACAGACGCTGTCTAGAGGAAAGTTAGGACACTTTTAGGAAAAGAGAAGCATCTGTATGAATATCAAGAGCTCAGATGTCAAAAGAAAAGAAGAAAAGTTTGAGATGTGGAAGGAATATGTCGAAGTTCAGTACTATGGAGTCACAAAAAAAATGGCTGAAATGGCTCTGAACACTATGGGACTTAACTTCTGAGGTCATCAGTCCCCTATAACTTAGAACTCCTTAAACCTAACTAACCTAAGGACATCACACACATCCATGACCGAGGCAGGATTCGAACCTACGACCGTTGCGGTCGCGCGGTTCCAGACTGTAGTGCCTAGAACCGCTTGGCCCCTACAGCTGACCATGGAGTTACACTTGAATGCAATAATACAGATATGGAAGGGGAAGTAAGTGAAGATGATATGGGGGAGGTAATAATGCAAGAAGAATTTTATAGAGCAGTGAAAGACTTAACTTAAAACAACGTTGTTGAATATACCACAGTCTCACAGAATTGTTAAGAAACTTGGGAACTCAAGGTATGACAAAATTATTCCATCTGGTGTGTAAAATACATGAGAAGCCAAAGTACCCAAATACTTCAAGAAAAATTTAATAATTCATACTTCATAGGAGAGAAGTACTGATAGGTGTGAATTGTATGCCATGGCTTCAAAATGTAGACAAGAATTATTTGGAGAAGAATGGAAAAACTGGTTGAAGCAGACCTCGGAAAGGTCAGTTTTGGTTCAGGAGAAATGTAGGAAAACATGAGGCAAGCCTGACTCTACTGCTTATCTTAGTGTATAGGCTAATGAAGGCAAACGTATTTACATAGCATCTCGATATTTAGGCAAACTTTTGACAGTGCTGACTGGAATACACTCATTTAAATTCTGAAGACAACAGTGATAAAATACGGGGAGTGAAAAGCAGTTTACAGTCGGCAGTTACGAGATCTATGGACCTGAAAGAGAACCCGTGGTAGAGAAGGAGGTCAGACAAGACTGTAGCCTATCGCCACTGTTATTCAGTTTGTACATTGAGAAGCAGTAAAAGAAGCCAGGGAGGTATTTGGAAAAGAGGTTAAAATGTATGAATAAAATAGAAACTTTGAAGATTGCTAATGATGTCGTAATTCTGTGATGTATGGGATATGAGTTGAAAGAGCAGTACATGAAATGCATTCGCAGTTGTATAATGAAATGAAGACAGTGAAAATTTGTGCCAGACTGGGATTCAAACCCGGATTTCCTGTTTGTCATGAGCGATCACCTTACCATTATTTCTGTTGATCTCACTTTGTTCGGTATTGTTCGTTCTATTTGTTTGGGGTGGACGTCCCATGATCCTTGTTGAAGTTCATTGTTGCTCCTTTAACTCAGTTTTTTTATTACAGAAGGTAACTAACCCTCTGCCTGAACATGTTGAGCTACCATAGTGGTGGACCATTGCTACCCAAACATGACTTATGACCATACTCAAACTTCCATATGTGTCTACAACCTGTACACATACGTCCATTATATATTTTCCCATACAGGGGAGACATTCTAGTTAAAAGTCGCTTGGCCAGTGTTGATGTATAAGTACGACCTTACAGTGCCTGTGTTATTCCGAATTAAGATGCAAAGTTAGCATTGTAACACTAAATAACGCAGGCACTGCAAGGCTGTATCGTATGAAAGAGCAGTTCTCGAATTAAGTGTGGTGGTGCCCAGCAAATTATACTATAAAATGAGATTAAAAGGGTAGTAGATGGGTTTTGCTATTTTTGCATCAAAATACATGATCACAGAAGTGGAGAAGCAGATTGGCAACATAAAGATAGGAATTTCTGAAAGAGAGAAACTTGTTAATATCTAATATGCATTTAATTATTAGTAAGTCTTTTCTGAAGACATTTGTCTGGAATTGTTTGGGGTGGACGTCCCATGATCCTTGTTGAAGTTCATTGTTGCTCCTTTAACTCAGTTTTTTGATTACAGAAGGTAACTAACCCTCTGCCTGAACATGTTGAGCTACCATAGTGGTGGACCATTGCTACTAGTTGTATTACAGAAACTCAAAAAATTAAAGGGAGATACGTAATATACAGAAAGCTGAAATAACATAAAGAAATGTAAAAAATTATAAAAACATTGTCTAATTTTTGCAACTTTTGTTTTTGTTGTTAGGTATCTGCATTGTTACCTTGTTCTACGATGAGTTTCATAATAATTTTCCAGAACATTGACAGTTACAACATGAAGAAAATATAATGTGATGATCAATCGATCGCAAGCTACCCTCTTAAACTGCTGAGTGTGTTGCAGTTGCACTAAAGGGAAAACGCCACTCACTTTGCTATCAGATTTGATTCTGATTTCGGATAACTTTCTTCTATAGTGTTCGAGCTAGTACTGCTACCTCCCAGATGTATAATTAAATTTTCCATGTAGCTTACACAACTCCTTCGATTTTTTATATGTGATGTCCTTTCTTTTGGACATACTGGAAAGACAAGTTACCAGTTACATAATTAAGGAAAAAGTGTACTTTTCTGGCTCATTATTATGTAAAAGTCAACACCTATTCCTTTCAGCCACTGTTTATAATGTATATGTTTTACAGGTTTTTTGTTGATATCAGGTAACACAGCACACTTTATAAACAAATCAGAAGTATTTTGAATATTTTTGAACCTGATTAGGGTTATTAAGAAAATTACAAAGAAACTGATGCATTTTTTCCCCAAAATGCTTCCTCCACTTGAGGTACCATTCAATCCAATGTTATATATCGTACATTTTAATGAGATGAAATTTTTACCAGATATGCATAACACGATGGCTGAGGTACTACATGTATTTAATTCCACCTATTATGTATATTACAAGGATAAAAAAATCGCATCTTACATTTTAATTTTCATAATTTTTTAAAATAAAAATTATAGTTTTTCTATAATTTAGTTGATTCAGCAATATAGGTTACATCTACTACATAGGTATGGACTATTGAAAGTTACAGAAAAAATTGTAGCGATTCCTTAAAAACTTTACAAAATACTTTAACCTGAATTGTGAAAAATAGAATTCGCGGGAAATTTTGAATCAATATATGAGTCCAATTGAACTGTGCCTCAGAATATTTTTGAAGCATAGTTTTCATCCTGCATCATTTCTTCGTCTTCAGGCTTCCTCTTGGCATTCATTTTAGCACTTCTTGCTTCTTTGGTAACTTGAGGAGAGAATCTTTCAGCTTCATGCACCTGTTGTCTGTCACATGCAAGACATTGATCTGCCTTATTGAAGCCACATTTATCACTAAATTTCTTAGGACTTCCAACCATCATATCACTCCATCGTTGAAACATATCACTGCATCTAGTACACCAACTTCTAATGTATTTAGTCCTAAAAATCACTGTTGGGTAATCTTTCACATATCAATGATTAAACTTTCAGTTGTATTCTGAGTGCCCCTATGAAGACATTTACTAAGCAAAGCAGGGTCACTCAGGTCTCTAAAAATTGTTTTTATTTCATCCATAACAGGCTTAGGAAGATAATGCTTATGATGGTATATTTGACCACTTCCTTTTGCTTTTTGGTAACCATGCCAAGAATCTGCTCCTTTAGGGCAAAGTACATGATCAGGGTAGTCATCTGTGGACAACTTATGAAAGTAGGTGGCCCATACAGCTTTTCTCATTGCTGTAACATCATTCAGAGGTGCAGTTCATCTAATGGCCAGTCCATAACAACTCTGAAGAAGGTTTATTTTAGTTTTTGTCAATCTGCCTCGGCAAGACGGAGATTTTCCATCAGATAGCAACTTTCCTTTCATTTCTCTTCATAGCTTCCTCAATCTAGCACCCACCACCTGTTTCACATGTCCACAACACTCTAGTTTTTTTACCAAGGTATCACTATAAACGTTGAACTCATTAATTTTATTGAAAGCTTCAGTGTTACCATGGCAGGTGTGGCAGTACCTAGATAAGCACTCAACATCAACAACTTTTCCATTTTCCAGGGAAGTAGCACTTACAACACCATGTTCTTGACGTCGCCATGTCCAATCAAGTGCTACAGCAATGTCCCTGGTTGCACTAATATTTACAGTTTCTTCTATTGCACGTTTCATAGATGCTTTAGACCAGGGCTTCCCAACGTGTCATCCGTGGACCCCTTTAGGGTCTGGCGGCTCTTTCTAGGGGGTCCGCGGCCACCTTTCGCCAAATCGTGTCAAATAATGAGTAAAATTATTGAATAAAACTGTGAAAATCAAATTCATCACTATTTTTTTTCATGTGAAAAACATGTGTACTTGCACTTAAGGTCGTATTTCCAAGCATCCTCTGCAGTTCCTAAGTGAGAACGCATACACAGTTTAGTGCCGGAGAATGCGGCTTTTCTGATCGACTCTTTCGCAACAATACAGGGGTCGTTTGTGCGCTGACTCACGGCGTTAGATGCGCTGAAACCCTTTACGCATGCACAGAGCGAGCTTTGTCGACCAATCACAGCGCTCGCTGGGACGTATGCGGCCCCAGGCATCATTAAATGTTAAACTTGTTTTGTCAGTGCACTACCTATTTCATAAGCCGATTTTTGACCTGTTTATTACTTCTAATATGGATCGGTGGCTGAAGTCAGGATCATCGCCTTCACAACAAGGGAAGTTTCCAGTTGAAATGAACGAGGAGGGAGGACGACCAAAGGAAGAACAATCACAAGAAGCTCCACAGCCCGATTTATTATGTGAAAACGCTGCAAGTACTCCATTGGTTGCAATATCCTATGGAAGTGGTATAACCAAGAAACGTAAGTACAACGAAAGCTATTTAGAAATGGGCTTTATGGAGACAAAGGAGGGTAAAGCTCAGTGTGTAATTTGTGCGCGAGTCCTTCTGAACAGTTCAATGGTTCCAGTTAAATTGCGCCGTCATTTTGAAGGTACTCTCCCGGATTTCCAAGCTAAAGACATTGATGTTTTCAAAAGGAAGAGTGCTGAACTAGCTGCTTCTCAGCATTGCATGAAAACTCATGCAAAATCAATTAATGAAAATTCATTAATAGCTTCTTTCATGGTTAGTTATCGAGTGGCAAAAACAGGCAAAGCTCATACCATTGCAGAAAATCTCATGATATTGTTTCTTGCATGCTAGTCGAAAAGGCCGTAAAGCTTGTATCTTCGGTGCCATTATCAAACCATATTGTTAAGAGACACATTGTTGACATTTCAAATGATGTGAAAGACACTCTTGTTTCTCACATGCAACACAATTCATTTCCTCTGCAGATAGATGAATCCACTTATGTTGCAGGATTAGCGATTTTAGTGGCTTTTGTCCGTTATGAATATTCTGGATGTTTTGAGGAGGACCTCTTATTGTGCAGACCACTAGCTGCCAACACAACAGGCGCTGAAATATTCCGTCTACTGGATGATTTTAAGTACTAACGAAGTTTCATGGTCTAATTACATAGATGTGCGCACAGATGGTGCAGAAGCTATGACGGGTCCTACAGTCGAAGCAATAACGAAAATAAAAGAAAACGCCAAGAATTGCTGCAGTAGTCATTGTGCTCTCCACAGATACGCTTTAGCTATGAAACAAATGCCTCTTTCGTTCAAAAAAGTTTTAGACGAATCCATTCAAATCATTAACTATATGAAATCAAGGCCGTTGAAGTCAAGACTTTTCACAACACTGTGTGAAGATATGGGAAGCCATCATAGTTCCCTACTTCTCCACACAGAAGTGAGGTGTCTCTCACGTGGGAATGCACTCTCTCGGTTGTACGAATTAAGACTGGAAGTCTTAGCTTCCCTTTTGGAGCATAACACCAAATTAGCAGACCTTATTAATGACGAAAATTAGCAGTATAGCAGTGTATACTTGCCTATTTGTCAGATATTTTCTCCAAAATGAACGGAATGAATATTTCACTCCATGGGCAAAGTGAAACAAAGGTCACTGCCATCGACAAAGTTCGAACATTCAAGAGGAAAACCAATTTTTGGGCAGAGAGTGTCGAGGAGGGGGAGGTCGAGTGTTTTCCTCTTCTCAGGGAGTTTTTGGAAAACAAAACATTGGCGCTTGGGAAGAATTTGTTTCATCAAATCCTCGAATATCTCCGAAGCTTGATGTCATTGTTGGAGCATTATTTCTCAACAGCTGAAGATGAGAAGCTGCAGAAATACGTATGGGTGGTCAACCCATTCACTGCATCCAAAAAGCCGAACATTCTATCATCAAATGAATATGAGTTGATAGAAATTGCCACAGACGCTACCTTGAAATCAAGTTTTGACATTGACGGTTACTCACACTTTTGGATCCGTTTGGATAACAAGAAATACTACCCCCTTGTTGAAAGGGCAAAACGTGTACTTCTCCCGTTTGCCACAACATACATGTGTGAATATGGATTCTCGATCTATGCTGCCCTCTGAGCACTATGGGACTTAACTTCTGAGGCCATCAGTCCCCTAGAACTTAGAACGACTTAAACCTAACTAACCTAAGGACAGCACACACATCCATGCCCGAGGCAGGATTCGAACCTACGGCCGTAGTGGTCGCGCGGTACCAGACTGTAGCGCCCAGAACCGCTTAGCCACCTCGGCCGGCCTTGGAGTGTTTACCTGACCAACCAAAAGCGGAACTGGGACTTCGGCTTACGAAATCCGGTTTTCGAAACGCATGTAAACTGGGTGAATGTATTTCCACACATTGCACAACAGATATCACAATAATTCTTTAAGGCAATTCCTTGGCCTCTTTTCGTTTGTGATGTGTTTGTATCCAGAATCATGGGTCTGCCTCTTTTCTTCACAGGCGCGCGGAATGGGCGCACAGTCTAAGGCCCCATGGGGTGGATTGCGCCACCGCTCCCGCCAGAAGTTCGAGTCCACCCTCGGGCATGTGTGTGTGTTTGTGTGTGTGTGTGTGTGTGTGTGTGTTGTCCATACCGGAAGTTAAGTCTAGGTTAATAGTGTGTAAGACTAGGGACTGATGACCTCAGCAGCTAAGTCCCATAGACGTTATATACATTTGAACATTTTTCTTCGGATTTCACGTAAAACCACTCACATACACACACACACACACACACACACACACACACACACACACACACACGACTGTTACGAAATATGCATGCTCCTTACCAAACAGTAGCCAAACAGTGGAAGTGAACAGACTACAAGTGGCAGCGAACAGTTTGGACGTGACGTTGATTGCTCTTGGAGGAAGGCAGCTCCAACGTGTGAAATGTCAATTACGAAGTAATTGTTAATCAGGCTATAGTGTGTTGAACAAAGGGAGTAAATCTAGTAAGTGTCTAGATACAGCGAGATTTCAAAGTGGATCGTTAATTTCAAAATGTTTTCATTCATCTCTAAACCAAAGACTATTGATACTTCGGTGGGGAGGGGGTCATTGGGAAAATGGCACTTGCATTAAGAAGCTTTCAGTTCCCATGGGTTTAGCTCTGAAATTTAAAGTTACTGTGCTCTTGACTGACTAGGGGTCCGCATTGGATTTGCGACTGAAGAAGGGGTCCGCCATCCGAAAAGGTTGGGAAGCCCTGCTTTAGACACAACCGTCAAGTCACCAAAAAGGATTTTTATGTACTTGCTAAACCTACTGGGAGGTGGAGGAAGGTCCATTAAACCACAAAACGTTTGAGCAGCCCTTTTTCCTTTTCCTATTTCATGTGCTGCATACACTAACTTCAAATTCACATCATATGCATCATGCACAATGTTCGAAGTCATTTTGCAGGTAGATTTATTGCAGGATCTACACAGAACAACTAATTTTGACGTAAACCCTTTCTGCTACTTTGCTGTTCGGTTATTTCCAGACAGCCTATACCATCACATTATCTACATTTCGCCACTTCCTTTATCAAAGAAAATAAGATACCTACATCAAAAACAACAAATTCACTACAAACAGTATCACTGTTAACACAAACATTTGAATCACCAGGAGGCGTGCCATGTGGGAGTTTCTTCCCTGAAGAACTGATACATAGGTTACTTTCAACAGCGTGGCTTGCTTTGTTTGTGAACTGGTTACCACGGAATTTTCTTTTATTGAATTTCTTGATGCGTGGCATAGTTCGTATTTATTGCACACTGAAGGGTGTGTACTTCCACAAATATATGTAGCACTTGGCCAACAAACATTCAGTAACATGTGAACAAACTGCTTCAGTGACATAAAAGTAAATACCAGCAAAGATAATCATTTACAGACAGTAGAAAAATGCACTGTTACCAACATATACAATGTATCATACGTATAAGCGCTGGAAACAGAAAGTTCACAGTTCTTTTTGAAATAATACTGGTTTCTGTAACAGAAATAAAGGGGGCGTGGCGGCATACATGACCATAACTTTAAAATTTGGTATATATAGGTCATTTTTCATTTGAAACCCTATGGTGTATATACCAATGTAATCAGGAAAGACTATAGAATTTAATAAAGTCATAAAAATTTCGATTTTTTCCACCATTTATAAGTATTGTGACGACTCAAGTTATTACGCGATAACATTCAGTGTAACTTAGCCCGCTGTATTGAAGCTTAGGAAGCTGCAGTCTTGTGTCTTAGCCATGATACATAAGCACAGCTGTCGTTGGTAGGCAGTGTGAGAACGCACCTGTGACACTTTGAGCAATTGTATATTCATACCTCCTACGAATGTAAATAAAACACATTAAATATGGACAGATTATTTTCAAGTTTGATATACTAGTTTTTGTTTTTCAGAAGAAGGTCTCCGCAAAATTTCAAAGTCGTACATATTATAGCTTTGGAGATTCAGAAAATTACCTAAAACACCCCAAAGCAACACCTACATTACAAAACTCAGTTAGGAATAATAAAAGTTTGTCTTTTAGTATCATTTTAAATAATTACTAGAGTTCTCAATATGTAGAATGATTTAATTGAGATTTTATTTTCAAAACCTTAATTATTTTGCATTTTCGTAGTATAAGATTCATAAAAAATTATTATCTGTTTATTAGGTTGTTGAGTGAATAAATGAGAATGAGTGAGAGTGTGTATGTGTGACATACGTTAAAATTCAATATTATATTTTGTACAATATTACGTACTATAACGTGGGAAAGTTGTGTTTTACCCACATTGTTGATGACATATGTCTAGGTGTAATTGCTTTTGTAAGAAGGCAGTCGGAATAGCCATTTGCAGAGTAATCGTTTTCTAAATTATTTTCAAGATTTGTAAGTATTTGCATTTTGGAAAACGCAAATGCTTTTCTGAATAGTGATTGGCTTACGCGAGTTTTGCCACGAGAATGATCTCGAAGGATCATTTTGATTGATCCATCAGACTTATCAGCCAATCAGAATTAAGTACTTCCCGCGCAAAACTAGTTAGATATAGTGGGAGTGAGGCAGTCTGAACAGGAATCGCTCGTCAGCTTCAGTCGCGGAAGGACATGTTAAATGTGCTGTTTCTCATTATGTGTAAGATGAAGAAATATTGTGTTCCGCGCGTTTAAAAGTAGTTGCAAGGAAAGCTGTTGCAATTACGAACAGTTTGATGGAAGTTGGAAGTTTTGAAATTGCTTTGTTGGAAAGTTGCGAGAATGTGAACTTTTGGCCTTTGTGAACATGTTCAACCGACGTGATGAAATGTCTGCGACGGCGCACTTAGCTGTTGATGTAATGCTTTAATATGATGCTATATACGATGAATAAAATCAGAAGGAAGGTCAGCATTGGCCGTAATTTTTTTGATTTATCAACAGCAAAATCGATTTTCGATCACATAATGACCATCTTCAGTGCTGGAAGTTAAACATTTCACATAGCGATCATTGAATAAGAAACAAAACACCATAAATACACCTGACTATAAACCAACTGTTGGTAAGAACATACCTTTAGACTACAAATTAAAGCTCACCGGCACTGGTGTCTAGTTATTAGCAGTAACAGAAGCTATGAAACGATCACAATAATTGAAACCGCTGTTTACATTCACCTATACTGAAGATCTCGGTGTGACAGGGCTTGGAACGCCCTCTATGTGACATGTGTCACGTGAAGACTTAACATTACTTTATTTGGCAGAAGAGTACCACAAAATACCAAATGTGCACTTGTAAATCATTAATTGAATATTTCAAACTTAAAATTGTACATTAAAAACGCATAGCAAAAAGGAACAGGGAAATGCACATCTTGGCAACATACACTGGCGTGTTATTTTCAAAACAAGTTTAAAAAATGCAAGAATAAAAATCAAGAGGTAAATAATAAGGTGTCAGATTACAGGACTATTAAAAAAGAAAAATATACAAATAACATGACATCAAATATTACGGAATTTGTTATAGCACAGTCCGCCTCTGTAGCGTAGTTGTAGCGTTACCGCCTACAACGCAGAGGGCCCATGTTCGATTCCCGGCAGGGGATTGGGTGTTGTGTGTCTTTCATCGTCATTGACTCGTAAGTCGCCGATGTGGCGTCAACTAAAGAGGATTTGCAATACGGCAGCCGAACTCCCCCGATTGGACTTCCCAGCCAACAATGCCATTATGATCATTTCATTTCATTGTTATAGCACAGTAACCGCCATCTGGCTAGGGAAGTCAGAAGTGCAAAGTTCTGAATTTACGTAAAATATTACGTTGAGACCCAGAAGTGAGATACATAAATAGTGGTGATTGTACAATATATGCCACGATTTAACAGGTGAAAATGTCATGACTCAATATTCTTTTTTTTTTTTTTAAAAAAAAAAAGAATATTGTGAAACTATCAGCGCACACTTCACTGCAGAGTGAAAATCAAATTCTGGAAAGATCCCCCAGGCTGTGGCTATGCCATGTCTCCGCAATATTCTTTCTTTCAGGTGTACTAGTTCTGTAAAGTTCGCAGGAGAGCTTCTGTAAAGTTTGGAAGGTGGGAGACGAGGTACTGGCAGAAGTAAAGCTGTGAGGACGGGTCGTGAGTCGTGCTTGGGTTGCTCAGTTGGTAGAGCACTACCCGCGTAAGGTAAAGGTCCCGAGTTCGATTTTCGATCCGGCACACAGTTTTAATCTGCCAGGAAGTTTCATGGCAATATGAGAGCGAATTAATACTAATCCTTTTCAAAATCGTTTGTGCGATAAATATTTGTCTATGGATGTGAAAACGTACCGGTACACTGAGGAAAGAAGATGAAACCAAACTTGTGTGAACAGTAAGGTGAAAGGCAATTATTACCTTTGAATGCGTAAGTAACTGAAATCTACAAGTAGTGAATAAAATAGAGATGAACAGCAGCCAAAAAAGGGAGACAGAAGTAAGGAACGGAATGTGAGACATATATGTAGACATAACAGCTTTAATACAACTATACATCTGAAGACAAGTCATGAGGGAAACAAAACTAGTGGTGGTCGATAGTAATGTACTTTGAGAAGATGAGAACCAGAACAAGACGCAAAAAATATGAGGAGATCGATTAAGTGGTTGGTTAAAAGTTGCTTGGAGAAGATGTAGACTTTACAAAATGGATGAGTTATTTTTAGACACATTCTCTTGAAAGTTCCTAGTCTGGTGATTAAAGTGGGAGTTGGTGGCAGTCCACGACCATCTTACACTTCTTGTGGAAGTGGTCTAAACTCCCCCTAGTTAATAAAACTAAATCGTAGTAATACCAGACGAGTGAGAGCAATGCTCTTTGCTGTCATGAAATAATAAGTAAATTATTATTGTACTTGGGCAGTATTCAGGACAACACCGACACAGTGAAGTTAACAAATTAGGTATACAACAAGTTACATTTTTTTTCAATGGGTTGCCTAAACAGGAACTGGTGTAGGACAACATAAAAGATACACAAGCCATTGTTTCACAGGTGCTCCTTCATGACAGTGTGCTTTATCATACTGATACAAAAACTAATTGTCTCTGAATTGTTCCTCTACTGTACGTAATACACAGTACTGTAAAATGCCTTCATATCCTTCTGAATTTAACATGTTCATGAGTGCAGTAACAAGATCAAGCCCTTACCACTAAAAACAGTCTCATACTGGAACAGTGCACTTCATCATTTTTACATCTGTTTTTGCGATGTACTACGATCCAAAACATAAAGAAGATGGGCAATGCCCGGCATCGTTCAATAACTACGTGATGCAAAAAGCAGGGCTTACCTTCATCTTGTGTGTAATCAATAGTATGAGGCAATTAACTGCGATTGGTTACTCGTTCGATGTCCAACAACAACTGACAAAAATAACTCACAATAAGTCCATTAACTACAGAAGACCACTGCACTCGCCATCTTGAAAGCCTGGGTGGGCAACACTACGCTAGTAGCTTATCTTTCTTTTCGTGATATGATACATCATCTGGATGGAGTCACTGTCTCTCTTGGATTTCACTTTGTTTGGATAATGAATGTTGATATTTTGATCAGATTTGGTATGATTATATGCTATATTTTTAATACCGATATTCACTTTATTTCCCACAACTTCAGGCGAAAATCGATGTTTTGCGAAGCTTCTCTTCAATAAATGGTGTTTCGTTTCTTGTGAACTATTGCCCACCACTTTCTAAGCCAGCAAGAAAACTAATCGCTCCACGGATTTATTACTATCGATATGTACTGGCATTTTTTTTGAGATCATCTTCGAACTGCGAATGACATTATCCTCTTCAACTTCTTCCTCATGTTTTTCATCTTCTTCGTTGTAATTATCCTTATCCTCTTCTTCTCCTTCTCTACCTTCTGATTTCATAAATATGTAGCTTTTATAGTCATCATCTGTCTCCTTTCGGCATATCTCTCCCCACTTTTAAGAAGCGGGTCTAATGGTATGTTGAACTTCTTGTTTATCCTCTGAAAAAACCTGGCGAGATTTTAGGCACAACTGGAATATATGCATCATCATCTCACTATAATGGTCCACCATTTTCATCTAATACAGCTTCAACGATATGTGTATACTTACCAATAACCTTTGTTGGAATTTGCTTGTCTGTATGCGATCTAGCTTTGCTTATGAGAATTAGTGGTCTTAAGAATTGTATCATAATTGTGAAGATCTTAATGTTCTGCAGCTCTTTTCAGGAAGTTTAATTTTAAACAACAGATTATATAATTCTATGGTTCCCAGGTATCTTACACTGTGAATTATTAAATAATCTTCGTCGACACATATCGGTGAATCAGCGATCATCCGCACTCTGGTTGTTGGTTCAAATCTACAGCCATATACAGTATAATCCACTTTGTCTGTTGGTTCAACAAAAAGGATGCTGCTAGTTGACCCCTGTTCTTCTTCAATTTCATCACCACTGTATTCATCTTCCTCTTCTCCTTTCATAAATAAATTTTTTCTCTGGCTTCATTTTGGTCTATCTTATTTCTGAAATACTTCCAAGTTTATAAACTACTTTAAATCCATTTTCCAGTACAGAGAGAAGAGCTTGAGCTTGTCTCTTTTGATGCAGTGCCTGTTTACTTCAGATATTTCCTCGAGATTTCAACCCCTGTCGCTTAAGACTATTCTTCCATCCATTCGAGTTGAGAGACATATTGATAACTGCAGTGCTAAATTACGACCGAAGTTATAACAAGGAAACGCCTCAACTTATGCACCTCCTCAAAGCATTAGGTGTTTGTCATAGGTGCTAGCCATTTGGTGTTAGCCATTATTCATTATGTTTTAGTTATCAGGCATTAGGTGTTAACCATACCTATTAGGCATCAGCTGTTAGGCATTAGGTATTGGTTGACAGACATTAGCCATTAGGCATTAACCATTAGCTATCAGGCAGTAGGCGTTTGGTGTGAGGTGTTGACCATTAGTGTTAAGCATTAGGTGTTAGCCATTAGGCATTAGGTGTTGAATGGAAACCTAGCGGGAATGTTGACCACTTACGGGGAATAATTGACGGCAGACGATTTTTGGGAGACATATTGACAACTGCAATGATCAATCACAATAGAACCGATTTTTGCATGTCTGACACATCGTTGTAGTACTAAATCCTGACTGTTTGGAAAGAAGAGAAGGGGAGAAGAAAGTGTATATCGGTAATAACATAATTTGGCACTATTTTTGGACGTACTATAAATACAACACTCTGATTAATTGCAAAGAGGAGGGGGTATGGGGCGTGAAACACATTGGCTGGAGATAACAGAGGGGAGAAGAAGGGTTGGCTTGATGTGAACATCAGAAATAATGTAATTTGACACCTCTGGTGTACTGTGCTCTGGTTGGAGATAGAGAGTAGGAGCGTGGGATTCAAAGCACACAATTGATCTGCTTCCATACTCTTGGAGATTTAATGCTGCACCTCATTTTTGTTGGAAATAAGGAAGGGAAGGAGACGGAGAGGATTTTAAATTTTATATTAACACAATTTGCATTTTATTAATATCATGCACGATATAAGGAACACTGCACTGTGATTGGTCGGACAGTTCTGGAAGGGAGGTTTTTTTAAATTTTGTTCTAAAACAGTTGGACTCTTTCCACCATCTTGGATTTTTAATACTGCACTGTGATTGGTTGGAGATACAAAGGGAGCCATGACTTACCACGGATGGCTGACTATATTACTGATAAAGGCAGTGACATCAGTGATGACGACACTGTTTTAAACATTTAAGATTATACCTCTTACTGAGCAGATTACGACAGCACTTTAAATTTTTAAATTCACTCTATAATTATATGAAATATGGAAAAACAAATGTTTGCTGCCCAAGGAAGCTGTTAGATTGGCAACCTGCAACTGTGACTGTGGACCTTGCACTGGGTTAGCCATTTAGTAATATACACTATGGAACACAATTGTGTGTACATTGTACCACTTTATAGCATTCACTGAACCGTCTTTGTTAATTTTGTTACGAATCACACTTTACAACTTATTCTCAGATACATACAAGCTATTTTTAATACATTTTAATATTACGATATGTCACTTTCTTGTCTGTCTGTTCGTATGTTCGGTACAAATTTTGCAATTTATTTTAAAGCAATTTCCGATGAGCTAGATACCGGAGGTTCTGAATATATGTCAGAATTGAGCACAATGCTATTAATACACTGAAGAGCCAAAGAAACTGGTACACCTGCCTAATGTCGTGTAGGACTTCCGCGAACACGTAGAAGTGCCACAACACATGACATGGACTCGACTAATGTCTGAAATAGTGCTGAAGGGAACTGACACCATGAATCCTGCAGGGCTGTCCATAAATCCCTAAGAGTACGACGGGGTGGAGATCTCTTCTGAACAGTACGTTGCAAGGCATTTCATATATTCTCAATAATGTTCATGTCTGGGGAGTTTGGTGGCAGCGGAAGGGTTTAAACTCAGAACAGAGTTGTGGGAGCCGCTCTGGAGCAATTCTAAACGCGTGGAGTCTTGCATTGTCCTGCTGGAATTGCCCAAGTCCGTGGGAATGCACAATGGACATGAATGGGTGCAGGTGATCAGACAGGATGATTACGTACATGTCACGTGTCAGAGTCGTATCTAGACGTATCAGGCGTCCCGTATCACTTCAACTTCACGCGCCCCACACCATTACAGAGCCTCCACCAGCTTCAATATTCCCCTGCTGACATGAAGAGTCCATGGATTCATGAGGTTGTATTCATACCCGTACACGTCCATCGGCTCGATACAATTTAAAACGAGACTCGTCCGACCAGGCAACATGTTTCCAGGCATCAACAGTCTAGCGTCGGTGATGATGGGCGCAGGCAAGGCGTAAGTCATCAAGCGTACACCAGTGGGCCTTCGACTATGAGTCGTTGAATGGTTCGCACGCTGACACTTGATCATCCTGGCACTGAAATCTGCAGCAGTTTGCGCAAGAATTGCACTTCTATCGCGCTGGACGATTCTCTTCAGTCGTCTCGAGACGACTGGGTGTTTGTGTTGTCCTCATCATTTCATCATCATTCATGAAACTGGCGAGATTGGGCTTAGCAATTGTTGGGTATCTGTATGAGAGCTGATAACCGTGCAGTTGAGAGCCCCACAAACAAAACATCATCATCATCTTCAGTCGTCGTTGGTCCCGTTTTTGCAGAATCTTTTTACCGCTGCAGCGATGTCGGAGATTTGATGTTTTACCGGATTCCTGATATTCACGGTACACTCGTGAATTGGTTGTACGAGAAAGTCCCCATTTCATCGCTACCTCGGAAAATGGCTCAAATGGCTCTGAGCACTATGGGACATAACATCTATGGTCATATCGCCTAGAACTTAGAACTACTTAAACCTAACTAATCTAAGGACACCACACACATCCATGCCCGAGGCAGGATTCGAACCTGCGACCGTAACGGTCGAGCGGTTCGAGACTGAAGCGCCTAGAACCGTTCGGCCACTACGGCCGGCTCGCTACCTCGGAGATCCTGTGTTCCATCGCTCGTACTTAGACTACAACAGCACGTAAAAACACATTTAAATCTTGATAACCTGCCATTCTACCAGCAGTAACCGATTTAACAACTGCGCCAGACACTTGTTGTCTTGTATAGGTGTTGCGAACAGCACCACCGTATTTGCGCTGTTTACATATCTCTGTGTTTGAATACGCGTCCCTATACCAGTTTCTTTGGTGCTTCAGTGTATTAACTCGATTTTTAGCCTTGTGTGTGGCGGAGTTTACTTCGTTTACTACTGCCATTTCCCGATGAGCTAGAGACTTGACACTTTCAACATGGCTCAGAACAAGATGACAATGCAATATTAACTCCCTTTCTTGTGTATTGTATGAAGGAGGGCACTTTGTGTAGCACTGAAGTCTCCCGCTAATCCTGTTCCAGTCGCGAATGGTTTGCGGGAGGAACGATTTCTGGTAAACCTCTGTATGAACTCAAATCTCTCCAAGTTTTTCTTCACGGCCTTTTCGCGAGGTATGCGAAGGAAGCAATATAATGACTGAGTCAGGTGAAGAGAAACTAAAATAAACCTGTGATTACGTAGGCTTTCCCGGCGTAATAAGTCTTGAAAGTCTCTTCGGGTTTGCTGCCGGATCCTAAAATCAACTTGACTCGATATTTCGGCGATCCAACTGTTCGCCATCTTCAGGGAATGCTGTTTCTGCTGATGAGTCCCGCTGTGAACTGACGCCAGGTTGCAAATCGACGTCCTATATAGGCCACCGTTCAGTACACTGCGCAATCGCCGCCCATCACGATTTCTGCCTTCCAAAACAGGGAGGTGGCGCCGCCCTTAGTGAAACACTACTGGCAACGATATATCGCAATCAAGGCCACACCGAAGAACGTTCAGTTTTAATGCGAGATAATACAGGATTCCACGTTTTGCTAAGAAGAAACCCATTGTCTCTGTTGATTAAATTATCAGCCAACCTAATTTCAATCGCCTCTTTATACGCACTGTTCCAAAAACCGGAAATGTTGGCAAGCACAACAGTTTCCTCAAATTTCATTTTGTGTCCCTCATTTAGGCAGTGTTCTGGTACCGCCGATTTTTCCGGCTGTTGTAGCCTCGTGTGACGGCGATGTTCCACACATTTGTCATGCACTGTACGAATAGAACGGCCAACGTAAGCTTTTCCACATTGACACGGGATTTTGTACACCCCGGGTTTCCTAAGTTCCAAATCAACCTTCACAGAGCCGAGCAGAGCCCTAATCTTAGAAAGTGGACGGAACACACCCTTAATGTTAAAATTCCTTAAAATTCGTCCAGTCTTAATCGCATAAGGAAGAAAAGCCACAGATCTATGTTCCTCTTTGTACACCTCCGGAGATGGTCCAAACTCCATAGCCCGACGAATCTGTTTCTCGGTGTATCTATTTTCCTTAAAAACAGTCATCAAATGCTCAAGTTCTTGGGTTAAGCTGTCTGCGTCGGAAATGGCATATGCTCTCCGTACCAAAGTCCCAAGGACGCCACTACGTTGGTGTGGTGGATGATAACTCTTAGGGTGCAGATACCAATCTGTGTGTGTCGGCTTTCGGTGAACACTGTGTCCCAAAGTTCCATCTGGTTTTTTATAAACCATTACGTCTAAAAATGGAAGCATCCCATCATTTTCAACCTCCATAGTAAATTTGATACGGGGATGAAGACAGTTGAAGTGGTCCAAAAATCTGTTAAGAGCATCACGTCCATGCGGCCAGACGAAGAAGGTATCGTCCACGTATCTCCAGAAGCACGTTGGTTGCAAATCTGAAGTCCTCAGTGCCATGGCCTCGAAGTCCTCCATAAATAAATTGGCGACTATGGGTGACAAAGGACTACCCACAGCCACTCCGTCATTCTGTTCAAAAATGTTACCGTTAACTAAAAAATACGTGGAGGTCAGCGCATGACGACAAAGCTTCACCAGCTTTTCATCCAGTTTTTCACTGATCAAACTAAAGGACTCCTCCAGAGGAACTCGTGCAAATAGGGATACCACATCGAAACTCACTAACAGATCTGAAGGACTCAACTTCAGAGACCCCAATCGTCGAATAAAATCCACCGAACTGGATATATGGTGTTCACACGTGCCAACAAATGGCCTGAGAGCAGATGATAAATACTTTGCCAGGTTATAAGTGGGTGCACCCAAATTACTAACAATAGGGCGTAGAGGAACCCCTTCCTTATGCATCTTAGCTAGACCATACAACCTAGGCGGAACGGCAGCACCAGGATGAAGTTTCTTACGTAAATCATCTGACAACGAACTCTGTTTCAACAGTGAAAGTGTCTTACGTTTGATCCTTTCTGTGGGGTCATTAGATAGTCTTCTGTACGCCGGGTCGTTGAGAAGTAAATCCATTTTTAGGACATAATCATCCCGCCTCATTACAACCGTGGCATTCCCCTTGTCAGCTGGTAAAACTACTACTTCGTCATCATTCTTAAGGGAACGAATGGCTGCTCTCTCTGCGGAAGAGATGTTATCCCGCGGTGGTCAAGCCCGACGTAATGTGTGCGACACTTCTTGCCTTATTTCCTCTGCTTGATCCTCGGGTATGCTGTGTACTTCTTGTTCTACAGAGCATATGAACTCAGTGATAGGAAGTCTCTTGGGAGTGGGCGAAAAACCTGAATGTTCTAATCTCATCAAAATCTTTGAAATCCACTGAAATATTATACACTTTCTACATCCAAGAAGCAGAAAATAATTATTTAAATAAAATTGAATTTTTAATATACCACGTTTCTAAATCGGATTAAAGGTATAAAATAATTTGTCCTAGCCTCATACAGATTCATAACCCGATACAGATTGTCCTAATAATATGTGAGCGTAAATTTTTGATAGCTGTCAGAATCCTTGTAATATCTGAAACGAGAACCGTGGGGTGTATGCAATACGTAACTGATGCATGAATAGTTCATCTTCTTATTCTTATGTCTGGCACGCGCTCCAAGTTTCTCTTTTTAAGTCTTACTTGCGGTTTCATAGATACTGAGATTTCACAGTCACAAATTTTCAGGATGAGATTCGGAGTCTGTATTATTTTATACTTTTAATCGGAGTTAAAAGCGTGAAATATTAATTATTAACTTTTTATTTAAATAATTATTACACTTTTCAGTCTGTATTCCAAAGATTATAGTGACATTTTTTGCATCTGTTCCATTATACTGTTGTCGGGGTTCTTTTCAATCAATACCAGCCGAGAGGATCCTCGTGCATGACCGCTGTCCGTAGTACTCGCGGAACCCCTTTGTCCAGTCAGTTTGATGTCACGATTCATGGTTTGTTTACCTGTGATCACTGTTCTCCTGCCGTCGGTATTAAACCACTTCACTAGTTACTTTCTGCATTTTAGCCACGTAGCAACACTAGAAACCAAGCAGAACCTACGCTATGCCATCACCAACTATCGAAAATTTATCCACGACTTTTCCACACGTGACGGCATGTAAATTTTCCCAGGTACTTTCCAGGTGCAGACCCGTCCGCGGACTGCCACAGATTACAGTGTGGTTAATCACTCCAAATCACTCTTATCCAGTCATCCACCGTCTGTGGCGTCGGTCTTTGCACCAAGCGTCGCTTAGCATTGACTATAGACTATGGAACTCACGAGAGATCCTTCAACTGATTTCATGCGATTTCTTACAACCACTCTCCACAGTAGTCGGCCGTCTCTCTCCGTCAGCAGATGAGGTCCACCTAGTGTTGGATCACCTGTGGTTTCCCTTTACGTTTCCACTTCAAAATCACATTTCCAACAGTCGACCTGGGCAGCTGCAGAGGGGATGAAATGTCGCTGGTGGATTCGATACACAGGTGACATCCAATGACTAGTCCACGTTCGGACTCACAAAGCTCTCCTGGCCGATCAATTATGTTGTTAATGCTAGTGACAACACAATACTTACCTCTCATTTTATAAGGGAGAGTTTTCCCCCGTGAAATCTACATCTACATTTATACCCCGGAAGCCACCCAACTGTGTGTGGCGGAGGGCACTTTACATGCCACTGTCATTACCTCCCTTTCCTGTTCCAGTCGCGTATGGTTCGCGGGAAGAACGACTGCCGGAAAGCCTCCGTGCACGCTCCAATCTCTTTAATTTTACATTCGTGATCTCCTCGGGAGGTATAAGTAGGGGAAACAATATATTCGATACATCATCCAGAAACTCACTCTGTCGAAACCTGGCCAGCAAGCTACACCGCGATGCAGAGCGCCTCTCCTTGTGAGCGTGTGGGTGCTATTGTGTCATTCTGCGCAACGGATTATTCCGAGATGTACCCTTTACCCTGTGGCTCCCGCAAGATGCAATTTCCACCCCCACACTACTACAAAAAGTCAGACAGACGCTCCTAACGTTCTAAAGAGAAATGCCTGAAAAACTTTCAGCAATAAATATCTTCTGGAGTCGTCTGCTGTAAGGAAATGACACAAAAATTCACAAAATTTCTTACGTAACTGGTGGGATACTTGGGTACTGGAGTAGCGCTAGTTAGTGTAAGAAAAACATGAAACTAACGAAAATTATTATTTATTTTGCAAAAATTCTGAGAAATCACAATGGCACTTTTAGTTATGAACTGAACAAGTTATTTCCGAGTTCTTTTTGGAATGTTAAGTTACCTCTTAAGGATAAGATTCGCTAATGTAATTTCTACAAAACGTTTAAGATGGTTGTTGACTTGGCAGAATGGCTGAGAGCCACACCTACTCACCTTGAATAATTATCCGTTAGAATGTTGCTACATATGGTGGAGGCTGTTGTGTGTGAAATGCAGTGAAATGTACTGTTGTGGAGGAAATATGGGGCTCGCAAGAGCTGTAGCGCACAATACCGTAAGCTGCGATGACTGCTGTCTGCGCCGCTCACTGCTGACAAATAAGGTAACTCTCGTTCTATCTGGATTGACCTTCACCAATCAAACTCTCCCTACACCTTGATGAAGTCAAGGACTCCTATTCGCCCCTAGTCTAACTCACTGTGAACAACGCTTAATCGCAAGGACTCAATATAGAGTCGCACTCCGATTCACTCTTGACAGAGGTGCTCTCCCAGTGAAGTACTGAGGAGAGACTTGTTCCTCCCTCTTTGAATAAACGTACGAGTGCACACGCTCTCGTTACGTATTCTCGCTCCAAGAGCGACAACGGAATGGCCCCTCTTCACGCCAGACTTGAAGGGGTACATCTTTCAGTCTCTTTCATTACTCCCTCAACTCAAGGCGTCAGGACTATCGTCTGCCAATCAGCATTGCTCTTCTAAAACGGGAGAATGACGTTTCGTTTAAGGCGACCAATCCAGAAATCTGTAGCATCGGCGTTTGGCGTTTGCTGTCTCCCTGTGAAAACCTCTGAAACTGCATGCTATGTTTGTAAAGAATGCGTAGACTGGGCGCTCCTACACAATGTAGCGGAATTTGCTTTTAAGCTGAACACGGGGTCGTTCTTCCTTTCACTTGGGCAACCATTGTCTGCTCTACAGGCAGTCACTGTCCGACATAGACAGGCTGACTCGTCCTCTGAAGGGACTGGCCTCTCGACGTGCGGTCTGCCTCTCCTGAACTAAAAGCTCCTATGACCGTCGTGTCTTGAATGTATGTGTGTACGTTGTCTGTACACAAGCCTTGAGTATTTCAATCTCGGTGCACATTTACGATTTACTAGTTATTTGCATATCGTTTACATGAATTCATACAACATTGACTTTATCTTATCGAGTTTGGGTTCGAATGAAGCGTCTTGATGTGCGGAATATGATTGTGAGGGCGGAATATGTAAGAAATGAAGGTCAGTAGACCACGACGTCTTACATCCTGCAGAGTCTGCCACTTGAGTTTGCTAAACATCTCCATAACGCTATTACGCTTGCCAAATAACCCTGTGATGAAACGTGCCGCTCTTCTTTGGATCTTCTCTATCTCCTCCGTCAACCCGACCTGGTACGGATCCCACACTGATGAGAAATACTCAAGTATAGGTCAAACGAGTGTTTTGTAAGCCACCTAATAGTAGATTCCCCATTTCCAAGAGGTGTACGGATACTTTTGATCGGATAGCGGATTTACGCAGGCTGTATTGTAGCAACTTCATTAGCAGAGCACTTGAGTTTCAAGGCTGAGGCGTCTGAGTTCATTGTGCTTAGGCAGTTCTTTTGTAACGGACGTGGGCGTATTTGACTCTATCTAGCGTACTGAATGCTATGAGGCCCATTGCTAGAAGTTCTCCTTGCAGCTTGCCAGCGTAGGACCTCGTGTTACTTCCGAAGTTGTGCTCTAGCGGCAGGCGTTCACCTCTATAACTTCAACGCTTTACACTATCCGAGAACGTTTCCATACATGTACTCCTATACTTATTTCTTCCCCTAGTATCCCTCTGTAATATCTGAAGTTCGTTGGCGTCACTGTGTGACATCCTACATAGCTGCGATAAAGAATACTGGAAACACACTTGAACTAAAGCATCTCGTCATGCTCTTCACGCTGACAGTGCCAGACAGAGTACGGGATAGAAGAGGACAGTCCGGAGCGCAATTAATATATACAAACGGCCCCTCACGCCCTCCCTCGCCGCAACTGCGCTGTGTAAACTGAGCCTGTAATGCAGCGCGGACAATGTGTGCTTTTTGGAGGGGAGGCCAGAGCGCTGTGGCTGTCCAAGGATACGAAACCGGGGCGGGGAAGCCACGGGAGGAAGAAGAGCAGAAAGGGATAGAGGAGCGGGCAGAAGCCGCGGCACCGGTAAATATTTGGTGGCTTTCCTTGGGACAGGCGGGCGGACCGCCGATCGCGAGTAAACAGCGGCGCCAGCCCACTGTGTCCCTGACGTCACGGCGCGGCGCTGCGACCTACCGGACGTCGAGTGGTGCAGGCTCGCTGCGAGCAAACTCGATTCACCCTTGCCACAGTCAGAAAAGAAAGAAGCAGCCCAACTCCCTCCATCCTCCCACCTTTGCGCCGTTCGCCTTTAGAGGCGCGATTCGCTTTATCCGATAAAATCGAACGTGATACTGGTAGCTATAGAATACAGTCTCGTAGATGTCCACAGAGGTAAATATCGTTACTTCACACTACAAGCAAACAAATGTATCACAGAGAATTTCTTCAAATGCAGATACTAACTTTTGTTGTTAATTTTATTTCGAGGCAATTACAGGAACAAAGAGTGCTTATAGCAAAGACGACGAGTTATTATAGCACAGTGTGTTTCACTTACAACGCATGTGCTGTCTCTGACGTTACGTTGCCACCTCTACATCCACATCTACATGTATGTGATTACTCTGCAATCCACAGTTAAGTACCTGGCAAAGGGTTCACCGTACCAAATGCATTCGTATTTCTCTACCCTTCCACTCTCGACAAGCGCGCGAGAAAAACGAGCACTTACATTTATCCGTGCGAGATGCGATTTCTCTTATTTTATTATGATGATCATTTCCCCCTGTATTAGTTGGCACCAATAAAATAATTTCGTAGTCGCAGTAGAAAGTTGATGATTGAAGTATTACGAAAAGATGCTGCCACAACAAGAAAAAAACCTTGTATTAATAACTGCCACCCCACTCGCGTATCATGTCCATGGCATCCTGTCCCGTATTTCGTTATAATGCAAAACGAGCTACTCTTCTTGAACTTCTTCGATGTACTCCATTACTACCTTCTGACGCGGGACCAACACCGCACAGCAGTATTCAAGAAGAGGACGGAGAAGCGTGCTGTGAACAGTCTCTTTAACAGAACTATCACATTTCCTAAGTGTTCTGTCAATAAATGGCAATTTTTGTCTTACTTAAAATGGCTTCAAATGGCTCTGAGCACTATGGGACTCAACATCTTAGGTCATAAGTCCCCTAGAACTTAGAACTACTTAAATCTAACTAACCTAAGGACATCACACACAGCCATGCCCGAGGCAGGATTCGAACCTGCGACCGTAGCATTCCCGCGGTTCGGGACTGCAGCGCCAGAACTTCTAGACCACCGCGGCCGGCTGTCTTACTTTCCCCGCAACACTATATATGCGATCGTTCCAGTTTAAGTTATTCGTGATTGTAATCACTAAGTATTTAGTTGAATTTGCAACTTTTAGATTTGTGCTATTTATCGTGTAAGCGAAGTTTCGTGGATTTATTTTAGTACTCTTGTGGAAGCCTTGACACTTTCCATTCTCTAGAGACAATTGTCACTTTTCACACTACACTTGTATCTTGTGTAAACAATTTCGCATTTGATTTTATCGTCTGATGACTTTGCAAGACGGTAAATTGTGGTGTCACCGCCAGACACCACACTTGCTAGGTGGTAGCTTAAATCGGCCGCGGTCCATTTAGTACATGTCGGACCCGCGTGTCGCCACTGTGTGATCGCAGACCGAGCGCCACCACAAGGCAGGTCTCGAGTTACGGAATAGCACTCGCCCCAGTTGTACGACGACTTTGCTAGCGACTACACTGACGAAGCCTTCTCTCATTTGCCGAGAGACAGTTAGAATAGCCTTCAGCTAAGTCCATGGCTACGACCTAGCAAGGCGCCATTAGCCTTACATAGTTTGATAATTATCGTATGAAATGTCTCATCAAGAATGATGTATACAACAAGAATTAAAAGATAAGTATTCGTGGAGCTGCATACTTTTCTTATTAGAATTCACTACTTCTACTGTTCCAGAATTCACGCCTGTCTGCCTTAGATAGCGTGCATTTAGGCTGCCTCTATCTACAAGGTGTTGGCACATTTACCAACACATCATAAATGACAGCATCATCTGCAAACAATGTAAGAGAGTTGCTCAGATTGTCTCCTTTATCGTTCATGTAGATCAGAAATAGCAAGGGGCCTATAAAACTTGCTTGAGGAGCGCCGAATATTACCTCTGTTTTACTTAATGACTCTGTCAGTTACTACGAACTGTGATATTTCTGCAGGAACTCACAAATCCAGTCACACAAGTGAGGCGATACTTCATAGTCACACAATCTGATTGGCAGTCTCTTGTGAGGAAAAATAAAAATGTGGAATTAATTTGACATCCCCTGCCGACAGCACTCATTACTTCGTGGCAATAAAGACCTAGTTCTGTTTAACAAAAACAGTATTTTCCGAATCCGTGTTGGTTCTTTGTCTATAAATCATTTCTTCTAGGTAATTCATAATGTTCGAAAAGAGTACAACTTCCAAAATCATGCTGTGCATCGAATTTAGTGATATGAGTCCGTAATTCAGCGGATTATTCGTATTTACTTTCTTGGATATTGGTGTGACTTCTGCAGCTTTCCAGTATTTAGGTGCGGATCTTTCAAAGAGCTAGCTGTATGTGATTGCTAAGAGTGGAGGTATTATATCGCCACACTCAGAAAGGAACATGACCGGTGTACAATTTGGAGCGGAGGCTTTGCTTTATTAAATCATTTAAGCTGCTTTGCTACACCGAGGATATCTAGTACTAAGCTATTCATGTTGGCAAATGTTCCTGATTCGAATTCTAGAATATTTATTTCGTCTTCTTTGGTGAAAGAATTTCGGAAATCCGTGTTTAATAACGCTTCTTTAGTATCACTGTCATCAGTGACATCTGAAGTTTTGTCTGGACTGGTCTGAAGTACTCGGGTGCCGGATATTTCATTCCCTACTTCTGCCCTCTTAGGGGTTGAATTTCTAGAAACAGTCAAATGATTATTTTTTATTTGTAACAGAGAAGCCAAATACAAATTTTCGTAGATTAAGCTTCAAAAATGCTTGCCCGCAAGGTCAGTCTCAGGGCAGGCCCCAAGTACCAGCCACACATGCCAGAGCCTCCACCAGAAGTGCTTACCAGACCCAAAGTCCGGCACCCGAGTACTTCAGACCAGTCCAGACAAAACTTCAGTTTTTCCGCAAAGTACACGAACGACGACACCTCCATCACACCTTCTTGAGCCAATCACAGGGCTCTAGAGGCACTAAATCTCCCCACCCACACAACAGCACAAACTCATGTCGATCCAGGGCAAGAGTTAAGAAACCTGCGTTGCTGAAAAAAAAAGAAATTCGTCTATTCCTGGCTCTTTTAAGTTTTTGCAGAGGGGGAAGAGATGATTTTCCGATGTCATGTTGCTTCTCAAAGTAACAAGCGAACAGATACAATCTCAAAGATCTTTATCCAAATCGTCTGTGCCTTGGAGCTTGTTAGTCCTAGCTATGAGATGTAATAAAGATTCTATGTCTAAACGTTTCTCAGACGCCAGAGTTTTCGTATAAAACCGAAGTGGCCGAGGGAAATGGTTCACTGGCCTATTTGCAACACTGGCGAACACAAAAAGAGGTGAATTGTTATTACGTGTGACTCTGCACGCAATGTCCGGTTTACAACTCCACTGTGTAGACACGTTCCGTTAGACCAGGGCTTCCCAACCTGTGGTCCGCGGACCCCTTAGGGGTCCGCGGCCTCTTTCTAGGGGATCCGCGGCCAACTTTCACCAAATCGTGTAAAATAATGAGTAAAATTATTGAATAAAAATGTGAAAATCAAATTCATCACTATTTTTTCGTGTGAAAAACATGTGTACTTTTACTTCAGGTCGTATCCCCAAGCAGCCTTTGCGGTTCCTAAGTGAGAGCGTATACACAGTTTAGTGCCGGAGAATGCGGCTTCTCTGATCGACTGTTTCGCTACAATACGAGGGTCGTTCGTGCCCCGGCTCACGGCGATAGATGCGCTTTAACCTTTCACGCATGCGCGGAGCGAGCTTGGTCGACCAATCACAGCGCTCGCAGGCATGTATGCGGCCCCAGGCATCATTAAATGTTAAACTTGCTTTGTCAGTGCACTACCTATTTCATTAGTCGATTTTTGACCAGTTTATTACTTCTAACATGTATCGGCGGCTGAAGTCAGGATCATTGAAGAAGGGTGCAGTTTCTCCATCGCCTTCACAAGAATGGAAGTTTCCAGTTGAAATGAATGAGGAGGGAGGACGACCAAAGGAAGACTTTACATATATTTAAACATTTTTCTTCGGATTTCACGAAAAACCATACACACACAAACACACACACACACACACACACACACACACACACACACACACACACACGACTGTTACGAAATATGCATGCTCCTTACACAGCAATAGCCAAATAGTGGAAGGAAACAGACCATAAGCGGCAGCTTGTCAACAGCGAGCAGTTTGGACGTGACGTTGATTGCTCTTGGAGGAAGACAGCTCCATCGTGTGAAATTTCAATTACCAAGTAATTTTTATCAGGCTATAGTGCTTTGAACAAAGTGAGTAAATCCACTAGTAAGTGTCTGATACAGTGGGAATTCAAATTAGATCGTTAATTTCAAGTTGTTTTCATTCATCTCTAAGCGAAAGGCTATTGATACCTCGGGGGGGGGGGGGGGAGGAGGGGGGGTCATTGGGAACATGGCACTTGCATTAAGAAGCTTTTAGTTCCCATGGGTTTAGCTCTGAAATTTAAAGTTACTGTGCTCTTGACTGACTAGGCGTCCGCCATGGATTTTCGACTGAAGAAGGGGTCCGCCAGCTGAAAAGGCTGGGAAGCCCTGCGTTAGACCATTGCCCCTTCCCAGGCCTCTGTTGGAGCCTTGTCTCGATGAGGGGCTGCCCTGTCTGCCCTGTACGGCTGTGGGCCTGTCGGGCAAGATTTACTAAGGGATGGGCTCGCCGCCAATTGCTTTCAACTCCCAACAAGCCATTTCTATGAGCTATGAATCATAAAAATACCTCAAGCTTTTAGCTCCCTAGCAGGCCCCATCAACGTCTGCTCAGGCCGTTAACTTTCAAGAGTCTCGCTCAAGGTGCGTCAGGTTGTAATAAAGTCTTTAATAATTTTCTGTATGCGAAAAATAGGTGAGACAGTAACCTGTCCTGTCTCAATTCTACAGTCTGAAGTCATTGTAGAGCAAATCTTATGCGCTTCTACATTGCTGGAAAAAAAATCACAACACCAAGAAGAAGTTGTGCGACATAAATGAAAGTTGGTAGGCGTGTTTCTACAGCCAAAAGATGATGGCTGTTCAGATTTCGTGCCAATCGCATAATAGTGGCTGTAGCAGCGCCACTATGAGAAGGCAAATCCAGTTTGCTAATACGCAGTGTGATGGTCGTGAGCGCCAGTTACCTTCGAGATATGCCGGCCGGTATGGTCGAACGGCTCTAGGCGCTTCAGTCTGGAACCGCGCGATCGCTACGGTCGCAAGTTCGAATCCTGCCTCGGGCGGGTTAGTTAGGTTTAAGTAGTTCTTAGTTATAGGGGACTGATGACCTCAGATGTTAAGTCCCATAGTGCTCAGAGCTATTTGAACCATGTGAACCTTCGAGATGTGGTGAGTTAGTGATAGTCAAGAATTTCTTTAAGGCGACGAAGACGCTATTATCAACACTCAACTAAGGTTGAACGAGGTCGCGTAATAGGTCTACAAGAAGCTCTCTGTGGCACTGTAGAAGAACTTGGCAGGAATGTAATCACTGCACATGATTGATGGCAGCGGTGGTCACGAGAATATACAGTCGCCAGAAGACCGGGCACCGGCTGACCATGTGGCACTCCTGAGAGGGAAGACCATGGTATTCAGCGTACCTCTCTGTCACATCGTACTGCACCTGAAGCAGCAATTTGAGGAACAGTTGGCACCACAGTGACACTTAGAGCTTTTATAAATCAGTTACTTCAAGAAGAGTTCCCAGGTAGGCACCCTGTGGCATGCATTCCATTGACCACAAAAATGGTTCAAATGGCTCTGAGCACTATGGGACTTAACATCTTAGGTCATCAGTCCCCTAGAACTTAGAACTACTTAAACCTAACTAACCTAAGGACATCACACAACACCCTGCCATCACGAGGCAGAGAAAATCCCTGACCCCGCCGGGAATCGAACCCGGGAACCCGGGCGTGGGAAGCGAGAACGCTACCGCACGACCACGAGATGCGGGCATTGACCACAAACTCCAGCATTTGCGACTTCAGTGATGTTGAGCGACAGTTTATTGGAGAGCAGGGAGGAAATCTGTTGTGTTTGCTGATTATAGCTGCTTCCACCTCAGTACCACTGACGGCCGTGTATTGGTTGGAAGGAGCCCTCTTGAGGACCTGGAACCAACCTGTGTGGATGCTAGTTATGCTGGACGTACACCTGCAGTTTTTGTCTCGGTTGCAACTTCATATGACAGCGGCAGAAATCTTGAGTTTGTCCCACACACACTGAATGCCAAATTGTACATCAGTCTGGTGACTCGACCTGTTGTGCTGCTAGTCATTATCAGCATTGGAACGGGTGTTATCCAACAGGATAATGCTCGCCGACATACCGCTGTTGTAGCCTAACAAGTTCTACACAGTGTCGACATCTTACCTTAGTCTGCTCGATTATCAGATCTGGCTCGAATCGAGCATATATGGGACATAATCGGACAACTCCAGCGTCATCCACAAACAGCATTAACCGTCCCTGTCTTGACCGAACAAGTACAACAGGTATGGAACTCCATCCCACCAACTGATATTTGGCACCTGTACAACGCAGCGTATGCACGTTTGCATGCTTGCATTCAACACCGGTTATCAATGTACAAGCACTTCACATTTGCATTGGATTATATTGTGCTCACAGTAGCTTGTGATCTTGCAATTTTCATCACTTAAATATTTCACCCAGACAAATTTATTCCCTAAATTTCAGTACCCTACAGTAACTGTTTTTAGGTGTTGCAAATTTTTTCCGTCAGTGTCTTTAATACATACCAAACAAACTTTTATCAGTTATTCATTACCTGAGACAATTTATCTCTTAATGGACAATGTGCGATGGAAAGACTCATTTTTGAGAGTAGCAGAAATCTCTGTCTTGTATTTGATTTTCGTTCCGAACTAGCCTTACGGCTAGCAATAATCCAACCAGTCGTCGTTAACAGATATGGGGAAGTTTAAAATGAGGATTCGACGGCGGGTGAAACTAGTTCGTTGAACATTTACGATACATTAGTAGCATGACCGAAAATCTTAAAAACGTCTGAGATGTGCAGGCTTACATTAGAGCATTACCGAGCGAGGTGGCGCAGTGGTTAGCGCACTGGCCTCGCATTCGGGAGGACGATGGTTCAAACTCGTCTCCGGCCATCCTGATTTACGTTTTCCGTGATTCCCCTAAATCGTTTCAGGCAAATTCCGGGATGGTTCCTTTCAAAGGGCACGGCCGATTTTGTTTTCCGTTCTACTCTAATCCGAACTTGTGCTCCGTCTCTAATGACCTCGTTGTCGACGGGACGTTAAACACTAATCTTTTCCTCCATTAATCCACAGCCGACTCGCAATACAGGATAGGACATCGCAAGAGGTGGTTTTGGCTTTGAGGAAGAATCAGTGGTAGATGCTACACAAAAAGTAGCGAACGGTAGATTCCGGTTGTGTGTCAACATCTTTTGTACGAACTGTATCAGCGTCGCCTTCTGTTTGCATTAACGGTGGTGCTAGGAACTTAAATATCGTAGAATTGTTGTTATATATGAAAAGGTCATAAGAAGAGATGAAAACACATATGAAGGAAGAAAGTACTAGGATTCGTGAAGAGATGGAAAGACCACAGGCAAAGAAACTAGAAGAGATAAGATCACAAATGTACAATATATCAGTTCAAATTGGGTAGAGATTTGTAATGACTTAGATACAGCCATTAATAAAGAGAACTGAGACCAGGTTTTGTACTATTGGAAATGAACAGCGTCAACAGTATAAAGAACGTTCAGAAAAGGAAAAAATATTAAATCAGAAATTACAAATGTTGAAACAAAGCGATTTCAGTATAAAATGGAATTATTAGGGAAGATAAATAATGTAGTGCCTAGCGTTATTCTTACTCAAGTGAAACACCAGAATGAACAACTCGATGCTACGTTTCGCGAAATAGGTGAACAAATTGGAGCAATGAAATCACGATGAGGAACGGAGGAAGAACAATTAGGTGCTATTTCTGAAAAAAGTCGACGAACCTGACACAAAAGTGACAAATCAGGTATGGATTCTCACAATACTTTGCTGGTTCACTTTTCGGAAAAAGATGAATATCTAGCCGCGAAACGACTTAAAAGCGGTCATATGAAAATCAACCAACAACAGAAACGAGAAGTAAACACGATACTAGATCAGCTCACAAATTTCGTAATAAAACTTACCCGAGGTGGCAATGCTAGCTATTTTGCTCATTCTCATTCAGATAATGTTGAGGAACACGTAGATTTATAGCGTGTGGGTGATTATCCCGGAGAACAAAATTACTTCTATAGGCAAGATAATATGCAGCCGATATGGCGCTTTAAGGAAGACTCGAATATACGGAAGAATGACAATTTCGATTACAAACATTTCTTGAGAATTAGCAAATTCAAGGAGTTTCGAAATCTTGGTAACGAGATTTACCCCCTAACCCTGACTTGACCAATTTGAATTTTAATTAGCACCTAATTGGTCGCTTTCTGACAAACTGCAATACATGAGCAGATACGTAGAAAACGAACCAGTTACAAAGATGTGCTTTATAGCTAGAGAATATCAAAGTTACACAAAATTTTTTGTCATGCTTTTTTATCAGTATACTGATCATAGACTAGACAAGATCGCGTAAAACATGGATGCATTATATTTATCAACTTTGATTAGTCAGAAGTTTCAAGCCCTGCACGTTATTTTGGAGACATGGTGTGAAGAACCAGTATTTGTCGAACCCGCATAGTCCATATGAGCTGATACGTATTTGCGTAGCCAAATTGCCGACACAGTTAAGGGAGGTGCAAATATGATCTGGAAGCATTTCAAGGTTTGGTTCAGGAACTGGAACAAGATACTGACGATCGCCTTGGAAGAAACAGTCACGATAGCTACAAACAAAATTACAATACATAAAATTATTCCATACCAAATCCAAACAGAAATAATTGGCATTCGTGTGGGAATTTTGTCAATCGAGATGAATTCAGACAAAAAAATAGATATCAACCACATAACACAAAGAATGGGCATTCAATACATGATGTTCGAAATAGAGGTAACTCCCATGGGAGAGACAGAGGCACAGGAAATAATTCGTATCACAACAGAAATTACCGTAATGATGGTAACTTGGATCACAACAATCAGAAATTGATTTCATATTGGCAGTATGTTGAAAACAGATTTAATCAGAATTACGAGGTAGCTACAGACAAGATTCGTGTCCAGCATGGCATTACAATGGTTGAACGAACCCACAATGACAGTTGGAATTGATTAAATTGGATTGCCAACCGCTCGTCACGAACGCCCAACGAAAGAGTGACTTGCAGTGCCGGCAACAAACGACATATAGATCAAACAGAAAATACCGTGGTCAGATGGTATTAAAGAAATTTGTAACCTTCCCGGAATCACACATGTTACGTCACAAATACAGCTTTGTGTTATATTAACAAACCTATGCCCCAGGGATTCACTATGCTGTAGTGAAAATGTGTAATGCCATGCACAGGGTCACTCGCTGTTGAAGTGCTGTTTCTATTTTAGTCTTCTGCATTGTTTCCTACTCTTCTACTATCCATTGAACCTGTCAAAAACAACTTTTCAACTCTAGAGCTATCCAGAGAGGATAGAGTAGTTGTAACTCTCTTTGATACGTTATCCAAAAGTGACGTACTGCCGGATGACAAAATAAATCTGGCAATAAAAGAGATATATTTTCTCAATATAAACCTTAAGTACACATAAGAGTAGAGGACTGTAACATGTCACAAGTGTGAAACTATTTATTGAGAAATACTTAAAATGATTTGCTGAACAACTGATAAGCATTTCTCATTTTTGTATATTCGTACATAGCTACATTGTTGCAACTAACTGTCTGTATTTTTGCTTATGGAATATACACTGTTACATTTCTTTAGCTGTATTTTGTCTCATATATTGCACTGAACGGTAGAGAATTTGGTATTCTGTAGGTAGCACTTTGCTATGTATTTAAATGATTTATTTTATGTTTAAGGGTTTCATTCTTACAAAGAAAGTTTCAGTGAAAAATTTATTCTTACAAGGTAAACTCCTCATCGCATCCCCCTAAAATTTAATGGTAAGATGGTCCAGATGAACAAAGATCAAGCACGACAATAGGAAGAAGGTGTACTGAACTGTGAAAACAAAGCAAAATAGAAACAGTGAACGGTTCAAAATCAACAAGTGCAATAAAGATCAGCTTAACGTAGCAACGGCGTCATGGTGTTGAACTGCTAAGTGGACGAACCGTGTTATAAACTTCTTTGCGGCATTTTTTCCGGTCATTGAAACGTTCGTTCTCTTTCTGTAGTCTTGGCTTCTTCTGTATATTACTCTTGTCAGCTACTTGGATGCTTGAGCTATTAAGCTGACTGTGCAATATTTCTTCGAACTTGTCGGCTCTTACAGTCTTCGCAATTGTGAGGATGGTGTTTTTCCGAAAGTCAGATAATATACACTCCTAGAAATTGAAATAAGAACAACGTGAATTCATTGTCCCAGAAAGGGGAAACTTTATTGACACATTCCTGGGGTCAGATACATCACATGATCACACTGACAGAACCACAGGCACATAGACACAGGCAACAGAGCATGCACAATGTCGGCATTAGTACAGTGTATATCCACCTTTCGCAGCAATGCAGGCTGCTATTCTCCCATGGAGACGATCGTAGAGATGCTGGATGTAGTCCTGTGGAACGGCTTGCCATGCCATTTCCACCTGGCGCCTCAGTTGGACCAGCGTTCGTGCTGGACGTGCAGACCGCGTCAGACGACGCTTCATCCAGTCCCAAACATGCTCAATGGGGGACAGATCCGGAGATCTTGCTGGCCAGGGTAGTTGACTTACACCTTCTAGAGCACGTTGGGTGGCACGGGATACATGCGGACGTGCATTGTCCTGTTGGAACAGCAAGTTCCCTTGCCGGTCTAGGAATGGTAGAACGATGGGTTCGATGACGGTTTGGATGTACCGTGCACTATTCAGTGTCCCCTCGATGATCACCAGTGGTGTACGGCCAGTGTAGGAGATCGCTCCCCACACCATGATGCCGGGTGTTGGCCCTGTGTGCCTCGGTCGTATGCAGTCCTGATTGTGGCGCTCACCTGCACGGCGCCAAACACGCATACGACCATCATTGGCACCAAGGCAGAAGCGACTCTTATCGCTGAAGACGACACGTCTCCATTCGTCCCTCCATTCACGCCTGTCGCGACACCACTGGAGGCGGGCTGCACGATGTTGGGGCGTGAGCGGAAGACGATCTAACGGTGTGCGGGACCGTAGCCCAGCTTCATGGAGACGGTTGCGAATGGTCCTCGCCGATACCCCAGGAGCAACAGTGTCCCTAATTTGCTGGGAAGTGGCGGTGCGGTCCCCTACGGCACTGCGTAGGATCCTACGGTCTTGGCGTGCATCCGTGCGTCGCTGCGGTCCGGTCCCAGGTCGACGGGCACGTGCACCTTCCGCCGACCACTGGCGACAACATCGATGTACTGTGGAGACCTCACGCCCCACGTGTTGAGCAATTCGGCGGTACGTCCACCCGGCCTCCCGCATGCCCACTATACGCCCTCGCTCAAAGTCCGTCAACTGCACATACGCTTCACGTCCACGCTGTCGCGGCATGCTACCAATGTTAAAGACTGCGATGGACCTCCGTATGCCACGGCAAACTGGCTGACACTGACGGTGGCGGTGCACAAATGCTGCGCAGCTAGCGCCATTCGACGGCCAACACCGCGGTTCCTGGTGTGTCCGCTGTGCCGTGCGTGTGATCATTGCTTGTACAGCCCTCTCGCAGTGTCCGGAGCAAGTATGGTGGGTCTGACACACCGGTGTCAATGTGTTCTTTTTTCCATTTCCAGGAGTGTATTACCAGACTCATACATTCTACACACCAACGTGAATAGCCGTTTTGTTGGCACATATCCCAATGATTTTAGAAATTCTGGTGGAATGTTATCTATTCCTTCTGCTTTATTCGATCTTTAATCTTCCAAAGCTCTTTAAAAATCTCATTCTAATAATGCATCTCCCATCTCTTCCATACTGACTCCTGTTTCTAGTTCTACGACTTCGTAAAACAAGTCTTCCCTCATACAGGCCTTCAATTTACTCGTTACACCTACCCGCTCTCTCCTCTGCATTTAATAGTCAATTTCACGTTGCACTGTTAATTTTACCACCATTGCATCTAATTTCTTAATGTCCTGTTAATCCCTCTGAAAATCTTATCTTTTTCGATACCTTCATATTTTTCATGCAGCCATTTCAACTCAGCTTCCCTGACCTTCCTACTTATTTCATCCCTCAGTTACTTGTATTTCTGTATCTGTTCATTTCCCTGAACATTTTTGTACTTTCTTCTTTTTCGCAGTTACGATTTTTGTATGTATATTTTTCTTTCTAACTTCTGTGATTGCCCGTTTGAGAGATGTCCATTCCTCTTCAACTGAACTGCCTCTTCCTTGACGCAGTCTCTATAGCCTCAGAGAACTTCAAGCATATCTCTTGCAATTCAGTATCTGATTTCGGAACTTCTCCCTGACTATGATGTAATATAAATGAAAATTTCCCATATCTCACGCCCTTTTCCAAGTGTACCTCCTCCCATCGTGATTCTTGAACAGAGGTTTTGCTATTACTAGCTGAAATTTATTGCAGATCTCAATTAGACTTTCTCCTCTCTCAGTCCTTCTGTGAAGCCTATAGTCTGCTGTAACCCTACAACCTTATTCCAATCCCTCATGACTATTAGAGTTTCATCTACCTTTAAGTACTGCACTACCCGTTCAATATCCTCTTATATTTTCTCTGTCTCTTCATCTTCTGCTTGCGACGTAGGCATGTATATCTAAACTATTGTTGTCGGTGTTGGTTTGCTATCGATTCTGATAAGAATAACCCTGACACTGAACTATTCACAGTAACTCACTCTCTGCCCTACCTTCCTATTCATAACGTGTCCTACTCCTGTTATAGCATTTTCTTCACCTGTTAGTATTACCCTATATTCATCTGATCAGAAATCATTGGTTTCTTTCCAGTTTACTTCACAGACCCCACTGTTTCTAGACTGATCCATAATATTTAGCTTTTCCCATTCCCTAACTTCTGTAGCATATTCCAGCTTCTGACATTGCAGGCCCGACTTGTAGATCGTTATCCTTTAATTGTTATTGCATTATTTTCTCATGGTCACCTCGCAGAGATCCGAATGGGGACCAGTCTGGAATCTTTTGACAATGGAGTGATCATCACGACACTTTACTACTCACAATTAAAGGCCTCATGTTCTGTGGATACACATTATGTGTCTTTAATGCAGTGGTTTCATCCTTCTGCATTCTCATGCCGTTGATCTTTTCTGATTCTTCCACCTTTAGGGACAGTTTCCCACCACAAGGGCAAGACACTGCTCTCAACTTCTATCCCCTCCTCTGTCCTCTTTGGCAAAGCTGTTGGCTGAATGAGGGTGACATCCTATGTTCGGCTGCTATTGCTGATGATTTTTATTCAAAATTTAAACGATGGTGGGGTTCAAACCCGGAATCGAGGACGTTTTGATTACTAATCAAAGACACTGTCCCTACACCACTAGTGATAGTTTAAATTTTAATGTTATAAGATTTTTTTAGATATATTTGCTTGTGATAACTTTCTTTTCATAATTTAGACAAAATAATGTTTAATGAAAATGAAATTTAGGAATAAAATGCACGTAAATAAGCTACAGTATGTACCAACATCAAGCTCTCAGCTTGGAGAAAGTTACGTTGAGAGTAAAACAATTTTTTTGAGTGTGTACGAAAACTGTAATATGTAATGGGTGATATATATCTAGGGTTCTGCTGTGTTATGATATTAGTGGTTATGAGTAAGTAAGAGGAAATGTATAAGGTTAATTGCTTGTATTTAGATTTCTAGCTGTCTTATAACATTGATGTTTTTAAAAAGGAAGACGAATAGTACAGAGGCATACTAATGAAGTAAAGATGTTATTGGAAGAAATAAGTTATGAAATGTTGACAGAAGAAACAAGGAATGCAAATAAAGCTGTTATTTTGTAATGGTAAAATGTATCCGAAAATAGAAGAAAATGAAGCTACGGTGATATGGAAATGAGTAGAAAGATAGTAAGTAGTCATGGTGAAAAGGTAAGACGTAATAATAATAATCACTAATTTGAGTTTATATTGGAGTACTATACTTCTTTTTGACATTTTCTTTGTTGGGATAAGATAATATCGGAGTATTTTGCTTTCATGAGGCTGATGGCTGACTAATAACTTTCTAATAGGAGTTTTCTTGCAGCCAATTCTTCGAATGCATTCAATAATCATGAATTAGTCCAACCATGGTTGTTCCCTCTACTTATTGGTCTATAGTCAATTCGTTCCCTCTCCTTACATAAGTTGTAATAGACTTATTTCTTGTCCTTATAGGTGTTTGTAGTGGGTTAATAGTTGAGTAAATTAATAATTAAGGAAAGAAAAAAAATCGGTAAGTGTGCACGCAAATAATATTTCCTTTTCATTATTTCTTACCATTAATTACCACTAGTTAATGGTTTCACATGTACTGTTATGCACATTTTTTCCCACTTCTTTCATAACATTTCAGCTGTTTCACTTTTAATATTGCTAGTAATTTCATTTTTCCCTATTTCTACTGCTGTAATTACACTGCATGTGCGGTTTTATGTTAGTACTTGTGGATGATAACTGTGACGTTTATACTAAGTTATTATAAAAAGTTTCACTTACAGCAGCGTAGGAACATGTTGACATATACATCACTCATCATGTTTCAATTTTTTTGCCTTGTACAGCTTGTCAGTCTTAGACTGTAAAATATGTTCTGTTATGTTTCATGTTATCTTTGTGGACTTGCCAGGGAGATTACTATCATTACCAAAGCACACACTCAGCTGTTCTTAGAGAAATGGATATTCACAAGGTTAATCCCATAGTGTTGCCACAACCAACTGCAAAACTGGCCTGGTGATACAAGTGAGCTATCAGCAGATGTTTCAATATTGATAATGAATATGTGGAGTATCACTAATGAAAACATTCCATCTGTCTCGTTGAGCCTTGGTGGAAATACTGTTTCATTGTCCAATGTTACAAGTGACATGCTGGTCATTGTTGTTTCAAAGAAGATGGTTGGTTGACTGGTTTGGGGGAGGCGGCCAAATGAGGCCATCAGGCCCATCAAATTATAGAAGGATAGGGAAGAAAACAGCCGTGCCATTTCAAAGGGACTATTCTAGAATTTACCAGAAGCTATTTAGGGAAGTCATGGAAAACCTAAATGACGATGGCCATACCCGTGTTTGAACCGTCATACTCCAAAATGTGGGTCCAGTGTGATAAACACTGCGCCACCTCACACGATCAAAGATGATGCTAGATGGGTTGGCAGTGAAGGATATACCACGTAACAGCCTTCCTGAGTCTACCTTTTAGACCCTACCTGGGTACTGATTCAACCCTTTCTACTGATTTCATTCTTGACAGCCTACTTTGGAGAATCTTTGTGTGATGTGGTGTGATATGTGTAAAGCAGCTTTGTGGTTTACTTTTACTTTCCTTTCTGAGCAGAACAGTGTCTTTCATTTCCTCTGTGCATGTAGTCTCATTACTATACACTATATACTATATATTAGAAATGCAATAGCTTTTCCTTAATTGTAAAAGTGATTCTACTCATACTGTTGTTCCAGATTTCAATGTACATTTTTCCTTTGTCTCTATTCTATGATTTTCGTTGCTAAAATTTGTTGTCTGTGCCTTCCTATTCATAAGCAGCTTCCTACCAAATTCTAATCTGTAGAGGGGGGGGGGGGGGGTGGAGGTAATGTAACATTTCTAGTTTACTTTTGGTATTCAAAGAAAGTGATGTAAGCTCTATTTTTATTCTATGTGTTGTGTTTCGCCGATAGTCGGTATGTTATGCCACAGTGACTGTGATCTTTGGTTCCTAGTCGCATTGTTACAGTAATAAGCATTCTGAGAGAAACTAGTGAGAGGATTGGGTGATCGTAATGCTACTGAGCTGATGGAAATAGCTTGCAGAATACAGAGATAAAGCTAGGGAGAGTGATAAATTGTGGATTGTGATTCTGTAAAGATTAATTGGACAAGCGAAGGTTTTTTTGAGGTTAACTGTTGCTGCAATGTTTGGTTGCATGTAATTATGATGCATATGAATAATGAAAGCTTTTGGTAGAATCTTTCTTCATTAGGTTGGACTAGTTTGTTCCACCTTTCAGGTGAGAGTTACTAAAGTTTTCTTTTCACAGGGCTTGTTCTCGGAAGTTACAGATCTTACCCCACCTGTTACCATTTCGGTAAATAAGTTTGGTAGAGCAAAATTTGTTATAAAGAATAAATTTTGTATGGATGATGGTTATAATCAGACAATGAATTTGTTTTTGCTATAGATTCTTTTTAAAGGTTAATTTTCCTTCAATCATTTCACAAGTTCAATTTACAGCAGCATCTCCTGATGAAAGAATTTCATTTTCTGATTATATTTGTCTCTACATTGCGATCTGTGGAACACAGTCGCTGAAACTGAGCAACGATCTATTTAGAATAGTTGCACACCATTGCATTTCACTCTGTAAACTTTACTGTCCTATTTAGTTTACTTGGTGCTGCACTGCATATTTTATATTCACCACTTCGAACAATACCAAATTGCCATTGCCAGAGGTAAGCCACATATGAAGTTTGTTAGGGCCAGTTTTGCAGCACAGATTACAGCTAGATCATTCAGTTAGCTCTCGTTTTCAAAACTAATTGTCAGAGTCAGTTTATTTGATTTTACATTTCATATGCACACAGTACTGTTTTTTACAATGCAGTGTTACATTTGCGTGTGCATTATTCTGCTTCTGTAATTATGTCAGTCAGAGTGCGTTTGTAAATTCACAAGGCATTTTCTAGAAACAATTTTATCAATCACCCTTTCAAAATTGAAATAATCATTTTACATAACTTTTTCATTCTGTTGTCTTTGTGTGTTGGAATTGCAAGTCACGTACTGCAACTTCACAGAATGCAGCACTACTCACTGCTACACAACACATAATTTTACAGGGTATTTTATTTTAGAGTTTGTTTTTTTAATTACTTTTTAAGAGAAAATACAGCCATACAGTTTTGGTGACTCATTTTGTCCCTCTGGAAATTATTATTGTCTCAGGTATTCCAAACTTGACTATCCACTGTTTTACCATTGCGCACGCTACCGTTTTGGCTTGCTGGTTCGTTATGGCTATATTAGAAACGAAACGTGAAAAATGATGGGTTATCTTCAAGACATATCTGCTTCCTGTCAGAATTTGTGCAAACGATTCAAGGACATCCAACTCTTACCATCTGAAATTATTTATCTGCCTCGGATAGCCTTTGTAGCATGATCCCTTGGTGAGTTAGCTACTTTTGTGCAAGTAACGATCGATGTCCTGTCTGTGTGTTAACCACCTGTAATTTTGCGGAACTCGTTGTTCTGTTGTGCTACAACCAACACATACTACTAAAATCCATTCGTGGCCTTGCCTAAACTCTTCACTTCGTTATTAATCTCATCATCACTCAGCATGTAGCTTGTATCTCGTCTTCCAGTGCAGCACTCCACCCTCCATGTTATACTGTGGCTGACTGGCGAACTACCAACAATCTGCGTCATTCCTTTGAGCCTCAGTCCACTCATCCTTGTCTGTGCCAGCATTTATCATTCCAAGTACCTTGCAACTAAGACAATATGCATATGTGTGTGACCTTCTGAGCCTATTTATTACTTTGAAATCAAGCTCACTGAGTTACGATGCCCATTTAGTATAGCTACTATTGGATCTTTAAGTCTTAATAACCATATGAGTGTTGGCTGGTTGGTCATTACTTTAAAACACCGTCTGTGCATATAACATAAGACATATGTTATTCTGAATTTTAATGCCATCGTTTCTTTTTCAGTTGCTGAACAAAACCTTTCTCCCAGATTAAGCTGTCTAGATGCATATGCTATGGGATGTTCCTGTCCATCTATTATCTGCCCGAAGACACAGCTTAAGGTGAATATCTGGTGTCACAGGACATTATGAACTATTTCTGAAAATCTGAAACCGTAAGAACTGGATTACATGTTAACAAATCTATTAGTTGTAGAAATTCTACTTCTCAGTCTCGTGACTAATGAAACTTAATCCCTTTCCTTAAATTCCTCTCTGCTTCATTCAATATACATGACTGATCTGCAGATATTGGAGGGTACAGTGCTTACTATTTTATATCTAGTTTTTAGCCTACCCCTACAAAAACGGAAGCGAGTGCTTTCCACTTCAAAAACCACTTAGCAAACCAGCCGGAAAAGTCACCTTCAGTAATAAAACGTTTAAGAACAGCCCTCACTCTATCTCGGGATCACACTAGATCATTCATTATCATTCAGGTCTCAGCTGATTCTCTTGCAGAAAAGTTAAATAGTGGTAACAACATTGTCTGGATGCTAGGTGAAACTTTTATGGGGACTCAAGTTGAAACTCTCTGTACAGCGGTCTTGTCTCTTGTATATTCTGTGGTTGTTTATTGTGCACCAATATGCACGAGAGTGTGCATGTCAGTATGGCGGATGTTACTCTGAACAATACTATGAGAGTCGTAATCTTCACCGTGAGATCAACTCCTCTACCTTGGCTGTCTGCTCTCAGTAACACTGCTCCACCACATTTGAGACGACGAGAAACAGTGGTACTTGAGAGGGAATGATTAAAAACTTCGAACTTTCCCAAAGGCTGCCTGTCCAGGAAATTTTGAATTCACCCCACATGCATCTCAACTCAAGGAAACCATTATGAACAGCTCATAAGCTCTACCCCTGATGGTTGAAGATGTGTGGAAATCCATGGAAAAATAACACCACTACTCATCATCGACCCCTTAAAGAACCAGAATGGATATCCAGCTTGCAGCTGCCTAGAAGAATTTGGTGTCAACTTAACGGAATCCAGTGTGGACATGGAAGAACGAGTCATTCATGTACAAATGGGGACTCTTGGACACCCAATCTGTGACTGAATCTTCACAGCGGACCATTGACCACAATGAACAGCAATGCCCCAAGGGGTGTTTCAGTGGAGTGCCTCTCCAACAACATTACAATAGATACTATCTTGACATCACTCTATTAGATCACTTGAGACCAGAGCTCTTGCACATTCCTCTCGTGCTTCATTGTGTAAATATAGATGTGAATTGTATATATATGTTAATGTTCCATAAAAATAGTTGAGAACTAAATATGATTTCAGTTTCTTTGTTGTAATGGGTTTGCGAAAAAATTTTCTTGCATTAACAAATCACAGATCTGTACAATTCCGATTTTGGCTGAGAATATGACCCAAGTACCAATCTTCTTGTAAAATGAAAGGACACTTTTATTGGCTAAGGGTTTACCATGCTGCATGTAGGCGATCGAAATCTTTGCTTAATCGCCCTATGTGCTCATGGATATCTTTGGAGAATACATTTACATCGTCTAAATAGACAATGATTGCTTCAGTATCAATCCTCGCAACACGCCATCTAATAATCATTGGAATGTAGGTAGCGCGTTTTTCAGCCAAAAAGGCCTGTGGCGATATTGATTACGACCTGAAAGGACTGAGAATGCTGTCTTTGGACGATCTTCAAGCACTTCATCTAATTGATGGTATCCACTTCAAGGATACATAATTGTAAAAGTGTCAACACTGGCCCACATTATCTAATGTATCTATCATATTTGGCATTGGGTCGACTGCTGACGCTGTCTTTTGATTTACGGAGTATTACTCAAACAGAAACGATATACGTTGCTGCAATCTGGTGATTTTTTTTCGATACAATGATAGCAGATGCTGACCCCATGTTAAAGCTGCAGACTTATAAAGTGTACTATGACAGGTTGTAAGGTCTGAGGAACACAATAGGATTTCTTATGATTAAGTAGAGCTAGTTGTGTGGCAGGAAAGGTGCCAGAAGGATCAAACAACACAAATAGTCTTATGAAAGTTTCCCATGTCAACCTTGTCCTGTCCCTTTGGATGTGTGTTTTATTTCTCAGTACAGGCAAGCCTGTTCCAGTGTTGTGAAATTTACTGTGTAATCCCTGTACAATTTGTCTTCATGTTGTTATTGTTGTGTTCTTCAGTCCAGAGGCTGGTTTCATGCAGCTCTCCATGCTACCCTATGCTGTGCAAAGTTTTTCATTCCCAAGTACCTACTGCAACCCGCATCATTCTGAATCTGCTTAGTGTATTCATCTCTTGGCCTCCCTCTACGATTTTTACCCTCCACGCTTCCCTCCAATACTAAATTGGTGTTCCCTCAATACCTCAGAATGTGTCCTACCAACCGATCCCTTCTTCTAGTCAAATTGTGCCACAAACTCCTCTTCTCCACGATTCTATTCAGTACCTCCTCATTACTCACGTGATCTGTCAGTCTAACCTTCAGCACCACATTTCGAAGTCCTCTATTCTCTTCTTGTCTGAACTATTCATCGTCCATGTTTCACTTTCATACATGGCTGCACTCGATACAAATATTTTTAGAAATGACTTCCTGACACTTAGATCTATACTCTCATTTTATATCCTCTCTACTTCGACCATCATCAGTTATTTTGCTCCTCAAATAACAAAACTTCATGTAGAGCTTCTAAATTAGCTATCAGGGCACCACATAGATGTGCGTCCTTTGGGCTAAGCTTATCAATACTGACAGGCACTACTGTGCTCCCTTCAGCTTCTCATGCGTAGGATGAACTACGGCATGTAAAGACTTTACCATGTCCAATTCTTCATTTTCAGATAAGGTTCAAGAATGCACAAAGATTTCACCGGCAACTTAGTTCCTACAGCACCGCAGATTATCTTTCTACTACCTTCCGGTAAGAGATCCGCGACTTGACTAAGGGATCTGGTTTGCATTTTAAGTAGCCACCTACGATTGAGCCTAGCGACAGTAAAGGTATTCTGGCTGTAGAACCAAGATGAAACGATGATCTATCCACTTTTACTATACACTCTTCCAGGTCAGCCAGGAAATCTAAGCTGAGAATGACTTCATAGTCACAGTCGACTACAGGAAGAACTTCATCTACTCGGAAGTTACCTTCCTCACTTGGAAACCTGTTACGTTTGAACCGAGTGAGTCTACTTAGCCCACGGCGTGATGCTCAGCGTGGTGGACCTAATTTCGCTTTACCAAGTATAATCTTGCTTGCCACGTGTACCTGAGATCTGGTATCTAAGTATACCTCTGCAAATTTCTGCCATTACAATTCTGCTCAGAGCGGCCGGACTATTAGCGTACTAGCACTTCTGTTCTCTGCGATTATGCTTCATGAATCCTGTTTGTCCACGTCTGAAACCTTGAAACATCTGTATTAAGTATGACCTTTTCCCATGGTTTGGTGACATCACTTACGGCTAGCATTAACGCTGTTTGTAATGCTTTGTTTAGAATTTTTGAGAATTCAATCCGAGCTCTTAGAGACATTTCTGACTCTAACCGCAGTATAAACACGTCAGGTGCTCTGATATGGTTCAAATGGCTCTGAGCACTATTGGACTTAACTTCTGAGGTCATCAGTCCCCTAGAACTTAGAACTACTTAAACCTAACTAACCTGAGGACAACACACACATCCATGCCCGAGACAGGATTCGAACCTGCGACCGTAGAGATCGCGTGATTCCAGACTGCAGCGCCTAGAGCCGGCCGCAGTGGCCGAGCGGTTCTAGGCACTTCAGTCCGGAACCACGCTGCTGATACGGTCGCAGGTTCGAATCCTGCCTCGGGAATGGATGTGTGTGATGTCCTTAGCTTAGCGAGGTTTAAGTAGTTCTAAGTTCTAGGGGACTGATGATATCAGAAGTTAAGTCCCATAGTGCTCAGAGCCATTTGAACCATTTGGAGCGCATAGAACCGCTCGGCTACACAGGCCGGCAATCAAGTGCTCTGTGCTCAGCTTCCTGCTAGATGACTTTGTTAGCATTATCATCTTCCGTGAGCTCATATGTATCGACATTAATTGCACAGGTATGGTCTACAAAACTCTCTGCTGATTCCCTATACTTTTAAAACATGCTGTTAAGTTGTTCATGGTAGTGTCTCGATGTATTCTTCCTCACAAATGTGTCTACCAACCTTTCCTTGAAGCCATCTAACGGCTGTGCTTTCCGTAACATTTCATGGTGCATCACATATTTCCTCAAGTCCCGTGCAAGTTTTACCCTGGCTACACTCAACAATTGCTCACGACTCCAATTTCCAAACAAAGAAGCTGTGTCCAAATTATCAAAAAATACAAAGACATCTTCACATGATTTACCTGAAAATAATGTGACCATTTTTGTGTTCCAGCTGATTTGGCATCCAGGATAGATATAATAGGACGTGTCCGTTCCCCCTTTCCTCCCTCAGTTGTCCTAATTCTGCCTATAACTGAGCTACTTGATGTATTAACTACTGAATAGTGTCCTCAACTCAAACTTGCTTCTTCATAATGTTTCCTTATTATCAGTATCTGCAAAAAATGAAAGGACGAAGAAAGGATAGGAAACAAGCATACTGGCTGAAACAATACTTTGAATTCAGCATTTATTCGTATTATTGCGTAGGACGTCCCTGCTGCAAAAGATCAAAAGTACTGGCTGCTGTCTCGTGGCTATCCATCTCCTTCTTCATGTTCATCGTCAGCAGTCGTTCTGACACAAATTGCAACAGGACAGCTCTGGTAGTGTAGGCTAGGATTCTCTACTGAAAGACGATGTTGAGAACCTGGTGGAGGACTTATGATATGGCAGTTGCTATGACTTCTTTGCTGAGATTTATTCTACAATCATTAGCGGGCGTCATGTGTAATATGCTGGCGTCTTCCACCAGGTGCTGACTGCGCATTCTGCAGCTGTGCTGTCACTGCTGTATCACCTCGTTCCCATGTTTCCTGGCTGCAGAGAGTGTGGTTGGCGGTGGCGACGGCGGCGGTGGATACAGGGACATCGGTTTCATCACGGCTCTGGGCTCAAAGCACAGTGGTATCCAGTTGGTATCCCGGTGAGAGTCGTGATGGCTGATTCCTCCCGCTGTATTCCCGAGATGACAGTCAAGTGCAGGGCTGCACCTTGCGCCCAGAGCCTCAGGTACGAGGCAGCGGTTCATATCCGGGCTGATGGAAAAGCGCCTGCGTCATTGGCGAGGCCGCGAGTAGCATACGCCAGACGTCACGAGGTCTTTGAAGATGACTGGGAGGTTCGCACGTCCTTAAATGGTGCTTCCCCATATTGATTTCTGCTGTATACATTGGTTAGTGTGTCGCGCCGAATCGTCAGGTACGTGATCTGGAACGTGGCAGTCACCCCGGCTCTCATAATTGGGTTGCAATACTCCTACAAGCTGCTTGCGATATAAAATATGACCGTTGATGGTGTATGCCTAATGGATTTTTTTCTAATTGGATAAGGCTATCTTTCCCGAAGAAGTGATACCGAAAAGTAGGAAGAAAGTGTACAATCGACCCTTCTGATGGAAAAGTCTACTAAAATAAAAAAGTAATTAAACCAAACACGGATATAATTTGGAAAACGATAGTTATTTTGTGCATTCACTCATGAACAACACTGGACAGAAAAGGGGTACCACTGATCAGGAATCCAAAAGTCACACTAACGGTTGCCAGCCCACTAGGGTAATTTACATGCAAAATCCTGTACAAGATGATGGGAAAAGAAACACATGTATTATTAAACCTTCAGTTGCCACGTTTTTTGACACTAATTTCAACTAAGAATGTAATGATAAAGAAAACTGAGATGTCACTCTAACGTTACGTTTGGCGTTAAATTTTGAAAAAAGCAATCAAGTAGTGATTTGAAAATATGTAATTAAACTGTATGTTAGTATTGAACTTCGTTACGTGAACAATGACTTTCAATGACCTCAACATAACGTCATAAAAGAAATTTAGAAAAAAGCAAGCACTTTTTACTTTGCCATTACTTATTATGCAAATTGGATTTCATATTATTGTCTGAAAAACTGAGCCTTTTGTTTTACTGACTTGAACAGAATTAAATACTAGAATACGTACCAAACCAAACAGCCATGTGCTCCAAGCTATATGTAAAATAAATGAAATTTCTGCACTCTTCATTTGTGCACTTCTTTAGATTCAGATTTTTTCCAGTGAGTGATTCTCAAACTTGAAAAATGAAATTGCTTTACTGAAGCCTCTGTTATACCACAGTTAATTGAATGTAGACTGGGGCTGAAATTTTTAAAGAGTGAAATTATTCATTAATAAACTGGCTGTAACTATTCAATTTGTTTCTTATGACACTCGGTTAGCGTATACGAAAAAAAAAGGACAAGGACCCTGCTTGGTAACAATGTCTGGGGACAATGAGGACACAATCGCCTTGAGTTTAACTGATTATTATTTAAATAAATCTTATTAATCAAATCACATTCAGTTGTGCTGCTGGGTTAGCCGTTAATACTTTCAACCTATGAACAGTCTTACTTCAGTGCTGTGCATACGACGAAACTCGGAGCCGACGACGAAACCGTGTTGCTGGAACTGCTGCTGTTGTAGAAGACGGTAAGATGTTCTGGAGCCACGGCTAATTACAGGAACGGGAAATCGTAATTAATAGAGCCTCTTCCACCCGTCCACTGTCCGTACTCCTGCTACTAGACATCTGGCCGGCGCACGTACATGATGCCGCCGAAAATGGTACTCTCTACTGCGAGAGCGTTAATGCCACACTTCCGCACATTACAAGCGCTGTGATCCGTCTCCATCTCTCTCCGCGCGCTCCGCTCAACAACGCTCTATTCAAAGATTTTACAACGCACAAGCACTGCTATTATCGTTGCTAGTCGATGCAAATAACAATTCTCTTGGCTTTTTCCCAGAGCTTTTAAGTTTCACAGTAAGAGACAGGTAAATAGAATGAAACATCAACAGACTTATACCTAAATTTGCACGTACAGTGAAGCAATGTCCTTACTTATGAAAAGAAAGCATTTAAATTACAAATATTTACATACAATTAAAAACTATATATATATATATATATATATATATATATATATACCGTTAGCAAGTGCCATGCATCCTGCATTTTCGGTGTTACAAAGCGTTGGCGGCATGGGTGGTCTGTCATCGCAGAAGTTTTGCGAAGCCACTGCCCATGCAGCCCCTCGCCGTGTGCGACTGGCTCTCCTCTGCTGGTTCAAAGTGTCATTTATAATTTTATCCTTTTACACGTCTTTAAGCATTTCATCAATTACCGACATTGTTTCAACCTCGGTATGTTGGTTACGTGACTGGATTGTTATCAGTAAGCTCTGTCTTGTTCTGGCCGAACTTAGAGATACCAAAAACATCAGTAAGCAAATCTAGATATGACTGATATATGCGGTGTAACTGCGCGACCTGTGTGGGAGAAATATGGCAAAAATTCTGACTATTTTTTAACCGTTTCTCTGACGCTCTCAGCGTGCACCGCTGCGTCAAGTTAATGCTCACAAAATTTGTAATTTCGCTACCTACCATAAATGGACGAAAATTCTCCGTGTTGTTTCGCTAGATACCTGAATAGCCTCATTTGAAATGGTCAGGACTCCCGCATCTAAAACTCATATACGGCGAATAGTTATCTGCAATGCAGCCTTTCCCACCCTGCTTTGACACCTTTGAATTCCATGAACCCGTCTCCATACAAGCAGCAACCTAGAGCTATCTTCTAGACCCATCCCTCTGCAAATACTGTTTATAACCTCTGATCCACAATGTGATCATATTCTGATTGGAGTTGAGGGCAGGATATTAATTCTGATGAGGTTAATTTGATTCTGATTTATTCGATTCGAGCTCGGACAGAATACTTGAAAGCTCACAAAGATGACTGGCACATGCTGTCCCGTTGTTACATCAGAGGCAGGAAGGCGTCTTCACCATGCTGGATTCAGAGGGCCGGACACGGCAGAATCTTCAGCTTACTGCCCTGGGAAACCTGAAAATATCACTATAAAGCACTACCCCCATTTTTATGATAGCTTAGTACAGACACTGGCGCTGACTGCGACGGTTAAAGACTACCACAAATGGCAATGTAATACGTACTCAAATGTACTCCTATTGAACCCTTGGTGAAGGTGACAAAATCTTTTCTCCATACAAAAAAGTTAGTACATATATCTAATGAGACTGTACAACTCGCCCTAGAACTAATAACCACTTTTTGCGTACAATTAAAGATAGTCTCCGAAATTACAAATACGATGGGCCCAACACAACTCAGCAACAGGTTTTATGAAACTAGTCTGTCAAATTAAAGCTGCAGTAATAGTTTTATCAAAGAAATGATAAAAGAACAACTCAGCTGGTAATAATAAAGTACCTTCCCAAAAACCCAAGCTAGCTTTGGAAAACTGGCAACAAACGTCCACAAAAGCAATAAGATAAGCTCCTGTACTAAAACGCTATTTAAATATGACCTTTAGGTCTATTAAAAATACAACAAATATCAGGCCGGTAACAGAAATTTTTACCAAGTAACGCCTTTAACCCTTGGCTGAACGGGGCTGCACAATTTACACTCGACAGCGTTAGCGCATTACAGTCACACACGGAGCCACAAGCTTGCTGAGCGTAACAGGATGGCTTCGCTACCTTAACTTACTACCTCACGCAATAATAAATTTGCCTATGAATGGCTCCCGTCTGCTGTTGCATGCCGTCAAACAATCAGAACAGCTATATGGTGCATTTTAAACACTGTTCAATGCGACCGTACCCAGAATAGTAGAAGTGGCTTTCAATAAATACTGGAACACATTTCTTTCTGAAAGAGTAGGTTTTATTCTGGACCCCAAGAAACCACATTATTCCCCATGCTCTTGAGTACAAAATCTTTTTCAACATAATGTGTAACACCCCACCCGTCACTTATCTGGTTTTCGTGTGTGTTCACCCCAGGTAATTGACTAACAGATCAACAGAGAGTGCTCAACTGCCGCAATGTCGGATAACACAAAGAAAGTAATAAGGCCCTGTGACTCCTGACTGAACTGCGGTGGCAGTATTGACATTAATTGATTCAGGATTGATCCCTTTTAATTAAGAAGGGGTGCACATTGATGTTATATTCAGCTATTGAACACCAGATGCAAATGTTGAAAATAAAATTAATTAAGAAAGTGACTTGGGATTTCAAATACTTGATTGAAAACAGATGCAGTCGATTAGCACTCCCGACTTTCAATCATCACATTACATGACTCCCCTAACAGGCAGTGGTAATAAATTGCGTTTGCGTGGAGTAAAGCACGTTAAATCAAATGTAATTCCTATCGACTGACCCAGGCGTAATGAGAAGTATGAGAAGAATACCACAATACACGGCCCATGAACCCCTCATGGAAACTTTGCTGACGTGATCCAACAAATTAATCAGTGGCCGGACTGGGTGTAATATCACCGAATACAGCGTGGCGGAGCGGCGTCGTTATGCAGACGTCGGCTGACCTCGTGGTGTTGCAAGGCTGCGCTCCTCTATTCACTCCTAGCTATCTTGCTCAGTACATAGCTGAACCAAAACTTTCTATCTCCAAGCTCAATCGTTCCATTTGCCAAGTCCTAAACTGCAGAGATGCTCACTCTTTCTCAGGCAAGCTGAGTAAAGAACGCCACGTCCGCACTCTAGGCAAGCTGGAAACGGAAGACCTCTATGGGGACTTCTCCCAGTCCGCTCTTTGCCTAGGTTTCCCCTCCAACAAAATCACTTACGCCAATTGCAGCGCAAGTCGCGTTAATTATTCGTCGCTTCCCAGCGCCGACCAATGCCTGCACTGGGAAGTGAACAAATTCCCACAAAATTGCCCTTCTTCTCAACTTCTTCTATTTAGCTCCTCCCAGGCCACCCATCAAGGTTAGCGTCTGCACAAACACCAATTTTTCCGGAATTCTGACTCCCAGGAGAGTGCTTCAAATTCCTCGGTCCTGCGTTCCCATCGGAGGCCGGCGTATTTCATTCTGTCGCTCTTCACCCGATTTACTTCAGACTCTGCGGACCGTGAATTCAGCATGAAGTTGCTATAGTCACGAACACACATATTTTGACCTCTGTTGACCGCTCCACTGTAGCTTTGCGCGGCTTGCTCGCATGTTTCCCTGAAAACGGGACAATGGACATTTATCAACAGGCCTACAAGTTCTCCGTCTGATTCCCAGTACACCAGCATGGGGTCAGGGTCAACCACCCATGCTGTCACTCATCTTAAGGCGGCTGGAGGCCACGCCGCGTTACTGCTTTCTCAGAGCTTGAGCCGCCCTAAGCTGCCTATTGTCGCTTCCTTTCACCATTCCCCAGGCGGCCACAGTCAACTCTGAATACTTCCCTGGGGTAAACTAGCGTCCAGTAAATCGACTCGTTCCCGCAAAGTTTTCATGTCGTGTGAATTATTTTAAAACCATCACCCGACATTAATTATTCCAATACGTCCATACTATACCATCTACAAGATGCAATGTGCCTTGTCAGTCATTTTGTTCAGCCCTACTGTTCGCTCAACGTGAGTTAGGTGATCTTTAATGACTTCATGTAAGGGGCATAGTTCTTGCCATCTCACAAATTCCGTTCAATGTGAGGGCGTTATGCCACCTTACTGGCAGGGCCTGTATGCCCGCATGGTATCAAACCACTGGTCCTTGTCAGATCCAACATCTTGTTGCATAAGTATCCTCTCCGTGTTGCACGTTTTGCTTCCTCCGGAGAGCATCTTTCATTGGGATAAGCAGATGAAAGTAGGTGGGTGCGAGATACAGGCTGTAGGTGGTGAGTAAGAATAGTCCAATGAAATTCTGTGAGCTCCTCTCTGATGCGTAGACTTTTGCGAGTCCTTGCGGTGTCGTGGAGAAGTTTGTTTGTGTTTTGTGACAAAGAATACGCTGAAGTCGCTTCTTCAGTATCCTGAGGGTAGCACAGTGTCATTCAGAGTTGATCACTGCACTGTGAGGAAGGACGTCAAACAGAATAATCGCTTCAGAGTACCAGAAGACCGTCGCCATGACTTTACTGAGTGAGGGTGCGGCTTTAAACTTCTTCTTCGGAGGAGAGATGGTTTTACGCCACTTCACGAACTGCTGTCCTGTTCTGTTTCTGGTTCGAAATGATGAACCCAAGTTTCATCACCTGTGACGGTGTTCGATAGTAAACTGACAATTCAGCTTATGACGGTTCAAGTAATTCCGCACAGATAGTCCCTTGTTATTTCTTCTGTCAGACGACCTGGAACCCGGTGGCCACACACCTCCGAGTACCCCAGCTGGTGGAAGAGTGTGTGAACACTGCCAACAGACCTCCAGTTGTACATCGAAGTATCTGATTCTGATCTGTCGATCATCTAGAATGAAAGTGTCCAACGTTCCAACGCACTGGCCAGCACGCGGGAGAGTGGACAGGTTTGCGCGACCCTGACGCCTCATCCAGTGACTCAGTATGATTTTGTTCAGTGCCAGGTCTCCGTAGGCTTCTGCAAGCGCCTGTCAACATATGCGATGTCCTGGTTTTCCGTTAAAAGAAACTCAACGACAGTTCCGTTACAGACGCCATTTTGAAGGCTGTGTTTAGCGTAGCCACCTATCGAAACTTCATGAGAATATAGTAGCTGAAGCGAGAGTATTCCACCATCTTCTACTACAAATTCCGAATTTTTGAGCCAAAATTCGCCAAGGAAAAAATATGTTGCGTTGCTTATTGAACGCCCCTCGTAATTACGGTCAAACCAGTTCAAATTGTTCAAATGGCTTTGAGCACTATGGGAGTTAACTTCTGAGGTCATCAGTCCCCTAGAACTTAGAACTATTTAAACCTAACTGACCTAAGGACATCACACACACCCATGCCCGAAGCAGGATTCGGACCTGCGACCGTAGCCGTCGCGCGGTTCCAGACTGTAGCGCCTAGAACCGCTCGACCACCCCGGCCGGCCGTAAAACCAGTAACTACAGTGGTGCACCACCACTAAATCAACCAAGGGTTAGTATGACTACTTAAGACAAGGTACCACACAGGATGACAGCCACAGAAGATGGACCAATTGTAATAAACCAGATACTTTTTGGGCGAAACAAGCGTTCTATCTTTGTAAATGATTCAGAGGCTAGCGAGTGTGCCGGGGCTTACCCCATTTCGCTACTACCAGCGCCACATCATCAAAATTCACCTGTGCTTAACATACAAAGGATTGAACCATAATTGAGGAGTGAAATTAAAAATTAAAATAACTTTTCCAAGCTTCGTCAGTGTATGCTTAAGTATATTAATGTTAACACTGTAAAGTCTCAAAATGACCAAATGAATATGTTAGGCAAAATGTACAATCTTACGAAAAAAATAAGTGCGCTGAATAATGAAACTAGAAAGTTAAAACTAGTTAAAATATGCAAACGTATGTCGCAGCTAAAACCTTCAAGTCTTAACTTAATGAGAGAAATGTTTTTGTTAAAATCGGCTTTTTTACGATAAACTGAAGCCGCTAAATATTAGAGTTAGAAAACTGACAAGTCGTATGTAGCGCCAATTTCATGTCGAAACATTAAATATGTGACACCAATAAGATATCGCTATTCGTTTTCAAGTTATTTACTACAGACCAAATCTGGAACGAAAACGTCCTTATTCACGCTACATTAAGTATCATTTCTATTTGTAACAGAAAGTTCTTAGTAAAGCACTCGATGTCATTCGTGATGTAATACAGCTGTACGAAGTTTCTATACTGTATTCCAAATAACAATTGTTACAAGGAATGTTTTACTGTTGGTTCCGTTCTAAAATTTCTAGCTGTCAAAGCGTAAATGCAATCGATCTAAAAATTTTGCAGTACCTAAAGCAGACTTAATTATATTCACATAAAAAGTAATAAAATTGCAAACTGTTAAAGCCAGGGGCAATTTAGGTACTGCTACCTGCGGCTATGGCGATTGGTAGGAGAGATTCCGCTTAGCAGTCCGCTTCGACCCTATATAAATAGAGCCAGAGAGACAGCGAAGACACATTTAGCACCGAGATGTCAAACTGTCTGCGGCAGTCAAACGCTCGCGCGCGTTGGGACTGGCATTACTTTTTTTGGGGCAGTTTACTGTTACACAGCGTCACCGGTTCAGACTCGGTCCAACTGTCTCGGTGGAAAAGAGAGAGGAGACTCAAAGCAACGGCTGAATAACAGCCGAGCATAGCATTTCGAAAGAGTGACGGTGGAACTTAATGTTCCGTGCCACCCTCCGACGGTGGAAGTACAGAGGAGGGGTGTAGTAATGCTCCAACTCTACGGTGAACGAAAAAAGTGGCTGGACGAAAACAAGCCACTGCTAGTGATTGTACGAAACGGACATAAATACTTGGTCGTATTGGGCCTCTAGCATCACGTCAGAGCTGGGCATACTTGAATGCGTTTTCGGTAAAAGTAGAGAGTGAACTCGCGAGGACTGTATTCCGTCCTGGATCGCTAAGATCTCGCGGAATTAGCTGCCTGTGTGCCGTCCATAATGCTGAAAAATCCGTATGGCAAGTGGCAAGATTAGTTTCTACGTATAAGGCGAGCAGTTAACTTCTAGTGATTAGCAGTCAGGGAGATTGTTTTGCTTGGAACTTCCCAAAGAGGTCGCCTCCGAACTACTAATAGTGCTGTTTCCAATAGGGATATATATTTTGTGCATGTGAACTTTTACAGAATATATCAATCAGTTAAAACTTAAAGCTTTAGTTTATAGTCATGGTTCCTGATCCCACTGAGTAAAAAGCAAGTAGGAACATTTTCTTTCACTTAGCGCTTTGAGCAATGTGGGCTTGCAGACTGGAAATTACGGTCAGTATGTTCTCCATCGCTTTCTGGCTGAATGCAAAAATAGTTTTGAGGATCATGTAGGTGTCGAAGGTATGTGGAAAGCACGCATAGGCACTTTAACAGTTTTTTTTCGTAACGACATAACGAAGTAACGACCATTTTGATAATTACTCGCTGTCCCAAACTTCGAAGTCAGTCAGACAAGTTGGATACCAGTCAATTAGACTAGATGCAACAAAAAAATGGTTCAAATGGCTCTGAGCACTATGGGACTCAACTTCTGAGGTCATTAGTCCCCTAGAACTTAGAACTAGTTAAACCTAACTAACCTAGGGACATCACACACATCCGTACCCGAGGCAGGATTCGAACCTGCGACTGTAGCGGTCTCGCGGTTCCAGACTGCAGCGCCTATAACCGAACGGCCACTTGGGCCGGCTAGATGCAACACATTTCAAAACAAAATTCCACTCCCAAAGTCGAATGACCGTTCGACAACATAATTGAGACTCACAGCAATCCTTCCACAGTACAAAGTCCGCTAGCTCATAACGAAACGGAGATCAAGTGATTATGCTCTACAAGAAAATTACCTGATTGCGGGTCTCAAAAGCCGTTTTAGCATGTAGGTGTTCACAAACCTGTAAAAATCGGTCACAAGCAACACCTATTAAACACCAAATTAACCACGTTATTTCAATGTAATATTGTTGTAATACATAGCAACAACGTAGATCGAAATTTGACTTCGTGGGGGTTTTATCTGTAAACAGATGTAAACAGTGACTGAGACGTAATTGACTAAATTACAAACACCTCTAACCACTCCACCAGCAACCGTGTACGATCTGCAAATGCACCAGCGAATACTTGCAAGACAGCACCACTCAGCAATGCATGACACTGGCCTGTAGCTTCACAGTGGCGTGGCAACAAACCTGCCAAGCCGCGGTGCTAAACCAATACACACAATTAAAACCTTTAAACAGACTACCATGTCTACGGCAAACGCCAGACTCCTCGTGGCCACCGCGGAGCTCCTAGACAAAACTTATTGCAATAACCAGCGGCAAGCCACTGAAGCCCCCCCTCTCACCCCCCCCCCCCATCCCGCCCCCCTCCCCAGCAGCACTTAATGTCTCGTGACCACTACGCACGTCCTCAGCGTAACCTGACAGCAGCGCAGGTAACACCGCTGACGAACGGATGGCGAAACAGCTGGAGGAACTATTCATTCGGTAGCTATGGCGCGAATTCGAAAGTGCCACAGAGAAAACAAACCCACCGCACATCTTCTTCAGCATGCGGTAAACAGTACGGCTTTAATTTGCGTCAGATATTCCTCATGTACTCTGCTAATTTCTCTTCGATTTGTTGTATCCTCCAATAGTGCTTTTGTACTAACTCCTGCTGTGCCAACGGGGGCACTAATTACCTACACAAATAGTGCTGTAGGTCACTGTAACCATACTGCACCACCCTTGATGCACTAACATAGTGAGTTAACTGGTCTAAACACTTTGAATATAAAAAACTTATAAAACAGCTGTCCTCCGAAGCCTCACCTTGTTCCTGTAATTCAACTAGGAAACACTGCACGAACCGCATCTGTGATGAGATGTCGATTGAAATTTTGTACTCTCTTGTATCAAACCAAATAAAGTTTAGGAAGCTTAGGAAATAAAGAATGTCCCAAGAGGAATGGCGAATATTCAGTGACATGAGAGGAACGATCATTCAGAGCAAACAATTCTAGTAAACATAGACTGTAAAATTCGTAGCCTTAGAGCCACGAGCACCTCTTCAGTAGAAGAGATACACTTCACACTAGCTCATAGGTATTAAGATATGCCCTTTAGAGCCCTTGTACCACATTTTTTTCTTTCTTTTGGTCCATACTACCAACTCTCAACATACGGAAATGAAAGACCTTGCAGTAGAAGAGAATTGTTACACGAAGATGAAGAAATGCTCTCAAGGTACGCATTTTAGAGCCCTTATTTGCTAGATTTCTTTGCTACGAATGGTTGTTTCTGTCATACCCCTGAATAAAAAAAAGGTTCAAAATGGCTGTGAGCACTATGGGACCTAACATTTACGGTCATCAGTCCCCTAGAACTTAGAACCACTTAAACCTAACGAACCTAAGGACATAACACAACACCCAGTCATCACGATACCCCTGAATATTTGCTTCTACTGGGCACTCTGTATATCATAGCACATTCGGTTCATTGTCCCCTCATGGTGCCTATCACTGACACTATAGACTAGTATTGCTCATCTCCGCCAATAATTCTTAAGGTACAGTATGCACAGGGTTATATCTAAGATGATTTGAGACTAATTCTGCCAACTCTGATGATTAACTTTGTTTAGCAATAGTCTCAATTTTTGATAAATCAGGAACTATCGATCAAAATCCATAGCTCAATAAAGGGTAAACATAGTTTATTCGTATAAAGTCACTTTAAATCAATTTACCATCAAACACTTCAGTGTCATGAACGAGAAATGCCTTTTTACACTGTGGCTAGTTCACAACTGCTCTTACTCCCATGGCAGCTCTCTTAGAATTCCCCTTTGTTTGCTGTGTGCACCACTGCACATTATTGACGTCAGCAATATTATATACCAATATCTAAATTACTGGTCACAATTATATATCCCCAACAAATTGAAACCTTTCATATTCTAAGTTTAGTGGCCGCACAAGATTTCTGTAAAAAGTTAAGAAAATTTCCAAAAACTTTACAACAAAATTTGCGTTAATTGGTAAATACAATTAATTACCTCAATCAATCATTAATTAGTACCATAGCTAATAAAGACCTGGTGTGAACAAGTGTAATGTTAACTGCAGTGCAAATATTAATTTTCCTTTTTGTTCATGTTAAAGAATAGTTGTTTATTGATGCCTCAATTATGCACAGTTACAGCATTAATTATCATAGATGGCACTAGAAATTATAAGCATCAATCATTTTCAGAATAGGAGGAAATAGCAAGTTGTCTGTCACAAGTAATGTTAATTATAGTGAAATTTGTATTCTTATAACTATCAACTTTGTCTCTCACATGAGGCCTATGAATTGTAATTATTATCGTATATGATCCATCATAGTTGAGCCTTATGACATTTTAAATACACAAGTATATTTATGAATGGAATTAATAGTGAAAAAAATATTATATGGATTGTTAACATTCCATATATCGGTACAAAATCATTTGTGTTAATTACACAAATCAGCAAACGCAGAATGAGTAACCAGTATCTGTTTTAATGTAACTGTATCTGATTGACAAGTCATAGTACTAGTGCTGTAGTGATCCACTTAAGTTCTCAGTTATCGCACACACCATAATGAAATTAAAATAAGATGAGTTACACCATTTACTTTATATAAATGAGAGTATTAATGATAAAATGGGTCAAATAAATAGCTGACAGAACTCAGTAAAATGAGACAAAAGAACACTAGCATATGCATACTGAACAAATGTAGAGTGTATGTACATGCTAGATTTTGTAAGAAGTGCACAACTGCAAATTAGTGACTATAAAGATGAAAAGTTAAATTACAATAAATCTCTACACTAGCAGATATGTGTATTATTACCCCATAATTAACTGTTGATACTTCATTTAATTATGAGGTAACTGAAAATACTCTGCAACCTGGTCACCAAGAAGGATGGTGCACATGGAAGTCCTTGAACAGACTGCACTCCAGTGTTGCAAGAACGAAGGACAACTTGAAGAAATGGGGCATCGCACAAGATGGAGACATATTGTGTGAGTGTGGAGATGAACAAACTACAAGCCATTCCTGAAGTGTCGTCTTTGGCCAAACTCTTGTACAGGACTGGAACTGGCCTTGACTTATAGCAACGCAGTCAATGTTGCCAAATACTGGACACAACTAGTGTAAATGTGTTTATTATGTAAAAATTGATTTCTTACTCCTTTGCATATTATGTAAATATTGATTTCTTACTCTTTTTTCCATGTGTGTTCATTTTATTGCATTTATATATGTCTTTGAATTACTCATGTATACAAATATGTTTATTTTTAAATCAGTGCAGTCTGTGTCCTGGTACTTCTGACACGAATGAATAATAAAATAAATACCTCACAATAACATGTTAGCGTCATACACATAGGTGGATATTCATTTAAGATTGTCAAGCAATCAAAGAAATTGACTACCTTGACACACAGCATACAAACTAAGCGTACAATGACATTGAAAACTTCGCACATGATAATCCACTGAGATACATCTGACAAAAATTAATTATTTTGCACGTTAAGAGATATTGATGATCATTGCACGTCGAATGACTGTTCACCACTTCGTTGCGTATATGCATTCTAATTCCCTACCTACACGTTAAGCTGCACCTCACACAGTATTACACAATGTATCAGTGGGCTGTGACATCGTCGTCAATGGGGACTAGTGGTCACATTAAGCCGTCGTAAACACTTCACTGGCTAATCTGTTTTTTAAAGCCTTTCTGTGTGTTGAGTTGTAATTCGTATTCAATTATGTAGCTTCTCGAAGTAACGGCTATGGCATCGCACAATGGATTGAAGATCATGTTTCAGTAGACGTAACAGCGAAATATCTCACTGCATCATCGTACATATCGCCGTGTTAACAGATGTAGCCATCCGGTCATCTGGTGACGTCAGCCTCCCATAGTTCAGCATGCCACCCCAGCGTCATTCCGCTGGACTGCTCGCCAACGTGAAAGCACAGAACTAGTTTTATAGCAGCGTCGACAGCAAAACACGCTTTTGCGTTCCTGTCTGGCTGCATGTAAACAAAACACTCGCTATATGCGCTACTGTTATTGTCTGCTATAGCGTTTTGCACGTTTAGACAGCACACTGTTTCAAAATTGTCACATAGCATTCAATATGTGCTTACGACTAACTCACGGGAGATAACACCTATAGTTGACTAACTAAAACTCACAATAGCTAGCAACTATTATCTACTTATTCCCATCTGTTGTAAGTAACATTTTCATAAAAGAAACATATTAGCTTATTTACCCTTTCTTGCACCAGTTCTTGATAATGACATAGCTTTATCTTTTCGACATAATGAAGGCTGTGAGCCGGCCGCCGTGGCCGAGCGGTTCTAGGCGCTACAGTCTGGAACCACCCGATCGCTACGGTCGCAGGTTCGCATCCTGCCTCGGGCATGGATGTGTGTGATGTCCTTAGGTTAGTTAGTTTTAAGTAGTTCTAAGTTATAGGTGACTGATGACCTCAGAAGTTAAGTCCCATAGTGGTCAGAGCCATTTGAACTATTTTGAAGGCTGTGATATCTTCCGGATCTTACCATCTCCACTTCAGCATTATCTGCCTAATTTTGAATGGTCCATGGTAGTAGTGATTAAGCTTTTTCTTTTCTTCGTCCATGCTATATGATTTCGTATGCCTTCATTTTAGGATCGACTCACCTACTTTACACATAACTGGCTTAACTATTTTATCATTTGCACATTCCTTTTTTGCGATTGTCTCACATACAATTTTAAGTTGTTTTCCTAACGGTAGCTCATCCTTCTGCTGGAAATTAAAGTATTCGTTGAAAGTATTTCCAGTTTTGTATTCAAGAGGATTGTGCAAGGTGGTAATCCGTTGAATCATGACACAAAGCATTCGTAAATATCTCAAAACTGCCTAATCGTTCAATACATTTCTTACCCTTTCTCCCACAGTGTGCAGGGAAAGGACGTTCCAATTCATACATAATCCAATTCGAAGGGTTTGAGGTTGGCCTATAAGTAGATATCACTATGTGTCGAATTCCTACTTCTGCGTAAAATCTTTCCATAAATTTGAAAGAAATTGCTGACTGTTATCTGACACAATGTACTATGGCTTTTGTTGTTACGATTTTTATGTTGTATTTTCTAAAGGAGTAGCAACGTGTAGATTTTAAAGTCCATCCGCAGCAACCGAAATTTGTGTAAAGATTTACTCAGCTCAAGACAATGGCAAATGTAGGTTCAGAGCTGACATATTTTCAGATTTATGTGGTATAATGCTGTGCCTAAAAGTTTATGCTTTATGTTGAAAAATAGACACTTTAGTTTTCTGTCTCTGATCGTACGTCTTCAGTACTGATTGGACTCGCCTAACAGTATTGTTGGAAATAACATTCTCCTGCAACTTCATGTCTTTGCATGGTCTGAAGCGTGCGCAGTTAAGTGCACATATTATATAATTCGTCTACAATCTGTGTGGGTATACATAGCCTGCAGTTATCTAAATTCACTTAAGTTCTCCTGTATAACACATCGTCATGTTTTATATAATATTGACGTATCTTGTGACCATCCTCTGCATCAGGATCGTCATATTTTTCTTTAATTATCTTATGAGCTTCAGAAAGATAACATCCGGAAATAAAATGACAATAGAAATTGCAGAAATCGAGAAAAGTCTTCAGTTGATTATGGCATTTTGGTACTGGAAAATTGCTCTCTGCTTCCATTTTCGTCGGATCAGATTTAATTTCATGTCCAAGAAATTTAATCTGCAATTGAGTACACTGGAGATTTGCAAAGAATATAAACCGCAGTATTCTAAAATTTATATTCAAACTTGCTACAGAATTTTAATTGTACATGCAACAAGTATAGGCCTAAGACCTAAATTTTCAGCCTTGAGAAAATACTTTGCTAATTTACTTCTTTAGTTTCAACATTGCTGACTGCTGCCAGAGGTTTGACTTTGTCCTAAACTTATGCTTTTCCATGGCACAAAATGGTCTGCCACGAACTGTAATTTATCGAAGTATCACAGAGGTGGTTTGTATTTCTGCAAAATAGTAAATTCATATTAACACAAGAAAACGTTTGTAGGGAAACTACATTGTCATCCATTAAACATTCAAGATTATATACTTTAACAAATCTTTAGAAGTGAAGTGCACTCTGATGTTTGTCATTTTAGTGTTCATCAAGTACACATTGCTGTATGTAAATTACAGTACAGCTGGAAGCAAAACGGTTATGTCATAATTTTGAAATTTTTATATTCTGATGCAGCTGAGAGCCTAGTGACATATCGAAACACACAATTAAATATAAACGATTTTGTTCTTACATCATTCAGCCCTCTGCCGCTGGCCTTAACGATTTCACTTTTGCGTGTTCTACATTGAATTCATTTCGCAAACCATGCATTTTTCTGTAACACTGTTTGCTTGTAGTGTTCAGACGAATGAGGGACATGGTATTTGCAACCCCACTAAGTACTTCTTCACTATTATAGTAGTTCGTACTCTTTACTGTGAATAAATATGGTTCCGTATTATTTTATTCATCTTCAGCAACCATAGTCATATATAATGAAATAAGAAATAACCAGTTACATAAAAGAAAACAGAGCGAGGTGGCGCAGTGGTTAGCACACTGGACTCGCATTCGGGAGGACGACGGTTCAATCCCGTCTCCAACCATCCTGATTTAGGTTTTCCGTGATTTCCCTAAATCGTTTCAGGCAATTGCCGGGATGGTTCCTTTGAAAGGGCACGGCCGATTTCCTTCCCAATCCTTCCCTAACCCGAGCTTGCGCTCCGTCTCTAATGACCTCGTTGTCGACGGGACGTTAAACACTAACTACCTGCATACCTACCCATAAAAGAAATATAATTTATTTGTCGGTTTCGGGCACTTGGTGCCATTTTTCAGAAGACTACAGAAAAATACACCACAAATAAGTAGAAGTCATAAGAATATTAAAACTAGGGATGTAAGGTTAAAAAAAAAAAGATTTAAAAATTAAAAGCAAAGAATGGCACACGCTTATGTGCATACGGCAAAGACGACATGGTACAAAAAAGTATATGCAGTAGCAATAAGTAGTAATACTGAATTCATTAATACGCTAAGAGCTTTCATATGCTTATATTAATTCACAGGGTCTGCATAAAACTTGTACAAAGAAGCGAAACAAAAAGTAAAGGCATCACGCCAGAACATGACCCAATCAGTCAATGACGTGCATATCTTGAAGATGGTCTCAGAGTGGGGTGGAGGTACGATAAAATAATAAAATGTAACTATATTTGCCTTAAGGCTTAATGAAAATTGTAAGAGGTGTAAAAGCTTCAGCATGAGAGCCAGACGTCTCTCCTCTCTGCTAGCCAGCAGTCACGTGCGCCGTTTGACAAACTTACGGCAAAGTAAATAATAAAAAACTAATGGTAAATAATACGACGGTGGGTGGCCCTATGGACGGGAAATTTGGGAAATAATTTTTCATACAGCTGTAGCGAGGTCAGTAGCATGCTCGTGAGGAACCTGTCAACAAAAATCGCAAAGCGCATCATGGGTCTGGAACGTGCGACTGGATTAAGTGGACAGACTATTCTCCATCATTAAACGAAACTCTTCCGGAACAGGCCATGAAGGCTGAACGGTACCGATCGGCCGCCGTGTCATCCTCAGCCCTCAGGCGTCGCTGGATGCGGATACGGAGGGGCATGTGGTCAGCACACCGCTCTCCCAGCCTTATGTTAATTGACGAGACCGATTGTCTACCATTAGCTAAGATTAAGTATCGGGAAGTGACTGTATACGAAAAGAAACGTGGGCAAAATTATATAGTAATGAATCAACTAACACTGGAAATATGCAATTCACAAGCACGTTTCGTGAAAGAATTGTATCCAACGGCTTTAATATCAATTTTATGGTATTGTAAGGTTTAGAACACGTCGGTGAACTGGTGTAGGGATGTCAATAGTGTGCCCTCGAAAACAGCGCGCGAGATGCATCAACGTGCGAGAAGTAATAACTGGAATACATGGAAAAGCAATTTCAGTGGCCATGTAGAACACAGGGCGTTTTGATTAGTAAGGCCTCTGTCCCTATCCCACGTTGTCAACAGCCCTAAATACTATAATAAACACGTTTTACACAGTGTGAAAGCTTCAGCATGTGAGCCAGCCGTCTCTTCTCTTTGCTAGCCGGCAGTGAAGTGCGCCGTCTGACGGAACTTTACTCCGTGAGAGATGGGCTTTACCTTGGGTCATTTGACTGAGTGACATGAGAATGCTGATTGCACGAGCTTGCTTAGTTTACTGACTTTTTCCCTTATGCCTTACCGAGATTTTCCCCTGAGTAGTGCGATATATGTCCATATTTATAACGCATATAACATTTGGGAGTACAACAGTCTTCTGACTTATGCCCACTTCTAACATTTTCCGCGCATTTTTATGTTTATCACTTCAGACCTGCACTTCCTGACTCATAACACAGGTAACAGAAATCTTGAAGTTTCCTGGGATCTTACACCCTTCTTGCGGAGCTTATCACAGTGTCTGGTATGTGCTCCCATTTCCTGCAATTGTAACATTTTGTATCAAATGGTTCAAATGGCACTGAGCACTATGGGACTTAACATCTGAGGTCATCAGTCCCCTAGAACGTAGAACTACTTAAACCTATCTAACCTAAGGACATCACACACATCCATGCCCGAGGCAGAATTCGAACCTGCGACCGTAGCAGTCTAACGGTTCCGGACTGAAGTCCCTAGAACCGCACAGCCACCGCGGCTGGCACATTTTGTATCCCACATCTGTTTATTATTACCCTGACAGTGTTTTCCCCATAGGAATTTGATTTTTCTATTTCATAGACATTATCGCACATTCCTCTTGTATTGCTGCCATAACTGCATCATTTAAACCTTTGGGCACAAACAATACGAAAATATAATTTTAAAATTCTTCTCAAAATTAATCTTTATCTTGTAAGCGGTGATTATAAGAAGGAATTGGAAAACTGAAAACGGTCAATTGTTATAGGAAGGTGGTTTCACTTTGGAATCATTGGTACATGTAGTTTCCACATGTGATACATTTGAGGGCAATTTCAGATTTTTCCTAGACACAATCCTACATCACGAGATGCCGCTGAACTCATACTAACTAAAACAAAATTACAGTGGAAAATAACAAGCAAAATGGCCCTAAAATTTAATAAATTTATGTCAAAACCACTTAAAAAAACAGTCGTTCTATACGGCCCGGGGCAGCGGGTGAGAGGCAGTGGTAATGTACTGGCCATAAAAAGCTACAGCATAGTATCAACTATCCTTCTTGTTGTTGAGATTTTCAGTCCAGAGACTGGTATGATTTAGCTCTCCGTGCTATTCTAACCCGTGCAAACCTCTTAATCTCCGAGTAACTACTGCAACCTACACCCCTCTGAATCTGCTTACCGTATTCATCTCTTTGTCTCCCTCTACGATTTTTACCCCCACGCTTCCCTCCAGTACTAAACTGGTGATCCCTTCATGTCTCAGAATGTGTCCTACCAACCAGCCCCTTCTTTCAGTCAGGTGGTACCACAAATTTCTCTTCTCGCCAGTTCTATTCAGTACTTCCTCATTAGTTACGTGGTCTACCCATCTAATCTTCAGCATTATTCTGTAGCACCACATTTCAAAAGCTTCTATTCTCTTCTTGTCTAAACTATTTATCGCACACGTTTCACTTCCGTTCATCTCTACACTCCGCACAAATACTTTCAGATAGGACTTTCTGACACTTAAATCTGTACTCGATGCTAAATTTCTATTCTTCAGAAACGCTTTTATTGCCATTGCGAGCCTACATTTTATATCCTCTCTACTTGGACCATCATCAATTATTTTGCTTCCCAAATAGCAAAACTCATCTAGTACTTTAAGTGTCTCATTTCCTAATCTACTTCTCTCAGCATCACCTGATTTAATTCGCTTATGTTCTATTATCCTCGTTTTGCTTTTTTTGATAATCCTCTTATATCCTCCTTTCCTGACACTATCCATTCCGTTCAACTGCTCTTCTAAATCCTTTGCTGTCTCTGGCAGGATTAAAGTGTCACCGGAAAACCTCAAAGGTTTTATTTCTTCTCCTTGGACTTTCATTCCACTCCCTATTTTTCTTTTGTTTCCTTTACTGCATTCTCAGTATTCAGACTGAATAACATCGGGGGTTGGCTAAATCCTGTGTCACGCCCTTCTCAACCACTGCTTCCCTTTTGTGCCCCTCGACTCTTACAACTGCCACCTGGTTTCTGTACAAATTGTAAATAGCCTTTCGCTCCCTGTATTTTACCCCTACCACCTTTAGAATTTGAAAGAGAGTGACAGATTTTCATTCTTCTGTGAAGGATCGTGTTAGTATTTTGCATCCGTGACTTATTAATCTGATAGTTCGGTAGTTTTCCCACCTGTCAGTACCTGCTTTCTATAAAACTGGGATTATTATATTCTTCTTGAAGTCTGTGGGTATTTCGCGCCTCATACATCTTTCTTAGCAGATCGAAGGGTTTTGTCATGGCTGGTGCTCCCAAGGCTATCAATAGCTCCAACGGGGCTTGTTTCGACTTACGTCGTTCAGTGCTTCGTCAAATTCTTCACGCAGTATCGTATCTCCCTTCTCATCTTCCTCTACGTCCTCTTCCATTTTCATAATATTGCCCTCAAGTACATCTCTCTTGTAAAGACCCTCTATATACTCGTTTCAGCTTTTCGCTTTCCCTTCTTCGCTTAGAACTGGTTTTACATCTGATATTTTGATACTCATACATGTGGCTTTCTTTTTTCCAAAGATGTCTTTGACTTTCCAGTAGACAGTATCTATCCTACCCTTTAGTGATATGTGCTTCTACTTCCTTTCATTTGTCCCCTGGCCGTTCTTGCTTACCCATTTTGCTTCTCCGGTCGATCTCATTTTTCAGATATTTGCATTTCCTTTCGTCTGCTTCATTTATTGCATTTTTATATTTTCTCCTTTCATGGATTAAATTAATATCTGTTGTGTTATCCAGTAATTTCTACTAGCCCTCGTCTTTTTACCTACTTGATCGTCTCCGCTGTTTCATCTCTAAAAGCTACCCATTCTTCTTCTACTGTATTCTTTTTTCCTGTTCTTGTCAATCATTCCCTAATGCTCCCTCTGAAACCCTCTACAATCTCTCGTTCTTTCAGTTTATCTAGGTCTCATCTCCTTAAATCCCTGCCATTTTGCAGTTTCTTCAGTTTTAACCTGCAGTTCATAACCAAGAAATTGTCGTCAGTCCACATCTGTCCTTTTAAATGTCTTACAATTTAAAATCTGGTTCCTAAATCTCTGCCTAGCCATTATACAATAAATCTGAAAACTTCCAGCGTTTCCAGTCCCTTCCATGTACACAATCTTCTGTTATGATTCTTAAACCAAGTGTTAACTATGATTAAACTATGCTCTGTGCCAAATTCCACCAGGCGGCTTCCTTTTTCATTCCTTTCCCGAGTCGATATTCACCTATTACTTTTCCTTCTCTTCCCTTTCCCACTACTTAATTCCGGTCCACCACGACTGTTAAATTTTCGGCTTCCTGAACTATCGGGATTATTTCTTTCTCTCATCATATATTTCCTCAACCTCCTCCTCATCTGCGGAGCTACTTGGCATACAAACTTGTACTACTGTGGTGGATATGGGCTTCATGTCTAACTTGGCTACAATAATGCGCTCTCTATGCTGTTCATAGTAGCTTAACCGTGTCCCTATTTTTTTACTCATTATTAAACCTACTCCTGCATTACTTCTCTTTGATTTTGTATTTATTACCTTATATTCACCAGACCAGAAGTTCTGTTCCTACTGGCACCGAACTTCACTAATTACCACTATATTTAGCTTTAATCTATCTATTTTCCTTTTTAAATTTTCTGATCTATATGCCAGATTGAGGGATCTGACATGCGAAGTTCCGATCCGTAGAACATCAGTTTTGTTTGTCCTGAATACGACGTCGTCCTGAGTAGTCCCTGCCCGGAGATCCAAATGGAGGACTATTTTGCCTCCGGAATATTTTATCCCACAGCACGCCATCATTTAACCATACAGGAGAGTTACATGCCCTTGGGGAAAATTACGGCTGTAGTTTCCCCTGGCTTTGAGTCTTTCACAGTGCCAGCAAAGCAAGGCCATTTTGACTGATGTTACAAGGCTAGAACAGTCAATCATTCAGAATATTGCCTCTGAAATGGCATTTATTGGCTGAGATATCCATTTTTGTGGTTCGGCCGCCGTAAGCTGAAGCCACTTCGGCGACTTGCATGTCAATGATAATGAAGATGATGATGATGAAAGACACACAACACCCAGTCCCCTGCCAGGAATTGAACTCGGGCATCCTTGCGTGGTAGGTGGTAACGCTACCGCTGCGCTACGATGATTGCCCCTGCAACTACTGAAGAGGCTACTTCCCCTCTTCAGGAACCACACGTTTGTCTGGCATTTCAATAGATACCCCTCCATTGTGGTTTGTGGCCGGGGGGAGGGGGGAGGCGATAATCCTTATCAAACAACAAAAAAATTTTCTTCTATCAAGACATTAATTGTGGTGTCACCGCCAGACACCACACTTGCTAGGTGGTAGCTTAAATCGGCCGCGGTCCATTTAGTACATGTCGGACCCGCGTGTCGCCACTGTGTGATCGCAGACCTAGCGCCACCACAAGGCAGGTCTCGAGATACGATATAGCACTCGCCCCAGTTGTACGGACGACATTGCTAGCGACAATACGGACGAAGCCTTCCTCTCATTTGCCGAGAGACAGTTAGAATAGCCTTCTGCTAAGTCCATGGCTACGACCTAGCAAGGCGCCATTAGCCTTACCTAGTTTGAGAGTTATCGTATAAATGTCTCAAGAAGAACGTTGTAAACCAACAAAGAATAAAGTTAAGTACATTCCAAAGCTACGTATTTTCTTTATAGCAGTCATAACGTATCCTGTTCCAGACTTGACGCCAGTCGGCGTGTGTGTACGCGTGCCTTTCGGCTCCCTTCTCAGTGTGGCGTAACTAGCTTGTTACGCCACAACATTAATCACACTAGATCTTGGAAACGGTACAAAGTTATAATAGGTCCAGACCATTGACCTTCAGTTGCATCAAAGACTAGCTAGCATACATGAATATTACAAAGAAAAGACGTGACTTGTGTCGCCTTAAATATAAAATATAGAATGGCAATGTGTATCAAAGATGTAATGTAGCTAAATGTGCTGTATACCACCTTTAAGAAAACAGGAACTTACTTACGCAGAACCAATAGATATAATGCAGCCGAACATAACGTACGCCAAAGTTAAGAAAACTGAAATTTACTAACTAGAATCCAAAGATGTAGTACTTATTAGACGTGACGTACTTCATCACAAGATTTAGAAAATTCGCTACCATTAATTAAACAATCCCAAATTATACACCAGCTGCACGTGAGGTGCGGCACCCGTAAAGGAAGAAATAATTCTTTTGTTTACATAATTTGCACTCGTGTCAGTAGTAGAATATCACATAATACCGACAGTGCCTTAATAGTATGGAATAAAAAATTTTTGACAACAAAGAATAGCAACAAACAATACTCCAAGTCGCGCGCAGAATAACCATACGATGTAAGATAAACATATAAAAATCTATCAAAATTTTACAATAGCCTTGGCTCCACGTTGGAGGTTCAGCAACAGAGGTTTAATGTCAATTACTTTAGTGGAGTAATCAAAGAAGAGAACAGATTTTGATTAAGGCGTAAGATTAATATTGTGTCGGTAACAATGCCCACTGTTGAGATGATATTAGTAAACCTCAGGATAATGCTATTCAAAAGAACTAAATTACTGACCGGGTCAGCTAGTCCATGGCCTAAACAAGCCGATTCGCAAGAACTTTAATTATGGTCAGCAATACGAGCGACGAGACATTACGCCGCTATACAAGGCAGAATGGCGGGGGCGGTACACAAATTTAATCTGAGCCAACGACCAATAGTCGCCTGACCTTAATTGCCTCCCATTAGCTTGCAAGTGTGCTTCCGCACGTAAACTGGAGTACACAGTAAATTACAGTAATCAAGTAAAATACGAAGAACAGAGCTACGAAGTATTGACATCAGTAGACACAGTCCTGCGCGAATTTACAAAAATGTTCAAATGTGTGGAAATCTTAAGGGACTTAACTCCTAAGGTCATCAGTCCCTAATCTTACACACTGCTTAACCTAAATTATCCTAAGGACAAATACACACACCCATGCCCCAGGGAGGACTCGAACCTCCGCCGGGACCAGCTGCACAGTCCATGACTGCAGCGCCTTCAGACCGCTCGGCTCATCCCGCGCGGCGCGAATTTACAGTTGCGACTGAAGATTAATAGACCGTGCAAACGAAAGGTCCTTAAATCTTATACAGGTCAGTGACTGGCGCGCTTTCAGACAAAATGAAGTAAACTTTACCCGAAACTTTTAACGACAGTTATACACTGTCGTAACATAACTCTAGACAATGATAATCAAGAAACGCTGACAAGGCCAAAATTAGATTCTAACTTATTTACATACTGGAAATGACTAGTGCTATACAGGAGTTAGAGAAGAAATAAGATGTGACTCATCTAGGTCAATAAGCACTACTTGCACATAAATGGTGAGTCTCAAAATGATTGAAATGGCTCTGAGCACTATGGGACTTAACATCTGAGGTCATCAGTCCCCTAGAACTTAGAACTACTTAAACCTAACTAACCTAAGGACATCACACACATCCATGCCAGAGGCAGGATTCGAACCTCCAACCGTATCGGTCGCCCGGTTCCAGACTGAAACGCCTAGAACGGCTCGGCCACAGCGGCCGGCAGAGTGTCTCAGAATATCTGATAACACACACGTTCACTCAGACACACACACACACACACACACACACACACACACACACACGCACACGCAAAAGCGGTATAGATGACAAGGAATAATAATGGCTACAGCGGCAGACACACTTACACTGGGCAATCCTCTTTGCTGTGACACTCGTAAACTGGATGGTGACTGAATCTCACGGGCTTGATAGCTACGTATTTCGAAAAGCGGGATTCTCGTAGCACTGCAAGTCCAGGAGTGCGTTAGTAAGTCGCCAGACGAGCCACAGGTTCTGCGAATGTTAATAGAACTACACATGCCTCAACTCTGTGCCGTACAAACATGGGCTGCAGCCGCCAGCACTCATGAACAAAGTCCACTACAAAAGCCCCGCAGAGCTACTCGGCACACACGCAGTTCACTCCTCCAACTCGTAAACACCTCTCCACGGTGTTCGCGCAGGCCATTCCAACCTCTCTCTTCGCCACCGGAGGGACTTCAAGCGGTCAGCGCGCCCACACAGACGCTTGCTACGACGGTTGTGTCGAAACACCTGAGTAATCCAGATAACCCCCGTACGGCACAAGCAAAAACTCAGAGTTACGCTACAATAATTATAGATGTTCTTACTTGCATTGCCAATGACAATCTCAATATGACCATCATAAAGAAACACATTTCACTATTTCTCACAATTAGGTAGCACAATCTCCACGCCGAGGGTTGTTTTGAACGCTGTAAACGGCTGCTACAGTGCACTACATTCGTTGAAGTACCTCAGCGTATCAAAGTGCTCCACCACTATATTGGAATAGCATCGGCGGTTTCGTGCGAAAGGTACTGGTGCAACAAAACAAAATTAACAAATTGGTAGTTTGAGGCAGAAACTACTGGTAAGCAAACGGTTAAACTGCTGTCCTCGTTTCCACTATGCACTGTTGCTTGCATTCTGTCATTTGCCAATCGATGAATGAAAGATGTGCTTTCTAGCATGTAAAACAAATCTATCTCGACCTCTGCGCTTTTTCGGTCACCCTATTTACGAAAACCTTGAAAGATTTGGATAGCTCATGTACTTTATTTCCCCATGAGGCTACTAATCTAGTCTGGCCTAAAACATTCTGCAAGCATGTATGTCACTCTTTCATTTATTGGAAGCTTTGTCTGCAAAAATGCTTCGGACATCCGGCCACCTACTCTTATTGATCCTGACTGTCGGTTTCTCTCTTTCGTATGCCCTAATTTTTGACTTTAACTACTGAAGTAGTAACTCTTTATCCTCGTTCTGAACGAGGCGTTGCTGCGTTCACGTTATCAATGACCTACTGCAGTTATATTTTGTTACGTCAAATGTTTTTTTATCTAATATTAGAACGTCCTTAGAACTAACACCACACCTGTCGCTATGGGGGGACGTCATTTGCACAGCCACAAGGGTCCTGATACTTAATGAAACGACCTGCGTTGCCTGTTCTGATGGTTTCACGTGGTGCTGATAATTCAATCTACTGGGATCTTCCGGCCGCTGGGTTTTTTGGTCTCATGGGCTCTTGCGTTCTTCCATTTCATAATCGCTGCTGTGAGAAGGGGCTCCTTCTTCGTCTTGCAGTCATACCCGGTGAGAGAACTGGTAGATTTTGTCTTATGTTCCACCACCTGTTTCAACACGTACCCCACACACCTGATACCAAATTATTATATCGCATTAAAACTATGGATCTATATTTGGTGCATCCGGCGTGGACAATCATAATATTGACGACAATGCTGTTCTGTCGCGGTTTCCCCTAATTAACCTTTATAACGAAGCCGGCAAATGCGGGATATCGCACAATCAGCTTAACAGCTCATGCATCCAAGTTGCTGGCAAGAACATTATACAGAGGAATGGAAAAGAAAGTCGAGGATCTGTTACATGACGGTCACTCTTAAGGTTTCAGTTGATAAGGAAAGCAAGACTGAAGAAAAGTGAAGAAATATTCATAGGATTTGTCGACTTGGAAAAAGCTTTCGACATTGTGAGATGGTGCAAAGTGTTCGAAATTCCACGAAAAATAGGGGTAAGCTATAAGGAAAGACCGGTAGTGTACAGCATGTACAAGAACCAAGAGGGAACAATGAGTGGAAGACCAAGAACGAAGTACTCAGATAAAAAATGTTTTAAGACTAGGATGCAGTTTTTGGCCCCTGCTGTTACATGTGTACGTTTAAGAAGCAATGGCGAAATTAAAAGAAAGTTTCATAAGCAGCATAAAAATCCAAGAGGAAAGTACAGGGCTATTACAAATGATTGAAGCGATTTCATAAATTCGCTGTAGCTCCATTCATTGACATATGGTCACGACACACTACTCATAAAGTTTTGTTCGGCTGAAGCCGCACTTCAGGTTTCTGCCGCCAGAGCGCTCGAGAGCGCAGTGAGACAAAATGGCACAGGAGCCGAGAAAGCGTATGTCGTGCTTGAAATGCACTCACATCAGTCAGTCATAACAGTGCAACGACACTTCAGGACGAAGTTCAACAAAGATCCACCAACTGCTAACTCCATTCGGCAATGGTATGCGCAGTTTAAAGCTTCTGGATGCCTCTGTAAGGGGAAATCAACGGGTCGGCCTGCAGTGAGCGAAGAAACGGTTGAACGCGTGCGGGCAAGTTTCACGCATAGCCTGCGGAAGTCGACTAATAAAGCAAGCAGGGAGCTAAACGTACCACAGGGTGGTGCTCCACCGCACTTCCATCATGATGTTCGGCATTTCTTAAACAGGAGATTGGAAAACCGATGGATCGGTCGTGGTGGAGATCATGATCAGCAATTCATGTCATGGCCTCCACGCTCTCCCGACTTAACCCCATGCAATTTCTTTCTGTGGGGTTATGTGAAAGATTCAGTGTTTAAACCTCCTCTACCAAGAAACGTGCCAGAACTGCGAGCTCGCATCAACGATGCTTTCGAACTCATTGATGAGGACATGCTGCGCCGAGTGTGGGAGGAACTTGATTATCGGCTTGATGTCTGCCGAATCACTAAAGGGGCACGTATCGAACATTTGTGAATGCCTAAAAAAACTTTTTGAGTTTTTGTATGTGTGTGCAAAGCATTGTGAAAATATCTCAAATAATAAAGTTATTGTAGAGCTGTGAAATCGCTTCAATCATTTGTAATAACCCTGTATATCAGTGTTAAGATTCACTGATGGTATTGCTATCCTAAGTGAAAGCAAAGAAGAATTACAAGAGCTGCTGAATGTAACGAACAGTCTAATGAGTACGGAATATGGATTGAGAGTAAACTGAAGAAAGATGAAATTAATAATAGTAGCGGAAACGAGAACAGCGAGAAACTTAAATTCGTAACTGGTTGAAATGGTTGAAATGGCTCTGAGCGCCATGGGACTTAACATCTAGAACTTAGAACTACTTTACCTAACTAACCTAAGGACAACACACACACCCATGCCCGAGGGAGTACTCGAACTTTCGATGGGGGAAGCCGCTCGAACCATGCAATGTGGCTAAGTCCTCGTGGCTACCTCGCGCGGCAATAGCCCATGACGAACGGAAGAAGAAGGACATCAAACACAGACTAGCACTGGTAAATGGCGCATTCCTGGCCAACAATAGTCTACCAGTATCAAACATAGGTCTCAAATTGAGGAAGAAATGTCTGAGAATTTACGTTCGTAGCACAGCACTATACGGCAGCGAGACGTGGACTGTGGGTAAATATTTGAGATTTTGTGCTACAGAGGAATGTTGAGAATTAGATAGACTAATAATGTAAGGAATGAAGACGTTCTCCGCAGAATCAGCGAGAAAGGAAATGCATGGAAAACACTGACAGGAAGATCAGGGGATAACTTCCAAGGTAGTAGAAGGAGCTCTAGAGCGTAAAATCTGTAGAGGAAGACAGATTTGAATACATCCAGCAAATAATTGAGGATGTAGGTTGCAAGTGCTACCCTGAGATGAAAAAATTAACACAGGAAAGGAATTCCTGGCGGGCCGCATCAAACCAGTCGGATGGCTGTTTGGAGTTGGTGCTGAGGAACAAAGAAAGGTCTTTAACATCTGTCAAACTAGCAAGGCGACATGAATTCCTTATAGAGGAGTTTATTTACCACCACTACACATTTATATCTTAAATGCGTCAGCTACAAATCCACTGTCGCATATACATTAGCTGGAGCCCCTTTCACCATGATTCCGTGCTATTACCCGTGGGTTTCTCACTATCAAGAAACAAGAGCCACCTGGTTTTTTGTTCTAATCAATATTAAAATCACTACGTCGTGTGCTTCGCTTTCACTGGATGGTTACTGTTTTGATACCTTTTCATACTACTTTGTTACTGACTGAGGCTGCCTTTTTATACACTCATTGACGATCTTTTCCACATAGTACGATAGAATCTGAAACAGTTCATTAACTTCGTGGCCTTCTGAAAAATTCCATCCCCAAATGACTTTCTTGATTTCCATCTAGTAGACGGGGCCCGTAGCCGAATATTCCCTAAGATGGCCCGCCTGAGTGGCCGAGCGGTTCTAGGTGCTTCAGTCTGGAACCGCGCGACCGCTACGGTCGCACTTTCGAATCCTGCCTCGGGCATGGATGTGTGTGATGTCCTTAGGTTAGTTAGGTTTAAGTAGTTCTAAGTTCTAGGGGCCTGATGATCTCAGCTGTTAAGTCTCATAGTACTCAGAGCCATTTGAACCATGTCCTAACATGAGCACGGCTTCGAATCTTCACCTCTTGGTCTTCTGAGCAGTGCTTGCATCTTGGCTAACATTAAAGTGATTACTCTGTGGGCAGTTGTTTCCAGACAAGCCACCGTCTTTAAATATCATACGCGCCCCATTGGCCTAGCGTATTGCTCACAGACTTGCCTGTCCAGGGATTTCTACTGAATGTGTTATGATTATAATATTCCCCAGTCACAACAGTTACTGCTGGCAATGGTGACTGCATGCTGCAAGTGAAGCTCTACACTATATGATCAAAAGATTTCAGATACCTATTTGTGGAACCACATGGGATGCCTTTATGACGGCTTGAATCCTGTAGACGACACTTTTAATGAGATGTGTGAATATATGTGGAGGCATAGCAGCCCATTCTTCCTCAAGAGCTAAAGAAGAGAAGACTGATGTTCAACACTGGGATTAGAAATAAAATCGACGCTCTAACATATCCCGAAGGCTTTTAATTCGGTCCAAGTCAGGACTCTGAGCAGGCCAGTCGATTTCATGAATATTATTGCTAACAAAGCATGGGTTCACTGAGGCTGCTTTGTGACATGGTGGATTATGCTCGTATAATAATCGTCTCCAAATTCCTGTACTGCATTCGGTGTGCAATGCTAGAAAATGTGTTATTATCGGTGCGCGTCCAGTGTTTTGTCAAGTACAGTAAAGGAGACTACATCCAGACTGATAGATCTTGCGTCGGTTGAGATACAATGAGAACATAGCCCAGATACGCAATGTAGAACTTTCTTTTACGAATATCTAAACCAAAATACTCCTGCCTTGGAGAAAATTAATAACTGCAACATTTTTGATAGTTAATGATTGGCACTGGATTTGTAGAAATCTGAAATTAGACTGAAGGCGCTAATAATGAAACGGTTAATACCTGAAACTGACTTGAAACGTAGAACAAAATAACATAGTGAAACTGGATATTCGATACCAAGTTTCTGGTTGTTTCCGATGCAGAGACAAAGTAGTCCTGGCGATCGTGTAGGCAGGCATGGGCGGATCCCTTGGTCTGTGGCGTCTGGTGGGGCGTAGCGTCGCTCGTAGCGAAAGTTCCGCCAGAGAGACTAACTGAAGAGCTGCGAGAGCAGTCGGCGCCTGGCCCAGAGCTCGAAATAAAATGCCTTGCAGTGGTTTTGCGCGGTCCTAAATACACAAACTGCATAGAGATACTAGTGGAACTATTTGTGGTCGCGTAGACCATGGAGGCCAACAAGCCCACGGGGCCAGCGATCTCTAGTTGCTCTCGGGTTATCGTCTGCTGGCGAAAACGTCGTGCGTGATAGACGCTCTGTCGTCTGCTCAGGCAACCCCTTTGACGTTATGCAAATGGTACACCATTGCTGTGAGAAGGGATGCCGCGCTGTTGGACATACAGCCTATACATACACTCCTGGAAATGGAAAAAAGAACACATTGACACCGGTGTGTCAGACCCACCATACTTGCTCCGGACACTGCGAGAGGGCTGTACAAGCAATGATCACACGCACGGCACAGCGGACACACCAGGAACCGCGGTGTTGGCCGTCGAATGGCGCTAGCTGCGCAGCATTTGTGCACCGCCGCCGTCAGTGTCAGCCAGTTTGCCGTGGCATACGGAGCTCCATCGCAGTCTTTAACACTGGTAGCATGCCGCGACAGCGTGGACGTGAACCGTATGTGCAGTTGACGGACTTTGAGCGAGGGCGTATAGTGGGCATGCGGGAGGCCGGGTGGACGTACCGCCGAATTGCTCAATACGTGGGGCGTGAGGTCTCCACAGTACATCGATGTTGTCGCCAGTGGTCGGCGGAAGGTGCACGTGCCCGTCGACCTGGGACCGGACCGCAGCGACGCACGGATGCACGCCAAGACCGTAGGATCCTACGCAGTGCCGTAGGGGACCGCACCGCCACTTAGGCCGTCTTCCGCTCACGCCCCAACATCGTGCAGCGCGCCTCCAGTGGTGTCGCGACAGGCGTGAATGGAGGGACGAATGGAGACGTGTCGTCTTCAGCGATGAGGGTCGCTTCTGCCTTGGTGCCAATGATGGTCGTATGTGTGTTTGGCGCCGTGCAGGTGAGCGCCACAATCAGGACTGCATACGACCGAGGCACACAGGGCCAACACCCGGCATCATGGTGTGGGGAGCGATCTCCTACACTGGCCGTACACCACTGGTGATTGTCGAGGGGACACTGAATAGTGCACGGTACATCCAAACCGTCATCGAACCCATCGTTCTACCATTCCTAGACCGGCAAGGGAACTTGCTGTTCCTACAGGACAATGCACGTCCGCATGTATCCCGTGCCACCCAACGTGCTCTAGAAGGTATAAGTCAACTACCCTGGCCAGCAAGATCTCCGGATCTGTCCCCCATTGAGCATGTTTGGGACTGGATGAAGGGTCGTCTCACGCGGTCTGCACGTCCAGCACGAACGCTGGTCCAACTGAGGCGCCAGGTGGAAATGGCATGGCAAGCCGTTCCACAGGACTACATCCAGCATCTCTACGATCGTCTCCATGGGAGAATAGCAGCCTGCATTGCTGCGAAAGGTGGATATACACTGTACTAGTGCCGACATTGTGCATGCTCTGTTGCCTGTGTCTATGTGCCTGTGGTTCTGTCAGTGTGATCATGTGATGTATCTGACCCCAGGAATGTGTCAATAAAGTTTCCCCTTCCTGGGACAATGAATTCACGGTGTTCTTATTTCAATTTCCAGGAGTGTAGTACTATTTACGAAGAACGCTCTTAGATCGTCACATACTCCACACTTCACTGTCGTCACTACACGTAACGTCGAAACCACATTCTTTCATAGGACTGCCACAGGTTACTGTATGATTCATCACTCCAAACCACTCGTTGCCAATCATCCTCTGGAAAGTGGAGTCGCTCTTTACGTCACATCAAGCAGCGGTTAGCATTGGCTGAAGAAATGTGTGAATTATGAGGAGCAGCTCTTCCCTTGTACTCCATTCTTTTTGACTCACCGCGCGCATTCATCGCTGTATCTGGAGTTCTGGTAGCACATCGGAATTCAAGATTTTTCCTTTAGCTGATTTCTTGCGATTTTTTGCCACCATATTCCTCATTGCTCGACGGTCACTATCCATCAGTACATGACTCGTACCTGATGTTTGTTCCTTTGGATATCCACTTCACAATCGCATCAATAACAGTCGACTTGCAATCTTTAGTTCGCATGGATTTGGTGCTCAAGTGACATCCAGTGACCGTTACACGCTCAAAGTCACTGACCACTCCTGGTTGGCCCATTCTCCCGTTACTGCTTCTTTACTGACAACACAACACTCCCTGCCTCCTTTTATATTGGCAGGTCTACCTCTCCTGACATCTACTACCAATCCCGTATCACGCAGGCGTGTCCGGATATCTGTTAGCGAGATAATGTATATTACCTGACAACTATCTGGAAACGTGTCTGCTTGCAGTAACAATACAGTAAATAATATACGTCCAGCAACGTGTATTCTATTTGAACTCGATCCTATAATATACTGGAAACTGATGACCATTAGAGATATAGGGTTTTCCCTCTCAACGTAACAATACTATGACTCTTTTGGCAATCTGCAGGTAACAAGCAACTGCATCTTGCATTACGATGTTCTTGTCTTGAGATCTGTGAGTACCGGTAGACGCCGAGCCGAGTGGACGCCCCATCACCACCACCACCACCACCACCACCACCAGTATTATGATAAACAGTAATTTGCTTTAGTTCCAGACAGCGCTTATTTTCATTCAAGTTAATAACGCCGCTCGACGCACCGCTATCTTACGTCTACGTATTGAAAATGGAAATGATATGAGATAGCTCTCATTATATACTTCAAATTTTATTTTCATTTCATTCGATAACTTAACTAGGCATTCAAACAAGATTCACAGGTCTTTTGAGAGAACTGAAGACACCCTAGATCGTGATAATAGAGAAAAATAGCGAAACAAATCATGTTGCTTTAAGTCGCTTGTAGCTTATTATAGACTTTGCTGCTCAAACATGTAAACACTATAAATAGAACAAATATTTCTCATGTTCTTTATGCATTTGTATCTTAGTACTTATAATTGTCTGTGTCTTACGTGAGAGTCTTGTTTGGTGTTTATTAGCTATGTAGGTAACATTTCGGCATCGTGACATAATTAATAAAAATGTGTTTGCCGCGGCATCTGCAGCTTCGTTCCCAGGGATACCGACATGGCGAGGAACCCACATAAAGGTAACCGGAGAACCGTCGTCCGCCAGCTGCTGAAGAGAGCGTTGGATCCGATGCACGAAAGGGTGAACCGGATACGGATCACTGAGGCTCTGGATGGCGCTCAGGGAATTAGAGCAGATTACATAAGCAGAATGTCGGTGACGGCGGATGTAAAGAACAGCCTGGTAGAGGGCAAATAGCTCAGCTGTGAAGACCGAACAATGGCCATGGAGCCGGTATTTGAAACTGTGTGCCCTGACAATAAAAGAACATTCGGCACCGTCATTGGTCTTAGAGCCATCTGTATAAATGAAGATCACATTAATGAACTTCGAACGAAGTTCAACAAACCGGGAGTGGTATACCGAAACTGGGGTAACCTCCTTTTGGAGCGAGCTGAGGTCAAGGTGAACGCGAACCTGAGCCTGGTGGCGTTTGGCTCTCGCCCACTCGAAAGGTTGCAGGGAGAAATCAAGGTGCTGAAGGAGGCGACGAAAGCGAACTCCAGGGGGTAGCAGAGCAGATACATACAACCCGTATTTACGGTCGGGACAGTCGTCAAAACAGGAACGATAAGACGGGTGGTCAGGCATTGACAATAGCCGACAGGCATACCGACAAAGCAGTTTATCGCGCCGGTAGGTTAGTGGTAATTCACCGGCTTCAGCATGAAGACTCTCGACGGGACTAGTATAGATTGCTCCGATCGCAAGACGTAACCCCCGATGTTGTATAGAGTCGAGGCGGCGTAAGATGGACGGCCGAACAGAGGAGTGTCCAAAACTCCCATAATCCAGCTTTGAGCGGACGATCGACCGATATAGGTTCGATCCGCTCCCCAAGACGTACCGCTGAGAACACGAAGGACATTTAGAGAACGGGTAAAACGGGCAGCCAAATATGACACATGTGGAGACCAGCTAAGTTTCCTGTCAAAGCCGGCCGGTGTGGCCGTGCGGTTAAAGGCGCTTCAGTCTGGAACCGCGTGACCGCTACGGTCGCAGGTTCGAATCCTGCCTCGGTCATGGATGTGTGTGATGTCCTTGGGTTAGTTAGGTTTAATTAGTTCTAAGTTCTAGGCGATTGATGACCTCAGCAGTTAAGTCGCATAGTGCTCAGAGCCATTTGAACCATTTTTTTCCCTGTCAAATGTAAGACCTAAAATTTTTGTTGTCTCCATGAATGGGAGAGCAACGGGACCGAGACGTAAGGACGGTGGGAGAAACTCTTTGTAGCGCCAGAAGTTAATACAGACCGTCTTCTCGGCAGAAAAACGGAAGCTATTGGCGACACTCCAGGAATAAAGACGGTGAAGACAACGCTGAAGACAGCGCTCCAGGAAACATGTACCATGCGCGCTGCAATAGATGGTGAAATCGTCCACGAAAAGGGAGCCTGATACATCAGTTGGGAGGCAATCCATTATTGGATTGATCGCTATGGCGAAGAGAGCGACGCTCAAAACTGAGCCCTGTGGCACCCCATTCTCCTGGCGAAAGGCGTCGGACAGGACAGAACCCACACGTAGGCAATGTATCATCTGATGCTGTTCCATGGCTTAACCTACTTGTTCTAGCTGTTGATTCATTAGCAATGATGGTGTCAGAGTCATCGCCTCTGACATCGCCATTCACCTTATTTGACTTATTATTAACATTCATGTCATTTACATCAAGTGCTCTACCATCTGAGCTACCGAAGCACGACTCATGCCCCGTCCTCACAGCTTTACTTCCGCCAGTATCTCGTCTCCTACCTTCCAAACTTTACAGAAGTTCTCCTGAGATACTGGCGGAAGTAAAGCTGTGAGGACCGGGCGTGAGTCGTGCTTCGGTAGCTCAGATGGTAGAGCACTTGCCCGCGAAAGGCAAAGGTCCCGAGTTCGAGTCTCGCTCGGGCAAACAGCTTTAATCTGCCAGGAAGTTTCTTGGTCGTTTATGTTTACAATGGTAGAAAAATGCAAAATAAATTTTAAATGATCCTTTGGTGCAATAGTATTAATTAGAAGTTAATGCTGTTTAAAAAATTACATGGTTGTATGTTGTTTTTCGAATAAAATGTTACGGAGCTTTTGACTGTGCTCCTCAGCGTGCGACATATCTCGAAGTTGGTCCTGTACGTATCGATTGTTTCGTTGCGACTCACTCGCATCGTATCCGCTTGCTATTGGCAACAACAGCAAAGAAGTAACACGACTTGAAACACGGTATGCGTCCCCATATTTCAAATTTCTAGAAAATAATCCCAGAAATGGCCGCTTTCTAACCTCTACTACAAAGTATTCAGAAAATGATATCAGCCTTCTAAATGTACCGATTTTTCGCGTGTCCGGCGCCCTTTCTCATAACTGATATGCACAGGTTCCACTTTGAGATAAAATGCACGCAGTAACTACCATGTTTATTTTTTTTAATTTGATCTTGCACTTTTCGATACTTTTCATGCATTTTTAAGCATTTTCATGCATATTTGCATGCATATTTTAAGGTTTTTATGAAGGGTATAATCCGGTTTCTAGTTAAAACACACAGATAACAATAGGAACAGAAATGTTGTTTGCCCTGGACTTTAATAACAACTAAGTCCAGAGTTCAGATTGGAATATTATCATAAGGATAGGTTAGTCACCAATGGTGGCGGCTTGTTTATTGCACTAAGGAATTCGATAAAATCTAGCGAGGTTTTCTCTATTTCCTATTGTGAATTAATCTAGGTTAAGTATCGTAGATCGACCAAAAATGGTAATCGGATACTTTTATAGAACGTCTAGTTCAGGAGCTCTATAGTGGTAGAGCGCTTCATACACAACTTGCGGAATTTCGTTAGTAATTTTTCCGATTATTCCGTTGTAATAGGGGGTGATTTCAACTTGCCAGGTATAGATTGGGAGTCTCATGCTACCCAAACTAGCGCCAGAGACAGACATTGCTCTGAATGTCTTGTCCGAAACTTACTTTGAGCAGCTGATGAAAAAACCAACTCGTGAGGGTAACATCTCAGGCCTCCTAGCAACAAACAGAACTGAACTTATTGAATGAGTTAACGTATAGGAAGGTATCAATGATCATAATACTGCGATAACGTCTAAGACAATGGGTCTTTAAAGGAATGTTAAGAAAGGTTGGAAAATATTTTTGCACAGCAAGAGGGGCAGGATACAAATTTCAGAGCTTCTGAGAAGTCAGCATCAAATATTCGATGATGAGGACGAAGATGTGGAGAACAAAGGAAAAAGATTCAAAGCCATCGTGCAATACGCTCTAAACAAGTATGTTCCGAGTAAGGTCTTAAGGTATGGGAAAGCTCCACCATGATTTAACATCCATGTTAGAAAGCTGTTATGTAGACAAAGTGTCGGTGAGACCATCAGCGAGAGCGCACCGCTAGTTCCTGCTACTAATAAGGCGAGTACACAGTCCCCGCTTCAAACAGGAGCGACTTATTTTCAATTATCTGTGTAGTTACTAGTTTATTTTTGTAATTTCTTGCGTGTTCGAGTGCTTACTAGGCCGAACCTTTTATTTCAATAAGAGTGTAGTGTACAGTACCGTCGTTGCTATCGACCATTGTATCGACCCTCGTATCGTACAGGCTTTTGTTTGGTTAGAACAGCTCAGTGTCAGTTAGACTGTCAGTCAGAAAGCACTTCGATCTCCTACTGCTAATAACTCGAGTATACCGTTCCTTTGTTGCATATTTTTACGAGCTTAAAACAGGAGCGACTGCAGTAATAGGTAGGAAGTGTGATTGTTGTATACAGATGCGAACTGAGTTGGCGACCCTTCACTCACAGCTCCAGGCTGCGTTGGCTTCCGTCACACAGCTTGAGGCTGCTGCCAAGGGGCGTCACTGTGGGGGATCGAACGTGGGGATGCGAGGGACGTCGAGCATGTCCCACGTGTCCCCCGATCGGTCCACTGCTGTGGCCGCCCCACGTACTGCCTGCACTGAGGTTGACCCCTCACCTGTGGTTGAGTGGGAGATCATTCCAGAGTCTGGCAGACAGCGATAAACTTTCCTAATGGCCGATCGTAGGGCCTCCCCAGTTCGTTTGACGAACTGTTTGTCTCTGAGCCAGATGCAATCGTCCACCCTGTTCCAGAGCAAGCTTCTAGGCCTGCAAGGTCTGTGCATTCACAGAAGGTTGGTTTACTGGTACTTGAGAGCTGCGACGTTAGGCGCGTAACAAGACCCCTTAGGAACATGGCTTTCAAGAAGAGGAAGGAAGCCAGTGTGCACTCCGTGTGCATTCCGGGGGGAGTCATCCCAAATGTGGAAAGGGTGCTTCCAGATGCCCTGAAGAGTACAGGGTGCAGCCAACTGCAGGTGGTGGCTCATGTCGGTACCAATCACGTGTGTCACTTTATGACTGGAGCAGATTCTGTTTGGTTTTGGGCGGCTAGCGGAAATGGTAAAGACGGACAGTCTTGCTTCCGAAATTAAGGCGGAGCTCACCATCTGCAGCATCGTCATTAGAACCGACTGTGGTCCTTTGGTGCAGAGCCGATTGGGGGGGCCTGAATCCGAGGCTCAGGCTGTTATGTGACAGTGTAGGCTGGATATTCCTTGACTTGCGCCATCGGGTGGTGGGTTTCCCGGTTCCGCTTAATAGGTCAGGAGTTCACAACACACAGAAGGCGGCTACACGGGTAGCGGGGGCTGTGTGGAAGAGACTAGGCGGTATTTTAGGTTAGAAGGTCTCATGGAACCACAGAAGGGGCGTCCATCTAAAAGTGGGCAGGTAAAACACAGTAAGGTAGTTGTAGAAACGACTGGTATTGTAGTTATAAATTGGCGTAGCAACGTTGGGAAAGAACCAGAGCTCCAAGCCCCAGTAGAAAGCACTGAAGCTCAAATAGTTGTAGGTACAGAGAGCTGGCTAAAGCCGGAAATAGGTTCAGCCGAATTTTTTTCAAACGATCTAACAGTGTTCAGAAAGGATAGATGAAATACAGTTGGTGGTAGAGTATTTATTGCTGTCAGAGGTAGTTTGCAGCGAGCCAGTTGCGGTGGCCGAGCGGTTCTAGGCGCTTCAGTCCGGAACCGCGCGCACTGCTACGGTCGCAGGTTCGAATCCTGCCTCGCGCATGGATGTATGTGATGTTCTTAGGTTAGTTAGGTTTAAGTAGTTCTAAGTTCTAGGGGACTGATGACCTCAGATGTTAAGTCCCATAGTGCTCAGAGCCATTTGAACCTTGTAGCGAAATTGAAGTACATAGGTCGTGTGAAATAGTGTGGGTAGAGGTCATACTTGACCGTCGGACTAAACTAGTAATTGGATCGTTTAACCAACCCCTCGACTCAGAAGATATAGTTGCTGAACAGTTCAAAGAAAACTAGAGCCTCATTTACATAAGTACCCCGCTCGTACAATTATAATCGGTGGTGACTTCAATCTGCCCTCGATATCCTGGAAAAATTATACGTTTAAAGCCGACGCCAGGCAGGTTATCCTAAATTGTACTTACTGCTTTCTCAGAAAATTATTTTGAATTAGTTCATGAGCCCCCTCGAAACGTAAATGCTTGCGAAAGCATACTTGACCTTCTGGCAGCAAATAATCCTGGACAAATAGTGAGTACTGTGACGAATACAGGGATTAGCGGCCACAAGGCAGTTGCTGCTAGGCTGAATACCGTAACACCTACAACCATCAAAAAGAAACGCAAAGTGTATCTATTTAAAAAAGCTGATAAAAATGCTCTTAACGCCTTCACTCCTTCCGATCTGATCACGTAAGTGTAGAAAAATTGTGGAATGTTTCCAAAGAGATAGTATCGACAGCAACTGAGAGATATATACCACATAAATTAATAAGTAATGGTATTTATCCCCCATGGTACACAAAACGGATCAGATTGTTGTTGCAGAAGCAACGAAAAAAGCATGCTAAATTTAAAAGAACGCAAAATCCCTAAGATTGGCAGAGTTTTACAGAAGTTCGAAATATAGCGCGTACTGCAATGCGAGATGCTTTTAACAATTTCGACAACGAAATTCTGTTTCGAAATCTGGCAGAAAACCCAAAGAGATTTTGGTCATACATAAAGGACACCAGTGGCAAGACGCCATCACTACCTTCACTGCGCGATAACAACGGTGAAGTCACTGACGACAGTGCCACTAAAGCAGAGCTATTAAACACGGTTTTCAGAAAATCCATCACCAAAGAAGACGAAGTAAATATTCCTGAATTCCAATCAAGACCAACTGCCAAGATGAGAAACATAGAAGTAGATATCCTCGGTGTAACAAAGCTTAAATCAAGGCAAGGCCTCCGGTCCAGATTGTATACCAGTCAGGTTCCTCTCAGAGTATGCTGATAAAATAGCTCCATATTTAGCAGTTATGTACAACCACTCGCTCACAGAAAGATCCTTACCTAAAGACTGGAAAATTTCTGAAGTTACACCAATACCCAAAAATGGAAGTAGGAGTAATCCGCTGAATTACAGGCCTATATCACTAATGTCGATTTGCAGTAGGGTTTGGAAACATATACTCTATTCGAACATTATGAAGTACTTTGAAGAAAACTAATTATTGACATATAGTCAGCACGGATTCAGAAAATATCGTTCTTGTGAAACACAACTAGCTCTTCATACTCATAAGTAATAAGTGCTATCGACAGGGGATGTCAAATTGATTGTATATTTTTAGATTTCCAGAAGACTTTAGACACCGTTCCTCACTAGCGTCTTCTAACCAAACTGCGTGCCTACGGAGTATCACCTCAGTTGTACGACTGGATTGATGATTTCCTGTCAGGAAAGTCGCAGTTCGTATGATAGACGGAAAGTCATCGAGTAAAACAGAAGTATCCAGCGTTCCCCAAGGAAGTGTTATAGGCCCTCTATTTTTCCTGATCTGTATTAACGACATAGCAGACAATCTGAGTAGCCGTCTTAGATTGTTTGCAGATGATGCTGTGATTTACCGTCTTGTAAAGTCAACAGATGGTCAAAACGACTTGCAAAATGATTTAGATAAGAAATCTGTATGGTGCGAAAAGTGGCAATTGACCCTGAATAAAGAAAAGTGTGAAGTTATTCACATGAACACTAAAAGAAATACGCTTAATTTCAGTTACGCAATAAGTCCCACAAATCCGAAGGCTGTAAATTCAACTAAATACTTAAGGATTACAATTTCAATAAACTAAGTTGGAACCATCACATAGATAACTTTGTGGGTAGGGCCAACCAAAGACTGCGATTCTTTGCTAGAACACTTAGAAGGTGTAATAGAATTACTAAAGAGACTGCTTACACTACACTTGTCCGCCCTGTTCTGGAGTATTGCTGTGCGGTGTGGGATCCGCATCAGGTGGGACTGACGGATGACATCGAAAAAGTACAAAGAAGGGCAGCTCGTTTTTTATTATCACGAAATAGGGGTGATAGTGTCACAGACATGATACCTGAATTAGAGTGGCAGTCATTAAAACAAAGGCGTTTTTCGTTGCGAAAACATTCTGTTGCCACTCCCCTACATAGGGAGAAATGATCATCACGATAAAATAAGAGAAATCAGGGCTCGCACAGAAAAATTTAAGTGCTCGTTTCTCCCGCGTGCCATTCGAGAGTGGAACGGTAGACAGACAGCTTGAAAGTAGTTCATTGAACCCTCTACCAGGCGCGTTATTGTGAATAGGAGAGTAATCACGTAGATGTAGATGTAGATGAGAAAGAGAACTTCATCTCAGATTCAAGAGAAGTAAAAGTCTGGTGACAAACAAAAGCTTGAAGAAGCGGAACTGGCGTAAGGAGAACAATATGAGAAACGTTCAATAACTTTGAAAGTAAAACTTCGTCAGGTAATCTGACTGAAAACAGTAAGAGGTTTCCATCGTATGTAAAATCAGTAAATGGGGCAAAATCACATGTTAATTCACTCAGTGACCATACTGGCACCGAAACAGACAATAACAGAAGGCCGAAATACTGAACTCGACCTTACGAAATTGTTTCACCACGGAAGATCGTAACACAATCCCTCCTTTCAAACTTCGTACGAACGTCCAAAGGGTAGACATTGACATAGCGAATCACGGAATAGAAAAGCAGCTACAATCGCTTAGTATTGAAAAGGCGTTAGGACCAGATGAAATACCTACAAGATTCTTCAAGGATTATGTGAAAGAACTTGCTCTCCTTCTAGCATTAATTTATCATAGATCTCTTGAGCAACGAAGGACATCTAGCTACTGGAAGAAAGTGCAGATCATTCCCGTCTTTCGTTTTTAAGAAGGGCCGTAGGACACGTGCACATAATTATAGACCTACATCGTTGACGTCAATCTGTTATAAATTTATGGAACGTGTTTTATGCTAAAGAATTTTGACTTTTCAGAAGACTGAAAATCTCCTTTAGATAAATCAACACGGTTTCCAGAAACAAAGATCCTGCGAAACTCAGTACGCTCTGTTCCTACGTTACGTCCAAAGCTCCGCAGACAAAAGCGCTCAGATTGATATCGTGTTCCTTGACTTCAGGAAGGCATTTGACACCTTTCCGCACTGCCGTTTAGTGAAGAGAGAGAGAGAGAGAGAGAGCGAGAGCGAGATAGAGAGAGAGAGAGAGAGAGAGAGAGAGAACAGAGCTTGTCGAGTAATTCAAGACTTCCATGCAGACATAACTCAACACGTTGCTCTTGACGGAACAAAATCGACAGATGTAAAGGCGATTTCCGGGGTATGCTAAAGAAGCGTGGTAGGACATTACTGTTTAGAATATATATAAATGATTTAGCAGAAAGCGTCGGGTGCTCCTTAAGGCTGTTTGCAGATGATTCGGTTGTCTATAATAAAGCTGCTACGCCAGAATATAGTCGCGATTTCCAGAATGACTTCCAGAGAGTTGACGAATGGTACAGGCTCTTGTAGTTGATTCTGAACGTAAATAAATGTAACATATTGCGCATACATAGGAAAGAAATCCATTACTGTACAGCTACACAATTAATGAAAAATCTCTAGAAACAGTGTCTACGATAAAATATCTATGAGTAACTATCAGGAGCGACGTTAAGTGGAATGACCACATAAAACAAATAGTGGGAAAAGGAAATGCCAGACTCAGATTCATAGGAAGAATCGTAAGGAAACTTAACTTATCCACGAAGGAAGTAGCTTTTATGGTTATTATTCGACGGATTCTTGAGTATTGTTCATCTCTCAGGGATCCCTACCAGGTAGGACTGATAGAAGAGGTAGAGAAGATCCAACTAAGAGCGGTGCTTTTCGTCACGGGATCGTTTAGCCGGGGCGAGAGGGTTGCGGAGATGCTCAACAAATTCCATTGGTAGACGTTTCAAGATAGGCTTTATGCATCACGGAGAGATTTACTATTGACATTTTGAGGGAGCACTTTGCGGCAAGAGTCGGACCACATATTACTTCCCCCACATACGCCTTACGTAATGACCACGAGGAGAAAATTCCGGAAGTTAGATTCGATACAGAGGGTAGCTGACAATCATTTTTCCCATTCGCTATTCGCGAGTAGAACAGGGTTGCAGGGCTCAGTTGGTGGTACAAAAAGTACCCTCCGCCAGGCCAGCCCCCCTAGCCGCGCGGTCTGACGCGCTGCTTCCGGAGAGGAAAGGCGTGCCGCTCTCCGGCACGAACCCGCCTGGCGGCTTAATTTTTAAGGCGGTTTTTCACCTGCCTCGGCCAATGCCGGCTGGTTCCTCTTATTCCGCCTCAGTTACACTATGCAGGCGATTGCTGCACAAACACTGTCTCCAAGTACACGTACACCATACTGCTCTATCACGCAAACATTTGGGGTTAGACAGAGACAATCGTCTGGTGTGAGACGTTCCCCGGGGAGGGAGGGGGCGGGGGGGTCCGCGGGGGGCCTAACCGCACAGCAACCCTGGGTTCGATGTGGGGCGGCGGTAGGGTGGGTGGACTGCTGTGGCCTGTTTTCGTGTTGTGAACCAGTGAGGGCTACAGCTGGATGAAGCCTCTTCGTCGTTTCTAGGTCAGTGTTTTATTACACACGTACATACATACACCCTCAGCCAAACGCCATTGGGTGACTTGCGGAGTATAATGTCGATGTAGAGGTTGATCTGTTTGGTTTTCCTTAAATTTGCCGTTGGTCTAATGTACGTGACAGCAGATGACACATGGTTGCAGTTAGAAAGTATGATGTGCACTTACTGCAGACACGAAAACAGACACAGGCCGGGAGAGCAGTTTACCGACCCCATGCCTATGCATAACGCCACTGACGGAGGTTGAAATGGCGGTCGGTCGGTACCAATGCACCCCATAGGGCCTGTAGATGGAGTTTAATGCCTATTTATTAAATCCTTTTCCACTTCTTGTGATCCATAATATGCCTTCATCTTTTATGCAATGAAATGTGAGCTCTGTAGCGTTCATGACTATGCATTACACGATAGGACTCCAGGTGATGTTCTTCGACAAATACATGTAGTTTACTCGTTTTTGTATATGTGCTTCCACTCCACTTCACACATATTTTCATAAATATGTCTCAGTAAGGTGTAAATTCTCTTACAGCTGATGAAATGTCCATTAATTAGGAGGATGAAATAACATCTGCAACATATTGGACCGTTTGAGGGATGCTATGCATATTATCGACAACAGGTTATTGAATGGTCAGACTTAAAAGGTTGACATAAAAGTTAGTTATGATGCAAAAGAAGTATACGAAATCTAATTGTGTATGCGAATAGCAATATTTAAATGGTTCAAATGGCTCTGAGCACTATGGGACTTAACTTCTGAGGTCATCAGTCCCCTAGAACTTAGAACTACTTAAACCTAACTAACCTAAGGACATCACACACATCCATGCCCGAGGCAGGATTCGAACCTGCGACCGTAGCGGTCGCGCGGTTCCAGACTGTAGCGCCTAGAACCGCTCGGCCACCACGGCCAGCTAGCAATATTTAAAATAAGAGCAATAACAACGTTATAGAATCTTAGGATGTGACTTTACTTGGAGGTCAGTTCTAGTTACACTGTAAGTTTATCGCAAGTAGCTTACTGAATCGGTAACTCTTCTAGTATCACTCAAAGAACAGTATTGTAGAACTCTTTGGGTGGACGATAATTTCACGTTTTGCTCTTCTCCATGGAAGCGTTTTATAGAGGTCCTTGTTACAAAGGCCAAAGTAGTTTTATGTGAACAGTAACATCAAAATTAGTATATCATAGCGATAGTCGTGGAGGTACATACCTCCATTCTCGTATTTAATTTCGCCATGAAAGACTGGCAGTAATATTACGTTTCAGTAGCCCTTTGATTTCACTAGTTTCCCTCTTCCGAGAGACACACGCACTGGTCGCTGTAATTCTTAATGAAAACGAGGTCTGACGCTGTACGCGACATGATCTGGCGTGGACCCTCTTGCTTTGAATCTCTTCTGCCGTCGGCGAAATACTTTATTGAATCTGTGGAATGAGAAACAGGTGCACAGTATATTCATGAACGTTTTGTAGCTGAAATCGGTTCTGTCACAAACAGGAACTGCTGTCAAAACGTCTGCGGCGTTTCAACTCGGTCCAGGCACGTGGATAGAGATCAGAAAATACCGCCGCTCCGTGCATCAAGAAACAACCCAGAAAAAGAGTGTGCAATGGACAGGCGTTTATTGTAGATGTTGCTGGGCTCCACATCCTCCACAAGGTTATTTTTCTATATTGTACCTTGAAAGATGCCACTAACTTTTAACTTCAGAGTGTGACTGCATAGCAAGTTATGAATCCAGTATTAAAGCATTGAAAATATTTCTCTTCGTATTAAATTTGATCCATAAATGAACAACGTAGTTTTGCTTGCTTTGTGTGAATTATGAGGTAGTGAACCAATTTTCGTTGTGCAACGGAACAGTAAAGAGACCTTTAACATGAGTTACATTAAGCCAAATTGCAAACAAGATTTGCTAATTGTTCTATCGTGACATATCAGTTTAAGTATATCCTCCCTTTAAAAAATATTTGCAGTGTAGACATAACTGCACACGGTATGTTCTAACGCTTAAAGAAACAAATGACTAGAAAGCAAAGTCTCGAAGCATGTTGTAACCTCCCCCTCACTTATCGACCTAAATGGCAATGAAAAATTAAACCGCATGCACCTAATGGAAATTTGGGAAAAGTAATCGTCACCGAAGTTAATTTGGCGGTAAAGAGGGAGGAAAGGGTTACATCTAAATGAAAGGAAAAATGCAAATGAAGTTGGTGGAAATTAATTTTGAGAAAAGGGTAAAATGAATAAAGAAAATAAATGTGCGGTCGTTACGTTAACAATTAATTGGCGTTAATTAGATGTTTGAGATTTGGGGAAAATTGCGGTCGCCAGTCCTATGGACAAATACTATAATAACTGAAAATGAAAGATTAATGCACATATAATTAGCACTAAAAGCGTGGCAACTGAAGGTTGACACGTGCTATGTGAAAACTGAATGTTTGTCAGAAGTAATAAATTTCGCTACACTCTGACTTAATTTAGATAAAGAATTAATAAAACCGTAAAATTGAAAGTTAATTTAGTGACTGAAATTAATAGTGAACTTTGTTTGTTAAGCACTACGGAATTCAATAAAATAGGGTTAATCTTGGGCTACCTCAACAATCATTTCAAAAGCTACTTGAATCTACGCAATTTAAAAATAAGAGATTTAACTTTGAACTTGAATTAAATGATTCTGAACAATTAACAATAGTAGAATTTAGTACGTAACAAGCTGAGCTGCAGTCACTGGTAAGCTAAAATATGGTAACAAAACTCGCATTCTTAATTTCTGCTCGTGTAATCTCAATATTTAACTGAACTTTGAAATTAAAGCAGTGAAATGGAATGGTATTACTTTAATGCTGGCGTATGAATTTCAACGACACTCGGGTTCATTCCAGAACAGGAAGGGACCCTGCTTGGTAATGCAATTGGGACAATGAGCAACAAACGTTCATGCTAAGTTGCTGTATTTTTGTGATGCAACAGTTTGAAAAGCTGAGGTCTGCGGTACAGTTCTAAGACTTTACGTTCTTTTAGTCTTCCTTGTTGGATGATTGAAGGTTTGCTGTCGTCGATCGGGGAGGTGGCGACAGTCACTCATTGTCGGTCGTCGCTGTTGCAGGAGCAGGATGTTGGCGCGCGTTCTTCTCGACACGGTCACCAGGCGAAACAGGCTCTTTATGTGCGCCAGATAATGCTTCCCGTCCGCGACACCGTGTCAGAAACTATCATAGCAAGTCGAGCGCAGTTACATGTTGCCAAACCCCAAAAGCGCGGCAACTCGCGGGAGCGTCACACAACACACCTACTCCCCCGCCCTACTCCAGCCAGACTCTCTCTGCCCGCGCTCCACGCGGGAGAGTTAATACTACCAAAGATCCTAAACACTTTGGATCTCCACACGACCTATCGATGTAATCGCTCGATAGCATAGTTTTCCCTAGGCCAGACCCAGCGTAAAACACAAATAATATTTACAAAACAAACCACTTATACATCGACAAATAGTAAACAATTACAATATATAAAGACACAGAAATGTCATATCTTCAGGTAACAAAATAAGGAAAAAAAAGTTATAGTACAATAGATGGAAATAGTAGGATATGCATTTCCGGCGTTACAATGTCTCTTGAAGATCACTGCTACTTATACTTACGTTAGTTACCTAAAAATTGCATGTAGTCAAGTAAATAGTGTAGCTGCTGACGGTATTTCAATGAATGTTATTTCTGATAAAGTCACTTTCAGTAGTATAAAATGTGGCAATGACCAATACTTACAATTACAACATGGTACTGGACCACAATTGATATTAATCTTTTTCCCCGATTCGTAGAATTTCATTCCATTCTAAAAGTCATGTCGTAACCCAAGAAGGAGGGGGGCAATAGACGGAGCCTAAAAAGGGATATAAATACACCCTTAAAACACGGTGCGACAGGGGCAACGGAAGGTAAAAGAAAAAAACAAGAACCAGCGAAAAGCATGGAATGCTCTAGAGCATCAGTCGAGTCGAGTACAAGGCAGCACCGCGGTTGACAGCGGGCTAACGCGGAAACATTTGATGGGACACTAGACAGGTGGCGCTCGTACAAAAGAGCTAAGGCGGACTCAGAGTGTGAGAAAAATACTGGGAATCGGGTGTTCACTTGTTCACCCAACATCAACAATTACGATTGCAGTGCGCATTGGGGAATTGGACTCGGCAGGCTCTTCAAGTGAATCAAATTTTTGCCACGCCAGCTCAGTTTCCACAAACGTTGTTATCGAGATGAACGGAGGCTCGAGACGTTCATCTTCCACGGAATCAGGTTGGCGGGAGCAGTATTATGGTATTGGAGACATTTTCTTGTGCTTGCATGGGACCTGTGATAATAATCAAAGACAATAATAAGTGCAAACCGCTTGCTTCCCTTAACGCTTGAGCTCTTCCCGAACGGCAATGTCATCTTTCAGCAGTATAATTGTCCGTGTCTCGGAGCCAGAACCATTGTACAGTGTTCTGACGATTATCATGGGGAACTCACGTCGATGTCTCGGCGGCCAAATTCGCTTGATGTTAATCAAATGTGTGTGAAATCTTATGGGACTTAACTGATAAGGTCATCAGTCCCTAAGCTTACACACTACTTAACCTAACTTATGCTAAAGACAAACACACACACACACACACACACACATGCCCGAGGGAGGACTCGAACCACCGCCGGGACCAGCCGCACAGTCCATGACTGCAGCGCCCAAGACCCATAGTGCTCAGAGCCATTTGAATCATTTACGTGACCTGTGCATAGACACCTAATGCTACATACCTCCAAACCTACCAATAAACTGTCAGACCCGTGATATGCGGAATCAGTTATTTATTTCGCTCCAAAGACGGACAAACAAACTATTAAGCAACTGGTCATAATGTTTTGGCTCATCAGCATAATTATATTTAGAGCACTGGTAGATATCACCAAACGTGCTTGTTAAGCCGGTGTAATACTTTTTTGAGGAAAATGCACTTACTGTTTGGGAAGTCTATCGTAAACGGTTTCCTAGCTGCTGAGGAAGAGTCTGAATTATTTAACTGGACATTGAACAAATTTCTGGAAACTGGAACAGTCCTCAAGAAGGATTTATCCAGGACACGCAGATAAAGAAATATGGGGGAAGTAGAAGTTACACTTCACTTTGGAATCCAAGAAGTACTGATGTTCCAGAAGAAAAGATGCGGGAAGTATTACCTCAGCATCACTTCTATCCTGTTCGTGATCGTAATTTCACTGAGTGGCACTTTTTAATTGCGGGTTGGCTTCATTAATTCGTTTCACTCACCAAGCTTCAAACCTGTAGTGGTAGTGCAAAGAAAGTTCACATATTGTCATGGACAAATTATCAACATTGAAATTAATTTTCTGTTAAGCCAATGGTCTACTTGTTAGAATTATAAAGAAGCAACAAAAAGTTTACGCAATTTCTTTTTTTGTTCGCAGTCTTCAGACATCGTACACATTCAAATCGCCCGTCACAGTACCACAGTGTGCCACTCTAATTGAGCCATACCAAAATGGCGCAGCATGTTGGCATGGTTGAACATAGTCAGGCATTTCATTTTCTGCATTTGAAGAAGAATAACGCTGTAACAATACTTGCTGAGTTAATGGAAGTGTACTACAACGACACAACACCATGTAGCTCGGTCGTCAGGGACACAAAGGCGCTTTCAGTAGGGTCAAACAAGTTTGAATGGAGAAGAATGAAGCGGCAGACCACCTCTCTGCCGCTTTTATGCTATTAAACTTTGCCTCATGGTTGTATCCTCCTGTGATTTTTCTGTTTCCTCGGATGGGGAAACCATTATGTGGTTGGCATGTTCAGAATGACGGCCAGGTGAATTTCGAGGCTGAAGATTCTTTCACAGAGACTGCTGGACTCACGCTTCTCACATTCTGCTGGTTATACCTGGTCCAACATGTTATCTTTCCAATATGATTCCTTCAGGTGACTGATGCAATGGAGTCTTGCAGTAGATACCCAGGTCTCTCAGCTGCCTGCTAGGGGAAAAAGTGAATTCAGTAACCTCTATTTGCTGCGGAGGCCAGCTTTAAGTTTGAGACATGTTTATCACTGTGTTGTTCTAAATGGTTCAAATGGCTCTGAGCACTATGGGACTTAACATCTGAGGTCATCAGTCCCCTAGAACTTAGAACTACTTATACCTAACTAACCTAAGGACATCACACACATCCATGCCCGAGGCAGGATTCGAACCTGCGACCGAGCGGTCATGCGGTTACAAACTGAAGCGCCTAGAACCGCACGGCCGCACCGACCGGCACTGTGTTGTTCTAAGTAAACGTCTATGTCGCTGGAGGCAAACAGAAAGCTTTGTGCCCTGAACAGCCAAAATGCAAACTTCGACAGCCAAAGTAATCGGAAAGATATGCATTTTTCATAAATACTTGTTACTTTGACAGATGAATATGTAGAAAAGAAACTAATTGAAACTTCCTTAGTCGAAAGACTGAAAAGAAAAGGTTCCTCAGCCAAAAGGGATACGTATGCTTTTTTTTTAAATATTATAGAATCTCTCAAGATATATTATTCATGAGGTAAAAGAGCTGTCATTTTTGATTACACACGAAATTATCAGTTTCATTGGTCTGTAAGAGTTGCCACATAGTATTCCTTTAGATTTTTAACTTCTGAAGCGGAAGGAAAAAACTCATAAAGAGAAAGTAAACACTGGTGACGACTTTGGCTCTTCACGAACTGCCCTATGTCTATGAAGGTACACTAGGATATTGTCCTAAATCGTACTTACAGTTTATGGAAGAGGGCTTGAAAACTGCACTGAAGCCGATGACGTTACATTAATTTAAATTATAATAAATTAGTTGGATGCTATACTACAATATCTTATTTATTATTTGTGTGAGATTTATTTATGCATAATTTTCAAGCAGTCGCAGCTATATGCTCATGGTTAATCTGACATGTTTATTCGAACTTTCTAACTTATAACTAATAGCTCATAAAGCACGTATCATTCCTCCTTAAATAGCCCGTATGTAGAAAGGTACTTAATAGCCTTTAAAAAGAGAGGTGAGCATGTGACAAAAGAAATATAAAAATTATCTGTTGGTTTTGACACAGTCAATGCAAATCACGCTTCACTATACTTCTGGGTCTAGCAAGGTTAAACTTTGCAGCAACGACTGTGTGCGCAAAATGCTTACTGGTGGCCTACAAACAAACTCCAAAGTCTTTTATTCGTCTGTTGAGAATACACAATATTTGGCTTCCTACATGTGCCACACCATAGTCGATGATGTGCATCATATGTCTGTTCTTATAGAATACATCGAGCATTATACGAGTGTAAGGGCCATGTATAGTGCAATTAAATGGACGACCAATGAAAATACATTGCTAGTGTTCAGTACTGTAATAAGAATTGAAAATTTAGAACTATATTTCAGTGTTAAGGCAGTTGCATTCTTTCTTCTGAAACAAAGGATACAGTTTAGTGCACATCTTTGGACAAAATGGTTCAAATGGCTCTGAGCACTATGGGACTCAACTGCTGAGGTCATTAGTCCCCTAGAACTTAGAACTAGTTAAACCTAACTAACCTAAGGACATCACAAACATCCATGCCCGAGGCAGGATTCGAGCCTGCGACCATAGCGGTCTTGCGGTTCCAAACTGCAGCGCCTTTAACCGCACGGCCACTTCGGCCGGCTTTGGACAAATTAATTTGATTCCATATCACATATATTATAAGACTCTCATTCTGGTTTTGACGTACGAACGTCGTCATATCATTAAATCAGATACAAATATCATGAAATAATTTTTACATATCTGTAATGAAATGTGTGAATTGGTAAAGGACTGAGGTCATCGGTCTCTAGTCTTACACACTACTTAAACTACCTTATGCTAAGAACAACACATACACACACACACACACACACACACACACACACACACACACACACACACACACAACCATGCCCAAGGGAGGACTCAAAGCTCTGGCAGGAAGGGCCACGCAGTCCGTGACATGGCGCCTCAAACCACTCAGCCACTCCACTTGCCTTATCTATAATAAATGCTCAGTCAAATAAAACAGTTTCATTTGAAAGAACTGAAACATATTCAGAATGACAGAAAAGGTACAGGCTCACTTCACTTCAAAAGGAATGCATAATTCAGTCAGTATTACAAACTGTACAAGACAGTATCAATGGTGTCACTGAATTGCTCTGATACACTTGTTTCAGTCAAAAGAATAAATGATTTAATTCAACCTCTGAACCTAGAACTGAAAGAATCCACTGTTTTCCACCAACTGACAGAATCGACTTTCATCAGTGACCCCCATTACCTTAAGTGTCATATAGCATGTGACTCCATGTTGGTGGGCATGGTGTCAGATTATAGTTGTTAACAGTAGTTATTAATGAACAGGCTACATAGTGACCGCAAACACAGCCATGTGGGCTACAAAAGCGGCGGACTGCTGTGCACTCAGTTCGCCAGTCCCGCACTCTGGCTCAGCTCAACAGACCGGATGTCTGTGCTCAGCTCACCAGACAAGCTGAGCACTCTGCTCCCCAGACCAGCTCTCTGTGCTCAGCTCACCAGACCAGTGTTCTGCACTCTGCTCACTGGAATGGTGTTCTGCACTCAGCTCGCTGGACGGGCTCTCTGTGCTCAGCTCACCAGACCAGCTGAGCATTCTGCTGGCCAGACTGGCTCCCTGTGCTCAGCTCACCAGACCAGTGTTCTGCACTCTGCTCACTGGAACGGCGTTCTGCACTCTGCTCACTGGATGGGCTCTCTGTGCTCAGCTCACCAGACCAGCTGAGCACTCTGCTCGCGAGGCCAGATCTCTGTGCTCAGCTCACCATACCAGTGTTCTGCACTCTGCTCACTGGACCGGCACTGTTCATTCAGCTCGCTGGACAGGCTCTCTCTGCTCAGCTCACAAGACCAGCAGAGCACTCTGCTCATTAGACTGGCTGTGTGTGCTCAGCTCACCAGACCAGTGTTCTTCACTCTGGTCACTGGACTGGCGCTCTGCACTCAGCTTGCTGGACGGCGAACTGTAATTTTACTTTTCAGAACCTTTTCTTAAAGAATTTACTTTATTTATTAGCGATTCACCAAGAACATTAACACATTTAATCACACTAGGTGAGTGTGGAAGTAGTTGCCAGGAAGTAACTGATGGAAAATAAAATTACCTGTAACAAATGTGAATTTTATTCCTAAAAGCCTTTTCAAAAACAAATTTTAAAAGTACAATCAGAAAGCACCCTCTAAATATCAAGTTACAATTATTCAGAGGCAGAATAAGATTTTTTTTTTTTTTTTTTTTTTTTTTTTTTTTTTTTTTTTTTTTTTTTTTTTTTTTTACAGTAGGAGCCTTGGAGCTGAGTAGTTTCTGCCCCCTTTCAAAACAGCCGTAGTCTTTACCGCTCACAACGACCTCTGAAAAACTACACTGGTGCAAATCTGCAACACACCAGATTACTTTAAACTAAAAGTTTTAACAACTCACACAAATACACTAACTATGCACCCCGTAAGAGGGACGGAAATGGTACAAACACTCACACTAAGAAATTATTTGGCACCAAAAGTGCAATTTGTTTTTTAAAATTGTTCTTGCAGTGGAAGGGTGGCAACTTTATAAAAATGACTATTTAAATGAAACCCATGAAATTCAGACTTACATAAAGTGTACAACATGCTCTACATTATACATATACCGCCTGGCAAGATGATAGGCAAGATAAAAACATATTTCAGGAATTCGGCCTTTACCTTAATTCTATAAATTCGTTAACATCGAATCCGACAAACATGACAGAGGCAGCTATTAACGTATGGCAAACCGACAGACAGACAGACATATTAGCACTCTGACCAACAATCCGAGCGATTTCCAACCGTCAGATCCAACTGCCCAAACAAGAGAGAATCTCGGCCGATGTCGAGTAAACCAAGATACCTACACTTTCTAACTCGGCTTGACGAAGATCAAGGCATCAAACACCACTCAAGACAAGTTTAAAGAATACAGAAAACACAAGTCACAACTGTCGAATTACTATGGAAGAAGGCTGCAGGTTCTGGACAACAACACATGCCACTTGTTATCACACGCATGAACGGCTGAGGAAACAACAATCCAGAAATAACGAACAATTCGTAACAGTCGAGATTTTAAAAGAAGTCACTAATTACTCAACTTGAGGATCCTGCTTTGGCAGAAAGCGAATAGTCGCTCTCGCAGCTAGTGCCTCCAAATGCAACAGCACATGCCTGCCGCCAAAAGCCCCAGCCTGGCTTCGCGCTGTGGATACTACGTCGCTGCTCAGTTCCAACAAACCAACAAGGTCAACCACATCCCGACTCGGAAAATGGTGTTCATCCTGAGTATTCAAGACGTTGTCGTTTAAGATGACCGGCCGAGTAAACGACCAATGGCAGCCCGCTTTCGCCGACAGTAGTCCCGGCGACTACTAACACCATACGGCTGGCTGTCAACTCTTCCTGACTGATCCTGGTGTCAGTGCTCAGCAGACCACATGTCGCCATTCGACGACCAGCTGACCGATCGACCATCGGCCTTCCGTCTACGTCGACCACAGTCCCGGCACTTACTTACACTGTGTGGACCTGCCTGCTGCTGACTGCCAACTCGTCCAACCGTGAAGTAACAAGGAACCCGACTCAGTCCATAACCCAACAGGGACTGACTAACATGCGGGTGTCTGCCTTCTGACTGACCCTGTCGCCTCACTGCACTGGCTCCAGAACTGACAGACTAACCGACTCGCCCAGACTGCCGACTGGCGAGCTTATAGCCTCTCTTAATGCATGTGAACAGGCAACTTTTCCCCTTTCCCACCAGAGGGAGACACCAAAGCTGCGATTGGCACAGCGGCGCCACCGCCAGAAACGGAAAGCGACTGCTTTACACTACGCTCTTTTCAAAACAGCAATTTTTACCATGGCTCAGACAGGCTCTCAGTGCTCATCTCAACAGACCAGCTGAGCACTTTGCTCACCAGACGGGTTTTCTGCGGTCACTTCACCAGACCAGTGTTCTGCACTCTGTTCACTGGAAAGGCACTCTGCACCCAGCTCGCTGGAGGGGCTCTCTGTGCTCAGATCACCATACCAGCTGAGCACTCTGCTCGCCAGACTGGCTCTCTGTGCTCAGCTCACCAGACCAGTGTTCTGCATCTGCTCACTGGACTGGCACTCTGCACTCAACTCGCGGGACGGGCTGTCTGTGCTCCACTCACCAGACCAGCTGAGCACTCTGCTCGCCTGACCGGCTCTTCAGACCATTGTTCTGCGCTCTGGTCACTGGACCGGTGCTCTGCGCTCAGCTGGCTGGACGGGCTGTCTGTGCTCAGCTCATCAGACCAGAAGAGCACTCTGCTGGCCAGACCGGCTCTCTGTGCTCAGCTCACCAGACCAGTGTTCTGCACTCTGCTCACTGGACTGGCACTCTGCTCTCAGCTTGCTGGAAGGGCTCTCTGTGCTCTGCTCACCAGACCCATGTTGTGTGCAAGAGTCCTCTGTCTTAAGCGTCTCAAACTTTACTGTTTCTGCCAGTGTAGGAAACTTAACACACAGATAAAGCAGAACTTTTGAGGTCAGACCAATAATAATTTTGTAAAGAAGTTGAACCAACTAATGCTGGTCTGGGGTGAATGGCAGGAAACCTCCTACTCCATGATAGGTTTATAACCCTGTCCTACAGAATGGCTTACACATATGTGTGTTTGGGAAAGCACGTATTCTAAAGAAATAATTATTGTGAGCCAATCAGTGTACCTGTTCCAAAGATTTTAAACCAATAAGCTTTCATGGCATGGCTGCAAAGAGACAGCGGGACTCACGCTGCTCCATCCTGCTGGATAAACCTAGTTTCACATGTTATCTTTTCAGTAGGATTCTTTCAGTTGACTCGCGCAAAGGAGTTTTACAGTAAATAACCCCGCTCATGAGCTGCCCAGTATTCTGAGAGGGGACAAAGAGCATTCAGCGTCGTCTACCCGCCATGGGATTCAGCTTTAAGCTTCTGACATATTTATGACTCTGTCGTTCTTCTAAGTAAACTTGTACGTCTTCCGAGCCAACTAGAAGGTTTCCAAGGCTACAGAAAGATGATATGCCCCTCACCACAATAATAGGAAAGGACGAGAAAAATAATTAGCTGAACAGTCACTCTTTGTACTGAATATTGTCTGCATTTACAATGCCACGTTAAAGGATCGATTACACTGCGCATGGGGATGCGCATACAACATTATAATATATATTGTGTGACAGTTTGAGGATAAGCTGCCTTGTAACATCAGCCAGAGGTGGAGGCAGCTCGTTACATCAGGCTGACAATCTTAGACCGGTATGCCATAAGGAAGATGAACGGCTGTCCGAAACTTGCACTGCACGCTTGCCAGTCTAAGCATAATATAATTATACTTGGGGGGGATTTACAATGCATGGGACGTGTGGACCAAGTGAACATTATTGTGGACAACCTGCATCTCTCCATGGCTGATATCTTCCTCGACGGTTATGTTACCTTTCAGCTGGATACTGTATACGAGGCAGGAATCGTGCTACATTGTTTTCAGGAGGATGATATTGAACTCACTTTTACGTCTTTACCATCACAGATGAATGATTTGCACCAAATGTAAGGCATATGGGACGCTATCTGGGTCCATCTCCATGCCCATATAACATCGACCCTTAATTTGCGGCAATAATATGACCAATGCGTTGACATATGCTGCTATATTGCTTCGGAAACCTACCAAGGACTTGTCAAATTCATGAGGTGCAGTACCGATACTGCACTGCGTTCCAAAGGTCGTCTTATTGTCAATCAACAGAACACAGTAACGTTTTGGTTCATTGAAGTATTTCTAATAGAATCAGTAACTATTATATATTCGTCTAACGATCCACTGACGGAAGTAGAAACGTAGCGCTCTGAAACTGTTTAAAAGTATGATGAAATAAATTCAGTTATGGGTGATGTAGGGCATTATTAGTTTAAAATACAAGGCTGAGTGTCTGAAACTAAATGTAGCTATCGAGTACACATGCCTCAAACGAACCGAGTGTAGTGGTATACACTGTTCGCCTGATCTAGTGAAATTAATTTAGTTAAATCTGATTTTTAATGTAAATGAAGTGCAAGATAGCTCCTCTGAAAAGAACTCGTATCTGAAGTACAGGTTCAAGTCTCGCTAAATGAAAGAATAATTAGGATCACTGTATAAGATACTGAAGTATTACTTTATATAAAAATATTACGCTTCTTGAAATGTTCGGTAGGAATCTGTTTCTCACGCGTGTGTGCGCAGTATTTTCTTTGAATATATAACAACTTTTCGTAGATCTCCATAACTCAAGAAACATCTATTGTAAAAGCAATCAGAAAGGAAAACCGGTGATATAAAATCAGCCTTTGGCTGAAACAAAACAGTTTTGTGACTCACCTTGAAGAAAATGACTTATTTATACAAAACCAACACGGATTCAGAAAATATCGTTCTGTTGAAACACAGATGGGTCTTTATTACCATGAAGTAATGAGTGCTGTCGACAAGGGATCTCAGATCGATTCCATATTCCTGGATTTCCAGAAGGCTTTTGATACCGTTCCTCACAAGCGAGTATTAATCAAATTGCGTCTCAGTTGTGTGACTGGATTCCTGATTTCCTGTCAGAGAGGTCACAGTTCGTAGTGATAGACGGTAAATCATCGAGGAGAACAGATGTGATATCTGGCGTTCCGCAAGGTAGTCTCATAGGCCCTCTGCTGTTCGTGATTTACATAAATGATCTAGGTGATAATCTGAGCAGCGCCCTTAGATTTTTTGCAGATGACGCTGTAATTGAATTAATGAATATGACTTACAAGAAGTGTAGTAACATGAAACATCACAAGTCAGATACCAGACGAGCTGAGTCCCGTTAAGTACTAATATTATATGCAACGATCACACGAACAATTCTCCACGGAAATATCCAATATTTGATCAATGAGAGAAGCACAATCAAGATACCGACATGGAAAAATAATAAAACATCACTGAAACATTGAGCATTGCACCAATATTAAAATAATTACATTTAAACCAAACAGAAAGAAAAATGGAAGGGACCAGTACGGCCGGCCAGATATGAGTGAGATGGTTTAGAATAACGGGGACTTCATGTTAAACTATTCCGCGATTGCTTCGAGATTGAAACTTAAGTTATGAGGGATGCTGTAGCAAGCCGGGAGGCCGCACCGTCTGAGGCCACGGTGAGGCGGGAAGCGGCGCGCTGCCTGTGCGTGCGTACACAGCCGACGCTGACAGGGAAACCCGACGAATCGGTGGGTAACAGGTAACACCCCGGGCAGTGTCTCCAAACGCTACGAACAGCTCGGAAAGCCGAGAGCAAATAAATAATAATTCATGCGTAATAAATACAGAACATATGAAAGTGCTGAAACAAAGACAAGAAACTCAATGTGAACGTACTCCTAAGCCCAAACTAAATCTTACGTCTTACAATAAAAATTACTAAGAGAATTAATCGGTTAATCTTATTATAAAATACGACAAGTTATTGTAACAACCAAGAAACGGCATGGCTACTCATTAACTTAAATGACTTAAAAGATAACAAGCAAATCTTGAGGGCTAACACTCAACTACAATAGTAATTTTATTTAGAACCATAAATATGAATTTCTTTACAAGTCGCAAAATCTCACTAGAGTTATGGAACTTGATTAACCAAATGAGCCGAGATTCACTGGGTCGCTAGCGTTTGCTTGCAGTAGGCAATTTTATAACCGTTACATCAGTCAGGGAAGCAACAACATCCAATACAAATGAAACTCAATTTCGACCTCAGTGGTTGCTAATGTACTTGACGGCCTAGAACATATGACAGTTAATTTCAGGGCCGAATGACAAGATAAACAGACACTAAACAAATTGCAATTAACAGAAATTTTAAAACAGATCAAATATGGCTCTCGGGTAATTTCAAACAGAGGCACGAGACATTAAATTTAATACTTGAGACAGAGTGGCGGAGTGCCACAAGCAATCCAGCGAAGCGGAAGCAACCTCAACATGCGAGCACATATGTCAATCAAGTAACGAGCACCTTACCCCCAAAGGGCAGAAGAAACGTCACCAGAAAATGAACAGCACTCCAACATTCACGTCAGCAACTATCCCTCCTTAATCCAGGGTAAACCGGCTGCGTCGACATTAGGTCCAAGTATAGCCGACCAATACAACTCTACCGGCCAATGGACACAGACAATCGTGCGCCCCTAGGCTCCGTGTCATATGTGACCCTAATCTCCCTCCCTCTCTCTCTCTCTCTCTCTTTCTCTCTCTCTCTCTCTCTCACTGACCAGCGATCGACTGCCTGCCCATGTGGACAACAATGCACCCCAAGAAAGTACAACCAAAAAGTCAACTAACAGGCGAACGAAGCGCCACCTGGTGACTGGATAGAGACGGGTCGCGCCAGTGGGCAAAGATGTAACGACATGGAACGAACTGACACGGCTCAGCAAAGAAACATATATTTGTTTCCAAAGACAGCATGGAAGCGGTGAAACAGGTCAGTAGAAAGTTTTCTTTACTGGAAATGAAAATGGTACAATTTCTTTCAATTAAAGCCAGGGGTGCCACAGCAAAGGATAACGTCGCTAACAACACAGAAGAAAACAAAATTCAACGGAGGAATACCAGATGGATCTGAATCAACAAAGAAAACCCTCTAAAGTTCAGTTCAAATTTTCACTAAACCGTGATTTTTAGTTTATAGAATCGGATTTTAGGAGGTCTAATATTGACCCTCCATCAATATATTTGCATCAAGATGAGTTTGAAATACTTCAGGGATGGAGAAATCTACAGGAGATGAAGAACTACATCTCTCCACTTTATCATTAGTTGTATAGTAATGTACCTCATTCCTAGAAAACAGTTACCTTGTGAATAAGAAGAGAATGGAGAAAGAAAAGGACGTGGTCAAAGCACGGAATGAGGAAGACCGAAGAGCGCACAACTCATCGGTACAGCTTTACGAGTGTTGTCCAGGAAAGACATTCTTCAATAGATACCACAGAAAGATGTTATTACGCTTCTATAGGCACTGAATGTGTTCCGACTACAGGGGCTGATTGAGTAATATCTCGTATGTATTAGAACCACACAATACATTTGCGTGTTGGTATTTTAATTTTACTTGCTGTTTAACTATTGTTTTTCAGTTTGTTATTTTAATTTCGCTTTTACTGTTCACACTTCCTAATTCTATCATGAAAATGTGTCGACCTGTGTATACCATGTGTGTTGTACTAAAAATCATCAAAATGTAGCCTAGTAAATAAAATGTTTTGGCGCTAGTATCTTATTTACTCTAAAAAGTTTTAAGACGCGAGGAGTACAGGTATAATACAGTAAAAGATAAATGTAACGGGTTCAAGTGCAGATACGTTTATATGTGGTACGTCAATAGCTTCACTCATCAGTGTGTTAGTTGTTTCTTCTGCGTGTCGAGCAGTCTTACCACAAACACATCACAAACCTTAAGACCTGATGTTTTCTGCTCGACCGTTCCTGGGCCCCGAGGTGAACGACTTTTGTCAGTATAGACTATTCGTATTGTGTCCACGCATCCGTAGTTCAATACCTGACCTACCCCGGAGAAAACAGACATTATGATTTGATTCTGCCACGTGTACATGGAGGTATTACGCACCCTCAAGACATATGACTTGTTATAGCTATAATTATTAGGCTGAAAATGCTGTAAACACTGACGTAATGTTTTTCAGCACACCGTCCTCAGTCACCACCAGCAATCATTGCACTTATACCCACTACACACTGTATGAGAAAAAATAATGCAGTGGAACTACGGTCTCTAACCATACCTACAACCGTAAACAGACGAATTGACAATTGGGATGTTTCGATAATAACTCACATAATTCATAAACAGCCATTTATCTTTGGCAGTCATTTACTCAATTTGCTTTAGCAAGCAATTGCATCCCTTGTACTTTCACCCCTCAATTATCTTCTTCAGACTGCCAAAGTCAGTAATTATTTCAAAGGCATTTAATCTACATTTAAGACTGCATTTCCATTACTTTTAATATGTATGAAATCTAGTGGATTCTGTAGTGTGTGTTTGTGGCTCTACTAACGACCAAAATTAAATAATAGTGTATTGCGTCTGATGGCTGATTAAGTCAGTATATCACATATATCTCTGTACCATTCGACGTCGCTTGAAAGGGCCCACCAATTGGTGCCTTGCTGGTTGTTGTTTCAATATGTATTTGACAGACATTAATTTCCTGGTAATTTAGCTGATCATGCACCTTTGAACAGGCAGACTTCCTAAAGCAGATGAATTTTGCATCGTATCGCCTTTGCTGTTGGTGAGATTAATTTGCAATGTCAACCGGATAACAATCTATGTCAAATTCGTGCAGGTTTATAAACTTTCTGGTTTTGCTTTAAAAAGTTCCTGTACAGCGGCTAATATATAAGACGGGGTCTCCCGCTTCGTTCTTAGTCCTTCTCATGCTGTAGCACCTACAACTGTTGGCCGCTGGTTCCCCAGTCGCTTAAATGCTGCATTTTCTTTTGAAAACCGCTAAGAATTTTCTTCAGACGTTACTCTGTATTCATGAGCCACTGATACGGTTGTATCTTATGTGCAAGCCCGTTTCTTTGTAATGGATGTGCCTTTAAGCGTACGCTCAAGCGTATCAGGCGCTCAGAGCCTGCTGGCGTTCCTCATCTGGAAGTCAGTCTTTAAAAAGGATCCCGCCTGCAGTGTGAACCAAACAGCGCGCTTACCTGTCTATCTTCTGTGGCTTTCACGGAAGCGTCACATTAGACATGCAGGGTTTAAGCGCAGTTCTCTGTCCTGCACGTTGGGCTGCAAAGTATTAGAGTATGGAATATCTGAAATATCCAGTCTGTTGAAAGAGTATAAAATGACGGTAACGTAATCGAGGCCGCTTCCTGTGATCGTGACAAAGATCTGAGACATCATTTAAATGTATTCCAGCTGAAATGCATCTCTATAAACAGAACACATAGTAACAAAACGAAACAAATAATCTTACAAATGAGATGTGCTATCGTATGATTGTAAAATTCTGACTATGGGGAAAAATAAGAAGGCTTTTGAAATATTTTGAATGAGAGGTCGAAGACATGTGGGACGTTATACACTAAAAACGAAATATGAAACGAAAATAGCATACATAAAACACAGATTTGTAATATAAATGAGGAGCAGAACAAAAATATATAGTAGGAGCACTGCTTATGAACGGAAGACAAGACCCCTGAAAAATACAAGCAGATTTCGCCCTTCACAGTAACTGGCCGGGGATACATTGGAAGAAATGGAAGATGATCATGAATTCCGATTTGAACGGAACAAACTGAATGGTCCACATGTTACTGATGATGATCACGAAGCATCTGTTCAATACACAATTAAGTCTGTAACTATAACACGTATGCATAAACGAACCAGTTGCAGTGAACTGAAAAAACTGGGGTAGTTACTTAATTGGTGTTTCCTAGCTCTTATTCTACAGTATACAGAGTGTTACAAAAAGGTACGGCCAAACATTCAGGAAACATTCCTCACACACAAAGAAAGAAAATATGTTATGTGGACATGTGTCCGGAAACGCTTACTTTCCATGTTAGAGCTCATTTTATTACTTCTCTTCAAATCCCATTAATCATGGAATGGAAACACACAGCAACAGAACGTACCAGCGTGACTTCAAACACTTTGTTACGGGAAATGTTCAAAATGTCCTCCGTTACCGAGGATACATGCATCCACCCTCCGCCCAATGGAATTCCGAATGCGCTGGTGCAGCCCTGGAGAATGGCGTATTGTATCACAGCCGTCCACAATACGAGCACGAAGAGTCTACATTTGGTACCGGGGTTGCGTGGACAAGAGCTTTCAAATGCCCCCATAAATGAAAGTCAAGAAACAGGGTTCAGGTCAGGAGTGCGTGGAGGCCATAGAATTGGTCCGCCTCTACCAATCTATCGGTCACCGAATCTGTTGTTGAGAAACGTACGAACACTTCGACTGAAATGTGCAGGAGCTCCATCGCGGATGAACCACATGTTGTGTCGTACTTGTAAAGGCACATGTTCTAGCAACAGATCCCATATGAAATCATGATAACGTGCTCCATTGAGCGTAGGCGGAAGAACATGGGGCCCAATCAAGACATCACCAACAATGCCTGCCCAAACGGTCACAGAAAATCTGTGTTGATGACGTGCTTGCTCAATTGCGTGCAGATTCTCGTCAGTCCACACATGTTGATTGCGAAAATTTACAATTTGATCACGTTGGAATGAAGCCTCATCCGTAAAGAGAACATTTGCACTGAAATGAGGATTGACACATTGTTGGATGAACCATTCGCAGAAGTGTACCCGTGGAGGCCAATCATCTGCTGATAGTGCCTGCACACGCTGTACATGGTACGGAAACAACTGGTTCTCCCGTAGCACTCTCCATACAGTGACGTGGTCAACGTTATCTTGTACAGCAGCAACTTCTCTGACGCTGACATTAGGGTTATCGTCAACTGCACGAAGAATTGCCTCGTCCATTGCAGGTGTCCTCGTCGTTCTAGGTCTTCCCCAGTCGCGAGTCATAGGCTGGAATGTTGCGTGCTCCCTAAGACGCCGATCAATTGCTTCGAACGTCTTCCTGTCGGGACACCTTCGTTCTGGAAATCTGTCTCGATACAAACGTACCGCGCCACGGCTATTGCCCCGTGCTAATCCATACATCAAATGGGCATCTGCCAACCCCGCATTTGTAAACATTGCACTGACTGCAAAACCACGTTCGTGATGAACACTAACCTGTTTATGCTACGTACTGATGTGTTTGATGCTAGTAGTGTAGAGCAATGAGTCGCATGTCAACACCAGCACCGAAGTCAACATTACCTTCCTTCAATTGGGCCAACTGGCGGTGAATCGAGGAAGTACAGTATATACTGACGAAACTAAAATGAGGTCTAACATGGAAATTAAGCGTTTCCGGACACATGAACACATGACATCTTTTCTTTCTTTGTGTGTGAGGAATGTTTCATGAAAGTTTGGCCGTACCTCTTTGTAACACCCTGTATAAAACAATGCTCAGCCCAGTTTTACACTTGCAGGCACCTCAGCTTGAAGAAAGGGGGTGAAGTGGTATGACATAAGCGCTGTATGCTGAAACAACCTTCGTAACGTGGTACCAATTAAGAAGGGAAGCACCGCTAACAAGAGACAAAAATCTGCAGATACGGATAATAGGGGTTTTCTAAGCAGATGTTATGAACTTATCACAGGTTTACGTAACGAAAACTTTGGCACTTTCCCTCAATTAAAGGTAGTGAAAGATTGTTGCAAAGCAACCTACAATGAGGGCATTTAAATTAATCAGTAGTCTCACATGATACCACCTGCTTGAAAGACGGGACTGATATTTTAGTAGGAAAACAATTGCTTGATGTTTTGCTCATAGACAAAAAGTAACATAATAGTATTGCTGCTTACTGAAGACGTTCTTCAGTAGGCAGGCACAGATACTAGATATGGGTGGGGGAGAGGGGTGCATCATGGGTCTCCCAACACCCCTGCCTCCCCCGCTCTACCACACCATGGACATTTAAGTAAAAGCGTTAAAATTTTAGATACCGTAAAAGTGGGCAATTTTGTGGCTGAGGTATTACTTTGTGACAAGAATGCGCTCCGGCATTTTACTTTTAAGTACTATAGTTCAGATCAATATTCAACAAATAGCCCTGCTGCAGTGCGTTCTTGCAGAATACTGACATTATTATTCGAAGCTACAAGTACATGCATCACACCTCAGATGGTCATTAAGCCATATTGTTGTAAGGTGGGAAAACGTTCTGTAGATTTTCTGGAAATTTTCTGCAACTGCCGCTAACTTTGAAGAGCTGGCTAACTGAAGGCAAGATTAAGTATGTAAGTTATGTGTGCAGATCATTTTGTATAACAGTTGAATGTTCCACAAAGTTCTTCAGCCATTGGAAAGCGGAAAATCTTATTATGGGGTAGCTTTTTGACAGCACACATATCTGCAGAAATAAGTCTAGCAATTTAAATGTAAGAAAACTAGCCCTGTTGGTAAAATTGAGGGCATTTGTGAGTAGTTCAGTAAAAAGACGAAATTCTACTTCGAGTTATAGCTTTATTTCTAAATATAGCATGCAGTTGCTCAGAGTACTGTATTGAATGTGCCATGACTTAGTTTTTTCTAATACCACTGACGTAAGTGTCTGACAGTTTAAACTAATTACCTTGCTTAGAGGATTTTGTATTAAATATAAGCGTTGTAATCAGTTTTTTTCATACCATTCCGCGAGGCAACAGTGTAAATATTGTGTAAAAGTTATGTTTCATTATCTTGCTAAGTAAAGTTTACTTTTTTCACTCTTACTTTGTTCAATGAAGAAGAGCCTACAATTATTAAGATAATGTGGTGCTACAGAGGAATGCTGAAGGTTAGATGGATTTATAATGTAATTAATGTGGAAGTACTGAATTGAATTCGGAAGACAAGAAATCTGCAGGACAACTTGACCTAAAGAAGGGATTGGTTAACTGGACACATTATGAGATATCAGATGATCACTAATTTAGTATTGCAGGGAAGTGTGTGGAGTAAAAATCGAGGAGAAAGACCAAAGAATGAATGCAGTAAACAGATTTAGTACGATGTAGGTTGCAGCAATTATTCGGAGATGAAGAGGCTCGCATGGAGATCTGCATCAATCGTGTCTTCGGGGTGAAGACCACAACAACGAAAAAGAAAATTAGAAAAATAAACTTCGCTAAGCTAGCCAATTTTATGCCGAAAGTTTCTCTATGTGTAGATAAAACAAATCTCGTGAAACATGGCACATTTGTAACGAAATTATAATTGTGCATTATAACGAAACACAAGATCAGCCCATCGTTGTGGAAGATGAATTTAACTCTACTTATCCTGTCTTCGAAGTCATGTTTTAAAATAGTCGTGGGAGGGGGGGGGGGGGGCGGGATTTATGACAGTTAATACTTTAAACCCCGTTTGTGTCGTTGGACTAAAAACTTCATTTCTGTCAAAAGTAAAGAATGACGTTTATAAAATGCGGAACTTAAATGTCTTAGTACACATTTTTATAAATCAGGTAACGAAATGTGGTAGAAATATGACAAAGCTGCCCACTTTTACTCTGTATCAAGCCGAAAAATTCTCAGCTAACTTCTGGATGACAAAGCAGCATGAAACCTGTGTCCCTTCACAAAACAGCAGGAATAGTACAAATTTCAGTCTCCATTTGACACAGGACACATTTCAGGGTCTTGTTCAAACGAATGGGTTTGAAGCCTAACCACCGACGAGTGGCATTCCAGTCAAGAAGACGTGCATATTTAAAGATTGCAGGCAACTGCTGTCAACAAAACATCGGACACATTTCGTAAGTCCACGGGTACTAGCGCCAAACCACAGTTAGTATTGCAAGACAGAAAGGGAAGTCCCTTCACAAAGAAAAACAGTAACATGAAGACTGCATTCTTGAATATGGGCGGAAACAATTGGAAGGAACAGCATTGCTCCAATTTTACATCTACATCTGCGTGACTGCTGTGCAATTCACATGTGTTTCGTTGAGGTTTCGTACAACAACTTTCAGTTTGTTTATCGACAGTTCCACTCTCGAATAGCACGTGAGAAGAATGAACACTTAACTCTTTCGTGCGAAGTCTGATTTCTACTAATTTACTACGATGATAATTTCTCCCTGCGTAGTTGGGAGTCAACAAAATTTTTTCGCATTTGGGGGAAAAATTGGCGTTTGAAATTTCGTGAAAAACTCTCACCGCAACGGAAAAGACCTGTGTTTTAATGATTGCTACTCCAACTCATGTATCACATCCTCGACACTCTCATCCAACGCATCCACCTTTCAACTTTTTTCAATTTCTCCATCAATCCTATCTGCTACGGATCTCATACTGTGCAGCAATACTTCAGAAGAGGACGCACCAACATAGTCTCTTTAGTAGATCTGTTGTATCTTAGAAGCGATCCGTCATCAAAACGCAGTCTTTTCTTTGCCTTCCCCATAACGTTTTCTGTGTGTTAGTTCCAATTCAAATTGTTCGTGATTTTAATCTCTAAGTATTTAGCTGAATCTATAACGTAGAAACCTGTGTCATTTATCGCATAACCGAAATATAGCGACCCTTTTAAGTAGTCATGTTGTCAGCATTACAGATTTTATTGTTCAGAGTCAATCGTCACTTCTCGCACCAAATCATTTTGCTGTTCATTTTGTTCCGTTGACGGCTTCTCAATATGATAAATGACGGCGTCATCTGCAAATATCGTAAGAAGGCTGCTCAGGTCGTAGATTAGGGAAAGCAGACGGTCTATAACATCTCCTTGGGGGATGCCACTTTCTCTTTCAGTCAATGACTTCTCATCCATTATTACAAACTGTGATTTCTCTAACACAAAATCACGAATCTAGTCGCACAACTGAGACTATACTCCGTAGACAAACTATTTGATTTGAGTAGTTCGTGAGGAATGGTATCAAAAGCCATCTGTAAATCTAGAAATATGGAATCGACTTGGGATCTGCAGTGGATACTACTCATTACATCGAGTGAATGAAGAGCTACTTTTGTTTCACAGCAGCGATATTTTCTGAACCTATGCTGGCTATGCGTTATTCTATCATTTTCTTTGAGATATTTCATAATGTTTGAATACAGTATATGTTCCAAAATCATACTGCAAATCGGTATCAATGATACGCGTCTGAACCTTGCATAGACATAGTCTACGCATCTGTGTTCAGAGTCGCAGTGCTAGGTGATATATTTATAATGGTGAATGTATACTTCAATTAAGTGTTAATTATGCTGTTTTTACTGTTGAGCAAAGTTCGTTCTACTGCACGGTGCATAGTCACTATCTAATCTTAAGTATCCAGATACTCCTATGTTATGTAGAATAGGCCACAAGATGGTGCAATAAATGGACGCATTACTACAAAAAAAGGTGGGGGCTACTGTGACGTCAGAAGAGATGTAGTGACACAAGAACGGCTCAGTCAGGGGAGCTCAATGAATGTATTCGTTGGCTGACACATGAATAATGGATACATCAAAGATATTTTAAATCTTTTGAAGCTGCCCAAGTTGGGCGCTTGTGATATGATTTTGAAGTGGAAAGGCGGAGGAATAGCATCAGGTAAACCAAGACTAGCCAGACATTATACATCGGCGGACAGGCACCATCGAGCGATGCGAAGAGAGGTCGTAAAAATTCACTTGAAATCAGTGGAGGCATCATCACTCGTGGGTTCCAAAGTGATTCCAGCAATCCAGCTAGCGCAGTAGCTGTGGACAGGAAGTTAAGAATAATGAGGTACAGTGGTCGAGCAGTTACTCATAAACTAAACGGTCCCAATTATTGAGCTCTATGAGCAAAAAAAAGACTTAAATTAATTACAAACTACGGAGTGCACACGCAGTATTCAACACGTAACCGTCACTAAACATAATCGGATTTAGGTTATGACATGTTCGTTATGCCTGCCATCATTGGCAATGAAATGGCGCAGACAAATAGCGATATTCTGCATGACCCAGTGAAGTGTCGGAACATCGATGCCGTCGATGACCAACTGAACGGCTGCTTTCAGCTCAGCAAAGGTTTTGGGGTTATTGTTGTACACCTTGTCTTTAATATAGCCCCACAAAAAGGACTCACAGATGTTCATATGCGGAGAATATGGCGGCCAATTGAGGCCCATACCAGTGGCCTCCGGGTACTCCATAGCCAGAATGCCGTCCCCAGAGTGCTTCTCCAGGTCAACAAACACACTCCTGGTTGGATGGGGTCAAGCTCCGTCTCCTTGTGGACATCGGGTCTCTTTCGTTAATGGGGATAAAATCAACTTCGAAAACCTTCACGTACCATCCGGTAGTTACCGTGTCATCAAGGAATATCGCATCAAGGAATATTGCACCGATTATTCCGTGACTGGCAACTGCCTTGCACAAAACTGGAGAGACTTCTCGATCGCGGAATGCGGTTTTTCAGGCCCCAAATGCGTCAATTTATTGACGAATACTTCCAAATGAAAGTGGGCTTCCTCACTAAACCAAACCATGCCTTCGCATACTAATTCCCATCATGCTCCGCGGCCAGCGGTGCAGTTTAAACGTCCTGATGCAAACCGTCCAGATGATAGGACGATTTTATTTCATATAGTTCAATAACCATCACCCTGTGCATATTTCTATTATGCGCGGCCGACCACTGTGTACCAAACTGCATACGTGTCGGATGTGCCGGCTGCGAGTGGGTCAAGACTCGGTCTCTGTTTGCATTGCTCGGTCCTTCCCGGAAGAACACAGTATGGCTGGAAAGTACACAGTATGGCGGTGCGATGCGGTGGTGATTCTTCCAGCAAATGGTGTTTTTTTTTTTAGAGGTGTCGGTGTGTACTCCTCGCTATTTACTTGTGGTTTAAAGAGAAAATGACAGAACAGTGATTATTGCAATGCCACATGCACTGGAAAAGAGACATTGTAGCAACGTATGATCACGACCATTTAAATATGAATCGGAATTTTCGATGAGAAGGATGAAAATTATCAATATCTTTTATGGAGTCACATAATCGCCGGGCCCTGCAGGTGTGCAGTAGAACGCCATTACACCTCAATGAGCTGGCCGTTGTGGCCGAGCGGTTCTAGGCGCTTCAGTCTGGAACCGCGCGACCGCTACGGTCGCAGTTTCGAATCCTCCCTCGGGCATGGATGTGTGTAATGTCCTTAGGTTAGTTATGTTTAAGTAGTTCTAAGTTCTAGGGGACTGATGACCTCAGATGTTAAGTCCCATAGTGCTCAGAGCCATTTGAACCATCTTGAACACCTCAATGTACCTGAAAGATTCAGCTGGCGACGAAAGACAAAACAAGTTGTGGCGATCTGGAAAAGTGCAGTGCTACACACCGAGCCAGTCTCAACGTGAGTAACCAACGAAAAGTATTGTGTTTGTGCTGTTTGCATTTTTACGCATTAAGTTGATGCGTAAATTCGCAGCGCTTTTGTTTTGCATGTTGGTATTCTGGTTGCTATGGGTTTATTCAAAGCCATTTTTATTGTGGTTCACTGTTGCTGTTTGATTTTACATATTATTTTGTCCTTTGTAGTCAGCAAGAGGAGCTGTGGATGCCAGAAAATGGAGTGCCAAGTGGAGAAATCGAGACATTTCCGATATATTTTTCTGAATTCAATAGAGGGCTGACAACAGCGGAGGCAGACGCAAACATTTTCGTCATGTATGGGGATAATGAAGCTGAACAGAACACCGCCTGAAAATGGTCGTCTCGTTTTGAGGAGGATCGTTTTGGTATTAATAACTCTCTACGTTCAGGAAGACATTTGGGGATTGATGAAAATCGCTTAAACGCATTAATAATAATGATTTGCGTCAGTGTATGCGAGAAGTGGCAAATGTGATGAACTGAATCATTTCCATGTCATGCGACATTTGCATGCAATGGGGAAGGTTCAAAAATCGGGTGTGTGAGTACCGCCTGCTCTAAACCATAATCGCGTAAATCAGCTGGTGGACATTTGTGCATCTCTGCTTGCTCGCTATCAAGTGGCTCATCAACGACACCGAACATTCCTATTTCGTATGGTATTAGTGACGAGAAATGGGCTCCTTATGCTAACACAAGGAAAAGAACCGAATGGTTGAGGCCAAAAAAGTAACAATTCCAGTAGAAAGACCTGCACGCATCCACAAACTCTAATGGTTCAAATGGCTCTAAGCACTATTGGACTTATCATCTGAGGTCATAAGTCCCCTAGACGTAGAACTACTTAAACCCTAGTAACCTAAGGACATCACACACAATCATGCCCGAGACAGGATTCGAACCTGCGACCGCAGCAGCAGCATGGTTCCGGGCTGACGTACCTAGAATCGCTCGTCCACAGCTGCTGGCTCAGAGGCTAATGTTATGCATCTGTTGGTACAATGACGGTGTGGTATTCTACGAATTGCTTCCCCGAGCTGTAACCATCGTTAGTGGCATTTATCAACAACTGAGACGTTTTGCTGTCGCAAAAAGGAAGGAAGGAAGATCGGTTTTAACGTTCCGACGACATCGAGGTCATTAAAGACGGAGCACAAGCTTCGGTTGTGTCAAGGATGGGGAAGGAAATCGGCCCTGACCTTTCAAAGGAACCGTCCCGGCATTTGCTGGGAGTTATTTAGGGAAATCACAGAAAAGCTAAATATGTATATCCAGACGAGGGTTCGAAACGTTATCCTCCGGAATGAGAGTCCAGCGTGCCACCTGCAGACGCAATCCTAGAACAACGACGAGATCGATTGTGTGAAGTGATTTGGCTCCACGATGACGCCCGTGCGCATTTGCTGGACAGAAACACTATACAGGAGTCGGGTTGGGAAGTCATTCCGCACCCACCTCATTCACCTGCTCTTGCGCCCTCAGATCTTCACCTCTTCCGCTCTCTACCGAACTTACTTCAAAGAACTTCCTTTCCGTATGAAAATGCGTTCCGAACGTGACTCGATAAGTTTTTCGCCTGAAAACAATGTGATTTCTACAGTCGTCGAATTGAAAAGTCACCCCCGCGTTGGCAGACTATAGTAAGCTGTGAAATAAAATGTATTATTGATGAGTAGAGACCGGATTATATGCACCATAAAAACCTTAAAATATGCATGCAATTATGCTTGAAAAACGCTTAAAAATGCATGAAAAGTATCGAAATATGTAAGATAAAAAAAAGAAAAGAAAAAACGTGGTAGTTACTGCGTGCATTATATCTCAAAGTCGAACCCGTGCATATCAGTTACGAGGAAGAGCGTCGGCCACGCGAAAGATCGGTACACTTAGTACGCTGATACCATTTTTTGAATATTTTCTGCTAGAGGTTAGGAAGGGGGCCTTTCTGGGATTATTTTATAAAAGTTTGCAAAATGGGTACGCATACCGTGTTTCAAGAATTGTTACTTCTTTGCTATTGTTGTCGGTAATAAGCGGATGCAATGCGAGTGGGTCGCAGCAAAACTATCGATATGTACAGGACCGACTTGGAGATACATCGCACGCAGAGGGGCACGCTCAAAAGCTCCATAATATTTTATTAAAAACAACATACAGTCATGGTTTTTTTGAACAGCACTACCTTTTAATTAATACTATTGGACCAAAGCATCATTTACGATTTATTTTACATTTTTCTACTATTCTTAACATAAACGACCAAGTACTGTTTCAGATGTTCGATTGTAAGTGTGTGACTTCGATCACTCGAAGCAATTTTATAAGCAGAAAAGGACCGTTCTACATCAACTGAGGTAACTGGGCAGAGTTTGAATTCGGTTGCTGTTGGCACTCATTGTTTCTGGTAAAAGTTCACCCAGCTCATTAATAAAACTATCAATTTGGTACAATGGATGAAAGCCTAGGTTATTGTTTAAATTGTTTTCAAACTTTTCCTTAAGTTTTCTTGGGAATACCTCCGACAGTGAGGAGTTCACTAGAATAATTTTATTTATTAACTGAATAGATTCATTCAAAGCCAAATCTTGAGTTTTAAGGCTTTTATTACTTGGAGGTATATGGGAAAAATGAGTGCTAATCAGAGGAATGTCTTTTTTAATACCGGAATCATTAAAAAGCTTCCTTGCACTGGCAAACTGCCAAAGCCTTTCCACTTTCGAAGTCGTTTGCTGCCCCTCTAATGGTCTCGAAATGTTCATTGTAAAACAACACAGCTTCGACCCACGTACCCCAACGAGCTACCACTGGTTCGGGAGGTCAAGGCACATTTGGTAGTTTTTCTTTGTAGGTCTTGATGCGAGCAGGAGCCTTTACAAACACTTTTTTTGTGGATCAAATCAGTTTATTTACATTCACATTCCTTCAGCAAGGCGATGTACTCCACGAGAAAAGCACGTCACATGAATCTAATTGGGATAAAATACTCGGAGGGCGTCTCCTGCTTTGATCATATAGGTAGCAGCATCTGAAATAAACACAAACACCCATTTATTTGCAGAAGATTCTGGAAATATTTTTCTAATACCCTCATTCAAATCTGGCGATCGTAGAATGATTTACTTTTTCAAGTTCTCTGTATGCCGCTAAATAGGAAGACTAACTCTCCTCTTTTAAACCACCAACTATTAAATATGCAGTATAACGGCCACAAGTGTCTATAGTTTCTTCAACTGAAATCCAGGTAATGCAATCCTTGAGTTCACTGCGTATTTCCTTCAGAATACTTACGTAAATTGTCGGTATGTAATTTTTACGCAATGTTGATTCATCTGGTATGTTTTGATTCAAGCAATATTTGAGTAAGAAGTCGTTGAGGATAGGGTTTGTAAGTCTGTGAAGAGGAATATTGCTTACAACATAGGTCCATGTAAAACCGACTTTTTTGGACAAATCTCTACTACTGTAGCTTGTTGTCAGAGGTTGTTGTCGTTGTCCTTACTTCCGCATTCCTGCCATATGGAGACTTGTCTTGACATGCTGGTCTATTTGAAACTTTTTTACACGAAACGTTTTTCTCGAAAACTCGACAGTATAAAACAATTCCACCATATGTAAATGTTCCAGGATGGTCAGCTATTCACGAAACAACGTTTCTTTTGTAGGGCGGCATGGCGCACAATACGTTACACACTACACGTCGTAAACAGGTTCAACTGTGTACGAGTAAACAGAAGCTGAACTGAAACAATGCACGTGCGACTAAAAGCTTGCATAGTTTAATTTAATTGTTGCCGACGCGTACGGTATGATAGCGGAGGGGATTAACCGGGGGCGCGGGCGCAGGAGCACTGACTCTGTCTGCTTTTTCTAGTTCCTCTTCTGTAATGATTTCGCTAGGCTGTGGCCTCTCGGTTAGCGATTGCACGCAGTTCTAGGTCGCGGTCAATCTGTGAGACATCAAAACTAGATCGAGCTATAGATTGCTCGTTTAAATTTTTAAAATATTGTAAACATAGAGCAAAAATATCCATCGTCACTAGTTTTTAGTTAAAATATGCAATAACCGGTGAAAAGGAGCCAAATACTCAAATAAATATGCAAATGCTTATAATCTGGTCTCTATATGATGACTAAAGTCTCTAACAAAATGCCGCGGAATTCTGCACCAACCTGATATTTTCTTGTAGAAATCCAATTTGTTCCCAGTCAGTTATTCCGTTTTTTATTTTTACTCGGCAACCAGCTGTAGCGGCCATCGTTAAAAGCAAACAACAAAATAAAGCACAAAATTTGACAGACCTAATAAACCTTTCATCGACGGCGAGTTCATTAAAGAGTGCATTGTTGAGGCTGTGGAACTCGTGACACCATTGGAGGTACAAACGTTTCCCGAAATTAGTCTTTCGCGACAAAAAATAACTCTCCCCTTACGTGTCATGGCAATGGATGTCTGCAGGGTGTTAATTAGCATTGCCAGCAAGTTCGTTACATTCTCGATTGCTTTCGACGAGTCGATCGAAATTTCGGATACGGCACAACTTCATGAAGTCGACATAAAGTTGCACGTTAGAGAAAAGCTGTTAGATTTAGTACCAATGAAAGACACAACGAGAGGGATCAACTTGCTGAAAACTGTTAAAGAGGCAATTGAAGCCGCCAGTCTGATCTTAACACCTCGGTCTCACTTACCACCGATGTATCACCAGCAAAGCGAGGGACACAAAAGGGGCTCCTAGGATTGTTGCGCAAAGAAACTACAACGATCAATAGACGATATGTACGAAATTCATTTTTTCGGACATCAAGAAGCACTTCGTGCTAAATTTGCAGGGATGGATCACGTCATGAAACTGGTGGTCCGAATAGTAAATTATCTAGTCACATTGGTCATTACATCGTTAGATTCAACCGTCTTTTATGCAACTGGAGGAACGGTACGGAGATGTGATTCGCTACTGCGAAGTATGATGATTAAGTCGAGGTGCATCCCTGGAACGATTTCTTGCGCTCAAATTATTGTCTGGGCCGAGAGATGGCTGAAACCTGAAGTAGAAAGCTTTGGATATTTAGCGATTCATGGAACGTATATCGAAAAGACAGAATGGATGCCATTGCAGGGAGAGTGTTCATTGTAGTTGACAAAAGTATTGTCTCTATTGAGGTCGGAATTGAGTGGGAAAATGAAGTCATCTGGTAGCGTATAACAGGTCTAGGTGAAATCATGTTAATTGTTGGATGTTTCTACCGGTCATCCGATTCCGCTGTGACAGTTTCAGAGTCATTCGAAGAAAATCTATGGTCAATAGCGCGGAAATGCCTATATCATGCAATATTAGTTGGAGGCTGCTTTAATCTGCCGAGTATAGGATGAGATGTCTACGGATTCATTGCAAGGAGTACAGACAACAATCTTGCGAATTACTTTCAAACATTTCTTCCGAAAAAGCAGCTAGTTCAACAGCTCACTCGCAATAGAAATATTTCCGTCCAAGTAGCTACAAACAGGTCAGACCCAATCGACGACGCCCACTATAGAGACGGGGATTTAATGACAATGATGTCATTATAGATGCTATGGTTCCTAAAGCTAATAAATCAATTAAGAAGGCTAGGAGAGTATTTCTGCTAGATAGAACAGGCAAGCAGTTGTTAGCATTCCATTTAGCGAATGAATTGACATAATTTAGTTCCAATATGATGTAGAAACACTGGAACACGTGAGGCAATACTGACCTTACGACTTATCTTAGAAGAAAGATTAAGGAAAGGCAAACCTACGTTTCTAGCATTTGTAGACTTAGAGAAAGCTTTTGACAATGTTGACTGGAATACTCTCTTTCAAATTCTGAAGATGGCAGGGGTAAAATACAGGGAGCGAAAGGCTATTTACAATTTGTACAGAAACCAGATGGCAGTTATAAGAGTCGAGGGACATGAAAGGGAAGCAGTGGTTGGGAAGGGAGTAAGACAGGGTTGTAGCCTCTCCCCGATGTTGTTCAATCTGTATATTGAGAAAGCAGTAAAGGAAACAAAAGAAAAATTCGGGGTAGGAATTAAAATTCATGGAGAAGAAATAAAAACTTTGAGGTTCGCCGATGACATTGTAATTCTGTCAGAGACAGCAAAGGACTTGGAAGAGCAGTTGAATGGAATGGACAGTGTCTTGAAAGGAGGATATAAGATGAACATCAACAAAAGCAAAACAAGGATAATGGAATGTAGTCTAATTAAGTCGGGTGATGCTGAGGGAATTAGATTAGGAAATGAGGCACTTTAAGTAGTAAAGGAGTTTTGCTATTTGGGGAGCAAAATAACTGATGATGGTCGAAGTAGAGAGGATATAAAATGTAGGCTGGCAATGTCAAGGAAAGCGTTTCTGAAGAAGAGAAATTTGTTAACATCCAGTATTGATTTAAGTGTCAGGAAGTCATTTCTGAAAGTATTCGTATGGAGTGTAGCCATGTATGGAAGTGAAACATGGACGATAAATAGTTTGGACAAGAAGAGAATAGAAGCTTTCGAAATGTGGTGCTACAGAAGAATGCTGAAGATTAGATGGGTAGATCACGTAACTAATGAGGAAGTATTGAATAGGATTGGGGAGAAGAGAAGTTTGTGGCACAACTTGACCAGAAGAAGGGATCGGTTGGTAGGACATGTTCTGAGGCATCAAGGAATCACCAATTTAGTATTGGAGGGCAGCGTGGAGGGTAAAAATCGTAGAGGGAGACCAAGAGATGAATACACTAAGCAGATTCAGAAGGATGTAGGTTGCAGTAGGTACTGGGAGATGAAAAAGCTTGCACAGGATAGAGTAGCATGGAGAGCTGCATCAAACCAGTCTCAGGACTGAAGACCACAACAACAACAAAATGATGTATATAGAGGAATTATGACCGAAGTTTAAACGAACTGTAAATCATGCTTTGGAGAAGTATACGCCAAGTAATTTTATTAAGGACGGAAAAAACTCACCATGGTTTAACAACGACATTCGCAAAGTGCTGAGGAAGCAAAGGTTGTAGTACTCTCGGTTCAAAAGGGAACACGCAAATGACAACAGACAATAGTTAATTGAAATTCGGGCACCTGTAAAAAGATCGATGCACGAAGCATACAACTACCATGTCATACGTTAGGAAGACATATGAACGAGAAAGCAAGAAAACTATGGTCATATGTAAATTGCTAAGCGGATCTAAGTCTTTTATCCAGCCTGATGTAGCAAGACAAGATAGCAAAACGAAAGCCAAAGTTTTAAATTTCCCGTTTAAGAAATCGTTCACACACCAGTGTTGTACAAACGTAACATCGTTCGACCATCGGACAGGTTCCCGTGAGTCGACATTGTAAGAGGCATCTGTGGCGTAGAGAAACGACTGGAGGGGATGAAAACAATTAAGTCGCAAGATGCGGATAGAATCCCAATTCGGTTTACGGCATTGGCCCCTTGTTTAGCTTGCATTTATCGCGAACCTCTGGTCCAACAAAGAGTCACAAGCCAATGGAAAAAAAGCTCAGGTGACTCATGTATATGAAGGGTATAATGACTGACCCGCGAAGTTACAGATCAATATCTTCGACATCTCAGTTGAAATACAATAAATTTCGTTGAGAAGGAAAAGCTTCTGTCCATGAGTCATCACTGTTTTAGAAAGCATCGCTCATGTGAAACTCAGCATGCCTTTTTTTCACACATATCCTATAACCTATGGATGAAGAGCAAAAGACAAATTCCATTTTCCTAAATTTGATACTGTGTTCCGATGCAGACTTTTAACGAAGATACCAGTAAACGGAATAGTTTCCCAGATATATGAGTGGCTCGAAGACTTCTTATGTAACAGAACACAGTACTTTCCCTCGACGGCGGACAAGGGTATCGTCAGGAGTGCTCCAGGGAAGTGTGATGGGACCGCAGTTATTTTCTACATACATAAATGAACTGGCAGACATGATGAGCAGCAATCTGCGGCTGTTTGCTGACGACGCCGTGATGTACGGAAAGCTGTCGTCGTTGAGTGACTGTAGGAGGATACAGGACGACGTAGACAAAATTTCTGGTTGGTGTGATGAATGGCAGCTAGCTCAAAATGTAAAAAAAAAGTAAGTTAATGGAGATTAGTATGAAAAATAGGCCCGTAATGTTAGAGTGCAGCATTAGCAGTGAGCTGCTTGATAGTCACACCGATTGAATATCTGGATATAAATTTGCAAAGCGAAGGGAAGTGGAATGGTCAACTTCGGTTTACTGGGAAAATTTTAAGAAAGTGTGGTTCATGTGTAAAAGAGATCGCATATAGGACACTAGTACGACCCATTCCTGAGTACTGTTCGATTTTTCGGGATACGTACCAGGTCGGATTGTAGGAAGACATCGAAGCAATGCAGGAGCGGTGTGCTGGGTTACCAGTAGGTTGAAACAACACGAAAGTGCTTCAGTGATGATTTCGGAACTCAAACTGGGATACCTGGAGGGAAGGCGACGTTCTTTTCGATGAACGCTATTGAGAACGTTTACAGAAGTGCTATTTGAAGGTGACTGCAGAACGACTCTACTACCCACAACACACATTTTGCGTAAGGGCCTTGAAGACAAGAAATTTAGGGACCGTGCAGAGGCGTGTAAATAATCTTTTTCCATTCGCTCTGTTTTTGAATGGAACAGGAAAGGAAATGTTTAGTAGTGATACAGGGTATTACATTTCGTCTGTATGGTTTACGACTTTTTTACATGGGGAAATTGTGGGCAGAATGTTCTTATAACTGCATATGTAATCCTTAGAGAACTTGTACCTGACGGGCCGTAGTGGAGGTGATGGAGAACAAGAAGAGAGGCGAACTGGGGCGATGAACTCTGAGCGCAGCGAACTGGCCGTGTGAGTGATTCTGGGAAGCAGCATCCAGTGGATCTTCCTGCAAAGGGACTTCTGGCTGAAGCCCAATCCTCCTTCCGCTTAGGGTCGGACGGAAGGACGACGATTCGCATTCTATCGCAGAGGCAGCCGGATGGCGGAAAGTGGGTGGAGGAAGCCATTTGAGAGAGACTGCTGTAAACTGAGCTTTTGTGCAGATGGTGAGAATATCAAGAAACTCCGAGCATTCTCATGTTAGAAGCTGGTATGATACGGACATTGTGGCTAGTGTACGTCTTTAGTGGAGACAAGACTGTGACTCCCTGACGCCAGGAAGTCGCCAGGTCTTTTAGCAAGTGGCAAAACATGTATTTCACGGGCATGACCATCTGGGAAGCTTAAAAGCCTTCTTTCAGAAATTGTAAGTGGTTGGCGAGGAGAGATTAGATCTCTCCGTAAACAAGGGACTGTGGTACTATCGAGGTATATGTTTATAGCCAAGACATTGCCATGCTATCTATGTGGACGACGCCTCCCTAGTCTAAAGTCTTATTCTTTCAGACAAGAGAGATCTGAAGTCACTGATTGGCTTCTCTCAGGATAAGCGAAGTGGAGGCTTGCTCCACCAGATTGGGAACCTTAGTGGTGTGTCTGGATTGGGTACGAGGCCAACAGCACAGTCAAGAGGGGAGACTCAATGACAGGAGGATAGTTCGATTCGTTTGTACAATGTCGGCGCTGTTTCGTTTTTGATGATTCGGCTCCCACACCGAGCTTGGTGAAAAGTGGCTGCAATTCTTTGCTCTCTGCGTCTTCTGGTCTTTCCCTGGTAGATAACTTCAGTTCTTTCCTAGTGGGGGAGACTTATAGTCTGTATCTTCTGGTGAAATAAGACCCAGTGGCAGTTTCATACTGTATCGACAGTGAAACTGCATATCATCTCGGACATGTCGTGTTTCACAAGGGTGAACTTATTCGCCCTGAGTCGCGTGTCTTACGTTTGACCATTACAGCATTCACCGTCATGCCTGTGAGTCAAATTGGTTTGGCCAGTTCAGCAAACGAGTGCACCACACTCTGAAATCTTTCAGTATTTGAGGTCAGTGATAGGGAAGTTTCCCGCGTTCTAATAATACGTATGCCAGGGCGCGTAGTTGGCATATTTTTCTGGATGCACAAGAACATACAGCTGCCACAGCATACTGCTCCTCGGCCACAGCACACTGTTTTCTGCTGCCACCTAAATCAAAGTGAAAAGGTGAAGTATTTCTGCACCAGTGTATGGAAATGATACTCACAGCTCCCTGTTCTCAGATGAACCATAGTTGTTGGTATACTTGGTCGTAGTTGATTCCCTTTGAATAGAGTTGGGCCTCACAGTGGACTCATGTTAGATTGCGTTGTAAACGAGATAATTTCAGGGGAGACTTAGAGTAGCTTCTGCCCCAATGTATTCTTTGCCTATCAAATAACATTCCTTAACTGATATGTGTTTGTCATTTTTGTGTGATATTTATTGGCTGGTTCTTCAGAAAGCTGTATTTACTAAAGATTTAATACAACTTGTCATTACTTTGTAAACTTAAATACGCCACTATTCTCATTCATATTCTCTATACTGCTCAGTGTTTTTATTTTATTGTTGTGGTACATGGACACACAAGCAATTTAAGTTTCAGTTTTATTAAATTTACTGTGGTACATGGATACACTAGGAATTTAAGTTACAGTATTACTAAATTAGTTAATGTGATCATTAATTTGATTTCAGAAAGTGATCGCAGGCATAGGGCATCATAAGTGCCACGAGTAAATTCACTAATAGCAAACGATTTGAAGGTTACTGAGAAAATAATACTTTTCTTTATGTAAAGATAGTAACATTTAATATCACTCAGACATATATTTATGACAAGTGACGGCTTTCAATTGGCATCCCTTGGCCAGGATGTCGAATCATGTCACTTCTGTGAGGTAGTTAGAGCGTTACCTTGCTCAACAGGCGCGCGTTTTTCTGTGTTTCAAAGTGAGACAATGATGCTGAGAGAAAATATAGACTCGGATTTGGCTCTATGCGTTGTATCTCAGCAACTAGTAGTATGTTGCAGTCATTTTATTTCAGTGTAAGTATTGTTTGCGTCATATTTTTTTTCGTTTCTCATTGTGTCTCATCAGTGACTTCTGCGTAACTTCTTGTCTGATATGAAGTTGTTGTCGGCAACGTTGTGCAACACTTTGTGGAGCAAATTTGATTATGAGGATGTGTCCGACATTTTAGAGTACGTTTACTTTCATGGGCATACGCATAAATGTGCGTGTTTTTGAAATAAGATCAGAGCAGAGTTGTGGCATGTGACGCGTTAGAGTCGTTAACTTGCTGAAGTAGCAATCCACTGGAATGCTTACGAGAAGCAAATCTCATTTCTATAGTGAGAAAAACTGCGTAATAATCTCTTCCAATGGAACACGTGCCAGTCATTGATGCAGAACAAGATAGAAAGGCGGAAGTAGTTCATTTAAATCAATCTGCGAACAGGCCCCAACCGTCATATGCAGAATACTCTGATGACGAAAGTTCTGTTCACTCAGGAAATAAAAGTGGAAATGATGCCGAGGTGGCAGGTCACGTAGGTTCTGTAAATATTGAAAGAGGTATAGTAAGGGAAAACAGTAGTCCGATTTCGTGGGCAAGGCGTCATAGGCAGTTGAATCGCGTGCGTGTAGTCGTGGGTACGTTCCTGGAAGTATGTTATTTAAATCGATCCTTTAATTTGTGCAAGAGGCGGAGTAGAGACGACGGGAAAGGGAAGAAAGGAGATGGCAGGAAGAAGACCGAAGACAAGAGACCCTCATTAATGAAATTATGGAAATTCAGAAGTGACTAGAGAAGCAGGAAAAGAGACATGCCGTAGTCAATAAGAAGGAAGGAAATTCAAAGAAGGGCTGATGAGTTTTTCAGAAACGTACACCAGGTCAGGAATGAAGTTAAGAGTGTAAGGCAGTCGTTGTAGACATTAGGAAAACATCAGGTGAGACGTGAGAAGTACCGATAGAGCCCAAACGTGAACCTAAGACAGCCAAATTGGTTGCACGAGATGCGCGAAATAATGCCCTAATTGTGCGAGATCGAGCAGCGCTGGCAAAGGCTGAATGAGCGCTACGTAGAAGACTATTTCTGCTCTTTAAAAACAGGGATAGAGAGTAGTTGACAAGACACAAGAAGAAATGTGAGAAATCGAAGAGAAGCAAACACGTCTCGCTAACCAGCAGAATGAGCTGGCGGATGAGACATATGTGCGAACGGGTCGCTGTGTAGAAATTCATCCGGTAGCAACAGCTCGTCGTCGTGAGTTCTTTGGTCACCAGAAAGGTCAGACACAAATTTTTACAGCTCATCCCGTAGCCACATTCGCGGCACAGGCCGATGTACAGTAGGAACGCTCGGTCGAGTGTGCGCTTAGTGACGAGTAGTGAACGAAGAACCGAGCGGGGCAGGGCCACAATTGCGCACGACTCAGACGTACGGTAACATTACTGCGTAACTCTGATGACACCAGACAAGTGTACGACAGCATCCAGGGACCGGTCGACCACTGAATCTTGGGCGCACGTGCTCCAAAAGGAAGAGAAAGTTCAGAGGCGCAAAATTATGAATATTTCGACTTAAATCATTTTCTCTGATTTCAAAATTTTCAGGTTTACAAACAGAACCAGAAATCATTACACTCCAAGTCACTGTTTGCTCAGTATGACAGGGCACTACCCGAGTCTTGGCCACTACTATACAAATTAGCATTTGTCTGTGGATGTCTGGAAGGTTCAGTAGTGGGCACATGCGTAGCGTTGCAGCAAACTGCCGTAGCTACGGTGAAATCAGAAAGGCCTTTCTAGAGAGATATTGGTTAAAGGCCTCTCAAGAAAGGATCAACAGGGAATTATATTACTGAAGGATTACGAAATCGGGGCGCCGCAGACGGGTACCGTTTGTCAAGACGCTTGTCACCAAGAATTTTTACCTGGACCAACTGTTCAGTGATAAGGAGATAATGCGACACTGCTGCATTAATCTGCCAGTGAGGTACCAAGAACTGCTCAATGGTAAATGTATTTTGTTGATATAATAGAGTCATTCAAAAACACTCTACGAGAGTTAGATTTTGTCAAGGAAGCACAAAACAAGAGGGACCGAGTGAGACATAATAAACTAAATTCGCAAGAAGCATCTGGGGGAAATGATGGCGGACAAAATACAAACAGAAACTGGTCAACAAGAAATCAGTATCAACGACAATGACTTAATAATAATCCTGAGTGGAACGATATAACGGGGGACATAGCTTTCACGAAAACGGAAGTAGCAACAGGCAGGAAATGCAAAATTCTAACCACATCATGCTGCGGGTCTCGAACTCAGGGCAAACAAGGAATATCGGAGGGACTGGCAGGTGAAGTCCGTAACGTGATCACGAGAATGATGTACTGGAAATCAAACCACCTAACCTCTCAAACAGAAACCGCAGCAGAAATCCGAGCAGGAACTGACAGTCTTCGCCGGCAGTTGTGGCCGAGCGGTTCTAGGCGCTTCAGTCCGGAACCCCGCTGCAGCTACGGTCGCAGGTTCGAATCTTGCCTTGGGCATGGATGTGTGTGATATCTTTAGGTTAGTTAGGTTTAAGTAGTTATAGGTGTAGGGGACTGATGACCTCAGATGTTAAGTCCCATAGTGCTCAGAGCCATTTGAACCATTTGACAGTCTTCCGCTGGGGCGTCAATCCAAAACAAAACCGCACATAATATCGAAACGGGCAAACTTGTACAGTTATATCATTTAGTTAGAGTTATGAGTAATCTGTTTCCAATTCATTTATGTAGTAATTTAGTGTATTGTTCTTTATTTGTTTGCACTTACGCTCTTTGGATGATATATTATTATAATTAGAGGATAAGACCTTCTCCTGTGACATCTGATCAATCAGTTTGGGTATTTGTATTTATCTGTACAGCATTTACACTTTCATAATTTACCTCAAATTAGTGACGTACTGTTATCCTCTCATGTTTAGCAGATAGAAAATTATTTCTTGGATAGGAAAGTGTTTAAATCTCGGCGAAAACCTCTTGGGTTTACGATAAAACTTGTCGACTTCATACTTGAGCATTATTGTATTCGTAGCTTGTCAAGCCACAGGAAGGATATGTGTTGGAGCAGCGTGAAAGTTGAATTTTTGGTTCAGAAATAACTGAACAAGCCCTGGAGACATAATTATTCTCAGAATGCATCTTGGAATGCAGTAATGGCTAGGCTTCTTCCACTGATATTGTGTGCGTTGCCGCCGGCCGGAGTGGCCGAGCGGTTCTAGTCGCTACAGTTTGGAAGCGCGCGACCGCTACGGTCGCAGGTTCGAATCCTGCCTCGGGCGTGGATGTATGTGATGTCCTTAGGTTAGTTAGGTTTAAGTAGTTCTAAGTTCTAGGGGACTGACGACCTCAGAAGTTAAGTCCCATAGTGGTCAGAGCCATTTGAACCATTTTTTTGTGCATTGCCAGTAGGGCGTATACACGGCCTGTTCCACCGCTCGGAGCGAGGAGGTCATAGTCGTGCCACAAAAGTTGATTTTCGATCCAATAGTGAATCTTAGCGTGATTCTGATCATGCCACCGATACCGATGCGGGTATCTTGCGAGATGAACATGGGTTGTCCACCCCAGAAGGATGTTGACGGCTTTTCCTTCTAACTGTGATCCGATTAGGGTCACTGCCGGTAAGGTGAGTAGTTCTCGTCGATGGTTTTCGAGTGTGCTTACACTTATGAATAATCGTCTGTGGGCGATATTTTTTTCCGATGGTTCCTTGTATCTGTGGTCATCGCTTATGGATTATCGCCAGTAGTGCGATGATGTCTGCCTTGTGGTATTTCGATTGCGGACCGCCACCACCAGAGTCGCGTCATTGGCGAAGTTTTGTATTATGTGGCTTGAGCACGTGATGTGCGAGTCACATTAGTAAGTCTTTAGATGAATCGGGTTCACATGGCGAATGGGACCAGACCAAAATACAGGGTTATTCAAAAAGAATACCACAACTTCAGGAATTTAAAACTCTGCAACGACAAAAGGCAGAGCTAAGTACTATCTGTCGGCGAATTAAGGGAGCTATAAAGTTTCATTTAGATGTACATTTGTTCGCTTGAGACGCTGTTGACTAGGCGTCAGCGTCAGTTGATGCTAAGATGGCGACCGCTCAACAGAAAGCTTTTTGTGTTATTGAGTACGGCAGAAGTGAATCGACGACAGTTGTTCAGCGTGCATTTCGAACGAAGTACGGTGTTAAACCTCCTGATAGGTGATGTATTAAACGTTGGTATAAACAGTTTACGGAGAATGGGTGTTTGTGCAAAGGGAAAAGTTCTGGACGGCCGAGAACGAGTGATGAAAATGTAGCACGCATCCAGCAAGCATTTGTTCGCAGCCCAGGAAAATCGACTCGCAGAGCTAGCAGAGAGCTGCAAATTCCACGATCAACTGTATGGAGAGTCCTACGAAAAAGGTTAGTTATGAAACCTTATCGTCTGAAATAAAGTTTTTGGTCCCTTTTTCTTCGAAGGTGCTACTGTAACTGGACTACAGTATCTGGAGATTTTAGAGAATTGGCTGTTCCCTCAGCTCGAACAAGAAGCACAACAATTCATATTTCAGCAGGATGGAGCGCCACCACATTGGCACTTATCTGTCCGTAACTACCTGAACGTCAACCACCCGAGGCGATGGATCGGCCGCCAGGCAGCCCGTGACAGAGCACTTCATCACTGGCCTCCAAGAAGCCCTGATCTTACCCCCTGCGATTTTTTCTTATGGGGGTATGTTAAGGATATGGTGTTTCGGCCACCTCTCCCAGCCACCATTGATGATTTGAAACGAGAAATAACAGCAGCTATCCAAACTGTTACGCCTGATATGCTACAGAGAGTGTGGAACGAGTTGGAGTATCGGGTTCATATTGCTCGAGTGTCAGGAGGGGGCCATATTGAACATATATGAACTTGTTTTTGAGTGAAAAAAAAACTTTTTAAATACTCTTTGTAATGATGTATAACAGAAGGTTATATTATGTTTCTTTCATTAAATACACATTTTTAAAGTTGTGGTATTCTTTTTGAATCACCCTATATATATATATACTCCTGGAAATTGAAATAAGAACACCGTGAATTCATTGTCCCAGGAAGGGGAAACTTTATTGACACATTCCTGGGGACAGATACATCACATGATCACACTGACAGAACCACAGGCACATAGACACAGGCAACAGAGCATGCACAATGTCGGCACTAGTACAGTGTATATCCACCTTTCGCAGCAATGCAGGCTGCTATTCTCCCACGGAGACGATCGTAGAGATGCTGGATGTAGTCCTGTGGAAAGGCTTGCCATACCATTTCCACCTGGCGCCTCAGTTGGACCAGCGTTCGTGCTGGACGTGCAGACCGCGTGAGACGACGCTTCATCCAGTCCCAAACATGCTCAATGGGGGACAGATCCGGAGATCTTGCTGGCCAGGGTAGTTGACTTACACCTTCTAGAGCACGTTGGGTGGCACGGGATACATGCAGACGTGCATTGTCCTGTTGGAACAGCAAGTTCCCTTGCCGGTCTAGGAATGGTAGAACGATGGGTTCGATGACGGTTTGGATGTACCGTGCACTATTCAGTGTCCCCTCGACGATCACCAGTGGTGTACGGCCAGTGTAGGAGATCGCTCCCCACACCATGATGCCGGGTCTTGGCCCTGTGTGCCTCGGTCGTATGCAGTCCTGATTGTCGCGCTCACCTGCACGGCGCCAAACACGCATACGACCATCATTGGCACCAAGGCAGAAGCGACTCTCATCGCTGAAGACGACACGTCTCCATTCGTCCCTTCATTCACGCCTGTCGCGACACCACTGGAGGCGGGCTGCACGATGTTGGGGCGTGAGCGGAAGATGGCCTAACGGTGTGCGGGACCGTAGCCCAGCTTCATGGAGACGGTTGCGAATGGTCCTCGCCGATACCCCAGGAGCAACAGTGTCCCTAATTTGCTGGGAAGTGGCGGTTCGGTCCCCTACGGCACTGCGTAGGATCCTACGGTCTTGGCGTGCATCCGTGCGTCGCTGCGGTCCGGTCCCAGGTCGACGGGCACGTGCACCTTCCGCCGACCACTGGCGACAACATCGATGTACTGTGGAGACCTCACGCCCCACGTGTTGAGCAATTCGGCGGTACGTCCACCCGGCCTCCCGCATGCCCACTATACGCCCTCGCTCAAAGTCCGTCAACTGCACATACGGTTCACGTCCACGCTGTCGCGGCATGCTACCAGTGTTAAAGACTGCGATGGAGCTCCGTATGCCACGGCAAACTGGCTGACACTGACGGCGGCGGTGCACAAATGCTGCGCAGCTAGCGCCATTCGACGGCCAACACCGCGGTTCCTGGTGTGTCCGCTGTGCCGTGCGTGTGATCATTGCTTGTACAGCCCTCTCGCAGTGTCCGGAGCAAGTATGGTGGGTCTGACACACCGGTGTCAATGTGTTCTTTTTTCCATTTCCAGGAGTGTATATATCGGAAAATCGCCACAAATCCTTATGCACTACAAATTAAATAAAAGTAAATGGTATTGCCGGCCGAAGTGGCCGAGCGGTTAAAGGCGCTACAGCCTGGAACCGCACGACCGCGACGGTCGCAGGTTCGAATCCTGCCTCGGGCATGGATGTGTGTGATGTCCTTAGGTTAATTAGGTTTAAGTAGTTCTAAGTTCTAGGGGACTTATGACCACAGCAGTTGAGTCCCATAGTGCTCAGAGCCATTTGAACCATTTTAAATGGTATTTTATGTCTTCATAGCAGCTGTTATTCGATTATAGCTGAAACTCGATGTTTGAGAGTTAGAAGTCGCTTTCAGAGGCAAAGGTGAAATCGTGATGTAGTCTGATCTGTCCTGAGAGCATAGTATGTTGATGAGCGTTATTCGATCCAGATTCTGCGCCAGATATCTGCGTCAGTATCACCATCCAATAAGACTGCACCAGGAGAAGTATCAAAGTCTGGATTAGAGTAAAATAGAAAGGGTTAGAGGTAGCTAGACTTGGTAATGGGTAGAATACATAGAAGTAAGTGCGAGAGTGCTTGAGGTATGAATGTGCCACCTGTGCTGGCTTAGCTCATTGGGGTGTTGAGAAACTAACAAAAGACTGACACACACTACAGGAACACGACTTCATCGCTAGAAAATGATTAGTTTATGTCTTTTAGATAAGCGATTTATTATCAATGATATTGCAATTTTTTGAAATAATCTTAGTAGTAACATAGTTTAAACGAAGGAAAACAGTGGGGCACTCTTTTTGTAGGTATCATATTCTAAAATTTCAATTACAAACAGTTCATGCACTATGTGGTCAAATGTATTCCGGCACGTGGCTGAAAATGACTTACTTTTTTTTTTTTTTTTTTTTTTTGTGGTAAGGTCTTACGGGACCAAACTGCTTAGGTCATCGGCCCCGAACCTTACACACAACTTGTTATAACTTAAACTAAATTACGCTAAGGACAACGCACACACCCATGCCCAAGGGAGGACTCGAACATCCGACGGGACCGCCGCGTGGACCGTGACAAGGCACCCTTGACCGCTCGGCTACCCCGCGCGGCAAATGACTTACCAGTTCGTGGCGCTCTTCATCGGTAATGCTGGAATTCAATATGGTGTTGGCCCACTCTTAGCCTTGATGACAACTTCCACTCTCGCAGGCATACGTTCAATCTGGTGCTGGAAGGTTTCTCGGGGAATGGCAGCCCATTCTTCACGGAGTGCTGCACTGAGGTGAGGTATCGATGTCAGTCGGTGAGGCCTGGCACGAAGACGGCGTTCCAAAACAATCCAAAGGTTGTGTGCAGGCCAGTCCATTACAGGGATTTTACTGTCGTGTAACAACTGCGCCACAGGCCGTGCATTATGATCAGGTGCTCGGTCGCGCTGAAAGATGCAAACGCCATCCTCGTATTGCTCTTCGACCGTGGGAAGCAAGAAGCTGCTTAAAACATCAATGTAGGCCTGTGCTGTGATAGTGCCACGCAAAACAACAAGTGGTTCAAGCCCCCTCCATGAAAAACACGACCACACCATTACACCACCGCCTCCGAATTTTACTGTTGTCGCTACACACACTGACAGATGACGTTCACCGGGCATTCGTCATACCCACACCCTGCCATCGGATCGCCACATTGTGTACCGTGAGTAGTCACTCCACAAAACGTTTTTCCTCTGTTCAATCATCCAATGTTTTCGCTCCTGACAACAAGCTGGGCGTCGTCTGGCACTTACTGGCGTGATGTGTGGCTCATGAGTAGCCACTCGGCAATGATATCCAAGTTTCTTCACCTCCCGCCTGACTGTCACAGTACTTGCAGTGGATCCTGATGCAGTTTGGAATCCCTGAGTGATGGACTGGATAGATGTCTACGTATTGCACATTACGACGTTCTTCAACTGTCGGCAGTCTCTGTCAGTCGACAGACGAGGTCGGCCTGTATGTTTTTGTGGTGTATGTGTCACTTCACGTTTCCACTTCATTATCACATCGGAAACAGTGGACGTAAGGATGTTTAGCAGTGTGGAAATCTCGCATACAGGCGTATAACACAAGTAACACCCAAACACCTGACCACGTTCGAAGTCCCCAGTTCTGCGAAGCGCCCCATTCTGCTCTCTCAAGATGTCTAATGACTACTGAGGTCGCCAATATGGAGTATCTCGCAGTAGGTGGCAGCACACTGCACCTAATATTATAAACATATGTTTTTGAGGGTGTCCGGATACTTTTGATCACATAGTGTATTTTAGTTATGATTTACTGTTTATTTGTTCCTTTAAAGTGTAAATACGTGGCACTAAAACATGCAGAGGACAACGTTGATCCAAATAGCTAGTGAGGAGCAAACCGGTGGCTGGATGTGGGTGGGTGCTGGGCAGGTAACACATATCGCAATGTGGGTGGCGGGGCCCGGTGCACCTTGGCGAGACCTTACGTGCAGCTGCCGGTGTGACGTCACAGCATGGCGATAACCCTCGACGAGTGACCAGCTGATGTGACATTACTGCATGACCACAACGGCAGCTGTCAGCTATAGCTGACCCAGCCATCTCCCCCAGCCTGGGGCGACAGGGCAGGTAGATGGCTGACGTGAGGACACTGGAGCTTCTCAAAGGCGACAGAGGCGCGCTCAGGGCCTCACTCATCTCTTTCACTCCTGCGAAGTGAGAGTGTAAGATTTCCAGATGCTGTGGCTGAAAGCATCAGCAGGGGTACCTCGCCTGCAGCTATCAGGAAACAGAGGCTCGACCTGATATAACGCAACCACCTAGAGCTTCTGCTGTTTCACAGAAGTGTCTCGAGGGACTGGACCTGAATATAATACCGCTGCCAACCAGTCAGAAGGGACTAGCGAGCACTGGACCAAGTGACTGATGTCTCGAGACAGTCACCGCTACACTGATAACTGCTGCTGGAGAACTGTCTTCAACTAGATTGGCAGTGTGTCAAGTGCTGTCCCATCTGTCAATAGTCCTGATGCATGCCTGTCACTGCCATTGATAGGAGACAAGTACTGCCACAGAAACTGCTGCTACCACTGATGATGTTCAGTAAAGGAGTGGCCCTTCTCGTAGCACCCCCAGCAGCTGCCACATCCAGCCTGTTACACGCCTCATGAGTGTAGTGTTATGTTTTTCGTGTGGCTAATGAAAATTTTTGAACTCCCTGAAGACTTTGAGAAGGGAGCAGTAGGAGACTTAAAATGTGTTTGTGTTATTTCAATTCTTATTTTTGTATGCCTTGCTGTATTTATTTTACTATGTTAAATGTAATTTTTCGTCTTTCGTTTTACTCTGTTTGTCATGATGGAGAAAACCATCGATTGATGAGTGCAACACACAAAGCTTTACCCTTCGCCTGGTGACATTGGACTGTTGGTGCCTGGAAACATGTTGCCTAGTCGGACGGGTACCAGTTTCTTTGTCTCTTCAGTGGCTTTACTGAGAATACTGAGAATTTTTGACCTATTAATGATCTGCCTAGACTTTGGGTGTTTTATGTAGCGGAGTTAATGTACAATTCACAAGCCATTTTATTTGATTGATCTGATAAGCTTATTGTAATATTCACTGTGTCCATAATGTCAATACAAATAGTTAACGGCTTTGTGGTTTTCTAGTCCAAGATAAAAAGTAACCTAGACATCATCCGAAAGGATTTATTGGTGGCCAACTCCTTCTACTCCATTGATGAATTTCTCAGCAAAACCAACTGATTTGTATATATATATATAATCTGCGCAATTTCAGTGCAGTAATGTGTTCATTGTAAATGTGTGTGTGTGTGTTTGTGTGTGTGTGTGTGTGTGTGTGTGTGTGTGTGTGTGTAAGTACAATCTAACTTCTGCACCATTTCAGTGCAGTAATGTGTTCATTGTAAATAAGTATTATAGTAATTGTATTACATGTTTATTACCTTATAAATAAATAAAAAAACTTTTTTATTTTAAATTCAGTGCATTAGTATTTGTAAAATGACTTTCATATAGTGTTCATTAAAAAAATTGCGATCATTCCACTTGGGACCTGTGGAATGGTACATTAGCTTATTTGTTTTAGTTGTAAATATTTGTCATATATTGTTGTTTTTTCTGACATGTTCCACATCCTGGAGGACCTCCTCACTACGGATCAATTGGAATGAAAGTAAATCTAATCTAATCTAATCTAATCATGTAACACAGTACAGTGTACATTGCAATCAGACTTTAATGATAATTATGTAGCAAAATAATTTACAAATACATAATGTCATCATGAATGAAATTCGAGTAATTAACAAAGTCATCTCTGAGTGTGCAGCTGCACACAAAACGTTGCAAATAAAAACGTGAGTTTCGATGTATGTTACACGGTACAGAAAAATGAATAGCGTGACTGCTTACTGTATTACGTCACAGAACGTTTCAATCTTTAGGTTACATGTAATTAAGACTGTTTTAAGTGTTCCCTTTAATATAAGAATAAATTTATAAAGCTGTATGCTTAATACCACCGAGGTTTCTGATTGGACTGGGCCTCGAAATAGAATGACGACCATGTTGAAAGGCTTTTTAATTATTATTTTAACAGATTATTTTTATTGTACAGCTTTTCTTAAAGTTAAATAGGTGTGTAACTTTTCCATATGTATGGAGATCTCAGCTGAATCTGTTCTCATCTTTTGTATAGTTGTTACCTTGTCAGTCTGGTTCTGCCTTGCAGATCAGAAGATGGTCACACAGTCTGGCCGAAACCGGTCATGTAAATAAACGCTCTACTAGAGATCTGGAGGTTTTCCAGAGTTCCTTGTAATATACTGCACCATATTCGATACTCCTTTTAACATAAATTTTATAAGAAGTCTTTTGTCTTAATAATAAAGGATTGATATTATGGTACATTTCACCATCTGCATTGTCGTTCCAGAAAAAAGCCGGGCAGCTTGGCAGACTTGCCACGAGCTTTCGTCGGTGCAAATGGAGGCTGCCAGTGGAGAGAGGAGGTACGCACGCGTTGCGCAGTCGCTTTCTGGAGGCGCCCCGCCCGGCGTCTCCCCTTTGTCGCCAGGAAACTGCGCGCCTCCTGTGATCTTCCGCTCCAGCGGTGCGGGCAGCGCCTTAGCTTGTCTGTGCCTGCTACCGTGCAAATGGTGCCCACTTATTGTTGCAGACTGCGTTAGGCATCCTCCCCCGCACAAACTACCTGAGCGGAATTCATGGAATCGCGCGTGCGGGGAGATCTCTCTTCAGGGTTGGCATGCTTCGACTCTGAAATCTCCAATGCTAGAAAGAGATATTGATGTAGGTCTGAAATAAGTGTGAAGGCTTAACGGTCTGTTGGGTTTTCAAGCATATACTGCGTGATTCTATTAAACTAAATAGTAGGTACAAAGTAAAAGCTGACGTTTAGGCGGCCATGCAGCTGTCTTCTCCGGGAGAATTTTGACACCCCGATAACGGGCACTGCACGTCTTATGAAATACAGTTTTTCATTCTGCAGATTCACTTTAATTTTGCAGAATTAATATGTCTGTACTGAATTAAGGATTTGGTTCAAACTGAAATAATCATCGTTCAGAACTTTACATACTTTAGCGCTGCGCAACAGGATAAACACTACTGCTATAGGGCGGTACATAGGTGCGTATACACCCTTCTAAAACAGAAACAACTGGGCTAACAGAAATTTATAATGAAGTATTATCACATGAGGGAATACGGATAAACCCATAAGGCTATGTTAGAAACGTAGTGGACGTTTTAGAACCAGCTTTCTTCGATCTAACTTGTAAATTTGAACTGGGAAGGGAGTCAGGTGACATATCAAACGCAGAGAATTACACGTTAAAAACAATGATGTGTTTCATTTATTCTTTTGCTTGTGCCTTTGCACTGCATCTCTATTACCGGATCTGGCGTGGTTAATTTAAAGGGGTGGCCGGGTGTCCTCCCTGTCACTACCCCGTTACCCTCCTGAGACGGGAAGTGTGTACCGCATTTGTCAGCGTGTACTGTTATTCATATGACAATGACCGAAAGTTTTCCAAATGTTTCCGAATCGTGTAACTGAGGCTGGACTTAGGACTAGATTGGTAGTCAACTAGTGGAATATGGGAAACCTCCTAAAAACCACATCCAGGCAAACCGGCCGGCACACCTATCCTCGCCGCTAATACACAGGGCAGACTCGAATGCGGACCGGCGCCCTTTCCTATCACTGAAGCGGCGCTTTAACATGTAGGGCGGGTAATGATGTCTTTCATTTGAGTGTAGCTTTATTCATTTTCGATTTTTGATCAATGTGGTGCGAACGCTAATGGCACTAAGACACGCCGAATGCGTTGAGATCGTCCTGGTAGCAGGAAGGAGTACCAGTGTTGTTGCAGAGGATTTAAACCAAAGCCTACGAGACCGAAAACTGGACGACAAGAAACGGTTATGAATGAAACATCAACCGCTAAGCACCCGTGCCTACCTACTAAGTGTTAGTAATAATATCAAAGAGGAATTCAGGGAGTTACACCACACCTTTCGCACTAACAGTTGTGACAACAATGTTATAAGAAAGGCAGCCAAGACCAGCCGGACTAAATTAAGAGGAGAATTCAAGGAAGATAAGTCTCCGCTAGCGTACTTACCACACGTCGAGGACGCCAGTGAGTGGCTAGGCAACGTCCTCCAGCGATGAGATTCCGCAGCAGCGACGGGATCCCCGACGTGATAGGGTCCACCAGGGATGCAGTGAACAACTTTGATGCTGCAGGAGCACGTGAGCTACATTGTGAGTGCAGAGCTGCCTACATAGGTGAGGCAGCACACGAGTAGCAGAACGTGAGCGCTGTCTGCGATTAGCACAGCACAACAGATCGGCGATAGCGGAATACCGCTGCGATTGTAGACAGCCTTGTTGTTCCAGGAAGTCGATGTGAGTCGTGGACGCACCAAATGTAAATTACGAGAAGAGATTGAAACTATTAAGCAGCCTGACAAAATTCATAGATAGGATGGATACTAACTGCCGACGTCCTGGGTGCCAACTATTCCAATCCGACGGACAGCGAGCGGTTACGGGGCAGAAGCGTCATCGGGTACGGGCGTGACAGCCTAAACGAACAGTTATAGAGGAACTGTCAGCGTATTGCTGTGCACGTCAGGATGAAGATCTGCCCACCAAAAGCCAGGCGCTGAGTCGAAGACAGGTACCACTCATTGACAAGCCGCATGTTGTTGTTGTTGTGGTCTTCAGTCCTGAGACTGGTTTAATACAGCTCTCCATGCTACTCTATCCTGTGCAAGCTTCTTCATCTCCCAGTACCTACTGCGACCTACATAATTTTGAATCTGCTTAGTGTATTCATCTCTTGGTGTCCCTCTACGATTTTTACCCTCCACGCTGCCCTCCAATACTAAATTGGTGATCCTTTGATGCCTCAGAACATGTCCTACCAACCGATCCCTTCTTCTAGTCAAGTTGTGCCACAAAATTCTCTTCTCCCCAATTCTATTCAATACCTCCTCATTAGTTATGTGATCTACCCATCTAATCTTCAGCATTCTTCTGTAGCATCACATTTAGAAAGCTTCTATTCTCTTCTTGTCCAAACTATTTATCATCCATGTTTCACTTCCATACATGGCTACACTCCATACAAATACTTTCAGAAATGCCTTCCTGACACTTAAATCTATATTCGACGTTAACAAATTTCTCTTCTTCAGAATCGCTTTCCTTGCCATTACCAGTCTACGTTTTATATCCTCTCTACTTCGACCATCATCAGTTATTCTGCTCCTCAAATAGCAAAACTCCTTTACTACTTTAAGTGTCTCATTTCCTAATTTAATTCCCTCAGCATCACCCGACTTAATTCGACTAAATTCCACAATCCCCGTTTTGCTTTTGTTGATGTTTATTTTATATCCTCCTTTCAAGACACTATCCATTCCGTTCAACTGCTCTTCCAAGTCCTTTGCTGTCATGGACAGAATTACAATGTCATCATCAAACCTCAAAGTTTTTATTTCTTCTCCATGGATTTTAATACCTACTCCAAATTTTTCTTTTCTTTCCTTCACTGCTTGCTCAATATAAAGATTGAATAACATCAGGGAAAGGCTACAACCCTGTCTCACTCCCTTCCCAACCACTGCTTCCCTTTCATGTCCCTCGACTCTTATAACTGCCATCTGGTTTCTGTTCAAATTGTAAATAGCCTTTCGCTCCCTGTATTTTACCCCTGCCACCTTCAGAATTTGAAAGAGAGTATTCCAGTCAACATTGTCAAACGCTTTCTCTAAGTCTACAAATGCTAGAAACGTAGGTTTGCCTTTCCTTAATCTAGCTTCTAAGATAAGTCGTAGGGTTAGTATTGCCTCACGTGTCCCAGTATTTCTACGGAATCCAAACTGATCTTCCCCGAGGTAGGCTTCTACTAGTTTTTCCATTCGTCTGTAAAGAATTCGCGTTAGTATTTTGCAGCTGTGGCTTATTAAGCTGATAGTTCGGTAATTTTCACATTTGCCAACACCTGCTTTCTTTGCTATTGGAATTATTATGTTTATGATTCTTGAACCAAGTGTTAGCTATGATTAAGTTATGCTCAGTGCAAAATTCTACCAGGCGGCTTCCTCTTTCATTTCTTGCCCCAATCCATATTCACCTACGACGTTTCCTTCTCTCCCTTTTCCTACTACCGAATTCGAGTCACCCATCACGATTAAATTTTCGTCTCCCTTCACTATCTGAATAATTTCTTTGATTTCATCATACATTTCTTCAATTTCTTCGTCATCTGCAGAGCTAGTTGGCATATAAGTTTGTACTACTGTAGTACGCGTGGGCTTCGTGTCTATCTTGGCCACAATAAGGCGTTTACTGTTTGTAGTAGCTTACCCGCAAACCTATTTTTTTTATTCATTATTAAACCTACCCCTGCATTTGATTTTGTATTTATAATCCTGTATTCGCCTCATAGTGCACGAATAACCTTCTTCCAACCACCTTCCTCTCGTCATGACTAGCTTATCTTATTCTAAGTCCAATAAAGTTCCAGAAATGTGAGTTATTAATACCGATAGTTTGCAATAAATAGGGACACTTTTCCTCCAGTAAAACTAGTCTTGTCCTGAGGAAGGTCATTGAAATATTACCCAAACATTAGTTTTATAGTTCATAATTACTTTAAAGTGTTTTGTATTTTAGACAATGACACGGTACAACACACAGAATAATATTAATCAAGTCAACATCAACAGCTGTTCTGGCAGAGATCAGTACTAGCCGCATCTCGTAGTAAACCGTGGTCAGCTGTACCTCAACGGTGAGTTCTGTGGCCACACATAAATGGCACCCTTTCAGTATTCGAATCACACGTATCTCCGTGGACGACCCAAATCGCCGTTTGCGAAACAGTTGACACGCGAGTTGGACAAAAAACGTAGTTTCCGCTATGACGTAGCTACTGTTTGCGGATGATCCTAATTTATACGTAAAATATGAGGTACATAACTAAATGAACGAATTTTGTACAAAAACGGCTCAAACCGGTTATGTAGCTAACCCATCGGCCATACAGCAACAAACCTGTGATTTCTCTGGCCTGTGACCATTACACTATTCTATGTAAGCATTGTATTATCTCGCTCAGCTAGCGGCGCGGTCTAATGCGTTACTTCACGAGCGAGAAGGCGTGCCGGTACCCGGCACGAATCCGCCCGGCGGATTAGTGTCTAGATCCGATGAGCGGGCCAGCCTGTGGATGGTTTTGAAGGCGGCTTTCCACCTGCCTCAGCGAGTGCGGGCTGGTTCCCCTTATTCCACCTCAGTTACACTATGTCGGCGATTGCTGCACGAACACTCTATCCATGTACGCCTACACCATAATTACTCTGCCACGCAAACATTTGGTGTTACACTCAACTGGTATGAGATGTTCCCAGGGTGGGGGTGGGTGGTGGAGGTGTGTGTGTGCGTGTGCGGGGGAGGGGGGGGGGGAAGCCACGGAGTCCACTGGGGATCGAACCGCACAATAACCCTGAGTAGTGGGACAACCTTCGCGCCAAGACACGTTGCATTGTTGCCAAATTTATTCAAGATGGCGGCGATGACGTCATCTAAGATGGCGGCATGTAGACTTGGCGCATCACATGACGTCATCCAAGATGGCGGCTTTTGGCGAGAAAATAGGCCAATTGCGATATGTCCACTAACCTAACCTCAAGAAAAAATGGAGGGAATTTTGAATTTTGGCGCGAAAATAGTCCAATTGTGCTACGTCCACTAACCTAAGCCTCCAGAAGAAAAAATGGCGGAAAGTTTGAATTCCAACAGGATAATGCATGCAAAGACCGTACTTGTCCTTTTATTATTATTGATTATCATTCATTAACATTCATTATTATTTATTATCATTCATTATCATTTGTTATCATTTATTATTATTGACCTGCCTCCACTAGAAAATTCCCTCCAAATTCCAACACAATAATGGCTGCAAAACCTTACTTTTGTTTATTATTATTATTTATTATTCATTAACGTTCATTATCAATCATTGTCATTTATTATAATTCATTATCATTTATTATCATTCATTATCATTTATTATTATTGGCCTACCTCCACTAGAAAATTGCGCCAAATTCAAATTCCAACACGTTAATGAGTCTGAACTTCTATCTATTATTATCATTTATTATTTATTCAAGATGTCCGACTTTCTTGGCGAGAAAGCCATTTTCCTTACATCCATAACAAAAATCTATCACAAGTTCAAATCCCAACACCATAATTGATCACATGTAGGAATTTTCTCCCTCACCTATCCTTTTTCACTGGTAGCCTATCATAGACGCGTTAAATAATAGACTGCTCTTATAGTAACATAAGTCGCGTCCTTTGATTTTGCAGGGGGGAAGGGACTGAATACTTTATTTTAAGCAGTACGGTCATCACTTGTTCTCCAACACAGTCAGCACACACATCTTTGATATCGCAGTGCAGTCACCACGACGGTAGCGCTGCAACTGAATTAGTTCAAATCCTCGCCACTTCCTGGCCAGCGCGCGGAGACACTGACTACGCCTGTCACGTGAGGCGGTCGACCACCAGCGCCGGGGGCGAACCCAGCGATTGCTCCAACGTCGTAAACATGTTTTCGCTGGACATGCTGGAACTTGCCAACTTTGACGTCACAGCGGCCCCTTGTCTACTCACCATGTGTATTCGTCACCTCTGCACGTTTCCTGACAAAATTGTCTGCCTCGGAGCTGAATCACACAACAGTCGGCCGTTTCCCTGCAACACTTTCGGCGCCACGTTCAAACCTGTCGATGCCGACCACTCACCGTCAACCACATGTCCCTGTGCGAGAGAGAACGCAGTGCTACACTTTTGGCGGCTATATAACAGCACGTTTATACAGCACTAGAACGCCCGCTAATTGACTCGCCCTCGCGCACGCGTAATAACTGTACATCATTGCGCTACCGTCCCACTTACGTCACACACCCTCCATACACGCGACGGACATAGCCTTCTCTAAATGCCTGGAAAATGACTCTTTATTTCAGACATTACGGTCATGCAGGTGTGTCCCAACTGGCTTCTCCATGCTCACACAACGAAACTCCAGAGCACAGCTGACGTACGTGCGGCCAGCTGAGCCCGCTCCATCAGCAGCTCCCTGACTGACTGACGTCAAACAACCAGCGCTGCCCGCACACCCCCACGGCCAGCGCGCCAGGTAAGCAGCGAGCTGCATCTCAGAGTCTGACTACGTAAACATCTCTCCCTGACCGTGAGCACTTAACGCCAGACAGGATGGAACCTGTCGACCGCGTGCCGGACAAAAGATACATTTGGCACCAGAGTTTGACCGACAGTGGAATCCACCATGACCGTATAACAGCGCGTTTGTTCATCGTGAGAATGCTCACCACCCCGCTATATTAAATAATTGAATTTACAATTTCGTATACGTATGCAAACGTGTTCAACTCCCTAATTTCAACTACTCTTCGACCAAGACCACCACCACTTCCTCCTAGGAACCAGCACCAAGTTTGAAATCTGCCAATAAACGAAGCTCACTTGCACTTCGCCACCAACCTAAGAAAATTGTTTCAAACTAAGCCAGCAACACTCAACCTCTTCCTACTCGTTTCTGGTAGACAGACTCACCCTGCACTAGGTCCATGGATGGAGGAACGAATTTACCTTATTTAGGAATGGAGTATATGTATCACACCGACATGTCCCACATCATACAGACCTGTAAAACACTCCTACATAACTCATTTATAACGTTCTAGACACACGCTTGCTAATTGTAAACAGTTAAAAATAACTCATAGCACAGCCTACAGACATGCGAACCGCTCGTAAATAATGCAAAACATTTGCCTCCAGATAGCCAAACAACTGCTAATTTTCGGAAATAACTTCAGTGCATACATGATGGAAGGAGGAACGAGTGTACTTTATTTATTTGCGACATATCTTTTTGAAACTTTTACTTCTCATAGGTTTCGATATGTAAGGCTTACATAAGGCAGTTTCTGAACTCCAGTAGTGCACTACACTTGGCAACACAACCACACCCATCAAGATATTCATTCCAATCCAGACCTGTAACTCCTCTACAGACAAATATGTCCAGTTATTTGTCTACTCACTCACATTCTGACCAGATTGCCATTATTGCGCAAAAACAGCTCAGACTGCACTGTGCTGTTCGGGGAAGTAAGGAAGGGCTGCACTGTATTTATCTGGAGCCCTTTTATTTAGTCGTGGAGTATATTTGTCACAAAACACCCGCACTGATCCGACTGTAGTCATCTGACACAGGCCACAAACACATAAACAACTCCTAATTTCACCACACAATAGCAAACAGTTCTTAAATAATGCAGTACACAATATCAGCAGACGAGCTCTGTACTCTTAAACTCTCCAAATAGAGCACCGCACAGTGCACAGACATGCTCGCAAATTAGTGCAACAGACGCGCCCAAACACCACCAGCTGCCAAACCGACCAAAAGTCTCTGCTCGGCCTCTCCCAAACATGACCTCAACACAGTCACATTCGCACCTATCACCTCTGTTTTCTGTATATCTATGTACATGCACGCCTCGTGGACGGCTCCCAGGACCAGCGGTAGAGTAGGATTAACGTTCGAATGTGGATCCACCGCGAGTGGTACGGAGAGCGGTGTTCAGATGCAGATCCACAATACGCCACACACGGGGTAGTGTTTGAAGGTGGATCCACCTCGCGCGAGGTAGGAAGCTGTATTTGAATGCAGATCCACAGTATTCAATACCTGAGTTAGCATTTGAGTGTGGACCTGTGGCGTAGTATATATCCAGAGTTGTGTCCGAGAGGCGGATCCACCATATCCATCATCCGTGATTGGGTTCGCGGATGGACCAAGCAAGCGTTACGTACGGAGAAGTATTCTTTGTTCGAAGTTTGGTCCACCAGCCGATGGGACTGGGACCTGGGAGCCGTCAGTGAGGCGTGCATGTACATAGAGATACAGAAAACAGAGCAAGCGCTCTCCGAATGTGGAGGTGACTGGATACGCCTTGGTTACATTTAGAGACAATTTTAGAACACAGAATGATAACTTATGTCGCGGTCGCATGGATGGATCCGACATAAAATCGAAAGAAATGCGAAAACTGATTAGCGCATAGATATAAACTAACCTAATATACACCGAAATGCGATGGAAATGAGAACGTACTTGCTTATCTTCTGGTTCGCAGGGGGGAATTTGTACATGGAGTCAAGTATGCGGCAACAAGAGGCATGCAGGAAAACGATGACGTCGAAGCGAGCCGAATAATGAAGGCAGTCAATTTTTATCTCGTAGAGTTCGTATTATAGTGTATGTCTACTGAGGTAGCAGTGATACACGCGAGTTGAATACTGTATTTGATGCTTTTGAGGAGGACAGAGAATCATTCACGTCTAAACATACTCACATCTGTGTTAAATGATAACAGAGGGTGTACGGGATGATAGGTTGAGACAGAGCTGCAACTAGGTACGATTCAAACGTTGACTCATTTATTCTAGAGAAGGACAAGTTGCTGAAGGTAGATTTTTTTTTTCGAGTGTTCTATTTGAATGCTTTTGTCACGTGATATAGTCAGCGTTCTAGTCGTATGTAGGTACATGTCCGGTATGTGGTTTAAAGCGCTGTCTACTTGTGATCGTTAATGGTGAACCCGTAGGTCATCAGAGGACTTCCATCTCATGAGTGATGAAAGTTGACACAATCCTCTAAACGCACTTTGATTTACGCGATTCCCACCCTGTCGCATGCTTGGTGTAAAATCGAGACTTCAGCCTCATAACTAAGTTAGCTGTTGGTATTTGTGAGCGGCTGTAATCATTGTGTACACACTTACCTGACAGACGGATGTTTACAGAGTCGGTGACGGGATGACTTGTAATTTTCACGTTTTGGATGCTGCTGTTATACGTATCTGTTTGCTTGTAGGATGTACCAGCTGCTAATAACTATCATTTTTTATATAGAGCTGATGGAGTAATAGTATTATTTCTGACTCGTGATCTGGTGTGATCATTGGGCACTAGACATGTCCGCTGGACTATATTGGGCTCATATCATAGAAAGGAAACGTTTAACGATTGGGATAGAGATAGCTCAGCGTAGAGTGACCAGGGAGAAGGATGTATGTCTGACAGGACGGAAAAGTAAGCGATCTAAGGTTATTGCCCGTTTTTAAGTGCTGAACGTTCTAGTCTTAGGAGTGTGTGTTTATGTTCTCTCTCTCTCTCTCTCTCTGTCTCTCTCTCTCTCTCTCCTACCGGAACCTTCGATGCACCAATCATGGACTTTAGAACAATACTTTACACATGATAGATTGGATGATTTACTTAAAAATCTATAGAACTACGTTGTGTATAAATATCGCTCCGTTCTTGTTCTTCTTAACTGTATGCTATTAAATTATGACACTTTGAGATCTGTTACTATAGATTGATATGGTGTGCTAAGCTCCAAGACTTGGTTACATTTCGAGAAATGTGGTGCACTTGGATGGGTTAGGACTAGGAAAGCTCTATTCAGTCAAGAGAGGTGGAGTGTAGCTGTATTCATCTGCTCGGTTGAGGAATAATTGGGTAGCGATGTTGCGGGGTAAATAGGTCAATGCCGAGGTGAGGATGGTCTTTTAACGTAAGAGGACTAGATAGCTCAGTGACCGCCATACGCAGAGAGATTGATTGAGTAGTATGGTGATGTCTTAGAAATATGTGTAGTGGTGTCTGGTATAATTTGATCGTCTTTATGTGTTCGAGAAGTAAGTGTGAATGGACGTGCTGAGCAGTCATCTATGAATGGTCGCAATGATACTTGCAAAGTAGAGGAAGTATGGTTTAGGTATGATACTAAAATTAAGAAAACAAGCTGTCACATGATTGGCCAGTGTTGGACTTACTGTAAAATTTTTCGCGATATCAGCTGTGATGAGTAATATTACAGTAGAACGGTGGTGTCTTATCCATCGCATCTGTGCATTGGGTACGACATAATGATTGACTGACAATGCTTGCTTGAGTCGGGGGAGAAATTTTGGTTGATGGACCGCAACTTCCAGGGTTGCTAGCACCGAAAACGGTGATCCTGTACTTGTGTGCGAAAATGACTAATCATTAGAAATGGAATGCAGAGTTATAAACTATTCGATCACTGCGACATATGAGTTTAAATGTAGAGGTGGTCAATCACTGTTGAGGGAAGTCGCTACAACGCCAGCAGGCTCTTCTATTTTCCTTGCGTTGTGGCTGTCCTTTATTTAAAATCATTCAATGTTATGCTATCGACTGTAAGAATATGATTTATAAGGTACAAGGTATGGTTTCCTGTGAGAGGCCGTGCATCTGTCTGTGTTAATGTCTGTTTAGAATCAGACAATAACTTTGAAGTCGTGGCAGAAAGACAAAATGCTCGGCAGTGTGCAAAAGCGTGTTAGAAAACACTATTTGAGCAAGGGCTGGAGGCAGCTTCTCATTCGCTTAGAGTATGGGTGATCAAACTTTAAAAGGGTCTCTGAAGCGTGTGTCTATATTTAATATGATCTTGTTCATATAGGCATCTGTAGTTTGAGGTGTTGGATTTGGTGAGCTGTTAGGAATTCTTGGATGGTTGCACTCTGAGTTATTCGGGGGGGGGGGGGGGGAGTATTGTTAATTCTATTTATCCACACTGGAGGTGGATCGCATTGGTGCCTTCATGACTTTTTCACTGTTTGATGGTAGAGGATAAAGATGATAGGGTGTTGAGGATCTGTTGTACTTGTACCTAGTTTGAGGCGTACAACATTGTGCGCATTTCCGGCCAATGATCAAAACAAGGTCCTGTTGTAGTAACTGAGAACGTTCTGTTTATAGACAGGTTGCAGAAGGTAATAGATATGTCTTTGTCTGACTTAAATTGCAGAGATCAGATGGGTGAAGATAAATGCATACTCATCTATGCATAGAAAGGGAGAATGCTTTTTTATTATTAAGTGAGTTTTTGCAGGAGTGAATATGGTTTATAATTGCGAGTGGAAATTGTGAGCGAAGGGTGAATGACGTTGGGTTCGCTGGCTGGGGGAGACACTGTTTGCATGTCCTGTTGGAGATGCAAGGGGGAGATAGAGCTCTGCGCTATTCAGAAATCCATTTGTGCACTGTATGTCGTTAGACAATAGCTGGAGAGCAGGTATAGGGAGAGCCCACTTCAGCATTCTGGTCCTAGCGCTGAGTGGATGGCTGTTTAGATGGACAGCTATGTGGCTTTGACATGCCGCCGCTGGCGCTCAGACACTCGCTTTGTAAGGTGCTATGGAATTAGTTTGAGCATTTAGTACTTGTTTCGGTGGTTATTAGATTAAGAACTGTAATATTGAAGGTCATGTCCTCAGCGGGACTGCTGTGTAATTGAGTAAGTGTGTTTGCATATTTGAAGATTTGTTTTGCTAATGGTGATGTTAAGTTGATAGCGCAGTTTAGCTACCACTGTAAAAAAAATAGCTGTCTGCTGCTGAAAGAAAGAAAGAAAGAAAGAAAGGGATGACCTTGCCCCCAGACCTGATGGATGAATTATTAGATAAGAGCAAGTGATAGTTGAATGATGTTATGTGTTCGGATATAAGAGTCTCTAAACGGCGGGCGAGATTTTTTTATGTGGAAATTTATGCAATCTGTAGATAGTGATATTCGACCGCTAGTGACAACAGTTAAGAGCGGAAAAATAGCTACAAATCGAGCGCTGGCAGAATGTTGCGGCAATGGTAATAATATTTAATTGAAGGTGGAGGTGGTAAATATGGACCAGGCTTAGAATATTGTCGTATGTGCTTGATGCTCTGTATAAAAGTATGACTCTTTAATTGCATTTGGTATTTCTGGGTGTGTGTAAAATTAATTTTACTGTTGAAAGTGCGAGAAAGATGAGTTGATTGGTGTTTAGATAGAGGCTACGTTTGTAATTCGAAAAGAGGGGATAAGAATGGTAAATTGATTGATGAGCATGGTTTGTGGGGTGATATATGAGTGTCAAGATAGGATCGAGGACGCTTGCATATGTTGAGGGTGGGACGGGTGTGAGGTTAGGTGCGGTGGGAGGTGTAAATTAGATCTTATTTAAAAAAAAGAAAATGTTGTAAAGTAAGAATAATATTGAGAAGGTTTCAGATGGCTGGTCATGCGATGAGGCGAGAGCAGGGATGTGTAGTTATGTTTAGCTAAAGGGCCATGTAATATCATGTGAGGAGCAATGTGCAGTGTGCTACAGTGTCATAGGAGGTAAAGACATGTGCTGCTATGATGTGTCTAGCGTATGGAGGCTGCACTTTGGCATTATGCTACGTTGAAGTAAAGTTGACTTTCACCTGCGTTCGGTGGTAGCGGCTCGGGATCGCGATCCTGGACGGATGTATGTGTGTGCTTTGACTGCTGACGAGCGCATTGACCGTTCCAACTCACGCTTGCGGAAGCCGAGCAGGGGCTGTGCGAGGTCTGAAATCAGATGGATCGGTGACTTCACGATCCTGTGGGCAGGGTGCAGAGTGGGGGTACCTGCGCACGTCTGCTGAGTTATTTTGCGAGCGGATCTGCAGGCTCTGCTATGCGTTATTAGGATAGTTTACGAGTACTGAGCGTATCTACACATCTGTGTGATGTATTATTTAGTAGCAGTTTGCTATAGTGTGTACTGAAATTACGATTGGGTGTGTGTCCGTGGGCTGTGCAACATGCCCCAGGGCACATCTGGGATTGGTGTATTGTGATAGCGTGATAGATACATTGTATGGTTAAATAAGTTATTCGAAAAAAATAAATAGAGCGTTCTCAATGATTACACGTGCCTGCAGCGCAGATCAGAGTGATTGCTTTTCCGTCACCATCTCGATTGCATGCGAGTAGTAAATGTTTTCCCGGCCCCGTTAATCGAGTGTGTCAACGAGCTATGAGCTATTCTGAGAATAGACGTGAAGGCAGGTCCAGAACTGATTCGCTGGCGGTATACATGAGAAGAACAATGCAGCTTCCACATCTGTCGGCTGTCACGAGCGCTCGGAAGCTGAACTTGGCTGGAGACTCAGGAATCCCCTTCCCCGCCGACCGCACGCCCGCTGCCTGCCTTGGAGCATAATCTAAGGCGCATAGACGATATCAATTTCTCCGGTGATAGGTGCGAATGCGACTGTGTTGAGGTCATGTTTGGGGGAGGCTGAGCAGAGACTTTTGGTCGGTTTGGCAGCTGGTGGTGTTTGGGCGCGTCTGTTGCACTATTTTGCGAGCATGTCTGTGCACTGTGCGGTGCTTTATTTGGAGAGTTTAAGAGTACAGAGCTCGTCTGCTGATATTGTGTACTGCATTATTTAAGAGCTGTTTGCTATTGTGTGGTGAAATTAGGAGTTGTTTACGTGTTTGTGGCCTGTGTCAGATGACCACAGTTGGATCAGTGCAGGTGTTTTGTGACAAATATACTCCACGACTAAATAAAAGGGCTCCAGATAAATACAGTGCAGCCCTTCCTTACTTCCCCGAGCAGCAAAGCGCAGTCTGAGCTGTTTCTGCGCAGTAACGGTAATCTGGTCAGAATGTGAGTGAGTAGACAAACAACCGGACAAATTTATCTGTAGAGGAGTTACAGGTCTGGATTGGAATGAATATCTTGATGGGTGTGGTTGTGTTGCCAAGTGTAGTGCACTACTGGAGTTCAGAAACTGCCTTATGTAAGCCTTACATATCGAAACCTATGAGAAGTAAAAGTTTCAAAAAGATATGTCGCAAATAAATAAAGTACACTCGTTCCTCCTTCCATCATGTATGCACTGAAGTTATTTCCGAAAATTAGCAGTTGTTTGGCTATTTGGAGGTAAATGTTTTGCATTATTTACGAGCGGTTCGCATGTCTGTAGGCTGTGCTATGAGTTATTTTAAACTGTTTACAATTAGCAAGCGTGTGTCTAGAACGTTATAAATGAGTTATGTAGGAGTGTTTTACAGGTCTGTATGATGTGGGACATGTCGGTGTGATACATATACTCCATTCCTAAATAAGGTAAATTCGTTCCTCCATCCATGGACCTAGTGCAGGGTGAGTCTGTTTACCAGAAACGTGTAGGAAGAGGTTGAGTGTTGGTGGCTTTGTTTGAAACAATTTTCTTAGGTTGGTGGCAAAGTGCAAGTGAGCTTTGTTTATTGGCAGATTTCAAACTTGGTGCTGGTTCCTAGGAGGAGGAGGTGGGGGTCTTGTCTTGTCTGGTGCCAAATGTATCCTTTGTCCGGCACGCTGTTGACAGGTTCCATCGTGTCCTGCGTTAAGTGCTCGTGGTCGCAGAAAGGTGTTTACGTAGTCGGACTCTGAGACACCGCTCGCTGCCTACCTGGCGCACTGGCCATGGGGGTGTGCGGGCACTGCTGGTCTCTTGACGTCAGCCAGCCAGGGATCAGCCGATGGAGCGGGCTCAGCCGGCCGTGCATACATCAGCTGAGCTCTAGAGTTTCGCTGTGTGAGCATGGAGAAGTCAGTTGGGACACACCTGCGTGACCATAATGTCTGAAATAAAGAGCCATTTTCCAGGTATTTACAGAAAGCTATGTCCGTCGCGTGTATGGAGGGTGTGTGACGTAAGCGGGGCGGCGGTGCAGTGATTGTACAGTTATTATGCGCGCGCGAGAGCGAGTCAATTAGCGGGCGTTCTAGTGCGGTCCAAACGTGCTGTTATATAGTCAAGGAGGATTCCACTGTCGAGCAAACTTTGCCGCCAAAAGTGTAGTACTGTGTTCTCGCTCGCACAGGGAAACGTGGTGGACGGTGAGCGGTCGGCATCGACAGGTCTGAACGTGACTCCAAAAGTGTTGCAGGGAAACGGTCGACTGTTGTGTGATTCAGCTCCGACGCAGACAATTTTGGCGGGAAACGTGCGGAGGCGACGAATACACGTGGTGAGCGGACAAGGGGCCGCTGTGACGTCGAACTCGGCACGTTCCAGCGTGTCAAGCGAAAACATGTTTACGACGTGGGAGGGATCGCTGGGCTCGCCCCCCGCGCTAGTGGCCGGCTGCCTCACGTGACAGGCGAGGGCAGTGTCTTCGCGTGCTGGCCAGGGTGTGGCGAGGATTTGAACTAATTCAGTTGGAGTGCAGACGTCGTTGTGACTGCACTGCGATATCAAAGATGTGTGTGCTGACTGTGTTGGAGAATAAGTGATGACCGTACTGCTTGAAATAAAGTCTTCAGTTCCTTCCCCCCTGCAAAATCAAAGGCCGTGACTTACGTTACTATAAGAGCAGTTTACTATTTGACGCGACTATGATAGGCTACCAGTGAAAAAAGATAAGTGAGGGAGAAAGTTCATATGTGTGATCAATTATGGTGTTGGGATTTGAACTTGTGATAGATTTTTGCTATGGATGTAAGGAAAATGGCTTTCTCGCCGAGAAAGTCGGACATCTTGAATAAATAATAAATGATGATAATACATAGAAGTACAGTTTTCGAGACATTATGGTATTGGAATTTGAATTTGGCGCAATTTTCTAGTGGAGGTAGGCCTATAATAATAAATGATAATGAATGATAATAAATGATAATGAATGATAATAAATGACAATGAATGATAATGAATGTTAATAAATAATAATGAATAATAATAAACAAAAGTAAGGTTTTGCAGCCATTATCGTGTTGGAATTTGAATTTGGAGGGAATTTTCTAGTGGAGGCAGGTCAATAATAATAAATAATAATAAATGATAATAAATGATAATGAATGATAATAAATAATAATGAATGTTAATGAATGATAATCAATAATAATAAAAAGACAAGTACGGTCTTTGCATGCATTATCCTGTTGGAATTCAAACTTCCCGCCATTTTTTCTTCTGGGGGCTTATGTTAGTGGACGTAGCACAATTGGGCTATTGTCGCGCGAAAATTCAAAATTACCGCCATTTTTTCTTGAGGTTAGGTTAGTGGACATATCGCAATTGGCCTATTTCCTCACCAAAAGCCGCCATCTTGGATGACGTCATGTGATGCGCCAGGTCTACATGCCGCCATCTTAGATGACGTCATCGCCGCCATCTTGAATAAATTTGACAACAATGCAATGTGTCTTGATGCGCAGGTTGTCTTACTATCCTGGGTTCGGTGTGGGGCGGCGGTGGTGGCGGATGGACTGCTGTGGCTTGTTGTGGGGTTGTAAACCGCTAAGTGCTACGTCGTCACAAAGCCTTTCCGTCATTTCTAGGTCCCCAGTTTAAATACACAATACACAAGCATTGTATTAAAGGGATTGATAATCGAATTCGATATTAATACGAAAGAGTTGTTATGATTTTATACCGATGTTTTCATAGAAAAGCTATGGCGCGGGCCTTAACTGCGTACACAGAACTTTTTTCTTTTTCGATCCACAAGCTGGAGTATCTGCTGAATCACCCTTAGCTTCTTTGCCTCTGTTACTGCCATACCTACCTTAATTATTCCTTTGTCTGTTACGTTCTACTCTTCGGCTGAACTACTTGCGACATATTTACCTATCTCAGAGAAATTCAACTATGTCTCACTCTGTCCTGAATTTTAAGCGTTCCATTTTCACCCTGTACTGTATTTTATTTATGGCCTTCCATCTGACCGTTTATCACTACTAACATATGGTCTTAGTCTATGTCCTCACCGGAGTATACTGTGACTTCAGAGTTCCACCATTAAATGTTTATCTGACAACGATCAAGTCCGTTCATGTCTACCTACTCCTTCTGGAATTATCCAGTTACGTTTCCTTATCTATACCTCCTGCTAAAAGATCCCACAAAAAACTGTTTATCCATAGAAAGATGGCATAGCACAAGGGCCTCTTTTCCCACTTCTTAGAAGATGTCGAAAGATAGTCGAAACGCTTATATTTTTCTGTACATTGTATGACAACAGAGCAGTCAACTTCGTTAGGTGATTTAGAAACTCTTACTGCCTCTGTTTCAACCAAACTACCAGGTACTACTGGCAATGGCTCTCTATTTATATCAGAGTTCTGTATCCGCTGCCGACCAAGCATTTTGTTCAGTTGCTTTCATCCACTGTGATAGTGTTTCATAAAACGTGTGATTCTGGGCTCCCGTCTGTGTTTCCTAAATTTTCCAACATACTTCTTTGGATACATCCCTTATTAACATTGGTCAGGACGTTAAGATACTGCTTTCTCTAATTCTCGTGATAATACTCCAGACAGTAATCGACGAAAGCTAAACAACTTGTCCATTTTTCAATGCGAGCATTGAGGGTTCTTTATATCTCTACTTGACTTTTCTAATAGTGTGTCCCATTTACAATCTGTCGCATTCGTCTCGCATACGGTATACACTGTAAATTCCTCTTTATCTTCTTTGAAATGCATCGAATTACGTACTTTCCTAGGAATATGCTGATTTTTCATGAGACTGCATTTGCATAGGACAATACACAATAGCTACACGGCTTCATCACTAGAAAATGATTAATTTCTTTAGATAAAAAATTAATTATAGATATCTGGTACATTGTTTAAATGAAATAAAGCAGAAAAATATTGTAAAGTTTAACGACCATCACTTCATGATTTTCTATGTATGTGTTTTTGTAAATATTCATTCTAAAAACATTGCACTAAAACATGTCCTAAGGATTGCGCAGAGGAGTATGGTGCTCTAAACGGCTACTGAGTAGCAGTCCCTGGCAGGACGTGGCTGCGTGCAGCGCAGGCGCCCATATCGTGATATAGGCATGGGTGTCATAGTGCGACTTTGGGAGTGGCTGCCAGTGTGACGTCAGAGCAGGGGCGACGTTGCTCGGCGAGAGAGCAGCTGACGTGACATCACTGCAGGGCCACATTGGCAACTGTGAGCTACAGGCGACCCATCTCCCTAGCCTGAGGCAACAGGGCAGCTTGCCAGCAGATGTGATGACAATGGAGCAACTTTAAAGTCACGGAGGTATGGACATAATCCTGCTCATCCCTTTCTCTTGTGCCTGTGGAGAGTGGCAGCGTCCACAGGGGTGCCTCGTCTGCAGCCAGCGGGTACCTGAGACTGAGATTCGCCCCTCACATCACGTGACCACCTGGGGCCTGAATGTAGCACTGTTGCCAACCAGATGTCTCTGGGCACTTGCTATGACACTGACAACTGCTGTCGGACGACTGTCTTCAACAAGATAACGGTTTGTCGTCTTCTATTTCTGGTCTATCAGTAGATGCCCGCCTGTTACTGCCACAGAATGGAAACAGGTCCTGCCCCGAAACTGCTGCCACCACTGTTAATGTTAAGTAAAGCTGTAACCCTTCTCTCAGCACCAGCTCACTTGCTACACCTGCCACTTCCAAATTGTTACACGCCTATTGAATGTAGTACTGTGTTTATTTGTCGAATGTTAAAGGTAATCTTTAGATCCCCTAAAGACACTTGAGAAGAGAGCGGTGGGAGACTTAAAATACGCATGTGTATTTTAATTCTTATTTTTGTGTGCCTTGATATACATTTAATTAGGTTAAAGGTATTCTTCTAAGGGGCAACACCCTTTTTAGATGTGTATTGGGTACAAGATATCAACTAAACTCTAAGACTGACAAAAAATCACGCACAACAAATACGCTAATAATCGAAACACCTTTTGAAATTGATCCCTATATTTATTTTGTCTTTGTCATTTGTGTAAAGTGTCGCTGTTACACATGTAACACATTTAAATTTTGTTTATTTTCTGTTAACACCACTTACTTTGTTGTAATAAAAGAAACAGCTTTGTTGAATGCTTGGATATAATCTGTTGTGTTACTGTCTCTACGTCAGATTTAATCACTGTGAATGTTTGAGCACGGGCAATTAAATTTCTGAGGCAGAGAATGCCCATTCTTTAACGATAATATGTTGTGGTTAGGGAAACCAATCATCTCTGACCTCAGCTTCTGTGTGAATGGGTTAGTTAAATGTCTCTATTACCTTTTAATAATTAAGTCATTGTACGTATGATCAGGAGTGTTTGTCTAAGATGTGAGGGTCCACAGGAACAATTCTGACATCCAGAAAAATACAAAACTTTTTGCAGGAATGCTGAAGTGAGAGTACGTATGACAACTGGTTGAATGAGGTCAAGAAAGGATTTTTTTTCACTTGACGAAGCTGTCATGGTCATTCTCAAAGACCCACTTAGACTGTCGATTTCTTCTGCTCCATGTCACACTAACTCCGTTATTGAAGTGTGACACTCCCCATGCAGAAATTACTCGATAACGAGGAGGTAGTGAGAGGTGCCACGCCACTCTCTCATTTTAACAACAATGTCAATTCATATTTTGCGTGATGATCTCGGTGTTTCCCAGTACTACAATTGGCATATGTGATTTATGGCTTTTTACATTAGGAAATTCTGGGAAGCAATTGTGGACAGAATGTTCATGTAACTGCATGTGTGGACAGAATGTTCATGTAACTGCATGTGTATCCTGTACAGAACTAACTGAGGGGTCGTAGAGGAGGCAATGGAAAACTCGGAGGAAGACGTATTGCGGGCCATAAATCCTGTGTCCAGCGACCTGTCTGTGAGACCTGCAGAGGGACTTCAGGCTGTGGCACTCCCCGTCTTCCTCATTAGGGTCGAGCAGGAGGGAGCCAGGTCCCAAAACATTTTACCTAGACCAGGTGACGGAGGATCGTGAAGGTCTCCAGTTAGCAGAAAATGTGTGGAGGCAGCCATTTAAGAGAGATTGCTGTAATCTGAGGTTTTTTGCAAATGGTGCGTTGGATATAAAACTCAAAGCATTCTGATGTTAGAAGCTAGGACGATAACGACAGAGCGGCTAGTGCACATGTTTAGTGGAGGCAAGAGTGTAAATCTCCTGGCGCCAGTTTCTTTTAGCAAGTGGAAGAAACCATATATTTCATGGGCACGACTGTCTGGGAATTTTAACAGCCTTCTTAGAGGAATTGAAAATGGCTGGAAAGATTAGATCTCTCCATAAATGAGGGACTGTGTTTCTGTCTAGCTAGACGTTTCTTACCGAAACATGGCCATGCTTACTGTGAGAACGACGCCTCCTACTCTAAAATTTTCTTTTTTCGGAAAGAGAGATACTGAGTCACTGATTGGCTCCTCTCAGTATATGCAAAGCAGAGGCTTGCTCTCCCAGCGTGGGAATCCCGGTGCTGTGTCTGGATTGGCTACCAGGCCAACAGAACAGTCAAGAGGGCAGATTGAGTGAGTAGAGGATAATTCGATTGGTTTCTATAACAAGGAGGCGTTTTTTTTTCTAATTCGTCTCCTGTACCGAGGCTTCGTGGAAAGTGTTTGTGATTCTTTGTCTCTTCGTCTTCTGGTCCTCCCCTGGTGGAGAACTTCAGGCCTTTTCATTATGGGTGAGACTTGTCGTCTGCAACTTATGATGGACAAAGAGCCAGTGGAAGTTTCCAACTGTACTGACAGTGGAACTGCATATCATCTTGGACACATCGTGTGTCACGAGGATGAACTTATTCATCCTGAGTCGGCCATCTGACATCTGACAATTCCAACATACACCATCGTTCCTGTCAGTCAAATTGGTTTGACCAGACGAGCGAATGGGTGCACATAACACTGAAATCTGTCGGTATTTCAGGTGTCTGATAAGGAAGTTTCCCACATTCTAATAATCAGGACGCCAGTCTGCGTAGTTTGAAAATTTTTGTCGACACGTCAGAACATCACATCTACCTCAGCACGTCGCTCCTCATCCACAGAGCGCCGGTTTCTTCAGCCACAGGAATCAAGGTAAAAGGGCAAAGTGTTGCTGCACCAGTGTAGGGATTTTTAAATGATATTCAGTGATCGCTGTTCTCTGGTGAACCATAGTTTGTGGTGTATTTGGTAGTAGTTGATTCCATTTGAAGAGAACTGGGCCCCCAAAGTGGAGTCATGCAAACAGTCAAATTGTGTTGGAGAAGGGGTTAATTCAGGGGAGAATTTGTATGGTTTCCTCCCAAAGGATGCTTTGAAAATCAAGCACCATCCCTTTTCTGATCTGTGTATGTCATTCTTTTTTGTGAGGTTGATCAGCAAGCTGTAGTAATAAAAGGATGAATAAAAACTTGTCATTATCTTTGTAAACTTACATACGTCACCTTTCTCATTTATACTCCCTCAGATATTCACCGTTTTTATTTGTCTGGTAATAGATGTGTACACCAGCCAGTCAACGTTCAATCTCATTAAATTAGTTAATCTGATTATTAATTTTAGTTCTGAAAGTGACCGCAGGCGTACTCAACACAAGTGCCATAAGTAAATTTACTAATTTTGTAAAAAAGTTAAGAGTGTAGCTCATGAATTGAAGGTTATTGAGAAGGTAATACTTTTCTTTATGTAAAGACAGTTACATTTACCATCACTCGGAGATCTATTTATTACTAAACAAGTCAGCGTAGCAAATTCTTCCATAAATTGACGATAAGGACACTGGACCATAATCTCTCTGGTCCTTTCTTTTACACTTCGTGTGTACGGGAGCCACATCGACTTTCTTCCAGTCGTTTGTGATATTATACTGGGGGAAAGATTTAAAATAAATTCAAGCTAAGTACAGCGCCAATGCTGAGTATTGCTCTTTGTACAATCGAAATGGTATTCTACATAGACCAGATAGACCAGATGAATTGTTTGCTTGCTACTTTTTCATCAGCTTTTCAGCGACTGGGATGACTGTTTCTGCTTCCCCCCTAAGGTAGATTTTGCTACAGAAAGACGTTAAGGAGAGACAGACAGGTAAAGCAAGAATGAAAGACATATTAATATTGGAAGACGCCACTGGGCTTTGGCTAAACGTATATAGTGCCTGAATAGAATGAACTTAGTTGCCATGCAGATCGCAAACCCCTCCCTCCCAGTTATGATTTAGATATGCCTAATAAGCTGGCAAACAATGGAAACTGACTGAAAAGCGGGTAGCCCTGAGAAGTGAGTTGTCTGTGTGGTTCTTGCTGAATATAACAGTGTTAACCGGGATAAAGTGTTTCATCTCAAAATACCGAATTAAAATATTGGTAACCTAGGCTACTGTTTAATTCTAAGAATTCCTCGGGAGAAAGCGCACATGATAAACAAACATAATGAGCAGAAGTAATGGATGCCAGCTATCGCTGAAAGAATCATTTTTTCCTATCTTCATTTTAGCCTCAGTGTTAAAACCTCTCAAATAACCGGTTACTGAAACGCTCGATATTCGGTTTTTTGTTGCTATTATTTCAGCAATACCAGCAGACATCGAAAAAAATTGAAAAGTTCTAAGTTTTTCTCACACTTGTATACTACGTCCATATGTTTTAAGATACACATACTCAAAATACCAAATAAAATAGGTAAATAAAAGAAAACTTAATATATCCACCGTTTTCTGCTTTTATCGAAAAGTAATATGCGGTTGAACACTACAAAAAATTCACCAGTGTTCTCCTATTGAATGCAATTTTTTAAATCTCTGCTCAAAAATCATACCAATAGTCAACGCTAATAGGTGAAAACTTAGGTTAGAGAATTCTATTTTTCGTCTTAACTTGTACGTTTCCAAGGGCTACAAGCAGATAAAGTCATATTGTGTAGGCACAGGGAGCAATCAGATACCTTCTATTTTTAATATAAACTTTGAATTAATTGTTAAATTTTTATTTATTGCTGTTGCCTGAACTTCATTTCTCTTTTATTATTTCATAGAAATGACAGACAAATAATGAGCTTTCATGTAAAATTTGTCGCACTCTTTTTCTTTAATTACTTCAGATGGATATGTTGTGTTTTAGTCAAATATATACCTTAACTTTTGTACCAGAATTTGAATACAACTGATTTTTTTACAGACAAAATAAGAAATGTTATTTCAAAAACTTCAAGTGAATAATTTAGGTGATAAGCAAAATAGAACAGTCACCGAACAATGAAGTGAAAAATTAAAATATCAATTATGAATCAATGTATCGCACAATATTTATGCCGTAATTGGATAATAAATACTCGTTCTGTAATGTGTTCATATGTAAGGTCTCTCCTTTAATCAGAAACAATATTATTGAAACACGATACGAATCTTGCAGAAGCCACAGAACTTCAGCCAAACACGTTTTATATTTTTTTTAAGGAAAAAGGTTATTTTGAAAAAGTGTAAGCACCATTGCCATCACAAAGTGGTATATCATTGTTTAATCTGTTATCTGTAGCGAATGAAAATACCTACTATAACTGAGAACAAATAAATACCGGAAAAAAACGGTTCTCCAGAACTGAATAACCGGATCCGTTTTATATGGTCGGTTTCTCTCATTCAGAGGGCGAAGTCTTTGGGAAGGGAAGAAAAATGTCTGATAAGTAACTGATGAGGTTATGCAAGCAAATTAGGTACCCGGTTTTCCATGGTACATGATGATTGCGTTGTTTTGGTTGTCTCTAGAGAAATACATCCATGAGCCCAACTAACTGAGTCATGGTAAAGCCATCGACTGCCAAAGAGCGATTTAAAACGAGATACTCTCGTGCTCTAACTGAAAATGCCCCTACTCCTGCCTCTTTCGAAAAGTTTATTATTACGTAAGCCGATCTCTTAATTTTTCAACTTAAACAAGTGTATGACTTTGGTGCGAGGCTCACACCCAGTGGAACGGCAGACGCCCTGACGAAAGTGAGAGAATTCGCGCTTCTGCCCCTTCAAGAAAGCCATGTCAGTTCTCCCAGTCTGGCTGATTTTTAAGACATCGTCCAGTGCACGAGAGCTCTGTTCTCGTGTCGAAAGCTCGGATCGATAACCTCCAAGCATTGGCTACAGGTTGAATAGGGGAAAAATCAGGATTGGTCCTAACATGTGGGGTAGCGGTCCACATCTACCGCAATATCTCATCTTCAGTCCAAACTAATGGGCATATTTTCCAGGAGCGTCTTCTGCTCACCCGACCGGTGCCATGCTTGACGCGGCGATATTCGTAAGCCAGCCTAACCTGTATACTATTGTCCTATAGCCCCTGCGAGATAGTGTCTGCTCCCGCTGCAACCGCCGAGAATCTCTCGACACATTCTGTGCTCTCGCCACCCCAGTGCCAAGAGCAATACGGAGAAATGCTAAAATGGACTTAGCGTGTGCGTCAGTGCTCTCCTACGACACTGCAAGTTTTTATCCACAGTCCATATTATCTGAACACGGCATATTTGCTGAACAAGGCGGCGTCATTAGTGATACGAGACCATTCACTTTCGCAGTACGCCTGGCAGAAGCCTTCAGCTAAAAGCCATTCCCCCTGCCCTTCCAAATACAAGAAAAACTTGCTGCCGATGGCTACTGCTCGACGCGGGCAAAACTAACCATATCCAAACCAATGAAAAATTGATGGAAAGATATTTTGTCAGAAGGAACTCTACAACCATCATGTAAGATTGCGAGACCCAAGTTTTTCCTGGCGTATGCAATGTTCAAATCACTTACGAGAATACAGGTGTGTGTGACCTCGTCAAGAACCGCCGATATTTCGATAGGAGCACTCCCTGCCATTTTAAAGTATTAACTGCCGCAAGTTCCCAGAAAAATTTCGGAACGATAGAGATGGTGGTTTTTATTTAAATTTTACATGGAGTCCTGCTCTCTCCCTTGTCAAAAAAAAAGTTAATGCGGCCTCACCCGTTGATTATTAATTTCATTATCGATAACCTGTGAGTCTCATCTTTCGTTAATGGTGGCGCTAATGTTTGCAGTGAGTGCGAGTGTTATCTTTCCGGAGTTCCTCTGAAAGCCGAGGTTTAGAATTTTCTTGCACAGTTCTTACTTGCTGCAGTTATGGCTTGAAAACGACAGGGAGTGCTCCTGTCGAACCGTCGGCTGCTGTTGACGACGTCACCCGGCTGCATTCCCGTAAGTTATTTAACTTCACAGCGGTAGAGTAAGACTGCAATGTGCGTTTTTTTTCTGAAGTGTCGTGATCAAAATATTGTTCCAGTGTTTGGTAAAGTTGTGCGTCATTTTAATTCTCCTGTCGCCAATCGCTTAAACCAACGCGCTGGCCTAGCTCTTGTTAGTGAAAAGATCTAGTACGCACACTGACATCTGGATTTTATTTGCAAGGCATTTGTTCGGCTTTATTTGACGATTGCTTCAAAAATTTCAGATTGTTCTTGGGATTGGGTGGACGGTGCTTCTTGGTCGCAGTCCTACTGGAAATCTCCTTCTGTAGCTGCCTGGCATCTGGCAAATTTTGAACGTTCCCGTGGCTCGGAGTGCAACACTATATCTTCACGTTCTGTGTTAAATTTCAGTAGAAAGCTTTTAACGAATAAGCTGTATCCGTGCTACGAAAGGGTTTAAATCTTGCGCCAACTCCCAAGCTTTTTCCGGTGGTTTATTTTATTACTTCTATTGAACAGGCTGTGTCTAAACTACTTCTTGATGCTGCACAGAAAGCTAGGAGGAAAACGTATATCGTGTGTTGACTGGGCACATCCACCCAAGACTAGTATCACAGCAGCTGAGAGAGCTTAGAGACGATCCGGATATTGTTATTTTCGCTGAAGACAAAGACAGCGCTACTGTTGTTTTGCACAAGAAGGATTACGTTCTAAAGAAGTACCGTGTCGCAGGATCGGCATTTATCCCACAAAAAATTTCGATAGAAAAAAATAACAGCCTCCTGAAGAAAAGTTCCTTGTCGCAGGAGACTATCATGAGTCTTACTTCTTACTGTGCTGTTCCCTTTATGTAATATGGCCTCCATACGATCCACAAGGAAGGGGTTCATCTTCTTCCGATTGTAACACTGGTGCTCTGACCTATCGTGTAGCAAAATATATTGCTCTTCTGCTGACCCCACATTAAGAACTCAGTGAATTTCTTACGTTCATTAAATGGAATACGTTTTAATGGTTCTGATATCCTAGTAAATTTCGATGTGGTCTGTCTCTTCACTCGTATTTCTCTACCTGATTCGCTAAAGGTGATTGAGTTTAGATTTGGTGCTGAATTAACGAACTTACTTCGACATGTATTGACTTCCACTATCTTTTTATTCAACGACTAGTACAACAGGCAGACAAATGTAGTTGCGATGGGAATCCCGTGGCCACCTGTTATTGACACTTTGTTTAAGGAGGACTTCAAGGAACGTGCCCTGAAATCGGAGGCTTTCAAACCTGCGTGTTTTTCAGATGTGAAGACGACACTTTTGCTGTCTGGCCTCCTAGCAGTGAAAATTTGAAAACCTGAATTCAGTCCACCCGAATATTCATTTCAGGACGGAGGTGGCGAAGGATGGCTGTCTTCCCTTCTTTGATGTACTGGTCAGGAGGAAGGCTGATGCTACGTCCGGGCTTGACGTATATAGGAACCAAACTCACTCTGACTTTTATCTGCAGCCTGATAGTTGTCACAATCCGATCAACATGAAGGGGTACTTTATTCCTTGGTTCACAGGCCTCATACCATCTCGGACTCAGAGTTTAACAGCTGAATTAGCCATCCCGATATCACCTTTAATCAGAATGGTTACAGTGAAAGAGATCAGAAGTGCAGTTCGCTGTCGACTAACTGTTCACTTGGCTAGTGACGATAATACCGAGGAGGCACTAAATTCTACGGTATTCTTACCTTACGCAGGGAGCAGTTCGAACAGGATGAGTCGTATTTTATGGAAATATGACGTGAAGTGTATTTTTCGACTATCATCTAAGATCAGGTTCCTTTGAGGTTTGGTAAAGTATGATCCTGGTTTGCGTAAACCAGGTGTCTACGGTATTCCTTTCACATGTGGCTTGCCATACATTGGGCGGACTATAAGGTCTGTAGAGGAAGTGTGTACTGAGCATAAGCGGCACACATGCTTAAAACAGCCGAGTAAATCCGCCACTACAGAACATTGTCTTGGTACAGGTCATCCTCTGGAATACAATAACACAGAGGTACTGGTATGCGCTTCCAACTATTGGGACGGTGCTATTAAGGAAGCTGTTGAAATTAAATTAGTAAGTAACCTTATAAATAGAGATAAAGACTTTCGTTTAAATTCTGCATGGAATCCTACTCTCTACCTTGGAAACCACAAAGGACAGGGTTAAAGCTACCTCACCCATTTCACTATCGATAACTTCTAACGTTGGTCTTCTTTGGTTTGCGATGGTGCTAGCGTTTACAGGTAGTGTGTGTGTTTGTTTGTTTGTGTGTGTGTGTGTGTGTGTGTGTGTGTGTGTGTGTGTGTGTGTGTGTGTGCGTGTGTGTGTGTTCTTTACGGAGTTTCTCTGAAAACTGAGGGTTTAAACTCCCTTGCACTGCGCTCACTTGCTGGAGTTACAGGGAGTTGGAACGCCCTATCCCGACAATGTTACATTTAGTGACTTCGCTTCCCTGTATTTCAGGAACCACTGTAGCCATTGACGTGAAACTTTTACAAGACATTAAACTGTATGTTTTGAGTCTACGGAACTACAATAATTGCATTTCAGCCACTGAGTTCGGAAAAACAATTTTTTAATTTACATGGTTAAAATTCTGTGTACTTTTTATGTACGTTATCCTAATTAATTTTAATTATACGTAACATTATATTCTTCTTTTAGTTCAGTAGACTGAGGATATATATGTTACTACTCCCTGAAAACTTGAATACTCTACTCGAAGTGGTTTCTGAGATTTAGGGTAAATGCTACAGAAAATGTAAAATTTCAGGAACGGCTTCTAAATTTTCAAAAGACTGTAACTCATTTAATATAAGCTTATTTTTTTATTTTTAGTCACTCAGAAGCACCCTGCACCATACTGTATGTCATGCTCTTGATCTTTTCCAAGTTTTTTCTTCTTTTCTTCTTTTTGGACTCCTTAGTGGCCAACTGTGCTGCGTATTCTGCTTCATCAATGTGAACCTTGTCCATCAGTTCAAGTTCTCTGATGCATTTTGCTCCAGGATTAATTCTTATATGCTGCAGCACTTTCATCCTACCAATGTTGCCATCATTAAAAGCAATAACAGCATCACTGATCCACCACTTTAGTGTCTTCATTCCAACAAAAACATTTTTTGGTAAGCCAGTTCATATAAGATTATAGAATGACTCATTGGGATTTTGACCCTGACCATTCAGACGCTTCTTCAGCAATTCAGGATTTGCCAGGTTTCTGTAAATAGGTTTTATGATGCCAATGACTGTTGCTTCCGGGGTGGAATGTTTGTGGCTGTATGAACTATTTGAGTACTGGGCATTGCAGTAATTGCACCATGAATCAGGTCCAGGACGTCAAAGGTGGTGTAGTGGTTTGTCATCAGTTGACAGTCTCTGGAAGAACCTAGCCCATACTGCCTGCTTCATTTTCAACAAATCCTCCGTATTATTTCTAATGGTCATCCGATAATACTGCTTAGTTCATCAACCATTTCGTCTGTCAGCCTGCCTCTTATGGTTTTACCATCAGAAAGTTTCTTGTCTCTCAAACTTTGTTTCAACTTCCTCAACTTGCTGCCCATCCTCTTCTGGACATGACCAACACACTCCTGTTTTGCGATAATATTCTCACCATAAGGGTGAGAGGCTACTACACTGTCAAATGCTTTTGAGTCTTCAACACCTATGAACCTAGTGTAACACACTCCCCTTTCGTTCCCAGATCGACTAAAAATTTCAGTAGCTGCAGAGGGCTCCATACCACCACTTGTTCCTTCATAATTTCTGTCAAAGATATGCCCTTTTTCATTCCATGATTTACACTTATAACAATGTTTGGCTAAAATCTGGGACTTAACATCTGAGGTCATCAGTTCCCTAGACCTAGAACTACATAAACCTAACTAACCTAATGACATCACACACATCCCTGCCCGAGGCAGGATTCGAACCTGCGACCGCAGCAGCAGCGTGATTCCGGACTGAAGCGCCTAGAACCGCTTGGCCACAGCGGCCGACTTCTGCCAAGTGCCATCAAAAGCTACTGTTATGTCAGTCATACCATCATTTATTTCACCAGCTTCATTTGCAGCACCCTTCATTGACTCATATGCAACAGATTCCACAGCAGCTCCAATAACTCTTGCATACTTGTCGATTTTACAAGGGGGACGTGGTATATTCATCACGGCACATATTGCTTCTGCTGCAGTGTATCCTTTGCCAGTAGCTCTCAATCCATTAAACCATCTAACATTTACCGCAAAGTAATTATCTTTACACTTATCAGAATTCCATAATGAATACAATTGGCACAATTAATGATAAGTTTCCTGACTAGTCCATTTGATACCTCACTGCCTTCTTGTAAACCAACTGGCCCTCCACATGTTTTACAACACACACATTCATCTAATACCCTTGTTATGATGTGTAAATCTGTCAGAATGTAACCTAACCGACCATTTACGTCACTTTCATTTTGAAAAAATTGTGTATCACAACGTTTTATTTTAATTTTCGAAGCACTACTGGGTGTTTCTCTAGATACTGACGAGTTTGCCTGTATTTCATTGTCTGTAACTTCACATGCCACAGGTTGAACACTATGTTCCCTTCATTCGAAAATCTATTACCATGAAACCCAAGTTTCTTGAAAACACTTCGTTTTGGCGTCATACTTTACATTTTGAGAGATTCACCAATCTGTTCGTCACTTTTCCTCAGAAAAAAGTTAGTACTTTTACATACTACGCGTGTATATTCTATGAAATGATAAAATACTGTTTTTGACAGTGCTACCAATACAAACAAGTAATTTAACCTTTACAACACAGCAATCCACAGGCTTCTGTATAAAAACTTACCGATTTTATTAGACCTTGAAGCAATGCACGTAAAAATCTTAACATTTTCAACCAGTGTAGATTATATTTTAAAAAACAAAATAAAATACTTCCCATGTGAGTTTATAAGTGATATATATGTATATACCATTTCATTCGGAAAATTGCCAATTTTATAATGAGATAAAGATCTGAAAAGCGACATTTTTTTTCGTTATAACTCCCCTTAAGCGTTGAAAATGACCGGGTATGCGCTTGTCGAAGTATCGGCGGCAGTCGACGTTAACCCGGCTACATTCACGTACATTATTTGATTATGTCAAAACCTACATTGTGCTAAAACAAAAACGAAAATCTCTCTATTGATTGAGTGTCCAGTAATCTTAATAAAAATGTAACTGATGGACCGGCTGCAGCCAAACACGTTTAATTATGAACAAACAAAGGAAGTACTCTTACAAGAGCAAGGTATGGGTAAGTGCTAGATCAAAAATATTCAAATGTGTGTGAAATCTTATGGGACTTAATTGCTAAGGTCATCAGTCCCTAAGCTTACACACTACTTAACCTAAATTATCCTAAGGACAAATATACACACCCATGCCCGACGGAGGACTCTAATCTCCGCCGGGACCAACCGCACAGTCCATGACGGCAGCTTAAGACCACTCGGCTAATCCCGGGCGGCTAGTGCTAGATCTCTTGTGTCTTTCTGGAATAGCTAAATTGACAGTGGAGGATGCTGTGTATGCCTAGACAGCAGCAAAAGTCAGCGATTAAAATGAACGATACAGATTAATGAGATGTGAGATGTTCAGGGTGTGTAGTGGTTAAAGTATTAACACGAGCTACGAATGCACTGGAGGATTACTTCGCGAACGAAGAAAACAAAATGTACTCACGGAGCAAATAAATCAAATTTTCTTACTTATCATGTATTTCAAGAAACGTAATGACTTTTAGAAAGTGAACATTGGTAGAGTTCTTGAGCCAGTAGGTGGGCAGTAGTAATACACACGCAAAATATTTCTGCAACAGAATTTGTATAGTCCGTCGGAGGGTTCGCTGCTACACGCGGGGCTTGGTTCGCTGTCACTGCCACCAAATTGCACAGTGTTCCTCTGTCCTTCATGTGTTCTGACACACACATTTTCTGTGTGTGTTAATTTTTTGTGATGATCTCTGTCGTTTTCTGAGCACGTGAGCAGCGGAACCTATAGTTATTTACATTGTGTACCACAAAAGTGCCTCAACCCCCAGCAAACATTCCGTCTGTAAGTGAAATGTTAGCAGTTCTTTCTTTTGCTGAAGATTATTTATTTTTCCTTTAGCGTTTTGGCAGCCATTCCAGCGACTCCGGGAAAGGCCGAAAATCACTGGCCAACGTTCTTTATTTTAATACTCCACTCAAACAGCTTACGCCTTGGTGCTGCCTATTCCTGTTTATTTCTTCCGCTCGGATTAAAAAAAAAAAAAAAAAAAGAAAATGTCCTGTGTGTTTTACGTCAATCCAAGCAACTTGAAATAAAATAAAAACATCCTGTCGGCGACTGGGTTTCAAATTCCTTTTAGATTCTATCCCATATTTATTCAGATCCCTGCTTTGCACAGTGGAGTTAAGTAGCTTTCCATCATCTTCTTGCTGTTCTCTTTTACTCAGCTAATCTTCCTTCCCTACAAAAATAGATTTTGAAATCGTTGTGTTCCGCACAGAGGAGAATAAATTTAATTTATGTTGTATTTTTAATGAGAATTTTATGGTAAGAATAAAATGTTTTTGCTTCTTATGCTGTATCTAAGAGACAATGTGAATGGGAAGAATTATTGAAGTTTCTTATACTGTCACGCTGGATATTTCGTGTGTTTCTGAAAATTATCAGAATGAAGTTTATTGATAATATTCAGTGTCACGTAAACCATGAAGAGTAAAGAAGTTTCCACCATAAAAACTGGGCAAAGAGTCTGTCGCGTCAAGACGTCAGCCTAAAGTCCTTTCACTAATTCTGATCAATGATCACCAAAAAAAAAAAATTGTCGTCAGACTATATGGATTTCGATCCATAACGACCATCTCCAGATCTCTCAAGGAAAGGAAACCAAATACAACTGCTGGACAATATACATCCCGTAAAAAGAATAAAATAAAACCAAAAAAATATGCTAATTTCATTCAGATTTAAAAATCGAGCTTAAAAGTTGTGATGAAAGAAAACAGAAAAATCCTTATACAGTTATAATACGATTAAGCTAAAGTGGCATCGTCATAAGGTGTAAGCAAAGTTAGCTTGGTATTGTCGAGAAGGTATAATAATGCAGTACAGGCCAAACCACTGTGCTGGGAGACTCATAGTTAAGGGCATTGTTAACAGCAACCTAGGATGTAGCCGCGAAACGGAAAACATTTTTCCGACATGAACTCTCCAGGTGTCGTTATTGCACATGTACACTTGTGTCCAAAATTAGAGCGACAAACGTAAATTTTGCGTGGTAGCATTTATCTTGACACAAAACAGTATAAATAGGTGATAGTAAAGTAGAAACAATGTAAAAAGTACAAAACGTAATCAACTGCAACATGGATGACGGTAGACATAAATGTTCTTCGTTTTTTTTCCAACTTAAAGGATTTGTACACATTCTGACAACCGGTTATTGATCTCAGTATGGGGTGTGAGCACCTCTGGCGCTAATACAGGGCTGACAACGACGCGACGTTTGTGAATAAAGACATCAGTCTGATGTTGAGGCAATAACGCCCATTATTGCTGCAGAGCTACTCGCAAGCCTTGGGTGGGGGGGGGGGGGGGGAGAGGGGGGTTGGTAGACGCTGGGAGCTCCATTATTAGGCGCGTTATGGGGCCCCTTAGGGACATGGCTACCAAGAAGACGGAGAAAGCCAATTTGCACTCCGTGTGAAAGTCATTCCAGACTTTGAACGGGTCCCATAGATGCCATGAAGAGCACAGGGTGCAGCCAAACGCAGGTTTCGGCTCACGTCGGTACCAATGATGTATGTCACTTTGCATCAAAAGAAATTATCTCTGGTTTCGAGAGGCTAACAAAAGTGATAAAGGCTGCCAGTCTTCCTTGCGAGATGACAACAGAGCTCACCATTTGCAGCATAGTCGACGGGAGCGATTGCGAGCCTCTGGTACAGAGCGGAGTGGAGGGTCTCAATCAGAAACTCAGAAGTTCTGCGACCGTGTAGGCTGCAGATTCCTAGACTTATGCCAAAAGGTGGTTGGGTTTCGTCTTCCGCTGAATAGTCGGGAGTCCACTGCATGCAGGAGGCAGCTACACGGGTGGCTAGGACAGCGCGGATTTTGAGCTTACAGGATCTCGAGAAAACACAAAAAGGGCTTCAGTCACAAAGCGTGCAGGCACTCACAGAAAGAACGTAGGTACAGGACACATCGGTATAACAGTCGTTAATTGTCGTAGCTGTGTTGCGAAAGCACCAGAGTTCCAAGCGATTATAGAAAGCACTGATGCTCAAATCTCTGTAGGCACTGAAAGCTGGCTAAATCCGGAGATAAGCTCAGCTGAAATTTTTGCTGAGAACCTAACGGTGTTCCCAAAGGATACGCTAAACATGGTTGGCGGTGGCGTGTTTGTTGCTGTTACAAGTAGTTTATCTTGTCGCGAAATTGTAGTAGATATTTCCTGTGATTTACTATGGGCAGAGGTCATTTTTGGCAACCGGAATAAAATAATACTTGAACCCTTTTATTGACCTCCCAATTCAGATGAGACAATTGCTGAAAGGTTCAAAGAAAACTTGAGTTTGATTCCAAACACGTACCCAATTCATATGGACGTTAATTTACCCTCGATACATTGGCGAAAATACATGTTTAATTCCGGAGGTACGAATAAAACATCATCCGAAATTGTGCTACATGCATACTCTGAAAACTATTTCGAGCAGTTTGTTCATGAGCCCACGCGAATATTAAACGGTTGTGAAAACACACTTGACCTCTTAGCAACAAATAATCCAGAGTTAATAACTAGCATTAACACTTATACGGGGATTAGTGACAACAGGATTGTCGTAGCGAGATTGAATATTGTAACCCAAAATCCTCCAAAAATAAACAAAATTATACCTATCGATAAAAGCAGATAAAAATTCACTTGACGCCTTCTTGAGAGAATCTCCACCCCCTCCAAACTAACAAAATAAGTGTAAACCAAATGTGGCTTGAATTCAAAGAAATAGTATCAGCAGCAGTTGAGAGATTTATACCAAATAAATTGAAAAACGACGGAGCTGATCCTCCTTGGTACATAAAACGGGTCAGAACACTGTTGCAGAAGCAACGAAACAAACATGCTAAATTTAAACAGATGCAAAATCCCCAAGATTGTCGATCATTTACAGATGGTCAAAATTTAGCGCGAAATTGAATGCGAGGTGCTTATAATAGTTTCCACAACGAAACTTTGTCTCTAAACCTGGCAGAAAATCCAGAGAGATTCTGGTCGTATGCGAAGTATGTTAGTGGCAAGAAACAATCAATGCCTTCTCAGCGCGATAGCAATGGAGATAATATCGAAGACAGTGCTGCCAAATCAGAGTTATAACACACAGCCTTCCGAAACGCATTAACAAAAGAAGACGAAGTAAACATCCCAGAATTCGAATCAAGAACAGCTCCTAACATGAGTAACGTAGAAGTAGGTATCCTCGTATAAATGAAGCAACTTAAATGACTTAATAAAAGCAAGTCTTCTGGTCCAGACTGTATACCAATTACGTTCCTTTCAGAGTATGGCTACGCATTAGCTCCATACTTAACAATCATATTCAACCGTTCGCTCTACGAAAGATCCGTACTCAAAGACTGGAAAGTTGCACAGGTCACACCAACATTCAAGAAAGGTAGTAGGAGTAATCAAATAAATTACAGGCCCATATTGTTAACGTCGATATGCAGCAGGATTTTGCAACATATATTGTTTTCGAACATTATGAATTACCTCGTAGAAAACGTTCTATTGACACACATTCAACATGGGTTTAGAAAACATCGTTCTTGCGAAACACAACTAGCTCTTTATTCGCATAAAGTGTTGAGTGCTATTGACAAGGGATTTCATATCGATTCTGTATTTCTGGATTTCCGCAAGGCTTTGGACACTGTACCACACAAGTGGCTTGTAGTGAAATTGCGTGCTTATGGAATATCGTCTCTGTTATGTGACTCGTTTTGTGATTTACTGTGAGAGAGGTCACAGTTCGTAGTAAAACAAAAGTGATTTCTGGCGTTCCCCAAGGTAACGTTATTGGCGCTTTGCTGTTCCTTATTTATATAAACGATTTGGGAGAAAATCTGTACAGCCGTCTTAGGTTGTTTGCAGATGACGCTGTCGTTTATCGAATAATGAAGTCATTAGAAGATCAAAATAAATTGCACGGTTGAGGAAAGATATCTGTATGGTGCGAAAATTGACAATTGGTCCTAAATAACGAGAAGTGTGATGTCATCCACATGAGCGCTAAAAGGAGTCCTTTAAACCTTGGTTACATGATAAATCTAAAGACTGTAAATTCAACTAAATACCTAGGAATTACAGTTACGAACAACTTAAATGGAAAGGATAACCCTGGAAAAGTGGTTCGCTGTGGGGCGGTGGAGGGATGAAGTGGACTGCGGTAGTCGTCATGGGGTTGTGGACCACTGCAGCTGCGGTGGGGACGGAGCCTCTTCGTCGTTTATAGGCTCCCGGTTAACATACAATACAATAAATGGAAAGGAACACATATAAAATGTTGTGGGGAAGGTGAACCAAAGACTGCATTTTATAGGGAAGGACACTTAGAAAATTTATCAAATCTACTAAGAAGAATGCCTACATTACGCTTGTCCGCCCTCTTTTAGAATACTGCTACGCGGTTTGGGACGGTTGACGGAGTACTTGGCTAAAGTGCAAAGAAGGGCAGCACATATTGTATTATCGCGATATAGGGAAGAGAGTGTCATTGACGTGATACAGGATTTGGAGCGATATCATTAAAGCAAAGACGTATTTGTTTGCGGCGGAATCTTCTCACGAAATTCCCCACACCAACTTTCTCTGCCGACTGCGAAAATATTTTGTTAACACCGACCTACATAGGGAGAAACTATCACCATGATAAAATAAGGGAAATCAGAGCTGGTACGGAAAGATACAGATTTTCGTTCTTTCCGCGCACTGTACGAGACTGATCTCTGACAGCACCACTAACGTCCACAGTAGAACAGGACGCCATTTCCATGGTAACTTTCGATTATCTTCATAAACGCTGGGGCAACAACAATCTTTGGTATAGATTTTGTAGTTGTGTGTTTAGAGGGCAGCATACTCTAAGCCTTATTTCGTACCAACGAACCATTTTTTATTTTCATAGACTAATAATGATCAATAATTGACATTACAATGTAGTCCTACTGTAACTGTTCCTTCGTAGTTATACATTAAGTTATTTAATCCTGAAAGTTTTTTCTGATTGGCTACTTACGATGTCATACTCAGACCGGTGGGTGTGACCATCCCTATTAACACCCCTTCCCTCCATGCACAGTCAGCAGTTACACGAGAGTCGGGGGTCGATGGAACTCATCTAGCAGCGTCCATCCACCGCTCCGGGTATAATTTATTACTATTTATCTTATTTTTGTATATTTTTTCATAAGCTTATTAAAACGTCTATATTATTTGGGCAGTATATCGTTACAGAGTCTGAACATGACTCTTTCGTAGAGTCGAAACCGGTCATTCCACTCCAAAAAATAAATGTTTTAACAAGATTGCGATCAAGACTGTTTCGAATTTTAATTTTAAGCAACAGGTACGTTGGTGGAGCTCGTAACTATATTCACAGCCATCATGAACCCCCACACTATCATAAAATTTGATATTATGTATAATTTCCAGTGAATCTTTATAGTGATCACGTTCTGAAGATTATATACCAAACTTATTCACTGTTATTCTTTTTAAGATCAGCTTCGACAGCCAACAAGCCATCCTCACATTTACTTTCACTCTAATGACCGGGTTGAAACATGACTTACCATCAAGTACGTGGATAAATTTGGTAGTGTTTGGATTGTGTTCGTGAGAATGCCATTGTATCATAGGAAATGAATAAATGATTAGCACAAATGACGTGTTATAAAACAAAGTGATAATTAAATATTCCAAGTAAGAAAGAACTGTTGGATAGCCAAAATTATTATCCCCTGAGGAAACCATGCGACAGTGGAATCTGGACATCTAACTTAAAGAAGACTGAATAAAATCCGCCCCGGAGAAGCTGCATTCCTAAACAGATCTATGTAAACCACTGGGTGAGAAGATCGAAAAAGGGTGTGATACGTCAGGTGGAAATGAAATGGAAATGAGCGTTTGGCGTCATTGGCCGGGAGGCCCCTCGCGGGGCAGGTCCGGCCGCCATATCGCAGGTCTTATTACATTCGGCGCCACATTGGGCGACCTGCACGCCGGATGGGGATGAAATGATGATGAACACAACACAACACCCAGTCCCTGAGCGGAGAAAATCTCCGACCCAGCCGGGAATCGAACCCGGGCCCAGAGGACGGCAATCCGTCACGCTGACCACTCAGCTACTGGGGCGGACATACGTCAGGTAAATGGGCAGGACTTGGAAGAAATTGTATTTATTTTGCAGAGAAAAATTGTTAGAAATTTTTGTATCGTATGATAATACATTATCGTGTTGAAACAAGTTTTTAAAAATGCATTTAACAAGGATACTACCTCGTTTCCTGCAGCTTCTCTTATAAAGCAATGATTAAGAATTCTTATGATACACGCAAATCACTGTGATAATCATATGCGTCGTAGAAGGTGAACTTTCATTATATCTCGAACTGGGTTCACGAACGGCAAACCACATGCACCTATTCAGACTTCACAGGTAAATTCAATTGCATATTTACCTATCAAATAGTCACAGGGACCCACCACGAAAAAGTCACTAATGAAACAACAACTACAGCAACGTAGGTGTAAGTCACATCATAATCTACTCACAGATTCTTTATGAAACTTCTTTGGCTTTTTAAAGGTCAGTTGGTGAAGTCTTCAATGACCATCGTATCAGAATCTCATGAACAGAGCGATAAGAAAGCCCATAGCATTCTTGTCAAATCTAAAGGCTGTCAGTGGAATTAAAATTAGTGTACAAACACTCACTGATGACAGAGGAACCAATAATGAGGATAGTAAACCAAATGCAGAAATGCTGACTGCCAATGTCAATTGTTACTTTAGAATGAAAAATACAAAAAGTAGGGCTCTCCAGTGTAATTTTCACACAACTGCGAGGATGAGTGTCAATGACTGAAATCGCTAAATTTAAACAAGACTTCATGGCTCGATGGAATCCCTGTCAGATTATACACAGACTTTGGAGCTTTGGTACATCCCACTTTAATCATAAATACAGTAGATTCGGTGGAAAAAAATCTGCCAAGCGGTTGGAACAAAGCACAAGGCATGCACATCTACCGTAAATATAACAAAAATTATCCACAGAACTACCGTTCAGTGCCTTTTATATCCAGCTGTTGTAGATGGTGCAGACATATGGAATCAAAACACATGACAAAATATATGTCAACTATTTATTATTTAAAAAGGAATCGTCGTAAGTGTTAATAGAATCATCTCATTATGAGACAAAATGGCCAATGGCTCCAAGCAAAAATTATTTGCGGTTGACTACGGAACTATGAGTGTACCCAGACGTGCATCTCGTTGTCGGGAGCAAACAGACGGCCACGAATACGTTTCTTCGGGGCTCCAAAAATACAGAAATCTAATTGGGAGAGATAGCGACTATACACAGAATACGTTAGGGCTTCCCAGCGAAACGTCTGCACCGTCTTCGAAATAAGGTGTGTAACATGTGGGCAGTAATTGTCCTTCAACGGAACGATGCCGTCGTCCACGTTACAGGCATTTGGACTCGATGGCGCGCTTCAATTTTTTACATAGTGTCCCCGTATCGCTGGGCATTACTTGTGGCGCTGTGTTAGAGAAAGTCACTAAGCAGCGGGCTCTTGCAGCCAAAGAAAAACTGATTTTCCCGAACTGGTGCGCACGGCTTTGGACCCATTTTTTTTTTCAGTGGCGGTGAATCCATGTGTTTCCACCGTTGGTACCAGTACCAGCTCTCCGGCTTAAAGTTATGACACCATGTTTCATCTCCTGGGACAGTGAACGATGTTCTTCGTTTGATATCGGTGTATGACACAGTAAATTATAACAAATCCGCAACGAGGATTTATACAACCACCAACGAGTATTGATTAATGCAGTTCATCTAAAGGCTACTACTCAAAGGCGTTCATTTTTCATCCCGGACAACACGAAAAAGCCTATGGCCAATCCAGAAGAATGAAATTCTTCTAGACATTGTGTTGGCACCACTGCAGAACAATATCTGCGTCAAGGACCGACGCATCGGACCAAAACACAATTCTTTCATTTATGCTGACGACATAACAATTGCAGCCCAAGGGAGAACTTTTGAGGCGAGAGAAATGAAAGTGAGGGCAGCCATCTAACATCTGGCAGAGAATTATGGCAATAACCACTTAAAACGTCACCTGTCCAAAACATACACCTCTGTGTTTCACTTGAGAGTTACACAAGCTAGGTAAAAATGGAGAGTAACTAAGACGGGAAAGAAACTACAATACCTCGGTGTAAAGCTCGACTGCACACTTACTTTCGAACACCATTGCAAGAAAATGAAGCTCAATTTCTGCAGTCGAAATATTATTATACGCAATCTTACTGACATCACATGGGGGCTCAACCAAATGTTCTATGTACGTCTGCTATGGCTCTATGTTTCTATGCGTCGGATTATGCAGCACCAGTCTGGTAGAACTCCGCACACACCAGGCACGTTGACGTCGCTTTGAACGACACAGGCCGCATTACACACTCCTGGAAATGGAAAAAAGAACACATTCACACCGGTGTGTCAGACCCACCATACTTGCTCCGGACACTGCGAGAGGGCTGTACAAGCAATGATCACACGCACGACACAGCGGTCACACCAGGAACCGCGGTGTTGGCCGTCGAATGGCGCTAGCTGCGCAGCATTTGTGCACCGCCGCCGTCAGTGTCAGCCAGTTTGCCGTGGCATACGGAGCTCCATCGCAGTCTTTAACACTGGTAGCATGCCGCGACAGCGTGGACGTGAACCGTATGTGCAGTTGACGGACTTTGAGCGAGGGCGTATAGTGGGCATGCGGGAGGCCGGGTGGACGTACCGCCGAATTGCTCAACACGTGGGGCGTGAGGTCTCCACAGTACATCGATGTTGTCGCCAGTGGTCGGCGGAAGGTGCACGTGCCCGTCGACCTGGGACCGGACCGCAGCGACGCACGGATGCACGCCAAGACCGTAGGATCCTACGCAGTGCCGTAGGGGACCGCACCGCCACTTCCCAGCAAATTAGGGACACTGTTGCTCCTGGGGTATCGGCGAGGACCATTCGCAACCGTCTCCATGAAGCTGGGCTACGGTCCCGCACACCGTTAGGCCGTCTTCCGCTCACGCCCCAACATCGTGCAGCCCGCCTCCAGTGGTGTCGCGACAGGCGTGAATGGAGGGACGAATGGAGACGTGTCGTCTTCAGCGATGAGAGTCGCTTCTGCCTTGGTGCCAATGATGGTCGTATGCGTGTTTGGCGCCGTGCAGGTGAGCGCCACAATCAGGACTGCATACGACCGAGGCACACAGGGCCAACACCCGGCATCATGGTGTGGGGAGCGATCTCCTACACTGGCCGTACACCACTGGTGATCGTCGAGGGGACACTGAATAGTGCACGGTACATCCAAACCGTCATCGAACCCATCGTTCTACCATTCCTAGACCGGCAAGGGAACTTGCTGTTCCAACAGGACAATGCACGTCCGCATGTATCCCGTGCCACCCAACGTGCTCTAGAAAGTGTAAGTCAACTACCCTGGCCAGCAAGATCTCCGGATCTGTCCCCCATTGAGCATGTTTGGGACTGGATGAAGCGGCGTCTCACACGGTTTGCACGTCCAGCACGAACGCTGGTCCAACTGAGGCGCCAGGTGGAAATGGCATGGCAAGCCGTTCCACAGGACTACATCCAGCATCTCTACGATCGTCTCCATGGGAGAATAACAGCCTGCATTGCTGCGAAAGGTGGATATACACTGTACTAGTGCCGACATTGTGCATGCTCTGTTGCCTGTGTCTATGTGCCTGTGGTTCTGTCAGTGTGATCATGTGATGCATCTGACCCCAGGAATGTGTCAATAAAGTTTCCCCTTCCTGGGACAATGAATTCACGGTGTTCTTATTTCAATTTCCAGGAGTGTAAATGATTGCTTACGATTCACTCCAGGTGAGACAATCTGCCGTGTTATAGACGCAGCACCCTCAGGTATTGGACGATGAACAGCTAAAGAAGTTGAGAAGGAATGCAATGTTTGGAAGCGAAGTATCATGTCCTGGCTGAAGTCGAGAAAGAGCTTTTTTCGAACTACTGACGAAATTACGTCATGACCTTCTCCTCGTCATGTAGAACTGCGGCGGAACAAGGCAACTGTAAGTAATAACCGAAACCTAAAGGAAGAACCCACGGCTGGTTTCCAACTGCTCTACCAGATGTGGAAGACTTTGAACAGACTGCGAAATGGAGTTAACAGTACCCACTGCGTATAGATTTTCCAGAGCTTCAGATGCTCTGTCATGCTGGTGAGAGCGGTCCCATAACTGACGCTCAACATGAGCAGTCGTCTTTCACCGTCATTTCTGATGGCAGTATCCACCGCAGGATGATCAAAGGGGACCATGAGCCTGTCCTGGTCAGACATTCTCGAAATAGTTTATTCCAAGCAAACACACGGGCACGCGTCGTAGTATGATCGCCGTTTACAGCAGACATTTGGACACAGATTTCACTTCTGACATTCTTTCTGCAGTCAAAAACAGCGCTACACCTCACTGTTCCTCTTTCCCGGCCTCCATAGTGAAATACGGCGCACACCCCACTCGATGATCTCACATCGAGCACATCTAAGACACAAATATCACAGCGTTTTACGTTCGCGGTGTTACACCTGATTCCCAAAAGAGGGCACTTGTATATACACAGCTACCTGCGTTACCAGCGTTCGTGCCTTGTTCTTTATGTAGTCCGTGTCGTTTTCGTTTGACTGCCTCTGATTGTATCCTAGAGTATATTCTGAGATCAAACATAATGAATTTAGCTCGAACAAAAGATTTCCTCCATGCCGACCAGCACGGATACGAAAACATTTCATGCAGAAACCAACTCAGCTCTTTTGTCACAACATCCTGAAACATAAGGATCAAGAACGTCAGGTAAATGCAGCATTTTTTGACTTCCTAAAATCATTTAACTTAGTATTACACCAAAGTTTATCAGAAAAAGTACGATGGTCTGGCGTAAAAATAAAACTTGTGACTAGAGTGAGGATTTCTTGGTAGGGAGGACACAGCATGTTACCATAAATGGAGAGACTTCGTCAGGAACCGAACGAGGTGGCTCAGTGGTTATCACAATGGACTCGAATTCGGGAGGATGACGGTTCAAGCCTGCGTCCGGCTATCCTGATTTAGGTTTTCCGTGATTTCCCTAAATCGCTTCAGGCAAATGTTGGGACGGTTCCTTTAAATGTGTACGGCCGACTTCCTTCCCATCCTTCCCTAAACCGATGGGACCGATGACCTCGCTGTTTGGTCTCCTCCCCCAAATCAACCAGCCACCCAACCAACTATCAACCAATCGTCTTCAGAAGCAGAAGCAACTTGGGGCAAGACTCATGGATCTGTATTAGGAGGCTGGCTTTTCATTGCTCACCTGTCAGACAACATTAATAGTAACAGACTTCTCGCAGGTAATGCAATTATCTATAACACGAGAAAGCATCACCAATGTTCAGTCACATCTTGGTGAGATTTTAGAGTGCTGAAAACATTGGGAACTTGCTTTAAATGAACAGAAACATAAAATATTGCGCTTCACAAAACACAGAAAAGTAATATCCTGTGACTACAATATTAATGAGTCGCACTTGTGTTGACGTATACAAATACCTATTTCTAGCACTTGTGTGAATATGCAAGGAATGATCACATAGACTCAGTGATAGTAAAAGTAAGTGACTGACCTTGGTTCATCGACAGGATACGAAGAAAAAGCAATCGGTGTGCAAAATACTAGCAAAACACTTGTGTGTCCCGTTTTACAATATTGGTCAATGTGTGGATACCCATACCAAATAAGACTAGCTGAGAGTACTGAACGCGTTCAAAGACGTGCAAAAAGCCTGAACAGACGCCATATTTACTTAAAAAGTTACAAGAACCAGCATTAAGTGAAGAATTTAGGAATACGCCGCACCTCTCCAATACGATATGAGAATCCTAACATGTCGTACAGTGGTAAGTGCCCTTTGCCATGCACTTCATAGTATTTCGTAGAGACGTATGTAGATGTGTAGTAGAAGTGTTAGGGAGAACTCACGAAACACAACGGTCCTGCTGTTGTACCAGACAACCGTACTGTGCCACGCTGAATAACGCACTCTGTGAAATTGCATTCACGGCTACAGCTCCACATATATTCGGCTACCAATAGCGTGAGTCCATTCGGCAGCGAGAAATGACAACTTGTCGATGGTTGGCGCCCTACTGTCCATATTGACGGGTGTTCCTTTGCTACTTTGCTTTCGTGTCGCCGCTATTCATCGCCACTGCTGCTGCAGAGGCCATACATTGCGTCATTACCCGGAATGAACCTCTGTGATATGTCGCTGCCACTTGAGTTAATTGCCTCCTGCACTGCTCCTATGTCACACTTTGTGATTCGGGACTGTTTACTGACCGCTTGTTTCAGCTAACAGGTGAAACAACAGTACGAAAGAGACGCCACAGGGAAGATGTAGCAAATCAACTTGCGTCACTGTGAGCTCAACAAGTTTGCGTGTTGCAAAATGTTAAGTGTTATCAGGGGCAGAATTTGGTATATCAAAACTAAAAAGGGCTTCTTCGTTTAGGAGAATTAAATGGATAATGAATAGTTACTTGAACAGACAGAAATTTAGGACAAAGTGTTACGCAAATACTGGACAGAAAATGGTTCAAATGGCTCTGAGCACTATGGGACTCAACATTTGTGGTCATCAGTCCCCTAGAACTTAGAACTACTTAAACCTAACTAACCTAAGGACATCACACACATCCATGCCCGAGGCAGGATTCGAACCTGCGACCGTAGCAGCCGCGCGGTTCCGGACTGAGTGCCTAGAACCGCTAGACCACCGCGGCCGGCTACTGGACAGAGCGTCGCTACATCTACATCTACATCTACATCTATACTCCGCGAGCCACCTTACGGTGTGTGGCGGAGGGTACTTATTGTACCACTATCTGATCCCCCCTTCCCTGTTCCATTCACGAATTGTGCGTGGGAAGAACGACTGCTTGTAAGTCTCCGTATTTGCTCTAATTTCTCGGATCTTTTCGTTGTGATCATTACGCGAGATATATGTGGGCGGTAGTAATATGTTGCCCATCTCTTCCCGGAATGTGCTCTCTCGTAATTTCGATAATAAACCTCTCCGTATTGCGTAACGCCTTTCTTGAAGTGTCCGCCACTGGAGCTTGTTCAGCATCTCCGTAACGCTCTCGCGCTGACTAAATGTCCCCATGACGAATCGCGCTGCTTTTCGCTGGATCATGTCTATCTCTTCTATTAATCCAACCTGGTAAGGGTCCCATACTGATGAGCAATACTCAAGAATCGGACGAACAAGCGTTTTGTAAGCTACTTCTTTCGTCGATGAGTCACATTTTCTTAGAATTCTTCCTATGAATCTCAACCTGGCGCCTGCTTTTCCCACTATTTGTTTTATGTGATCATTCCACTTCAGATCGCTCCGGATAGTAACTCCTAAGTATTTTACGGTCGTTACCGCTTCCAATGATTTACCACCTATGGCATAATCGTATTGGAATGGATTTCTGCCCCTATGTATGCGCATTATATTACATTTATCTACGTTTAGAGAAAGCTGCCAGCTGTCGCACCATGCATTAATCCTCTGCAGGTCCTCCTGGAGTACGTACGAGTCTTCTGATGTTGCTACTTTCTTGTAGACAACCGTGTCATCTGCAAATAGCCTCACGGAGCTACCGATGTTGTCAACTAAGTCATTTATGTATATTGTAAACAATAAAGGTCCTATCACGCTTCCCTGCGGTACTCCCGAAATTACCTCTACACCTGCAGATTTTGAACCGTTAAGAATGACATGTTGTGTTCTTTCTTCTAGGAAATCCTGAATCCAATCACGAACCTGGTCCGATATTCCGTAAGCTCGTATTTTTTTCACTAAACGTAAGTGCGGAACCGTATCAAATGCCTTCCTGAAGTCCAGGAATACGGCATCAATCTGCTCGCCAGTGTCTACGGCACTGTGAATTTCTTGGGCAAATAGGGCGAGCTGAGTTTCACATGATCTCTGTTTGCGGAATCCATGTTGGTTATGATGAAGGAGATTTGTATTATCTAAGAACGTCATAATACGAGAACACAAAACATGTTCCATTATTCTACAACAGATTGACGTAAGCGAAATAGGCCTATAATTATTCGCATCTGATTTATGACCCTTCTTGAAAATGGGAACGACCTGCGCTTTCTTCCAGTCGCTAGGTACTTTACGTTCTTCCAGCGATCGACGATAAATTGCTGATAGAAAGGGGGCAAGTTCTTTAGCATAATCACTGTAGAATCTTAAGGGTATCTCGTCTGGTCCGGATGCTTTTCCGCTACTAAGTGATAGCAGTTGTTTTTCAATTCCGATATCGTTTATTTCAATATTTTCCATTTTGGCGTCCGTGCGACGGCTGAAGTCAGGGACCGTGTTACGATTTTCCGCAGTGAAACAGTTTCGGAACACTGAATTCAGTATTTCTGCCTTTCTTCGGTCGTCCTCTGTTTCGGTGCCATCGTGGTCAACGAGTGACTGAATAGGGGATTTAGATCCGCTTACCGATTTTACATATGACCAAAACTTTTTAGGGTTTTTGTTTAGATTGTTTGCCAATGTTTTATGTTCGAATTCGTTGACTGCTTCTCTCATTGCTCTCTTTACGCTCTTTTTCGCTTCGTTCAGCTTTTCCTTATCAGCTATGATTCGACTACTCTTAAACCTATGATGAAGCTTTCTTTGTTTCCGTAGTACCTTTCGTACATGATTGTTATACCACGGTGGATCTTTCCCCTCGCTTTGGACCTTAGTCGGTACGAACTTATCTAAGGCGTACTGGACGATGTTTCTGAATTTTTTCCATTTTTGTTCCACATCCTCTTCCTCAGAAATGAACGTTTGATGGTGGTCACTCAGATATTCTGCGATTTGTGCCCTATCACTCTTGTTAAGCAAATATATTTTCCTTCCTTTCTTGGCATTTCTTATTACACTTGTAGTCATTGATGCAACCACTGACTTATGATCACTGATACCCTCTTCTACATTCACGGAGTCGAAAAGTTCCGGTCTATTTGTTGCTATGAGGTCTAAAACGTTAGCTTCACGAGTTGGTTCTCTAACTATCTGCTCGAAGTAATTCTCGGACAAGGCAGTCAGGATAATGTCACAAGAGTCTCTGTCCCTGGCTCCAGTTCTGATTGTGTGACTATCCCATTCTATACCTGGTAGATTGAAGTCTCCCCCTATTACAATAGTATGATCACGAAACTTCTTCACGACGTTCTGCAGGTTCTCTCCGAGGCGCTCAACTACTACGGTTGCTGATGCAGGTGGTCTATAGAAGCATCCGACTATCATATCTGACCCACCTTTGATACTTAACTTAACCCAGATTATTTCACATTCGCATTCGCTAATAACTTCACTGGATATTATTGAATTCTTTACTGCTATAAATACTCCTCCACCATTGGCGTTTATCCTATCCTTGCGGTATATATTCCATTCTGTGTCTAGGATTTCGTTACTGTTCACTTCCGGTTTTAACCAACTTTCCGTTCCTAATACTATATGCGCACTATTTCCTTCAATAAGAGATACTAATTCAGGAACCTTGCCCTGGATACTCCTGCAGTTTACCAATATTACGTTAACTTTTCCTGTTTTTGGTCTCTGAGGACGGACGTTCTTTATCAACGATGATAATGTCCTCTCTGGTAAGCCGTCAGGTATTTTATCGTTTCGCCCAAGGGGGGGTCCCTCTAACCTAAAAAACCCCCGTGTGCACGCCACACGTACTCTGCTACCCTAGTAGCTGCTTCCGGTGTGTAGTGCACGCCTGACCTGTCTAGGGGGGCCCTACAGTTCTCCACCCAATAACGGAGGTCGATGAATTTGCAACCATTATAGTCGCAGAGTCGTCTGAGCCTCTGGTTTAGACCCTCCACACGGCTCCATACCAGAGGACCGCGATCGACTCTGGGCACTATGCTGCAGATATTAAGCTCAGCTTGCACTCCGCGTGCGATGCTGGTTGCCTTCACCAAATCAGCCAGCCGCCGGAAGGAACCAAGGATGGCCTCAGAACCCAAGCGGCAGGCGTCATTCGTTCCGACATGTGCTACTATCTGCAGCCGGTCACACCCAGTGCGTTCAATAGCTGCCGGAAGGGCCTCCTCCACATTACGGACGAGACCCCCCGGCAAGCACACCGAGTGCACACTGGCATTCTTCCCCGACCTACCCGCTATTTTCCTGAGGGGCTCCATAACTCGCCTAACGTTGGAGCTCCCCATAACTAATAGGCCCGCCCTCTGTGACTGTCGGGACCTTGCCGGAGAATCGGCCACTGGCCCAACAGGCGAGGCATCCTGTGGTGGCTCGGAAACGATGTCATCACCACTAGGAAGCACCCCGTACCTGTTGGAAAGGGGTAAGGCAGCTGCCACGCGGCCAGATCCCACCTTTGCCTTTCGGCCAGGCACGCGCGAGCCCACCACTGTCCGCCATTCACCCTGGAGTGATGGTTGACCGGTAAGATGCTCACTGCCGGAAGACGCAGCTACATCAGGGGTTCCATGTGATTCCAAGGCCACCGAAGTTGGCATAGGTCTCACCACAGTTGCCCCAACGCCACTACGAGCCGACGCCTGCGCCTCCAGCTCGATGAGCCTAACAGACAAAGCCTCCACCTGCCCCCGAAGAGTGGCCAATTCTCCTTGCGTCCGCTCACAACAACCACAGTCCCTACACATGACTATGTTTACCCTACTCTATACGGTGACAAATTCCCAAGATAATCTTCGCTTTTCGGCATATATACGTTGCACCCAGAACTCATCAGAGACAGGGACACCGTCAAGAGTGGCTCAGGGAGCGTGATAGCCGCTATTATTTTCTGAATACGTAAATGATCCGGGGGACAGGCGGGCAGCAATCTGCAGTTGTTTACTGATGAGTCTGTGGTGTAAGGGAAGATCTCGAAGTTGAATGAGTGTAGGAGGATACGGGATAATTTAGACAAAAGTCTACTTGGTTTGATGAATGGCAGATAGCCCTTAATGTAGAAGCATATAAGTTAATTCGGATAAGTAAGAAAGTCAAACCCATAATGTTGGGATACAGCATTACTAGTGTCCTGCTTGCCAAAGTCATATCGTTTAAATATCTGGACGTTGCAAGGCGATATAAAATGGAACGAGCATATGAGGATGGTTGTAGGGATGACGAATGGTCGACTTTGGTTTATTGAGAGTATGACTCACCTGTAAAAGAGGAAGCTAGTGCGACCTATTCATGAGTATTGCTCGAGTGTTTGGCATCCGCACCAGTCCGGATTAAAGAAAGATACGGGTGGCGTCGTGCAGAATGCCGACCCGGAGGTCTGCAGGCATTTCACGTCCAGCGTGGCGCACTGCTTTAGCGAGGTACCGTCAATGACATCGAAGTTTCTGCCGATGTCGGCGGCCAACAGATCCACGCCGGATGACGGTAGCCGTGCAGAAGCATGTACCGATCTCTCAACAAGAGACGGGCGGGCAAGACTCTGTTAGCTGCGCACAGATGCAGCTGAGGAGGGGGTGGGGGGGAGGGGGCAGCAGGAATGCCCCTCAGAGGGATAGTGTGAGTGACGATCTGCTAGCAGGCCGTCCTCGATTGAATCCCAGCGGGATGTTACTTGAAGACGCTCAGGTCTTTACATCAGTGAGAACAACAACATTCCACTTGCACTTTCCTCTTCTGCATCGATTTTCAAAATGAGAACTTCTTCCTAGAGTATTATTAAATTACAGAAATAATGAAGCAGTCATTTTTCAGAAGATTCTGCTCCTACCCCTCTCTCCGTGTGAAATTACACTGTTCTCAGTCTGAAGACATTGCCCCTGAGATCTTCCAAGTCTCTCCTCTTATCACATGCTAGACCATCATGACACGTCATTTACATTCCCGCTGTGAACCATTGAACCAGTTCCATTAAAAAAAAAAAAAAAGCTCCGAACGACCTAATTTTCCTTTTCCAAATTCCATTTTTCACTCTATAATATTACGAAACAACTTCTCTTTCAAAATGCAACTGCTTTTCCCCAATAATTGGATACGTCGCATCTGTCCGTCTAAACATTCAGAGTCCCTCAATTACACTTCTCTTTGATCAACTGTCACTTCCTCGTCGACAATTCTTTGGTACACAGATAAAATATTTGCTTCCAAGCTTCCAGAAATAGAGGATACCGTACATGACTACACTTCAAATAAAAGAGCATTTCAAATAACATTTTTCTTTATGCAGCGTGTAAGGGATATAATTGTATATGTTTTATATGTGGTACCTTGATATGACGCACACCATTGTGATGGTTGTTTTTGCTCTGCGTCGAACAGTCTTCCCACAAACACGTCACAAACCTTGCGCCCTGATGTTTTCTGCACGGTCGTACTCCACCACTAAGTCGAATGCCGGCCACTGTGGCCGACCGGTTCTAGGCCCTTTGGTCCGGAACCGCGATGTTGCCACGGTCGCAGGTTCGAATCCTGCCTCAGGCATGGATGTGTGTGATGTCCTTAGTCTAGTAAGGTCTAAGTAGTCGTAAGTCTAGAGGATTGATGACCCATAGTGCTTAGAGTCATTTGAACCATTTTTGAACTAGGTCGAATACGCCTGACAGTGTAGATTGACCGTTTTCCGATCGCGTGGTCGCACTTCAAAACCGTACCTGCTGCCCAGGAAAAAATAAGAATTAAAGGGTTTTTCTTGCCACATGTACTTGGAGGTACTAACAAATCAAATAACATACGCCTTCCGATGGCTGTAATTATTTGTCTGCAAATGATGATGTAACGTTGTTCACTACGCCGTCCTCTGTGACCAACAGGAATATCTGCACTTACTCCCATTACATCCTGTATATTTCCACATATACAAACTCATGGAATAGATAAAAGAAAAGAAAGAACGAAATATGTCTTTTATCTTACGAGACACTCGTACGGAATATTAAGAACTGGGGGATGGAAAACTGCGAATGAAACGAGCCACACGCAAATAATGCAAAGCTGTGTGCTCTACTTCTTTCCTTTACTGTTCAGAAAATTTCTTCCCGCAATTGGTCTCTACTTTGGGGAAAAATAGAACAAAAATCACACAGATGAAAATCATACAAATAACTTTTATGTGTACACAGTTTATTTAGTAGGTAAATTTTTCTACCAGTACAATTGTAACTTCACAAGTCTTAAATGGTGTTTATTGCTGGTTATGAAACTTTTATCATTAACTAGGTAATTCTATACTTCTTGATGTGGGATATCATGCTATTTTTTAAACACTTTCATTCCTTACATATGAAGGTAGCGATCTCTGTCTCCACTACGATAATCTAACAATATTCAAGATGAGGTTAAAGATAGGATATGATGCGAAGTGCATCGAAAGATTACAGTTTTATGACAGCGACTTAGATTTTAGTCACATGTTGTGGAGTTTTAGAATACGTTACATGATCGCATTTCACGACTTGAAGACCGAAAATTAATCACTTACTAGACAGGCTGAGTACTTGCAGACAGATACAGGGAAGGCTAGTACTTGGGTAAGTGGAGTACTAATTTGTGATTTTTAAATGAGGATTATCGATTTCGGCATTTATTGGACAGTAAGTGTATTTGCAACAAAATACTAGCAAGCTTGTACTTGGGCAAGTGGAGCAATAATTTGTGATATATGGGAGCCGATTGAGGGTTTCAGCATGTGATTTTACCCTCTCCGTACAAACTTGGTAAGAAACAATGACAAATGGTACAAATGGCTCTGAGCACTATAGGACTTAACTTCTAAGGTTATCAGTCCCATAGAACTTAGAACTACTTAAACCTAACTAACCTAAGGACATCACACACATCCATGCCCGAGGCAGGATTCGAACCTGCGCCCGTAGCGGTCACACGGTTCCAGACTGTAGCGCCTAGAACCGCTCGGCCACGCCGGCCGGAGAAACAATGACAGAGTGTCTCCAACAAATCTCTGCGCAATTTCGCCCGTGAGAACTTATAGGTTAGTTTGGTTTTGCCAGACACCTTTCATTAATATAATATTAATAACAAGTGGCGATTGAGAAATTGTTGTTGTCGTTGTTGCCATCTTCAGTCAGAAGATATGTTTGATGCAGCTCTCCAAGCCACTCTATACAAGGCAAGCCTCCATCTCCGAATAACTACTGCAGCTTACACCCTTCCGAATCTGCTGACTGTATTAGCTCCGTCTATAAGTTTCATCCCTCACATTTCCCTCCAGTACGAAATTGGCGACCCCTTGATGTCAGACTGTGTCCTATCAACCAATCCCATTTCTACTCAGTTTGTACCATCAATTTCTTCTCTCTCCAGTTCTGTTCAGTGCCTCCTCATCAGTTACGTGATCTATTCATTCAGCATTCTTCTGTCGCACCGTATTTCACAATTTTCTATGGTCTTCTTGTCTAAACTGTTTAATGTACTTGTTTCACGTCGATACAAGATTAAACTTTAGGCAAATACCTCCAGAAAAGAAACTTAAATCTATTTTTGAAGTTAACAAATTTCTATTCTTCGAAAACGTTTTTCTTACCATTGCCAGTCTACACTTCATATCTTCTCTACCTCGGCTATCATCAGTTATTTTTCTGCCCAAATAGCAAAACTCATGCACTGCTTACAGTGTATCGTTTCCTCTAACTCCTCACCGCCGCCTGATTTATTTCAACTACATTTCATTCCACTGTTTTGCAGTTTTTAATGTTCATCTCATATCGTCTTTCCAAGACACTGTGCATTCCATTTTCCTACCGTTCCAAGTCCTTTTTTGTCCCTGACAGAATTACAATGTCACCCTCAAACGCCGCGCGGGAATAGCCGAGCGGTCTGGGGCGCTGCAGTCATGGACTGTGCGGCCGGTTCTGGCGGAGGTTCGAGTCTTCCCTTTGGGCATGGGTGTGTGTGTTTGTCCTTAGGATAATTTAGGTTAAGCACTGTGTAAGCTTAGAGACTGATGACCTTAGCAGTTAAGTCCCGTAAGATTTCACACACATTTGAACATTTTTGAACATCGTCAAATCTCAAAGTTTTTATTTCTTCCCACCTAAACTTTAATTCCTACTCCAAATTTTACTTTGTTTCTTTTACTGCTTGCTCTATGTATAGGTAGAATAACATCGACGATAGGCTACAAACGTGTCTAACTGCTTTCTCAACCACTGCTTCCCTTTCGTGCCCATCGCCTCACAACTGCCGCCTACTTTCTGTCCAAGTTGTGAACAGTGTTTCGCTCCCTGTATTTTACGCCTGCTACCTTCAGAATTTCTAAATTGTCAAAACCTTTCTCTGAGTCTACAACGTAGGTTTGCCTTCTCTTAACCTATCTTCTATGATAAGTTGTAGAGAGAGTATTGTTTCGTGTGTTCTTAAATTTTTCCTGGAATCCGCACAGATCTTCCCCGACGTCGGCTTACAACAGTTTTTCCATTCTCCTGTAAAGATTTCGTGTCAGTTCGGTAATATTCACACATGGCAATTCTGCTTTTTTTGAAATTGGAATCATAACATTGTTTTCGAAGTCTGAGGGCATTCCACCTGTCTCATACATCTTGTATACTAGATGAAAGAATTTAGTGAAGGCTGGCTCTCCCAAGGGTGTCAGTAGTTCTGAAGGAATTTCATCTACCCCCGGGGCCTTGTTTCCAATTCTTCCAGTGCAATGTTAGATTCTTATCTCAGTTTCATATCCCCCATCTCATCTTCATGTGCGTCCGCTTCCTTTTCTATAATGTTGCCTTCAAGTGTATCTCTCTTGTATTGACTCTCTGTACTTCCACCTTTCAGCTTTCCCTTCTTTGCTTGGGAATGGTTTTCCATTCTAGCTCTTGATATCCATACAGCTGTTTCTCTATTCTCCTGCCGTCTCTTTAATTTTCCTGTACGTGGTGTCTATCTACCCCTAGTAAAATATGATTCTAAATCCTTACATTGTAGGGCGTAGAATAATAACCGCTACCAGTCACAATAGGTGATATAATTTAACAAACGATAGGTTTCGTGCTTATGCCCAACTTCAAGTGGCGTATGTTTCCACATTCAGTGCTAGAGATCTGCATCTACATCTACACAACTGGCCATTAAAATTGCTACATCAAGAAGAAATGCAGATGATAAACGGGTATTCACTGGACATATATATTATACTAGAAATTACATGTGATTACATTTTCACGCAATTTGGGTGCATAGATCCTGAGAAATCAGTACCCAGAACAACCACCTCTGGCCGTAATAACGGCCTTGATACGCCTAGGCATTGAGTCAAACAGAGTGTGGATGGCGTGTAGAGATACAGCTGCCCATGCAGCTTCAACACAATACCACAGTTCATCAAGAGTAGTGACTGGCGTATTGTGACGAGCCAGTTGCTTGGCCACCATTGATCAGACTTTTCAGTTGGTGAGAGATCTGGAGAATGTGCTGACCAGGGCAGCAGTCGAACATTTTCTGTATCCAGAAAGGCCCTTACAGGAACGGCAACATGCGGTCGTGCATTATCCTGCTGAAATGTAGGGTTTCGCAGGGATCGAATGAAGGGTGGAGCCACGGGTCGTAACACATCTGAAATGTAACGTTCACTGTCCAAAGTGCCGTCAATGAGAACAAGAGGTGACCGAGACGTGTAACCAATGGCACCCCATACCATCACGCCGGGTGATACGCCAGTATGGCGATGACGAATACACGCTTCCAATGTGCATTCACCGCGATGTCGCCAGACACGGATGCGACCATCATAGTGCTGTAAACAGAACCTGGATTCATCCGAAAAAATGACGTTTTGCCATTCGTGCACCCAGGTTCGTCGTTGAGTACACCATCGCAGGCGCCCCTGTCTGTGGTGCAGCGTCAAGGGTATCCGCAGCCATGGTCTCCGAGCTGATAGTCCATGCTGCTGCAAACGTCGTCGAACTGTTCGTGCAGATGGATGTTTTCTTGGGAACGTCCCCATCTGTTGACTCAGGAATCAAGACGTGGCTGCACGATCCGTTACAGCCACGCGGATACGATGCCTGTCATCTCGACTGCTAGTGATACGAGGCCGTTGGGATCCAGCACGTCGTAAAGTATTACCCTCCTGAATCCATCGATTTCATATTCTGCTAACAATCGTTGGATCTCGACCAACACGAGCAGCAATAACACGATACGATAAACCGCAACCGCGATAGGCTACAATCCGACCTTTATCAAAGTCTCAAACGTGACGGTACGCATTCCTCCTCCTTACACGAGGCATCACAACAACCTTTCACCAGGCAACGCCGGTCAACTGCTATTTGTGTATGTGAAATCGGTTGGAAACTTTCCTCATGTCAGCAAGTCGTAGGTGTCGCCACCGGCGCCAACCTTGTGTGAATGCTCTGAAAAGCTAATCGTTTGCATATCACAGCATCCTCTTCCTTAAATTTCGCGTGTGTAGCACGTCATCTTCGTGGTGTAGCAATTTTAATGGCGAGTAGTGTACGTGGTTACTCTGCAATTTATACTTAAGTGCCTGGCAGAGGCTTCATCGAACCATTTTCATACTACTTCTCTACCATTCCACTTTCGCATGGCGCGTGGGAAAAAGGAACATCTAAATCTTTCCATTCGTGCTCTGATTTCTCTTAGTTTATTATGATGAGCATTTCTCACTACGTAGGTGGGTGTCAAAAAAATATTTTCGCATTTGGAAGAGAAAGTTGGTGATCGAAATTTCGTAAATAGATCTCGCCGCAAAGAAAACCGCCTTTGTTTCACTGACTGCCACCCTAACTCGTGTATCATATGAGTGATACTCTCACCCTTATTGCGCGATAACACGAAACGAGCTGCCCTTCTTTGTACTTTTTCGATGTTCTCGTCAATGCTACCTGGTAAGGATCCCATAACGTGCACCAATATTCCAGCAGAGGACGGACAAGTGTCATGTAGGCTGTCTCTTTAGCGGGTTTATTGCATCTTCTAAGTTTCTGCCAGCAAAGCGCAGTCTTTGTTTTGCCTTCTCCACAATTCCTATTTAAGTTGCTCGTAATTGTAATTCCTAGGTATTTAGTTGAATTGAGAGCTCTCAGATTTGTGCGATTTATCGTATACCCAAAATTTATCGGATTTCTTTTAGTATCCATGTGGATGACCTTACACTTTTCTTTTAGTGCCAATTGCCACTTTTCGCGCCATACAGAAATTTTGTCTAGATCAATTTTTGATTGGTATTGATCGTCTGATGATTTTACTAGACGGTAAATTACAGCGTCATCTGCAAACAATCTATGGGAGCTGCTCAGATTATCACCTAGATCATTTATGTAAATCAGGAACAGCAGAGGGTCTATGACACCAGATATCACTTCTGTTCTACTCGACGATTTGCCGTCTATCACTACGAACTGTGACCTCTCTGAGAGGAAATCACGAATCCAGTCACACAGCTGAGACGATACTCCATATGCACGCAATTTGATTAATAGTTTCTTGTGAAGAACGGTATCAAAAGCATTCTGGAAAACTAGGAATATGGAATCGATCTGAGATCACTTGTCGACAGCACTCATTACTTCACGGGAATAAAGAGCTAGCTGAGTTGCACAAGAACGGTATTTCCTGAATCCGTGTTGGTTATGTATCAATAAGTCATTTTCTTCAAGGTGATTCATAATGTTCGAGTACAGTATATACTCCAAAATCCGACTGCAAATTAAGGTCAGTGATATGGGTCTGTAGTTCAATGGGTTACTCCAACTTCCTTTCTTGAATAGTGGTGTGATCAGTGCTAGTTTCCAGTCTTTAGGAACAGACCTTTCGTCAAGTGAGCGGTGTATATAATTGCCAAGAAAGGCGCAATTGTGTCTACATACTCTGAAAGGAACCTGACTGGTATACCATCTGGACCGGAAGACTTGCCTTTCTTAAGTGATTTGAGTTGTTTGACAAAACCTAAGGTATCTACTTTTATGTCACTCATGCTACCAGCTGTTCTGGTTGCGAATTCTGGAATATTTACTTCGTGTTCTTCCGTGAAAGAATTACGGAAATCTGTATTTAGTAACTTCGCTTTAGTGACACCATCATCGGTAACATTTTCATCGCTTTCGCGCAGTGACGGTATTGACTTTTTTTGCCACTGGTGTACTTGACATACGACCAGAATCCCTTTGGGTTTTCTACCATATTTTGAGACAATGTTTCTTTGTGGAAACATTTAAAAACATCTCGCGTTGAAGACCGCACTAAATTTCGAGCTTCCGTGAAACTTAACCAGTCTTGGGGATTTTGCGTGCTTCTGAATTTGGCATGCTTTTTTCGTTGCTTCTGCAACAGTGCTGGTTAGTTGTTTTTGGGGGAGGAGACCAGACAGCGAGGTCATCGGTCTCATCGGATTACGGAAGGAAGGGGAGGGAAGTCGACCGTGCGCTTTCAAAGGAACCATCCCGGCATTTGCCTGGAGCGATTTAGGGAAATCACGGAAAACCTAAATCAGGATGGCCGGACGCAGGATTGAACTGTCGTCCTCCCGAATGCGAGTCCAGCGTGCTAGCCACTGCGCCACCTCGCTTGGTGGAACAGTGTTCTGACGTGTTTTGTGTACCATGGTGGATCAGACCCGTCTCTTAATAACTTATGCGGTATGAACCAATTGTTGCTGACGATTCTGTATCATCGAATTTGAGCCATATCTGGTGTACACTTACATAAGTAGCTAGGAAGGAATGGAGACTCTCGGAAGGCATCAAGCGAATTTTTATGTGCTGTTTTAAATAGATATATTTTGCGTTGTCCGCCTCCGTAGCTTGGCGGTAGTGTTACCGCCTATCACTCAGGGGGCCTGGGTTCGATTCCTGGCAGGGGACTGGGTTTTGTGTGTCCCTCATCATCACTGACTCGCAAGTCGCCTATGTGGCGTCAACTAAACAGGACTTGCAATACGGCGGCCGAACTCACCCGACTGGGGCCTCCCGGCCAACAATGTCATACGATCATTTCCTTTTTGCGTTTATTTTTAATGGTTTTGGCTGATACGGTTTTAAGACTCTCTTCAATGACCTTGTGTTCACTAATCCCAGCATCCGTCATGACGCTGGATTGCTTATGGCTAAGAGGTCAAGTGTGTTTTCACAACCATTTACAATTCGAATGGGCTCATGAACTGATTGTTCAAAGTAATTCTCAGAGAAAGCATTTAGTGAAATTTCGGAAGATGTTTTCTGTCTTCCACCGGCTCTGAACATGTATTTTCGCCAACAAATCTAGGGTAGATTGAAGTCTCCACCAATTATAACTGTAGGAGATTCAAGGTTTCTTTGAACCGTCCAGCTGTTATATCGTCTGAGTCAGGGGGGGGGGGGGGGGCGGTAGAAGAAGCCAATTATTATTTTGCTACGGCTGTTGAGTACAACCTCTACCCATAGTAATTCGCAGGAACTATCTATTCCAACTTCACTACAACATAAGTTACTACCAACAGACACAGCCGGCCGCGGTGGTCTAGCGGTTCTAGGCGCGCAGTCCGGAACCGCGCGACTGCTACGGTCGCAGGTTCGAATCCTGCCTCGGGCATGGATGTGTGTGATGTCCTTAGGTTAGTTAGGTTTAAGTAGTTCTAAGTTCTAGGGGACTGATGACCACAGTAGTTAAGTCCCATAGTGCTCAGAGCCATTTGAACCATTTGAACCAACAGACACAAACACGCGGTTTGCACCTTTCTAAAAATTTCGGTGGAATTTATCTCCGGCTTTAAAATGGCTCTGAGCAGTATGGGACTTGACATCTGAGGTCATCAGTCCCCTAGAACTGAGAACTACTTAAACCTAAGTAACCTAAGGACATCACACACATCCATGCCCGAGGCAGGATTCGAACCTGTGACCGTAGCGGTCGGGCGGTTCCAGACTGAAGACCCTAGAACCGCTCGGCCACAGCGGTCGGCTCTCCGGCTTTATCCAGCTTTCTGTTCCTATAACGATTTCAGCTTCATTGCTTTGTATCAGCGCTTGAAGCTCTCTAGTACTTTTCCAACACAGCTACGACAATTTACAACTACAATAACGATTTTTGCTTGGTCGATTCTCGTTTTTTCTTCGCCCTTTACCCTTTGAGACTAGAGCCCCTTTTTATCTTTGCCGAGACTGTCTAACCTCAAAAACCGCCCAGTCCACGCCACACAGACCCTGCTACCCGTGTAGCCGCCTTCTGTGTGTAGTGGACACCTGACCTATTTAGCGGAACCCGAAACCCAACCACCCTGTGGCGCAAGTCGAGGAATCTGCAGCCTACACGGTCGCAAAACCGTCTGAGCCTCTCATTCAGACCCTCCACTCGGCTCTATACCAAAGGTCCGGAATCGGTCCTGTCGACGATGCTGATGGTGAACTCTGCCTTCATCCCACTAGCAAGTCATTTGTGACGACATGAGCCACCACCTGCAATTGGCTGCACCCAATACCCTTCATGGCATCGGGAAGGACTCTTTCCGCACCTTGGATGACTAAAAAAAATGTTCAAATGGCTCTGAACACTATGGGACTTAACATCTGAGGTCATCTGTCCCCTAGAACGTAGAACTACTTAAACCTAAGGACATGCCCGAGGCAGGATTCGAACCTGCGATCGTAGCGATTGCCCGGTTCCAGACCGAAGCGCCTAGAACCGCTCGGCCACACCGGCCGGCTGGATGACTCCCCCCGGCATGCTACGGAGCGCACAGTGGCTTTCTTCCCGTCCTTAGCCGCCACATCCCTAAGGGGCTCCATCACCCGCCTAACATTGGAGCTCCCAATTACAAGCAGTCCCACCCTCTGCGCTTGTCCGGACCTCTCAGGAAGACCGGCCACTGCCGCAACAAGCGAGGCCGCCCTTGCTGGCTCAGAAGCACTTTCAACAGTGGGTAGTACCTCAAACCTGTTACGGAGGCGTGAGGATACAGCCTTGCGGCCAGCACCAACTTTCGCCCTCCGCCCAGGGATTCGCGACCCTTTCACGGTTCGCCAATCACCGTCAGACAAGTGACGACCGGCAGGGACGTCCGAATCCGAGGGCGCAGTGGCATCAGAGATCCCAGGCGATGCTACAGGTTCCAGAGGCGCCAAAGCGCTTGCCTCGGATGTCCCATTGTCATCGCGGCCCAGGGCAACAAACAGCCTGGAGCCAGTCGACCACAGCCGACACTGCTTCCAGCTGTTTACGGACGGTGGTCAATCTCCCCTGAATCCGAATACAACAGGCGCAGCCTCTATCCATATTTAAACTATACGGGCACTAAAACGCGAAGCAATAAAGCCGGCGTATGCACATCGTTTTTCTAATATATTAATCGTACTTATATACAAAAAAATTTCATTTTTTTGCATGTTCACTGTTTATTATTTACCATTCAAATTATTTTTTCTTCCCTATTACATCTTTGATAAAGCAGTGGCCCTTTATATGTTGGCAACATCAGAAAAACTCACTCACAACATTCAACATATTTATATTTGAGAAACACAAACGTAAACACGTTGGTATAAAGTTACCAACATTTAAAATGTCACTACCTAATCAGAGACTTAGTATGTAAACATGAATAAATATGATGGTGACTAATACACGATTAACGTGTGAAAAACGAAATGTTTTTGTACAAAAAATGTAAAATCTACTGGAAAGACGGTATGGATTCTATGGATTCACTAGCATTATTGATATCCAACGCTGAATACGGAAACATGTATCTGCATGTAAACCACCTGAGGATTGTCACAAGCCCGAGAGCGACCGTTTGTTAAATAAAATCACATTCTATTGTGACTGGTATCGGTTATTATTCTACATCCTATAACGTAACAGTCATGAAGTTCAACTGGATCCATTATGCATAAAATACCTTACATTTGTCCTCTAGCTATTCCTATTAAGCCATTTTGCGCTTCATGTCAATCCAATTTTACAAACATTCGTATTACTTTTGGCCTGCTTCATTTGCTGCATTTTTATATTTCTTCGTTCATCAGTTAAACTGAATATCTGCAGTATGGTCCATGGATTTCTATTACGCCTTGCCTTTTACCTGTTTAATACTCTGCTATCTGAACTGGACAATCGGCCGTTAAAGAAAATTGGAAGGACCAGAACCACAAATCAACTAGTTATTTCATGAAAATAAAAATTTATAGATAAGTTAAAATTTAACTTAAAATCAAAGAAATAAATACTGCAGTTTAAATATTAAGGCCAAATTTTAAAAGAAATGTAACATGCTTTTAAAAAAATAGTGATAATAAAAGCTATGTAAAAGTTCCGGTGAAATTTGCAAATTAAATCTTGAACCCACAGTTTGAAGAAATGTGACTACAAGGTTACTCATTTCAGACTACTGTAGTCAAACGAAGTGACACTTAATATTCATCTTGTGTAAGATGTCGAAGCTGTATGGATACAAGAGGTGCCTTGGGAGGGTAATGTTTGAACAAACGGTCGGATTGCGTACCCGGCAGATCGGTCCAGAGTGAAGCAGACGAACCAGGCTGCGAGCAACGTGAAGCGGCAGTACGTCCAACCCGATGACTTGCGGTGTCAATAACCAGCGATCGGACGGCTACAAAGTTGCCCCTCTCCACAGCCGGAGGTCCGCACCAGCTGGCGGACGTGAGGAAGGCAGACCTCACCAACCGACCGAGAGGCCCCACACACCACACGTCCAACAGCCAATTTCCTGTGTCGGACTGATGCGGCTTTCGCAGACCAACTTGGCTCAAACAGCCCAACTCATCAGTTCTCCCATAGGAACCCGATGTCAGAAACAACTCGAGTCTAACGTGCAACTCCACTGTTTCAGACCAACTGCCTCCCCACCCAGAGACACACCACACCGTCAGCACTTCCTCCTAGGCCGAGGTCGAGCAAAAAAACACTTTGTGAACAAAAGTATCCGGACACCTGGCTGAAAATGACTTACAAGTAAATGGCGCCCTTCATCGGTAATGGTGGAATTCAATATGGTGTTGGCACACGCTTAGCCTTGATTCAGCTTCCACTCTCGTAGCCATACGTTCAGTCAGGATTTGGAAGGTTTCTTGGGGAATGGCATCTCATTCTTCACAGAGTAATGCACGGAGGAGAGGTATCTAAGTCGGTTGGTGAGGCTAAAACATCCCATAGGTGTCCTATAGGGTTCAGGCGAGGACTCCGTGCAGGCAGGTCCATTACAGGGATGTTATTGCTGTTTAATCAATCCGTCGCAGGAAGTGCCTTGGGAACAGGTGCTCGATCATGTTGAAAGATGCAATCGCCATCCCCGAATTACTCTTCGACAGTGGGAAGCAACAAGGTGCTTAAAACATTAATGTAGGTCTATGCTGTGATATGTTGTTGATGTTGTGGTCTTCAGTCGTGAGACTGGTTTGATGCATCTCTCAATGCTACTCTATCCTGTGCAAGCTTCTTCATCTCCCAGTACCTACTGCAGCCTAAATCCTTCTGAATCTGCTTAGTGTATTCATCTCTTGGTCTCCCTCTACGATTTTTACCCTCCACGCTACCTTCCCGTATTAAATTGGTGATCCATTGATGCCTCAGAACATGTCCTACCTACCGATCCCTTCTTCTGCTGTGGTAGCGACAAGCAAAACAACAAGAGCTGCAAGCCCCCTCCATTAAAAACACGACCACACCATAACAACACCGCCTCCGAATTTTGCTTTTGGCACTACACATCTGGCAGATGATGTTCGCCGGGAATTCGCCACTCATACCCTGCCATCGGATAGCCACATTGTGTACCGTGATTCGTTATTCCACGCAACGTTTTTCTACTGGTGAATCGTCCAATGTTTATGTTCCTTACACTAAGCGAGACGTCGTACGGAATTTACCGGCGTGATGTGTGGCTTATGGGCAACCGCTCGACCATGAAATCCAAGTTTTCTCACCTTCCGCCTGTCATAGTGCTTCCAATGGATCCTGATGCAGTTTGGAATTCTAGGTGTGATGGTCTGGATAGATGTCTCCCTATTATACATTACGACCCTCTTCAGCTGTCGGCGGTCTCTGTCAATCAACAGACGAGATCGGCCTGCACGCTTTTGTGCTGTAGGTGTCCGTTCATGTTTCCAATTCACTATAACATCGGAAACAATGCACCTAGGGGTGCTTAGGAGTGAGGAAATCTCGCGTGCAAACGTATGTCACAAGTGACACCCAATCACCTGACCACGTTCGAAGTCCGTGAGTTCCACGGAGCGCCCCATTATGCCCTCTCACGATGTCTAATGACTTGTGAGGTCGCCGATAAGGACTACCTGGCAGTAGGTGGCAGCCCAATGCACTTAATATGAAAGACGTATGTTCTTGGGGGTGTCCGGATACTTTTGATCACGTAGTGTACGTACTGAAGAAATAGCGAATCGATAGCAAACTCGAGCCAGTGGCGCCAGACAAGACCAAGTACAATATGGTGCCACGGTTCACTACCTGCGGTCTTTCATCTCTCAAAGCTACCCTTTCGTCTCCTACTGTATTCCTTTCCCCTGTTGTAGCCAATAGTTGCCTCATGTTCCCTTTTCAACTCCCAACAACCGCTGGTACTTTCAACATATTGAGGTCCCATCTCCTTAATTTCCTACCCTTTAGCAGTTTTAAATTTAATCTAAAGTTCGTAAACAATGAACTGCGGCCATGGTTTAGAGGTAACGCCTTTGACTAGTTATTAGAACGTGCTTGGTACCGGGTTCGAAACTCCGCACTGCTTAGACTTTGAATAATCAGTAGGGCTTGATTCACACAGACATTGATTTCATTTGTATAGAGCATTCACTAACAATAAGTATTTATTTGAAGAATTGAGTGATCGTTTATTGATCACGAAACACACTGAATTCGTTTCCTGTGCCCTCTCATTTCAACCTCTGGCACTAGTTCTTCCTTTCCAGAACACAGTCAATGTAACTGTCCTCTTAAATAACATTATTTCTTACGAACGGCACACGGGAGACACAAGATTTGTATCAGTCTGTTTTGATTGTATAGACACTTCTGAGAAAACGACCTATCAAACAAAACACGGAAAGTGTAACGAAAAGAGGCTTTGGGCTTATCGAACCGAAACATGGCAATTAAATGTACAGCTGTTGACATATTTTCATTAAGACTCAAACATCAAGTAAGGGAAAGCTATCATCAACAGCAAGGTTGGTCTGAATGTCACGGTGATATACTAGGCAGTTACGTGCTTGCCTTTCAGATAAACCTTCGAATTAAATTATTCATCCAGTCACAAGGAGACCTACAGTTTAACATAGACTCCAGACCTCAATTCGGCTTGGTATTTTCACATTAAAAAATAGAAAGGTGAAAAAAGCAATAAGTGAACAGAAAAAAGCCATCCTGCAGCATTTGAGGACGTATGTAATCAGACAACAACCACTTAGCCACCAAGCGACATTAATTATTACTGCTGCTGCGGTCTTCAGTGCGAAGACTGATTTTATGCAGCTCTTCGTGTTACTCTATACTATCCAAGTCTCTTCATCTCCGAATAACTACTGCAGCCTACATCTGAATCTGCTTGCTGTATTCATCTCTTGGTTTCCTTATACGATTTTAATCCCCCCGCCCCCCCCCCCCCCGCCATTTTCTTTCTAATTCGTTGCTCCTTTGATGTCTCAGAATGTCAAATTGTAATACAAATTTCTTTTCTACCCAGTTCTATTCAGTACCTACTCATTAATTACGTGACCCATCCACCTCATCATCAGCATTCCTCTGTAGCATCACATTTCAAAAGCTTCTATTCTCTTCTTGTCTAAATTGTTTATCGTACATGTTTCACTTCCATATATGGCTACACTTCATATAAATACATTAAAAAAAAACTTCCTAACAGTTACTTCTATATTCGACGCTAAAAATGCTTATCTTCTTCAGGAACGCTGTCCTTTCCATTGCCAGCATCGTTGTATATCCTGTCTACTTCGGCCACTATCAGTTATTTTTCTACCGAAATAGCAAAATTCATCTACTACCCACGTTTCCTTATCCATTTCCCTCAGCATCATCTAATTTAATTCTACTATATTCAATTATCTTTATTTTACTTTTATTTATATTGATCTTGTATCCCCCTTTCGAGACAGTGTCCATTCCGTTCAACTACTCTTCCTAGTCCTTTGCTGGGTCTGACAGAATTACATCGTAATCGCGAAATCGTATTTGCGAAATCAGCAATGTTAACGTCAACTCAAGCTACTAGACACCTTGCACAGCACTTTGCCGAAGTCATAATAAATTTTGATAAATACTTTTTATTATCCGACTGACATAAAGACTACATTATGGATCACTTTTCTATCCATCTTAGTGAAAGAGAAGTGATGACTTACTCTAAAGACGAGAAATTTTAAAAAATATCAAGATGTAAATCACATATTCGAGGAACAAAACATTTTACTTGATTGTTATTCTTTACTTAATAAGTATCCTGATTTATCGAAGGAAGCCTGGAAACCTATTATATCACGATATCATCTACCACCAATATCTTATATAAGAATGCGTCCTCTTCGTTAAGTTGAGACGAGAAGTCAATACAGGAAGAGACTGGCCGGATATGAGGCTTGAAGACTTGTTAGAAAGAGTAGACAGCGTACTTAGCACAAAAATGCTTAAGGATAAACAAAGCTTAAACGAATGTGATTAACAACAGCTGAAATGAGATTTACGACTTAATTAATTGAAACGACATGGCAGTAAAAGAAGTGAATTAACTCCGTCTTATAGGTAGTAAGAATAGATAGGATACTCGAAGCGCCGGCGCTTCAGTCCGGAACCTCTTTGCTGCTACGTTCGCATGTTAGAATCCAGCCTCGGGCATGGATGTGTGTGTTGTCCTTCGGTTAGTTAGGTTTAGTTAGTTCCAAGTCTAGGGGACTGATGACTTCAGATGTTAAGTCCCATAGTGCTTAGAACCATTTGAACCATTTAACCATTTGATACTCGAAGCAAGAGAGGTATCAGAAGCACATTGCCATGGACACCAGAAGCTTCCTTCACTGGAAGAATTGTACTGACGTCAGATGTTGAATGAAACTAAGGAAGAGGTTGACGAAACAGTACATCTGAGTCACACCATTGTATGGAAGCGAAATGCGGACAATTGGAATTCGGGAGAAGAAATTTCATGCATTTGAAATGTGGTGCAAACTAAGAACATTACAAATGTAATAGACAGATAAAGTACGAAGTGATGAGTTCCAAAAAACAACAGGCAAGAAATGAAATTTATGGAATTCCCTTACCAGGGAAAGGGATAGGTTATTCGAACATTTGATACGGTGTCCAGGAATAAAGTATGACGCTGGAAGGGAGAAAAGTAATAGGAGCATGTAAGGGCTGGAATATGCAAAACTGCTTATAGAGATGATTGAGGGTAGCAGTTACGTAGCGACAAAAGGATGAAAGAGGATTAACGTTAACAGAGTAAAAGATCCACGCAGTGGACACCATGTGAAAAGCTACTACTTATGTTACAGATCTAGACTGCAATAATAAAATGGGAAGGAACTGTTAATTAGAACTCAGGGAGAAATTGTAGTGTAATTGACACTAGATTTATTCATCTTAAACATGACAAGACTACAAAATTATTAAAGAAACATCACACAAACATTTTTTATTTAACAAACGCGCTACTTACATGGGATCTATTGTGGACAAAGTGATCTGCTGCGGACCAACACACAACACTAACCAGAACACTAATCACTCTGTCTGACTTCACACGCACGAATCCAGGTAATGGCACCAAACTACGCCACCACCAAACACCTATATTCTACCATACAAAAAAAAAAAGAACAGTGTTCTGAGAAATATATACAGGGTGGCCCAAAAAGGATGGTCACATTTTAAATAACTATAACTCCATCAGTTTTACAAATTAATTTTATTCAATTACGTAACTAAATGCTCCCAGGCACCCAATTACAAGTACTAACCACAAAAAATCATGTACGGAAAATGACTTCCGGAAGATGGTGTCCTTCCTCGGTGATGCATTCCACAAGTCTTTCCTCGAAATTTTCCATCACTTTCACTACTGTTTCTTCTTGAATTGCCATAATTTCCGCACTGATTGCCTCCTTCAGATCAATTAAGTTTCGGGGCTTCTTTACGTAGACTTTTGACTTTAGGTATCCCCAAAGAAAAAAATCACAGGCTGAGAGGTCAGGTGATCTCGCGGGCCAGTGGACATCTCGAAAACGTGAGATGATGTGGTGGGGGAACATCCGCCTTAAAACACACATGGAGTCATTGGCTGTGTGGGCCGTGGTCCCGTCCTGTTGAAACCAAATTCGATCTCGATTTACATGTAACTCTCGCAGTCTCGGCACCAAAAAGCTACGTAGCATGTTAACGTAACGTTTCGAGTTCACTGTGACTGTAGCGTTGTTCTCCTCAAAAAAATAAGGACCAACAATCCCCAATCTTGAAATTCCACACCAGACTGTTACCTTAGCACTATGAAGAGGCTTTTGGTGCAATTCTCTGGGATTATCTGCTGCCCAATACCTGCAGTTTTGTTTATTGACATAGCCGTCTAAATGGAAATGTGCTTCATCTGACATAAGAAGCACAACATCATTATTAGAGTACAAAATGTCAAGCATTGATTCACAAAATCGTCTTCGCTGCTCAAAATCACGATCATACAGCTTTTGCGTGATCATAATTTTGTATGGGTGAAACTGTAACTCACGGCTTAAAATACGCTGCAACGAACTACGGCTGAGGCCTAAAGTTTGAGCACGACGCCTAGTGGAACGACGCGGGCTTTGCAGCACTGACGCTCTAACATCATCAATGTTCTGTGGAGTAACTGCCGTACGTGTACGCCCTGTAGATTTACCACTTTTGACAGACCCTGTTGTCCGGAATGCAGTCACCCAACGTGATATGGATCTGCGATCTGGAATGGGTCCATCACGCGCTACACCAAAACGTTGTCAAAACAATCGTTGCACAGTAATAAACGATTCATCATTTCTGAAAAACTGTTCCACAGCAAAAACACGATGCTCGACCGTCCACTGCGCCATCTCGTGGCAAACTGCGTGTAATGGCCGACTTGCAGACGGCCGGCAGTGGTCCCCCCTCCTCACCTTTCAATGGTACTACGCAGTTCAAATCCGACCATCCATTTTGGGCCACCCAGTATTATAGCCCTACGTCGCAGCAGTGAATATTTTACCCTCCTGCTGGTCAAAGCGGCACACCACCATGCGTTTCATCGACTATAGTCATGGACGCCGGCAATCTGTTATTAAATGCACGTTCCTGAAAAATGCAAGTACGCGGTCTCGATTTCGGTTTATTCAGAACGCAGTTGCTTCCCTACGAGCCTCTGAAGCCCCGATGGATTCCAGTGTACAGGTGGACTCATTTGCTGGTCTGCCAAACCAATTCGACTCAGTGCCACGACTGTGCATGTCGGAATATGTCAAATGTTTAGACGGCCGATTCAAGACATATAAGTACATGCGCGTGTCACTTGTTGTGACCGTGATGATATAAGCAGTACCTCTTACGGTTCAGAAGGTGACTGGCACTGGCTCTAAGTCGCACACTAGCAAATGACACAAGTCTCACCGGGACCTGCAGTTTCTTACTAGCGAAGCGCCAGTGCAAGAGACTTGTACCAGAGTGCTTTTCTTCCTTTCTCCTCGCTTCCTCCTCAGCTCGGTTCCAAAAGCCCGTTTCTCTTTTTTGACTTCCCCCTCTTCCACACAAGCCAATCATGAGCTGTATCCCGGCATTCTAAGCTCGGAGAATGGCCTTTGCATTGCAAACTGATTTGACCAATGAGAGACTTAAAGCTAATTGGCAGAAAATGGAAAAAAGATTCAGCTTCGCAGCCCCTTTCCCACGTGTTTGCCATGTCTTTTGATAACAAAATACAGGGTGGAAGCACAGCCCTTCATAAACAGCTTGTTATCGCCCCTGTTGCGTCCATTTCAAAGTTTCCAAAGAACGGCCATAAACTTGCCAAAAGCCTTGTGCTTTCACAAATATGTTTTGAAACAGAATCTAGTCGCCTGGACACCAGTTTCCCTGTCTCACGGAAATTTGCAGAACGTTTACATTTCTTTTGGTAGCTTGCTCCCTAACAAGGACCCATCCTCTGCTTTATTCCCGGCCCACAATGCGCTGTCCGGTGCAGCGGCGACTTCTCGGTGCTAGCCCATGTACCTAGACGCCAGCCTCCCATCCGGCTCCAACTTAATGTGTTTTGTACAATGTGACCGGGGCACGCAACCGTCTGGAAATGTCTTCTCACCGTGCCCCAGAAAATCGCACTTTGTCGGCCCACCAACGCCGTGCTTTTACTGCAGTCGTTTAAGTCGGCACCCTGTTCCTTTGAACGCAGGTAAAGCTTACTGTATTTCTTTCCATAGAGCACGCAAACAAGATCATTAACTACTGCTCACCATTTCATCATAATGTATGAAGTCAAATCGCAGTAAAGATCGTATTCCCTATGAACACGAAGTGGCATAACACCGAATCAGAAGTGAGAATGCCCTGAAATCTCTCAAGGATTTATCACAAGATAAGAAAAGTTGTAGGTTAGCATCAAACGAGTCAGATAAATGTTGATTTAAAGAACGAAGAGAGACTCAGACACATCGAGTGTATCCTGAGAATGCAAGTGACAGAAATTAAATGGGATATTAAGAAGATCATTAATGAGATGCCTCATCTTGCTTCCTATTAATATCCTCAACTTATCTTTTACATTTATATATATATTACTCCACAGTTTTATTCTTTGTTAATCTATACCTTTTAAAACACAAGTAATTTTAATTTTGAACTTATATCATACACTGAAGCGCCAAAGAAACTGTTATACGCATGTATATGCAAATAAAGAGGTATGTGAACTGGCAGAATACGGGTCTGTGATCGGCAGCGGTAATAAGTGTAGTTGTTAGATTGGCTACTGCTGCTACAATGGCAAGATTTAAATGATATGAACATTGTGTTACAGTCGGCAAACGAGCATTGGGATACACCATCTCCGAGATAGCGATTAAGTGTGGATTTTCCTATGCGACCATTTCACGAGTGAACCGTGAATATCAGGAATCTAGTAATACATCAAATCTCCGACATTGCTGCGGTCAGAAAAAAGATCCTGCAAGAACAGGACCAACAACGACTGAAGATAATAGTTCAACGTGCCAGAAGTGCAACCCTTTCGCAAATTACTGCAGATTTCAATGCTGGGCCATCAACAAGTGTTAGAGTGAGAACCATTTAACGAAATATCATTCTAATGGACTTTCGGAGCCGAAGGTCCACTCGTGTACCCTTGACGACTGCACTATACAAGGCTCTACGTCTTGCCTGGGTTTGTCAACACCAAGAGTCGTCTGTTGAGGCTGGAAACATGTTGCCTGGTCGGACGAGTCGCGTTTGCATCGAGCGGATGGACGTGTATGGGTATGGAGACAACCTCACGAATCCATGGACCCTGTATGTCAGCAGGGGACAGTTCAATCTGTTGGAGGCTCTGTAGTGGTGTGGGGTGTGTGCAGTTGGAGCGATAATGGGACCCCTGATACGTCTAGATATGACTCTGACAAGTGACACGTACGTAAGCATCCTGTCAGATCTCCTAAACCCATTCATGCCCATTGTACATTCCGACGAACTTGGACGACTTCAGCAGGACAATGCGACACCTCATGTGTCCAGAGTGGCTCCAGGAACACTCTCCTGAGTTTAAACACTTCCGATGTCCAGTAAACTCCCCAGATGTGAACATTATTGAGCATATCTGGGATGTCTTGCAACGTGTTGTTCAGAAGAGATCTCCTACACAGATCTATGAACAGCGCTGCGGCATTCATGGTGTCAGTTCCCTCCAGCACTACTTCAGACATTAGTCGAGTCCATGCCACGTCGTGTTGCTGCACTGCTGAGTGCTTGTTGGGGCCCCACACATTATTAGGTAGGTATACCAGTTTCTTTGTATAATTGAGCCTTCTGCTTGTCTTTATCTTCACACACCTAGTACTAATAGGCCTATATACTTTTATTTTTTATTCGCTAATACTGTATTTTTTAAAGGTTACTTCAATTATTAACTAAAAGTGTTTCACCATTAAAAAGTTCAGAGTCGCTCCTATAGAGTATGTAATAACAATTAAATAAAGACACTAACACAAATTTGCATACATTCACTTTTAGAACATGAAGACACAATGTAAATGTATTCATACATTTGTAAATTTCAGTTCATAGCGGAGATTCAGATATTTGAAAGTAGGTGCCAGTGTTCTGTGAATGTGACAAATAACGCCATCTGTTAAAAAACTATGTGCACAAATGTTGTCATTTTCCTGTATGAAGAAACTCGTAAACGCTTATGTTATTATTTTCATGATTAATTCTTCCAAAAGATTAATAACGTAGAAACCATTAAATATGTAGTGAAAGCAAATGCAAGATGCATAACGAATTATTGTAGCTGTATGGGAGCGGCCCTCGCTAGGCGGAGGCAGTATTTTTGTAATAGCTCTGAGTACTGTTGTAGTCTGTGGTAACTGGTTGTGTGGTGTGATGGATATACAAGAGCAGCACGTGTTTGTGATGATAAAGGAATGCCCACGGGAAATTTACCTGCAGCATGGCAGTATACGCGAATGTTAGCAGAAGAGAAAGTCCACAAGGGAGTCATTGATGTTATAATGCCGTAACATGAACAATGAAGGGCATGAAGGTTATCTGGCGACAACAACAACCCAGCTACGTGACCTTATTCTTTGTAAAGTGAATTGCCCCCCCCCCCCCCCCCACCAAAAAAAAAATTTTTATACTGTCAATGTAGGCTCCACCGTTCATTCACATCAGGGATTCGTGTGTTGCTTGACTGTTTTTCTAACCCACTTTTCTAAAACATTTGGCACTGAATCAAATAGAACGCACCGTTTTGCCATTGCAGTAAACTGACAGAAATAAAAACTGCACAGTGTTCCTTGGGCAAATAATTATCTTACTTAATGCATAGTAGTTTAGTCGTATTTGTGACAGCGTGATTATTATCTGTATTATAACCACAGAATCACGACACTGTCTGGCGAGAAAGTTGTTACCGTTTGACAGATGGAGAGACATTAGCGCTTCAACTGGTGAGAATGCAGACGGTTACATGCCTTCCTTTTTAAAATTTTTAAAATTATTTTCTATTTAATTAACGGAATAGATGTTGTATTTTTGCGTTCCATGTGTTAGCAAGTTATCAAGAGACAAGAGTTATCGTGAAATACATTAAAATCAACGAAATTACACTCATTCGCTCATTAGATGACATAAGCTACAACTCATTCGTGTAGAAATACTTTGGACTATGTCTATATTTGTAGCTTATTCCCTTGAAAGCAAGAGAATGTAAACACATTTCATGAATGAGGAGCATATATATCTGTCGCTGTTTGTTGTTATTATGATAAGCGCTTCCCTTGATACCTAATTTGTTGTGAAGTCAAATAATTCGCCCTATTTTACACCTCACTCGATTTTATAATACACAAACATTTTTGTAAACGTAATTAATGTTGCTTCAAAAGCGAATGTGTTACTGATTCTTGCCGTTTGTGGTCCAGATTTGGTAACAATAGTGGAATTTGTTTATCCTATGTTGGGAAACAGTTTTATTGCTTTTGACTATTTACTGTCACATCTGTCCTTTAAGATATGTTGTGATGGCTTGTTTGATACATTAAATTATGTAGGTATTACTTCCCATATAGGTTTCCTACATTCCACATTCACTGATTTAGCTGAAGGAGTAGCGAACAAAATTCTCCTGTTGTCAGCTAAATGTAAGGCGTCATTCCGTGAAAGGTCAGCTCTTATAGCCTTTACTAGCAATTTTTTGTTATTAAACCGAAACATCATTACTCTGTAAATGTCTGTACGTTACAAGGGAATTGTAAATAAACTGTCGTATAATGAACGGTTTCGTATCTCCCAGAGTCGTTAGGACACTAAATAATCACGAATGTGGTGCAATTTTTTAGTTTTTATCGATGTTTATGACATTACATCAACTCCCAATTGTAAGAATTATGTTACAAGTAAATAGAAACCTCAATACTTGCACTCATCAATATCAAATTCAAAAATGTTGCTTGCCGGCCGTTTGGGGTGTTGCTGTCACTGGGATAACAAAAACGAGACGAAGTGTCGTGATTGTTACATTGCACTGTTACGTTACTGTAAGTTACTGTGTAATCCAAAGTAACAAACGCGATATCGTTTTGAGGGTTTCGCGAACACTCCAGTGCTGTCGAAGTTTTATTTATTAGTGATGTCAAAATTGTCAGTTCATGCATAAGAAACAGTGTTTTTCTTTGTAGTTGAAATGTCGTTGGGTGGCCCGATACCCACTGTCGCATTTTTCGTAAATCGGTACAGCTAAATGATAGAATCCCGACAGCTGCCTCATAATTGTCGACCATTAAGGGATAATACAATAATTAATGTTTTCCTGAGCCTTGCATTTGAACAGTGGTTAATTGAAAGTGTTGGCGGGAGCCAGAAAATTTGAAATGGTAACAATACTGCCCAGCACTTTATTGTGTTGATAGTGGAGTCACAGAGGGCGAAATGTATAGCAGGAACAGAACAACTAGACGAGGACGACAATGTAATAGCTAATGACACAGAACCTATGGGTTTTAGTAAAGCAGATAATTGTAACGAGGTAAATAACGAAAAGTATAGTTATTATTTTTATTCAAGGGGATGAGTCAAGATCGTGAAGTCAGTGTAATAGCAGAATCAGAAGCGAGTGAAAACTGTCAGATCAGTGAACTGATCAAATTAATGTTAGCAGTGAGACGTGAAATAAGTGCACAGAGATTCGAAATAATAGCAAAACAAATGTACACAGATTGAAGGTGCGGGCAGCAATTCATAATTACGTATAATAATGAATTAGAGATATATCTGTCTTTTTGCAAGTTTACAATTTATTGCTTTGTTTTATCTCCTAAACATACATGTTCCACCGCAGCTGTGGCATGACTTAGTTTTTTAATTACTTTCCTGAAATATATACATACAGGATATTTTTATGTTAAGGAATATGATACAGCAGTTTTTGTTGTCCGTTATATCTCATGTGCATTTTACCTTTTAGTTTATATTGTGTGTGTGTCCTGTGGCTGCCACATGTCATACGCAAACATGATGGATATTAAAAATGGTCTGCATTGAACTTTTTGTGTATTATCCAACCTTAAAATGTTGTTGTTGTTGTGGTCTTCAGTCCTGAGACTGGTTTGATGCAGCTCTCCATGCTACTCTATCCTGTGCAAGCTTTTTCATCTCCCAGTACCTACTGCAACCTACATCCTTCTGAATCTGCTTAGTGTATTCATCTCTTGGTCTCCCCCTACGATTTTTACCCTCCACGCTGCCCTCCAATACTAAATTGGTGATCCCTTGATGCCTCAGAACATGTCCTACCAACCGATCCCTTCTTCTGGTCAAGTTGTGCCACAAATTTCTCTTCTCCCCAATTCTATTCAATACTTCCTCATTAGTTATGTGATCTACCCATCTAATCTTCAGGATTCTTCTGTAGCACCACATTTCGAAAGCTTCTATTCTCTTCTTGTCCAAACTATTTATCGTCCATGTTTCACTTCCATACATGGCTACACTCCATACGAATACTTTCAGAAATGACTTCCTGACACTTAAATCAATACTGGATGTTAACAAATTTCTCTTCTTCAGAAACGCTTTCCTTGCCATTGCCAGCCTACATTTTATATCCTCTCTACTTCGACCATCATCAGTTATTTTACTCCCCAAATAGCAAAACTCCTTTACTACCTTAAAATGTATGTCCTCGTAAAACTATTGGCATACGCCGTTTTTGACCTTACTATTTTAATATTTTCCTAGCCTTCAGCTGTGACAATTTTATGTTTATGTATCAAACGTGTTTGTGTGCAGTTAAAATGAATCTGTGGACATCGATAGCACTTGTGTTTCGTATTTTGAGAGCGTTTACACACATATTCCTCTGTTAGTTTGTAAACATTGCGCCCCTGGTATGTTACTGTGGCTTGAGCACACGTTTCACTGCACAAATTAAGTCCCTGACGCGCTTCAGAATATCTTCTGTTTACTATTTTTCTTTGGTTTGACGTCCGCGAACTTTGAATTTGTTGCGTTTGTTTCTACTATGTGTGTGTTTTTTTTAATTTTTAATTTTTTTTAATTTTTTTATTTGGCCTTTGAGTGTGTTCTTAATTTAGCCATCGGCAACACATAGTGACAATGTACACATAATTGAATAAACTCATACAGAAATGCATGTTTACAAGAATAAAAAGCTTAACTGTTACAGGTTTGTACATAATGTTCTAAAAATTGAATTGAATTGAATTGGAAAACAATTAAAAGTGCCTTGGCTTACAATTGACACCAATCCTGAAATATCTTCATCAGCAAGGCATATTTATAATTTACGTACACGATTAAAACCTACAGATTGTGACCAGTACTCTTGATGAAGTTAACTATCACTTTATATAGACGACCGTCTTTAGTACACAAAAGAGAAGAAGCTGATTAAGGAAGATGGTAGCCCATACTCAGCAATGTCTTTAGATGTAGATGTTGTGGGAAAGAGGCATGATTGAAGCGGAGTCTTATGATGGTAGAAATCGTGGATCGGTCCAGATGTGTCCTCATGAATCATATTTTGTGTTGCCCGATAATTTGTGTAGATTGTTGAATTATAGAACAACACAAAACGAAACAAACAGACACACACACAAACACATAGAATGGAAACAAAGAGAAATGATTCAAAGCGAAACAAAACAGTAAAGTAACAACAGTCGCACATCAGAGACGTATGTGTGTGCAATGAAAGGTGTTTACAAGCCACAGCAACATAACAGGGCGCATTATTTACAAACAAACAGGAGAAAACCTGAGTAAACACTGTAAAAATACGAAACGAAATCCATGGATTCTCAAACTACCCGGAATAGTTCTCAATAACTAACCTTCAAAAAAGTTTTATCAACGTGCACAGGTTCGTCTTGACAAATTTGATGCACAAAAATAAATTTGTGACAGCGAAAGAGTGGAGAAATGTTTCAAAGGTCAGGCCAAAAAGAGTATATACTACAAATTTTACTAGGACATATGTTGCAAAGATTGGATAATTAAAAGAAATTCAATGCAGACGATTTTCTAACATTCCTCGTGTTTGGAGATGATGTGGTATACTAATTTAGTCCTGTGTCTCTTTTTTATTGGCAGCCCAGGATACACACAACGTGAAATGAAAGGTAAAATGCACATACAATTTAAATGACATCAAAATATAATGTGTCATATACTTTAATTTTAAAAATAACATGTACGTATGTTTTTCAGGAAAGTAATAAAAATCCCACTGAGGCTACTGCAATTGTGGTGAAACATGTTTGGCTGGTAAAACAAAACAATAATATTTGTCCATGCAAAAGGCGGAACCATTCTTAATTCATTATTATTTTTCTGCGAGCACAGGAATTGACCTCAGAACTCCACTATGGTAGTAATTTAATATCATAGTTGAATAAAAATATGGAAAAGTCTTACAAAGGCAGGTAGGTAAATTAAATCGAAATATAAAAGCTATGGACGAAAGCGTAGACGTGTTAAAGAGAAATATTGATCACGAAATGAAAGTGGTAGACGAACGACTGGAAACAGAAAAAATTGAAGTTCATGCAGTGATTGTTCAGTTGGTAAACAATCACCGAAATCGGACTGAACTGACAGAGGGTAGTGCTAACGAAAAGGTGCAGAGTTCATGAACGCAAGTGGACGAAAAGATAAACCGTAAGGTACCTGAAGTTAAGCCAGATGTTGATGGTAAAAACAAATCATTAGACGTTTCCATCAAAAAGCAATTTTTCGAACTGAAGATGCAGGATGTAGAAAATAATAAAAAAACAGTTACTTCAAAAATTTCAGAGAAAGTAGAATCATTAGAGAGTTATTTCCGAGTGAACAATATTTTTCTAGTTAGAGGGTCATGTTGTGGGAATCAGGAATCGATAATGATAGCTTAGTCCCACAGGGAACCTTTCACTTGGTGATTTCCATAGATTCATGTAAGAAGATGATTCCGTAAGCATATGACAAAATCGCCAAAATTAAAATAGCAACTTGCAGGAGACACACAATGTTGGAAAATCGAAGCTAATGTAGAATGTGATACTTTGGAAGAGTTTTTGAGAAGCTTTTGCAAAACTATTAGTAAGAAAGTTGGTAGATGAAGTTATGTGATGAATTACTGAATGGCCTCGATACAGGTCAATAGAAAAATAACAGTGCACTGTGAAGATCTGTATAGAAAATTATAAAATATTTATGTGTCAGTCCCTGAAGAATATTTGTTGATGATCATACATAGAAAGTTGCCCTGGGAGGTGAGAAAGTATTGTAGTAAATGAGACTGCAATCTGGAAAGCTTTTGGAGGAAAGGAGGTGAAACAGATACCTGGAACCTAGGTCGTCACAGAAATTAACGTGATAATCTGTAGTGGCATAATGAAGGAAACTAAAACCAAAATCATAATGTATAAATAACAGGAGTGGATAGAGGGAGAAGAGCATGAAGGGCCTCAAGGACGTGGAGGATCAAATAGACAATTTCATCATAGGAGTAATGAGGAAAACACTGGCCAAGAACAATGACAGGTTTAGGTGGCGCTGTTAGTAAGCACAGATCCAGGGATTGCGTGTGCAGGCAAGCAACTGGGGCAGTAAAACTATTCAAATAAGTAATTGCTATGGGGAAAATAATGGAAATAAACATAGGAAATGTCAGTTTTGAATAATAATAACAGAGGTGAGTGGAGTAAGGCACAAATGAGTTGTAGTTTGAAGAAGGTTGAGTCTCCAATAAAAAAGATGAATATAGCAGAACAAACAGATTCTGTAATGTGGACAGAGGTTGCCAAGGTAATGAGGGAACTAATTTGCAGGAGGATAGTAATAAGGAGAATAGATTGGTCGATGGTACCGGAAGAAGTGAAGATAACGGTATAATGTCCTGTGGTTCATATAAAGTGAATAGTTATTGTGATGTAAATATTTTTAATACAAATGTAAATGTTTCCTCTTATGAAGGCATGCACAATGAGTGTGGGGTAGAAATGAATATGTTAAGTGAGAGTCTTAAGGAATACCCACAATAAGAGGGGGAATTAGTGAAAGGGAGGTTTGAAAGATGTGTAGTAGACAATAGTCAGGTAGTGAAGTGGATAAAGTAGAAGATAGTGGTGATGAGAGTGAATTGAGAGAAAGTGGGGAGAACCAGAAGAGAATATGGAAGAAGAGAACGGGGAAAAAGGTCAAGAAGGAGGTAATGTTGACACCGGTGTAGTTAGTGAAGGACAGAGAGCACTCTTTACAGAAGTAGTTCAAGAGGAAAGTGATAAGCCACAAAATAAGATCAATCTATTCTGGATTAGAAAGAGAAAAGATCGTCTGGTTGAAACAGATTGTCAGTCTGTAGACTCTATTGAAGTGTATGTAGTGAGAAATGAACCAAGCCTAGGGGAAGACGAAGATAGTTTAGAGCACTGTGTAAATGTTCCTGTGGAAATGAATAGTTTAATGAAATCTGACTGGACATCAGAGGCTACTAAACAGGCTTTCTTGGGGGAGGAAAATGATGGTGAACTGCATAGAAGGGGGCAGCCCTTAACAATGGTCAGTATTTATGGTTTAAAGCAATGGGTTTTACTGGACACTGAGAGCGATATCACAGCCCAGGCAGAGGTATTATTGCAACATTTGAAGAAGATTAATAAAATTGTAGAGGTGTTTGTATTTGGTGTAAGGGTTGTTGATGTCACAGGAACGGCAAGTAAGCAATAAAGAAACAAGTTTAGCTGTCGTTTGGGATTGAGAGGTGCGAAGTAGAGCATGATTCCTTAGTCATACCTGATTTGTTTTTAAATGTAATTTTCGGAATGGACTTAACGAGTAGGCTTCATGTCAGAATTAACAGTGGAGAGGGGATGATTAAGTTTGTGGACTATGATGTTGAACAGGCAGTAACTTTCAACGAACTAGTAATGGATGAGGATGATCAAATAGGGTGTATGAGGATAACTGTGATGCCAGTGGGTACCTGTTATGACGAATATGTATTAGAAGACGATGAAGAGTGCACTGAATGAATTAGTTATATAGTGGAATTGTTCAGGAGGAAGCTAAATGAAACCTAAAGCATTAATGAAGATCAAAGGCACGAGTTATATAATATATTGGTTAATAATGAAGAGGTATTTTCTGAAGAACCAGGAAGACTGAACAATTTTGAGTGTCATCTAAAGATAAAACAACATTCTCCATTTTTGCAAAACCTTATAGAACACCTTCGCTAGAAAAAAGGTTGTAGGGGAAGAGTTGGCTTCTGTGGAAAAGTGATTGTAGATGAGAAATATGAAGGTGTACGAGTAGTACTATATGCTAGGAAGATGAACACCATTGTGCAGAGAGAATATGATAAATCAGAGAGTATACGGGATATATAACAAGGATTTGATGGTGTTAAATTTATGACAATTTTCAGTCTAACAGCAGGGTACTGGCAAATGTCATTAACTAAAGAGTCATATAAATATACCACATTCGTGTTCACAGAAAAGTTACCAACACTGTTTTGTCCCTTTGGGCTACACATTTCCGTTTCAGTATTCATTAAAACACTAAATTCGATCTTGGGGAGTGAACTGAATTCAAAAATTAATGTGTACTTGGATCTTATTTTAATAGCAAATAAAGATTGGGCCAGTCATTGTAGAATTTTGGAGCAAGTGTTTCAGACGCTGCAGAAAGGTGAGGTTATATTGAAACTGAAAACGGCGCAATATTTTAGTAATCGGAATTCACTAAATTACAAAATCTTGACAGCCACGTTACAGGTGTCGAAGTGGTTTTGTCTCATAACACTTAGCTCTGTTTTCAATGTTTTCTATCCCTTCCATTTATACAGCTTGATGAATATCCATAAGCTTCCCCATATTTGCTGTTTTTGTCAATGTATAGTAAGATCCCTGCTGTAAGAAAATAATGAAGCACCGATAGATCTCAAAGAGCGTGCATCACTATGTCATCCAGCAGATTCAGGAACTGTTCTCGTATATACCCCATGTGAACCTCAACGCCACCGATAAAATTTAGCAAGCTGTTCAGCGATATGAACTGAGTATTTGGTTCTAAGATGCCTAAGACCTTCGATGGCCCATTATAGAGTAGTTGCGTTTAGTGCGATTTCTTACTGCCATTTATTTTTGTATCCACACGCTGTGCAGAAAAATGGAAATGGCGATGGTGTGTACAGTGTTTCTTGTTTGGAAACAAACATAGCAGACCACACCACACCACACCACATCAGCAAAAAGAGACATTTAGCACACATTAATATACGATAACAAAATATCACATAGCATGAGAAACGTCTTGAAAAAGCAAGGGATCCCAGTAACTTTCAGAATAAACAACAGTTCAGTAAAGGCTAAGGCCAGACAAAAAAAATCTCAGACAAATTCAGCAAGACTGGAATATATCAACTCACATGCAACTCCTGTCAGGCCCAGTACATAGGACAAACGAGCAGAAACTTCCGAATGAAGTACACAGAGCACATGAGAGCTCTAAAGAGTGACAGCACACATTCAACTTTCACAGAACACCTAATGAGCAAAAACCATAACCCTTCTATTATCGAAAATGTTCTACACATTCTGAAACACAGCAACAGTCTATAACGCCGACTAACAACAGAAGAAAATTGCTACATACAAAAGGCTATACTGGGAGGGAAAAACGTAATAAACGAAAATACAACACTTTGCATCAACACACTCTTTACCGCTCTGAGAGAACTAACCAAGGACACAGAACAGAAAGCAAACATACGCATAAGAACCATTTCCCCATCACTCACAGACACGTAAATAAGGAACAGAAATCGACGTAATTCCCACTAAAGTTTTCATAGCCTTCTTGCAACATGCGATACACCTCTCGTGACACACGCGAACAGCAAGATGCCGTAATGTTCTTATCATAAACGAAGTGCGAAGTTTTGTTTTCCTGCGTATAGAATCAGCTACATCCTGTCCATCGAACGTGAGTACACGAATAACTAAGTGAAAGCCCAGTACACGCCAAAACTGGATTCCACAACACTATCGCTGACATACTAAGTTCGCCTTTTAGTATTTGTTTATTAACAGCGGCTCACACAGTTGCACATGACATGATGTACGCTGAGAAAAAACGGCAAGAGAAAAAAGTGCAGAAAATATGCAGCAAACTGCGACGATAAATCTTAAAAACATGCCATAACATACAAAAAAAGGGATTGCGAAAGTATACATAGAAAACTGTATTCCAAAAAACCAAACAGTAAAAATGTAACAATGTGTCACTATGTTTGTTTAACTATGCTATTTTCTGCATGTTTTAGATTTAAAAAACAACCAGTGATGATGGTGATATCTGGTGCCAAAACCAGTTTGGGAAATAAATAATTAAACAAACAACAATGTGTTTTGCATCAAGGCGGACTCAATTCCCATATTGTTTTTTTTTTTTTCAGTATCCCCCACTTGATAGTGTACACATGAACTATGTAGCACTCGTAATGTGCTTGTTTCAAAAAAATGGTTCAAATGGCTCTGAGCACTATGGGACTTAACATCTGTGATCATCAGTCCCCTAGAGCTTAGAACTACTTAAACCTAACTAACCTAAGGACATCACACACATCCATGCCCGAGGCAGGATTCGAACCTGCGACCGTGGCAGTCGCGCGGTTCCGGACTGAGCGCCTAGAACCGCGAGACCACCGCGGCCGGCGCTTGTTTCCCTGCTACTGGTGTAGAGATGGAAATGTAAACTTCCGTTCCATCAGTTCCCACCGGTATTGTGTGCTTGCGATCTAAAAGCAATCTTAGTTCCGGTGGTAGTTCCTCCTGTACTTTCCTTAGACCCTCTAAATGCCGTTCTGGCGACAACGGGTGTACCCATAGCCGACCTCTTATTGCTTGCTGCATAACACCCTGTACTTCTGGTACTTTCCCTTGCTTTTCCCAAACACTATCTTCTACTGTCTGCAACCGTTTTGTGATTACAACTTCCTTATCTACGACTTCTACTTTGATTTGTAGTTCACCGATATTCTGATTAACTACCTCTTCTTCAACTCTGGCATGCCGATTCCGTATCGTTTCTCCAATAAATTGTCATAGTAGTCGTTGTTCAATACGTCCTTCTCTAAACTTCACCAATTGGCAGGGATGCCTACTACTTTCCACCCTGTTAAATTCAGTGCTGCTCCGCAGCTGTTTCTACTAATTACAATAAATCTATACCTAACTTTAAAAAATATTAAATGACTATCTCCTAGGCCTCAATCCATACAGGTTCTTTGTTACTGTTTCACTAACCACCTCTTGTTTATCTTCTGATACCACTCTCCTCACTCTCCCTTTCTGCTCCGCATCTTCTGTCACTGGAATATCTTCCGAACTCCCTTGGAAAGGATTCAACCGCCCTGCATGCACAATTATCGTTCGCATCGGCGATTGAATCTCGACATTTACTGGTGACTTCGTCTCTACCTCTTGCTATGGCCCCTGATACTTTGCAAAAAACTTCTTTTCTTTCCCTTCGATGCATACGAAGCTAATAGCATCACCCACTGACAGACAATATACATCTTATAGTGCGGCCACCTACCTCTTACTGTTTTTCCAGTGCTCGTGTATCTCCCCTCCTTATACTATTCCCTAATCACCCTGGCAAGTTCCTTAACAAACTGTGTTCCCTTTCTTCGCTTTCAATATGTCGAACGGTGATGGCATTTTACAACCATATACTGCTTCACAAGGCGATAACCAAGTACTGATAAGCTCTTTGAGTTACAGGCAGAGACGACGTACTTCAAATGGACGTCCCAGTTGGTACGATGTGAGTCATTTGGTATCCAGGCATCTTCCCAATTGCCGTATACATTCATTCAGTTCTTCCACTGCCTTGTGGACGGAGAAGACTCACCCTAAATCCTTGCATTCGGGAACTTACCCAATTCCTTGAATAAATTTGACGCGAAGTTCGTTCCCTGCTCTGTTATTACCGTTTGAGGCACTCCGAACCTCAATATCATATTACTCACAAGTGCTTCTGTCACTGTTGCTGCCTGCTGGCGTGGAATTGCAACCATTTCTACATATCGTGAAAAATGATATATGATTGTGAGTACGTAGTTATTCCCTCTAGGTGTTTCATTGAATGGGTCTAAAACGTCCCCAGAAATTCGAATGCTGCTAATGCTTCAGATAAGATTTGTAACGGTACTCCTATTAGACGGAAATCAACTCCCTGTGCACATTGGATGCAATTCTGCACTTACTTGTTTACGTCTATCTATTCCTCCGCCAATGCCTTGCTGCTGCTCTTCTGTTCGTAGATCTGCAGCCTCCGTGATGCGCAATATGTGACCATGAACTTCGTGTAGCACTCTAATTCTTAGCCTCGCTGGTACCACTACCTGCTGTCCCAACTTGGTTTCTCCGTATGACAACCCACTATCGTACAGAACTGTGACCGCCTAAAATACTGATTACATTCGTCATTCCTCTATGTGCAGATTGCCATTCCTTATGCTCATCACCCCCAATATGCGATACTGCTACTTTTCTACTTAAGCCACCCGCATTTCTGTGATTCTTCCCAGGTTTATGTGTAATTTCGAAATCAAATTCACTTAGACTTACTGCCTATCTTGTCAAACTACCGGAAGGATCACTTAATCCCAACAACCATTTTAATGCTGCGTAATCTGTCATGACTCTAAACTTTTTACCGTACAGATAACATTTGCAATACACTGGTGTCCAAAATTAAAGCAACGAACGGAAAATTTCCAACGTTGCGTTTAATTTGACACGAAACAGTATAAACAGGCGGTAGTAAAATAGAAACAAGGTAAAGAATTTTTTTTTGGTCATCAGTCTACTGACTGGTTTGATGCGGCCCGCCACGAATTCCTTTCCTGTGCTAACCTCTTCATCTCAGAGTAGCACTTGCAACGTACGTCCTCAATTATTTGCTTGACGTATTCCAATCTCTGTCTTCCTCTACAGTTTTTGCCCTCTACAGCGCCCTCTAGTACCATGGAAGTCATTCCCTCCTGTCTTAGCAGATGTCCTTTCATCCTGTCCCTTCTCCTTATCAGTGTTTTCCACATATTCCTTTCCTCTCCGATTCACCATAGAACCTCCTCATTCCTTACCTTATCAGTCCACCTAATTTTCAACATTCGTCTATAGCACCACATCTCAAATGCTTCGATTCTCTTCTGTTCCGGTTTTCCCACAGTCCATGTTTCACTACCATACAATGCTGTACTCCAGACGTACATCCTCAGAAATTTCTTCCTCAAATTAAGGCCGGTATTTGATATTAGTAGACTTCTATTGGCCAGAAATGCCTTTTTTGCCATAGCGAGTCTGCTTTTGATGTCCTCCTTGCTCTGTCCGTCATTGGTTATTTTACTGCCTAGGTAGCAGAATTCCTTAACTTCATTGACTTCGTGACCATCAATCCCGATGTTAAGTTTCTCGCTGTTCTCATTTCTACTACTTCTCATTACCTTCGTCTTTCTCCGATTAACTCTCAAACCATACTGTGTACTCATTAGACTGTTCATTCCGTTAAGCAGATCATTTAATTCTTCTTCACTTTCACTCAGAATAGCAATGTCATCAGCGAATCGTATCATTGATATCCTTTCACCTTGTATTTTAATTCCACTCCTGAACCTTTCTTTTATTTCCATCATTGCTTCCTCGATGTACAGATTGAAGAGTAGGGACGAAAGGCTAAAGCCTTGTCTTACACCCTTCTTAGTACGAGCACTTCGTTCTTGATCGTCCACTCTTATTATTCCCTCTTGGTTGTTGTACATATTGTATATGACCCGTCTCTCCCTACAGCTTACCCTACTTTTTTTCAGGATCTCGAACAGCTTGCACCATTTTATATTGTCGAACGCTTTTTCCAGGTCGACAAATCCTATGAAAGTGTCTTGATTTTTCTTTAGCCTTGCTTCCATTATTAGCCGTAACGTCAGAATTGCCTCTCTCGTCCCTTTACTTTTCCTAAAGCCAAACTGATCGTCACCTAGCGCATTCTCAATATTCTTTTCCATTCTTCTGTATATTATTCTTGTAAGCAGCTTCGATGCATGAGCTGTTAAGCTGATTGTGCGATAGTTCTCGCACTTGTCAGCTCTTGCCGTCTTCGGAATTGTGTGGATGATGCTTTTCCGAAAGTCAGATGGTATGTCGCCAGACTCATATATTCTACACACCAACGTGAATAGTCGTTTTGTTGCCACTTCCCGCAATGATTTTAGAAATTCTGATGGAATGTTATCTATCCCTTCTGCCTTATTTGACCGTAAGTCCTCCAAAGCTCTTTTAAATTCCGATTCTAATACTGGATCCCCTATCTCTTCTAAATCGACTCCTGTTTCCTCTTCTATCACATCAGACAAATCTTCACCCTCATTGAGGCTTTCAATGTATTCTATCCACCTATCTGGTCTCTCCTCTGCATTTAACAGTGGAATTCCCGTTGCATTCTTAATGTTACCACCGTTGCTTTTAATGTCACCAAAGGTTGTTTTGACTTTCCTGTATGCTGAGTCTGTCCATCCGACAATCATATCTTTTTCGGTGTCTTCACATTTTTCCTGCAGCCATTTCGTCTTAGCTTCCCTGCACTTCCTATTTATTTCATTCCTCAGCGACTTGTATTTCTGTATTCCTGATTTTCCCGGAACATGTTTTACTTCCTCCTTTCATCAATTAACTGAAGTATTTCTTCTGTTACCCATGGTTTCTTCGCAGCTGCCTTCTTTGTACCTATGTTTTCCTTCCCAACTTCTGTGATGGCCCTTTTTAGAGATGTCCATTCCTCTTCAACTGTACTGCCTGCTGCGCTATTCCTTATTGCTGTATCTATAGCGTTAGAGAGCTTCGAACGTATCTCGTCATTCCTTAGTACTTCCGTATCCCACTTCTTTGCGTATTGATTCTTCCTGACTAATGTCTTGAACTTCAGCCTACTCTTCATCACTACTATATTGTGATCTGAGTCTATATCTGCTCCTGGGTACGCCTTACAGTCCAGTATCTGATTTCGGAATCTCTGTCTGACCATGATGTAATCTAATTGAAATCTTCCCGTATATCCCGGCCTTTTCCAAGTATACCTCCTCCTCTTGTGATTCTTGAACGGGGTATTCGCTATTACTAGCTGAAACTTGTTACAGAACTCAATTAGTCTTTCTCCTCTTTCATTCCTTGTCCCAAGCCCATATTCTCCTGTAACCTTTTCTTCTACTCCTTCCCCTACAACTGCATTCCAGTCGCCCATGACTATTAGATTTTCGTCCCCCTTTACATACTGCATTACCCTTTCAATATCCTCACACACTTTCTCTATCTGTTCATCTTCAGCTTGCGACGTCGGCATGTATACCTGAACTATCGTTGTCGGTGTTGGTCTGCTGTCGATTCTGATTAGAACAACCCGGTCACTGAACTGTTCACAGTAACACACCCTCTGCCCTACCTTCCTATTCATAACGAATCCTACACCTGTTATACAATTTTCTGCTGCTGTTGATATTACCCGATACTCATCTGACCAGAAATCCTTGTCGTCCTTCCACTTCACTTCACTGACCCCTACTATATCTAGATTGAGCCTTTGCATCTCCCTTTTCAGATTTTCTAGTTTGCCTACCACGTTCAAGCTTCTGCCATTCCACGCCCCGACTCATAGAACGTTATCCTTTCGTTGATTATTCAATCTTTTTCTCATGGTAACCTCCCCCTTGGCAGTCCCCTCCCGGAGATCCGAATGGGGGACTATTCCGGAATCTTTTGCCAATGGAGAGATCATCATGACACTTCTTCAATTACAGGCCACGTGTCCTGTGGATACAGAACATAAATAACTACTATATGGCTAACGATTAACAAAAATGTTCTTCGTTTTTTCAACTTAACGGAATTGCACACACATTCTATAACTTGTTAATTTGCACAGTATAAGGTGTGACCACTTCTGGCAGCAATACTGGTCCAACAACGACGGTGCAAGCTGTGAATGATATCAAATCTTGGTGAGTGGTTGGTGGATACTGACGTGATGCAACCCGTCTCCCTAGTGCGTCCCAGACATGCTCTATGGGATTCAAATCGGGAGAGAGAGCAGGCCACGCCATGCGTGCAACATTTTCCGTTTCCAAGAAAACATCAACCACCCGTTCTCTATGAGGTCGAGCATTATTGTCCATCAATACGAAATTTGGGTCCACACCACCTGTAACGTTCTTTATTTCATTTTGTTTTTCTGTAACACTTTGGATGAACTGTGCCCATAATACATAAACTAAATTGTCGTACCTCTAAAACAGCAACGGAGGAACGCGATACATTCTGGTCTCTCATTAAAAAAAAAGAGATGCTAGCTACAGGCTGAATATTGTGCAATGCTTTCGATTAATGCTTCGAAATGTGCATGAAATTCTTCTGGTCGATGTATGAAAATATCTTCTGGTAAACCTTCCGGGATGTAAGGTCGTGGTCCATGAAACTCTTCAGCTCCTAACGTTTCGTCCAGAGCTGCGCTGGACATCTTCAGAGGGGTGTTTCTCCTCTCGGCAAGACTCACCGGAGGAGAAACACCCCTCTGAAGATGTCCAGCGCAGCTCTGGACGAAACGTTAGGAGCTGAAGAGTTTCATGGACCACGACCTTACATCCCGGAAGGTTTACCAGAAGATATGTCATCCGGTCGCGAAAGCCTTCATACTATGATGTATGAAAACTTTTATGAAAAATCTAACTCTTTTGAAAACATATGACCTGGACAGGGAGGCGGTACTGATTGTGGTGAATTACTAACACTGATTTTTTTAAGTAAAATTATATTGCAAGTTAAGTTTGGCTTTTCAAAATCATTTAACAATTGGAGTTACATTGGTTAAAAAAGTATACCATATTTACTAATTGATCCACAAACAATGAGGTTTGTACAGCGCAAATGAAAATAATCGAACTACATATATCTGTCTTAACAGCCGGCCGGAGTGGCCGAGCGGTTCTAGGCGATACAGTTTGGAATCGCGCGACCGCTACGGTCGCAGATTCGAATCCTGCCTCGGGCATGGATGTGTGTGATGTCCTTAGGTTAGTTAGGTTTAAGTAGTTCTAAGTTCTAGGTGACTGATGACCTCAGCAGTTAAGTCCCACAGTGCTCAGAGCCATTTGTACCATTTTGTCTTAACAAATCTTCGAAATATTACGAAGGTGAAATATCTAACTAGCCTTTTTATTAAATCAGTTTACGTACGTTCTGGGGTCACTCAACAGTTGATAATTATCAGCCAATTGATCTATACTAGCGCGCTGGCAAAACGAAAGTCATAATTATTTAACGTCTTTACCTTGCTCGGGAGAAGACTACTGCTTACATGTTCTCGTAATTCGTACATTAATCTAACACTTAGTGGCTTCACAGAGCACACGACAAAAACTGCCTACTCCATTGCCTTTCGCTAAGAGACAGCTACCTACAACTGTGTGCCCAGCGCTCTCTTACTCGAACACTAAGTGCAGACGAGAAGCAGTATCCTTTGCTGAGCGGTCGTGCACAGTCAGCGATCCGCTTTATCAAACCGATCAGAGAATATATCGTTTATAGTATACTAGTTCCACTCTAGTTTAAATTAATGTTATTATCGTATTCGGGTGCCACATGCAAGTCTGCCCCAGTAGACTCTTTTCACAAACATCGTGCGGGGTTTAACAGATTTGGCATATATATGGAAGTACCTTGTACTACAAATTTGTGCTAAATTTATCTCATTACTGACAAGTAGAAATCTTTAGTAGCATAAAACCATTACAGTGTAGACCTAAGAACCATTATAAAGTAACACGTCATGACTGTACATAAAAAATCTAACTGTATAAAGTCACTAAACTTGGAAGAATTGATAGCGCTCAGGTGCACCAGTATGTATCATACTCTAGCTATATTATGAGTAAATGTCTTATAAACAAGGTTGCTGAAAAATAAATCATATAAGGCAAAATCAGTATACAATCCTTATTGTCAGCATAATAGTATAGGTTTGGGCAAGGGAAAGGAAGAGTCATGGCTGAAGCCATGAGTGCATTTCTTTTTGTTTTGTGCAGATTCAAAAACTGAGTAGTGATCAATGTGGATTGCATTAAGTGTACTAATCTATCTGAACTCCTTACTACGTTCCTCAGTATTGTGCAGAGATACAATAGATACTCGGCAACAGTTTACCAACAACCATAGTTGGCGGTTATTACAATGTCAATGATGTGATGACCTGCATCATCACAGTTCTTCCTAGTGGAGATTCTTCTGAGATCCAAAGATATGTTGATGTATCAATACCAGTAATAAATTGCTCCAGTAGCATGAACAGCGGTAGGAGACCAGATAATGGAAGGTATGTAAAGGTAGCAAAGGTAAGGTAGTGGAACATGACCATGTCTACCTAAGTCAACATCGAATAATCTATCTCCTCAGAAGAAACTTGCTATCCTAATGAAATTACAGACTAGATGGCGCAACAATGCTTTACATCAGAGCGAATAGGAAAAACTGAAAGTGAACTCTGAATAAGACAACATCAATAAGTGTGGCATCAGGATGGCAATTAGACATAGAATAACCTAATATGAGAGAGAACATTACTGGATCATAAAATTATACTGTTATTCTCAGTGACCCTGCGTATGCAACATTGTGACGTAATTACTTAAGGAAACCTAACAGTAAAGTCAAGAACTCAATTGCTCCAGGTGGCCTTCCATGTTATCGTAGTTCCTGCATTAATCTAACACTTGGTGGCTTCACAGAGCCCAACACAAAAACTGCCTACTCCAGCGTCTTTCGTTCACAGACAGCTACCTACAACTGTGCGCCCAGCGCTCCCTCACTCGAACACAAGGTGTCAGACCAGCAGCAGTATCCTTGGTTCCGCGGTCGTGCACAGTCAGCGATCCACTTTATAAAACCCATCAGAGACATACGTCGTTTACACTCGTAGTATATTAGTTTCATTTCAGTTTATATTAATATTATTATCTTATACGGGTGCCACATAGAAGTGTGCCTCAGTAGGCTTCTTTCACACCTCTCAACAGCCACACGTTAGGTCCCAAGATCACGTTACGACACCTGACAGGAGTTAAACCTTGCTGATTCATCTGTGCAATTTCATGAAGAGTTCGAGTGGCCCACACAATTGCTGCTCACACAATTTGTGATCTTCCTCGATATCGGTCCCCCTTCCCGAAACGTGTTCCACGTTCCTTCCAGATGCGAATGCTTGAAGAAACACTCTCCAGACTTAATCGGGATTCATCTACGAAAAACACGTTGGCCCACCGTTGGACCGTCCAGGTGGTACGTTGACGACTCCACTCTAGAGCTTCCCTTCTGTGAAGAAGCGTCAGAGGTATAGATACAGCGGATCTCCGACAACAAAGGCCACTTGCCGGAGCCTTGTGTACACCTTTTGTCGCTATACAACCCGTCCAGTGGATGTTGCGAGGTCAAATGCCAGTTATCGTGCAGATCCAAGGCGGTACCGTTGTGCCCTTACAGCCAAATAAAAATTCTTTCTTTCTTTCTGGTCTGGTCTTCGGGATACTGTTTCAGTCTCTATGAACTGTCGCTACATTCGAGAACCAACAGAACGATTTACATTAAGCCATCGGGCCACATCAGTTTGCAACTGTCCAGCTCCTATTCTTCTTACGGCCCTCCATCACAGAGTGTCTCGCAGGCGTCTTCTTTGTACCCTACTGGCCCGTCTGTGACTATGCAACCGTGGACTACCCGGCCCACACTACCCCGTTTGGTAGGTGCCCTGACGGCACCGTTGGCATGGTGCTGTGCATTGACCGGCATCCCACCTTTTGTACAAAACACGGTTGTACGGACATCTGTTGAAAATGTGTATGATTATAGCGCGAATTAGACACGAGACGGGGAAACAGCAGTTTGTCCCTTTAAGTTTGGACACCATTGTATGCGATTCCATACATAAGTCTTAACATCTCTTTCTCCGTAGTGGAATAACTTCTTTCTGCAGATTTTAGTTGCCTTGATGTACAATCTGCTGGATGCGCTAAGCCTTCTACCTCTTGTGACAACACTCACCCAAGTACATAGTTCGATTCATCACATGATAAAACAAATTCTCTACTAAAATCCAGCTATACCAATATCGGACTTAATGTTAAGGTTTCTTTGAGACCCTCAAAAGCATGTTGGCACACTTCTGACCACAAAATTTTAGTATTATTTTTAAAAAATTGTGTCAATGTTATGGCAATATCCGTAAATCGTTTTACGAACTGACAGTAACAGTGCGTGAGTCCAAAGCGCGACTGAAACTCCTTTACAGATTCTGGTACAGGAAATACACAGCTCTAATTAATCTTGGGCCTGTCTTAACCTATTCTTTACTTACGATATGACCTATATACTTCGCTTAATCCCTGCATATGCTGTTCAGTAGCACTCCCATAGAGGATTATGTCATTGAGATGCAGTGAGCATTGTAGTCGTTTCAAACCTCTGAGTAGTCTGTCCAACAATCTCTGAAACGTTGCAGGTGCTTTTGTAATATTTTTCATGCGAATGACATTCTTCTGATTTGATAGTGCCCCCAAGGTGCTGAAAACGCTGTTTTCTGTCGATTCTGCTGTACAACCTCTATCTCGTGATAACAATTCTTGAAATACGTTGTTGAAAAATATTTGCATTGCCCTAAGTGATTCAAGGTTCCTGCGATGTTCGGCAAAGGGTAGGCGTCCGTTATAGTTTTCGCAATTATGTTGTCTTCAGTGAAAGCAAAACCTATATTTCCATGTTCCATCCATTGATTTTTTTGGCACGATGACTGCTCCTGTCCGTCATGGACAATTATTTTCTTCATTTATTCCATCCTTTAGTTGCTGATCGATAGAGTCCTCCAAAATTGGCTGGCAGTACCTAGGTATTCTGTATGTTTTGCAGTAGACTGGTGATTCATTTCCAGTTGGTATGCAGTGCTGTGTAATACGCATGGCTGTTAATGGCTTTTTTTTGTAAAAAATAAGTCCTTAAATTGCAAAAGTAATGTTTGCATCCATTCCCTGTTGCTTCCCTCTAGGTGCTTTATTTTTTCTCGTAATGCAGTTTCTTTGGCGTCTGACGATTTTCCGTCTCTTACACCCCTTGAGTGCCTTTCTTCTTTCTCCAGGATATCCATATTTGTTAATTCGTCAATACTATGTCCTCTGCGCTAAAATTATCTATAGAAACAGGTACCTTCTTTTCACCCTTTATTTCTTGTACGCGTACAATACCTCTTTTAACCAAGCAACCCACCTGATCTAATACTTCATTCTCTTCCAACACTCACAAAATTCATGCCAGCTACCTAGACTCAGGACTCACCCAAAGTGATTTTCCAGTAGCCTTAGGTACAAAATCGTGTGGTCTTTCGTTGTTTCATCAGTTCATCTTTTGCGACGGACTCCCCTTTTCCAATGGCTTCACCCAAGTGAAACATTCTTCTATCAAGTTTCACCCTATGTTGCCAAAGATCAGTTATGGTACAACGCTTCAAGCCTTCTGTCCACTAATACTTCACCTCCCGTTCTATTTTGTGCGCTGCAAGACCAGTCTTGATTCAAGAATGCTTCAAGAAATTCTTTGTGTGTTTTACATGTGTTACTGACCTTTGCTCTCCATGATGTTGGGTCCTCTTGAAAACGACTGTCTACAAATTTGATTTTCTGCTGTTCTGTAATGTTATCGGGTATGATGCCCTCAAACTGACGAATGAAAGCAACACGATGTATTCTACCTTTGCTAGAAAAGTTATGAAATTTGTAAACATTGGCATTACTGACCATTTCATTAATATGAGCAACACCCTTACGTTTTTCCCGTTCAATCCATGTTTCGAATTTCTGTTTTAACGAAACTTCCACATCACATATGTTCCTACTCATCTCACTTAGTTGAGGAATATTTTCTACCTTCTGGTCTATTTTCCCCAAACGACCCTGAATGGGCCAACCAATCAGAAGTAAGTTCACTACAAATGACGGACTCTTCCACGGGAATGGCACATACTGCTCCATCTGTTGCTTGTACCTCACTCCACGTTTGTAGCATGTGCTACTTCACATGTATCAAGCTGCATCAAGGCGAGCTTCTAGCAGGATAAAATTATCACAACCTATCAGCTATCAGATGGGTTGGAGGCATTGCAGCCAAGATCATGACACGTGGTGGGTTGTGTTCAAGTTCTTCATAAAAATGTGTGTTTCCTATACCTAGAAACCAATTGTTCTCGCTTTCACACTGTGATATATTACACACTCGTCCGAGAAAAAGTTTCCCCACTTCAAGGAAGAGCTCTACAGACATCGAGCATCGCCCACAAGCCTGATGAAGTTGTTGTATGCCATCATCCACCCAGTTCTTTAGAAACGAAGGTTAAAATGTCTTTAAATTCAAATCATTCTTCATATGTTTTTGTAACGACTAGTATGGAATTCCCAATTACTGTGACCACTCACAAATAGACTTTTTTCGCGAACATTCGACAGACAGTGCAGCGTTCACAGACGTTTCCATCTGTGTTGGTGGTCGTCCTGTGAAGGGCTTATCTTTTGTACAATCGGCTGCAACGAGCATTTTCTCCCACCATGAAACTGTTAGTTTTGATGTACAAGGTTACTGAAACCTTAAATGGAAGTCACGCTGAATATTTCTCTAAGTTTTCCTGTAACAGATCGTTCGTGAGCCCACATGCTCATTCCGTTATGAATGAAATGATCTTGGGATACACTTTATCAGAAATGTAACACATTGTGTTTTGGAGCAGCATAAGAAAGGAATCCTATATCGGCTGTAACCAAAATACAAAGCACAGAGCGGACTATATACGCGGTTGAATTATTTCACGGCTTCCAAATTTACTGCCCGTTATACAATATTCACCTAAGAAAAAACATGATATTACGATATTTCAAAGCAATAATTGGGTTCGAATGAATAGAGTCTGAAAAGATGGGAAAAAGCAAAACGACGAGACATTTAAATACACCAGTAATATAAAATGATATTTATAGACGTACGGCAACAACACAGCATGAACGAAAACAATGCAGGAACGTCGCTTAGCAAATTAACTGTTAGGAAGTGTTAGCAAGTGTTAACAATAGGAACAAACCTCATAGAACCTCTGTGATGTACGTGAAATACAACATCATGGACCAACTTACATTCAGGTTTCTAGAGTTTTCAGTTTATAGAGTACCTTTGTAACCGTTTTATTAATTTCCACTTGTTTTATTTTCGATGCGTTGCCCTGCACTTGTACTGATGGAGGTTGTTGTGACTTGGCAAGACAGCCAAGTCACTATGCGAGGATGCCGAAAGTCACGTGTTTAAGCTCACGCAAACTGGCGTGAGTTCTGGAACAGGACAATGTAATTAATATAGCCAATAAGGTATGTTGCTGCTGGAATACTTAACTTTAATCCATAATTGGTGTACATCGCTCTTGACGGTACATGTTTTATATTCTCAATATTAACTGGTAATGGCGCCTTGCTAGGTCGTAGCAAATGACGTAGCTGAAGGCTATGCTAACTATCGTCTCGGCAAATGAGAGCGTATTTGTCAGTGTAGCATCGCTAGCAAAGTCTGCTGTACAACTGGGGCGAGTGCTAGGACGTCTCTCTAGACCTGCCGTGTGGCGGCGCTCGGTCTGCAATCACTGACAGTGGCGACACGCGGGTCCGACGTATACTAGCGGACCGCGGCCGATTTAAAGGCTACCACCTAGCAAGTGCGGTGTCTGGCGGTGACACCACAGAGGTCATATTCACCCGTCGTTGGTAGCCAACCGTTTCGCTTTTATACACCTAGTATAAGAGGAAGGAATTGATAGATAATTTAAGGATCGAATGGACTTCAGTATGTAGAAGAGTCTCGCCTACTTTAAACAGCAGAGACTATGTATAAGAGATGGAAGTAGTATCATAAATTCTTAACTCTTAAAGACGGACTGTGATATTCGTATATCAGACCACTCTAGAGAGTAAATTGTTCCATATTGTTAAGAAAACGTCACAACAAAACGTGATCAACATTTAAATAACTGTCTTTACTGGCTCCTGTATGAAAAATGTAAGGAAAGGTTATTTGCTAACTCGCAAAGGCTGAAATGGCTGTAAAGTAATGTAATTTAACGCTACGGAAGATGAAAAGAAGTAAAGCTTCAGAGGCGTTTTGTGCTGCAATGGATCTTCCGACAACACCACCGAAACATGCGATAAATGTAAAGAAATTTCTGGGTGCTCAAAACAGTTTTCTGCCAACTCATCTATGATAGTAAGTTAAGAAACTGTGAACCAGAATGGTATCCAAGCAGATTTGCAAATAATTTACCTAGACCAGTATAGAAATACCTCGACTAAGAATAGGGAAAAATGTTAATATTGAAAACTCGACAGGACTTGATAGTTATTTTACAACCAACGCTGCTAGCTATTAAACTTGCACTGCCTTGAAGATGGCACGCAGCGAACAACAAATTAATATATGTATTTATTAACAAGCATAACACCGTTTTGGCTTCTGACAAAATCAGATCAAAACGTAGAGCTTGTAAAAAAACTTTCACTGTTAGTATCTGTGAAACCTCTGCTTGAACGGGGCGTCAACTGACTAGAGGGACTCTCTCAAATTTACTGGTACAGCACTATGTTCTTACAAATGGTCACTGAATAACATTACACATCTTACCTATTACAAAGTAGTAAGGATCATACAAAACATGTACTGAATTTTTCGTCGGTGCTTCGTAGAGCTTGATAATAATATTAAAAAGAAAAACACTTCCTAAAGTTCTGCAGGATTATATTTCCTGTGTCACGATCCGACTTTCGGCTTCTCAGGTCATCTTCAAGTGGCAACAAAACGTCACAAACACAGATGAACGAGATCTGCGACTTAGATATTATTTGTACAGAAAATATAAAATTGACAAAGTTTTTACATAGGATGTACAAGAAAAATATTCCAATAATTACATTAACTAAAAAGGTAGTAAACAAAGATCTTATATGGAGATACATATAACACATGATGAGAAATAAAAAGAAATTACAATTTGACTCTAGTTTTGTAATGTAATCTTAGTGTAACGAGGGAGAAAATGTAAACTGAGTCTGATCATTAATACTAGGCTTGCATTCTTGTCACGAGTTTGTTGATTTCCATTATTTCCAGTAGGGTCATCCTTCTGCTTTCCTTTGACATACTGTAAAAGTTCACAATCGACGCCATATGGATGGTTCTCTGCGATTCATTTGAAAGTTAGTAGTTCTGTCTGAAACGCTGATTTTGATAATAGAACAGATATGCAGCGATGCACCACTGAGTGGAAAGCTGCACGTTTGTGACTGTGTAGATGCTGGGAGCTTGCAGGGACCACTGTATCAGTAGCTACTTTTTACTTTAAGTGCTAAATACGTGTTTTCTTGTACTAATATCTACATTAAGGTCCTAGGAGTTTATAGAAGAACTTCGTAGCTCCATTGTAAAGAGAATTTTCCAATGCTGTGAATTTAAATATTGTAGTAATGTATCTAACTGCTCAGTAGTACCGGTCCACAAACGTAGCACATCATCGGCATATCGGAACCAATATTTAATTTTACAATTCAGTGGCTATTTGCGCAAGAAATTTTGTTCGAACTGCTCATGAAAATCTCGGATATTATAGGAGTGAGAGGTGAACCAATAATAAGGTCGTCAGACTGCCTATAATGCTTGTTTTGAAACAGAAAGTACTTCTGTAATACGGAAGTTTGAGTAGTACCAATTACGACATGTAATTAAACAGTATTTACTTTGGATTTATGCAGTAGATTTGATAATATGTTCATGGATTCATCAGTAAGAACACTTGTAAATAAACTAGTGACATCAAAGAATACCAGTTGTGAGCTGGGTGGGATTTGTGCATCTGTAATTTGGTTAACAAAAGCCATAGAATTTTTGATAACAAACTTAAGTTTAAAGCGAGTTTCCTTTTTAATGACTTAATCAAGCTCATTCACTAGTAGGTAACATGGAGCAGAAAAGGATGACTCTACTGAACACCATCTTTATATAATCTGGATAAGCCATATAGGCTAGGGGCCATGGAATTCATAGTAATCACCATCAGTAGACTAAGTGCACCCCTTTCCTGTCCTTCCATCGCGAAAAATTCCCTGGCAGTACCGAGAATCGATCTCGGCGCTTCCAGTGGCCGTGAGCCACGCTGACCACACAGCTGCGGAGGAGAAATAGTCTACCGCAGTACAAGCTACATAAGAAACATTTTCTAATGTTCTGCAAAATTATATAATTAGATCACAAACCGGCTTTTTGCTCTCAGGCCATCTTCAGGTGTCGACTGAACGTCGAGAACGCAGATAAACATTATATGCCCTTACACAGATATTATTTGTACAGAAGATACAGCAATGACAAACTGCTTTGCATTGGAAAACATTACAATAATAACATTAACTACAAGATGGACAATCAAAAGTTTTATGTTGAGACACAGTTAACAAATGATGAAAAATGAGGTGATTTTACAGTCAATCTAATATTTGTTGCTAAAACTTAATTTAAGAATGGAGGAAACGGAAACTGAGTCTGATCATTTAAAATTAGCGTGGCATCCTATGTAATGTGTTTGTTGATTTCCAGTATTTCCGTTGCGGCCATCTTTCTGCTTTTCTTGACAGAATGTAATACTTCACATTCTACATCATGTGAATGGTTCTCTGCTCAAAAATGATCAGGAAAGATTGAATTTTTATTATTTTTCTTCCTTAATCGCCAGCTGCTCTTGTTTCCACGTGGCTTAATGCCCACAGCTCTGTCAGACAGACAAATAAAAACACTTTCACCTACATGCAAGTGATTTTATAAACATCACCCTGTGAGAGGGTTTGCATTTAGTCTTTACTATTGAATAAAAATTTTGATATATTGTATTATAAAATGCAAGTATGTAATTGCGAAACTTTACCTTTTTTGCAATATTGACTGAAATGTTGTCAAGATATGGAATTTTTGACAATATTTGGAAACAAGCGAGTGACTTCTGTTGGCCAGCGTACAGGAGTGGTGTAATTTTTTTTAAATAGCCATTATTAGAAGCAATTTATTTTATGGATTGTAGCTCTGGTTTTGATAATGCAACAGATATCAGGCAATGCACCGTTGAATGAAATGCTGCATGTCTGTTGCTGTGTGGATGCTGGGAGCTTGCAGGGATTACTGTATCAGTAGCTACATTTTTCCGTAAATGCAAAATAGGTGTTTTCTATTAATAATATTTATATTAAGGCTCAAGAGGTTGACAGAATAGCCTCCCAGCTCCTAAGTAAACAATTTTCTTATGTTGTGCCTTTAAATGCTGTATTAATGTATCTAATTATCTAGCGGTATTGGTCCACAAACACAGCATATCATCGACGTATCTGAACCAATACTTGATGTTGGTATTCAGTAGTTCTTTCTCAAAAAGAAAATTTGTTCAAAACTGTCCACGAAAATTTCAGATAGGGTAGGACTAAGAGGTGAACCCATAGCTAGGCCATCAGACTGACTACAATACTTGTTTTGAAAACGTAATTAGTTCTGTTTTACACATATATCTGTACCATGAATTATGTCACGTAATTCTAAAGGATCTACTTCGGATTTGTGCAAAAGATTTTAGATTCATGAGTAGGAACATTTGTAAATAATATAGTGACATCGAATGACACTAGTTTAGAACTGGATAGATTTGAATGATTAATTTTATCGACAAGCGCCATAGAATGTTTGATACCAAACTTACGTTACAATTGGTCTTCCTTTTAATGATATAATCAAGCTCTTTCGCTAGTAAGAAACACGGAGTGGAAATGACTGAACGTAAAGGGTTGTTAAGGTAATTATTGGAATGTTTTCCTACACTAGTGATCAAAAGTACCCGGTCAACTGGTTGAAAATGAGTTACAAGTTATAACACTGCAACAGCAATTACGTAGCTTGTGCATTAAATACCAAGTTTGGTTTATTACGTATCATTCCCCAACAGAACAATTAGTCCTGTCACGGAAAAGCCATGTATAACACTTCCGTCTGCTACTGCTGTACTATAACCTTAAAGTTGTAGGCAGGTCGTGAAATAAGACTATCTTGTTAAAGCAATTATGGTATAAAGCACCAGAGCAGTGTTACCCTCTGAGAGGAATTTTGTTATGTTGACCGTGTTGTACCTAACGGAGGTGGCTTATCGGAAATGAAAGTCAGAATTACGTATATATTTGAACAGCAACAAACAAAATTATGCCTAGCTGCACTGTTTAACTGATAAAGAAACGGTCGCCAGCCTAACAAGGCAAGATAATGATTAACATTCTCGTTCAAGAAAATAGTCATTAGTAACTTTAATGGATAACCTATACTTTGTCACAGGCAAGTGCAGTGAACTCTGACATATACATATGTTTATGGTAAGATTGAAACTCACAGTTAGAGCAGCACAATCTATTTGCAAAATTATAACAGATACCGAAACACACTATTACTTTCAGGGCTTATACAAACTGAATGGTCTTTATAACGTTATTATTACTATTTACTGCAGAATCATCAACTAGATATAGGTTAAGTCTCTCTCAGTTAAATACTTTACTATTTAAAATGAAATTTAATTGGAATCCACTAACAGGCTACTTTTCATTGACTTTTGAATAAAGAAGCTGTGGTTTCATAAATAGTTGTCTTTCTATTAATAGTTGTGCAGTATGAGCACAATAGGAAAACTATGGATCCTGTTACAACATTAATATGCACTTTTATTACCCAAAAGAAACAAGCGCTCAGCAACCATGAGTATATAACTTTTCACAACTGCAGTTTTCCACTTTTACTACAGTGAGACACAAAATGAACATATTTGTAAAATACTGACACACCTTCTGCGATTTACAACAAGCAGCAATGTGATCATTTACTAAGCAAAACTTAATAAGCCTCAGTTTTAAGAATTTTTAGTTTTGAATTTGGCAACAACACATTAATAAGCAGTTTTAATAGGAAAATTATTTTCAGAAAGCATCATTTACTTTAACTCACTCTCTTACCACATTAACTTTAACTTTCTTTTTACTATGTTCAAGAGCCATTAATTAGCAAAACACTGGGCTTTAATGTTCTTTCAGTAGGGATACTCGGTAATCACTTTAGTTCAAATGGAGAGGAATCTGAGAGGTGTTATGATGAGGAAAAAAATCAAGGTAGGTACATAAATTCAGTTATAAATTACCTTATACTTGAGCACACTAACACATCCAATGAGCTGATCCTTCACTGTACATCATTATAGTATTTCGTTACAGTGATTTCGCAATGTGGTGGCAACTGCATGTTGGTAGGTGGAATTGCATACAGAATTGCTGGACTCTGTCCCTTCTTGGTGGCGATGATGAATACCAATTCCAGAATCGTTCCAGCTATTTATCCATCCATCCGAGGCATTGGAAAACGGCAGAAAAAGCCTCTCTTGGAACCAACACAATATGCAACTTTTACATGGCAGTGCACAGTTCGGTAGCTCATCCCCGACTCGTAGCTCGTCCCCGACTCGTAGCTCATCCCCGACTCGTAGCTCATCCCCGACTCGTAGTGCGTCCCCAACTGACTCTTGTTCCACCTTTTCTACGTAGGCCAACTACAATTTGCGCGCGCTACACAGTTCCGTTCCCGAGGGGAACCACTACACCTTTTACATACAAACTAACTAAGAACCCAAAGTGGGGATCAGCAGTTTACATAACAGCAACCAAATGCATTAAATAAAACAGAACATTTGCACATATTTACATTTCCACAAAAAATTATTCACATAGAGATTACAATTATATATAGTAAGTTTTGTTCCCTCCAAATGGGACAAAGAATTTAAATGACAGATACATTACTTTGCATAGAATCAAAACATGACATCAAAGTTCTCGCAAAGAAAGGAGTATACAATTTTATGTTATTGATTCAAACAAACACATTTACTGAAGCTCAACGATGTAACATTAAATAAAATAAAAGTAAAATAAATCAGTAGAGTATAAGAGCTATGGTGTTACACATGCCCCATGTCTCGTTGAAGTTTCCCGTCAGGGAGACTTCAAGGTAACATCCTTAACACCTAAGTGGTGTTGGCTGCAAAAAAAAAAAAAAAAATGTTTATACACGAAAACACAATTTAGATTGAAAACACTAAAAGACACATTTTTAAATTAATACACTGCCCCATCCTCTAGGTTTGGCAGTTCGTGACCACTTATCAACTTCTTGCCCCACAATGGCAAGTCCTTTGGCTACTGCTCACACAGCATATTTGGTAGCTCCCAACTTCAGGACCACAACATTTTTATTCTTTTGTCTTGCTTTGCTGCCCAACAACATATTTTGAGCAGTTTATTGTCATCATCTTTAAGTTTTTCATCATTATGTAACACTTTGTTACCAATTGCCTTAATGGTACAAAACATAAAACCTGTAACTTTGAAACAGTAATTAGACACTGGTAATATTAAAACTTTCTTTACACCATGACAACATCAGGTAACATACACATAATTCATTAAGAAAATTTTAAATGACATTTTTGGTATAATGACAATGTTCAGGAGTTATTTGACAGTCCCAGATTTGTGGTTTTTCTCCTCTTTGTTACTGAGTAACATTCCTTTTAAAGTCATTATTCAGTTTAATCACACATTTAGGTTATCAAATATGTTAAGATCGGGACAATACTTTTACATGCTACTGCAAGTGATTTCTGCCTACTTTTTGTGGTACTGGACGCATACCTCTCATATCTGTTTTACACACATTAGTCAGGTTTCTCTCCTCAGTTTTGACACAGAACATTTTTCATCACTGTTCTTAACCATATCTATGCAACCATCTTTAGACATTAATCATATTAGATTATTCACTTTAAACATTACCTTTATTTGCTCTTGCAACTTCCTGCATAACAGATCATTTTGTAGTGTACCTAATTTAATTATTCATTTACTTTTCTTCAAACAATACACATTATCTTACAGCTACATGTACACTACTTTGTTTATTCTGATAGAGAAGAAGGAAAGAAGATAGTAAAAGTTCTGAATGATGAAGAGGAAGGTTGGCAGCACGAAGAGAAATGGAAGTAGTGCTGGCAACGACTGAGGTACCTAGTGCTCGTCAGACACTTGACAATGCAAAGAGTGCATGTCCCCTGAGGCTTAACACCCTCATCTGAGGACATGTATCTTTAAGTGAACAGCATATTGCAAACATAAGCCCTTTCTGATTTTTAACTATATTAGAAATAAATTATTATCTTGTGGAGTTCTTTGAACTTTCATAAAGTTACCATAAGCATCATAATTTACAAAGTTTTCAGGTTTCACATACTACATGGCCCTCTCTTCATAATTAGACTGGCAACAATAAGTATCCAATTGAAAATGAAACAGTTCCTAAGCAAAATCAAACAGTACACTACAGTAAATAAGCAACAACCTGCCACAGGTCTCAAGGTCAACAAAACAATAGTTCACTTTCAAGTAACAGTTAGATAGCCTACAATAATAATAAATTCATGCATTACATTAACAATATATATATATATATATATATATATATATATATATATATATATATATATATATATATATATATATATATATATATATACTCCTGGAAATGGAAAAAAGAACACATTGACACCGGTGTGTCAGACCCACCATACTTGCTCCGGACACTGCGAGAGGGCTGTACAATCAATGATCACACGCACGGCACAGCGGACACACCAGGAACCGCGGTGTTGGCCGTCGAATGGCGCTAGCTGCTCAGCATTTGTGCACCGCCGCCGCCAGTGTCAGCCAGTTTGCCGTGGCATACGGAGCTCCATCGCAGTCTTTAACACTGGTAGCATGCCGCGACAGCGTGGACGTGAACCGTATGTGCAGTTGACGGACTTTGAGCGAGGGCGTATAGTGGGCATGCGGGAGGCCGGGTGGACGTACCGCCGAATTGCTCAACACGTGGGGCGTGAGGTCTCCACAGTACATCGATGTTGTCGCCAGTGGTCGGCGGAAGGTGCACGTGCCCGTCGACCTGGGACCGGACCGCAGCGACGCACGGATGCACACCAAGACCGTAGGATCCTACGCAGTGCCGTAGGGGACCGCACCGCCACTTCCCAGCAAATTAGGGACACTGTTGCTCCTGGGGTATCGGCGAGGACCATTTGCAACCGTCTCCATGAAGCTGGGCTACGGTCCCGCACACCGTTAGGCCGTCTTCCGCTCACGCCCCAACATCGTGCAGCCCGCCTCCAGTGGTGTCGCGACAGGCGTGAATGGAGGGACGAATGGAGACGTGTCGTCTTCAGCGATGAGAGTCGCTTCTGACTTGGTGCCAATGATGGTCGTATGCGTGTTTGGCGCCGTGCAGGTGAGCGCCACAATCAGGACTGCATACGACCGAGGCACACAGGGCCAACACCCGGCATCATGGTGTGGGGAGCGATCTCCTACACTGGCCGTACACCACTGGTGATCGTCGAGGGGACACTGAATAGTGCACGGTACATCCAAACCGTCATCGAACCCATCGTTCTACCATTCCTAGACCGGCAAGGGAACTTGCTGTTCCAACAGGACAATGCACGTCCGCATGTATCCCGTGCCACCCAACGTGCTCTAGAAGGTGTAAGTCAACTACGCTGGCCAGCAAGATCTCCGGATCTGTCCCCCATTGAGCATGTTTGGGACTGGATGAAGCATCATCTCACACGGTCTGCACGTCCAGCACGAACGCTGGTCCAACTGAGGCGCCAGGTGGAAATGGCATGGCAAGCCGTTCTACAGGACTACAGCCAGCATCTCTACGATCGTCTCCATGGGAGAACAGCAGCCTGCATTGCTGCGAAAGGTGGATATACACTGTACTAGTGCCGACATTGTGCATGCTCTGTTGCCTGTGTCTATGTGCCTGTGGTTCTGTCAGTGTGATCATGTGATGTATCTGACCCCAGGAATGTGTCAATAAAGTTTCCCCTTCCTGGGACAATGAATTCACGGTGTTCTTATTTTAATTTCCAGGAGTGTATATATATATCCTGCCCTCAGTCTCTTTATTAACAAGGCAGTCTTTTATGGTTCATAAACAGTGACTTAAATCTGGTGGCTTTTTAGGACTTCTACTTTCTACATCTTTCATTAAGCTATTCAGATCTTGCCAACATTTTGTTTCATCAGATGGCTTTTTAGGTTTTGAAATTTCAAAGTCTTTAGCAAGGTACAACATCTCCTGTTCTTCTATTATCTTACCAGGTGGTTCTTCTTGTTCCTGTAACTCACACTCCTTTAAAACATTTGTTATGGCTTGCCCCAGTATAGTATCATGTGGAGGTTCCTGCAAATTATGCACCTGTGTTACATTACTGAATAATTCATTCGGTTTTGGCCTGGTTCTACTTTCTGTATCTTGCTTTGGAAAAATGTCACTAATTTTCTCATACCCTCTGTCAGTAAAAGTATATTCACTTTGGTTTACACCTGAAAATTCATCTTCACTGGAGTCATCACTACTCTCTTCCTCACTATCAGAGTCACGTAAGTACCCGACTTTTGCACAATAGGGAAAGTTGGTATATTCGTTCTTATCTGTATTCATATACCTTTCATCATCTGAACTATCACTGATTTCATTTTCGTCATCAGATTCGAGCAGGAAAGCAACTGTTAGACAGTGGAGCAGATTATCTCTAGATGTTTCAGCTACTTTGTTTTTTGAATTATTTTGTACACAACGCACATCGTTTGGACAGTCAGGCACTTCTGTTGTATCACTTTGAACGATTTCAGCCTTAATTTCATACTTAGTATAATCGTCATGTACTTCGATAACCTTAATTTCATTTTCCCCTTTGTTATCATTCTCAGGCAATCGTGCGAAATTCCTACTAGGCCCTTCTGCATTAGAATCACAAAACCGCTTTCCATCAAGAGTAACTTCACATGCACTGCTTATAATGTCATGTTTACTAACGTCCTCCTTTACATCACTTTCACCTATTATTAATTTTGCACACGTCTTTTGCGTGGCATATTCTACCTTCCTTTCCTCTTTATTCATCATAACCTCCCCCACATCTACGTCTTTTACCTCATACACATCATTAACAGACAAATATTCCCCTTTTCACTCGCCTTCTCTGGCTCTCTTTTATTCTTTAATGCTGCCTTTTTGCACGATTCCGATATTATGTTTATCATATGACATATTAACTTCATTTTCAGTTTCACATTCGTCTATTACTGAAACCGGCCAACGGAAGTGTCCGATCCCGCCTCTTCTGTTCCTCTCTACGGCAGCCATCTTTTTCTGACGTCTGCCATTTGTGCGTGCTGCCAAGCGCAATGTACTGTGCCCCAGCAAGCACTGCCCCGAGCACAAACGCTCACGTGACTTCGCACTGGGAACGCCACTATGTATCACTTCGCGCCCGTCTTCCATAGGCGCGTCCTTAACCTTCCTGCCCCGTATTGTACATCTTTCCTTCTCAAATTTATTATTTGACATCTTTTCTTTGGGCCCAAAACCGGTTTTCGCGTGAATCTGGCCCACAACACACGCGGTTTTCAGGTTTCCATTTCGTCTCTAGTTTGGAAATTCCGCGTCATGTTTCCTCGGCCGCGCGTCGTATAATTTCCCCTACCTCTCGCACGACCTCTTTGAATCGTGTTTACACGAAATCTATCGTTTTCAGGTCGTTCGTTTTGATCATTACTTTCTCGCAAATAACTGTTGTTATTATGGGGACAGGACTCGCGATTTGTTCGCCAGTGATCTTCATCTTCTACCCTTTCCAGAAACGCAGAAAAACTTCAATGTGTACTCCCAACATATCGTTTAGAATCCTCTGGCAGTTTCTGCCAAAGAACCCAAACGATCTCGGCTTCAGTCCTCCCAGCCTTCAGATGTATCAGCTTCCTGTAGCATGATTCGCAAAACTCTTTCATGGTTTGCCTACCTCTGATATCGTACAGCCTGGCCATTAGAAACTCACGCCACAACTGGTCTTGTTTTTGTTCTGACCAGTACTCGTCAATAAATTTTTGTTTAAAGCTTTCAAAAGACATCTGGTTAGTATCCAGATTCAACCCCCACCTTTTTGCTTCTCCTGTTAATGCACTGATTACAACATGAATTTTTTCCTGGTCAGATAAATATTCAGGGAAGTTCCTTTCGCAATTCTTTACAAAATCTACAGGGTGCCATCCGTTATGCCTCTTTGCAGGGTCGAATTTTTCTTCGCCCTCTAAGATTTTACTGAAAGGTATTCTTTCAGTATGTGTAGGTCCTGTTTTTATCTTTCTTTCCAAGTCATACATTTTGCCTTGAATTTGAGAAGTGTTATGTTCACACTTCTTTTCGCAAGTAACAATTTGTTTGGTTAGTGCTCTGCTTGTTTCTGTTACAGATTGTTTAATTTGTGCAAATTCCGCATTACATTCTGTTTGTATTTCGGATTTGATACCGAATACCTTTTCGTCCACTTTAGTACTGACTAGAGGTTCTATTTGATCTTGAATTTTAATTACTTCAGTGTCAAATCTTTCATCAATGTCATCAATCTGTCCCTGTACATTGGAAATATTGCCATTGATGACAGTAATTTCGCTTTTAATACTTTTGATTTCATTACTCACTATTCCTACCCTTGAGTTGACTTCTTCAATTTGTTCGCTAAAATTCTTGCCTTGCTCTTGCATTTGTTTACTAATATCATTACCCTGTGTTGCAATTAGCTGCCTTTGTGCTGCATTTTGTTGCCCCAGTGCTGCGATTTGTGCATTAATATTGTCATTTTGCGCAGACAGTATTCTAAGCAAGTCAGTCAAATCTAGTGTTTTTTTCGCTTTTAGATTCTACTGCCTTTTCGTGTTCAAATCCTACACTCCTTTCTGTTTTTGGTGATTCAAACATATCCTTCGATTCGTAAGCATAGCCACTGTCTTCGACAACATCGCCTATATTGTCATGCTTAGTACCCGCGACATGCATAGCTTCTATCTGTTTATTAGTGGTGGGCAGGAAATCTGTTGGAAATCACAGTGATTGAGAAGTCACAGATATCACAATAATAACTTTACACAATCTAACTGCGATTTCAGTCACAGTTAGCAGTCGCAAGTAGCATTTCACATTCAACGCCGTGAGCTATCTATTGGCAGAATTTCGTACTGCTTTCTGCGATTTCAGTGACAAATCGCGGCTAGAAGTCGCAAGTATCAACTAAAAAGCGCAGTTAACAGTGCCATCTGTTGGCCAAAGTTCGTACTACGCTCATCTCTGCGACGCGCTATCGAGTCAAACTGCGATTTCTGTGACAAATCGCAACTAAGAGTCGCAAGTAGCAACTAAAAAGCGCAGTTAACATTCTTTTCCTAGTGGCATCTGTTGACCGACGTACGTACTTCGTTACGAGAGCCTTGTGCCTCACGAGATCGACGTGCTGTGTGTGACTGTGTGCATAATACTGAATATGAAGGGCTTATTTCAATAGTGGTACAAGTCCACTTTTGTTCATTTTGAGATACAGACTCGTAAAGTTAAATGAGTGCTGAAAAATCTGCAGTTGAGATACCAGAAATATTCAAGCATATGGCTTCTTGCTAGAGATGAACCTTTATTTATGTTTGATTGGATCATTAATTTCAGAAACATTATAGACAAAAAAGTGGAGGTAATGGACTTGTACCACTATTGAAATAAGCCCTTCACATTATATGACGACATGCACATTCAGCATCAGTTACGGTTGGTCAAACACAGCTGTGACTCTGAATGTATTATATTAATAAGAAGCAACATTGCCTTTTTCTCCTGAAAATATCAAGTAACGTAACAAATGTGTTTGATTCTGCTTCCAATATGACAGTTTTGGTTCATACTCCACATGCCTACAGGACTTTGCAATGTTAACACAGCAGAACTCAGACACCTGTATAAGTGTAGTGAAATAAAAACAGTATTATTGTGTCATATGAATGCCTCACTTTTGTTCCGACACAGTTCAAGACTCTGGAGAAAAGTTTTACACCTGGTGTTCTACATGGCAACTTCACACACAAGAACTTTTTGCCGACACTACTACCACCTACATAAGTAAGCTTTTCCTGTGTTACTTTCAACTAATTCACTTAAGCTATTCCTGATTTAATTGTAAGATCTGTACTTCCCACTTTTTTATCAACAGCCTCAAAATGCATATTGTAGACTTCGGGATACGTTACAGGTCAGTGTCACACCAAGATTGTGGAGAAAGAGGGGGGGGGGGGGGGCGGCATGTCACTCTCCAACAAGTGTTTACCAATAAATATGTGGCGGAAAATTACGGGTATAGGACGGCTTAACATGTGGAAAATGAGATTATCATTATTCGCTCACTGTATTTAACATTTATTATTCCTTTAAAATCGCACAACAACTTCAATAAAACACAGTTTAATCACTAATCTGCACACTTATTTCGCAATAATGTCACTGTTAACCTGCAAATCCTCTAAGAGCTCTCATGAATCTTCACGAGTCTCTCCCAACAGCCTTGATGTGGATAGATACGTACAGCAACCAGAACTGTGTCTGAAAAATCACAAGAATTATTAAACAATTTTTGCTGTCACTAATTACAAGCAATATAATTGACAGAGTAGATTGCTAATATTTGCTGTAATGAAAGCCACTCAATGGGGTATATTTCACATTTGCAAGAACGATCTCACTTAAGTAATTAAGTCCATCGAAACACTTAGAAACTAACCTCTCGTCTGACGAAAACGGTCTAAAGACGCAGTGGCAATTTCTCCAGCTCTGCTGACAACGATATTTTGAGTTATCACTTTACTGAGTGACTGAAATGTAGTTCGGGTACCTGAGAACACAACAATATGTTAGAATTAATTTTCTAAACACGAAATATTACAGTACTGTATGGCTTCTTACATATTAATTACACTATTAATATTTTCACAGTTGTTTCTTTAATACAAGATTAAAGCCAACGGAAGAACAAACGTAAAACATACTTACCAATGACAGGTTTCTTGAGATGCAATTTTCTGTGTGGACAGATGTAGCTTTTTCATACGGTGGTAAGTCGCAGAAATCGCAGAAGTCACAGAAATCGCAGAAGTAGCAGAAGTCACAGAAATCGCAGAAGTCACAGAAATCGCAGAAGTAGCAGAAGTCGCAGAAATCGCGGAAGTACCAGAAATCGCAGAAATAGCAGTGGCGGAGGGATGCGCGACTTAGGTTTCTTAACTGTGACTCTTAACTGCGACAAATCACAGTTAAGAATAACAGATACTGAAAAGTAGCATTCACAGAAATCACTGATATCGGAAAATCGCAGTTTAGCCCAACACTACTGTTTATTGACATTGGCGTGGTATCATACGTAATTATACTCGCGCATAGTGCTATCTGTTGGTGTGCTGCCTGAACTACTCTCGATTGCATTCTGCTCTCGCGTATCTAGATTCATTTCTAGTTTCCTGTCCATTTTAGTTGCTATTAAGTATTGATATCTTTAATTTTCAATTTATGTTGAACTTTCACTATCCGTTCTGTCAAATAATGTACAGGTTCGTGCCGCTGGACGTTTTATGTTCACTCTATGTTTGTAAAATGCTATATACTTATAATTTTTTTTTTTTTTTTGTAGGTGCAAATTGAACAACGTCCTGTCACGGTCGCCACGTATAACACTGCAACAGCATTTACGTAGCTTGTGCAATTAAATACCAAGTTTGGTTTATTACATATTATTCTCCAACAGAACAATTAGTCCTGTCATGGAAAAGCCATGTGTAACACTTCCGTCTGCTACTGCTGTACTATAACCTTAAAGTTGTAGGCAGGTCGTGAAATAAGACTATCTTGTTAAAGCAATTATGGTATAAAGCAACAGAGCAGTGTTACCCACTGAGACGAATTTTGTTATGTTGACCGTGTTGTACCTAACGGAGGTGGCTTATCGGAAATGAGTCAGAATTACGTAAATATATGAACAGTAACAAACAAAATTATGCCTATCTGCACTGTTTAACTGATAAAGAAAACGGCCGCCAGCCTAACTAAGCAAGAGAATGATTAACATTCTCGTTCAAGAAAATAGTTATCAGTAACTTTAATGGATAAACACAACCTATACTTTGTCACAAGCGAGTGCAGTGAACTCTGACACATACATATGTTTACGGTAAGATTGAAACTAACAGTTAGAGCAGCACAAACTATTTGCAAAATTATAACAGATACCGAAACACACTATTACCTTCAGGGCTTATACAAACTGAATGGTCTTTATAACGTTATTATTATTATTCCCCCCCCCCCCCCCCCATGAACCATAGACTTTGCCATTGGAGGGGAGGCATCCGTGTCTCAGCGATACGGATAACCGTACCGTAGGTGCAACCACAGCGGAGGGGTGTCTGTTGAGAGGCCAGACAAACACCTGACGGACCATTTCACACACCTCTTCCAGGATGTTGAGGTCGACGTCGCCGCCCAACGTGCACTTGTCAGTGGGGTGCCAACTTCTTTGGATCGTCATGACCGCGACTCTTTAACTGAGCCCCTGACACTCGCTGACCTCACATCTGTCCTCCGTGCCTGTCCGGGACGCAAATCACCTGGCCCCGACGGTCTCCCTTATGAGTTCTACCAACAATTTTGGGACCTGCTCGGCGACCGTTTCTGCAAAATGTGCGAGGAGATTTTTGCTGGATGCGACTTACCCGCCGACTTTTTATCTGGACGTATTGCCCTTATTCCAAAGGTGACTGGTCACTGTCGAGCTCAAGACCTGCGTCCTATCACTGTCCTTAACACTGACTATAAGTTGGTGGCACGATGCGTGGCCTCTCGTCTCAAACAGGCGATGACTAAGGTACTTTGCCCCACTCAATCCTGTGGCGTTTCGCGTCGGAACATCTTCACCGCCGCTTCCCTGTACCGCGATGTTGTCTTCCTCACCGCTGACACTCGCACCCCGGCTGCCATTCTTTCCTTGGACTTCGCCGGTGCTTTTGACAGGGTCTCGCACCCTTACCTGCTGGGCGTTATGTCGCGGATGGGTTTTGGGGAGCGCTTCATACGCATCATCCGGCATTTCTTGGATGGGGCGAATTCCATTATCGTGGTGAACGGTTGCCGGTCGCGCCCCATTCCCATCAGACGGTCAGTTCGACAGGGGTGTCCCTTGTCGATGTATTTGTTTGCCTTAGCGCTGGACCCCTTGCTGCGTGACATAGGCCGGTTGGTCGACGGTGTCGCTCTCCCAGGCGTCACCTTCCGCTGTGCGGCCTACGCCGATGACGTTGGTGTGTTCGTTGCTAACGCCAGGGACATCGATTCCGTTCGCCGCGTTCTCGACGTTTATGAACGGGCCTCCGGTGCTCAGTTAAATCCCAACAAGACCGTGTTGCTTCCGCTAGGGCCACGATCATTGACCGTCGAACGCCCCTGGTACCGAGTTGTGGGGGAACAGCGTATATTGGGTCTTGAGGTGACTGCCTGTCCGCAGCGTATGTTAACCCTCACGTGGCGGCGGCTTCTCACACGCATCAGGGGACTTTGCGTGAGCCACGCTGATCGGCGGCTCGACCTCCATCAACGCATCCAGCTGATTAATGGTTATCTCCTCTCACGAGCATGGTATGTCGCCCAACTCCTTACACTGCCGAAGCAGATCGGCCGAGCCATCTCACAAGCAGTATATTGGCTCTTGTGGCGGCATGCGCTGTTCAAGGTTGATGCGCTGACCTGTACACTGCCGAAGGTCGATGGCGGCCTCGGCCTCATTGACTTTTCCCGGAAATGTGCGGCCCTTCTGATTCACCGTGTCGCCGCTTTGCGCGACGCCGACCCCGGTGGGACTACAGCGGTCCTCTTCGACCGTTATCGTCCACACTCGGCGCGTGCACCGGTCTGTTTGACACATATTCCGTTCCGGCTGACGACGGTCAGAGACTATTACTTCCACCGCAGTTATGTCCTCACAGTGGCCACTGACAAGGCAAGAACGTCGAAGCGCCTTTACCAGGCACTCCGAGGCCAGCCCACGCCACATAAATTAGAGGACAGACGACCATCGGTCATCTGGCACCAAGTTTGGGCTAATATTAACAACCCAGCCCTTCCCACGGCAGTTTCGGCGCTTTGGTACCGTGTCGTCAACAATTTAATCCCCACTAACCATCGCCTGGCGGCCATCCGCCTACGGCCCTCGGCTGCTTGCGGCCGCTGTGGTGACGTCGACACCAGGGAGCATCGCCTCCTCTGCCCCCACGTCACAGAAGTGTGGGCCCTTGCACGTGTGCTCATAGCGCTGATAGGTGGGACGACACCAGCAAATGTGTCCACAGACTGGTTCATTACCCCTGATCTTCAAACACAACCCCGACCAAGACGTAACGCAATGGTGTGGCTCTTGGGCCACACCATTTTCACGATCTACGACCTTTCCCTCACCGATGCTGTCTCTTTCATGGACTACCTGTGGAGCCAGCATCGCGTGGCGGAGTCTGCTCGAAACTATACGACCACTTTTGCCCGGTTTTTGAAAGTTGCAATGATCCATGGATGTCAAACGGTGTTCCAGGTTGCCTAGGGCACCTTATCCAGGCATTGCCTGGGCTTGCCCCTGGTTCTTTGCACCAATCCTTGACTTGACTCACCTCAGATTCGCAATTGGAACAATTATTGCAAAAACTTTATTGGAAAAATAGGAATCACGCCATCAATCTTAGAAGCTTATTTCTTCGTTAATTCTCTGGGCGATGGGATTATCTCGCCAGTTTCATTTTCACCTGTGTGTGCTGCCGTCCCTGTTTTTAATTTCCTTTCATTTCTATCTTTCTTTCTTTCTTCCTTTTGGTTCTCAAATCACTATTTCTTCACACCTGCAGAGCGAGGTGTCTTTCTGAGTCAAGTGTCGTCGCCCATTGCGGCATAGCAGAGTATGCCCCTTGCTTTTAATTTCGTTCCTGGCAACAAGTCTTGCTACTCAATGCACCCTGTTGTACGTGCTGCGTCGACACTCTAGGATGGCGGCAAATTTGGAGAGGACAAGGTAGGGCTGTAGGGGAGGAAGGAGGCCCAACAAAAAAAAAAAAAAATGTGTGGTTCCTGAAGAGGGGCAGCAGCCTTTTCAGTAGTTGCAGGGGCAACAGTCTGGATGATTGACTGATCGGGCCTTGTAACACTAACCAAAACGTCCTTGCTGTGCTGGTACTGCGAACGGCTTTCCCGATGGCATGCAGCTTTACTGTATGGTTAAATGATGATGGCGTCCTCTTGGGTAAAATATTCAGGAGGTAAAATAGTCCCCCATTCGGATCTCCAGGCGAGGACTACTCCGGAGGACGTCGTTATCAGGAGAAAGAAAACTGGCGATATACGGATCGGAGCGGGGAATGTCAGATCCCTTAATCGGGCAGGTAGGTTAGAAAATTTAAAAAGGGAAATGGATAGGTTTAAGTTGGATATAGTGGGAATTAGTGAAGTTCGGTGGCAGGAGGAACAAGACTTTTGGTCACGCGAATACAGGGTTATAAATACAAAATCAAAACGGGGGAATGCAGGAGTAGGTTTAATAATGAATTAAAAATATAGGAGTGCGGGTAAGCTACTACAAACAGCATAGTGAACGCATTATTGTGGCCAAGATAGACACGAAGCCCACGCCCACCACAGTAGTACAAGTTTATATACCAACTAGCTCTGCAGATGACGAAGAAATTGAAGAAATGTATGTTGAAATAAAAGAAATTATTCAGATAGTGAAGGGAGACGAAAATTTAATAGTAATGGGTGACTGGAATTTGGTAGGAGGAAAAAGATGAGAAGGAAACGTAGTAGGTGAATATGGATTGGGGGTAAGAAATGAAAGAGGAAGCCATCTGGTAGAATTTAGCACAGAGCACAACTTAATGGTAGCTAACACTTGGTTCAAGCATCATAAAAGAAGGTTGTATACATGGAAGAAGCCTAGATGGTTGGATTGGTTGGATGTTTCGGGGAAGGAGACCAGACAGCGAGGTCATCGGTCTCAACGGATTAGGGAAGGACGGGGAAGGAAGTCGGCCGTGCCCTTTGAAAGGAACCATCCCGGCATTTGCCTGGAGCGATTTAGGGAAATCACGGAAAACCTAAATCAGGATGGCCGGACGCGGGATTGAACCGTCGTCCTCCCGAATGCGAGTCCAGTGTCTAACCACTGCGCCACCTCGCTCCGTGGAAGAAGCCTGGAGATACTGACAGGTTTCGGATAGATTATATAATGGTAAGACAGAGATTTAGGAACCACGTTTTGAATTGTAAGACGTTTCCAGGGGCAGATGTGGACTCTGACCACAATCTATTGGTTATGAACTGTAGATTAAAACTGAAGAAACTGCAAAAAGGTGGGAATTTAAGGAGATGGGACCTGGATAAATTGAAAAAAACAGAGGTTGTACAGAGTTTCAAGGAGAGCATAAGGGAACAATTGACAGGAATGGGGGAAAGAAATACAGTAGAAGAGGAAAGGGTAGCTTTGAGGGATGAAGTAGTGAAGGCAGCAGGGGATAAAGTAGGGAAAAAGACGAGGGCTAGTAGAAATCCTTACGTAACAGAAGAAATATTGAACTTAATTGATCAAAGGAGAAAATATAAAAATGCAGTAAATGAAGCAGGCGAAAAGGAATACAAACGTCTGAAAAATGAGATCGACAGGAAGTGCAAAATGGCTAAGCAGGGATGGCTAGAGAACAAATGTAAGGATGTAGAGGCTTGTCTCACCAGGGGTAAGATAAATACTGCCTACAGGAAAATTAAAGAGACCTTTGGAGAAAAGAGGACCACTTGTATGAATATCAAGAGCTGAGATGGAAACCCAGTTCTAAGCAAAGAAGGGAAAGCAAAATGGTGGAAGGAGTATATAGAGGGTCTATACAAGGGCGATGTACTTGAGGACAATATTATGGAAATGGAAGAGGATGTAGGTGAAGATGAAATGGGAGATATGATACTGCGTGAAGAGTTTGACAGAGCACTGAGAGACCTGAGTCGAAACAAGGCCCCGGGAGTAGACATCATTCCATTACAACTACTGACAGCCTTGGGAGAGCCAGTCCTGACAAAACTCTACCATCTGGTGAGCAAGATATATGAGACAGGCGAAATACCCTCAGACTTCAAGAAGAATGTAGTAATTCCAATCCCAAAGAAAGCAGGTGTTGACAGATGTGAAAATTACCGAACTGTCAGTTTAATAAGTCACAGCTGCAAAATACTAACATGAATTCTTTACAGACGAATGGAAAAACTGGTAGAAGCTGGCCTCGGGGAAGATCAGTCTGGATTCCGCAGAAATATTGGAACACGTGAGGCAATATTGACCCTACGACTTATCTTAGAAGCTAGATTAAGGAAAGGCAAACCTACGTTTCTACAATTTGTAGACTCAGAGAAAGCCTTTGACAATGTTGACTGGAATACTCTCTTTCAAATTCTGAAGGTGGCAGGGGTAAAATACGGGGAGCGAAAGGCTATTTACAACTTGTACAAACACCAGATGGCAGTTATAAGAGTCGAGGGACATGAAAGGGAAGCAGTGATTGGGAAGGGAGTGAGATAGGGTTGTAGCCTCTCCCCAATGTTATTCAATCTGTATATTGAGCAAGCAGTGAAGGAAACAAAAGAAAAATTCGGAGTAGATATTAAAATCCATGGAGAAGAAATAAAAACTTTGAGGTTTGACGATGACATTGTAATTCTATCAGAGACAGCAAAGGACTTGGGAGAGCAGTTGAACGGAATGGATAGTGTCTTGAAAGGAGGATATAAGATGAACATCAACAAAAGTAAAACGAGGATAATGGAATGTAGTCGAATTAAGTCGGGTGATGCTGAGGGAATTAGATTAGGAAATGGGACACTTAAAGTAGTAAAGGAGTTTTGCTATTTGCGGAACAAAATAACTGATGATGGTCGAAGTAGAGAGGATATAAAATGTAGACTGGCAATGGCAAGGAAAGCGTTTCTGATGAAGAGAAATTTGTTAACATCGAGTAAAGATTTAAATGTCAGGAAGTCGTTCCTGAAAGTATTTGTATGGAGTGTAGCCATGTATGGAAGTGAAACATGGACGATAAATGGTTTGGACAAGAAGAGAATAGAAGCTTTTGAAATGTGGTGCTACAGAAGAATTCTGAAGATTAGATGGGTAGATCACATAACTAATGAGGAGGTATTGAAAAGGATTGGGGCACAACTTGCCTAGAAGAAGGGGTCGGTTGGTAGGACATGTTCTGAGGCATCAAGGGGTCAGCAGTTTAGTATTGGAGGGCAGCGTGGAGGGTAAAAATCGTAGAGGGAGACCAAGAGAAGAATACACTGGGCAGATTTAGAAGGATTTAAGGTGCAGTAGTTACTGGGAGATGAAGCAGCTTGCACAGGATAGAGTAGCATGGAGAGCTGCATCAAAGCAGTCTCAGGACTGAAGACCACAACAACAACAATATTACTATTCACTGCAGAATCATCAATTAGATATAGGTTAAGCCTCTCTCAGTTAAATACTTTACTATTTAAAATGAAAGTTAATTGGAATCCACTAACAGGCTACTTTTCATTGTCTTTTGAATAAGGAAGTTACTGTTTTCATAGATAGTTGTCTTTCTATTAATAGTTGTGCAGTATGAGCACAATAGGAAAACTATGGATCCTCTTACAACATTAATATGCACTTTTAATACCCAAAAGAAACAAGTGCTTAGCAACCATGAGTATATAACTTTTCACAACTGCAGTTTTCCACTTTTACTACGGTGAGACACAAAATTAACATATTTGTAAAATACTGACACACCTTCTGCGATTTACAACAAGCAGCAATGTGATCATTTACTACGCAAAACTTTATAAGCCTCAGTTTTAAGAACTTTTAATTTTGAATTTGGCAACAACACATTAATAAGCAGTTTTAATAGGAAAATTATTTTCAGTAAGCATCATTTGCTTTAACTCACTCTCCTGCCACATTAACTTTAACTTCCTTTTTACTATGTTCAAGAGCCATTAATTAGCATAACACTGGGCTTTAATGTTCTTTCAGTAGGGATACTCGGTAATCACTTTAGTTCATACGGAGAGGAATCTGAGAGGTGTTATGATGAGGAAAAAAAATCAAAGTAAGTACATAAATTCAGTTATAAATTACCTTATATTTGAGCACACTCACACATCCAATGAGCTGATCCTTCACTGTACATCATTATAGTATTTCGTTACAGTGATTGCGCAATGTGGTGGCAACTGCATGTTGGTAGGTGGAATTGCAGACAGATTTGCTGGACTCTCTCCGTTCTTGGTGGCGATGATGGATACCAATTCCAGAATCGTTCCAGCTATTTATCCATCCATCCGAGGCATTGGAAAACGGCAGAAAAAGCCTCTCTCGGAACCAGCACAATATGCAACTTTTACATGGCAGTGCACAGTTCGGTAGCTCATCCCCGACTCGTAGCTCGTCCCCGACTCGTAGCTCATCCCCGACTCGTAGCTCATCCCCGACTCGTAGTGCGTTCCCGACTGACTCTTGTTCCACCTTTTCTACGTAGGCCAACTACAATTTGCGCGCGCTACACAGTTCCGTTCCCGAGGGGAACCACTACACCTTTTACATACAAACTAACTAAGAACCCAAAGTGAGGATCAGCAGTTTACATAACAGCAACCAAATGCATTAAATAAAACAGAACATTTGCACATATTTACATTTCCACAAAAAATTATTCACATAGAAATTACAATTATATATAGTAAGTTTTGTTCCCTCCAAATGGGACAAAGAATTTAAATGACAGATACACTACTTTGCATAGAATCAAATCATGACATCAAAGTTCTTACAAAGAAAGTAGTATACAATTTTATGTTATTGATTCAAACAAACACATTTACTGAAGCTCAACGATGTAATATTAAATAAAACAAAAGCAAAATAAATCAGTAGAGTATAAGAGCTATGGTGTTACAAAGTTCGTGGCACCCTCCATCGGTAATGTTGAAATTCAATATGGTTTTTGCGCCCCCTTGGCCTTGATGACAGCTTCCACTCTCATAGGCATACGATCAATCAGGTGCTGGAAGGTTTCTTGAGGAATTGCAGTCCATTCTTCACGGAGTGCTGCACTGATGAGAGGTATAGACGTCGGTCGGCGAGGCCTGACACGAAGTCGGTGTTCCAAAACATCCCAAACGTGTTCTATAGGATTCAAGTCAGGACTCTGTGTAAGCCAGTCCATTACACGGATGTTATTGTCGTGTAACTACTCCGCCGCAGGCCGTGCATTATGAACAGGTGCTCCATCTTGTTGAAAGATGTAATCGCCATCCCCGAATTGCTCTTCAATAGTGGGGAGGAAGAAGGCGCTTACAACAACAATGTAGACCTGTGCTGTGATAGTGCCATGCAAAACAATAAGGGGTGCAAGTCCCTCCATGAAAAAGACTACCACGCCATTACACCACTTCCGAATTTTACTGTTGGCACTACACATGCTGGCAGAAACACCCTGCCATCGAATCACCACGTTGTGGTCCGCAGCCTGTAGCTGAGTGGTCAGCGCGACACAATGTCTATCCTAAGGGCCCGGATTCGATTCCCGGCTGTGTCGGAGATTTTCTCCGCTCAGGGACTGGGTGTTGTGTTGTCCTAATCATCATCATTTCATACCCATCGACGCACAAGATACCAAAGTGGCGTCACATCGAAAGGCTTGCACCTGGCGAACGGTCTACCCGACGGGAGGCCCTAGACACACGACATTTTTAACCACGTTGTGGACCGTGACTCGACACTCCAAACAAGGTTTTTCCAGTGTTCAATCGTCCAATGTTTACTCTCCTTACACCAAGCGAAAAATCGTTTGGCATTTATCGGCGTGATATGTGGCTTGTGAGCAGCTGCTCGACCATGATATCCAAGTTTTCTCATCTCCCACCTAGCTGTCATAGTACTTGCAGTGGATGCTGATGCAGTTTGGAATTCCTGCGTGATAGTCTGGATAGATGTCTGCCTATTGCACATTACGACCCTATTAAACTGCCAGCGGTCTCTGTCAGTCAACATACCAGGTCAGCCTGTACGCTTTTGTGCTGAACGTGTCTCTTTACGACTTCACTATCACATTGGGAACAGAGGACCTAGGGATGATTAGGAGCGTGGAAATCTCGCGTACAGATGTGTGACACAAATGACACCCAACCACCTGACCACGTTCGAAGTCCGTGAGTTCCGCGGAGCGCCCCATTCTGCTCTCTCACGATGTCTAATAACTACTGAGGTAACTGGTATCGAGTACCTGGCAGTAGGTGACAGCACAATACAGCTAATACTTAAAACATATGTTTTTGGGGGCGTCCGTATATATTGATCACATAATGTATCTAAGCACTTTATTCCTTTTGTATTTTATTTATAAATAATGTCTGTTTAAGTCGCACGACATGTATATCAGTTCTCACATGTAGATGGTCTGAGAACCCGAAAGCCGGTTCGTCGGCAAATAAATGTTATGTGTCAGAATGTCACGAAGTGTTTTCCTTTTGATATTATAATTGTAAAGAGCGCATTCTGTTGTAGAGTAATGTGCGCAATATTAAAAATTCGTCGCTTTCAATGCATCTGAAACATGATGTCCCGCCGGGCTGTTTTTATTGGTACAGTGCCCTGTATGCAGCTGTCACGAATGTTTGCGCCACTGCGGCAGGAAATGGGAGCTGGCTGCGCTACAAAAATACTCCTCCTGGTCGACCAGGAGAGAGTGCAGGCGTGGTAGCAGCAATATTCCGCGACCACCACGAGGACGCCGAGAAATTAAATTCCTTGCCACCGCCGCGTGGTAATAACAACTCTTAACTCTTCCCCCCTTCAACAGCTGTGACGCAGTAGCAGACATCGCAGATTCGTTCCTAACCTTCAGAAACAGTTTATGAAGTATAGCTGAAATGAACACTGTCTTCGAGGAAAAGACTTGCTAACATTGACGTTCCAGCTTCAACTTCCCACGTCCTCCTACCCTCATATAACTTTTTATTTCGACCTGCATCGTAATCCCTTTAACAACAGACAAAAACGGGATAAGCGTTTAGGTTTGCGAAAGAAAAACCAACGTTGAACACCAAGTCTCAGCTTGGAAAATAATTCCGTAAATGATATACACAAGTCGTTCTGTTGTTTAACTAACTGAGCTTGTCGTCTGTCAACCAGATCTATGTAGCTAGATCAGCGACCATAACCGTATTCTATATCGAATATATAATTATTTCTTTCGTAACCTTCTCTTAAGTGAAACTTAAGTCCCTACATAAAAATATCTTACAGTTTCTTGTCATAGCATAAAACTTCTGACATAATCGAGACAACAAGTAATAAACTAACTTTCGAAATAAAATGTTCCGCCTATGTCAATGAGAAGCCAATCAGTCAAAGTATTAGTTATTCAGTCTGCTTGAAACAGTCAATCGCAATTTTTGGGTCCTTGTTTTCGATTTTAAGTTCTTATCTGTCACAATATTAATATATCAGCTTTCATAGACGTTGTAATAATTCAAAGAGTTATTTCAAAACATTCTCACTAATACTCTTTTCAAATAAAAATGCAGTAATATCGTTTATCCAGACTGAGTACCGTCAGACAGTTGCGAAACTAAATCATTATCTTTGTCTTTCAAAGATAAACTCGGTCTTTTAATTAATTTGTGGTAACTTTCAAAAAACCAAAACTGGCTAAGCTGCGATTTCAGTTACTTTCAGGTAACAACTTAAATGCAAGTCAAGCAAAATGTGTCAATATTTCTGGTAGTGCCATATCCAAACCATAACCACTATCGTGACATTACCTCGATCGATGCGACAATACATCACACACCGGACAACATGATCTTGCAGTCACCCATTTATCTCTAGGAGTACGAAACAGCCAGCTAACGGTTCATCACAAAAAATTGGACGAATCCTATACCATAAAATATAACTCCAATAGGACAAATTGAATTTGGGCATGCATCTCTACACACGAGATCCTTTGTCACCAAAAAAATTAATCTACCCTCTCACCAACTCAAAATCTCACAAATCGCTCTTACCACAACTAAGATATTTCGAAGGAGATCTTCAAGGATATCATTCGAGGTCACTAAAATCCGTGGTAGCCATCTGTCTCTCTACTCACCACTATAGATTGTCTGGCGCCACCAGACGTCAACTACAAATTTCTGCTGAACTCCCATCTATGATTAAGGATACATGGAATTCTTCTAAGAAATTGGGGTAAGCAGTTCTCTCGAGCAGCTCTAGCGAACAACTCCTTAGCCTTCACGCAAAATTCAATCGGGAACCTTCAAAATAGACAAACACGTGGCGCAACTTCGACTTTTGACAATCCATTAATTATCAGACTCAGCCATTGGTGATCTCATATAGTGGCCAGGTGCCGTGCAGTGCCGTGTAATCTCCGCAGTCTGCATTGTCCAGTGACTGATTTCTGCCACGTCTTGCGTTGTCACAATGGACAAGATACAAAGATGGTGGATCTATAACATGTTCACAAACGTACAATTAACAACTTACACATATTCTTATAATCATACCGCAGCGGTTTTTCTCACGCGAGGGACGACGAATCTCTCAGACGTGCTTAACCCAGCACAGAGTCTCTTCCTCGCAGCTACTCATGGTCAAACAAACAGTAACCTTTCAACTTTAGTTCTTGCTACACTCCTATTCTTTCTTGTTCTCACACCATTCATTACATGCTTGAAATTGGTGTGAGAGAGAAAAATATGTTTAATTTGCCTGTTATTATTCTTAGATTTCCCTAAATTTGCCGATAAAACCAATTTTACATGTCATTACACAAAAAAGTTTAACTTCAGTATCGCGGCTCAACCCATCATCATGTATCTCCAACTTTTATTACCGTGAGGCTAATTACATCTTAAAAATGCTATCACTTAAGAAAGCCTTCTCTGCACCTCATATTACTCCGCTATGGACCGCTTCATCCCCGAAACTTCTCCTGAGAAGGTTTAAATACCAGGGATACAAAAAACTAAGTTCTGGAACGACCTATCCCTACTGCCTCCTGCAAGGAATAATCTTCTGTTTCCAACAAAGACACTTAAATGACACAGTAACCTAATGTTTATTAAACTATAGCACTACATCAACAAAATATTTGGACACTATTCAGTTACCCGCTCGCATAGCACCATTAAATACTAAACATGTTTAATGACCCACCACCAATCTCTCCATCTTGATAATCTCGAGGCCTTCTAACCTCTAGTTCAAACTCATCAAACTTACGTTTCTTTGTCCTACATCCACAAACGTTTCGCTGACATTTCTTGTATAAACGTCTCCTCCCAACTTTAAGCTCCTTACATTTACACATCTTAAACTTTGGTGTGACTTTTCACCTTTATTCCACGTGTACCAATACATCGCTGTTCTTTTTGTGCATTATTTTTATTGCCTCTTCAAATGAACTTGATGGTCTGCTTTCAGTCTTACAATCGGTTTCTAACTCTTGAACCTTTCTCATCTCTGCCAGTCTCGCCTACTCGTCTAATCCTTAATCATATCAGTAAATCCCAGATTCTCTGTTTCCTTAATATAATCTGCACTTTTCACGTCATTCGATTTCTTAGTCATAACCAAAGTATTTAGATGGAACTTCCCAACCAATCAGCCAAAGTTAATTTCTTTAACAACTACAGTTGTGGGACGGGTTACTTCCTTAACCTCGTACGGACCATGATATAAATGAAAAAACTTCTTTACTGGTTTATCACTTTTCCTACTCTTCTAGTGACTGTGGATCATTACTTGCTCTCCGATCTGGAATTTAACATTCGGAACTGGTTTTTTTAGCTCTTTTCTCCGCACTTCTATGTAATAAGTCTTTGATAAATTACTCCAGGTTCTCATTCCAGTTAGCCTCTTTAGGTGGGTATTCTGTTTTGTCCAATAACCTGTCCCCTCTGACATTACCCTCAAGTACTTCTCTAGGGGCTACTCCTGTACTGTTATGACGTAAGTTGTTTAAAATAGTTTCAAATTCCTTCAAAGACATTAGCCACTTATTATGCTTCTGAGCGTAATAGGTTCTGCCTAACGTCTTAAATCTTTCATCACCCATTCGAGTGGATTTGCTTGTAGTTGGTATCTGGTATTTAATAATTGTTGTTCTCCCCGTACATTCAGAAAATTCTTAACCGCAGTGGAATAAAACTGTGAGCCGGTGTTTGACAGAAATCTCTTCGGTTTTCCTAAATTGGGAAAACAGTCGTTCTGAAAAATCCTTGTTGTTGCTTTAATGGTCGTCGATTTCACACGATACAATTTAATTATCTTAGATCGTACTTCCAAGATGATTACCACATACGCCGACTTTCCAGTTCCTCTAGACAGGGAACTGAAAACATCGACGACGGCCCGTAAGTTCACAGAAATGACAGTACTATTGGGTAACGTGGTATGCCTTTTGTTTGTCATTCCGACTTTTACTTTCTTGACATATGTCGATAATAGTCTTGGAGAAATAATAATTTTGAAACTGAGACAAATTTTTTACACCCTAAGATATCATACCATACTATTTTCCACGCTTACCTTTGTGAGATACATGCTCGTCACCTCGACAAACAGCTCTCTATAATACTGATCAGTATTTCTTTGTTTTCCTTACCAAGAGTGCATCTCATCTTCCGTTACTATCTTCACTCTTGCTTTACGAAGCCATGGATCGTTTTGCTGTTCCTAGAGCAAATTCTTTGCCCCGTATTTTCATTCCCGTCCACACTGTAACAGTTCAGCTTCATATGCTGTAAATTCCTTTCCAAATTCTAAGAGTCTGGTATTTTTATGTATCGTAGTACTATGTCATAAGCTTGAAGGGATAAGGCCCAACATATTAGTCGGTCTTATAAGAGCTTACTCGACATCAAAAAAATCAAAGTCTTGTGGTACGAATATATCACTAACTTGTGCCCATAAAATAGATACTCAAACTCTTTTACCGACAACACCATGACCAATGTTTCCTCTTCCGTAGTCGCATAATTTATTTCACTCGCGTTTAGCATTATGCTAGCGAGTGCAAGAGTCACTGCTTGATACTGAACATCCACGTCATACTCTTGGGACATCTGACAACCAATCCCATATCCTGATGCAACTGCTAAACAAAATTCCTCACTTTAATCAAAGTGCCCAAGAATCAGTGCCTTACATCATGCATCTTTGAGTGCTTCCCATTCGGCATGACACTGCTCGTTCCATAACCATTTCGTTTTTGATTTCAACAACTTGTTAAAGTTTATTCCATTCACCACATGACTAGGAATGTAACGCCTATAATATCCTACTAAGCCAAAGAATGACATCACCTGTTTCTTGTTTCCAGGAGTTGAGCTCTAACGAATAGCTTCTACCTTCTTAGGGTCAGGTCTAATACCTTTGACAAACGAAATGCCAACAGGTATTAATCTCGCTTGAGCCAAAATGGGCCTTTGTGAAATTAGTCCTCATTGAGTTACCTTCCGTAGTCCTTCTTCACTAACTTCAAGTGTTCCTCCTGAGTTTTAGAAAGAAATGGCTCTGAGCACTATGGGACTCAACTGCTGTGGTCATAAGTCCCCTAGAACTTAGAACTACTTAAACCTAACTAACCTAAGGACATCACACACATCCATGCCCGAGGCAGGATTCGAACCTGCGACGTAGCGGTCGTGCGGTTCCAGACTGTAGCGCCTTTAACCGCTCGGCCACACCGACCGGCTTGAGTTTTAGAAAGCATTAATACATCATCTACGTAAAAAAAACTCTCGGTCTATCACATCATCACCCAACGCCATGTCAAAAGCTCTAATAAACTCAGCTGCCGATACATTTAACCCAATGGGCAGTACTTTACATTGATAAGACCTACCATCCAACAGACTTTCTGTATACTTTCTAGAGTCTTTTTCAACAGTGATTTGCGAGTAGCGATCTGTGAGGTCGATCAAACTTAAATGCCTAACATTATGAAATCTAATTGACACGTCTTCTATAGGAACTGGTCTGTCCCCTTTCCATTTCAATAATTTTGCTGTCGGTTCTACAATCGAGAGCTACCCTAATATCACCATTTGGTTTCTTAACTGCGACAATCGGATTATTATACTGTTTGATCTTCAATAATTGTTCCAGCGGACCATTGCGTTGATTTATTCCTTCACTGCATCACGAATATAACGTGCAGTTGGATATGGAGACTTAAAATGGTACATAATCCTTAACCCTTCACCTACATTCATAACCCCTAAATGTAACAGGTTTATTAATAGTAGCGCTCTAACTTCTAATTAACATTAACTGTAACTCTTCCTTCTATTCCTCTCGAAATTCATTAGTTTCTGCACGTTTTTACTTAAATATACGCTTCCAGTCGAAATCAGATGTTCCAGCTACTTCCCCCTGACACACATTCTTCCTGATTAACAACAAACCCTTTATACAACTGAATGCTCCCAGCATTTAAAACTATCTTCTTGACCTTGAGTCAAGCTACTTTTACTTAGTTTTATTCATAAATGCTCATCGTTTACCTTAATCCTCATTCGTTCCTCAGTGAAATCTAACAATACCTCCATTCCTAATCACACATGTAAATTAATTTCAGAAACTACTAACACAGATTGTTGCAAAACAATTCCAGATACATTAAACGTCAAATGCACTTCCTTCCCTACTTTTTTACTTTCATCACCGGTTATTCCTACCGCATGCACACTCGTTATCGGGAACGTGGGACATTTCCGAGGCGGTTTCAATTTACAATCAACATTGTGAAAAGCTTTCTCTAAGTCTACAAATGCTAGAAACGTTGGTTTCCCTTTCCTTAATCTTTCTTCTAAGATACGTCGTAGGGTCAGTACTGCCTCACGTGTTCCAACAACCCCAAACTGATCTTCCCCGAGGTCCGCTTCTATCAGTTTTTCCATTCGTCTGTAAAGAATTCGCGTTAGTATTTTGAAGCTGTGACTTATTAAACTGATAGTTCGGTAATTTTCACATCTGTCAACACCTGCTTTCTTTGGGATTGGAATTATTATATTCTTCTTGAAGTCTGAGGGTATTTCGCCTGTCTCATACATCTTGCTCACCAGATGGTAGAGTTTTGTCAGGACTGGGTCTTCCAAGGCCGTCAGTAGTTCTAATGGAATGATGTCTACTCCCGGGGCCTTGTTTCGACTCAGGTCTTCCAGTGCTCTGTCAAACTCTTCACGCAGTATCATATCTCCCATTTCATCAACGGAGTGCGAATACTTTATTCAACATGTAAACGTCACTACAGATATTCGGATTTAGATTACGACATGTTCGATATGCCTGCCATCATTGGTGATGATGTGACGCGGGCAAATAGCGAAATTCTGTGTGACCCGCTGTAGAGTAGGAATATAGATGCTGTCGATGACCTCCTGAATGGCTGTTTTCAGCTCGTAATTTCCATTACTATCATTATTGTTATTACTATTGCTATTATTGCAGCATCCATTTACAGGGTGACAATTATTGAACTGTATGAAAAAAAACCTAAATTAGTTACAAACTACTGAAAGTCCGTGGAATAGTAGCAGAACAGCAATTAGAATTTTCGGTTAACACTGGTAGTCATGTGAGTCTGCTACAGAAATACTGCTGGGAGAAACTGAAACCGTCTCGAAAATGTCCCGCGTTCCCCATAACGAGTGTGCATGTTGTAGGATTAACCGGTGATGAAAGTAAGGAAGTAGGGAAGGACGTGCTTTTGACGTTTAATGTATCTGGAATTGTTTTGCAACAATCTGTGTCAGTAGTTTCTGAAATAGAAATAGAGATAAGAGAAGCAAATGGGAATAGAATGACCCCGATAGGAACGAAAGAGTTCAAGGCAAGATTAATCGTAACAAACAGAGTGATGCTGGTGAAGAGAATAGAAATAACCAGCATAATCCGTCTGTAGGTGGCAAGAATGAAAGCAGTTACTATTCAGGATGTAACTGAAGATAATAATTGATTCCTATGCCGAGCTGTTCTTATCACAGTCCAAATGTGTATAAAACTGCTTTTCTGAAGTATAGGGAGAAGAAGATCTAAGCCAATAATTATTATTAGAAAAGAAGCAGCCAGTGAATAAAGTATCTTCATCTACATCCTCTTCCATTTCCATAATATTTTCCTCAAGTACATCGCCCTTGTGTAGACCCTCTATATACTCCTTCCACCTTTGATTTCCCTTCTTTGCTTAGTACTGGGTTTCCATCAAAGCTGTTGATATTCATGCAAGTAGTTCTCCTTTCTCCAAAGGTCTCTTTAATTTTCCTGTAGGAAGTATCTATCTTACCCCTAGTGAGATAAGCCTCTACATCTTTACATTTGTCCTCTAGCCATCCCTGCTTAGCCATTTTGCGCTACTTGTCGATATCATTTTTGAGACGTTTGTATTCCTTTTTGCCTGCTTCATTTACTGCGTTTTTGGATTTTCTCCTTTCATCAACTAAATTCAATATTTCTTCTGTTACCCAAGGATTCCTACTAGCCCTCGTCTTTTTACCTATTTGATCCTCTGCTACCTTCACTATTTCATCCCTCAAAGCTACCCATTCTTCTTCTACTATATTTCTTTCCCAAATTCCTGTCAATTGTTCCCTTATGATCTCGCTGAAACTCTGTACAACCTCTGGTTCTTTCAGTTTATCCAGGTCCCATCTCTTTAAATTCCCACCATTTTGCAGTTTCTTCAGTTTTAATCTACAGTCCATAACCAATAAATTGTGGTCAGAGTCCACAGCTGCCCCTGGAAATGTCTTACAATTTAAAACCTGGTTCCTAAATCTCTGTCTTACCATTATATAATCTATCTGATACATTTAAGTATCTCCAGGGTTCTTCCATGTATACAACCTTCTTTCATGATTCTTGAACCAAGTGTTAGCTTTGATTAAGTTATGATCTGTGCAAAATTCTACCAGACGGCTTCCTTTTTCATTTCTTAGCCCCAATCCATATTCACCTACTATGTTTCCTTCTCTCCCTTTTCCTACCCTCGAATTCCAGTCACTCATGACTTTTAAATTTTCGTCTCCCTTCACTACCTGAATAATTTTTGTTATCCCATCATACATTTCATCAATTTCTTCATCATCTGCAGAGCTAGTTGGCATATAAACTTGTACTACTGTAGTAGGCGTGGGCTTCGTATCTATCTTTGCCACAAAAATGCGTTCACTACAGCTCGTGGTCTCGCGGTAGCGTTCTCGCTTCCCGAGCACGGGGTTTCGTGTTCGATACCCGGCGGGGTCAGGGATTTTTCCTGCCTCGAGATGACTGGCTGTTGTTGTGTCGTCGTCATCTTCATCATTCATCACCATTAAGGTCGGAGGAAGGCAATGGCAAACCACCTCCACTAGGACCTTGCCAAGTATGGCGGCGCGGGTCTCCTGCGTCGCTCCCCTATGCTTTGTAAAGGAGTATGGGACTCATCATCATGATGCTGTTTGTAGTAGCTTACCCGTACTCCTATTTTTTTATTCATTATTAAACCTACTCCAGCATTACCCCTGTTTTTTGAATTTGTATTTATAACCCTGTATTCACCTGACCAAAAGTTTTGTTCCTCCTGCCACCGAATTTCACTAATTCCCACTATATCTAACTTTAACCTATCCATTTCCCTTTTTTAATTTTCTAACCTACCTGCCCGATTAAGAGATCTGACATTCCACGTTGGACGCCAGTTTTGTGTCTCCTGATAACGATGTCCTCTTGAGTAGTCCCCACCCGGGGATCGGAATTGGGGACTATTTTACCTCCGGAATACGAGGTATTTTACCCAAGAGGACGCCATCATCATTTAATCATACAGTAAAGCTGCATGCCCTCTGGAAAAATTATGGCTGAAGTTTCCCTTTGCTTTCAGCCGTTCGCAGTACCAGAACAGCAAGGCCATTTTGGTTAGTGTTACAAGGCCAGATCAGTCAATCATCCAGATTGTTGCCCTTGCATCTACTGAAAAGGCTGCTGCCCATCTTCAGGAACCACACGTTTGTCTGGCCTCTCAACAGACACCCCTCCGTTGTGGTTGCACCTACGGTACGGCTATCTGTATCGTTGAGGGACGCAAGCCTCCCCACCAACGGCAAGGTCCATGGTTCATGGGGGGTTTTATTTCGTATAGTTAAATAATTCTCACCCTGTACATTCTCTTGTTTTTGTGCCTTATTCTAGCCCTTCTTCTATTAAATACATTCCGATTACTTCTTACATCTACCCAATTAGATGCTCTAGTACTGGTCTTTCCCCAGACTTAGGAAGATAATCTAATTGATCCAAAAGTTCATACAGTGGTTGAGCCTCATCCACTCTTCACTAATTAATGTTCCTTGGACTCTATCAGGAAATCTTGTAATGGCTCTAAGCACTATGGAACTTAACATGTGAGGTCATCAGTCTCCTAGACTTAGAACTACTTAAACCTATCCTCAGGTCATCATACACATCCATGCCTGAGGCAGGATTCGAACCTGCGGCCATAGCGGTCGCTGTGCTCCAGACTGTAGAGCCTAGAACCGCACGGCCACTTCGGCCGGCGCCTCGCCTGGGCCCTTCAACACCGCCATTTGGCTGTTGATGACGGGAAACATGTTGCCTGGTTGGACCAGTATCGTTTGAAATTGTATCGAGCGGATGGATGTGTAAGGGTATGGAGATAACCTCGTGAATCCAGGGTCCCTGCATGTCGGCAGGGGACTATTCAAGCTGCTGGAAGCTCAGTAATGGTGTGGGGCGCGTGCAATTGGAACGTTATGGGACTCCTGATACGTCTAGATACCACTCTGATGGGTGACAGGTACGTAAGCATGCTGTCTGATCATCTGCATCCATTCATGTCCATTTGTTTTCTGACGTACTTGGGAAATTCCAGCAGGCCAATGCGACACTCCACGCGTCCATACTTGCTACTAAGTGGTTCCAGGAACACTTTTCGGAGTTGAAAAACTTCCGAATGAACATTATTGAGCATATATGGGATTCGTTGCAACGTGCTGTTTACAAGAGACCTGCACTTAGTCGTAATCTTACGGATTTATGGACAGCCCTACAGGATTCATGGTATCAATTCCCTTCAGCACTGCTTCAGACATTAGTCGAGTCAAACCTGGTAGTGTTGCCGCACTTCTGCGTGCTAGCGGGAGCCCAACTCCATATTAGGCAGGTGTACCAATTTCTTTATATCTTCAGTGTAGTTTCTGGAATAAAGCTTACAGATTCAGATTAGGAAGTACAGTATAATTTATCAATGAATATTAAACGTCGGAAAATTTTGGTTGACGCAGAAGGCATTTTATGTGCATTTTTGGTGTTACTTGTGCCCCACATTGTGAGTATTTTCCTGAAGGGTACCGTAGCCAGGGAATGTCCGAAGAAATACAAAAGGAAATGCGGATGCGTAAATACATTCAGTTTTTTCTACATTAGTTTTGTTAATCACTCATTAAGTTTCTCATTAATTATCATAATTAATATGTGGCAGGTAATTAGCATGACAACACTGTGTCATTACAATTCGAATCATCCTAGTGCACCATAACATATTTTAACCAACAATACTCCATCTTTCAAACAACCATTACATTTGAACTGAAAATTTCGCGTCAGTACTGTAAAAAAACATAAATAATGTAGTTAACACTCCCGTTACCAAGTTTTTTCACACCTCTATTTTACCAAGTGGGGTATTTGGACTACCCCAAAAAAGTTTTGTGTTTTATTGTAATATTTGTTCTCATATTTCGTTATTTCCATTGAATGGGTTTATTTAGTACTGAAAAACAGTTTTTCAGGTTATTAGAAGTATTTAGTCAGATCACAGATACAAAGTACAAAAAATGTTTTATGTCTTTCACTAAATTCAGTACTCAACGAACAGAGAATTAATAATCTATGTACCTGAACAATCACTGCAGTAAAATAACAAGACTTTCTTTCAACATTTTCGTCAAGCACATTTTTGCACTGCATGCACTTCACAGTAACAGTTTCTTGTCTGTGTATATTACAAACAGGTTTCTTGCACGTTACACGACAGAATCTTGTTTTCTGATCTTCGTTTCTCTTGCAAACTTGATATCGTTGTGGCGTTGGTAACTTGGAACACTGGGTCTGGATCACTGCTGTAGGAATTGCAATACCACAAGCTTTCAGTGCATATTGTATATCTTTATGAAGACCACTGATATTTTTGGCTCTTTCTTCCATGTTGCCTTTGATGAGTCCAAATGCCAGTTCAGTCGTGAAGAGTTTGCATCGGCTTTGGTTATTCTTCTGCCATTCAGCAAATCTTTGAGTATACAGAATATATGCACTCAGTGCTGCAATATCTATCATTTCCATGAAGATTCTTAGTAGCCACCGCCTCGTTCCTCTAACACAACTATATTCTCTTGTCATTTTGTCCCCATTATCTACAGCACCTTTGGTTTTGTTGTAGTGCAGTATGATTTGGGATTTGTTTTCACTTTCTTCATCACTCACTTGTCTCTCATTATGCTGAGTAGAGAGTAGTATTACTGCCTTTCCCTTCATTGGAACATAAGAAACTAAGGTCAAGTCATCTGTGAAACCAAACATTGAAGAGTGAACTTCTCTATTTCTGTTTGACAAGAATTCCTTCGGAATCTCTTTCTTATTGGAACGCAAGGTACCAACCAATGTCGTGTTTCGTTTTAGTAGTTCAGCAGCCAATGGAAAACTGGTGAAAAAATTATCAGTTGTTACACCATGACCGTTATTCAGAAATGGCTCCATCAGATACAAAAACAACTCTTCCCGAGTATTGTCCACCATTCCTGTATAAATTTGGATCCGTAATAAGTAAGATGTCTTCACATCAGCACAACCCCAAATTTTAATGCCATACTTGCCAGGCTTGCTCTTCATATAAACCCTAAAAGGGCCAATCGTTCATCAGTACTCACGTATTCATAAGGATAGACGTTCTTTCACAAGTTAGATTGAAATTTGACGAACACTACAGTGATGGCTTGTAGCTTGTCCTTGGTTTCTTCAATTCTCTGTGCTCTTGTGTCTCTGTTGTGAAATCGCAAGAATTTCAGTAGACAAAAATCGGTTTCTTGACTTGGCAGCAGAAAAGAATGGTTGTTGAAAGGCAACATTACCTCCCCACAGATTCGAAGCGCTTGTGCAATGTCCATGAGTTCGACCAGCTCCTATTAGAATTGCTAATACAGAGTTCAGTTGCATTTATATCTCTCCATGTCGTTTTGTTCGAAGAATGAGCTGAATTCCACAAAGAAATTACTCGTTTGGCTTCCCTGTTCTTTTTTTCTACAATGATGCTCACGATTTCAGGTGAGATAAATAACAAAAATGACTCGGTTATTGTTTTGATTGTTTTTCCATCATTCACTATGCCAGGTGTTACGTTCAAAATGTTGCGACGTCGACGACGCCCACTAGCAAATTGTAGTGCACTTCTAGAAACAAACAAATCTGTAGTGTCTTCGTCTTCTTATTCTTCTTCTTCTTCTTATTCTTCATCCTCTTCTTCTACTTCTACTTGATCACATGAATGTGTAGTGTCTTCTGATATTTCATCATCAGCTTCATCTGATGCTAAGATACGGTCTTTGTCAAGAGGTTCCATATATTCATTCAGTTCATTGTTAATGTCCAATTCAATTTCATCGTCACTGACATCAGTGTTGTATAAAATTCCATGATCTCTTCGCTAGAAAGTCCTTTGGACATCCTTACTTGCCAATGAAATACTCTCTCGTGTAATGTCAGCTCAACAGAGAGCGTCAAATTCAACTCAACAATAGTAACCAGCAACAATAACAAACATTGGATCAATGGCAACACTCAACAAAGAAGTTTAGTGACATATTTCCCAAAATCTTCTTTTTCTGCAAATAAGAAAATAAGACGTTTCATACCAAGCGGGGTAGTCTCACAATCCCACCAATAAATGCCTTTAATAACAGTGATAAAGTCAAAAAAATTAGACAGTCGTGATTGTGAATTCAACGTCAATCATTTTAGTACAAAGACATGTAACCACAGGCATGTGACCCTTCAGGTAACATTATTGTAGGGAAAAAATCAATCTGGGGTAGTCAGAATACCCTGCTTAGTAATTCCAGGGTTAAAGGTATAAAAATGAGTAAAAGGATAAGAAGGGAGATAAGAAGCCACTAGTTACAATGTTTACTTTAGATAGTTTTTCATAAATATCATAATCATTAACAGATTCAATTTCTCATTGTGAGAGTTCATGTGTTTCAAGCAATTCTCCAGATTGTTTACAACAATGCTTTCCACTAATTGTGGTGAAAAGAAAAACACAGCGTTCCACACCGGTATTTACAAATGACACCACAGCGTTCTAAGAGCCCGCAGCGGCTCAGTCCAGACATGGCATTGTTGCATGTGCCTCAGCAGCACGCTTTATCTCTCTATTTGTTTGTGCAGTGGCATTCTACAACGTCCACCTGCCTTGTATTTTTGAAAACTCACTATCGAGTAATCTCAATTTCTACCACCGTGGATAACTCAACACTTGTCCATATTCACATCCATACACAGACTAGAAACTTATACATTGTCTGAGGGCATCGGTATCCACTTACATACTACGTGGCACAAAAGAATTTTTGCGCCAGATCATTGACAAAATTACAAATGATACATGTACCAGAACGACATTTATACACATTTGTTTTCCTTTCATTTCAGTAGCTTTCAGAACATCTACTCTGTAAGCTAAATTTCTTGTTATACTTTTTGCAAATTCGTTGATGACATTCTTGGCCAAAAAATAAATCTAGAATAAATTTTGAAAATTAAACTAATAATTAAGTCTTTATTGGAAATTCTTTATCAGAGTAACCAGTTCTTGAATGATACATCTTCAAGTCAACAATGTTATGTACACCTAACAGCTTGCCAGAATTAGGAACAGCTAAACAGTAAGCATCAGTGTGAAGTATACTGACAATCTTGAATGGTCTATTATGAATGAATTAAAATTTGAAATCTCATTATCAATCTCGCTTGATTTCCAGTTCGCTTTCTCTGCATAAATGTCAATACTAAATCGTGGAGAAAAATCAGTTCTCTCTTCCGCCAAACTCTTAGACTTATGGTCGTGTGGGACTTCCCATGTAGTGAATCCTGTAGATTCGTGTGTCAAAACATTCATAATCTTCTCAAAATCGTCTATATATTTGCCTCGCGCTCTGTGACTGTGGTGACAATACATTCGGCAAAGTCACCCCAGCTGACGCATCTATCGTTCCGCTGGATTTCCGGCCGGGCAACAGGCTGAGATGTGTATCACTTCAGCCCCATCGTTTTCCATACGTTCATTCCATAATTTGGAAATAAACTGTGCCCCATTATCAGACAAAATCACTTTTGGTTTGCCGATATGCACAAAGTAATCGTTTGCAAGTTTGTTATTAACCACTTTACTTGTTGCCATTCTTATCGGTTATAACTTAATGTAGGCTACTTCGAAAAGGCTTCCAGCACTACTAATACGTAAGCGAAATTACCTGAGGGTTTTGGCAGGGGGCCATAAAGGTCCGTACACTCTATCTCCAGCACATCGTCAGGTTTCATGCTCTGCATCGAGCCACGATTTTTGCAGTTTGACAATTTCACCTTCTGACACTTATCGCAAATCTTTATCCAATCTGGTGTTCTCTTTAACATGTTGTTAAAATTCACAACCTCAGCCATTTTATCAGTAAATTTTTTTGGTCCGCAATTAACATAGGCTAAGTGATAATAGTTTACTATTTCGCTGATGTATCTGATTGGCCAATACACCCACCAGCTGTCGCTATTCTCATCTTTAGGTATATACAGGATATTGTTGTACATCCTGTAATACTTTCTCAACTTTTCTCCGTCTTTATTCTTTTCGTCGTACTTGGTCTCCACAATTTTCAAGCATTCGTCCTCGCTTTGATGAAGTCGCATATTTTTACAAATTCTCTCTATCTTCTTTCGTTGTTCTTGAAATTGGTACAATTTCAGAAGACTTTCGGATTCGTCTTCCACTGTTCGGTGATCACTTTCAAGTAAACGCGACAGCGGATCAGCTATGCAGTTGTCTGTATCTTTTACATAATATACGAGGTGCGACAATAAAGTAATGAGACTGATGTGAAAAAAAATGTTGCCTTTCGTTTTAATCAAGTTTAGTGTTGTCTCCTTCAAAGTAGTTCCCTTCTGATTGCACACACTTTTTCCAGCGCTTCTGCCATTGATGGTAACATTTCTGGAACTCATCTTCTGTAATATCCTCCAAGACCCTCGTCGCAGTTTTTTGGACATCTTGTTTTGTTCGAAAATGGTGTCCCTGGACCGCCGTTTTGACTCTTGGAAATAGAAAAAAGTCGCACTGAGGGATATCTGGTGAATAAGGTGCCTGCGGTTGTACTGAAATTTGTTTTGAGGTTAAAAATTTCTATACTGACAGAGCATTGTGGGATGGCGCATTAACGTGGTGCAGAATCCAGTTATCAGCAATGTTGGCACGGACACGAAGAACTCTTTTTACGAAGTCTTTCTAAGATTTCTTTGTAGTAGTATTGGTTAACTGTTTGTCCAGGACGCACCCACTCTTTATGAACAATTCCCTTGGAATCAAAGAAGCACACAAGCATGCATTTCAGTTTTGACTTTGACATGCGAGCTTTTTTTGGTCCTTTGAGCACCATTGCGAACTTTGGCGTTTTGTCTCTGGATCATACTGAAAAAACCAACTTACATCACCAGTGAGTGATAACACAGCTCAACAATTCAGGACTGATTTCCGTTTGTTCTAACAGATCGGCTGCCACATTTCTCCGTGTTCCTCGCTGTTGTCGTGCGAGATTTTTGGGGACCATTTTTGCACAAATCTTTCTCATACCAAGATCTTCAGTTATTATTAGACGAATCGTTTATCGATTGATGTTCAGTTCTTCTGCAATCATTTTCACGGTTAATCTCCGGTCAGATCGTACGAGTTCACGCACCCTGGCCAAGATAACATTCGTCCGTTTGGTTGATGGTCGCCCACTGCGGTTTTCATCTTCAACATTCGTTCTGCCTTCACTAAACATTTTATGCCAACGAAAAACTTGAGCTCTTGACATAACCTCCTCTCCAAATGCCTTCTGAAGCTTACCGTAAGTTTTCGTCGCGTTTTCAACTAATTTAACGCAAAAAGAAATGGCATACCGCTGCGCAATATTATGTTGTTCCATTTCCGTGACGAGAGACACAAACACATGTTAACTTATTACAGCACGACTCACGACTGAGCAGTTGAATCGATGTGCTGCTTGGACTAGAAGCAGCTTATAGACCAAGGTCAAAGATATTGTGCCTACGCAAGCCTGCAGAGTTACCACATCTTGCAAAGAAAATAAGTCTCATTACTTTATTGTCGCACCTCATATATCACAATTAAACAGCTATAAATAAAGAGACCATCTTGTCAGCCTTTGGTGCAGTAAACGACAATCTTTGAGAAGTGAGCACCTTATGGTTCGTGTGAATTATCACTTTCCTGCTACACAAGTAACCTTTAAATTTCTTTAAACCCCATACGATTACGAGAGCTTCCTTCTCACAAATCGTATAGTTTCGCTCACTTTTCGTCATAGTGCGAGTTCTCTTCCTTGTTGTCTCCTTCTCACACCTCCTGAAACAGTTCCATACCTAAACCGTAATTTGAAGAATGCGTTCCCATGTGAAATGGTAACGAAAGATCAGCATGGTACAATATGTTACTTTGTAAGAACTCGCTTTTCAGTCTGTCAAATGTGGCCTAAACCTTGCTAGTGCATGCAAACGGTGTATTCTTGCGTAAAAAGTTGTTTTAAGTTTGAGTCACTGAACGCTTGCCCCTCCACAAACTTGCCATAAAATCCCTCAGTTCTAAAAGATTTTTTGATTGTTTTCTAGTTTTCGGACGCGGTCAATTCTTTATTGCCTCTACCTTCTAGGGATCCTTAGTGATTCCTGCTGTAGTAATTGCGTGAAAAATAAAATTAAATTCTTGCTTCACAAACTCTTACATTTTCAGTTGCATAACGCACCGAGAGCCTCGTGTAGAAGATGGCATTGTTCTTGCTAGGTTCGCATTTGCCAACAGCAAGACGTCCTCGTACTCTGTCAGCCTTAACTTAGGTTTGCGTCTAGTACTTCATGGAGTGCCCTGATGAAGACAGATACTGACATGTTCTGTCTGAACGTCACAACCTTATATTGGTAACACCTGCGTGAATACAAAAAAGCAGTATATTTCCTAGATTCTCCCTCAAGAGCGAACTGCCAGTAACTGGACGTGGTGTCGAAGCTGGTCATAAATTGAACATTATGAAATCTTTGCAACATCTCTTCCATAGTTTCTGGTCTATCCGTTTCACGGAGAACAACTATCACGATTCTGACACTACCATCTCTTTTTCCTACTGTGATCAAGGGATTGTTAGAGGGACTGGTAGTTCTCCCTGTAACATTCCATTCCAGAATTCGAGCTACTTCTTTTTGTATGGCTTTCTTTCTGGACAGCGGTACTGCGTAGGGTCGTGCAAAGAACGGTTTTTGGGGTATTACATTTAATTTTCACTGATATCCGGCAACAAGCGCGGTTTACTCGAAAACACGTTTGTCTCTAACTCGTCTTCCAATTACTGCCAACATTTAGGTTCCGCATACTGTAGTCCATATTTCTGTCTAAACCAATCTCATCAGGCCAAGTAACAGTGTGAATAGGTTGGTACTGACTACTCACATCACCAACTGTTTCATTAAAACTCACACTAATTTCGGTGTTTTATTTTGAAATGCACATAATTTTTTTATTGTTGCAGTCAATTACTGAGTGGTATTTCCGTAACCAGTCAAAGCCCATTATTATCTCAGTGCTCGAATCTGGCATGTCGATAAATTCATGTCCAAATTCTTCTATTTGAATTACGAAAGAAGGCAAATGTTTGATAGGATACAGGTTTGCTACTCTTTCTGGTAGCACCGATTATTTTTACTCCCATTACAGGCAGTATTAGTACTCCAGTCTTTCCTTTAACAAATCGAAAGTTTTATTGCACATAACACATTGCTCTGCCCATGTATCTATTAAAACGTGCATTTGTAGTCCGTGCATATCGACTGGCAGTATAATTTGCCTCCACTTATCTGTGTCTAGATCTTGGTTTTGTCATAGGAAGTTCTCTTCCATATAAGTTCATTCCAGTAAATTCATCAAATTCTTCGAATAACGAACTTTGTATTACCAACAACTTGCTAACTGGTAGGTCGCGTAAATTTTCATCGGAAATATGGCTATCATCTTCCAAACTGCTTGAAGAAACGTGCTCATTTTCTGCTTCTAATTCTTCTCTTGAGCTCATCCAACCCATACCTCACTCGTCTGACTGTATTACGTCAACCTTAACCTCGTAGATGCCGTAATCTACATGGCCATAAATTAGTAGTACCCAGTCATCATTGGCAAACTCATTTTAACTCTCTTCAGAAATTTCACTTCAGTTTGTTGGCTATTTCAAGTACTACAACATTTGGAAAAGCCTGCCTCTTCGATACAGAGCTTTCCGTTTCTTCATAAACGCTAATTTCACGCAGGTTGAGAAGCGTCAAATAATGTCCGCCCTCTTCATTAGCACACCTCCTATATAATCCTCTGTACTTCTTCAGTGCATTGTACATCTGACCGAACTGTCCTCTTCGCCTTCCGTGTCACTCTACGCAATAACGGAAGTCCTACCTGATATCGGCTTCTCTAATTCCGCCAGCGAATCGCACTGTACTGGAGCCTGCGGTACCATTATTGTCTTAACAGAGACCGCCTCTTCCTCGTTGACCGGTGCTCTATTTTCACTATTATTGCGGACAGTGATCGCATTGTCGACTGCCTTTTTATCTTCAGTGATTGTTGCTGCAGGTGCATTACTCGCTCTGTCTTCTTACACATCGCCCACCGCCGATTTCTCCATCAGTATCTATCACAGTGGCGTTGCCTGGGCTTTCTTCTGGGATGTCAAGGTCTTCCCACACCCAGTGGGCCCCAAACCCACCGGTTAATGGTCTGCCTGATTAAATACGACGGCCCGTTTCTTTCTGGCTGTCGCATTTGCCGATTCTCTCTTGCCTACAATAATTCTGCTGAGAACCCACACCACATTCACATGGTATTGGCCTCTGACAGTTCTACTGTTGTTGTTCCCACTATGACTGTTATTGTTATAGTGGTGTGAGTTATTATTTCCATGGTGGTGGTTACCATTATTGTCATGTTTATGGTTATTATAGTTGTGGCCGTTGTGGTAATTATTGCCACTACCACGACTCTGAAAATTTTCGCGGTTATTCGGCCAGTTGTCTTCATCTTTGTCCTTTTCTAAGAGTGCAGTAATTGTCCCGTACTTACTGCCTACCTACCTCTTGGAATCACCCTGAAGCTTCTTCCATAACTCCCAGACAATTACGATTCAGTCCGTCGATCACGCAAATATTCTAATTTGTGGATCCAGTTTTCACAACATTCTTTCATTCACCCACGGAAGTTCGTGTCGTAGGGTTTTGACACTCTCCTTCTTCTAAGCAGACCAATATTCTTTCAAGAACGCATTCTTAAATTCGTGAAAGCTCAAGTTCACAATATCGAAAATTGTGCCTCATCCTTAGCCTCGCCCGCTAGCACGTCGGATACAGCGTTAATTTTTCTCTTATCCATTCACGATTCAGGCAATATCCTTTCGCAGTTTTTAATGAATTCAGTAGCGTGCAGTCCAACCTGGGTTTTGGAGGAATCGAAATGCTCCTCCTTCGCCAAGATTTCTGTGTTATGTGCATGGCATGACACGCAGTGCAGCTTTTCGTCTTTCTAGTGCGATTACTTTTGAAACTACTGGACAAGTGGTCACCGCTAACGTTTCAACTTGCTTCTTTTCGACATCCCATGTAGTCAGCTGTTTCTTTATTCGTGTATTTGTGTCTGATAGTAAAGTTTGCATATTCACAACCTTTCCCCTGTCGTCTTTTCGCGCTAATTGTACCTTTTCAGTTACTATATTTTCAATAATGGGATCAACAGTCTGTTCTAGTTCATATTCAGTTCCCTCTACTTCCGATTATTGAAAGATTGAATTCAATTCCATTTAAGCAAATAATCAATTGATTTTGATTTTAATAAACCAACAATAAAATACATGCCAACCGAGCAGAAGTCACTCGTGAAGCTAAATACAGAATAAGCGACTATTCACGCTTCCTATTTTTGACTGTACCTCTGTCATGTCCTGCTTAAGATTACCGATTTCGGTATTCATTACAATTATTTCTTCCCTGATTTAATCTTCTTGTGCCAAGTACAACGCCAGATTGATACTTTGGTGTCACTTGCGTCGCCACATAAACCTTCCCCCTTCCTAATCGGCCTACTGGCTTGCGATATAGCTGACCGTGATGATATACGACTAAAGAAATTTTACAGTGAATAAGGCTATCGTACTGAAGGAAAACAACACCGGTTAGTTGGAGGAAAATGTACAACACACTCTGCTAAAGGAAGAATCTCTTCTAAACATAATCTAAATACTGGTGATAATTTATTATTATACTGTAAACGATCACGAGTCGCACTGGGGTGATGAATCGGGGAGGGGGGGAGGGAAAGTACCACGTAATATTTATTACAAATGTTAATGATAATTAAACGGTCGCCAGCCCGCAAGGGCTATGAATCTCCAGAATCTTAAGAAAGGTAATGGCTAAGAAATTTAAGCAAAAAATCACTGGTGTGGCAACAGGAGGTTGTCACGTTTTTCCACTGCACAGTAGTTCGGAAGAAAATAAATGAATCGGAAAGAAGTGAATTTTCAGTTCCTATTCTGAAATACAAAATTTTTAAAGTAAAGTTAAATGGAGTTACTGCTTAAATAAATCTAACTAAAACTTCGTTATGTAAAAAAAAAAATACTTTCAATAACCTCAGTGTTTCGTAATGCAAAATTTAGAAAAGGGAAAGCAATTTACTTTTGATTACTGAAAGATTGAATTCAGTTCCATTTAAGCAAATAATCAATTGATTTTGATTTTAATATAACAACAATAAAATACAAGCCAAGTGAGCAGAAGTCACTCGCGAAGCTAAATACAGAATAAATGAAATTGTGCACTCTTAATTTGTGCTGTATCTTTAGTTATTAGTTCCTCCAGTGAAGTTTTACGGTACTTTAAGTGAATGAAGTTAATGCTCGAAATTGAAAATTAGTGAAGCCTCTGTTATGAAATACAATGGTCATTACCAAGTACACAAAACGTCAATAAGCCGTTAATCAATTTTCATAATTTTACGACACTCGGTGATTGCCAGGAAAGGAAAGGGACCCTGCTTAGTAATAATGTCTGAGGACAATGAGAACAGGTTATTATTCAAGTTAGTCATATTTTGTGAAAGAAATGCCTCTGGGTAATAACTATATAAGGTTATAATTTTTCACTTACCAGTCATACGGATGAAGAATGTAGCCGACGACAATGCTGAGCGGTCACTGTTGCTGCTGGTTGAGAATCCCGAGTCGTCTCCAGAGCCACGGACAAATATGGGTCAGGCAACAGTTGGAACTGCACCTTCCTCTGCCTGTCCACTCCTACCGTGCTCTCAATACTTGCGGGATAACGACTTCGTTGCGCATACACTGGCGCAATTATAGTTGCACACTGTGTCTGCGGGAGCGCCCAACAAACACTTCAGCACTCTTTCACGACTCAAGCTGTTCTGCATCCTCTCTGCTCGCAACGCAGCAAAGACTCCCTATACGTAAAGATAAACAATGGCACAGCTACTGCCATTTCGTCATTGCTGTCATTAAAATGAGCCAATCTATCTGGGCGTGACTGCTTCTCTATTTAAGAATACTTCATTATGGACTTCTTTTATGTACATTCAGAACATCGCTAATTGTTTAATGAGATCAACTTAATGTAACGTACACTTACAAACAGTTCTCTCAGATTACAGTAACGATTCTCCACAACCGGTTGTCGGTGATGTTACATAGGAGGCGGTGGGCGGAGCATTCGCTATGAAACGACGAGCGACAGAGCTACACTCAGTAGTGTTCCTCGCACCTCCAGAGGATTCTGTTCCACGCCACCGGCTCCTGCTGTCACCAGGGTAAACCAGCCATTTATTTTATGTTATTTCACTTATGTGATAGAATTCATTCCTCGACCACTACCATATGTAATACTCTTGTTTACATGGAAAGGGAATGGTTTGATGAGGGCCTCATGAAAGACCGAAACCGGTCCCCAAACGAAATACACCGACGGAAAAAAAAATCACAACACAAGAAATAATTAACGTAGAGTAATGATATTTCGGGAATACATTTCTCTAGATGACATGTTCAAGCAATTAACATTAGAAGACCACAGGTTCATATAAGCGCGTGACAAGCCATTGCAAATGTGTAATGCTCGTACATTAATAACAGGTGAGTCAGCCAGCCTGTAGAATGCAAGCATACAAACGTGCATGCATTGAAACTTGAAACTTCCTGGCAGATTAATACTGTGTGCCCGACCGAGACTCGAACTCGGGGCCTTTGCCTTTCGCGGGCGAGTGTTCTAGCGTCTGAGCTACCGAAGCACGACTCACGCCCGGTCCTCACTGGCAGAAGTAAAGCTGTGAGGACCGGGCGTGAGTCGTGCTTCGGTAGCTCAGACGGTAGTGCACTTGCCCGCGAAAGGCAAAGGTCCCGAGTTCGAGTCTCGGTCGGGCACACAGTTTTAATCTGCCAGGAAGTTTCATATCAGCGCACACTCCGCTGCAGAGTGAAAATCTCATTCTGGTGCATGCATTGGGTTGCACATAGATGCCGCATGTCTATTTGTGGGATGAATTTCCATGCCCGCCGCACATGGTCGGTAAATACAGAGATGGTTAATGCTGGTTGTTGATGAAGCTGGAGTTGTCGTCCGATGACGTCCCATATGTCCTCGACTGTAGAAGACTGATGTGGCGATCGGGCAAGCCAAGGCAACATGTCAACACTCTGTGGAGAATGTTAGGTTACAGCAGCGGTGTGTGGGCGAGCACATCCCCTGCAATGCTGTTCATGAACGGCAGCATAACGCGTCGAATTTAGATAAAGTTTTGCAGTCACGTGGCGTGGGATAACCATGAGAGTGCTCCTGCTGTCAAACGAAATCGCACACCAGAACATAACTCCAGATGTAGGTCCAGAGTGTCTAGCACACAGACATGCTTGCAGGACCTCAACTGGCCACCTTCTGTTCGTCACTGCTACCGAGAGAGAGATCCATCTTTCATCAGAAAACACCTCTACCCTGCCCTCCAATGAGCTATTGCCTAACAACACAATGTCAGTGGTTTGCGGTCAACGGAATGCAGGTTACTGGGTGTTTGACTGGGAGCTATTCTGTTAGTAACCGATTTCTAATACATTCGTGCACATAAATTAAGGATAATGTTGATACATGGTGAAACAACGCTCTGGTGGGCAGTTTGCTGGTTTAAGTGTATGACCATGCGGTGCATTTATCCTGCGGTCATCGCACGGTGGCGCTGGCAGCAGTCCACGTACGCAGAGATGTGTTGGTGCAAGTACAGTGCAGCGATTAAATGTGCAGACGTTTTAAGACGTGCTAATAGTGACTGTGTGTTGAAAATGGTTCAAAGAACACATATTGATGACTTTATGAGGGTAGTATATTAGGGCGACTGGAGGCTGCAGGTCGTAGCACGGGCCCTCCGTGTGACACAAAGTGTGGTCTCAAGATTATGGCAACGATTCCAGCAGACAGGAAATGTGCCCAGGCGCTACAGTACGGGTCGTCCACAGTGTACAACACCAAAAGGAGACCGATATCTCACCATCAGTGCCCACAGACGGCCACGGAGTACTGCAGGTAGTCTTGCTCGGGACCTTACTGCAGCCACTGGAACAGTTGTCTCCACACACACAGTCTACAGACGACTGAACAGACATGGTTTATTTGCCTGGAGACTTGCAAGGTGCATTCCACTGACCCCTGGTCACAGGAGAGCCCGTAAAGCCTGGTGTCAAGAACACAGTACATGGTAATTGGAACTGTGGTCCCATTTTATGTTCAAGGACGAGTCCAGGTATAGTCTGAACAGTGGTTCTCGTCGGGTTTTCATCTGGCGTGAACCAGGAACCAGATACCAACCCCTTAAAGTCCTTGAAAGGGTCGTGGTTTGATTGTGTGGGGTGGGACTAAGATTGGTGCACGTACATCCCTGGATGACTTTGACAGAGGAACTTTAACAGATCAGATGTATCGGGACGTCACTTTGCACCAGTATGTCCGCCTTTTCAGGGGTGCAATGGGTCCCACCTTCCTCCTGATGAATGATAACGCACTGAGCTGCCATCGTGGAGGAATACCTTGAAACAGAAGATATCAGGCGAATGGAGTGGCCTGCCTGTTCTCCAGATCTAAACCCCATCGAGAACGTCTGGGATGCTCTCGGTCGACGTATCGCTGCATGTCTTCAAACCCCTTCAACACTCCAGGAGCTCCGAAAGGCACTGATGCAAGAATGGGAGGCTATACCCTAGCGGCTGCTCAACCACCTGATCCAGAGTTTGCCAACCCGTTGTGCGGCCTGTGTACGTGTGCATGGTGATCATCTTGCGACCGTACATTTTCTTGACCAACTCTGCCAGCTATCATTTACAGTTGCTGCATTTCTGCCGAGATTTTCAGCAGTGTTACAGAAGGAACGTCCAGCTTGTCGTAGCGCTGTTGTATTGTACGGAACTGGGGACCGAGAAACGACGGAAAGACTTCGTCTCCGTCGTAGTCCACAACTCCACTAGAGGCTGCAGCAGTCCACTCACGCCACCGCCGCTCCACATCGGACCCAGTTTTATTGCGCGGTTGGGCCGCCAGTGTACGCCCCCCCCCCTTTTCCCCAGGGACGTATCACACCAGACGATTGTAACCCCAATGTTTGCGTGGTAGAGTAATTATGGTGTACGCGTACGTGGCCATAATGTTCGCGCAGCAATCGACGACATAGTGTAACTGAGGCGGAATAACGGGAACCAGCCCGCATTCGCCGAGGCAGATGGAAAACCGACTTAAAAACCATCCACTCCACAGACTGGTCGGCACACCGGACCTCGACATTAATCCGCCGGGCGGATTCGCGCCTGGGACCGTCACGCCTTCCCGCCCGGAAAGCAGTGCGTTAGACTGCACGGCTACTCGGGCGGGCCCGTAGAGCTATTACACGACCTCGTTCAAAGTCAGTGAGTTGTTGATAATGAGTTTTCGTCTACTTAAGAGCTTTCTTGACTGACATAATCTAACAACGTCCAATTTCAATTGCAACTAACGCTCTCGAATTTAGAACTGCTTAAACCTAACTAACCTAAGGACATCACACAACACCCAGTCATCACGAGGCAGAGAAAATCCCTGACCCCGCCGGGAATCGAACCCGGGAACCCGGGCGTGGGAAGCGAGAACGCTACCGCACGACCACGAGCTGCGGACCGTCAGTGTATAACCAGCATACATGCGGTCAAGACTATTTTATTCAAATAACTGTAACAGGATTCGATCTGGAGGGGAGTTGTGAACATAATGCAAATCTGAAATCTACATGAAAGTGGAGGGGCTCCTCATAGCAGGAAATCGTTTATGCTAGAGGATTAGCGGTTTAGGTTATAAGCGATGTCAGAGACTGACAATGCGTAGGATTTTGAGGAGTAACGCTTGCATGAGTTCAGACGACAGACCTGATACGGCACCTTTTCGTCATTTCGTGATATCCTGCCAGAGAGGTCACAGTTTGTAGTAACTCAAGGAAAGTCGCTCGGGGAAACACATATTACATTTGGAGCTGCAAAGGAAGTTTCACAGGCCCTCTGACGTTCTTAAGCTGTATAAACGATTTAGGGGACAATCTTGGGAGTCCTCTTAGATTGCTTGCAGATAATGCTATCATTTACCATCTAGTGAAGTCATCAGATTACTTAAACGAAATGCAAAATGATTTTGATGAAATGTCTACATGGTGCGTAATACGGTAACGGTCTCTAAATAATGAGAAGTATGAGGTCATCCACAGTAAAACAGAAGTATTATCCGGCATTCCCCAAGAAAGTGTTATACGCCGTCTATTGTTCCTGATCTATGCCAGCCGCGGTGGCCGTGCGGTTCTAGGCGCTCCAGTCCGGAGCCGCGCTGCTGCTACGGTCGCAGGTTCGAATCCTGCCTCGGGCATGGATGTGTGTGATGTCCTTAGGTTAGTTAGGTTTAAGTAGTTCTAAGTTCTAGGGGACTGATTACCACAGCAGTTGAGTCCCATAGTGCTCAGAGCCATTTGAACCATTTTTTTGTTCCTGATCTATATTAACGACATAGGAGACAATCTGAGTAGCCGTCTTAGATTATATGCGGATGATGCTGTCATTTACCGTCCTGTAAAGTCGTCAGATGATCAAAACGACTTGCAAAATGATTTAGATAAGATATCTGTATAGTGCGAAAAGTGGCAATTGACCCTGAATAAGGAAAAGTGTGAAGTTATTCACATGAGTACTAAAAGAAATCAGCTAAATTTCGATTACGCGATAAGTCACACAAATCTGAAGGCTGTAAATTCAGCTAAATACTTAGGGATTACAATTACAAACAACCTAAATTGGAACGATCACATAGATAATATTGTGGGTAGAGCAAACCAAAGACTGCGATTCAGAGCAAACCAAAGACTGCGATTCATTGGCAGAACACTTGGAAGGTGCAACAGGCCTACTAAAGAGACAGCTTACAGCACGCTTGTCCGCCCTATTCTGGAGTATTGCTGTGCGGTGTGGGATCCGCATCAGGTGGGACTGACGAATGACATCGAAAAAGTTCAAAGAATGGCACCTCTTCTTATATTATCGCGAATTAGGGGAGTTAGTGTCACAGACATGATACGTGAATTGGAGTGGCCATCATTAAAACAAAGGCGTTTTTCGTTGCGACGCGATCTTCTCATGAAATTTCAGTCACCAGTTTTCTCATCCGATTGCGAAAACGTTCTGTTGGCACCCACCTACATAGGGAGAAATTATCATCACGAGAAAATAAGAGAAATCAGGGCTTGCACAGAAAAATTTAAGTGCTCGTTTTTCCCATGTGCCGTCCGAGAGTGGAACGATAGAGAGGCAGCTTGAAGGCGGTTGATTGAACCCTCTGCCAGGCACTTTATTGTGAATAGCACAGTAATCACGTAAATGTAGACATGAACACTAAAAGGAATCCGTTAAATTTCTGTTACACTGCAAGTCAAAAAAATCCAAAGGTGAAACTTCCTGGCAGATTAAAACTGTGTGCCGGACCGAGACTCGAACTCGGGACCTTTCCCTTTCGCGGGCAAGTTTGGAGGGCAGGAGACGAGGTACTGGCAGAAGTGAAGCTGTGGGGAGGGGGCGTGAGTCGTGCTTGGGTTGCTCAGTTGGTAGAGCACTTGCCCGGGAAATGCAAAGGTCCTGAGTTCGAGTCTGGGTCCGGCACACAGTTTTAATCTGCCAGGAAGTTTCTTATCAGCGCTCACTCCGCTGCAGAGTGCAGATCTCATTTTAAATCCAAAGGTTGTCGATTCATGTAAATATCTAGTGATTACAATTACAAACAACTGAAACTGGAACGATCACATAGAAAATGTTATGGGGTGGGTAAACCAAAGACTTAGAAGATATAAAAGATCCACACTACGCTTGTCCGTTCTCTTATGGAGTACTACTGCGTGATACGGTTTCCTTAGCGGATGGATCGAAGGAACGTAGTAGTGATGGAAGGCTTCGAAAAACTTCAAAGAAGGGCAGCTCGTTTCCTAGTATTGAGAAATAATTTGTTGACGCCCACCTACGTAGAAGTAAAATAAAAGAAATCAAAGATCGAACTTAAATATTTAAGTGTTGGAGTTTCCCGTTCTGTGTTCCAAATTGAACGGTAAAGAAATAGGTATTTCAGTGCGAACTGGGAGTAGACATGTAGCTGTATTGATAAGATGCGCAGCCTCTATGTATGAGGCTCTTTCTAATGCTTTTGATGCAGGTGGCTCTCTTTGCTTCAAAAACTTCGAGTGCTTGGTGCTCCGCAACTTTCAGATATTTATTTAATGTCATCTTTTATACAGCATGAGCTGCACTAGAAATGTGTATTTTTCAGATTTATAACCCATCATCAGTGGCATCTGATACAGCTGAACACACTGTATGTGCATCAATTAGTACAAAATTACAACTGCGTACCTAGTAGCAATAATACAAATCTTCTTACAGTATGCACCTCAACAGTAGTGACATGAGTGTCTTTTAATACAATAGGATCTGAAATCCGTCCAGTCACATAGTATACAGGTTGTCATGTATGTTACTGCTGTAAAACCTTAGGCAGCGACCATTCTTGATAACGTTTGACGTAACTGTTTATAGTGTTAACATGGAAGTGACAGGTTAAAGTGTCTATATCATTTCCTTTTTTATTTCTAATTCATATTCGTATACATCTGTGGCATGAATTCATATATATAAACCACAGTTTTTGACAGTTGGAATACGATGACAGAATATAAGAAAAGTATGCAATTTCAAAATAATCTGACATATTACGATAAACTGTACAATTGTATATGCAGGAAATAGATTAGAAACCAAAATTATTCGGTTAAGCTTCTGTCGAAATTTAATATGTACATCTTATTCCGCAGCTTTATTAGTTCATTAAGTAAGCTGTCCGGTTGTTTCGTGATATGGGTGTCTATTTCAATTGTTCTAGAATCTATAATAATCTCCATTTTAACAAAAACATCACCATTCTCCATAAAGCAAAAAAAGGTAGATTATTAAATATTAGAGAAAAAATTGATATGTACACTCATATGAAAAAAACAAACAGACAATATACGTAATGTACAAAAAGAGGTAAAGTAGACTCTTTGACCTGTCACTTCCATGTTTACACTATATGACAGCTATGTCAAAGGTAATCAAGATTTGTCACTGCCTAAAATTTGACGGAAGTAACGTACATGGTAACCTATAAACGACGTGGTAATACGAATTTCGGATTTTATGGTATTAACTGATACGCATGTCACTGCTATAGAGGTACATAATGTAAGTAGATTTATGTTGCTGCTACTGAGTATTCAGTTGTCATTTTGTAATAATCGATTTACATACAGTTTGTCTCTGTATCAGATGCTACTGATGATGGGTTATAAACCCGAAAAGTAGTATTAGCAAGTAAACATTTCTAGGGAAGCTCACGATGGGTAGAAGATGTCATTTATTAAATTTCTTTGTTTTACTTTCTTAATGGCTACCTCCATTCTAGAATCAGATGTCGGTGAAAGGCCCTGATACATTGTGCTGGATATCTATTGCACATCCCATCTATAACCTCATGCGTGCGCCTCTGACTCTTCTCAAGGTTACAGACAATGTTGCAGTCAGAAAGTCGCCACTGATCTTACGAGTAGTCAGTTTGTTCTGCGGAATTGATGCAAGCAGTTTGTTTTGGTGTGGTGAGGTCTGTATCTAAATATTGCTGTGTATGGAATTTGGTAATTCGATTCCCACTGTAATCTCCCCAACCTCCCTTCCCTTTACTAGTAAGATTCACGAATGATTCGCAACAAGAATGACTGTCCATGTCTCCGTATTTGTCTTATTTTCCGTCAATGCCGTTGCGCTACTTGTATGACGGAAGACCTAATACATTCCTTGACTCTGTTTGGAATGAAAGTGCTCGCAGTTTTAGCGATAAAAATAATTGTGTTGCACAAAATCTCTCTTGTAGTGACTGCCACTGGACTTTAATGAGTGACTCCATGACTCTAACTCATTAAACGAACATTTTACTTTTGTTTGGATCTTCTGTAATTCCTACATCAATCTCACTTGATAAGAGCTCAACTTACGAGTAACACTCAGACACACCTCCAGTGAATTCTGCAAGCTACCTCAGATATGTGATTCTGCACCACGGGGTCGTGGGTTCGATTCCAGGCTGAACTGGGGATTTGTTCTGCCCGTGGACTAGGTGTTTGTGTAGTCACCATCATTTCATCATCATCATCATCATCATTTGTGAACGTGGCTAAAATTAGAGTCTGTACATACTGGAACATAGTATGGGTGCTGATGACAGCGCGGTTGAACGCCCCACAAATCAAACATCATCATCAGATGTGTGGTGTGTCTTTTTGTATGTTAATATTAATTGTTCCGCTGACAATGAATCTTCACCTTCGTAATATGAGCTTGTAGTGCTATTCTTTAGTAAAGTACTTTCAGTTCAAATGTTCAAATGTGTGTGAAATCTTATGGGACTTCTCTGCTAAGGTCATCAGTCCCTAAGCTTACACACTACTTAATCTAAATTATTCTAAGGACAAACACACACACCCATGCCCGAGGGAGGACTCGAACCTCCGCCGGGACCAACCGCACAGTCCATGACTGCAGCACCTTAGACCGGTCGGCGTACTTTCAGTCTCAGATTATTTTCTAGATAATTAATATGAATTGCACAATATAGCACAGATAATTTGCAATAATAACAGTGTTTCAGAATTGGAGATAACTTTTCGGTAGTAAAAGCGACGTTTAGAGACTATTAAATATTTCCACATGCTCTCTGACAATGAAACTAATGTTACCATAGGCACTGCTGTAACTAAAGACATAAATTATATGCAGGAATGCGCTTATTAAAAAAGTTCCTTTATATAATTCAAGAAGACAGAGCGAACAATAGACTATTTCCCAATAGCTAAAGAGGAATTCAGTATTCAAAATCGCTCGATTGTGCCATTTATTTCAGTCTCTTTTGAAGAATATTACGACGCGTTACTAAGTTAACTAGGAAGAAGGAGATGTGGAAGCCATAAAATGTAACATGGAGGGTGATGAAATTCCTCTGCAGGCTTCGCCCTAGACAAGAAGAAGGGCAAAGGAAGGATTCCACGATGGAAGGCCGAGACCGAGCGCCAGTAAAAGGAGGGGCCGACTAGCACGAGCGGATGGGCCCAAGGCGTAACTACAGAAAACTTTTACGCTCACATCTTGATTCTGAACACATATAGGAATTTATCGTAAGAGGTCACTTTTGAGCTTGTGTTTCATACTTACAATGACACCGAAAGCATAATAACGTTTATTGTGGTATTAAGCATTTGCCAACCTGAGTAGCTTCACCGTATCACATCGAAGCGAAAAAAGTGTCGTTTAGCTTTACAAAAGTTATCAAGGACAAACAACACGATGGCTATGAACCGATGGCCGGTACGTCTCATAATAATTCTTTATTTCCTGCCTCATTAATAGATAGAAGTTAGACTGATCGCTTTGCAATAAATATTAATGAGAATACCAGTGAGTTACTTTAGCCTGAGGTTACGAAGATCACAGATGATAACTGTAGTTCATCTATCTCTTCCTTCCTTTATCTGCCTCTTTCCGAAGAAAAAGAAGACGACTATGTGCACAGAGATCAGTTCTAGGCCAGCATTCAAGTAGATCATACACAGTCGATTTCTCGTCTGTTATTATTCGTAATATGATGTACAGTTGGTAACAGAATTCGCAAGAGACCTCGCCTCATTGTTATGCTGATATGGAAAGCTTCACTGTGTGTTAAGACAGCATAACATGCACGGAGATGATGTGCTATGAACACTTTGTCTACAGACGTCAAGTCGAGAAACAATCCCAACATAGTGAGACTGATTTAGATCGTGTGGGATAATATATGGCTGCTGATAAATTTATGTTTAATGTTTATTTGCGATGTACAACAAACTAACGAAAAAACGCTATTTTGTATGCACTGTACCAACATAAATGAATTACGCTTTATGATACCGCTACGGAAAAGATTCTTTTAAATAAAACAAAGTAGCCCAAATTGTCACTAAGAAGCAAACTACCTGTGCCTACGTTCAGTTCACAGTCATACTGAAGAAGCGTTACAGTATTCAAATGCAGCAGTAGGAGTAGATAAACAACGAAATCCGGATAACAGACCATTCACTGGCACAGTTAAGCCAATCCAACTGACAGGAACAGAAAAACCAAAGTGTGCTATTCACCAAATTTTTCGCCTTTACATCGAACGTAGCGATAATATTATCGGGGAGAAGCTGTCTTGAGGTTTCTTTGCTGATTTCCGATCTGCCTGCTAGTGGCTCTATCAAAGACGAGGTAAAAATCTTGTCCACAGCGATTTTAGAATCGAAAACTAACGCAGTCTTCTACTACAACGGCTAACATGTTTCCGCTAAGCTATCATACAACTGCATCCTTTGTCTCCCAGCGATAAAAAGACGGAGGATTCGCAATGTAAATGGCCAAGTAATACGCAGATTCTGTTGGAACGAGTTTCCTGTGCACAAAACCAAAAATGTGCTACTTCAATGTCATCCCTTAAATGCGAACAGTTCAAAACACACAACGTAAATGAATTTACCTGAATGATTCTGATCCCTTCCAGGAAATACACTCCTGGAAATTGAAATAAGAACACCGTGAATTCATTGTCCCAGGAAGGGGAAACTTTATTGACACATTCCTGGGGTCAGATACATCACATGATCACACTGACAGAACCACAGGCACATAGACACAGGCAACAGAGCATGCACAATGTCGGCACTAGTACAGTGTATATCCACCTTTCGCAGCAATGCAGGCTGCTATTCTCCCATGGAGACGATCGTAGAGATGCTGGATGTAGTCCTGTGGAACGGCTTGCCATGCCATTTCCACCTGGCGCCTCAGTTGGACCAGCGTTCGTGCTGGACGTGCAGACCGCGTGAGACGACGCTTCATCCAGTCCCAAACATGCTCAATGGGGGACAGATCCGGAGATCTTGCTGGCCAGGGTAGTTGACTTACACCTTCTAGAGCACGTTGGGTGGCACGGGATACATGCGGACGTGCATTGTCCTGTTGGAACAGCAAGTTCCCTCGCCGGTCTAGGAATAGTAGAACGATGGGTTCGATGACGGTTTGGATGTACCGTGCACTATTCAGTGTCCCCTCGACGATCACCAGTGGTGTACGGTCAGTGTAGGAGATCGCTCCCCACACCATGATGCCGGGTGTTGGCCCTGTGTGCCTCGGTCGTATGCAGTCCTGATTGTGGCGCTCACCTGCACGGCGCCAAACACGCATACGACCATCATTGGCACCAAGGCAGAAGCGACTCTCATCGCTGAAGACGACACGTCTCCATTCGTCCCTCCATTCACGCCTGTCGCGACACCACTGGAGGCGGGCTGCACGATGTTGGGGCGTGAGCGGAAGACGGCCTAACGGTGTGCGGGACCGTAGCCCAGCTTCATGGAGACGGTTGCGAATGGTCCTCGCCGATACCCCAGGAGCAACAGTGTCCCTAATTTGCTGGGAAGTGGCGGTGCGGTCCCCTACGGCACTGCGTAGGATCCTACGGTCTTGGCGTGCATCCGTGCGTCGCTGCGGTCCGGTCCCAGGTCGACGGGCACGTGCACCTTCCGCCGACCACTGGCGACAACATCGATGTACTGTGGACACCTCACGCCCCACGTGTTGAGCAATTCGGCGGTACGTCCACCCGGCCTCCCGCATGCCCACTATACGCCCTCGCTCAAAGTCCGTCAACTGCACATACGGTTCACGTCCACGCTGTCGCGGCATGCTACCAGTGTTAAAGACTGCGTTGGAGCTCCGTATGCCACGGCAAACTGGCTGACACTGATGGCGGCGGTGCACAAATGCTGCGCAGCTAGCGCCATTCGACGGCCAACACCGCGGTTCCTGGTGTGTCCGCTGTGCCGTGCGTGTGATCATTGCTTGTACAGCCCTCTCGCAGTGTCCGGAGCAAGTATGGTGGGTCTGACACACCGGTGTCAATGTGTTCTTTTTTCCATTTCCAGGAGTGTATGTCGAAGGCCACATGGTCTCCAACTTGTTCTACACTATTTCCAGTTCGCTATTTTATTTGCGATAGGCAAAAAACGTTTGCTTAGTTGTCGTGTCCCTTGAGCTGACTGGCAGTGAGAAAAACTGTCCTTCGAAGACGCGCCAACACCAGCTGCCAACATGCTGAATAGGTGCCGAATTATCTTAAAGGATATTCGCATTTCTCCATTTACGATTTATGTCTAAAGCGTAGTTACGAATGATATCCAGGTGCGTCAACTGCAACTTGAACATCATAAATAAAGAGCGGAGAAAATTATTTGGATGGTTCTCTTCTGCAAGAGCTGCTATAGGCTTCTTTTTTTGTTTTTCTGCCTTAAGCAAACTGCAAACTAAAAAGTTCATTCAGCGGTAGCGACTCGATTTTTTAGGTTCATCAGATGCTAATAACATTATGAGTAAATAACATTCACTGCAACATAATGTATTTGAAAACGCTTTTCCATGGATGCTTGCACTGGCATCATCTTAATACATAAAACTCAAATGAGAAGACAAAATAATACTGTTTATGGGTGTTCAGGTTTTGTAATCGAATTTCATAAGCTGCGAATAATACATAGTTTCAGATCAGTAAAATATATCTTGTAAGAAAACCTTTCGCAATGTCCGAAAAACTGGACTAAAAAGCCGCGAAGAAAACTGAGTAGGTGATAACATTGCAGTGCACGTTCAGGTCCAGATTCTGATAAAATGAAGGGAGAAGCAGTCGTGATGAGAATGTGAAACACAAGGAAGAAAAAGTGCCAACAGTAATTTGTCGAATTTCTTGTCCAAAACTGACATTCCTTGCCGCGCGGAGTGGCCACGCGGTTTGAGGCACCTTGTCGCGGATTGCGCGGACCCTCCCGCGAAGATTCGAGTCCTCCCTCGGGCATGGGTGTGTGTGTTGTTCTTAGGGTAAGTTAGTTTAAGTAGTGTCTAGGCACCGGTGGCATCAGCAGTTTGGTGCCTTAGGATTTCACTCACATATTTTTGTCATTCGTTCTGTAAAAACCAAACAAACGAAACGTATCGTCTGGTGGTAACGATTGCAATAAAACTTCTTGTGATACTTTGTCAATAAAAGAAATGCGTCTGATGACTGAGATTTTAATTCTCAGAGAGCTTAAGACAGAGAGAGGAACCAAAGTAACAAGGAGAGGCTACTCTAGATGAGAGTGGGACGAAACTTCTATACAGTAACTGCCGGATGGCACAATTTACTCGTAGTTTATGTCCTGGCTGTTTAACATTAACAGCATTTTAGGCTATCACAACATTCATATGAGAATTATTTAATTGTTAAAACAGGCTGTTACATTAAATATTACGCCACTTGCGACCCAATATGACTCACAGGACAACGCTAATTGCATGTTCATTTCTTATTGCACACTAACATAAAGGCTTAATAACACTTTCAATACATTCCCAACGAACATAAACCTAACTCACGATCAAATTATTCATCAGCTCTTGCTCAAGTAAAAAGTTGAGGGTCACATAAGCATGGTAAAACCGGAAGAACAAATAGGCTTGGAGACCAGACACCCCATTCTTTAGATCACCGTGAAATAACTTGAAAAATTTGAACAACGTAAGGCAAAGAATTTACGTGAAATGAAGTCGTTGAAATAAATTAAATATCAGTTATTTCTTCCGTAACTGTTTCCATTTTGAGATCAGAAAATATGTGTAATTGTTAGAACTCTTAAATACATTGGTAACTCGAGGTGCCTATGGGGAATGTCCTCCACGTGATACCGTCATCATCCCAGTCCCAGTGCGATGCAGTCCCCAATTAGCACTCTAAAATTTCGTCAAAAAGATCGGCAATATTACAGTTTAAGGGAGGGTGTCAAAAAGAGAGAATAAACCTACCACAAATAACAGGAAATGAAACGGTGTGGTTTCACAGAACCTGTACTATTTAATCTTACTGAGCCGTAGTAAAGTTACCTGTGAAAAGCGCGCCGCAGCGCGTAGCGTGGAGCAGTCGCCCTCTGTTTTCTGGCGGGGGCGCCTTGTCGTAATTGAAGGCTTCGGTGTCTCCCTGTAGCGGGAAAGGGAAAAAGAGGGCGGTTCGCGTAGGTTTAAGAAGTGGCTGTATGAGCTCTCGTGGAGAGTCGGCAGTCGGGGCATCAAGAAGCGACTTCTCTGCCGGTACTAGAGGGACAGAAAGCAGACCGCGGCATCAGCGTAAGCGGCGCGAGCAGCGGCTCCGTAGTATGGCGCGAAAGGAATCTTCCTGAGCGTGGGTCCGCAAGGGGCCTAATCTGCAGTTCGGCCGTATGTTGTCGACAGGCGAGCAGGTTCTGAAAATCGGCGCGCCTTCCTGCGTCCGTTGAAACGGCTGGCAGCGGGCGGCTCGGCAGAGCATTTGGAGGTGCTGCGTTGGTTCAGTCCTGGGGGTCGTAACGCACCAGAAGTCGAGTATTGATTGTTAACAGATTTTATGAAGTTTAATTGAATTCAATATACTTATTCTTGTCCGGCCGGAGTGGCCGAGCGGTCCTAGGCGCTACAGTCTGGAACCGCGCGACCGCTACGGTCGCAGGTTCGAATCCTGCCTCGGGCATGGATGTGTGTGATGTCCTTAGGCTAGTTAGGTTTAAGTAGTTCTAAGTTCTAGAGGATTGATGCCCGAGGCAGGATTCGAACCTGCGACCATAGCGGTCGCTCGGCTCCAGACTGTATCGCCTAGAACCGCACGGCCACGCCGGCCGGCTCTGTGGTTCGGATTACTTCTTTCCTCTCCCAGCTTACCTACGGGTTTATTCGACTGTTCGCCTATGCCATGACTGTGAAAGTGTAAGGCATCAAGAACTGTACTGTTTAAAATGCAAGGCACTAAGACCTGATCCATTCTCTCGCCTGCCATAACTAGTAATACTAGGCTCACGTGTTAAAGGTGCTCTGAGAAAGGAGAAAAATTGCTTTTGCCTCGTGGTAAGTACTAGTCAATTGCATAACGAGTTCCTGCTCATCTGGAAGCTGTAACTTACGTAAATGTGTGTTTATGTATATTTGGCCATAATCAAGCAAGGTTAATGTACGCCGTAGTGGATTTTTTTAATTGTTTCTAGTCAGCAAAAACAGTTTTTTTTCCAATTCAATACCTTATAAGGCTTTTACTCAACCTGCTTATGTGTTTTATACAGGTAGTTGGTTATTAGTGTGTTTTCTTGCCATGCAAGACTTTGCCATTTCATTACGGGTAGAAACTGTTGCCTTGAAAGGAGAATGTTGTAAAAATTCGCAAGTCCTACCTGGCGAGCGTGTGTGGTTGCCGTAAGGTGAGTGGCAGAAATTTGTAAAATTTGTTTTTTTATATATTTTGGAAATTTTAATGTTATTAACTGTGAATGTCCCCCCGTGTGCATGACTCATGCGTTTTAGTTTTTCTATTTTGAGAACTTTTGTGAACAGGATTGTCTTAATATGTTGCATACAAGTTAAATTCTGCGCCATTTCATGAATGGAGTGAAATTCACCTGTAATTTAGCTGAGCTTGAAATATTATACAGCGTCGCGTTGTATACGCTAAATTTCTTGCGTGTACTTGCCTTTTACTGGCGTGAAATTTTTTATAATAATTTAGTAATTTAAAAGTCCTTTCCTATTGTAAATTGTGACTTATTTGATGAATGATTGTTGGTTTTTTTATAAATATCGTAAAGCCTTGCACCAAATTTGAATAAAGAGTTTTACTGAAAACTGTGTGTGATTTCACCAGTAATTCCTTGGCACCTACTTCCGCTTTGCATTTTGTGTACTGATTGAGATTAATAACCTTTGGTGAACCAGTAGTATTTCTACGGTTCACTTATTTTTAAAAGTCTGATATCATCATACTAGTCCTGATGCATGCAGGGCATTGTAATTAATTTCGATGGTATATTGGTTTCTCGAGGCAGACATTTGGCGTTTGTAGGGTTTGGCCGAGTTACGTTCCTGGCGCGGAAAAATTGCAAGTAGGCCATGTTCCATGCGTAGACGTCGAATTACATCAGTAATTCCCTGAAACAGTGTCTTACAGGAGGAACTCCCTCTCTCACCCAGTCCAAACTTAGCTTGTCGAAGAAGGGTGAAAATAAAGGGACAGTTACTTTGTATTAGGTGCCAATACACAACAGTTTCGGAGAAAATAGGAGTCAACGTCTTGAAGCTACTACATCCGTTCGCTTGCGTGTTGTTAAACCAAACTAAGAGTATTGGCTAGGAGCACAGTTTGTTAAAATTTAAGTTTGTCATCTTACGTAAAAATGGAGCTGCGTCTGGACATTATTGACTCGTGTGAAGCGCAAATGTATCCCTCCTTATACAAGAGTTTAACTGTTGGTCAAATCGGAAAATCGACATGTTCACTAAAAGTAATTACGCCAAAATTTACGCCTTTCTGTAAACCCTCCGACGTATACTTTTACTGACAGGTGAAGAAATACTTTCATCCATTACAGATGTGTACCATTCTCATCGAACAGCAAACGAAATCATAAGTAGGTCTCGATCCATAATCACTTGCAAGCACTAGTTTTCGGGAAATGTTTTGATAAGCTTGCTTTACCGTGAAAATGTCAGAAAGATTGCGAGATATTTAGGGACGTTAACGTTCCTACGATTTCTGACTTGTTTGTTCTCTCTTTTCGGCTCTCTTCCTGAAACTATAATACTTCTGAGATTTTCGATGAAACTGCTGATAGTGGATTTCATTGCGCTGTAACTCAGATGACGACAGTATCGGATGGCCGACACTTCTCACTGCGATCTGGGGTTATAAATGTGTTCAAAAGGACTCGAAGAGATTTTCAGTTACACGTATTCGGCGTTTGTTAGCTGTGCACGGGCGATTTAAAAACGGAAATATTTATGGTAGAAATGATTGATGTTTCATCTCGAAATGTTTAATTTATTTCATTAACCTCATTTCATCTAAATTCATTGCCTTACCAGTGTTCAACTTTTTCAATTTATTCTCCACGTCTATTCCTCCTTCTGATTTTACGCTACTTACGTGATCCCCAACGTTTTAGTTAAGCAAGTGCCAAAGAACAATCACATCTGGAGATAAGTTAATGTGCACTGAGACTGCCTTGAAAGCCTTATTAAGCCTTTCTATTAGTCTTCAAAATTAAATGAAAATACAATTAACGTTGTCCACTGTGTCACATCTGGGTCCAAGTAATTTTAACATGGCAATCTATTGTAATAATTACAGTTCGATAACGCACAATAGAATGAAGTTGTAGCTTACAGAGACCGTTAGTGTCAAACAACTAGGATATAAACTACGAAAAAATGCGCTAAACGCCAGATACTGCATAGATATTTCGTCCCACACTCACCTTGGGTGGATGATACGTACAGAATAAACGACAGGTTTGCTCAAGAATGACATATCTACACATAACTGTCGGCACTTTTTGTTCTTCGTTTCCCATTCTCATCACATCTGCATCTCGCTTCATGTTATCAGAATCTGGAATCGAATATGCACTGCAGAGATATCGCTTGTTTTATTATCTTTTGGTTACCGTGAAAGATTTTCTTTCATGATTTGCTTTTCGGTTTGAAACTGTATAGCAGAGAATGGCAACCAGTGGTCCGCAGGCCGAAGCTAATCGGCTATTGGTTCCAATCTGCCCCGTAGAAGAAATTTGTGGGGGAGAGAGTGAAGGGTAGCAAAACTTTGAATTGCATGTTTTTAAGACAGCTGTTGTAGAACGTCTCTTGCTTCAGAAATAACATCCATGGTGCGTAAATACGAGTTAATGTAAGAATCTTAAGATGGGATGAAGATAAAAAGGATATACTCTTAAAGATATGCGCCTGAATTTCGGGAAAGAGGTGCCATTTCATGTCAGTTCCTTGCCTCATAAAAATGTCACAGACGCTGTAGTTTTGACTTCGTGCGTTAAGAGTGCGTTTGTTCAGCCACGTGACAAGGTGGCCCGAGAGCTTAAGTAAGAATGTGAATCAAGCACACGGGTCACCAAAGTATGCTTATGCTTGCTGTACAGATTGATTCAGCTACCACTACCACTGTCATTTTATGCAACCAACAAAGTTATATCTGGCTTGAGAGTTTTATATTCTCTCGCTCGCTACGCGCAAACCATCAGTCCTACAGAAAAATTAAACAGGACCTGCCCAGTAGGAAGCTGAACGTTGTTAATTTTTATACTTGGATACGTTTTTGCTGGAGTGCAAGGTTATCAAGAAAAACGTGGAAAAATAATCTTCAGATGCATCTCCACCGTCACAAACATCCTCACCAATCAGGTTTTTCAGTATGTTGTTGGTGGCACCGCCTCCTACCGCTGTGTACCTTCCAGGGCAATTTTTACCACTTAATCAATTCTACTCATCAAGCCGATGAATTCAGTACCCCAAAAGAAATACTTTCCTTAGAATAACATTTTGTGAGTAGTACGAAGAGTAATTAACACGATACTAACAAAATACACGCAATTAGCATGTTGATGGGCAAGAAGCATTTCTGTAGCACTGGGCTGAAGTGTAAGCAAGATTTCCTAGCTGAACAAAGTATAGCAACACAGAACTCAACTTAGGAAACCCATAAACCAATTAACCCTCGCTGCGGGACGTCAATTAGGGACACTTTGGGATGCGACGTGCGGAACACCGCATTTTCGGCGGAGACAACACCACAACAATAGACACCGTTGGGGGAGTCTTCTGACACACGCCTGCACTGAAGTAAACATCTTAAAGCAGCAGAGGATTCTTTTGGGCGGTCTCAAAGGAGAAAGAGCCATTCCATTTACAGGAAAACGTAAGAAGGCAGAAAGTGCGTCATCGGTTTGTCATAAACACAATTCACATGACACTCACTTGTGTAGGGCGTGAGACCACACCTGATCTGCGAAAGCCTTTTAACTTAAGAAAGCACTCTGGAACGCAGAGGAAGGCCACTTTTTGGATGCAGAAGGAAAGACAACAGTGTGACTCACCGGTATTTTGGTAAACATTCGAGAATCACGTGATACTGGCGAGGATGATGCATGATGTTCATCTGCACAGCTCCTGTTTGCGTGGAGCTTATTACTAAATGTAGAAAACGGCGAAAGCTCGTCGGACTGGGTGAAACTGGTGTACACCTCAATTATTTTTTGAACCCGCATTGGACAAAGAAATGACGAAAGTTGCTGCAAAACCACTCACTGGCCGAACGCACAATACAGCGAGGAAAGGCTGAAACAATATAGGCAGTCCCAAGTGAGTGATCCAGGGAACAATCTCTTCCTAGAAGGGCCGTGTGCTAGACGGAATGCATGCCACACTGTCGTGGCTCCAGAAGAGAAATTTTTTCGTGAACACCGGGTGTGCTCACAAGGCTCTGATATCTCATAATATCTCTGGAATAGAGATTATGAGCTACGAGGTGTGTTAGTCACGTTCTGCGGAACATTAGAGGGCAACAGTGTACTCGTCACTCAGCCTTAGTGAGCAGTCACAGCCAGTTAATTTTGCCTCACAAAAACTTAACGCGGTTTACGACAGTATATCCAGTAAATATCAGAATAGAGTTATCAGGACGACAGGTTTGCAAGGTGTTGACGCATTTACCGCCGAGACACTCCACACCTACATCTACATCTACGTGATTACCCTGCTATTCACATTGAAGTGTCTGGCAGAGGGTTCAATGAACCAACCTCAAGCGGTCTCTACCGTTCCACTCTCGAACCATGAGCGGGAAAAACGAGCACTTCAATTTCTCTGTGCGAACTCTGATTCCTCTTATTTTATCGTGATGATTATTTCTCCCTATGTAGGCAGGTGCCAATAGAATGTTTCCGCAAACGGAGGAGAAAACTGGTGATTGAAATTTTATGAGAAGATCCCGTCGCAACGAAAAACGACTTTGTTTTAATGATTGCCACTCCAGTTCAGATATGATGTCTGTGGCACTATATCCTCTATTTCGCGATAATACAAAACGAGCCACCCTTCTTTGAACTTTTTCGAAGTCATCCGTCGGTCCCACTTAATGCGGATCCCACACCGCACAGCAATAATCCAGAATACGGCGGACAAATGTGGTGTAAGCAGTCTCTTTAGTAGATCTGTTGCTCCTTCTAAGTGTCCTGCCAATGAATCGTAGTCTTTGGTTTGCTTTACCCACAACATTATCTATGTAATTATTCCAATTTAGGGTATTTGTAATTGTAATCCCTAAGTATTTAGTTGAATTTATAGCCTTCAGATTTGTGTGACTGGGCTAGTACATTAAAACGTTTTTGTTCTCTACTCATTGCTCTATTATGCCACCAGAATAGTAGCCTACTTCGGATCTGTTCATTATATCTGTAATAAAACGCATAACCAGCAAAAGAATATGAAAATCTCACATGTAGTTTTTAAAGGCCAGATATAAGATTGAGGGTTGCATAAAAACACAATGACTGGTGCATCTGAACCACCCTGTGTTTCTTTTTTAGCTTATGAATAAAACTCATTAGCCTATACTTTAAGATATATGAGCACCCAATCGCCTTGGTTGCTGCTGGACCCGGCGCATCTTCCCGAGGCGATTTGAGCAGACAGTGACTTCCCCTGTGCCAGCCAGCTCAAGAAACACGTCGGCTGAGCAAATTTATTCTGCCTACTACTAGTCTAATGGAGATTTGGCAGCACGGTAGAAAATGTTTGGCAACTATGTCGCCATCGATTTACTTCCTGGGGTGGTTCATAATTATCCTGGAAAGTTCACCCGATATTTTCTTACTGTTTTGATTAAATATTCCGAAAATGGAATAGTACGAATCGTTCCAACAGAAACTGTAGATTACTTTGGCATTTATGTTGAAAATTCTCCATCTTTGCCATCACTGGGACAACAAAGAGACCCTCCGTGATGCAGATGTATGCTATCAAGGAGCTAAAGTGTTCGCCCTCGAAGCAGAAGACTGCTCAATTTTCTGTTCTAATTTCGCTGGACACAAGATTATTGTCTCTGAAGTTTTGTCGGTACATTGATGCTGTACCCCGTAGGTCTGAAGGTGAAAAATTCGCTGAACTGCACGCTTGTTAGAACTTGCTTTTTCTGCTTCTGACAATTGAACTGACTTGTGACACTGAGCGGTGTGATCAGGATTTCGATACTTATGTACTCCTTGCTACATACTTTCATGGTGGTCCTGCAATGCTTGTTTAGTAAGACTGTGGACCTAAAATAGACACAGAACGTTTGGAAGCCGAAATTGCCTACTATCCCGCTAATTCGTGACAGTTTGGGATACTTCGTTTCATAAAGAAAGAGTTTTTTGTAACTTTATCATGATAAGTTGTATTTAACTTGTATCAGTACAGTGAATACCAAAGATCGTTTTTTCTTAGTGTAGCGAACATTGCAGATAAATATAAGAGATAAAATATCAGCAGTAATAAATTTTCCCACTTGATCGGATGGTTTTTTTGACTGCACGTCTCTTGACAATACGTTTGTAGCACTTCGTCTCCATGCATTCTGTTCGTTTTCTCTCTATAAAAATTCAAAATATTGTGATACCAGGAATATATGTGGATGGTGTTTTCACAAGGAACACCAGACATACTCTCTCTTTATCCATCATCATGAAGATTTTTACACAAACATCGTTATCAGAAAACAGATGTAAGCAATCACTAGCAATGCAGTCACGCAATACACAATTATGTTCATGTATTTGCTTCCACAATCTCAGTCACAAATGAATACCTCTCAGTAGCACATCTCTCGGTGCATCATTACTTTCATGATCCGTTCTACAGGAAACCACCATTTGAACTCCTATCAACGATACTTCCAGCCAGTCAAAGTAAAATATACTCACAATCCCATAAAATTACTTTGTCAAAAACTCATTTTGCAACAGAGAAGATGGAAAAGGCAAATAACGTGAAATAGCGATAGCATGCTTTTTGAAATACAGTTTTACAGAAAATTATTCACTTCTTTTTCTCGTTACTGTCAAACTATTTCGGCATTTTACACTGTTTATGTACAATTAATTTTTGTGAGACAAGTTGGATGGATCAACACTCTAACAAAAATTTCATTAAATGACTCACGCCCAATAATTGCAAAAAGAAATAATATTTCTCAGTAAATGATTTTAATTTATAGTTTTCAGTTATATAGTTTGTGAGTCTTTACTTTCAGACAAGGATCACTTCGTTGTTTCCTAATTTTCCACTAAGCATAAGAGCTGGTTTAATAAAAAGCAATAAAATTATACACTCTAAAACAGAAAAAAACAAAGTAAACAAGTACCATCAATGAATCGTCCGAGTGGGTTGGAAATCGATAGAAGTGATATAGATGTTGTGATATTCGCTATTTTTGACTTCATTAAAACAGCAAATAGTCAATACTTTCAGCCAGAAGGACAATACTTGTATTAATGTATAATAAGGCGTCGCATAGCGACGGTGGAATTTTCTAAATAATGTAATTCGTCGTCTGTGGGCGGCAATATAAACGGATAAATACGGATAGATATGCGATCCTTCACTATTTTGTTCGCTGGAGAACAAATGAAGCCTTGAGCGTTAAACACTTGTACTGTTTTTCATAACCCTGCGGCAGGCGCGCTTAAGATTGTTGTGTCAGCGGGCGCGTGCGGCACTCAGTGCCGCCTACATTTAAATGCATAAAAAAGCTGTTTTTTTTAATTTTTTGGTGGAATTAATTATTTATTGTTTATAACATCATTCTTAACAACCACTTTTAATACGATCTGTATACATATATCCAGATCCCCTACCCCCATGAACCATGAACCTTGCCGTTGGTAGGGAGGCTTGCGTGCCTCAGCGATACAGATAGCCGTACCGTACGTGCAACCGCAAGGGAGGGGTATCTGTTGAGAGGCCAGACAAACGTGTGGTTCCTGAAGAGGGGCAGCTGCCTTTTCAGTAGCTGCAGGGGCAACAGTCTGGATGATTGACTGATCTGGCCTTGTAACGCTAACCAAAACGACCTTGCTGTGCTGGTACTGCAAACGGCTGAAAGCAAGGGAAAACTACGGCCTTAATTTTTCCCGAGGGCATGCAGCTTTACTGTATGGTTAAATGATGATGGCGTCCTCTTGGGTAAAATATTCCGGAGGTAAAATAGTCCCCCATTCGGATCTCCGGGTGGGGACTACTCAGGAGGACGTCGTTATCAGGAGAAAGAAAACTGGCGTTCTACGGATCAGAGCGTGGAATGTCAGATCCCTTAATCGGGCAGGTAGGTTAGAAAGTTTAAAAAGGGAAATGGATAGGTTAAAGTTAGATATAGCGGGAATTAGTGAAGTTTGGTGGCAGGAGGAACAAGACTTGAGGTCAGGCGAATACAGGGTTATAAATACAAAATCAAATAGGGGTAATGCAGGAGTAGGTTTAATAATGAATAAAAAAATAGGAGTGCGGGTAAGCTACTTCAAAACAGCATAGTGAACGCATTATTGTGGCCAAGATAGACACGAAGCCCATGCCTACTACAGTAGTACAAGAAACTTCCTGGCAGATTAAAACTGTGTGCCCGACCGAGACTCGAACTCGGAACCTTTGCCTTTCGCGGGAAAGTGCTCTACCATCTGAGCTACCGAAGCACGACTCACGCCCGGTACTCACAGCTTTACTTCTGCCAGTATCTCGTCTCCTACCTTCCAAACTTTACAGAAGCTCTCCTGCGAACCTTGCAGAACTAGCACTCCTGAAGGAAAGGATATAGCGGAGACATGGCTTAGCCACAGCCTGGGGGATGTTTCCAGAATGAGATTTTCACTCTGCAGCGGAGTGTGCGCCGATGTGAAACTTCCTGGCAGATTAAAACTGTGTGCCCGACCGAGACTCGAACTCGGGACCTTTGCCTTTCGCGGGCAAGTGCTCTACCATCTGAGCTACCGAAGCACGACTCACGCCCGGTACTCACAGCTTTACTTCTGCCAGTATCTCGTCTCCTACCTTCCAAACTTTACAGAAGCTCTCCTGCGAACCTTGCAGAACTAGCACTCCTGAAAGAAAGGATATAGCGGAGACATGGCTTAGCCACAGCCTGGGGGATGTTTCCAGAATGAGATTTTCACTCTGCAGCGGAGTGTGCGCCGATGTGAAACTTCCTGGCAGATTAAAACTGTGTGCCCGACCGAGACTCGAACTCGGGACCTTTGCCTTTCGCGGGCAAGTGCTCTACCATCTGAGCTACCGAAGCACGACTCACGCCCGGTACTCACAGCTGTACTTCTGCCAGTATCTCGTCTCCTACCTTCCAAACTTTACAGAAGCTCTCCTGCGAACCTTTCAGAACTAGCACTCCTGAAAGAAAGGATATAGCGGAGACATGGCTTAGCCACAGCCTGGGGGATGTTTCTAGAATGAGATTTTCACTCTGCAGCGGAGTGTGCGCTGATATGTACTAGTTTATGTGCCAACTGGCTCTGCAGATGATGAAGAAATTGATGAAATGTATGATGAGATAAAAAGAAATTATTCAGGTAGTGAAGGGAGACGAAACTTTAAAAGTCATGGGTGACTGGAATTCGAGAGTAGGAAAACGGAGAGAAGGAAACATAGTGGGTGCATATGGATTGGGGGAGAGAAATGAAAGAGGAAGCCGTCTGGTAGAATTTTGCACAGAGCATAACTTAATCATAGCTAACACTTGGTTCAAGAATCATAAAAGAAGGTTTTATACATGGAAGAATCCTGGAGATACTAGAAGGTATCAGATAGATTATATAATGGTAAGACAGATATTTAGGAACCAGGTTTTAAATTGTAAGACGTTTCCAAGGGCAGATGTCGACTCTGACCACAATCTATTGGTTATCAACTGTAGATTAAAACTGAAGAAACTGCAAAAAGGTGGGAATTTAAGAAGATGGGACCTGGAGAAACTGACTAAACCAGAGGTTGTACAGAGTTTCAGGGACAGCATAAGGGAACAATTGACAGGAATGGGTGAAAGAAATACAGTAGAAGAAGAATGGGTAGCTCTGAGGGATGAAGTAGTGAAGGTGGCAGAGGATCAAGTAGGTAAAAAGATGAGAGCTAGTAGAAATCCTTGGGAAACAGAAGAAATATTGAATTTAATTGATGAACGGAGAAAATATAAAAATGCAGTAAATGAAGCAGGCAGAAAGGAATACAAACGTCTCAAAAATGAGAATGACAGGATGTGCAAAATGGCTAAGCAGCGATGGCTAGAGGATGTAGAGGCTTATCTCACTAGGGGTAAGATAGATACTGCCTACAGGAAAATTAAAGAGACCTTTGGAGAAAAGAGAGCCACTTGTATGAATATCAAGAGCTCAGATGGAAACCCAGTTCTAAGCAAAGAAGAGAAAGCAAAAAGGTGGAAGGAGTATATAGAGGGTCTATACAAACGCGATGTACTTGAGGACAATATTATGGAAATTGAAGAGGATGTAGATGAAGATGAAATGGGAGATACGATACTGCGTGAAGAGTTTTACAGAGCACTGAAAGACCTGAGTCGAAACAAGGCCCCAGGAGTAGACAACATTCCATTGGAACTACTGACGGCCTTGGGAAAGCCAGTCCTGACCAAACTCTACCATCTGGTGAGCTAGATGTATGAAACAGGTGAAATACCCTCAGACTTCAAGAAGAGTATAATAATTCCAATACCAAAGAAAGCAGGTGTTGACAGATGTGAAAATTACCGAACTATCAGTTTAATAAGTCACAGCTGCAAAATACTAACGCGAATTCTTTACAGACGAATGGAAAAACTGGTAGAAGCCGACCTCGGGGAAGATCAGTTTGGATTCCGCAGAAATGTTGGAACACGTTAGGCAATACTGACCCTACGACTTATCTTAGAAGCTAGATTAAGGAAAGGCAAACCTACGTTTCTAGCATTTGTAGACTTAGAGAAAGCTTTTGACAATGTTGACTGTAATACTCTCTTTCAAATTCTAAAGATGGCAGGGGTAAAATACAGGGAGCGAAAGGCTAGTTACAATTTGTACAGAAACCAGATGGCAGTTACCAGAGGGGCATGAAAGGAAAGCAGCGGTTGGGAAGGGAGTGAGACAGGGTTGTAGCCTCTCCCCAATGTTATTCAATCTGTATATTGAGCAAGCGGTAAAGGAAACAAAAGAAAAATTCGGAGTAGGTATTGAAATCCATGGAGAAGAAATAAAAATGTTGAGGTTCGCCGATGACATTGTAATTATGTCAGAGACAGCAAAGGACTTGGCAGAGCAGTTGAACGGAATGGACAGTGTCTTGAAAGGAGGATATAAGATGAACATCAACAAAAGCAAAACGAGGATAATGCAATGCAGTCGAATTAAACTGGGTGATGCTGAGGGAATTAGATTAGGAAATGTGACACTGAAAGTAGTAAAGGACTTTTGCTACTTGGGGAGCAAATTAACTGATGATGGTCGAAGTAGAGAGGATATAAAATGTAGACTGGCAATCTCAAGGAAAGCGTTTCTGAAGAAGAGAAATTTGTTAACATCGAGTGTAGATTTAAGCGTGTCAGGAAGTCGTTTCTGAAAGTATTGGTATGGTGTGTAGCCATGTATGGAAGTGAAACATGGACGATAAATAGTTTGGACAAGAAGAGAATAGAAGCTTTTGAAATGTGGTGCTACAGAATAATGCTGAAGATTAGATGGGTAGATCATGTAGCTAATGAGGAAGTATTGAATAGAATTGGGAAGAAGAGGAGTTTGTGGCACAACTTGACTAGAAGAAGGGACCGGTTGGTAGGACATGTTCTGAGGCATCAAGGGATCACCAATTTCGCATTGGAGGGCAGCGTGGTGGGTAAAAATTGTAGAGGGAGACCAAGAGATGAATAGACTAAGCAGATTCAGAAGGATGTAGGTTGCAGTAAGTACTGGGAGATGAAGAAGCTTGCACAGGTTAGAGTAGCGTGGAGAGCTGCATCAGACCAGTCTCAGGACTGAAGACATCAACAACAACAACATACATATACCCAAAATGCATGGGAAAACTAAAAATTTTACAGAATACCTGGCATTCGTTTCCAGGATATTTCCTAAGCGCTACTTTAAGAACAAATTCTAAATAAATTATAACCACAGATATGACTCGATTGCTTACCATTGTTAAAGCAAGTTTTACAAAAACGTGTAATATGTATAAAAACTTTGTAGTAATAATAAAGAATAAGGCAGTCAGTAAATACATATCTTCCTCCAGAGAAGCTCTGAATCATTACATGTGACAACATTGTGGCAATGTTGCTTGCAAGCGAATCTTTTGCAGCTATTGCAAATGACAGTAGTTTTATTCTTTTTTTTACCGCCACAATGATGGCACCTCCCGCACTTTCTTACAGTCTCATCGTGATTGGCGGGAATTGATTGATGAGGTGACAGAAATCGTTGAATATCTCGTGGTAGAGTAGAGTGTTGAGCCCTTTCTTCCAAATGGAAGTCCTTCAGAGCCAAGGCCAGGTTTGTTAGGTAGGTTCTTCTTCTGAATCTTTTCTCTGGAATTTATCCCAGCAATATCCAGATAACGAGAAAACAATGCTAAGGGCCATCTTCTTGTGGTCCTTTGTGTGGAGTAGGATGTACACATATAGTCCACAGTATCGACTCCACCTTTTGATGCATTGTAGTCCAAATTTACAACAGACTTGCCTGTAGCGGTGTCGATTTCAGCAGTTTCATGCATTGACGACAGGAAAAGCACAGCCTTGTTCCTTTTTGTTTGGCACGAAACAAGACAGAAGTCATATTGAAATCCGAAAAGACAATTTCCAATTTCTCGCGATCTGTTGGGCAGAAATTCCGGAGGAATTTCCTTCTTGTTCTTTTTCAATGTTCCAATGAACGTTAGCCCATTTTCTAAAAGATACTGGGCTAAAGAGTAACTACCGTAGTACTTGTCCGTAGTTACATTCCTGTGAGTTCCCTTGATTGGCTCAACCAATCTCTTCACAATATCCATTGGATGGTTGGATGCAATATATGGTCCAAGATTCTGCCTGCTGCAGTATACTTCAAAATTAAAACTATAAAATGTCTTGCTATCGCACAATGCATACAACATCAATCCATACTTAGCGGGTTTATTGGGCATATACTGAACAAAACCGCAACGTCCACAAAATGGGATAAGCATTTCGTCTATGGTTGTCAACTCCCCTGGACTGTAGTTATTTCTGCAGTTGTTCAGAAATGCTGAGTGGAGATTGCGGATGGCAGCAAGTTTATCAGTTGCTAGTCGTTCTTTTCTTGTAGAAGTATCGTCAAACCAGAGTGACCAGAGTAAGAACAGAAAGAGCTTTTAGCTAAATGGTGCCCTTAGAATAATCATTCCTGTTCCATTTGATGCCCACAGTTCTAATACATTTGTGCGTCCTCCTTTTTGTACAGCAATGAGAATCACTGCTCCTAAAGGAGCCGTTATTTCAGAAGCAGAAGTAGTTTTGCAATCTCTAGCCCTTGAGTAATTCACAGATGATCTCTTGTTATTTATGTACTTGTTTGTGTTTGCAGCGACATTATCAATAATCTCAGGATCAAACAATTTGAGAAAACGTTCTATTTCCGTTTTAGCTTCTTTACACCATTGCGTTTCGGGCCAGGTAGGATTTTGAATATATTCTTACTTTTTGGTTTCCCTGGTAGTGCTAACGGATTATTTATCCCCAAAGTTTCTTGGTTCTTACCAACATAAAAATGGCAGTCATCATGTGGCATTCCTTTCACTTCATTCCCGTCAAAGCACGACTGCTCAGATTCGCTGGAATGATCTGCAGATCTTCTTCGTCAGATGATTTCAGAAGAAGACGCTCGATTTCTTCTGGTGTTAGTCCTTTCCTTTGTGCGGACCTGGTAGACAATAAAATAATTCTAATACCAAAGCAATGTTAATAACTAAATCATCATTCACGCACAGAGTTGTAAAACAACGCTTCTAATCATCAAAACATTCGACAGTGGTATAGCCATGTACTTACATTAGCCATGTACTTACATTACCGGGCGCGTGCGGTACGCATTGCCGTCTCGGTGCAGTCGTCCACTTCACAGGTCAGTCACAGCTGTTATGGTGGGTATAATGACGGCGCAGGGAATGAAGTTTGGCGCGTGACTAAACAATCGAAGCACATCTAACACCACTGTTGTGTGCTCTGCGCGCTGACGTAATTATTCAACGAAAACAAAACTGCCACAGGGTTAAGTAAGACGGACGCAGATTTGTGGCGGTCTGATCTAATTTTTTTTACTAAATAAATAAAAACGTGTTCCGTCTAAGTTTGAGTGAAGTGTAAAAAGAAGAACTGTTATAAAAAGAACTGTTATAACTTATCGTGACGACGCACGAGCGACTCAAGAGGACGATGGCTATATAAAAGACCGCTCAATGGACATGAAATGGACATAAAAATCTACTGTCATTGTAGTACTAAGCTTAAGGTACGATATATGTTTTAGTTATAATAAATATTTGTTCTGGGAATATTGAATCAGTTAGCAGTGCTCATTCCTATCATCTCCTCAGTATTATTTTCATTTTAATTATGCATTTTGCTAATATTACAGGCACCAAGATCAGCAGTCCAATGTGCGTGTTACATTGACAAAAAGAAAACTGTTTGATCGTCTTCTTGCTTCAGCTTTAATATAGAATTTCCCTTTTGTGTGATGTTACAGTTGTTTTTGCGCCCTTAAGAACTTTCTGGTCCCTTAGGAAATTGTTTTCTCATAACAATAACTTCACGAGCGGGTATGATCGTATCTACGATCATGAAGTAATTAGAAAGACAATAATGCAATTTCTTAATCAATAGCACGCTAGCTGTGACTGCCTCAAGCCACGCGTAACTGCAAGTAAAAACTATTCAGATTTCATAATGCAATATTTTATGACAATGGTCAATCCATGATTCTTACGCCAATTGTGATTGATAAAACAGTAAGCGAAATCTCAATTTCCAACTTTTCCATTGAATAACAACATCACTATTAATTTGTTACATCACAATGTATAGACAAACAAATGATTACAATTTGAGAAATATTGCATGATTTATTCAAGAGACAGAACTTCACGAATTACGCAAGTCGGTAATGTGTCTCTTTATCTCTGGCCTTTATGCTATTACTTATTCGGCTTGACATTACCTGATAGATGTCCTCCTGACGGATATCGTGCCGAATTCTGTCCAACTGATGCATCAGATCGCCAAAACTGCGAGCTGGTTGGAGGGCTCTGCCCGTAATGCTCCAAACGCTCTCAGTTTGGCAGCGGTTGGTTGGTTGGTTGGTTTGGGGAAGGAGACCAGACAGCGTGGTCATCGGTCTCATCGGATTAGGGAAGGATTGGGAAGGAAGTCAGCCGTGCCCTTTCAGAGGAACCATCCCGGCATTTGCCTGGATCGATTTAGGGAAATCACGGTAAACCTAAATCAGGATGGCCGGACGCGGGATTGAACCGTCGTCCTCCCGAATGCGAGTCCAGTGTCTAACCACTGCGCCACCCCGCTCGGTTTGGCAGCGGTACGACCACCTTGGTGGCCAAGGTAGAGTTTGGCAAGCACTAAGAGAATCTGCAGAAATTCTCGCCGTGCGCAGGCGGGCATTATCTTGCAGAAATGTGAATCCAGGATGGCTTAAAATGAAGGGCAATGAAACGGGGAGTAGAATATTGTTGGCGTACCGCTATGGCGTAATTGTACTGCAGATGACAAACAGAGGAGTTTTGCTATGAAAAGAAATGGAGTCGCAGACCATCGGTCCTTGTTACGGGGCCGTTGGTATCCCACCGCTTTACGGAGCGTCTCTTGACACACATGTCTTCGCTGCTCATCATGGATCAGTTCGAAGTGCGAATCATCGACGAATACAATTCTACTTTAGTCAATGAGAATCCAGCCCGAAGACGTGTCTGGAGACGCCCAAGACAGTGGTGGGATACAACCTGACTGTCCCCCTTAATATGGAATTTTGACATTCTAACGCACCAGTTCGACAGAATTTGGACACTGCGTTCCTCAGAAGGATATCTGTTAACCAGTGCCGAGCCGTGTAACAAATTACTCCTTGCATAAAGGCCTGATGTGAACAGATATACTATTGACATCCTCAATTTATGAATGTCTTCATCTTGAATAAATCATCCAATTTTTCTAAAATTGTAATCATCGACGGATTTCTAGCATGCTGGGTTAACATCGGGACAGCAACAGCAATTTGTTTTTCTGTACATGTACATCGTATCTACTGATTTACGTCCCTTTCCGATAATTCCTTGGTGATGAGTCGTGTTTTTTGTCGCAATGTATTTTCTCTACTTCACTGTTCTTTCCGAAAAATGTCTTCAGTATTTTTAAACATTTCTACAGATAGAAATATTCAGCACATTATCAGAGTTATAAGATATTAAGCATTTCTGATATGCTGCGAAAGTAACTACCAATTTAAACCCAGTTCCTGCTTTGCCCATGGCCACTCCACTTCAATAATAGTTTGGATATTTCCAAGGAGCTCTGCCACTCATGGATAGATGGCACTGGCATCTTTTGTTCATCGATGCCTTTTTCCTTAACTTCTACATAGTATAAAAAATAAAACATAAATTACGTTCTTACACTTTCTCATGCACGGAGAAACTAGGTCCACATATTGTATTAAAACACATGACCGATTTCCACCAAATATCCTATATACTCCTCGAAACAGACCAGAAAATAGTGTTACCGTTCATTACCCTGCTTTCTTAAGTTTTATGGTCTGAATGTCGTTCATACTTTTTTTACACTGTAAAGCAGAAGTACAAATCTGAAAGATGTTACCACAAAAAATGGATAAAATGGCTCTGAGCACAATGGGACTTAACTTCTGAGGTCATCAGTCCCCTAGAAGTTAGAACTACTTAAACCTAACTAACCTAAGGACATCACACACATACATGCCCGAGGCAGGATTCGAACCTGCGACCGTAGCGGTCGCTCGGCTCCAGTCTGTCGCGCCTAGAACCGCTCGGCCACACCGGCCTGCGATGTTAATATAGGAGAGCAGGCAAGTATGGGAGGAATTGCCAATAACGGCAGAAGTGTGAACAGATGACAGAAGAACCTATTTTGAGGGAGTAAGTGTAGTGATAAACAAGTGACTCTGACCAGGAATAAATGCATAAATATAAGTTACCTAGAACCGTTCGGCCACACAGGCCGGCGATGTTAACACAGGAGAGCGGGAAAGTATGGGAGGAACTGCCCACGACGGCAGAAGTGTGAACAGATGACAGAAGAGCCTGTTTTGAATGAGTAAATGTAGTGATAAACAAGTAACTCTGACCAAGAATAAATGCATAAATATAAGTTAAAAGTGCCACAGAAACACGTTGAGGTTAATGTAGAGTTGTGTCTGCTGTACAAAATGCCTCCACAATAATAATACACAAACGAAAAAAATTGCAACCACAAGCAGAAGTTGTGTGACATAAGAAAGTTGGTAGACGTGTTTCTACATCTGAAAGATGATATCAATTCAGATTTCACGCCAGTCGCATAAGCGTGGCGCTAGTAGTGCTACTATGATGATGCAAATATGCTTCGCCTTAAAAAAACACGCTGTAACGGTCGTAAGCATTAGTATGGTGAAGTATGTTAGTCAAGAATGCCTGTAAGACCACAAAGACGCCATTATCATCACGTGACTGCGTTCGAACGAGATTGTGTAATAGGGCTATGAGAATCTCGATGTTCCTTCTGCGATATTGCAGAAAGACGTGGCACGAATGCAACCGCTGTACGTGACGGCTGGCAGCGGTGGTCACGACGATGTACGGTCGCTAGGAGACGGGGCCCCAGACGGCCACGCGGCGCCACTGAGAGGGAAGACAACCGTATTCGTTGTATTACTTTGGGATATCCTACTGCATCTGCAGCAGTAATTTTAGTAGCAGTTGACACCGAACTGACACAACGAAGTAGGACAGCTCCGAGCCAGACGCCCTGTAGCGTGACCCTAAAGCTGTCGGCACACGGATCGTGCTGTCGAACGTTAACGTTGAGCGTGGCAAGTTCAACGTACTGCTGAACGCTCAGGAACGATGCGACTTGTGAATACGGTACGTGGGACCCAACGTGGTATACGCGATCGCAGCGCACTCCCGCGGCAGTTGAGGGATGTTTCTAGTTCGTAAATCACATTGGTTAGTCAACGGGCGCGCATAAAATTCCGATGTTAGCTCTATTAAAACGCACATTTCCGCCATCGTCCACGAAAAGGAAAGTACCATGTCCAATCAGTAAGGACACAGGCTTATAAAAGTTCCATTACAAACAGTGCGGTACAAGTTTGGAATACTTCTCCGCATAAGATAAACATTATTTCATCATTCTCACATTTTAGTAAGACCCCAAGGTCAGTCTTCCTTGATCAGTGTTCCTACCCAGAAGCAGAATCTTTGCAATAAGTGAAATTACGAAGCATGAAAGAAAAAGGAGCAAAATATCTTTAATCAAGTAGCGCAAGCTGTCCTGTAGATTAAGCCAATCAAACAAAGTCACCCCTCAAAAAAAGGTGAACTTCTATTTACATAACATCGAATATTACAGTATATACTTATATTAAACTAATAATAAAGTATCAGAACCCAATAAAAACGCGAATGTTAGGAGAACAAATTCGGAAGTGGGAAAACGCGAAGCACCGCCCCATCACATAACTCCGAAACTCTAATCATAGTATGTTACGTTCTGCAGAAAAATCTTAATCGTAGATATGTTACTAATTGAAATTTATTTATAACAAATTGTACCAAGAACAATGCGTTTTGGGTGGATCTTCAGTGTGTCGCTGGCTTCAAATAGCCTACTCTCATAATACGCAAGTTAAGTAATTCTTTAGCCACGAATATGATGTTTCTCATTATTTTATTGGAACGAATCACACAGTTAACAACGGGTATTCCAGTGATTCTCAATTTGCTGGCTCTCAGAAACGGCATATATACATACAGGCTTCAAATGAATGCCAACATGGCGCCTCACAACTCTGTACTGAATGGAGACGGCATGCGTGTGACGTATTTGGCGTTGTGCCATCTTATTGGTCAACGCGCAGACGCGCGCTCAGAATATGTGACATGCCAGATATTGCTCTGCACGTTCGGAAAGACTCCCGAGCGTGCTATTCCACGCTATGACGTCAGAAACTCGGCACGCTCAACGTTCGAATGCACGGTCCGTGTGCCGACGGCTTAAGCCACCGCCATTTGTGACTTCAGTGGTGTCAAGCGAGAGCTGATTGGAGGGCAGGATGACGGTCTGTTGGGTTTTCTGATGAAAGCTGGTTCTGCCTCAGTGCCAGCGATGACGGTGTGTTGATCAGAAGGAGGCCAGTTGAGGGCCAGCAGCCAACCTGCGTGCTGGACACACTGGACCTCAACCTGGAGTCTGAGGTGTGATTTCCCATGACAGCAGGAGCACTCTCGTGCTTATCCCACCCACCCTGACTGCAAATTTGTACGTCAGCCTGCAGATTCGACCTGTTATGCTGCCACTCATGTACAGAATTCCAGGGGGTGATTTCCAACGGGTAACGCTCGCCCACATATCGCTGTTGTAAACCAGCATGCTTTTCAGAGTGTCGACATGTTGCCTTCGTCCGCTCGATCAGTAGATCTGTTTCCAGTCGAGCAGATATGAGACATCATCAGACCACAAATCCACTTTAATCCAAAAACGTCATTAATCGTCCCTATATTGGCCGACCACATGTTTGTATGCCTGCATTCAACGTTCTGACGGTTACACCGACGATTAATGTATTAGCGTTTCACATTTGGAATGACATATCTCGCGCTTACATTAACCTGTGATCTTGCCATGTTACTCACTTCGATATGTTACATAGAAAAACGTATTCATGAAATTTCATTTGTTGATATTAATTATTTTTTGATGTGGCGGTTTTTTCCATCAGTGTGTAAGAAATTGCAATTTAATTTTATGTAAATACGTTGTTTTGCATTGCATTGTGTTGTATGTTAACCGGCGGCCTAGAAACGACGGAGAGGCTCCGTCCCCGCCGCAGCCGCAGTGGTCCACAACCCCACGACGACTACCGCAGTCCACTTCACACCTCCGCCGCCCCACACCGAACCCAGGGTTATTGTGCGCTTCAGCCCCCGGTGGACCCCCCAGGGAACGTCTCACACCAGACGAGTGTAACCCCTATGTTTGCGTAGTAGAGTAATGGTGGTGTACGCGTACGTGGAGAACTTGTTTGTGCAGCAATCGCCGACATAGTGTAACTGAGGCGAAATAAGGGGAACCAGCCCGCATTCGCCGAGGCAGATGGAAGACCGCCTAAAAACCATCCACAGACTGGCCGGTTCACTAGACCTCGACACAAATCCGCCGGGCGGATTCGTGCCGGGGACCAGGCGCTCCTTCCCGCCCGGAAACGTAAATACGTTACTCACTATTACCCGAGTGTTTGGTATATCTGCACTGTAATTTACTACCTCGAGGTGATGTTGAGCCGACAGGAATTAAGTTACTGCTTACATAAATGGTATAAAATAGGTTGGGGATGAAAACTGTATGCAGCTGTAGTGCTTCGAGAATTACGGAACACACATTAACCGCGGGGTTATTCTTACAAGAAGAATACAGACAGTGTAATAGAAAATAATATTTGTAGAGATGCAAGTGCTGTTGTAAGTGTGAAAGTGTTTACTAGTCATTGGGGTAAAATACAAGAACACTGATGTAGCAGAAAACCAAAGAGCATAAAAAGACATCCACATAAGTGAACACTTTAAAAACACTTCAACATATCCATATTTTTGTTTTATAAGTTATATTCATTTCGAAATTTTCATATTTAATCAAAAAATTTGACGTCCTTACTGCTAAGCTACATTGTGTGAACTACTGTGTTTAGTGTTGCATTACCAGAGCAAATATTACTAAAATATTAATAATATTCGACGGATTGAATGTACTGTATAACATGTCTTACACACAATGTAGGGTAGGTTTTCAGAAAGCAGAAAATAACTTTTTTTTAAAACAACTGTAGAGAGTAGTTCTTCATTTAGGAATGCATCACATAGACGGATCGTTTGTAAACTTTCAGTTTAATCTCGTGCATTTATTCCCAGTTCGACTCACGAGGGAGATTTCGTTCGTCATAGAAAGAAACAATATTTTTCGATAAGTAATTTGCAATGATGTCAACGCCCATAACTGCTTAGTTTTGTGTGCTTATGCGGCTTATTACTTAAGCACAGGTTATAATGCGAAGAGCTAGTAGGACAACATTAGCACCAGTTACGGTTTCTAGCTTGTACCAATTAGAGATTAGCTAATCACGTAATTAGGTGCAATATATTTGCTCTGCAAGCACAAGTTTGAGAGCGGGCTCAAACGTTAAAGCTGAATATTTTCATCGAATTCCAGTACGCTTCTCTTTATGTTTACTGTCTGTCAATAACAGAAGGCGTTAATTTGATTTGAAATTTGATGCGTGAAAAGAGGCCTGCAGTAGGCAGCATTTTGACTGACAGATCAAGTACATCACCGGACAAAAGAAATAAAATAAAACATAAAATTCAGCACCAGATGAAGAGCGTCAGTTTACTCCTTACGTTAACAACGCTGATACAAATAAACGATTTTAGTTCCCCAGTAATAAATATAACTTGGTGCCCCTGCGGGGTAGAGTCAGACTTACAGATCCGCTGTTCAGTTCTCGTTTGATCCTCGGATAGTTTCCGTAACTGATCGCGTGTTTCAACTGTGGCAACACATTGTTAATGTGAAAAATGCCGAGATCCACCGCCATTAGTAATCTGCTGGGTAAATTTGTGCAAAGTCAAAGGAAGGCATTGTCTACCATAGCAGCTAGCTAGCTGTGCTATCAACTTGGACTTTTTATTGTTTCGCTATACCGTTCGTGGAATCAACAAATCACTGTAATGCATTACTCTCACTGTCATAATATTATGATGTGCGTTTATTTTTCTTCCCAGTGAATGAACAAATATACTGCCTGACGAAAAAAGCAAAAAAAAAAGAAAAAAAGAAAGGGAAGGTGATGCACCCAGAAGGAGGGAAGGAAATGAAGCTTCACAGGTTAAAATCTAGTCAAGTTTAAAAATACTTGTCAGTATGAACCAACTTGTATGACGCTGCACCCCACCCAGCCTGTATGCACCCACTGTTACGGTGGGAAAAGGTGTTATAAGGCCGTTGAATCATCTTCTGAGGCAAACTGCCCCACAGCTGTTGTAAGATATCCTGACTCTGGGATGGACGTCCAAATTAGTCCAGCACATGTTCTATCAGGGACACATCAGGGGATATTTCTGGCCACAAGAGTTTCTCAACATCACCTAGACACAGATAGGAACATGAGCCAATTGTGGATTAGCATTGTCCTACTGAAAAAATGGCACCACGATACTGTCATATGAGAGTTAACACATGGGGACACAGTATGTCCTTGCTGTATCCATTTACCTGCGGAATATATTCAATAACTACCAACAATGACCTGGAGTGAAGGGGCACTGCGGCTTCTGGGCCGAAGATCCTGACATCAGCATCAGCATTCCTTGACTGATGACATCAGCATCAGCCCTTTTCCCAGAATCTCTGACACTGGCGTCTGGCACTTGGGTAGTGACATTATCCATGGACTTCACCCCTCCGCAATCCCCCTGAGGCAAATGGCATACTTGTATTGCAAAAGTGTGGGGTGACCAATGGTGTGCAAACTAGGTACTACCCTTCAATCAATGTTAGTTTTTATAGTTCAGTTGCATAAGTGCCACTATTTCTTTGCTGACTGGACATGTATTTGCATTGAGAAAAGTGAACTTTAAAAACTCTATTTGTTGTAAACATATATCAAAGAAATGTAATCACAGCTTTCTATGGTACTTAAAATCAGAATCTTTTACGACTAACAAGGATGAGGTGGCTTCCACTGCTTTTGAAATAATTGCTCTCCATTCCAGATCAGTACTTGGGTATTTGTCACGAGAAATTAATTTTTTTTTGGCTAACCTAACTGTTTTACAGCGTTGCACTGACGTCATGTCAGTACTGCGATGGCGTCACAACGTGACACGCAGTGGTGTAATGTCACCTCGTTGCCCATAATCAAATTAGTGCCCAAAAGTACCCGTTTTGCTCATCACTCTCGCGATGTTGCTCCCATATGAAACCTGTGCTCTGTAGTGAGGGGATCATGTGCTGAGAAATGTACTCATAGCTTTCCACATTGTGAATGGGAAAGACATGATAACAGAGGAACAATATAGAAGGGGGATATTGTTCCTGAAACCTATCAGCCTCTATGGTAGTGGAAAGTCAAAAAATGGATTACTTCAAAGTATTAAAAATTCCTCAGCTTTTACGGAGGAAGACAAGGCCAACCGACCAATGCTTTCGTTTGCGGTTTTTACTGGAGAAACTAGACAACCTTTTTACTAACTTTGACGACGTAAATCACCCCGAAATAATTATCCTCCTTAGCAAGCAGTATTTAAATGTGATTACACCCATTACAGAATTGTCCTGAGATAACGTTTCCCACTATCTAGTGGATTGTAGGGAGAGATTAGAAAAGGAATGGTCAGTAATGTTAAAGAAGGGGATGTGTGTGTCATTTAACCATTATCTGCGTAGTAAATTCTCCAAGTTCGTCACTGCAAGATATGGTATCAAGGCAAAGCTACCGTTTCTCCTTCATTTGTATGACGATGTGACCACAAGAGGAAAATTTGGAAAAAATCGACAAGTATTGGAAATCAATCATTTCGAATAAATATAGAGATATTGCAACCATACCATACAAAGTGGTATTCGCTAACATTAAAATACATGTTCTAATGTCAGCTTTGCTAGGGATGTTGCAAATGATTTGTGTAGAAGGTTATTACCTTTGGGTTTGGACTAATACGTTATGGGGTTTCCTAAACAATTTGGAGACATCTGTCTGTTCAGTATCAAACCACAATTTCTACGTGGGAGGGAACTACTAGGGAAACAGGACAGCCGTTTGTAGATTTTAAAACTGTTAAAATAATTACATGTAATGCCACTCTTGTGCATAAAACAGATATTTTGCAGGAAAAAATTAGATACATATTGCAATTCGAGAAAATATCTTTTTGATACTTTTCAGATTACAGGCTAGAAAAATAATTAGAACATTCCAATGTAAATTAAATTATAGGTTAAAAACCAAGTTGGATATTGTTACAATTACACTGAATAAAAAGCCACCGGGTTGTATAAGTTTAAGGTAAAAATTTTGACCATTTTCCAAAACCAGTAAGGGTATGTTCCTCGGAAAGAAGTCACCTATATTGTTTCAAACATATTGTAAAATAAACATCTAAGACACTTAAAACTTGGTGACAATGAAAAGAAGAAATGGAATAAAAGTGGCGCTTTTATAAATCACTTTACGCTAAAATTGTAAACATGCATGATGCGCTAATGGGCTCAAGTTCAGATGTGTAAGTGAACTGAAACATGAACCAAAGCATCATGTAGTTGCGAGCTGTGGTTTTAAGGTGTTAAAGAAGTTCTTGTTTCGTAACTGTAATTGTTCGTTTAAGATGAGGCAATCTTTACTGACCATATGTCTAAAAATTTCAAGTATCTTACACATCCTATGTTTTATACCACATACTATGTACTTTGTTCAAAACATGTAAATATGTATTATACTGATGTACTGCTGTAACAGTTGCGTATTTCATACAGCTGAGCGTTAACACGCTACTAGCGCCCACTAAGTGGCGCTCTACACTATGTTTACCTGATATCTCAACTAGTCGCCACACGTTCTGTCCAGTGTCTGCTCTTTTAGCATGCTGTTGCTGTGTAACAATTTTTGCTTTTTCATGGAGGATTTCATTCAATATTTTCTACTCTTTGACATGAGCGCCTTAGCTCATCATGTATGTTTACAGTTTTAGCGGCATGTAAATTATGAAAGTTCCAGTTTTATTCCATGTCCTCCTTTTCAATGTTGTCAAGGATTGAGTATTTTACATTTCCTGCTGAAGATACCCATATTGGTACTGAAACCTGGTCAAGGTTTTTGCGTTAAACTTGTGTAACTGGTTAACCATATATTTTATATACTGAAAATTTATTTACGATTGCTTCTGTCAACCATGTTTAAAATTGTGAGAACTAGTTGTTTTCTGTGTGTAAACGTATATGTAGAATTTAGTGAAGATTTTGCACAAGTATATTTGCTTTATGTATTCTCTATCCTGCCAAAATTTCTAAAAAAGTCTCCTGTTTATTATCTACATGTTAGAGAGATAGAAGCTATTGTAAATGCACAAGCAAGGTTTACATATTGCTTCAGACACACGAAGATATTAGGATTTTACAGGTGAGTAGCGACGCATTGAAGTGAAAACGTTGAAATCTCATCGTTTACTGAATTATGGAATGAGTGACAGAAATCTGCTATAAAGCTAGATCCTCATCTGCACCTGCTTAGATGTGGCACACCTAACAACATAACAACCGTTTTCAGAGTTTAAAAAAATGGAATGACGGCTGTTAATGGTAGTTCTTTTGCAAATTAAAAAATAAAATTGAAAGATTCTACGTGTCTACACGACGGTGGAAGTAGAGTAGGTCTACAGTAGTCTGCTGTCATAATGCAATGGAGAGCCTCTCGGCGTACAGTACAATGCCAATCTGTGTGTGGAGTTCTACAATTAGCGTACCGGTGAAGTAGGCCCCTAAAAGCATAGTTAATGTGTTATGTGTAGGAAGAAAAGCTAAACGTATTGGCTAGATACAACTACAGTTAATCAGAACGAACATTCTGTTTACTTGTCGTATCAGTTAATTCAGCACTTTTAATAGAGGGGCTTACTTCCTCAGTACGCTGTCTGCTACTCCTGCACTTCTACTCTGCCAACGGTTATTATGATGTTAGGTGTGCAACATCTAAGCAGGTCCTGATGTGAGTGTAGCTTTATTAACATAATTTTGTTATGCGTTCCTTAATTAAGTAAAAGACCTCGATTTCCACGTTGTCGACCAGTACTCCAATGTCTAGTAAAATGCTAATATCACTCTGTGTCTAAAGCAGTATGAAAACCTTCCTTGAGCATTTGCAGTATATTCTTCTTACATATTCACAAAAGTCATTGTAAATAATATACGAGGTGTGGATAGAAAAAAACCGGACTAGTACTGGTGAAACAATAAAACGAATGCAATTAGGCTGAAAGTCACGTGGCCTGTCACGTGACTCTCGCTCCGCCTACTGCTCGAGTTTCATCTGCCTCCTGCACTCAGTCTGCCCGTGGCGTCTGTTTTAAGTAGTTGACGTTTTGTCTGTGCGTCGGAAAATGTTGAGTGTACAGAAAGAACAGCGTGTTAACATCAAATTTTGTTTCAAACTAGGAAAATCTGCAAGTGAAACGTTTGTAATGTTACAACAAGTGTACGGCGATGATTGTTTATCGCGAACACAAATGTTTGAGTGGTTTAAACGATTTAAAGATGGCCGCGAAGACACCAGTGATGAAACTCGCACTGGCAGACCATTGTCAGCAAAAACTGATGCAAACATTGAAAAAATCGGTAAACTTGTAAATAATTGTAAATAAATGTTTTGCCAGCATCTGTCCGGTTTTTTTCTAGCCGCACCTCGTATTTGTTTTAGTAATTTTAGCAGGGTAGAAAATTCATAAAACAAATATTCTTGTACAAAGTCTTCATTAAATTTTACATATATATTTACAAACAGAAAACAACTATTTTTTTATTTTCGCTCAGTGTAATTTTGATAATTCCAAAGGCCTTGCCGCAGTGGTAACACTGTTTCTCATCGGATCACAAAATTTAATCGCTATCGAGTTTGGCTAGCGCGTGGTTGGGTGACCGTATGAGTGTGCCAAGCGCTGTTGACAAGCGGGGTGCACTCAGCTCTTGAGGGACCAGTTAAGAAGCTACTTGTTCACGAAGTAATGACTCCTTTCACGGAAGCTCACAACAGCTGGGAGAACGGTGTGCTGACTACATCACCTCCATATCCACATCCACTGATGCCTATAAACTGATTACGACAGGGCGGTTAATCGCTACCATTGGGGTATCCGAGGTGTGTTCGGTCGGAGTTTGGTTTAATAGTTTTAATAACATGCAATTTAATTTGTAACCTGTAATTTAAATCTACACTGGAATGATCTAATTATTTCTACAGTCTGCAATTTGACAAGTAAAAAGAAGGTTGCTCTTAAATTCCAGTATTTATATCATTTTTCCTGAAAAAATCTATTTTGTAGCATTAACAGTTAGCTCTGTTCCTCCTGTAATTCTTCCAAGTCGGAACTTTTGGAGATTTTAAGTCTCAATGACATTAGCATTAAAGCGTTCTACATCTCCATGTGTGGAGGCTGACAGCTCATTTCTCACACAATCTTGTGGAATTTCTGTACAGAACTCAAAGTTCACAATTTTTGCAAAAGAGTGTCCATTACAAGTAGTTATTCTATCAGTTTTAAACTTCGCATATGCCTGTTCTGTGGCCATGTGCACGATGTCCAATTCGCTACATCTAGACACACTGGAAACATCCTTTTTAAGCAGATAGAAATGGCAGTGGAGCTTTACAAACAGATTTTTCGTGCTTCTTTTGACACAGTATACATGCTCAAAACCGTAGTTTTCGGGAAGTTCACTGACGTATGAACACTTACCGTTGCTTTTAATACTAAATACATATATCTCACATTCTCTAACTAATTCCTCTCGATTTACGGAACTGCGATTAGACGGAGTAGGAATGACTGTTCTTCACATCGCATGTGTTAATTTGTAAATTATCAGGTTGAACTCTGAACTATTTTGAAGTGGTGAACGTTTAATCAACTATGGTCAAGAAATGGACTAAGTTATTGCGAGACTTTGATGATTATTTAGTCTGGGGATTTTGCTACCATTCTCGTAACACTTTCAATGTAACTTTACTGCATTTGATGAGGGTATTTTGTAGTTAACTGAATATCCCCCCATGAAACACGGACCTTGCGGTTGGTAAGGATGCTTGCGTGCCTCAGCGATACAGATTTCCATAGCGTAGGTGCAACCACAACGGAGGGGTATCTGTTGAGAGGCCAGACAAACATGTGGTTCCTGAAGATGGGCAGCAGCCTTTTCAATAGCTGCAGGGGCAACAGTCTCGATGATTAAGTAATCTGGCCTTGTGACATCAGACAAAATGGCATTGCTGTGCTGGTACTGCGAACGGCTTAAAACAAGGGGAAACTGAAGCCGTAATTTTTTATCGAGGGCATGCAGTATGGTTAAATGATGATGGCATACTGTTGGTAATATCTTTCTGGCGGGTACTACTCAGGAGGTTGTTATCAGGAGAAACTGGAGTTCTACGGATCGGAGCGTAGAATGTCAGAACCCTTAATCTGGCAGGTTAGAAAATTTACAAAGGAAAATGGATAGGTTAAAGTTAGATATAGTGGGAATTAGTGAAGTTCGGAGGCAGGAGGAACAAGACTCCTGGTCAGGTGAATACAGTGTTATAAATACAAACTCAACTAACGGTAATGCAGGAGTAGGTTTAATAATGAATAAAAAAATAGGAACGGGGATACGCTACTATGAACAGCATAGTGAACGCATTATTGTAGCCAAGATAGACACGAAGCTCACGCCTACCACAGTAGTACAAGTTTATATGCCAACTACTTCCGCAGATGAAGAAGAGATTGAAGAAATGTATGATGCAATAACAGAAATCGTTCAGAAAGTTAAGGGAGGCGAAAATATAGTAGTCATTGGAGACTGAAACGCGATTGTAGTAAAAGAAGAAAAGGAAGGGTAGTAGGTGAACATGGACTGCGAGGTAGGGAGTGAAAGGGGAAGTCGTCTGGTAGAATTTTGCACAGAGCATAACTTAATCTTAGCTGACACTTGGTTCAAGAATCATGAAAAAACGTTGTATACATGGAAGAGGCCTGTAGACACTGGAAGGTTTCAGATAGAGTATATAATGGTAATACAGAAATTTAGGAACCCGGTTTTAAATTGTAAAATATTTTCATAGGCAGATGTGAACTCTGACCACAATTTATTAGGTATGAACTGTAGATTAAAACTGAAGAAACTGCAGAAATGTAGGAATTTAAGAATATGGAACCTGGAGAAACTGAAAGAACCAGAGGTTGTAGAGAGTTTCAGAGAGAGCATTAGGGAACGACTGACAATAAGAAGGGAAAGAAATACAGTAGAAGAAGAATGGGTAACTTTGAGAGATGGATTAGTGAAGGCAGCAGAGGATCAAATAGGTAAAAAGACGAGCGCTAGTAGAAATCCTTGGATAGCAGAAGAGATATTGAATTTAATTGCGAAAGGAGAAAATATAAAACGCAGTAAATGAAGCAGGCGAAAAGGAATACAAACGTCTCAAAAATGAGGTCGACAGTAAGTGTAAAATGTGAGGGTGTAGGAGCATGTATCAGTCGGGGTAAGCCGGCCGTTTGGCCGAGAGGTTCTAGGCACTTCAGTCCGGAACAGCGCGCCTACTACGGTCGCAGGCCATGGATGTGTGTGATGTCCTTAATTTAGTTAGGTTTAAGTAGTTCTACGTCTAGGGGACTGACAACCTCAGATATTAAGGCCCATAGTGCTTGGAGCCATCTGAACCATTTGAACTAGGGGTAAGATAGATGCTGCCAACAGGAAAATTAAAGAGACCTTTGGAGAAAAGATAACCACTGTATGAATATCAAGAGCTCAGATGGAAAACCCGTTCTAAGAAAACAGGGGAAAGCAGAAAGGTGGAAGGGCTATAGCGAGGGTCTCTACAAGGGCGATGTAGTTGAGGACAATATTGTAGAAACGGAAGAGGACGTAGATGACGATGAGGTGTGATATATGATACTGCTTGAAGAGTTTTACAGAGCACTTAAAGACCTGAGTCGAAACAAGGCCCCGGGAGTAGACAACGTTGCAGTAGAACCACTGATAGCCTTGGGAGAGCCAGCCATGACAAAACTCTTCCATGTGACGAACAAGATGTATCAGACAGGCGAAATATCCTCATACATCAAGAAAAATGTAATAATTCCAAACAAAATGAAAGCGGGTGCTGACAGGTGTAAAAATTACCGAAGTATCAGTTTATTAAGTCACAGTTGCAAAATACTGACACGGATTCTTTACAGACGAATGGAGAAACTGGTAAAGGCCGATCTTTGGGAGGATCAGCTTGAATTCCGTAGAAATGTTTGAACACGTAAGGCAATACTGACCCTACGACTTATCTTAGAAGACAGGCTAAGGAAAGGCAAACTACGTTTCAAGCATTTGTAGACTTAGAGAAAGCTTTTGGCAGTATTGACTGGAATAAACTCTTTCGAATTCTGAAGATGGCAGGGGTAAATCACAGGGAGCGAAAGGCTATTTACAATGTGTACAGAAGCCAAATGGCAGTCATAAGATTCGAAGGGAATGAAAGGGGAGCAGTGGTTGAGAAGGGAGTGAGACAGAATTGTAGGCTATCCCCGATGTTATTCAATCTGTATATTGAGCATCAGTAAAGAAAACAAAAGAAAAATTTGGAGTAAGAAATAAAATCCTTGGAGGAGAAAAAAAAAGAGTTTGAGATTTGCCGACGACATTGTAATTCTGTCATAGAGAGCAAAGGACGTGGAAGAGCAGCTGAACGGAGTGGACAGTGTCTTGAAAGGAGAATATAAGATGAACATCAACAAAAGCAAAACGAGGATAATGGAATGTACTCGAATTAAATCGGGTGATGCTGCGGGAATTAGATTAGGAAATGAGAGCTTAAAGTAATAAATGAGTTTTGCTATTTGGGGAGCAAAATAACTGACGATGGTCGAAGTAGAGAGGATATAAAATGTAGACTGGCAATGGCAAGGAAAGCGTTTCTGAAGAAGATAAATTTGTTAACATCGAGTGTAGATTTAAGTGTCAGGAAGTCGTTTGTGAAAGTGTTTGTATGGAGTGTAGCCATGTATGGAAGTGAAACGTGGACGATAAATAGTTTAGACAAGAAAAGAATAGAAGCTTTCGAAATGTGGTGCTACACAAGAGTGCTGGAGATTAGATGGGTAGATCACACAACTAATGAGGAGGTACCGAATATAATTTTTAGAGAAGAGAAATTTGTGGCATAACTTGACTAGAAGAATGATCGGTTGGTAGGGCATATTCTGAGGCATCAAGGGATCACTAATTTAGTATTGGAGGGCAGCGTAGAGGGTAAAAATCGTAGAGGGAGACAAAGAGGATGTGGGATGCAGTAGGTACTGGAAGATGAAGGACCTTGCACAGGACAGACTAGCATGGAGAGCTGCATCAAACCAGTCTCTGGGCTGAAAATCACAACAACTTCGTAGGACCACGTCCCGTTTATCTGAGATGTCCTTTCATAAATAAACATTGTTCATCGCAATTCTCTGTCACTTTTATCAGTTACAAACATTAGAGTAGAACCCTTTTCATTAAATTATTCATTTATATTTTACTTTTTATTTCGTGTATTTTATTAATTTGCAATTCTACCCAATGCATGGACTATTTGACAGCAGGAACCCACCTACAGGTTATTACGTGCAGCAAATTAGCTGCAGAGCGTGAAAGCAGACGTGCGCTGCTCGACCCTATGACTATATCGAGATATTCTCTTCTAAACAGAGCCTTGAATAGCCCAAGTACCGAAGAGTACGAGCTACCACGGATAAAAATGCAAGTAGTTTGCTCGTATGGACTGCTATTTGGACGAGCAGTTACACTCTGCAGTAACCATTAAGTACTGTCGAAATTTTCACACTTTATTTTCGACTTATATTCAGTCATTGCATCATTTTAACTATTCAAAGTTCACTCTTTGTTTTCATTCACTCACTGCACTGCTTTTTTGGTTCCTTCTTTCGTGAGTGGTAAGAAACTGATGTTCGAGCTCGAACCAAGAGCGGGTCTTGCTTTAAATACCCGTACCAATGAGTGGCCCCGACAGTGGCAAAATACAGAACATACCAGAAAGGCTTCTAATGGTCCACAATGTACCAGAACATTCAACAACTTTAGAGAGTGCTCTAGAGTGCTTCACAATGATCTGGGATGTTCCTGAACATTCTAGAACCTTCCAGAATTTTTATACTATTCCCGAACATTCCAGAACATTCTTGAATGTTGTGGTATGCTCTAGAATACTCTCGAATGTTTTGCAAAGTTCTCAAATACTTTCGAATATTTTGAAATATTCTAGAAATTTCTAGAGGGTGTGATACGTCCTAGCCCTTATATCTTCAAAAGCAAGCCCTTCAGGTAAAAAAGGGAACCTTATTCATGGATGGGGGACAGAGGGCTACCACACCACATAGCTCCCTCGATCGTACAGGAACTCATTTCTGAGTTTAAGCGGAACGCAAGCTGTACACTGATTTTTATAATACATATTGAATGAATAAAAGCATCTGAATGGGCCGGCTATGAATAATGATTTTTAGCAATATGTCGTTTTCAAAAGTATTTACATTGGAGGCACTGCAACTCTTCTTTCGCTAGGGGGCAGCAGCAACGATTGAGTGCTTGCGTATTACTTTAGCGTATATGTTTTCGTATCTTCGCTGCATACGAAGGTTCCATTGTTCACGGTTTGAATCAGTTATCGGCGGAAGCCGCTTAGGTTTTCTCAATTGATGATGGCAGCCAGATGGACGGCGAAAGTACTCTGTGTGGATGACAGTCTGATAAGATTGAAGAACCGAAGAGATTTTGATTTCGACTAAATCGAATTTAATGTTTCCGAAAGCAGCGTTGGATGTTTAAAGTGAAACGATTTTGCAACCACTGTCAAATGGCCGTGCAGTGGCCATATGCACATTTAAGTTCTACACGGTCTAATTGCATTAATGTGCGCACCGCCTATGTTCGACGTCAGCGTGTAACAACCAGTCACATACGGTAGGTGGCAGCACTAGCAGTGCACTGTATACAAGGAGCGTCGGGGGACGCGGGAAACAGTGTGGCCGGTGTCGTAGCGCAGAAACGGAGAGATCTATCTGACGTCGAAAAGAGCATGATCATTGGCTTTCGGGCAGAGGGTGGAAGCACTTCCGAAATGGCTGATTACGTGCTGCCACGGTTGAAGTATCCCGTGCGTGGAAAAATGGCGCTGTCCAAAACCGGCGCTGGGGAAACAGTGGTACAGCACGTGCCATAGACGACAGGGGTGAACGACGGCTGAGGCCATGTTTACGGGCGAATCGGTGTACCACTGTTGAAAAATTGACCGCCCAGATGACCCAAGTGGCTACCAACTGTGTCTCCTCGACGACCCATCAGCCAACCTTGCAGGGTATGGTCACCGCAGCTGGCTCCTGGTTCATGCATCCCTACTGAATGCTGTACCTCAGCGACGACGGCTGGAATTTGCTGGACAGTATCGCAAATGGATGTCCACTGAGGGATTTCAATGCAAATGGATGTCCATTGAGTGGCGATGGGTGACCTTTTCGGATGAATCATGTTTTATGCTAGATCGGACTGAAAACAGACACCCTGAAACAGTCGTCGGAAGAATCCAGGCCGGAGGAGAAAGCATTGTGGTCTGGCGAACAAATGGTTCAAATGGCTCTGAACACTATGGGACTTAACATCTGAGGTCATCAGTCCCCTAGAACTTAGAACTACTTAAACCTAACTAACCTAAGGACATCACACACATCCATGTCCGAGGCAGGATTCGAACCTGCGACCGTAGCGGTCGCGCAGATCCAGACTGAAGCGCCTAGAACCGCTCGGCCACCGCGGCCGGCGGTCTGGGGAACATTTCAGTGGCCTAAAATGGGTGATCTCATCATTCAGCATAGCACAGTGGATCAAAATTAGTGTGAATCTATCCTTGGGTATGCCGCGAGTTTAGCCGCGCCATCTGGGGCGCCTTGTCACGGTCCGTGCGGCTCCCCCGTCGGAGGTTCGAGTCCTCCCTTGGGCATGGGTGTGTGTGTTGTCCATAGCGTAAGTTACTTTAAATTAGATAAGTAGTATGTAGGCTTAGGGACCGATGACCTCTGCAGTTTGGTTCCATGAGACCTTACCACAAATTTCCCTGTTTCCTAGCCTTTGCTGGGTACCATGTCCACCCCTACATGCAGTTTGTGTTTCCTCGGGGCGGATGTATCCAGCAGGATAGTGAAACATGTCACACAGCTCGCAGTATACATGCGTGGTTCAAAGAGCAACAGGATAAGTTTACTGTACTGCCCTGGCTACCAAACCCCTCTGATTTCAACTCAACCGAGAATCCGTGGGATCACATCGATCGGACTATTTGCGCCATGGTGCCTCAACCGAGAAATATAGGGCTGCTGCCGGCCGGTGTGTCCGGGCGGTTCTAGGCGCTTCAGTCCGGAACCGCAATGCTGCTACGGTCACAGGTTGGAATCCTGCCTCTGACATGGATATGTGTGATGTCCTTAGGTTAGTTAAGTTTAAGAGTTCTAAGTCTAGGGGACTGATGATCTCAGATGTTAAGTCCCATAGTGCTCAGAGCTATTTGAATAGGGCTGCTGACTGCGGCCGTAGATTCGGCGTGACACCGCATCCCTATCCAGAATGTCATTTACTCCCTTCCTGTACATCCCGCAGCGGTTCGTGCTGCACTTGGTAGCTATTCAGTTTTTTGATAGGTGGTCACTTCAGTGTTACTGGAGAGTATATTGTGGTGACTGTGAAAGTATTTATTCAGTTATTGTCTGTAATTATATTTGTGAAACTGGGCGTTTAGGGAAATGACGACACTTATTTGGTACGAACGGTACGAAACTACTACCATGTATCAGAGTGGAGATGCAGAAAAAATATTTTTCGAAAAATGCGCTAGAGCAAGAGAGAGGCTGAAGACAGAAAAAATGGAAGAAGGAAGGAAGGAAGGGGTGGTGGCTATGGCGGTGGTGAGGAATCACCTGTAGACGAGGGGCGAGGGGGAGGGGCAGACGTGCCATTTCCATGACAACGTCCGGCAGGCGCTCTGATTGCTTTCTCAGACCTCGCCTGCTCCGGTAATAGGGCTGCTCTTATCGAAGGTCCGCCAGAAGTTGCCGCAGGGCGGCCAGTGGTTGCCCGCTCCTATCGCCCTCTTTATTTTCGGCTCCAATTATTGGCGTTTACTCTTAACTCCAACAGTATTGTTCTCAGTTCCGGATTCACCGAGGTGCTGCAACTGCTTACATCTGCTCAGGAATCATTGTTGGCATGCTGTGGGTTATATAATTCCCGGGATTCTGTATAGTCTGAATCTACTCCGAACAGCACTTTTTATAGATACTAAAAGAAAACACCATTCATAAGTGATTTCACAAAGTTAATTGTACACATTTATGAATTTAATTTTAAAAAAGCAAAGAGGAGCAATACAACATATGCGGTTTAGGTCAGTCGATAGTATCAGTAGCCATCAATTTACAGATTGCAGCAAGAAATGATCCAACATTTATTTCGGCACTAATTTTTTAGGTTAACAGTTATTATAGTGTTACGTTGGCACAAGGGAGAGTAGCTCATGGAGATTCGTTTATTTTTATTTCCGAGTGTACTTTTGTGTTTCTTTCCAAGATGGCTGACGGTGGAAGTCTGTTAAACTGCGCGTCAGAACTGTATTATTTTTTCATTAAACGAGAGGTGTTATACTTTCACTATTTTGTGCCTGTTATAAAACTCGATTGTCGCCTTCATTTAAAACAATACGTAGACTTTATGAAACCTGTAATAGTGACGGTTCTGTGCTTGAGAGGAAGGACGGTCGGTCTGCCAATGATTGTTGTCCAAATGATGTAGAAGCTGCTAAAACAGCGTTACTGAGAAGCTCAGATAAATCAACAAGGAAAACTGCAGCACACCTTGGGGTAACTAGAGAATCTATACAGCTAATTTTAAAATCTGATCTGCATTTGTATCTGTAGAAACTAATAGCGTTGCTAAACTAACGACGGACAACAACTGCCGAAGAACGACATTCGCTGAAAGGACTGTAAAACAAGGCGTATTTTTTAAGAATGTTTGGTTTTTCAGATAGTCACATTTTCATCTTGATGGCGTTGTTGGTAAAGAAAATGTGCGCTTCGCGCTTCCTTGAATCCAAACGTTCTTCATGAAAAGGTGCATCACTCTCCAAAAATTACTATACAGGCCGCTATCTCAAGTCATGGAGCAAGAGGGCCTTTCTTTTTTGAACACACAGTGAACAGTGCAAGTTATGCAACAAATTTGATCCTCAGCTTTTTGCAAAAATAGTTCCAGCTGAAAACCCGGTGTTTTATTCAGGATGGAGCCAAACGACACGCAGCTAATACGGTCTTAGTCTTAATGCAGGAAAATTTTAGGATAAATATCATATCTGACAGATTTCCCAATAATTACGCGTGTAGAAAAAAACCAGGCCCCAATATTACTGATACAAATATGTATGATGTTTTACTTTGGGGACTTCTAAACGCAAAGATTTTGCCTAAACATCCTCTTTTTCTTTTTTCTTTTTTTTTGTCATCAGTCTACTGACTGGTTTGATGCGGCCCGCCAAGAATTCCTAGTACCATGGAAGTCATTCCCTCCTGTCTTAGCAGATGTCCTTTCATCCTGTCCCTTCTCCTTATCAGTGTTTTCCACATATCCCTTTCCTCTCCGATTCACCGTAGAACCTCCTCATTCCTTACCTTATCAGTCCACCTAATTTTCAACATTCGTCTATAGCACCACATCTCAAATGCTTCGATTCTCTTCTGTTCCGGTTTTCCCACAGTCCATGTTTCACTATCATACAATGCTGTACTCCAGACGTACATCCTCAGAAATTTCTTCCTCAAATTAAGCCCGGTATTAGATTTCAGTAGACTTCTCTTGGCCAGAAACGCCTTCTTTGCCATAGCGAGTCTGCTTTTGATGTCCTCCTTGCTCCGTCCGTCATTGGTTATTTTACTGCCTAGGTAGCAGAATTCCTAAACCTCATTGACTTCATGACCATCAATCCTGATGTTAAGTTTCTCGCTGTTCTCATTTCTACTACTTCTCATTACCTTCGTCTTTCTCCGATTTACTCTCAAACAATACTGTGTACTCATTAGACTGTTCATTCCGTTCAGCAGATCATTTAATTCTTCCTCAGTTTCACTCAGGATAGCAATGTCATCAGCGAATCGTATCATTGATATCCTTTCACCTTGTATTTTAATTACACTCCTGAACCTTTCTTTTATTTCCATCATTGCTTCCTCGATGTACATATTGAAGAGTAGGGGCGAAAGGCTACAGCCTTGTCTTACACCCTTCTTAATACGAGCACTTCGTTCTTCATCGTCATGTTTTATTATTCCCTCTTTGTTGTTGGACATATTGTATATGACCCGTCTCTCCCTATAGCTTACCCCCACTTTTTTCAGAATCTCGAACAGCTTGCACCATTTTATATTGTCGAACGCTTTTTCCAGGTCGACAAATCCTATGAAAGTGTCTTGATTTTTCTTTAGCCTTGCTTCCATTATTGCCGGCCGCGGTGGTCTAGCGGTTCTAGGCGCTCAGTCCGGAACTGCTACGGTCGCAGGTTCGAATCCTGCCTCGGGCATGGATGTGTGTGACGTCTTTAGGTTAGTTAGGTTTAAGTAGTTCTAAGTTCTAGGGGACTGATGACCACAGATGTTAAGTCCCATAGTGCTCAGACCCATTTGAACCATTTTTTTGCTTCCATTATTAGCCGTAACGTCAGAATTGCCTCTCTCGTCCCTTTACTTTTCCTAAAGCCAGACTGCTCGTCACCTAGCGCATTCTCAATTTTCTTTTCCATTCTTCTGTATATTATTATTGTAAGCAGCTTCGATGCATGAGCTGTTAAGCTGATTGTGCGATAATTCTCGCACTTGTCAGCTCTTGCCGTCTTCGGAATTGTGTGGATGATGCTTTTCCGAAAGTCAGATGGTAAATCGCCAGACTCATATATTCTACACACCAACGTGAACAGTCGTTTTGTTGCCACTTCCCCCAATGATTTTAGAAATTCTGATGGAATGTTATCTATCCCTTCTGCCTTATTTGACCGTAAGTCCTCCAAAGCTCTTTTAAATTCCGATTCTAATATTGGATCCCCTTTCTCTTCTAAGTCGACTCCTGTTTCTTCTTCTATCACATCGGACAAATCTTCACCCTCATAGAGGCTTTCAATGTATTCTTTCCACCTATCTGCTCTCTCCTCTGCATTTAACAGTGGAATTCCCGTTGCACTCTTAATGTTACCACCGTTGCTTTTAATGTCACCAGAGGTTGTTTTGACTTTCCTGTATGCTGAGTCTGTCCTTCCGACAACCATATCTTTTTCGATGCCTTCACATTTTTCCTGCAGCCATTTCGTCTTAGCTTCCCTGCACTTCCTATTTATTTCATTCGTCAGCTACTTGTATTTCTGTATTCCTGATTTTCCCAGAACATGTTTGTACTTCCTCCTTTCATCAATCAACTGAAGTATTTCTTCTGTTACCCATGGTTTCTTCGCAGCTACCTTCTTTGTACTTATGTTTTCCTTCCCAACTTCTGTGATGGCCCTTTTTAGAGATGTCCATTCCTCTTCAACTGTACTGCCTACTGCGCTATTCCTTATTGCTGTATCTACAGCGTTAGAGAACTTCGAACGTATCTCGTCATTCCTTAGTACTTCCGTATCCCACTTCTTTGCGTATTGATTCTTCCTGACTAATGTCTTGAACTTCAGCCTACTCTTCATCACTACTATATTGTGATCTGCTCCTGGGTACGCCTAACAATCCAGTATCTGATTTCGGAATCTCTGTCTGATCATGATGTAATCTAATTGAAATCTTCCCGTATCTCCCGGCCTTTTCCAAGTATACCTCCTCCTCTTGTGATTCTTGAACAGGGTATTCGCTATTACTAGCTGAAACTTGTTACAGGACTCAATTAGTCTTTCTCCTCTTTCATTCCTAGTCCCAAGCCCATATTCTCCTGAAACCTTTTCTTCTACTCCTTCCCCTACAACTGCACTCCAGTCGCCCTTGACTATTAGATTTTCGTCCCCCTTTACATACTGCATTACCCTTTCAATATCCTCATACACTTTCTCTATCTGTTCATCTTCAGCTTGCGACGTCGGCATGTATACCTGAACTATCGCTGTCGGTGTTGGTCTGCTGTCGATTCTGATTAGAACAACCCGGTCACTGAACTGCTCACAGTAACACACCCTCTGCCCTACCTTCCTATTCATAACGAATCCTACACCTGTTATACCATTTTCTGCTGCTGTTGATATTACCCGAAACTCATCTGACCAGAAATCCTTGTCTTCCTTCCACTTCACTTCACTCACCCCTACTATATCTAGATTGAGCCTTTGCATTTCCCTTTTCAGATTTTCTAGTTTCCCTACCACATTCAACCTTCTGACATTCCACGCCCCGACTAGTAGAGCGTTATCCTTTCGTTGAATATTCAATCTTTTTCTCATGGTAACCTCCCCCTTGGCAGTCCCCTCCCGGAGATCCGAATGGGGGACTATTCCGGAATCTTTTGCCAATGGAGAGATCATCATGACACTTCTTCAATTACAGGCCACATGTCTTGTGGATACACGTTACGTGTCTTTAATGCAGTCGTTTCCATTGCCTTCTGCATCCTCATGTCGTTGATCATTGCTGATTCTTCCGCCTTTAGGGGCAATTTCCCACCCTTAGGACAAGAGAGTGCCCTGAACCTCTATCCGCTCCTCCGCCCTCTTTGACAAGGCCGTTGGCAGAATGAGGCTGACTTCTTATGCCGGAAGTCTTCGGCCGCCAATGCTGATTATTTATCAAAATTCAGGCAGTGGCGGGGATCGAACCCGGGACCGAAGACGATTTGATTATGAATTACAGACGCTACCCCTTTCTGTGCGGACGTCGCAAGAAACCCGTTTCAGTTCGTCGTTGATCCATTAACTCAGTTTGTTTTATTACAGAGGGCAGCTAGCCCTCTGACCGAACACGCTGAGTTACCGTGCCGGCTCCCCTAGACCTCTTACAGTGGTGGAACTGCGAGTGCTGATGACTGAGGTGTGCAACCACATAACCGAGGATATGTGTCGGTGAGTTATTCGAAGCACAGCACTTTGTGTTGAAAAAGTGTTGGAGTACTTTGTGAACCCCTCTGTAGAACGGTCGAATTTTCACTTCAAGCTCAAAGTAACAAACAAATCCGAGACAACAAATTAATTAAAATGCGGTATCATCAATAAGAAGAAAACGGAATATCTACAAGTAGAACACAGTAAGGTACACTACTACAGCATGAAACTGAGTGAGTTAAATGCATTAAATCACTTAAGTACATATTTGTCGAAGATCTGATTATGAACCACTAAAAGTATGATTGAGTCTGCAAGATGTAACTCTGTCCTGCAGACACTATTTGTCCTGAAACTTTCTTTTCTCCTCCGCCGTCTAGGGAACTATGAATAATTAAAAATTGGAGAGGCATATCACTAGAAAGGATATAACGGTGAAGTTATCCGTTTTGATCAATCCTTTGATAGAAAAGTAACACACAGATTTCTGAACGGTAATCCATCTTTCTGATGTGACAGTTCCTTCTGATTATCTGCTACAATGGTCAATTTTCAAGTATCTGTATAAGCAGTATTGTATGTGACGCACTTCTTAATAGTGTAGGATTGAAACACAAAGTTTCATGTTAAGTGAAACGCAGATCATAGGCAGCAGCATGAAAGAGACTGGAGAAATTTGAAATGTGGAGCAGTCGAAGAATGATGAAAATTAGGTAGACATATAAATTACGAAATGGACATGCTTTAGGGACAAGTGCTCTATCTACGGTGCCTGGCGGAGGGTAGCCAGCATCACTACTAGTCATTTCCTTTCCTGTTCCACTCACAAAGACAGCAAGGACAATCGAATGTTTATATGCCTCCGTATGAACGTAAATTTCTCGTATCTTCTCGTCGTGGTCCTTACGCGCAATGTTTGCTGGTGGCAGTAGAATCTTTCGGCAATCAGCTTCAAATGCCGCTTCCCTAAATTTTCTCAACAGTGTTTCTCGAAAAGAACTTCGCCTTCCCTCGAGGGATTCTCATTTTAGCTTCCGAAGCATTTCCGTAACACGTGTTATTCAGACCTACCAGTAACAAATCTAGCAGTCAGCCTCTGAGTTGCTTCAATGTATTCCTTCAACCCCACATGGTACGGATCCCAAACACTCGAGCAGTACTCGAAAACAGGTCGCACCAAAGTCCTATGTGCGGTCTATTTTACAGGTGAACCACTCTTTTAAAAGATTATCCCAATAACCCGAAGTCGACTACTCGTCTTCCCTACCACGATTCTTACATGCTCGCTCCATCTCATACCACCCTGCAACGTTACACCCATATATTTAAATGACTTGACTATATCAAGCAGGAGAGTAGTGAAACTGCATCCGAACATTACATATTTGTTCTTCCTACTCGTCCGCATTAACTTATATTTTCCCACACTCTGGGCTAGCTGCCATTCATAACACCAATTTGAAATTTTGTCTAAGTCGGCTTCCTACAGTCACTCTACTTCGACACCTAACCTTACACAACAACGACGATACAAATCTTTCAATTTGATAGCAGTAACTTACGTCCGGGTTGGCATTTTTTGGATAACAAGGACGTCGAGAATAACGGTGATTTCACATACACATCTAAAGTACAAGTTATCTGAATATACACCCGAGACAACAAAACGAAAGACCACGAATGGGACTAAAATTGATAAATGTCATGAAGATCTGTAGACAAAAAAAATGATTACAATTTCACTAAAGTTGGCTGTTTTATTCAAGAGAAAGAGTTGCACAAATTTAGCGATTCAATAACGCGTTGGTCCACCTCTGGCCCTTATGCAAGCAGTTGTTTGGCTTGGCTTTCATTGATAGAGTTCTTTGATGTCCTTCTGAGTGATATCGTGCCAAATTCTGTCCAACTGACGCATTAGATCGTCAAGGCATCATCATCATTATCATCATCATCATCATCATCATCATACAACCGCAGACTGCTGCCCACCCTGTCCGCCAAATTATTTATGTATACAGAGAACAACAGCGGTGCTATCACACTTCCCTGATGCACTCCTGACGATACCTTTGTGTCTGATGAACACTCGCCGTCGAGCACAACATACTGGGTTCTATTACTTAATAAGTCTTCGAGCCTCTCTCATACCTGTCAACTTATTCCATATTCTCTTTTCTTCTTAACAGCCTGCAATAGGCACAGTATCAAATGCAAATATGGAACGTGCTTGTAGCCGTCCATCCATGGTTCTTAGTATATAATATGAGAAAAGGAAAAGGTGAGTATCGCCCGAGCCATGCCTCCTAAAACCATGCCGATTCGTGGATATATTGGCGAGAGATTCGCTATAAATGCAAGCTATGTAATGGGCTAGTGCCCTAGAGTACTCTTTATAAAATCGAACCGGCATTACGTATACTATATGCCTAGTAAGTGGATAAAGGATGGAAAAGACCCACCATGATTTAATAACGAAATTCGGAGGATGCTGTCTTGGGTGTATATTCAGATAAACTGTACTTTAGATCTATATGTGAAACCACCGCTAGTCTTTATCCAAAAAATGGTAACCCGGAAGTGAGTTTCTATCAAATTGAAGCATTTGTGTCGTCGTTGTTGTTCGACATCATGCACAGGTAAGCTCAGACGATATCTAAAGTAGCTCTCAATCTTTCATGAGGAATTTTACCTTTTGAACCGATAGTGCAACGAAGAAAAGCGGTAAAAACTCTCACCGTGTGCGGGTGAGCATTATCTTGCTGATATGTTTGTTCAGGATGGCTTGTCATGGAGGGCAACAAATCGAGGCGTAGAATGTCGTCAACGTGCCGCTGTACTGCAGGAGTACCGCGGATGAAAGCCAGGGGAATCTTGCTACGAAACGAAACGGCATCACAGATCGTCACTCCTGGTTATTGGGCCGTACGGCCGGATCTCTCACAAACTGAGAACGTTTGGAGCATTATGGGCATGGCCTTCCAATCAACTCGGGGCTCAATGGTAATCAACGCTGATAACTGTGTTCAGTGCATTCAACCACGACCTGAAAAAGGTCTATTGTATGGTATCCACTCCTTCCAGTGGCTGATTAAAATCAGTGTTCCTTCTATGCCTCGTCCCCGGCAAGCGGAACAATACTTCAGTGCAACGGAACTGTCTTCCTCTGTAGACGTTGTGTAACAGAACTGCAAAAGCCTTTTACCTTGCTTTTCTTGTAGTTGAATCTATATCTACTTCAACACCGTCCACATTATGAATTGATATTCACACTTGCATGTTTGTCAGAGGGATAACTGCTGCTGTACTGCATTCCAGTGGTGGATAACACGCTGTTAAGTGGTTGATCATAACGTTTTGGTCCATGGGTATATCGATATGTTAAGTAATAAGTAAACACACAGAAAAATGGCGCTATCAAGAAACTAAACCATCACTGAACCAATCTCAACAAAAACCTTTCACTCTGTGGCGGCTTCCGTTCTTGATATGTAATAATTAATTTATTTAAAAGTTATTTGTTGCCTCCGATCCAGAGTGTTCACATTCAGCCTAAAAGACCATTCTTTTTAAAAATTGGCTACAGGAAATCACCACATTAAGGGGTCTTAATAAAAAGCACCTGGGAAAATTAAGTTAGCAGTATAAAAGTCACAACTGAGACCTTAGATTTAGCCGCTTCGATGCTACTACTTAAGCAGGTGACCACAAAATGTCAGTCTAAGTGCAAATATTTTTATTAATTAATGCAGCGAACTACATGTTATGCAAAACTACCATGGGGGTATAATAATACTGAAAATAGAAATGCATGTTTCTCATATCAGTTCGCTCTGAAAAATAAACCATATATGACTGCATTGAAAACTTAAAATGCTCTTGCAGTGAGGTACTACGCGTCGTAAATCATTCGTAACGACTTGGGTAATACTCAATGATAAAGTCAATTTCCCAGGCTTGGGGCATATATATATATATATATATATATATATATATATATATATATATATATATATATATATATATATATATAGTCCAGCCTACGCAGATATTTATGTATGTGGTATCTTAATATGTACACGCTCCAGATTGTTGGTTTTGTTTTCTCTGCATCGAACAGTCGTTCCACCAACACATCACAGACTTTCCGACCTGATGTTTCTTGCATGGCCGTAGCTGCACCAGTATAGACTAGCCTTCTCGCGTCCACGTGTCCACGTTTCAACACCTGAGCAGCTGCCCTGGAGAAAATAACATTAATTGCTTGCTCTTGCAACCTAAAAATTTACGACCCCTAATAGCTATAATTATTAGTCTGCAAATGAAGTAAATACTGATGCAATGTTGTTCAGTACACCGTCCGCAGTTATCGGTAGTAATATCTACATTTATATCCGTTACCCTTCTGCATATTTTAGGAGGGAGTAACATTAAAAAAAACAGTGCGTAACTTATACATAACAACATTATCGTCACAGGAAACTGAGATGTATCATTGGAGAACAATTCCTTTTCAAAACCTTTTCACGATATAATTTGCAGCATTAACTCTGTCTACAGCTTGGATAAGAAGCAAATACCCATCCACTCGTCTTTTGAATAAGTATGCATGGCAGTTGGTCAAAATAATTATATTAATATTTACGTCCTGGAGGTGAAACCCACAGAATCAGTGAATTAGGTGAATAGCCTGGATATACTGACAGAACGGAAGATAATCTGCAGCTACAGATAGTGTTTGGTCACGAGGAAAGAGAAATTTGATTGGATGAAAGTAATTAACTGGACCAAAGCCAGGTACATTTGCAGTTTATGGCGTGCTTATTCAGTGCTGGAAACGAAAGGAAGCAGAGCTTCTCGCAGATGAAGGCAGATGTTAATGACACAGTGAACACACGTTGCTAAACTTTCCTGCCTATGAATTCAATTACTGCTTCTTAACAACAGAAAACGTCGGTATACGTTAACAGGACTTGAACGGATACAGTACTACCCGACGTAGAACAGATTTGCCTCATTGGGTACAGTAATATCCGTTGTATAACAGCATACGTCGATGTTCTTGTCAGAACAGCGGTTTTATGGTCACACAGTTTTATTCAATAGATGAAACCGGATACTGATGTAGAAAAGGACAATTTGTATATTTAATTATTCATATGTGCACTTCCATCAAAAATAGATCCCTATATCCAGTTTTGTGATGTTTGAGAAATGAGTGAATGGTTTGTTGTCTGCTGACTACAGATAATGGATGTAGAGTCTGTAATTATATTCGAGACAGTCCTCCGGTCACCTTTGGCAGAACCAAAGAAAGGAAGTATTCTAGAGCACTAGAGAGCCTGGAGTGTGGCTGACGAATACGGTAACAGGATTCTCCCCCACTTCTGAGGAAGCGTGGGATGGCCTGGTGAACGACCATGTTCCGACTCTCTGTGGTTGGTTCCTGAAGTTGAAACACCCATTTTCCGTGTGCTCCGTACAACTAATGAATATGGAAATGGTACGCATGTGGAATATTTCACAGTAGCTAGAAATAATGATTACACTTTTCAGAATATCGACGAGAACAAAACTTTTTGATGGGAGATTCATGTAATAGTAGGCAGGTAAAACTCATGGGGAACTTAGGATTCATTGGTAGTGACCAACGGTCACAATGAATCCACGTGTGGTTGTTTTAAGCTGAGATACATGCGTGTGGTAATTTTAAGCTGAAATACTTACGGGTGTAAATTTAAACTGAGAATATTTAAGAACTGCATGTGCAGAATTTGAACTAGGAACAAGCACTTCCACATCATGAGTACCGACTTTGTCTCAATCTGACCAAGAGATAATGGAAAACAGACGTGTTTGAGCAGATTTTCAGTTGATGATCCGTGTGTGAGATAATTAAGTAATCTTAATACCAAAATTACCATTATTAATTACATTCTTGTGAAGCAAGTCAGAAATTTTGATACTCTGAGAGAGATGAAAGTGAGTGAGCCATCTGCCCAGCAAACACAATGAGGGTTACATTGCAGTGGGAGATGAGCATAAATCCTCCAGAGTATGTGGTGGGTCCGTAGGAAAGGTTACGTGTGAAATTTTATCCAAAGGCCTGTCACTTGTTAGTCTTGGTTGAAATTTTGTTGAGGGAAAGATTTGATACGTAGACCTACTGTCGATTGTTCTGTTTTATACTACATGTGTAATACGTGTACTTTGAATGTGGCGACCTAGTTACAAGTACTCTACTAAACAGCAAGCATTTTCTTTGAACAGCCTGATCGCTAGTAAATTCTCTAGGTTATTAAGGAATGAGCTTATGAGACTGAGAGAGATAGAGAGAGAGAGAGAGAGAGAGAGAGACAGAAGTAGCGGATATCCGAACCAATCCCGAAAGGGCACTGTAGTAACAAAGAAAAACATTAAGGGACCATAGGATATTGAAATGTGTACGTAATATCATGCCCACAGGGCCAAGAATTCCTTATTTTCTTTTAGGTTTAAATGAATTAGAGGCAATTTTGTATCATTCCTGTGGCAGAACCCCGGAAAAGAAAAGAGGAGATATAAAACAAAATGGTGGTCATGATCATTCAGTGGAGGGTACCCATTTTGTTCAGACATTTTTACCATAAGCTCCCTATCATCAGAGTAGCCAAGCTCTGATTAAAATGAATGCAATAGATTGGAAATGTGGCCTTGTCAAGATGGGGTGAGTCAATCGGAAATGTTTACAGACTGTGCCATATTTAAAATTTATAGTCAAATGCGTTTAATTCCGTTGCGCTGCGATAATTATAAAGAAAGAACTATAGCAAAACAGTTGTGTGATACGGCTTTGCTATCAATGCGCAGTAGCAGTGGCTACGATACGTCATATCAACATTTCCGATACACACTCGCCTGGCAGGCCACACGTCTATTAGGGTGGGAGAGTTGCAACCGAAAAACATAACGGTAGTAACCTGTCAGACTAAATAGCTGTCTTACTCTAATTTTCTGTTTTTATCTTCAAGAAGAAAACAGAAAAACGTTTAATTTCTTGCGCGACTGTAATGGGTGATATACAATGAATGGGACAAAAGTAGACCTGTGGTTACAGTGATGACTTTATTTCAGATATATACATATAAAGTGAAAGATTAACTCTCACTGTTCGGGTTGGCAACAATGAAACAATGGAATGTCTTTGTTCTTCATTGCTGGCCTGAGTATTGGAAATGGTAGCAACCGCGATAGAAAATGCGGATTAAGTCATAGAATACGCAAACAAATCATCAATAATCGTTGTTCAGAGACCTTGTAGTACCGGTTTTGCTAAAGTGGACAAACAAATATATGATACATGACAACCCACCACCTTACACATTAGTGGGTCTTAATTATCTACAATATAATTGTTTTCTTAGTAGAATTGATTCTATTCTAGATTTTCTACTTTCTTACTTACTACAGGATATGAAGATTTAAGTTAAGCTATGGGCAAGTCTAATTGTCTACTGAAATACTGTTCTTATTATCCTAGCAAGCTAAATCCTGCAGGGTTACAAGCGTGCCAGTAAATCTATAAACCTACGAGTTTTGGCCATGCCCACCGAGCTAACCTAAGTGGCCGTGCCCCTGGCACTGGTAATAACTGCAGGTTTCTGTTTTTGATTGTTCAGAAAACTACATTCTACTTAAAACTACCTAACTACTATTTGTCATCATTAGCGTGCTATGAGTCTAGTTCGGGATAGTTTCGCACCTTCCCCCTGTTCCAGGACGTGGCGGATTCCGAGCGTCACGGCGATCGGCCACTCCACGCCCTGGCGGAATAGGGTAGGTGCGAGAAATGTCAGTTTATGTTGTACTAATCATTGATTCTCCCTGCGGAATTCTTGCAAGACGTTTGTTGATACCCCACTGGCAAGACTGTCGATGATTGTGAAAGTGGATGCATTTCTGATTAGGTGATAAGTGTCTCTATTTGGTAATTGACATCTTAATTCGGTGGCTATGTTATAGAAGAGGGGACACTCGTAGATCACGTGGTCCAGAGTCCCTATTTCAGCTCCTCAGCCACAGGAGGGGTAGCCCTCTTCCTTAACCGGCAAAGATATGCCGGGTATGGTCCATGCCCTGTAAGAAAGTGCAGCAGTTCTGTACTTGGTTGGAACTATAAGTTGGAGCCGTTTCTTGATGTCTGGCAGCAGCTGGTATGTCCTTCCTGTCTCTTCCTAATCTCAAAGTTCTTGCCACAATTCTTCCCCCGTTCTTCTGATTACAAATTTATACCCTACCCACGGCCGCAGAATATTTTCAGTCTTTTCAGTTTCTCCTCTTTTGATCCAGTACCATGCTTCCTGTTCCCTGATTTTTATGTCTTAGGGACACAGCCCCATGAGAATCAGCCGCCCCCCCCCCTTCCCCCCCCCCCCCCCCCCACCAGGAGATGTTCGGTAAGCTCCAATCGAATGTAGTAGCATGATGCACTGCACCCTCCTCACGTCCAGGCAGGCACGACCCTCGTGAGCCTGTGTGCCCAGACTCTGGACCGGTAACCTACAATGGACGTCAGAATGGTATTATGATATAATTTGACCAGTTGTGGGGTTAGGTGGAATCTCCTGTGCCCGATCATAATGAGGTTATTCAATGCTTATAGAGACCTTTGGTTTGCGGCTTCATTGTTTTGGGCGAAGCTCCATCTCTCGTTTATAATTACTTCCAAGTATCGTGCTTCACGACGCCGAATAACTGGTGAGCCCTCGATCTGCACCATCGGATTTCTGGCCAATTGGCCCTTTAATAATAAGTATGTTGATTTATTGGGCGCTACTTTCAGTTTTGTTGTTTGGCAACATTGTGTCACTATAATCATTGCCCTTTCAATCTTAGGTTCTACATCTTCGCGGCAACGGCCGCCCACCAGCAGGAGGAGGTCGTCCGCGTAGGTTATCGCCTCTAGCACATCTGCACTGCTCTCCAGGAGAGGCTCCATATTTATGTCCCATAAGAATGGCCGCAGGACAGAGCCCTGTGGACACACCTTCGTAATCTTTTTGTCAACTCTCTCGCTAGAGGACGATAGCCAGACCTCCCTTTCCATACAATAGCTCCTGAGACAGCAGTATAGTGGCCCAGGACACTCTTTCTCCCGCAAGCAGAAGAAGAGCGAGGGCCACCACAGGTTGTCAAAGGCACCACTGATGTTAACCATGATGCCAACTATGTACTTGGGCGGGGACGACCCGCAGACCTCGGCTGCCAGGGCAACTGATTCAGACGCAGATCGCCCCAGCCGAAAGCCGAAGCCGAATTGCATGCCGCTCATCCCACACAGCACTCGGTGTGCCGTTAGTCTGACAGCTAGCAACCGTTCGAGCAATTTGCCAAGCAGGTCCAACAGACAGATTGTTCTGTAGTACCTTACTTATTTTCGCTCTTTGTCCTGGCCTTTCTTGATTATCACAACTTTGGCCTGTTTCCAGGTGGTGGGAAACATCCTGAGGCGCATTGTCAGTGGTGTTACCAGTTGAGGAGCGAGGTATTACACTACTTCCGCTACAATGCCGTCTCGTCCTGATGCGTTGCCTCTTTTTAATGATTTTATATGTGCTGCCACTTCATTCTCGGAGAATGGATACACCACAGTATAGTCACATATTCTCTCTGAACTGCCTCCCTAATTAGGCATTGCTCTTATGTATCCTTCTCTATCGTCATGGAGCAGGGATTGGAGGAGGACCTCAGCTGTTTCATTCCAAGATCCCGTCATCCAGTTCCTGTCCCTGACGGTTGAGAGCACCATTGACGACCGGATTTTCTCTCATACTATCTTATAGGGAATGCCCCAGGGATCAATGGTCAATTGGATCTGCACATATTTTTCCCAGCTCTGGAGCCTGATTTTATTTAGCTCCTTCTGGAATTGCTCCTTGGCGTCTCTATAGATTTGCAACCACTGTTGTTTTTCTTCCCAGTGGTAGTACCTCCACGCCCTCCCAACAGACTGACGCATCTTCCGTAGTTCCGTAGACCATGGTGACGGAGAGGCCGCAGAGCTTTCTTGCACAAATACCGGTCGGCACACTACAACAGGACGCCTATCTTGTGTTGCCCGATTTTCTGGCAATCTACGTCACCGGTGGGAGGGAGATGGAGTAGCCAGTTGTTCCCAAGGATCCGTCAGGATGCACGCGTCCACCATTCTCATCCTTCATAAGATACTTTCTGCAACTAGGGTTAGAAACTGTTTGAACTTTGCTGCCCTTGCCGCATCCCTTCGCCTCTTGCACGGTGATTTTCTGTTTGGCATCCTGTGTAACGTTGTGGCATCAGCCATACTCGGTCCTTGAATGATCTGCTCCAGCATCCTATAAGTGGGCCAATTCCTTCCTGTGCAATTACACGTCCTTTTACCATTTTCAGTACAAGGAATAGAAATTCCTTGCCTTATGCAGTTCCCCTCTATGTTTTCTTCTGCTCCTCAACTGGAGCTATGTGGCTTCCCATCACAGTACTTGCGTATGTGGCCTAAATCTCCACAGTTGTGACAGCTAGGTACCACCAAGTAGTCCCGCACATTTATTGCGTGAAGACCAATGTAGATCTTTGCCACAGTTGTGCGCTTTTTCCACATTGTGCCGGAAACTTCGGCTACATGGTGGACAACGTCTCTTTCTCTGGGTCCGGTTTTAAATCTTAATTTAAATTCATTTTTGTTCTCTTCAGTATTCACATCGTCAAAATTTTGGGGTCTTATGGTTTCACAAAGTTCATTATTGTCTATACAGTAACTGGTATATCAATCATGATTACAAGCGGGTTTTTCTTTTTTGGAGGTTCACAATTTATAGCTTTACAAAATTTGTGATTGTTTAATATTTTATTTTTAATCTTTTCTGTAGCTACATCTACTATCACTACATTTTTGGCTGATTTAACCCTGTTACCTTTTATTATTTCTTTAATAGGATTGACCATTATCGTAAATATTTCCTGGACTTTCTTTCTGCCTTGACCGAGCAAGCTTCTTAGGAAGACTGCCGTGTCCGATCTTTGCCACACTTTAACAATTGTCTGCCTGGTGGTTTGGCTTTTTGGTGCAGCTTGAGCCACCACACCAGCCCATGATTTGGTTGGTTGCTCGTGCTGCCTTTCATTTTCTTTTTGAAGTCCTTCGACCCACTCCACGATCTTCGTGTGAACAATGGCCCAGGAGGCGAGTTCGTTCTTTAGGGTCAGGATCGCAGTCTGGCTTATTTTCTCATTTTTAACATTGGTTTCCAGGAACTGCGTCATCCTGGCATGCCTTTCACTAATACTTTTCTCAGTCTGCTCCGTGCCCCCTTGTGGGGATGGAACAGAAATCATAGATGCCCTCACAGGCACCCATGATTTGGATGTCTCTTTGTAACCTCTCCCTTACTAATCGGCCTATCCTGCTTGCGATATAAAATATGACCGTGGATCGCGTATTTACCTAACGGAATTTTTTTCTAATTGGATAAGGCTATCTTTCCCGAAGAAGTGATACCGATAAGTAGGAGGAAAGTGTACAACCGACTCTTCTGATGGAAGGCCTACTATAAATAAAAGTAATTAAACAGAACAGGGCTATAATTTGGAAAATTCAAGTTTTTTGTGTATTCACTCACGAACAACACTGGACAGAAAGGAGTACCACTGATCATGAATCCAAAAGTTACACTAATGAACGAAAAGGAAAGAAAACTGAAAAGTCACACGTTATGTTTGGCATTAAATTTTGAAAAAGGCAATCGAGTAATGATTTGAAAATATGCAATTAAACTGTATGTTAGTACTGAACTTCGTTACATGAACAATAACTTTTAGTAACTTCAGCATAACGTCGTGAAAGAAATTTAGAAAAAAGCAAGCACTTTTTACTTTGCCATTACTTATTTTGCAGATTGGATTTCATATTATTGTCTGAACAACTGAGCCTTTTTTACTGACTTGAACAGAATTAAATACTAGAAAACCTACCAAACCAGACAGCCATGTGCTCCAAGCTATATGTAAAAGAAATAAAGCTTCCGCACTCTTAATTTGTGCATATATTTAGATTTGGATATTTTCCAGTGACTGATTCTCAAACTTGAAAAACGAAATTGCTTTACTTTAGTCATATACTGAAGCCTCAGTTGTACAACAGTTAACTGAAAGTAGACTGAGGCAAAATTCCTAAAAGAGAAGTTATTCATTAATAAACTGGCTGTAACTATTCAATTTGTTCTTTTGACGCTCAGCACATTAGGAGAAAAAGGAATAAGGATCCTGCTTGGTAACAATGTCTGGGGGTTAAGAGGATACAATCGTCCTGAGTTCAACTGAGTTTAACTGGTTATTATTTAAATAAATCTTATCAATCAAGTCACATTCAGTTGTGTTGCTGGGTTAGCCGTTAATACTTTCTACCAATGAACAGTCTCACTTCAGTGCTGTGCACACGGCGAAACTCTGAGCCGACGACGAAACTGTGTTGCTGGGACTGCTGCTGTTGTTGAAGACGGTAGCATATTGTGGAGTCACGGCTAATTATAGAAATGGGCAATCGTAATTAATACAGCCTCTTCCGCCCGTCCACTGTCCGTACTCCTGCTCTAGACATGTGGCCGGCGCGCGTACACGATGCTGCCGAAAATGGTACTCTCTATTGCTAGAGCGTTAACACCACACTTCCGCACACTACAAGCGCTGGAACCCGTCTCTCGCTGTCTCCGCGCGCTCTGCGCAACAACACTCTACCCAAAGATTTTACAACGCTTAAGCAGTGCTATTATCGTTGCTAGTCTATGCAAATAACAATTCCTTTGGCTTTTTCCCAGAGCTTATAAGTTTCACGGAAAACGCAGATAAATACAATGAAAGGTCAACAGACTTTTGCCTAAATGTACACATACAGTGAAGCAATGTCCTTACTTATTAAAAGAAAGCATTTAAATTACGAATATTTACATACAATTAAAAAAAATTATATATCGGTTGCATGTGCCATGTGTCATGCATTTTCGATGTTACATCCCCTTCGGCTGTCATTGATGACAAGCGAAAATGGATTGGAAGCCTGTCTCTTGCCCCAGACTGGCTCCGCTGGCATGGGGGAGGGGGGGGGGGGAGGGGGAGGGGGGGGGCGAGACTGCTGCAGCTCGCCCACCGACCTCGCCCCAAGGCCAAGGGCACTCCAGAGCTGCCGGGTTCAGCACGCCATTGCCAATACACTGGTCCCCCTCGATGGCCCCATCATCAATGATTTCACTCCATACTCCTCGGCAAGTACACCCCACACTCTGGAGAAGTGGATGCACTACTCGCCGTTCGCCGCATTCTAACCCGAGCTTCCACCTTTTGGCCAAAGACCCACTCCTACTGAGGTGGTGGGCCGAACCCTCAGTCATTCTGCGGTCTGGACCGAGCTAACCTGGCCCAAGAAATGTCACCACCTCCTTGGCAGAACATGCCCCCGTTACCCATGGGTGTGTGAAGCATCCTTGCCGATTCGCGCCGAGGTCCCACATCGACAAACAAGGCTGCTGGCGTGCAGAGCACCTGGTGTTCTGTACTCTACACAGAGAAGGAGAGTAGCGCAGCTGCCCAGCACAGGCCTTTTGACGCAAGGCAACATACGGGTGGGTCCGAGATATGCGGAGCTTGACGTCTGGCACCACAGGAAGAAGGAAAGAGCCACTTGGGAAGGAGAGGCTATGTATGATGTGTCATTCCCCCATGTGAGGCCTGTCGCCGGCACGCCCGACCAGAAGCGATAAGCCCTGGTGCAAGATTCCGTGCCTCATGGCGCGGTAGCAGTGGGTGGGCTCGTATCAAAGGCACCGTGCAAGCGACCGAGGAACTGCGAGTTTGCGACCGTCCTCAAATCATCCGACCTCACACCAGATGGTTTGTTTGATGAATAAAGAATTTTTTTAAAAAAATGAAGTGGACAAACCACCCTGCCATATGAGGTCTCTGACTCAGCCCCGCACAAGTACATAGTCGGCATCATGGTGGAGCTCAGTGGCGCCTTTGACAACCTGTGGTGGCCTTCGCTCTTCTGCTGCCTGCGGGAGAAGAAGTGCCCAGGGCCGCTGTATGGCTGTCTTAGGAGCTATTGTGAAGAAAGAGGGGGCTGCATATCGTCCCCTACGGGAAATCAGTAAAAGAATAACAACGGGGTGTCCACAAGGCTCTGTCCTGGGGTCATTCTTTTCGGATGTCAACATGGGACCTCTTCTCGACAGCTTAAACAGTAGTGATGATGTGCTAGAGGTCACAGCCTATGCAGACTATCTTCTCCTGCTGGCTGGCGGTCGTACCCGTGAGTGTCTGAAGCCAAAAGTGGAAAGGACTGTGTCAATCTTGACAGGATGGTGCCGCTGAGAAAAGATGACGGTAGCACCTATCAAGTCCACTTATTCACTACTGAAGGGACAACTCTTCAGAAATGCCATGGTCAGAATAGATGGCTAACCATTTCTTCGGTGCGACGACGCCCGATACGTGGGAGTAGTCGTCGATGAGAAGTTGAACTACGCGGCACATATTGACACCGTTACCCAGAGGTCGCTGGAAACACTTAATAATCTGATTGGAATTGGAAATAAACGTTTCCACCTATCATCAATCATATGGTACTGTTCGGGAGTCAGGGCACACAGCTCACGAGAGTAATGCCTGCCACGGCCGTGAGAAGGATGCAGCGGAATATACTCCTGCGCTCTGTAGGGGCATACAGAACAACTTCTGAGGGGCACTGTTAGTGTTAATGGGACTTTGTCAGCTTTATATGAAGATCAGGGGACAGGCAGCTTGGTACTGGGCAAAGAAAGGAAAAATAGTAGAAATAATGGGACTCCACGTAGGAGACAAAGCCGAAACCAAAGAAGGGGTGAGGAACTATGGCAGGAGCAGAGGGATAGGGATGAAACCAGGCGCAGAACTTATGTTGCTGTCGAATATCAGGGAGCGCTTGCAGCTATGGTATTTCAAACCAACCAAAAGACTGCTGCATTTTCTTACTGGACATGAAGCGTAAACGGCATATCCATGCCAGTTCAGGAAGCGGGCTACACCATCGTGTGACTGTGGCGCCATACAGGGAACTCCAGGCCATGTGGTGTACGAGTGCCCCCATTTCGACGACGTTGCATCACAACTTAGGATACAAATCACAAACGAAATCTCAAGTAAAGTCCTAAGGGAGTTTCAGAGGAATAGTCATAACTAGGATAACACACCAATGAAGACTCCATGCACCTGTCCTGTTGCGCCAGGGCGTGCAGTTTGCTAGCCGCCTCACAGATGGGATCTGACACGCCTCAGATTTAGGGGGAGGGTACATAAATCACCGATTACGACAAAGCACTAAATATGACAGTAGTAATAGGGGTTTTGGGTTAGATGTAGGTTAAGATAGGATAAACTGTTAGTATAAATCTGCAGCGAATTCAAGATCTTGGGCCAGCCCGGTGCCAGAGACATTCTCACTAGGATTAGCTCGGTGGGCACAGCCGATATGTAGGGTTATATATTACACTGGTACGTCTGGAACGCTGCACGTAGCATAGACTAGTTTAAGCATTTGTACAACGTAGTACAGAACTAGAGAAGAGACATTAGCGTGTTAATCCTGTAGATAGCTCAGCAAGTCAAAGTAACATGTAGAATGAATAATGATAGCATAAGCAAGAGATGCCCGTAGTGGAGTAATAATATAACACAACAAAAATAATGGTTCAAATAGCTCTGAGCACTGTGGGACTTAACTTCCGAGGTCATCAGTCCCTTAGAACTTAGAACTACTTAAACCTAACTAACCTAAGGACATAACACACATCCATGCCCGAGGCTGGATTCGAACCTGCGACCGTAGCGGTTGCGCGGTTCCAAACTGTAGCGCCAAGAACATCTCGGCCACTCCGGCCGGCCATAAAACAACACACAACCTGTAGTAAAATAATGTATATGCAGTAACTGTAATGTACATGTAGAATTAGGACCCACTAATGACTAAGGTTTGTTGTTTCTTTATTAGATTGTTGTTTGGAATAATGAAACCTGTTTAAAATAAAAAAATAAAAAAAAAGTAGATTACGCTGTCACAACATTGCTAGATGGGGAAACCAAGTACATAAAGCTCGCAAGCGTCTCTGAAACATGAAAGTGGTTCTCCGAAATTTAATGTTTTCTGCGTCATGTCCAACCACCCAACCACAGTCTTTGGTCCTTTCTTCTTCACAGAATCTACGGTCACAGACTAACCTATTTTGACATTCTTTCCCTTTGCTAGCTGCTTCAGTTGACAGAAGAGGTACCCACTACAATTTGCAGCAGGATGGAGTCCCGCCATCTTGTACATAGTCACCTTAACGAACATCCTCCACATTTCTGGGCTGGTATTTCTGAATCGAATGTTGTAGCCTCCCAGACCGCCTGACATTACAACAATGAATTTTTTGTTTTGGGGTGTGTGAAGGACGCGGTTTACGTATCCCTGTTTACACAAGACCCAGCTAAAGTAGCGGATAGTTGGCGTGGTTAACTCCATTGATCGGGCTACTTTGGAAAGTGTTTGGGACGAATTTCAGTAGCAGACGGAAATCTACAATTTTGCACATGGAGTCCACATCGAACATCTGTGAATGTCCATAGTTAACCCATCAGTCTACACGTATATTTCTGAAATAAGCTCATTTTAGTAGTCACAGGCATAGTTTACTTATTTTGCAGTTCATTTTAAATTACCCTGTATATTCTTATGCTTTCTGTGTCTCTTGTAGGTACATTTTAACGTTTTATGGCTTGTTCAAGTGGCATGAATTTCATTGATATGTTGTTGTTGTTGTTGTTGTTGTGGAATTGAGTCGAAAGATAATTTAAAGGAGCTCTCTACGGTAGTGTATCCTGTGCAAGCCTCTTCATCTCTAGATAACTACTGCAACCTACACGCATTTAAACCTCCTTATAGTGCCCAAGCTTTGGTCCCTTCCTCTACAAGTTTCATCCCTAACACTTCGCTCCATTGCCGAAAGAACTGTTCCTTAATGCCTCAGGATATTTCCTACTTGTAGTAAAAGTGTGCCACAAATTTCTCAGTTTGATTTAGTTTTTCCTAATTAATTATTCGATATGAATCTCTAATCTTAAGCATTGTTTGCAGCCTCTAATTTCATAAGTTTCTTTTCTATTCTTGTCTGGACTTTTTGTCGTCCACATTTCTCTCCCGTTCAAGGCTATACTAGAGACAAAAATCCCCAGGAAAGACATCCTAACATTTAAATTTGTATTCGATATTACTAAGTTTCTCTTTTACAATCAAGTTCTAGTTAATGGCAGATTGCATTTTATATCCTTGTTACTTGAGCCATCGTGTTTAACTTTTTCGCCGAAATTGCAGAACTGAACGACTACTTGTAACGTCTCATTTCCTAACCTAATTCCCTCTGCATTACCTGGTGCAATTCGACTACATTCCATTACCCTTCTTTTACAATTGTTGACATTCATTTTGTAATTTGTTTTCAGTTTCCAACTGGATGCTTAGCAGTAGCGTCTATGACTGCTTACATTTTTAGTAAACATAGTCAGCAATGGCAGCGGAGGGCTTCCGTTATAAGGAGTCACCCTCGTTCTGACAACGGCCTTCTCAAAGAGATGCAGGAACGAAGAGAGTTTCAGGACAACCTCTGACCCCTTGAAATGTGTAGAATCAGTAATCAACGGCATGAGGACGCTGAAGGCAAAGAAAGCACTGCATTAAGAACATGCAACATATATCGTCAACACATGTAGCCTGTAATTTAAAATGGGTCATAATGATACCTTTAATGGCAAAAGATTCCGGATTAGTTCCCCATTCGGATCTATGGAAGGGGTCTGCGGAGAGGGAGGTAACCATGAAGAAAAGGTACAATAACCAACAAAAAGGTAACATCCTAGTTTTCAGAGCGTGGAATGTCAGAAGTTAAAAATGAATATCGAAAATCTAAATGAGAGAGTTCAGTCAAGATATAGGGAACGCCGGTGAAGTGAACAGGAAATAAGATAAGGATTTCTGGTCAGATAAATACAGGGTAGTAAAAAAATGCATCAGTAAATGGTGTAAAGGGGTATGATTTGTTATAAAAAGGACGGAGGAGAAAATGAGAGGCTTGGCGTGAACAGTTCAGAGATAATTGAAAGCAAACCAACCCCAACAACAATAGTTCAATTACACACGAATACGTCATTTCAGAATTTGGTAATGATGAAGAGTAAATTGGATTTTATGAGAATCGCCCAGAAGAGTTAATGAGCAAAGAAATGGGATACTGAAGTACTGAAGAGTAATGAGATGACTGTGAACGTCTCTCAAGCTGCAGTTACTGCTATAATGAATACACAGTAAGCAGGTCTGTTAGAGAGAAATGGACATCTGTAAGAAGCACTGTCACTTCATTTGAGGGCACAAAAGTAGGCAAAGAGAAGGTATCTGTGAAGAAAATTTGGGTAATGGAAGAAGTACTCCAACTGATCAAGAGAAGAAAGTACAAAACGGTTTAGGGGAATACAGCAATACAGGAATATCAGTGACTTACAATGAAACAAACGGAAAGTGCAAGGAAGAAAAGGCAAAATGGCTGCAGGAAAATGTGGAGGAATAGAAAAAGAAGTGACTAATAAATAAAAACACCTAGAACCGACATTTTGTCGCTACCAGTTTCAATGTTTCAGTTTGTCATCTTCAGGCTGTTTTTGACGCGATACAGGTTTATATCATCCCCATGCATAACACATCAGTTGCCAGCATTATCTGCGTATCCAGTAATGCTGGCAACTGATGTGTTATGCATGGGGATCATATCAACCTGTAGCGCATCAGAAGCAGCCAGAAGATGACTCACTGGAGCGTTGAAACTGGTGGCGACAAAATAAAATAAAATCATAAGGACGGCTCTGGGTGTTTTTATTTATTTGTCACTACAGTAAACGGCTGTCGTCACAGAGATCTCCTGCTAAAAGGATGGACATATAAAAGAAAGAGAAGTGGTCACTGTAAAAAACTGATTCAAAGTACAGAAATCTCAAAACAACTTGCAGAGAAATTAAAAGCAACGTGTTAATCATTGAGAGTGTAATGAAAATTTCAGTGTTAAAAGCGGAGAAGAGAACAGTATGGCGGAAAGAGTACATTGAACACCTTTACGAAACGGAGTAACTGTATGTTGACGCAATAAAAGAAGAGTTCGAAGTCGAGTTGGAAGAAATAAGGAATCCCGTATTAGGTTTCGCTATTATGTTCTTCGGTTCTCACAAATGCAGTCTCGTTTCTGTACAAGTTTTTAATAACTTTTCGATGTCTGTTACTTTCAAACTTTTAAGCTATCAATTTCTTAATTTTTTTTTCACTCTACTCATGACCAGTACATTATGGTCAGAGTGCACATCTGCCTCTGGTAATGTCCTACAGTTTAAAACCTGATTTTTAAATCTTTATTTTACCCATACAGAAAATATCTGAAAACAACTGGTGTCTCCAGGTCTCTTTCATGTGTACAACCATCTTAAATGACTTTTTAAACAAAGTGTAGCGTGGCCGTTACAGTACGGCGATTAAGTGAAATGACAGATAAGGGATGAGATCCAGGTTACAATACATTGTGCACGTCGCGTTGTGTAAGACACAGTTATGTTTTGGCTTTTTTTAAAAGTGAAAAGCCAGCAGACAGTCAGTGACAGCGTACTCTCAGCATCTTGAAGTGATTTCTCACATGCGTGACCGAGTTGTAGGAAAACTATCTCGGGTGTGACCTTTTAGGATCAGCAACTGGGAACAACCACTGGTGCATCTACTGCACACCATGAGTAATACGCTCAGTCAAGCATATGTGACATTTACATGAATGTGTGGTTTCATTTATTCAGACAATTTATTCGTCTCGATGGATGACGACCCCACAGACTGTAGTGTGGATACACATTTACGTTAGACCTCCAGCAGGAATCTAAAATCTGTGAAAATGGCGGACATGGGCGGACATTGTAGGAAGGTGAAGTGGTAGTGTGAGTCGGCCGGGGAGCGTTCCGAAATAGCCCGCGCAGGTGCGATAAGCACTGTGTCCAGGTGGCCCAGGGGTTAACACCGATATGCAACTGGCCCATGCCCCCGATGTAACAGAAGGACCTGCACTACAGGCGGCGCCATATATCGTGGGCAGTGAACGTCCCTTTTATTGACACCGCTGCACGCTGCGCGCGGTATGTCACCGTCGACGGGAAACAATCCAGCCATTCTCGTCTCAATCAAGTTCACCTCGCCGACTCCCCGCTTTCCATCACGTGCCGCGTGCCGTACACGGGTGACCATCTCTTCTTTTGTGGCCCAGCAGTACAATATGTCTGGCACTTGGCCCAGGAAAGTCTGGCCTTTCTCACATGTCCCACAGCTGAACGAATTACGCCACCCATGATACCATTCATGGATGATGTGTACTAGCCGTAGACGAAGACTCACTCTGTGAACTGATTCCGTGGCCTTACAGTTGATTTTTTTTCACGTAACTGGAATGTCCGTGCAATGAGTAGTTGGTCTGATCTGATGTACCCTTCTTGGATTTTTGATACTATGATCCCCAATGGTATTCCTCCTCATTTTCCGAAATATGTGCATAGACGTCTCTATGGCTACGGGCGGCTTCACAGTCTTCACTCCGCATGCTTTTTGTTTTCCTTTTCTTACGGTGAAAGTGGCCGTGGCAAATAGATCCTTTTTGTGTAAGTTCCTTCATAATCAGGAAAATGAGAGAGCGATCACTAAAAAATACCACAAAAAATAATAAAAGCATCTAGTGAATGATGGGACATTGCCTGGACGGACAATACGCTGCTAATTCCTCACGACAAGAATCTAGGGCTCCTAACATTTTCTGCGATTTCATTTTTAGTAAGGGAGTAACAATGAAAAATGTTAGTTGCCGAACATTCTTGGTGAAACTTGGCAATAATAGATATCATGACAGCAGTAGGACACGTCCTGTCACGCATAACGTATTCTTAACGATTGGAAAAGACAGATGAACTTATAAATGAAGTCCGCTGAATGTATTCAGAACGCACACTAACTTATAACATGACCGTTGAAACGCGTGTGAATAATGCTGAGGTGCCTGAGGGAGACTGGACGTGACAAAAAATTAAGCTTCCACACGCAGTCGTACTTAGAGAGTTCCTGTCAGGTTATTCACCACAATTTCCAGCAAAGAGGCAGCTATTGAACATTCCCTTCTCCAGTTACAAAGGAAATGTTGTGACACGTATCAACATCACCGAGAGCCTGTGTTAATTAATGCGACAAATAACACTGTCCGTAGTTAACACAATGTGTCATATACCTCAGCGTGTCATTATATCATTATCCACGAAGTAGGTGACACTCGGTTGGAGGAAGACTGGGTGCATTTTACGAACAATAAGATGGAATATCTTCTTCTGTTCACTCAGACGTATGGGGTGATACTTGGTTGTCTTCACCCAACAGCGGTGTGCTATGAAGTTTGATTTCATTATTTGATGTAGTTATCCGTTCCTGTGCTGAAATAATCAGTTTCTTGAAGTTTTCCCGGCATGCAGAATACTGCATCATCTTTTGGACGTGAATCCTGGACCTAAATATTCATTCTCCCGGTAGCTGGGTTGATAATCGTGCGAACCTCTTCAGTACTTGTGGGGTCAGAACTGAAACAACTTGACAAAATATTGCACAGTAATTGCGTGTGGGTCAGAGATAGGGCTGTGGTGAAAAGTGCTGTTGATAAAACAGGTGCAGAAATTTATTATGTGCTAGCGACTTGGCGTGGCTTCGCATAGTTAGCATTAGACTGATGTGATAGGTCATGGGATACCTCCTAGTATCGAATCGGACCTCCTATGGGGTAATAGTGCAACAACTCCACGTGGCATGGTCTCAACAAACCGTTGTATGTCACCTAACGACATATTGAGCCATGCTGGTTCTATAGACGTCCATCCCGGGTTCCCGGGTTCGATTCCCGGCGGGGTCATGGATTTCCTCTGCCTCGTGATGACTAGGTGTTGTGTGATGTCCTTAGGTTAGTTAGGTTTAAGTAGTTCTAAGTTCTAGGGGACTGATGACCATAGATGTTAAGTCCCATAGTGCTCACAGCCATTTTTTATAGACGTCTATAATTGCGGAAGAGTTGCCGGTGTAAAATTTGGTGCACGAACTGGCCTCTAGATTATGTCCCATAAATGATCTATGGGATTAATATTGTATGATATAGGTGGCCATATCATTCGCTCGAATTCTCCAGAATGTTCTACAGATCAACCGTGAACAATTTTGGCCCGGTGACATGGCACATTGTCATCCATAAAAATTCCATCACTGTTTGGGAACATGAAATCTATGAATGGCTGCAAATCGTCTACAAGCAGCCGAACATCACCGTTTCCAGTCAATGATCGGTTCTGTTTGACCAGAGGACCCGGTCAATTCCATTTAAACTCAATCCACATTATTATGGAGCCACCACTAGGTTGCCCAGAGCCGTGTCGACGACTTGGATCCATGGCTTCGTGGAGTCTTCACCATGCTCGAACTCTACTATCAGCTCTTGAGAACTAAAATCGGGTCGTCTAGGGTTCAACCGATATGGCCACGTGCCCAGGAGATGCTCTGCAAACGAAATCGTATTATTAGCAAAGGCACACGCGTCTGTCGTCTGCTGCCGTAGCCCCTTAACCCAAAATTTCACCACACTGACCTAATGAATACGTTCGTCGTACGCTCCTCATCGATTTCTGCTGTTATTTCTCGCAGTGTAACGTGTCACTTAGCAGTGACAACTCTACTCAGAAACCTCTGCCCACGGGCGTTAAGCGAAGGTCGTCTGCCACTGTCTCGATCACTGAGAGAGGTAATGCCTGAAATTTCGTATTCGCGCCACACTCTTACCACTGTCGATCTCAGAAAACTGAATTCTCTAATTTTCAAAGTCTGTTAATTCCCGTCGTGCGGATATAATCAAACCCGAAACCTATTTACATGAATCGCCCGAGTACAAATGACAGCTCCGCCAATGCACTGCCCTTTTGTACTTCCTGTATGCAATAAAACCGCCATCTATATGTGTGCATATCAGTACCCCATATATTTTGTCACTCAGTGTAAGTGTATATAGCTATATGACTGGGGCAGCATGTTTTGTTTTGGAACCACTAATAAAATTCGGAGATCAACGTTACGTTAGTGAATATCATGTCTCATGTAACGCGATGTAAGCAGTGCGCGCCACGAAACTTGTCTAGAGGCGTGAATGTTATGTATTCCTTATTGAACTGACATTTGGAGTGACAGGTTGCAGCAATGGGAGGACATCGTGACGTAATTAATACGTGTACAGCCAACGTAAAGATTTTACGCGAGTCTTGGCCGTATGTGTGTATGTGAGTGGTTCAATATGTAACGGGGGCAGGCTGAAGTGGCACAAATGAAATGAAAAAAATATGAAAGGAACCCGCATGACCTCTGTTATATCCTAGCCAGTAATGCCATCCGAGCCCGCTGCCAAAAGGTTGGCAGCATCAAAGTCCGGACGCCGTCCGCATAAGCAGTGCCAGTGAGACAGGAAATCGCCGCAAGTCTGCGCGCGCCACCGCTGGCTTCTGGTTTCTTAAGCGCTGGAGTCGCGAGCGCTAGGACAGTTCTGTATTCGCCGCTCAGTTGTATATTCGCCACCGAATTGTGTACTTGCTAGTCAGTTGTGTGTTCATCGCAGCAGAGTTGTTGTTTGTCGTCAGCCGACGCTGACCTAGCCGCTCCGACTCGAACTAGACAGATTTCTGTATCTTCGTTAATAAAGATAAGTACCGACTTTTATTTAATCAGAGTGTTTGGGTTTTCATCTTTCTGTTCACTGTTCCAGCGGACCGGTCGGCCCGCTATTAAAAGTGTGGCGGTGACTTCGTAAGCCGTTTCTACAGCGAATTGCTTGTCGCTACGAACGCCGCCACAAAAACCTCCATGCTATTTAGCTCATGTTACAGCATATTGTGGAGTACGCCTTGTGAAGCATTGTTGAGGTTTACTGCAGCAGTTCTTTGTCGTGAACTCTTCATGGCAGAATTCTACCCGTGCCATGAAAACAATCGTGTGCTACATCCAGGTTTCATTCAAGGATGGCAGAAACCTGAAAGCTGAGTCATTTGTTGCGCTATTGAAAGAACGTTATGTATGTAACCGAAGCAAAGTTGTTGAAGTTCTTTTCCGGAAACCCTTAACTTGAAGCATAAAAGTAATTTTCGAGCACATTTCTGGTGGAGAATATCAACGGTCTCGGCAAAATCTTATAAAGCGGAAATAAAAACAGTCTTAGCCGCAATAACATATTTATTGGTAATGGTAATCGGTTTCAGTCAAAATGTGACAGTATACAGACCATAAAACCATGGCAAGCAGTGGCGGCGAATGGAGCAGGTATCGTGCATTCACGAACGTCTACCGAAACGGGCTACCATTGCAGATAAATATTTTATTGCGATCGAGACTGCTCTTAATTCAGTTTTGAAGGAAAAAAAACCACCACAAGGTTTAGATTCACGTATTTTTTGCTATGCAGCTGTTCTCAAAAGATATCAAGTAATTATAGGGTTAAAATATTTGATTATTTCAAATGGCCTCACATTACGTACTGATGATGATGTGGCTATCTTTTCGTTACTGGTACAAATAATATTTATTATGAGATTTCAAAGTTGAGTAACTCGCCGCCCTTAGCTCGGATAATTTGCGGTGAATCAAGAGTGTAAATTTGGACTGGTAATCTGAAGGAAGCGGACATTTGTAATCAGAAACTGTGGTCATATTTCGAAATGCATGCCTCAACCAACTGTAAAATTATTTCGAAATCTTGTGTATTCATCCGCCAGAAATTTTCTGAAGCCGATTCAAGATCTTTGAAAGGCCAAAACCTCATTCTCACTTGTGAAGATTCGTTTACCACTCTTCTGTATAATTTGAAAGTGTTCAAAAAATAATATCTTTCGCCCAACCAGGGAGAAAATAATATTCGCTTCTATATTTGACTCAAGGAAGGCGGAAAGCTGAAAACTGAAACGTCTGCTGCACTGTTGCAAAACCTTTTTAATACAAACCAAGGAAAGCTGGGTACTATGTTGCGTTTTATGCTATGCGCAAATAATTGAAAACCACAGGCTTTGGACCCTCATGTTTTTTCCCCATGCAGTTGTTCTGAAACAAGTGCAATTGATTCGATGTCACTTAAGAGACTTGTATGTTCCTAACAAGTTATACAATTGGGGAAGTGCGAGGAAAACTGTAACTTGGAATCTGAATTAGATCTCGACATCATTGAGAAGTGAATACTGGGTTGAAGGGCAGTGTGCAAAAAGTGACCTAACTGGGATCTGATGCTAACTTTTCGATTTCCAGCTCAACACTTTACCATTTCTTTCATTTTTTTTTAAACATGAACCAGCTTCTCTTTTCTTTATAGCCCTTCCATACGCTCAACTTTACTTGCCTTCTCGGCCTGCATTCTGAGCCTTTTATCTTGTTTCTTAAAACACAGTAACTGTCCTGGAAAGTGGAAGGAAGTAACTTACATAACAATTTAATTTGAGGAGCAGCTTCTCATTTATTTATTTAAATTTAATTTCTTCGTAATAGTGAAGTAAAGATATGGAAATGTTTTCATTTCGTGATACTGACAAATAAAATTAATAATACAGTAAAGTCCCTTCTGATGTTTGTATATTACTTCATCCTTACAATGTAAAGTAATTTCTCCTTCTTCTGACATCTTTTATCTGTCTCTACCTTCTAAAACTCAAATGTACGTTTCTAAGTAACCGTAAAAATTCTGAGCGCTGATCGCCTTGCCACGGTTCGCGCGGCTCCCCCCCGTCGGAGGTTCGAGTACTCCCACGGGCTTTGGTGTGTGTTCTGTCCTTAGTGTAAGTTAGTTTAAGTTAGATTAAGTAGTTTGTAAGCCTAGGGACCGATGAACTCAGCAGATTGGTCACATAGGAATTTACCACAAATTTTCAAATTTCCAGTTCTTAGATTTTGTCTAAATACAACTGCTTGTCATCTATAGAAATTGAGATCATTTTTCTTTTTCAGGAAAATTAGAGAAATAAATAAATAAATTTCTTATCCTTCGTCGGAGCATATTTTCTTTTTACTACCTATATCCTATTTAGAGACTGTAAAATGCATTTAAAATATGAGTAAGATTATGACAAGTATTAATCCTAATTACAAAGTGAAAGGAGGGGATTGAGCAATTTATTCACTGGTCTTAATAGCATAGCAGGTTCACAGATACCACGCTCTTGCGTGGTTTCCAAAATTGTTTTCAAAATTTCGTTTGTTTTGCAGTTCATGGTGTAATGTTGTCAGTTTAAACTTAAATGCCATTAACCTCGCTGCACCTTATGTTATCACACAGTGCACCAATTGTGCCAATAGCTTGGTTACCATACTCTTTTCCTGACCACGGTATTGCTTTTGGTCTGGTGCCACAACTTCTTGTATTTTGAACCGTTATTCCAGTGGTAGCCAATCTGATCTCTACTGCCCACTAGTGTACGTTTCAGCTTATGCGGTGGGTAGCAGAGAGTATCGATTAAACATACTGGTGTCCAAAATTAATGTAACAAACGGAAATTTTGAGAGGTCGCGTTTACTTTGTCACAAAACAGTATAAAGAGATGACACTAAAGTAGAAACAACGTAAAGAATACAGAACGTACAGAACTGCAACGTGCATAACGAGACACAAAAAGTTCTACGTTTTCTCCAACTGAACGTATTTGCACACACATTCAGACAACTGGTTAATGTGGCCAGTATGGTGTGTAACCACCTCTGGGAGCAATACGGACATAACGATGACAGAGCATGCTGTGAATGATGTCACAGTCTCACGTTGAGGCAATAACGACATTCTTCCTGCAGAGCTGCTCGCAAGTCTTGGAGAGTGGTTGGTGGATGCTGACATGACGCAAAGCGTCTCCCTAGTGCATCATAGACATGCTCTATGGGATTAAAATCGGGAGGGCGAGCAGCTAACGACATGTGTGCAAAATTTTCCAAGAAAACATCAACCACCCGTGCTCTATGAGGTCGAGCATTATCGTTCATCTGTTCGAAGTTTGGGCTCATGGCACATCCCAACAATGGCACATGGGGTCCCAAGATCTCGTCACGATACCTGACAGCAGTTAAACGTGGCCGATTCACCCGATGAAGGGGTGTTCCTGTAGTCAGCTTAATACCTGTCCACACCATTAGAGATCCTTCTCGATATCACTCTCTTTCCTCAATGTTTGTGTCCCGCAATCGCGTTCCACTTTGCCTTCAATTGCGGATCCGTCGAGAATCACGCTCCAGACCAAATCGGAACTCATCTGTTAAAAGAACATTAGCCCATTATTCGGGTGCCCAGGTTCCGTGTTAACGACTCCACTCTAGACGTTCCCTTCTGTGAAGACGCGTCAGAGGTAAACAAAGTTTTACTAGTAGCAAAGATCCAAAAGTGCCGGTAGGCAAAATAGGTTGACCACCCGTGCATTACACCATTACAACAGCTGCGAATTTGGAATCACTTCCTGTTGCCTCAGGGCACTGCTGCTCTCTCGGGCTAGGTGTCAGTGGTGTCGTTTTTCACATCTTAACTTTAATTCATCGTACATCAGACATTTGTATGAAATATTTATGAGTTACACACAAAAACTATCCTAGTGTGTCAGTGGATCTATTAGTGAGAATTGCATCAAAACCACTACAGCATTTCCTGAGAGAGAGGAGAAGAGAAGGAATCATGTGAAACATAGAGATGCATAACAGTATTTAATAAGGACAAGAAATCAAAATAAAGTCTGTAGCAAAATGTTCAAATGTGTGTGAAATCTTATGGGACTTAACTGCTAAGGTCATCAGCCCCTAAGCTTACACACTACTTAACCTAAATTATCCTAAGGACAAACACACCCACCCATGCCCGAGAGGCGACTCGAACCTCTTCCGCGATCGGTCTGTGGCAGACGATACTATTCACATGAAAGTGTACACTGTTGTATGGTTGTCATAATGTTTTATTTATGGAGACACTGAAAGAACTGTTTGATGGTTTAAAAGAAAGAGTATACTTCTTATCGGTTGAAAAGGTCGTTATAGGGCTACAATACTTGATAGTCTTCAACCTACATTTAGAAAACATGCGGACATTTCGTGAAATTTTCATTGCAAACCTTAGCGTACTTTATCTCACTGTGTATATGAAAATCTCAAGTATAAAAGTAGCTGATAGATGGGAAAAAATCTGAAATTTGATCGCAAAACGTATATCGTCTATATGTAACATTTGGTTTCTTTGGAAAATCACCAAAACATCTTTCTGCATCAAATTTCACGCCTTTTCTACTATTTAGGATGTAGTATTGATTATTTTTCCTTCTGGTGGTTGGTCTCTTAACTCTGAAGCTTTCCATAAATGTGGTATGAGATTTTGAGAACAGATTCCAGCGGGGAACAGATATACCATGCGGCCATTGCTGGTTTCGAGTTCTTTATAAGTACTAGAAGTGTAGAAGATATAAGCCCACACACAATGCAGCAGACTCTTTATATGAAGTGTGGTTGGCCACCGATAACCGTTTTCGTCGACAAGTGCATTACAAGTGTTTCATACCAACATAAAATCATTGTTAGTATTAGTCCTTGCGTATTATTGCCGAAGATGTTTACAGCCTCTTACTACTGGGTGGTTATAGTTAAACCGACGGTGTTATGAGTGCTCCAGTATGGGCTCTATACATGGCAGTGTGTCGAAACATCGTAGGTACGTTCATTAATCGATGCACTCGCGGACCATGCTGATGAAATTATAGTTTCGCTTTCTACCACATGGTGAAAATACGGTACTCTGAGCAAACAGAGTGCGGTGTGGATGCAGGAAAATGGGAGGAACGATCTAACTAACACAGGATAACGGTAGTTCTGACACATTTATTATGATATGGCCACAAGTAACAACAAGTGTTCAGTACGCTCTCTCAACTCAGCAACATGCAGCATCTGTAACACGGCATGGTCAAAAGTTGCTAAGAGCATGTGCTGTATGCTGTCCCTGATACATTGTCTTTCAGAGAGCCCCACAAGTAAAAGTCACATTGATTTAGCCTAGAGGAGTTGGAAAGTCACTTGTCTTGAAACTGCCTAGAGGTAATGCAGTCGTTACTGAAGGCTTCTCGAAGCAAACATTTTATCTGACAAGCGACTTGTGCCGCGCCCCCTCTTTCATGAAAACAGTTGTGTTTTTGCAATGCTGGAATCACGTGTAGCACCAGCAGGTCCTTATAATGTACTCATGCCACTGTACACCTAACAGCCCCTTGAGGTGTCACCTCCTCGAAGAAAAATGGACCGAGAATGAAAGAGCTTGCGAAACCACACTACACAGTCGCATAAACGGAATGCGGTGGATGTTCCTGCACAATATGTTGCGAGGTAGAACCCTGTATGCAACAGATATGTCAATTCAAGGCATCCTGCAGAGGACAGCCTGCCACCTCTGTCCAAGGAATATTCCCGAGCCACAAGTCATCCTTTTCAAAGCGTGCCAAAAAAACGAAGGGCCAACTCATGGCTTGTAGCCTATCTTGGTGCTGAATTTGGTGCATATTTTAATCTTTTAGGGATACCAGTTCAAAATATTTCGCAAAATCCTTTGAACTGTTGAACAGGTTAGAAAGAATTCCCGTGACACAGTTCAGAATATGTGTCATGTGCTGCACTGTCGACTGCAACTACAGAACCTTCATGAACAACTGCCATGAGGATGGACCACCTCGCTCCCCCTGCTGCACCACCCAATTCACATATTTGTTCAAATTTCATGATCATATTCTTTAGTCCATTTATTGAGATGGGGTTTCTTCACATCAGTTTCTGTTGGCGATATTCCCGCAGTGCAGTGCGGCTATTGGCGCCGTTGTGATAAAATAGCTTTACTGGCGGGACGCATCTTTGTTCTCAATAGCCATTGCGTTTCTTACAGAAAACATCAACCTTCCTAACCTTTAACTAACAATCGCTTTATAAAAGAAATCAACAAGCATCGCCAAGCGCCTGCTGCGCCATATTTCCGCCTGGTGGCATAGAATGGAACTATAATTTTTTAGCACTCCTATTAATGAATATATCTACAATGTTTCAGCGTTCTGCGATATTAACTTCCCGTCCTGCAGCATTTGGAACACCGTCAGTTTAATTATAACACCCACTGCATCAAATGATCATTTCCTTAAAGCACAAAGGAATTTCGGACATTGGCTGTGAGTTGACATCGATTTAAATCAATGAGGAAAGTTGAAACCAGGGACTCCAGCATACTAGGCAGATGCTCTGACCACTAAGCCATCTGGACACAGTGGTCATCGCAACTGCACAGACTTTCCTGGCACGCCTCCCGTCAGACTTAAACTCTCTACCTAGGCACACACGACTGAGGTAGTGCCCCTTCCCCATTATCCTCATTACTGCAGCATTTCACCGATTCCAATAAGGGTTTGAGCTTGACATGCATCCGCACTTAAGGGATCATTCACTGTTTCCGCCTTAATTATATATACTGTGTCTGCTCTTTCGAACCTGTCCGAAAGGACAAACACCACATGTATAAGATTATTCATTTGTGTTATGTATAGTTGAACTGGACGCTAATCTTTTGGTGCTAATTAAGTATATAGCTGAATGAATGTGTTTTGTGAATTGACGATAGCAGAGATGCTGTGAGGTCGGCAGTTACGTTAAACGACAGATTCCCCAAGTCACCCTGGCTTGTAATAAGTGCAGTCCTACACGTGGCAGCCTCTGTAACTTGTTTTGCATATTACAGCCTCTGCTGGTCTCCACACTTTCTTTCCCTCAGCTTTCCAGTCCCAAGTGAGTTACTCGTCGATGCCGTGTTCCACTATCTGTTCCTTCTTCTGTTAACGACATTCCATAAAAGTCTTTGGTCTCCCTTTCTTTATCCTATCCATTCAATTCGTGCCTTATCGTCTACTTGATTATTAACACTACCGATAGCTTGCATTTTATAGGTTATAATTTTCTTTCCATTTTCCTCGTGTCCACACTTCACCCTATCGCGTCTCCACTGAAACGTGATAAAGTCGTAAAAGTCCTTGCTGTCCCCTTGCGCGCCTGACCTTCACCTCCAGGCAAACTGTCTTAATGGAACTTGGCGATACTCTTTCCTAGACATACAAACCAAGACAACTATCAGCATGTTAGATCTATATATTTGCGATTGAATTAATGATAGAGCTCAAAACAAATTTTTCTTAAGAGTCATTCCATAAAATGAGTGTTGACTGTGACTCCAAGTTTTCAGTTCTGTAATATATAGGTCTGAATATTATTGTTATAGCAGTGAAAATCCATTACTATTTACTGCAGCTTTGTTTCGTACATTCTGTCATGTAATCACAATGTGGCGAAGCTTGTAAAATATTATAAACAGCCAAACCTGAACTGCGTCAAATTGATCTGGAAAAAAAACTACTCGAATTCTTTTGTACTGTTCGTACATACGAGACTGCATCGGACTACAGCTGCATTATAATAGAGGACATAGCGATATTTTCGGACTTAAAAAAACAGTAAAACATTTCAGTTTGATCGCACCAATGTATTAGAACGAACATTACTGCGTCTTTACACCACTGTTAATTAAAGACAGAATAAATTATTTTCATTTTGGTAAAGAATAATACCTAAAATGAGTAAAGTTTGTTTCAGATTAAACTTCCGTTATTTGTACACACAGACATTGAATGTTTCAACATAACCAATTCACTTCTCTGCACAATTTTAGTGCTTTTTTCTTAAATAACCGTCTGACGCCAAAGATAAATTAATAGTCAAGAGACAGTTAATAACGCAACGTTTAATTTTTCCCAAACAGTCATTTCAATATCTGTTCCATGGGTAGCAGGATGCTCTGTCAAGGGTTTAAAATTCCGCTTACAAATAGTCTTCGCTGTTTCAGGTACTGCTCCCTGTAGGAGATAACTACTACCATTTCGTCCAAGGTTGTTGCATTATACGGTTCAGAGAGCGCGTCGACTGGCAGGAGTTTCCTTCAGTACACCATGTCAAACGTAGTCTGCCTCAAATAAACAGAAAAGAATTTTTTGCATATTATGCCATTCCTTACTATTATTAAAGCTAATAATGTTCTTCTTAAATTTTAGTGTTCGTTTTATAACGTTCCAAGGTATCAGTTAGTAATTCATTAATATTTTGACTGTGCACTTGTATACTGAAGGAATGAAAGAAGAAAAGTTTGTTTTAGTTACAATACTTGTTATGCCATGTCAGAACAAAGGGTCTCCTTGAAAGTTCCATGCAATGTTGTCTTTCAGGTACAGAGTGTTAAGACTTTAATTCTCAGTAATACATCAGCAGGATTATTTTATCGAAGAACATTTCCTGCTCCTGTCCCAACCTACGAATGATGTATTCCTTCTTTCGGTTATCCTGTGTAATTTTGCTTCCTCTTCAGGACAATTCTTCTATTATCAAGCAAGCAGTTATTTATTTTCTACTCCTTTTCATGAGATCAGTTTTTCCTTTGCTAAGGTCTTATGCCTCCTTACATTGTATAGGGCTTCCTTTGTTTGCATGAACACTAGCAATATATCGTTATTAAGTGAAAAGTGAGGATTCATTCTCCGGTTCTACACCCGTTTGGGGTTGAAACAGACCTATGTCCTTACCTCATCAATTATTTTTTCTATTCTTCTGTACATTATTCCTTATTAGTTAACAAGCGTGACATGTCATATACATTGTTTCTACAGTTTTCAAATTTTTTCGTTCGTGCCGCTATTTTGAAAAATCTGATAAGTCAACTGCCTGATGGAATACTGACAAGCGCTGAGATAGTAGTTCCTATAAGTCCGACAGAGCCTAACATTTTGCAAAGTATACTCCTGACCCAGCTTTAAAATTAACGAGGTGATAAATATGGCGATAAGCTCATGTTATCTTGTTACGTTTCAAGTACCTATACTCCCATGATTTATTAATTTCCGTTATACACGAATACTTTTGTTGTTTTTGAAAAGTTTGATTTACACCGACGCAATATGTTTAGTTGTCAATATTGAGTGCTTGACTGAGAAGTTGTATATGTGGATAACAGTTGAAACAGTGATGAATGATAAAATTCTAAGAAAATTTCCGTTTGTGGAATATACAAAACTCGACAAAATGTGTAGTAAAGGTGGAGCTCACAAAGTTGTTGCATAAGCTAACCAGACTGCTATCAACCTTATCACCATCATATGACAAGCTGTAATTTACTCAATATCTGAACCATCTACACCTGTATCGACACTCTGCAAATCACAGTGATGTGGCTGACCTAGGAAGCTTCCTATTATACCACATATTACGGTTTTAGTCCGTTACATTCGCGTGTGGTGCGCAGGAAGAAGTCTACTGAAATGTCAGCGATAATACAATGAGAAAATTGAAGTGATAAATGAAGGTCTGTGGTCGTATCAGATGCTATTAACTGATAATATGCTCGGTCGACCGTTGTTCGAGAGGACTTACGTGGCAATTTGTCTACAAACATAATTTCGAAAGTGCAGCACAACGTCGGTTATCCCAAGCGAAGACCATCCCTTGTTTTCGTGGAAGAGTAGTCCGTGCTCGTAATTCGTCGTAAGGATTCTTCAAGGCAAGGCGCTCTTGAACTCAAAGTAAGGAAATTTCCTTAGGACAATTGTACCGGGAACTCCGAAGTTTTATTTTCAGAAATGGGAGAAAGTTTGCAGCAGAGCGTTTGAAGGGTTGTGGAAGCCCTATAAAGATTTAAATGAGAAAAAGTTACGGCGACGTCAGAGAAGCGGTGGGAGCAAAGTGGTCATGCAGTCGTTCTCCCATACCTAGCACATCAGTAGAATCGGATTATCAAGGGCTAGTGAAAGCTTTGAACGAATCTGGTTTTCAGTTACAAATCTTTTCGCCTCACACTGCGTGTGCAGGTAAGACTTTATTTTTATTTATTCAGTTTTGTTCTAATGCTGCAGACTCAAGATGGTTCTAGGTCTTTCGCTTACTTTGACATTCCACTCGTATTACACTTCACCCAGTCTCTGTTAATTAACGATCAATTTTGTTGCCAGTGCAACATAATTCACGATTATTTTGCCCCTAGATCATTGTAGCACTTTCAGTTACGTAAGTAATGGACCAGTTGGTATAGCAGATTAATAATTAAGTATCGGACTATACATACGTTGCGTGGTAGAGGAAGCGAAACACCCACAGAAAATGCTGAGATGTCAAAGTAACCGCGTACTCGTGCGTACCATGGGAGGGTATGTAAATGATTAGTGTTGCAACTTCTGTTACAGAGCGTTCACCAGAGTACATTAGCGTTTTCAGTGATTAGCATTGTTCAAATGGTTTAAATGGCTCTGAGCACTACGGGACTGAACTTCTAAGGTCATCAGTCCCCTAGAACTTTGAACTACTTAAACCTAACTAACCTAAGGACGTCACACACATCCATGCCCGAGACAGGATTCGAACCTGCGACCGTAGCGGTCGCGCGGTTCCAGACTGTAGCACCTAGAACCGCTCGGCCACCTCGGCCGGCGATTAGCATTGTTACCAGAGCTGGTGGAGTATAGGGGATGGACACCGCCACTGAAAAGGACACGGAGCTACTTTATATTCGTGGGAGACAGAATTGACAGAGTTTGAAAGGGGCTCATTCTCGGTCTTCTTTCGTCCCCTGGCCGACTCGTACAATTATTCAAATTTATGAGGAATTCGGTTGTGACAGTGGCTCGATGTTAGATTGCATCGGAACGTGAGGAAAAGCATACTGGTCGCCATGGCTTCAGTCTGAGCACCACAAAAGACAGCATCGCCGTGTTGCTGACCGAGCACATCGTAACCCCTCCACACCTGCTCCCGCTATCCGATAACAAGTAGTGGACGCACTGCAGCGTTCTTTGTCATCACGCACCAGTGGTCGCGGAATGGCAGTAGCCGCACTAGGGAATTACCGTCAGATTTGTAGACTGCCGTTAACACCACTCCACAAATAGGTGCTGTTGGAGAGGTGCTGTTACAGCGAAGAGTGGACCGCTGATGAATGGTACTAAATAGTCTTCACCAACGACTCGCAGTTCTGCACCACTCCGGATGATCATCGTCGGTGAGTGTGGTGGCAGCATTGCTACTCGCGGAACTCACCGAGAAATAATGTGCGGGTTCATCGAGTATGGTCATGGCTAGTAGCGACTGACGGAACTCCGACGGGACAACGGTACGTCGTGGTCGTGCTGCCTCCTCATGTGTTACTTCTCAATCGAGAGGACAGCGCTTGTCCATACGAGGCACTAGTGTGTATGAACTGTCTGCTTGAAGCTGAGGTACTCTCGTGGCCAGCAGGATCGGCAGATCTGTTCCCAATAGAAAATGTGTCGGACTACCTCAGACGTCAACTCTACGTCAGTGCCAGTATCCAGAATATAAAGGATCAGTTACAACAGGTGTGGGCCAGCTTGTCTGAAGAAAAGATACAAGAGCCTTACGACATCCTTCACAAACGAAATAGTGCATCGATCCATGTTATGGCAGTCACAACTTCATAATAATAAATTGGCTCATACTTGGTCGTTGTACATTTGACTCGATTTTGTAGTCACTGCAGTAACGTCACGTACCTTTCCATGAAGCTTTTTTTGTTTCCTCGTCCCCTTTATATATATATATATATATATATATATATATATATATATATATATATATATATGTGTGTGTGTGTGTAAAAACCGAATTATATTCGTTTTTAATATCAGCCTTAACAAAGTTCCGTAGTTTAATGTACGCAGCAGCTTTGCACAAATATTGGACCAATTCGAAAAGTACTCATATTAACTAGCGGAAATGTTAAAATTACGATCCCTTATAAATTGTAGACTGCTGCTCTGCGTACAGTATTATTATGTTTAGACGGTATGTGATGCTGTTACAGTGATCGCAAAATCGATCCAAATTTTCTAAGAATTTGGCAGTGTCAACACACTCATGATTAGGGCGTTGCCCCCTTGCTAGCCCCATTGCATGCACTGATTTGGTTGGGAAGTATAACGGATCTTTTACGTTGGGATAAATTTATTTAATTTTTTGTTAGATGTTTTCGTTAAATAGCTGAATAAATTGTAATTAAGAATAATTTAATTAAACAGAGTAGAAAAGATAAAGTCAAAGAGATGTTCATTGGGCGGATATTGTTGTAATGCAACGTCATTGCGTTGTTCGGTTGTTAAAACAAGTCGTTTGTCTTCCGTTCTGCTGTTCGGTCGTGCGCGTATCTGAAAGGAATTAATTCGGGGCCTAGAATAAACTTTCACATAATAGTTACGATTCGATGTTCCGACAAAAGGGGTTAATTTGAATTGTGGGCGACCGGATTAGTTTTGACAGATACGTGAAAACGGACGTAACTAAAGTTGTTCGCATATCATCCTTGAATGTGACTTTTTATTTAATTAACGATTGCGGGCTCATTAAAAGCTATTGTCTAATGATTAGGACCAATTCCTCTTTCCTCCTAGATAGTGATCATTCATTAACATTTACGTCATAAGAAAAAGGATTATTAATAAAAGTGATGTTAAATGACAATTACGTGTTATTCCGGTAGTGTGGAACCGACGTAATATCTCTGAAATGACATTGATATATAATTTGTGTTAAATACTGAACTGAGATAGGAAGTAAATTGAAGTTAGTGAACATTTGATACTGAGACTATAGAGGCAGAAGCGCTAAGGTTTCTCTTCTCTAAAATGGCAAAATAGACACGAACTTTAACTCAATAGTCGACATTATGTATTGCAAAGACATTAGCATTTCATACTTATTTTGACGACGCGCTGTTAAACAAAGGAACTTTGAGTCTCTGTACGAGTAATAAAATTAAATCTAAAAAACATAATTAATAACGGCGAACTCCGCTTTAACAAACTGTATTGCGTGTCGTCATCGGGCAATAACTGCTCAACCCTGGAGACTTTTGTGGTGAAATTAGAAGTCGGGCATATAAAACAAACTTAAAACTCCATTCAAGCTACAGTGGAGTCGGCACAACAAGACGTGGGCAGTTATAGAAGGGTGTCATAAAGTTGTTATATCTTCTCTTGAGGCAAATTGGCCACAACAGTTTTAACTCGTACTTGATATCCCTAATACTGCCACTCGGATGGAGTTGAATCCCGAGCTGGCCCCACAGCTGCACTATTGGTGATAGACCAGAAGATGCTACTGGCCATGGAAGTACCTCAACGTCATGCTGATAGTTCATAGAATCACGAGTTATGTGTGGACAAACATTGTCTTATTGGAAAATGCCATCACGGTACATGAGAGGTAACGCATGAGCTTGGAGGATGTCTGTGACGCCACGTTGTGCCGTCATTGCTTCCTCAACCACTACTGCTCGCACTGCTTTGCCTGTCTCAGGCATTGGAAGACTGAGACCTCTCAGCCGGTAGCTCCCATACTCGCTGACGAATGCTGAATCGAGATTTATCTTTAACAAAATGCGCCACTATTATTCAGCAATATTTGCTTCGTGGTCTCGGCACTAGGTCAGACTCAGCCGTTTGGTGTTAACGGCAGATTACACATGAGACAGTAATTCCATTGTCCGGCTGCAGCTAGTCTCGGCCAATGCTTTGAGTTGATGCAGAACGTTACAGGGAGTCCATTATCTGTATTCGCATGGCGGAAACAGATGTGAAGGAGTTACAATGTGTTTGGCGCACAGTACCTTGATTCTCCCTTGAGGTGATGTGATGTGGTCGACCGGAACCCTAATGACGAGGACGGTTTTTATCACGTTCCCATGCTGTCTAACATCTGGCCCGGTCACACCTGGATGCCTCACATATCTGGATATTGTACGTTTCAACCAGCTGGCCGAATCTGGAGCCACAATGACGCCGCTATTCTCCAGATATAAATGCCGAGATGGATTCATGTTTACTATCGGATTTTACGAGGATTCGTAACTTATCTGACGTAGACGTCAGGGAATTTATGAACAGATAAACCGCTGAGCTCGCGTATTATTTGCTTTGTTACTAGCTTCGCTCTTCAGACGAGAGCCACTTCAAGTAATTATTGCCACGGGAGCAACATGTTAGATCTTGAAGCCTCTCCCGTTTGACCGTCAGGGTAATGATGCTCTCTCTCAAGTGCGGGAGTGGTAATAAAGTAAATAAGCTACTGTAAAGCGTAAGCTGTAGCGGCTCTTATTTACACTAAGGTTCCACAATTAGGTCGGCTATACTTCCTCGTACAGGGCAGCACGGGAAGGGATAAATCTTCAGTAAACAATTTCCAGATTCCAATAAAAGACCTCCACCACATAATTTTACTATAAAAATGAATATGAGTACAATCATTTAGATATCCCTAAGAGGTGCGGCAGGATATTCAGGTCTCCCTGCAATGATAAGCCGTACTGTTAGTAGCCATGTATTGGGGAGTCATTCTGCCGCTATTTTCAAAGCAAGTGAGTTTGTGAATGGCTTTATAAGCTACACGATTTCTGAATTTATTTTTGGAATCGTGCTTGCCTTGTGTTCGTAGTATAAATGCACGAAAATATCCCCAAAAACGTTGAAGGCTGGTGTACGTACATTTAATTATCATGTTTTGTCACTGTGTACATTGACGTATTTCTTTATTTGTGTAATAAAAGTTGTTTCATCCAAGTTCTCCAAGGCATATACCTTAAGCCATATGATTCTCCTAGAATTCTGTAACGATGCAGAAGCCACACAAAGGCTTGCATCATACTTAACAGCATTTCCAAAATGTCAGTAGCACAGTGTTGTAAGTTTTTCTTGTCACTGAAAACTTTGTTGCTGGCTGAAAGGTCTGTTGAATTATATCCTTTTAGGATGGATACTATAAAGTAAGTGAATTAGTTTCTGATAATTGCAACAGGCATTACAGGAATAATTGTATTTGTGTCTTCTCTAAATTTCGAATGAATGTTTCCCCATATCAAAATATGGATTACAGACATGAAGTATTTTACTTTCCTGTGAACACATAGTTATTGGTTTTAAATTACATCTTCAATTACACTGAGGTGATAAAAGTAATGGGACACCTGCAAATATTCTTTTGTTCGGGGTAGGGCAGCAACTCGACGTGGTATGGACTCAATAAATCGTTGAAAGCCCCCTGTCGAAATACTGAACCATGCTGCCTCTATAGCCCTCAATAAACGCAAAAGTGTTGGCAGTCCAGGACATTGTGCACAGACTAGCACTTTCGATTATGTCTCATAAATGTTCGATGGAACTCAAGCCGGGCCCCCGAATTGTCCAGAATGTTCTTCAAACCACTCCAGAACAATTGTGACCCGATGACACGGCGCGCTGTCATTCATAAAAATTCCGTACTTGTTTGGGAACATGAAGTCGATCAATGGCTGCAGATGGTCTCCAGATAGTCAAATGGTTCAAATGGCTCTGAGCACTATGGGACTTAGCATCTGCGGTCATCAGTCCCTTAGAACTTAGAACTACTTAAACCTAACTAACCTAAGGACATCACACACATCCATACCCAAGGCAGGATTCGAACCCTCACCGTAGCGGTCACGCGGTTCGAGACTGAAGCGCCTAGAACCGCACGGCCACACCGGCCGGCTTCAGATAATCGAACATAACCATTTCTAGACAGTGATTCGTTTAGTTGGACCAGGGAACACAGTCCATTCCGTCTAAACCCAACCCACGTCATTCTGGAGCCACCACCAGCTTGCACAGTGCTTTTTTGACTGCTTGGGTCGTGGCTTCTTGGGGTCCGCGCCACACTCGAATGCTACTGTCAGCTCCTACCAACTGAAATCTGGATTCATCTGATCAGGCCACGGTGATCCAGTCGTTTAAGCTACAACTGATATGGTCACTATGGTCACGAGACCAGGAGGTATGCTGTAGGTGGTGTCATACTGCTACCAAAGGCACTTACGTCGGTCGTCTGCTGCTGTAGCCCGTTAACCGGCCGCGGTGGCCGTGCGGTTATAGGCACTTCAGTCCGGAACCGCGTGACTGCACGGTCGCAGGTTCGAATCCTGCCTCGGGCATGGATGTGTGTGATGTCCTTAGGTTAGTTGGGTTTAAGTAGTTCTAAGTTCTAGGGGACTGATGACCTCAGATGTTGAGTCCCATAGTGCTCAGAGCCATTTGAACCATTTTTTTGTAGCCCGTTAATGCCCAATTTCACTGCACTGTCCTAACGGATCCGTTCTTCGTACATCCCACAATGATTTGTGTGGTTATTTCACGCTGTGCTGCTCGCCTGTTAGCACCGACATCTCTAAGCTAACGTAGCTGCTCAGGGTCGTTAAGTGAAGGCCGTTGGTCACAGCGTTGTCCGTGGTGAGCGGTAATCCCTGAAAGTTGGTATTCTCTATACACCGTTGTCACTGTGGGTCTCGCAATACTGAACTCCCTAACTATTTCCGAAATGGAATGTCCCGTGCCTCTAGCTGCAACTACAATTCAAAGTCATCCGTAATCACGTCGAAAACCTTTTCACCTGAATCATTTGAGTGCAGATGAAAGCTCCGCCTATGCACTGTTCTTTTATATCGTGCGTACGCGATACTAGCGCCATCTGAATATGTGCATATCGCCGTCGCATGACTATTGCCACCTCAGTGTAGAACAGACCTTTGTATTCAAAGTAAAAGGCGTAAATTTCTCTACGATAAACTCGTGGTATGCTTTTATACACGGGTAGTTATTTTGCAAGGTCTCGATCTATATGGGTTGGTGATAAACAGTCTGGAAAAGCTTGGAAGGGTATTGGACGATAGGTTCTGCTGAGAAATAATTGCTAAGCGATGCATCGTTTGCGAGTTACTTAGAATTGCGATTAGCCAATCAGACCGTTGCACGTGCAAATTCAAGCGACCCACCAGGTACAATTAGGGTCAAATGTTCTCATAGCGTAGGTGACAGCGCAGTAGACTACCCAACCTTTATCTCGGGTTCGGTCCTCACTACCATCCCATGTCCAATTTCTGTATCAGCTCTCTTATTCGATTTTAGAAAACCAAATGAAGTATGCGTTTGCCGACACCATCTCTGACGGGCTGCTTAAATTTGTGTGTCCTATGGACGGAATGGCTCACTTCAATGCTAATTAACTAGGAAACGGTGCAACATACGGAATTTTGGTCTTTATAATTATTTCTCTGCTTAACATACCATGCAACACTCTTACAAGCTTCTCAGAGTGCATGTGATCGCTCTGTATAATGGGTAGATGACAAACAAATTCAGGAGAAACTTGGTTTAACTAGGCAGTGTCTTAAATATGAGTTTCACGGCGATCCAACAACTCCGTTGTATATTCGACCCGATGGGGGGTGGGGGTTAGATTGTAAAGTGAACAGTTCATTGGCGGAGCTTTCATTTGCACTCAAATGATTCATGTGAAAAGGTTTCGAACGTGATTACGGCCGAATTTGATCGCGGAATCATAGTTGGAGCTAGAGATCCGTGAGTCGGAGTTACGTATTTGATCCATCTAACACACAGTTTATTTCACTTATTTCAAACACAGATTTAACCAACGCTACATACAATTATGTAGAAGCAAACTTTTTCCAGAACGTGTTTTTCCTAACTCGGCAATTGCGGTAATGTATCTCCAACTGGTAATGAATTTTTTTTTAAATATTGAATGTGTGTTATGCGTAATGAAGGGTGTATTGAACCTCATGAAAACGGTCACTAAACATAATTTTCTGGACAATGCCTTGTTATTTTGAATATCACACCATAGAACGTATGGAACTAAGGGGTTTCTGTGACTGTGTTACAGTAACTGTTGCAAGGCGATATTCATCAAATTTTTTGCCCTTAATTATCGGGGGTAATATCGCTTCCGACTGTAACTGTTAAACATTAACAGTTGGAAGTTATTTCGTAGTTATTTGACACATTTCTGACCTGAGCAATATCACGTCGCTTTCATTTAACTTCCGATAAAATGGCCGTCTTGCTTCGGTGTTGCCTCTGTGGTATTTAGTGTCCGATCGACGGTCGATTTCTGGCCGAAGCCGAAGCCGAAGGTATAACAGCCTCGAGAAATTCCGTTCTAGGCTGGCAAAATGTGACTAAAGTAATGATCGTTTTGCATAGAATATAAACAGTTTAACGAGATAATTAAAATTATCTTACAACCTATCAGTAATAACAACACTTTGAAATGAAGTCAATTATAATATTTATTTACTTAAAAAAGAATTTGAACAATTACAATTGGAGAAACACGTAATAAAAGCCAAATGAATCTTAAATTCCCATCAGCGGTTTGACATATGTCAATGAATAACAATTAATAATCAAAGTTAAACAATCTTATGTTGGAAGCTAAAAATAATAATTTGTACACAAGTTAGATCGCCTGTCTGGGTATATCTGTCGTGCTGCGCTGAACGAACTGTTCACTAGGAACACTGGAACGTCCCCTTAGAAAAATTATACATGACTGTGCTTAAACTGTCACACAATATTTTTAGCGCAACGCAATCTGACTTTCAATAATTCCTACAAAAGAATGGCCCTGACTAACGTTAACCTATACCTTTCACAAATCTCTTACCTCACAAAAATCTTCGTTACTCGAACTACTGCAATATAGCGAGCGCCACTACTGCCAGCTAAATAAAAGATTCAAACTACTGAAGGCACTAACTACTGATAGGCATAGTTAGCAAATGAAAGATTTTAATAGAGAACAAACAATGTATTTACCTTAATAGTGTAAAATCATAATATACATAGCAGTTCATGACATCCAGTCTTACAAATTTCAAAACTCCGCCATTTCTCTCCCCACATCCACCACTGCTGGCGGCTCACCTCCAACTGCGCAACGCTACGCAATGTTAACATCCAGCTGCCCAACACTACAATAGCCGACAACAATCGCAAACCAGCCACAGACTGCACACAGCACAGCCAGTGATTTTCATACAGAGCGCTACGTAACGTTGCCAATAAGAAAACATAAACAGCCTATCTACAACACTAATAAAAAGAGCAGATAAATATTTAAGTGCAATTGGCGGAAGAGAAGCATACGGACTAGGAGTCCAATACCCATAAACGTCGGCATTCCTCGGAAGTAAAAGTTCTTTTAAAGAAATATGTTAGATGTTCTACAAAATGAGGATAGTGGTATTCCAAATCCAACTCGTTACCGCTTGTGACAGGTAATGCAAGTTCTCATGTGAATCCCATAAACAATTATCATTTTTTTGGATGCATTTACGATCTCTGACGTTGAGCAGGAAGGTCTAGGTTCATCAACATGTATGTCCACAAGAGCTATTGGACTTGATGAGACTCCTTCCGTTGCAGAAATTATAATATTTCGGTCTCCGTGTTTTCCTTTCCATCACTAGTCAAATACTTCGTTTTAAAATTGGAATCTATTAGAGTTTCAATCAATAAATGCGGAGTATTTCTTGCTTGAGAAAATCTTCAGCTATCAGACTCGCATTACTGGGTGTTGAGCAGTTTTACATTTTAATGCTCTTCATATTTTGCGATGAATTTTGATTTAAGCATGACGATGAATGGTTTTATTAAAGATACTGACGAGGAGTCAGTTGAAATATCAAGTGTTTCTGTTATACAGTACCTCATTTGTACCCATTCTTCTGCAGTTGGGACTATTTTCCCAACGCGCTCTGCCATGTATATATTGATAGTAGCTTTTTGTTCAACGAGTCTTTCAAACATTTAATAAGTGCTGTTCCAACGGGTTTCGACATCAAGAATGAAAACGTGTTTGGGTAAGTCGCATGTTTCTTGAAACTTGTTCGAACATCGTGAAGCTTGTTAACTTCTTTTAAAATGTCCTACAATTTTGTGACATTTTTTTATTGTATCCATTGCAGCAGGATCCTTGAAAATAACATCACGAATAACTAGCTGCAGCGTTTGAGCTACGCATCCAATATAAGCAAAGTTTCCGTAACGTATGACTGCTTTCATATTAAAAGCATTGTCGCAGATAACTAGGTGGATTTATTTGTTAAATTAAATTCGGCGATAATTTGGTTAAGTTTCTCTGAAACATGTTGCCCTGTGCTATCTTTTTAGAAGACACTGGCTTCCAGTATAACTTTTGGGGCCTTTAATGAAGTGGACCTAACAATTCAGGAATGAGCACGTCTTTCCTGGATTACTCCATACGTCAGCCATAAAACTGACCCGTTCAGCCTTTTCTGAAAGAAGTACGATTTTTCCTTTTACTTTATCGTACGTCGCTGGCACAAAAGTCGATATAAAGTATTTCTCAGACTTTTACCTCTACCTGGATGAAGTGTCAAGGTCAGTCAAATTGAGCCTACGAAGTGCACTTTTCAGAAATGTTCTATAGCAGCATGTCGACGATAATAAGATCCATAACACTTTTATCGATAGCGCATTGGTATCGGATGATTATCAGGTCACTGAGTAGCTACTTTCTTTCTCAACCATATCCGGTAAAGTGGATCATTTTATAACACTCGTACTGCAAGTTTACGCCAAGTATAACGCTATGCTCGCAGTTTAGTGTTACTCTCTGGGAGGAATTTACAACTGTTTTGACCGTGTGTTTACCTAACGGGTAGAGGGTATCGAACAGTAGTTTCGCATCTACGGCAATTAATAGAAAACTGAAAGGCTTTATTTTGGAAGTAATGAAAGTAGTGAAGTTCACTTGAATGAAACAACAAACGGTAGCCAGCCTAATTAGGCATAATAATTTGAAACATTAAGTTTAAAGAAAAATGAAACTGAGTTGATAAAGTGACTTTCATTAACACTCCTTTTAAGTAGTGCAATGAATATACACGACTACCGGACGCACTGAGTAGTGGGTAGCAGTAGTTACTATTTCCACAAATCAGCAATCATAGGAAGTTAAAAGATATATCACTCATAGCAATAATAGTTACTATCTCAATCGTTAACCAGTTCAGCACTAAGATGTTACTCAATACATCACGAGACTAAAATTCGGCATGACAAGAGCTCTGGTTTAACTGACATACAAAAACCACAAATGAAGTTAAATAACACTACATAAACACTTTTTACACTCTAACTATTATGGAAATCTGTCAGATTTCTTTAGCAGATTCAATATTCCGTTTATCTTTCTTGTAATAGAAAATAATATAGTGGGGACCCATAAACTGAAACTGTCTTTACAGGCAAATTCTGTGACTATTTCAGAAACAAATTGCAATTTGCCAATATTGATTTCTAACCCCATTTGAAAAAATTTATATGTTCACAATTTGGAGCAAGTAGTTCAAATATTAAAGTTTAATTAACTTCAGATAAAGGTTCATAGTAATAATGAAAGCAAAATTACTTTCGTGTAAGTTCAATTTATGTGCTTTTCTCGCTACCTGTGAAGCAGGTAATTTAACTAGTAACATTTATACACTTTGGCACTGAACTTTGGCACATTTAATGCAGACACAAATCAATAGTTATTCAGAAACAGCATACTCGGTCTTCCGAACGTTTAGGATGGGACCCTACATTGGTTTCATGATCAGGACAACTTTAAGAATGACACACATGTTTATGTCACTGGAATTATTATTGAAAACCACTCACACAAACATACTGATCCATACTATGATAAATCTCTGAGTTCCTGAAGCAGGCGGAGCAGTGGCGCAATAGTGGTGGCAAGCACGTGGCGGCTATCTGGTCTCACATTCCTGCTGTCGAATGCTCTTTATAAAGTCACCTTGGCGACGTATTATCCTCGTTTTAGAGGCATTCCATAATAACAAGAGCACCACACGCCAGTCGAGACCACATCCGAGGCAATTTCAATATAAACTGGCTTTCAAATGCCTCACTTGGCACCCTCGATGTTAACCGTACAACGACTAGTCACTGACTTCGTAGCGTGCTCCCCCAATAACCGCCCACATTGACCGCCAAAACTACCTTTTGCCGTGCGCCAAGCGACTTCCGTAGCGGAGGAGGTTCGCTACATCTTTTTCTACTATACAATACAAGATTCCTAAGCATGAACCAGTTTTTTACATACACATTGCTCTTTCTTACATTAATATTTTTTAATGATTAATTACATTTAAACATTATTAAGTTTTTTTACACCGAGTACAATACAAACTTCAACTTCCCTCTGACAATTCAAAGATCTTAACTAGTAAAGAACAACCACTTCATAGTCACATACACGTAATTACACTGTATAAACTACTTACAATTGATATTGGTGTTACTATTTGACTACCTTTTTGTCTTGCGAACAGTTAAATGTCCCTAGTTCTTTCTTTTTTATGATCAAAATCTTTTTTTTTTTTTGTTTTTTAAATGCCTTTATCAAACTCAATCTTCTCTTCTTCTCAGTCAGATAAAAATTTTCGCAGTCGTATGATGAAACACCAAACTAGGCAATCTAATTCGCCAACGGACTTGTATTTACTGGCGATGTCGGCCGACCGACACAACACAGTGTACCGTAGTCCGCGCCAAGTGTGTGAAAACTTCGCGACTGTTTAATAGTCTGCTGTCCACCGCGCATGCGCAGTTATAACTGTTCAATTTCGGCGCTAGCTAGAAACCCTCGGCTTCAGCCAAAACTTAGACATAGTTTCGCCGAAACCGAAGATTCGGGCGAAGGTGGGATTTTTGTTCAAAGGTGGCTGAAACCGAAGCCAAATGTTCGGTCGGACGCTAGTGGTACTCTGTGTCTTTGGGACATCCAATGAGTGATAGAACAAGACATATAAACAATAACAGATTTCTATTCACATTACAACTAAAACATCACGGGGTAACTCCCTATCCAAAGCGCGTAAATATTACGACAAATTAACAACGAGGGGCTGTGGTGGGGCGGGGGGGGGGGGGGGGACGACAGCGGAGGGGGGGGGGGGGGCTACTACTACCTGAGAAGGAAAAAAAAACTGAACTAGCACCCCGGTTCGTCCGCCACTATCACAACTTTGCTTTACAGTGTGCTACACGCAGGCCACTTTGCCCACTGGTGCGTACTGAGTTGAACGCTGCTGTCGCACTCATAACTGCACTGAAAATCTGCGGAAGTACGTCAGCCTGCTTCTGTTGGCTACATTTCTGGTACTAGGCAGCCACCATTGACAAAGTTCAGTAGCTCAGTAATCAGTAATCAGACTGCTGAAGACACGACTGCAGACAAGCCGCTCGCCTGACTCTACTAGGGACTGCGGAGAGTGATGGCTCGGCCTGCTCTGCGAGACATCACAGAACCCAAGTTTCATTAACACAACAAGACCGTTGTATTGCTCTGGTCGAGGACACTGCCAACCTTCACTCGTGTTCTGGCAGGGTGCCATAGTAACCTTCACACTGTAGAGGCACCCCGCACCTAATTTGAAGATAAGCTACACTCTTGAAATTCTTGAAGCTGTGCGCATGGGTCCACATTTTGTGATCAGAACGTCATCTGCAATTACTATCTCCCATTTCCACGATTAATGGTTACTGCATTTTATCAAAGAGCAGCCTTATTCTTTCGTACTTTATCTGTCACGTTTCCAATTTTCACTTTTGGGCACAAAATGCGTGGAACGTCATATAAAGGTTCATGGATTGTTAATTGATGACATTGTGTTAATTACCTGTATACACGTACAACGTCACCATCTTCGCAGCTGCTATTTGTGTTATTGGTGATATTTGTTTTATGGCCCTAGGCTGTGGTCCAAGGCATATTCGCTGCCTAACGATTCGTCCTTCGATACTGCAGACATCATCAAAGGCTTCAGCGTCTCAGTACGCAGATACAGTCTCCAACAAGATCAGCAAGCCGAACTATTTATACCTACAAGCATGACGGTCGTTTCGTGACGTCAGCAGACCGCGGCCTAAGATCGCGGATTGTTATGGAGCTTGCAGTGAGGATGAGTTGGCGGTGTTCGCAACACTTATTCCTAAGACCCACAAATTTCCTAATTTCGGTTCTTCTTCGCTTCTGTTAGAGTTGTTTCTGTATTTTTTAGTTTCTATGACCTCTCTCTGCGCTCAAGTACAGCACTTATCAGATCTCGATAAAACGACAATATCAGCGAAACGATTTCCTGGTCTCGATGAATTATATGCTTTGTTAATGATTTGCGTTCTATGGCAATCAGGACGCAATTTAAGGCTTCTTTCTCTGCCTAACGATTCGTCTTCCATTCCTGAAGACATCGTCAGAGGGTATAACGACTCAGAAAACAATCAAAGTTTCAAACAAGCTGACCGTATTACTGTTATGCGTATTCTAAATATTTGGTTTGATATTACTAGCGGTTTACTCTTGCGTTCTCGATGTCATCATAGCTGTTTCAATGACTGAACAAGGTGAAGAGCTGCCAGTCAGTATTCGAGCGGAAAATCTACATCCCAGCCCCTCTTCTCCACATTCACCCACCCCATATCCCAAGCATCGGCTGATAATCTGGACCTGCAGCACGCAGCACCTGACGTCCATCATTAGCCGTCGCTTCCATGACAGCAAATCTGTTCAGCTACCTCCACAGCATTGTCTTCAGACACTTCCGGAACTTTTTTTGCCGCTCAGTATCGGAAGGTGATCTAAATCAGGTATTTCTTGCTATGCAAATTCAAAATGAATTAGTTGTTTACTGAAGTAGATACTTTTATGATCACTATTATGGTACAGTACGGTAAATAACGTGCCATACTTGCTTGCTGCTGGTTTAATAAATTTGTGATGCTCAACGTAGCGGCCACGGCAACTGAAAAACTCAGAAAAGAAAGCGATTGACATGGCATGATGTTGCATATCTAAGACTGCACAGCGCAATTTCATCAGGAAACATAAAAATCTTGGAAAATCATCCTTGTAATCTGTTACTAAGTACAGTGATTCTTCGTGCCAGAGTGCTACCCTAGCACGTTAGGACTGCTTGTGTGAAATTCCAAGCTGTAATGCTATTTCGTGGTGAACTGCAGCCTTACGGTCCTTGAAATTCAAACAACAGCCGTGTAGGTCAGAGCACTAGCAGCGCTGCAGTAGATGTCTTGACCACGCATGTAGCAGTACGCCTATGAGACTCACCGTAAGATATCGGTGGAGCAGCGAGGCAACCTCACCTGTTTGAATCCTCCATCGTTTGTGGGTGAGAATTCGTGGAACTCGACTCAGATACCGAGAGACGGGTTCCTGGTCGCACTCTCACGACAGTGCCCCAACCCACAAAGGTAAACGTCTTATGCGAGGTTTGGCTAGCAAACGGTTCACAGTCCTGGATTAGCCACCGTTTTCGCCAGATTTGGTCGCCGCCGACTCCTTGTTTTTACACAAACTGAAATAAGCCAGGAAAGGACACCGTTACGACCTAATTAAGGACGTCCAAGGAAACAGTAGCTCCTGGAGTACTAAATGCAGTTCCAAAAAAGAACTATAGTGACAGTTTCAGAACACTTTTTATACGATATCAGCTTTTTATTAAATCTAGGGACGCTGTTTTGAATAAATACAGTGGCGATCGATTTCTATATCCACGCCTCCCGTTCCTCTATTCGTGGAGTGCTGCAGTTGTCCCTGTTGCTCCTTTAACAATTCCAGAGCAGGATCCCAGGCTCTGCTTAGCGGTTCATGAGATTGTCAGTCACTTTTATCTCAATCGATTCCCTTATAACACTGTCCCAAAATCTGGGTGTGTGCAACAATCTTGGTTTTATTATAATTAACGGCATTATCTAGTTCTCGGCAGTGTTCAGCAATGGTGACTCCGGCACCTTTCTTAACTGGGTGTGCCTCTGATGTTCTTTGCACCCGATAGCCACTGGCCAATGTAGCCCACGCCACATTGACAAGGTATATAACAAAACCCTGGTTTCGGTAATCCCAGGTCTTCTTTAACACTCCCCACCAGTCTTCCGGTCTTGCTGGATGTGCAGAAAACACACTTGATATTGTGTTGATGGTGATATTTTGGACCTGTTCAGGCATACACTGACATCCACGTATTTCCTGTACAGGAACCAATATTACGACTAAATTGAAGGTGTAGCTAAGAGCAGCCCACTGTCTCCCATCGGGACACAGCGTTATCCCTATAACGCAGCGCCCCAGATTGTCCAGTGGTTACCACACCTGCCTAGTAAGCAGGAGATACTGGGTTCGAATCCCGGCCCGGTACACATTATCGCTCGTCCTCGCAGATTCCGCTTAATGTCTAGATACAGCTGACAGCTGTGATGTCCCTTCAATCTTCATACAGTGCTTCACAGCTGCGGGATCTTCGTATCGTGTTCGTAGGAACCGACACCATGCATTCAAATAATTGTTCTTATTCTGTCACATATACCTTTGTAAGTATTAGTTTTTTCTGTCTATCCATATCTTGATCACATGATATGTCACAGCCTTTTTTTTTGCCATCAGTCTTCTGACTGGTTTGATGCGGCCCGCCTCGAATTCCTCTCCTCTGCTAACCTCTTCATTTCAGAATAGCACTTGCAACGTACATCCTCAATTATTTGCTGGATGTATTCCAGTCTCTGTCTTCCTCTACAATTTTTGCCCTCTACAGCTCCCTCTAGTACCATGGAAGTCGTTCCCCCATGTGTTAACAGATTTCCTGTCCTCCTGTCCCTTCTCCTTATCAATGTTTTCCACATGTTCCTTTCTTCTATTATTCTGCGCAGAACCTCCTCACTCCTTAACTTATCAGTCCACCTAATTTTCAACATTCGTCTGTAGCACCACATCTCAAATGCTTCGATTCTCTTCTGTTTCGGTTTTCCCAAAGTCCATGTTTCACTACCATACAATGCTGAACTCAGAAATTTCTTCCTCAAATTAAGGTCAACATTTGATATTAGTAGGCCTTTCTTGGCCAGGAATGCCCTTTTTGCCATTGCTAGTCTGCTTTTGATGTCTTCCTTGTTCCGTATGTCATTGGTTATATTACTGCCTAGGTAGCAGAATTCCTTAACTTCATCTATCTTAACTTCCTTAACTTCATCAATCCTGATCTTAAGTTTCTCGCTGTTCTCATTTCTACGACTTCTCATTACTTTCGTCTTTCTTCGATTTACTCTCCATCCATACTCTGTACTCATCAGACGGTTCATTCTGTTCAGGAGATCATGTAATTCTTCTTCACTTTCACCCAAGATAGCAATGTCAACAGTGAATCGTAACATTGATATCCTTTCACTTTGTCTTTTAATTCCACTCCTGAACCTTTGTTTTATTTGACTCATTGCTTCCTCAATGTACAGATTGAACAGTAGGGACGGAAGGCTACATCCTTGCCTTACTCCCTTTTTAATACCAGCACTTCGTTCTGTATTGTCCACTTTTATTATTTCTTCTTGGCTACTGTGCGGCTGTTCCCGGCGGAGGTTCGAGTCCGCCCTCGGGCGTGGGTGTGTGTGTTCGTCCTTAGGATAATTTAGGTTAAGTAGTGTGTAAGCTTAGGGACTGATGACCTTAGCAGTTAAGTCCCATAAGATTTCACACACATTTGAACATTTTCCTCCTGGCTGTTGTAGATACTGTATATGACCACTCTTTCCCTAGAGCTTACTCCTACTTTTTTCAGAATTTCGAGCATCTTGCACAATTTACATTGTCGAACGCTTTTTCCATGTCGACAAATCCTATGGACGTGTCTTGAGTTTTCTTTAGTCTTGCTTCCATTATTAACCGCAACGTCAGAATTGCCTCTCTCGTGCCTTTACCTTTCCTAGAGCCAAACTGATCGTCATCTAGCCCATCCTCGATTTTCTTTTCCATTCTTCTGTATATTATTGCCGGCCGTGGTGGCCGAGCGGTTCTAGGCGCTGCAGCCTGGAACCGTACGACCGCTACGGTCGCAGGTTCTAATACTGCCTCGGGCATGGATGTGTGTGATGTCCTTAGGTTAGTTAGGTTTAAGTAGTTCTATGTTCTAGGCGACTGATGACCTTAGAAGTTAAGTACCATAGTGCTCAGAGCCATTTGAACCATTTTTATATTATTCTTGTAAGCAACTTGGATGCATGAGCTGTTAAGCTGATTGTGCGATAATTCTCGCGCTTCTCAGCTCTTTCCGTCTTCGGAATTGTGAGGATGATGCTTCTCCGAAAGTCAGATGGTATGTCACCAGACTCATACATTTTACACACCAACGTGAATAGTCGTGATTTTGCCACTGCCCCCAATGATTTTAAAAATTCTGATGGAATGTTATCCATCCCTTCTGCCTTATTTGATCTTAAGTCCTCCAAAGCTCTTTAAATTCTGATTCTAATATTGGGTCCCCTATCTCTTCTAAATCGCCTCCTGTTTCTTCTTCTATCACATCAGACAAATGTTCCCCTCATAAAGGCTTTCAGTGTATTCTTTCTACATATCTGCTCTCTCCTTTGCATTTAACAGTCGAATTCCCGTTGCACTCTTAATGTTGTCACCCTTGCTTTTAATGTCACCGAAGATTGTTTTGACTTTTCTGTATGCTGCGTCTATCCTTCCGACCATCATTTCTTTTTCGATGTCTTCTCATTTTTCCTGCAGCCATTTCGTCTTAGCTTCCCTTCACTTCCTATTTATTTCATTCCTCAGCTACTTGTATTTCTGTATTCCTGAGTTTACCGGAACATTTTGGTATTTCCTCCTTTCATCGATCAATTGATGTATTTCTTCTGTTACCCACGGTTTCTTCGCAGTTACCTTCTTTGTACCTTTGTTTTCCTTCCCTATTTCTGTGATGGCTCTTTTTAGATATGTCCATTCTTCTTCAACTGTACTACCTATGAGCTATTCCTTATTGCTGTTCTATAGCATTAGAAAACTTCAACCGTATCTCGTCATTCCTTACCATTTCCGTATCCCACTTCTTTGCGTATTGATTCTTCCCGGCTAATGTCTTAAACATCAGCCAACTCTTCATCAGCTTTATATTGTGATATGAGACTATATATCAGCTCCTGGGTACACCTTACATTCCAGTATCTGATTTCGGAATCTCTGCCTGGCTAAGATGTAATCTATCTGAAATCTTCCCGTATCACCTGGCCTTTTCCAAGTAAGCGTCCTTCTCTTCTGATTCTTGAACAGAGTATTCGCTATTACTAGCTGAAACAAGTTACAGAACTCAATTAGTCTTTCTCCTTTCTCATTGTCCCATACCCATATTCTCCTGTAAACTTTTCTTCCACTCTTCCCCTACAACAGCATTCCAGTGCCCCAAGATTAATAGATTTTCATCCCCTTTTACATACTGTATTACCCTTTCAATATCCTCGTACACATCCTCTATCTCTTTATCTTCAGCTTGGGACGTCGGCATGTATACCTGAACTATCGTTGTCGGTGTTGGTTTGCTGTAGATTCTGATAAGAACAACCCTGTCACTGGACTGTCCAGAGCCTAAATACTTCAAATGGGCTATCTATTCGATTGATCTATTATTGAGTACTACTATTGTTCGTTCTGGGTGAATACTTAAAAAGGCCATAGCTGTAGTTTTATTTGTAGATGTATTCAGATTACAGCTTGCACTTATCTCCTTTAGTTTATGAAATGTCATTTGTAATTTTTCTTCGCTATCTTGGATGATAACTTGATCATCCGCGAATTACGTCATATTAATATTCTTATTACTCCCCATCTTTATTCCTGTTGGTGTTCTATACCTTATCTATGCCCCTGATCATGTCTTCTACATAAATATTGGATAATTTTGGTTACAAGCTAAAGCCATTTGTTAAAGGGTCCTGCAGTGCTTAATTCTAAGAAAATTCCTCCGTATTTAATCACTTCGGTGTTTATCCCATAGAGTCCTGGTGAATTTCGGTTTTCCTTTTCTTTTTCTTTTCCTTCTTTTCCTGTTTTTTTGTTGTTCTGTTTTAGACAACTGTCTTCAATTCCGTCACTTCATTATAGTCTACCCTACCAGTTATTCGTTTGAAACTGATTTTTTGAATTGTATCCTAGTCCTTTATAGTGTCACCCAGTCACATGGTTTTATTATATTTAGATTTGAGGTATCTCTTTCTTCTTCGTTGAGATATTTCATTAACTTGTGTACTGTTTCGTGTCTTCCATCGACATCACGTAAAACTGTGCTTATAAACGCGTCACACGATGTCCTGAGTGCTGACCTCACCTTCGTTTATGCTTCTTTTTCCGATGGTAATGCTCTTTAGTTTCTAATGGTTACTTTTGTGAATATTCATTATCTGCTTTCTGTTTATCGTTTATGGCTGGCTTTCTGTATCTTTTCGTTCCTTACTTTTAAACCTCTTTTCCGACTGGTCCTAGGTTTCTCACCTAGCACTTTACTTTCTATCTGTTTTATAGCGTTTTTTATGGTAGACCTTCTTTCGGTTCTGTCTCCACTAGTTAGTATTTCGCTGAGCACTTGGGTGAGCCTGTTCTGGTGTAGATTTCTTAAGCTCTACTCTTGCAGCAGATATACCGTAAGTCAAGTGTTTAAATTGTTTCCAACACTTCTTTTTTTTTTTTTTTGATTACCTTTTCTAACTTGATCACGTTTGGTAATTTTGATTTCACAGGATTAATCTGTGTTTCTATTTATATCTTTATATACACGAGTGTTTTATGTCCTTTCTGTTGACTTTTGATTGATTATTACATAATCTATTAGTGACCGGTAGCCCCATGCAGGTCATGTAAATTTGTGAACATTTTTCTTCTTAAAGGTGTTTTTAGCCTTCAGTTCATTGAGTATTATGAATTCCATTGGTTTTGCTCCGTTCTGATTTATATTATTTTCCTGATTAGAACCTATCAAATTGGGAAATGGCAGTTTTCTAATTCTAGCATTTAAATCGTCCATTAAACTTACATAGTCGTTATTGTTTGTTTTATTCAGACATTTCTGAAATTCTTCGTAGTAATGATCTATTTCTTTCCTGCTCCCTTCCTCTTGTGGTAAGTTGCTAAGTTCCTTACTGTTATGAATTACGTATCTCTTCCCTTATCCCTCCATTTCCCGTCTCTTAAAATTACTTCTGTTGGTGTATGTAAAGCATGACATGGTCTTCCAGCTCCCTTGTGCCTTTAAGACTCTACTTTGTTCTCGCGATCAGGGAAACATTTATTTTATATTCTTTCAGAATTCTGTTTAGTGGAATTTCATTTTATCCTAGTCCCTGTACATTCCATGTGGGCACATTTACACGGAAGCACCAAAGAAACTGATATAGGCATGCGTATTCAAATAAAAAGATGTGCAAACAGGCAGAATACGGTACTGAGGTCTGCAACGTCTATATAAGACAAGTGCCATGCGCAGTTCTTAGATCGGTTACTGCTGCTACACTGACAGGTTATCAAGATTTAAGTGAGTTTGAATGTGGTGTTATAGTCGGCGCAAGGGAGATGGGACACAGCATCACCGAGGTAGCGATGTAGTGTACTCCCATTTCACGAGTGTATCGTGAATATCAGGAATCCTGTAAAACATCAAATCTTCGATATAGCTGCGGCCGGAAAAAGAACCTACAACAACGGGATCAACGACGACTGACGCAAATCTTTTCAGCGTGACAGAAGTGCAACCCTTCCGCAAATTGCTGCAGATTTCAGTGCTGGGATTAACAATTTTCAGCTTGCGAACCATTCAACGAAACATCATCGACAAGGGCTGGTGGCGCCGAAGGCCCATTCGAGTATCACGACAGAAAGCTTTACGCCTCGCCTGGGCCCGTCAACACCGATATTGGACTGTTGATGACTGGTGTTATGTTGCCTGGTAGGGCGAGTCTCGTATCAAATTGTATCGAACGGTTGGACGTATACGGGCATGGAGACAACCTCATGAATCCATGGACCCTGCATGTCAGCAGGGGACTGTTCAAGCTGGTAGAGGCTCTGTAATGATGCAGGACACGTGCAGATGGAGTGGTATGGTACCCCTGATACGTCTAGATACGACTCCGACAGGTGACACGTACATAAGCATCCTGTCTGATCACCTACACACATTCATGTCCATTGTGCATTTCGACGGACTTGGACTGTTCTAGCAGGACAATGTGACTCCCAAAATGTGCTACAGAGTTTAAACACATCCGCTGGCCATCAGACGTTCCAGACATGAATGAACATTATTGAGCACATCTGGGATGCCTTGCAACGTGTTGTTCAGAAGAGATCTCCACCATCTACTCTTGCGGTTCGATGGATATCCCTGCAGGATTCATGTTGTCAGAACCCTCCAGCTCTACTTCGGACATTAGTTGAGTCCATGCCACGTCGTGTTGCAGCACTTCTGAGTGCTCGCAGGCGCCCTGCACGATGCCAGGCAGGTGTACCAATTTGGCTCTTCAGTGTAGTACATCCATTAATCCTTTTTTCGCTCCATTATTTATGCCGGGCTGTTTTCGAATTTCGCCGGCCTTGCTTCGAGGCTCATTTTCAGACTTCTGAGTACACACATTTTTAGATGCATGGGTTACCAGCCCATAGCAAAGCCCCCATCCAGGGCGGCCAGGTAATTTTTGTTCCAGGTTTTCTTCCTCCAGCCTCTGACGAGTCAAGGGCTATCTATTAGGCAGCACTGTTTTTAGGTTGTTTTGAAGATACTTCTTCCGCCAGTTAAGTCTGTCCACAGGATTCCTCTTCCTGCCTATTTGTGTTCTTCGCCGTTAGAGACAGAAACAGAAAATGAAAAACACCCTTGAAAAAAGAAAGGGCATGAGTTTGCCAGGGTAGGACGGCAGAAAAAAAGAACAGAAAAAAGAAGCCGCACACAAGTAAGGGGAAGAAATGTCAGGCCTGGTCAGGAATCTCACCAACTGACCAATGTGGCATGGGTGACCCTACCAGGAGCATAGCTCTCGCCAGCATAGCTGACAACCAAATTTCCAGATGTCAGACACTCAGATCGGTATTAAATGTTGTGTGTCGATAGAATATCAACCAAAATACCCATTTAGTTTGTGCTGTGTGCTGTCGTCCAGTAGATGGTGCGTGAACGATAATTGAAGGTGACAACAGAACTACGGAGCATAGTGAAAGCGTATATGTGAAGTGGGTAGAGGAAAAACTCTGGTAATTGAGTTTGTAGAGCGCCAGACCGAAGTACTATATATCCCGATTTCTGAATCCACTGATGGCGATTTTTCTTTTGCGCGTGAAATTGTCATATGGGAGAACACTTTTATAATCTGTAAAAGGACGTTTCGAAGCTTGTAGCAATGTTCTTTTGACACTCTGCTTTTGCTTCGTTAGCTGAAAGTAGCAAATCTATAGAGTGCATTTGTAAGAAATATGTGGTGTTATTTATACAAATGTAAGCTATAGGTTTGCTACCTTCAAGTAACGAAGCGAAAGCAGGCTGCCAAAAACAGATTGCAACAGGCATCGAAACGTCCTTTGATATGTCAGAAAAGTGTTCTCCCATATAACAGATTCAGGAGTAAACTGTAAAGAAATCATCAGGAGGCTACGAACTAAGGACCTTTAGTATGACGGAGTTACTCTCTACCAACTCCCCTATCACACTCGTAGCACAGAGATATACTTCTGCTCTAATCCGTAGGTGTGGTGGTAATTTTAATTGCCATTTACACATGTTTTTTTACACATGTTCTACTAGACGACGGCACACAACTCGATGTAAATCGGTGATTTGATTGCTACTCCATCGACACGCAGTCTTTGTTACCGATCTGAGTGACTGACATCTGGAGGTTTCCTTGTCAGTGGATCATCGAGAAACAGAAATCTCTCCAACCTTAAGGTGGTAGTACATGAGTGGAAAGTGAAATATAATCTCATACGAAAGAAAAGTAAAAAGTGTAAAAAAAATTTTAGTGTCCTAACATCCCGTTGCAGGAGGCCATAACACCGGGAAAATGGTTAAAGAGGAAAATGACATCTTCATAACAGCCTGCATGTCTAGTTGTATGTAGCGTTAACAGTTTTAGGTGTCAATATTTGATTCTTCTGAAGATTTGGTTTTTAAAGATGTCGAAACTTAGGTCAAATGGTTTTCAATAAATCTTGGGCTATTGCAACTGATTTTGCTGTTTTTTCACCTTTTCCTAAATGCAGAGTGTATTACAGTTACTGCCTCAACCCATGTTCAAGTTTATTAAAAAGTCCTTGTGCTGCACTTCTTATAATTGTAGGGTGCAAGTTCACAAATTTTATTTATTTCATTTGAGTACGTCTGTATTTGTACCCAGCCGGTACGCTGATGTATGTACGTATAAAACAATTATTCACCTGCATTTGAAATTTTACGGGCATTCTTGGAGGGCTTTTCCATTCTTCTTCACTAACAAGAAACGAGCTTCTCGTGGGAGAATATAACGTTGAAAACGAACTATTTTCAGGCCATTCACAGCGATTGGCTATCAAGAGAACCGTACCGCATGTTACACATCGTCGACCTTCAGACGATCTCCACAGCTGTCGTAATTTGTGCCACCTTTGAAAGATTTCCCATCTCGTAAGCGCTGCCCTTTCCAGGGACCCCGACATGATCCAGAGGGTCCAGCCTCCTCCATCTGTCGCTTCAGCACTGATTCTGGACTCTATTTCTCACAAGTGCCAGGGCGCGCCGCGCCGGCTGGATTGCTCCCATCGGTGTTCGCCTCCGTCCCTCCTCCCCTCCAATCCCACCCTCCCCACCCTCTTCCAATCCGCCGCCCCTAGCACTGGATGAAAAACGCCCACTGCCGGCCTCGTCCCGGACGCGGCTCCTAAAGACGGACAACAGCGGACTGGCAGCAGAAGCCGGGGAGCGGTGCTGCCAGAAGATGGAGGGAAGACGCGGCGACCCGGAAGTTGGTTAAGATTGAAGGCTGCCGGGTCGGCGGAATTCGCAGCGCGTCTCCCTCGACTCCCATTGAGAAGCTTTCCGCAGGCGTCACCTTGCTTGTGTTTGCTTTTGTCTCAGATGCCAGTGCGATCTGTGGTATTGTGGAACTTCGCGAAAACTGCAAAATACACAGACGGCAATGGAAAGTGATACGCCATGGTAATGCTTTTGGCTGTGATGAGATCCACCAAATCTGAAACTTGATGCTGGGTTGTTAGGAGAGAGTTATTGCAGCCAAATAAATTGTTATTTGGCAACTGTAGCAATTTGTAGTGTAGTATGTGTAATTTTTCCTCCTATGTATGTAATTATGTAGTTCTCAATTCGTTGGAGCAATCAATCATTGATAATAGGAAACACAGTCATAGCTCAGTCACTCAAAATGATTCAGAAATTTTACTTGTTGGAATGAAATCAGGCGATGATTCTTCTTCTCTGCAGGCTCGTGCTTTGCGGCAGTCTGCTAATCTGTACAAATAAAATGCCTCTTAATTTTGGGAGCGTTGTATAATCAGTCGGGAAACCTCAGATCAAGCGGATATTTGGCTTTGATGAAGTTTAACCTTCCGAAGAAGTAATGGAGCTCTTGGATTATTAAATGCAGGTTTGTATCCAGTCTTTCGGAAGTTCCCTTCTGATTAACAACTACGCAATATGTCGATGAATATCATTAATTCTCAAATTTCAAATACACACCTTTTGTATGAAGCAGCAATATATATATGTGTATTTCCCTTTTACTCGTACAATTTCGTCTCGGTTATCTTTTGTCATAAATCTCAATATTCAGATTACAGTTCTTCAAACAATGCTCAGGCTAATCGGCAAGAAGACAATCTCGGAAGCTTTTTTCTTCTCTAACAACCACCAGAGAGAGTATTACAAAGAATAATTATGCGCTCATGGCATAGCTATTGTATGAAACTACTTTGCGCATGGATTCTGCGACTATGAAGATAGAAAATTAGTAAACGTCATTCAAAGGTAGAATTGTAAAGAGATATTACATATGGAAGATAATTCAACTGGGCAGCACATACAGCGTCGTGGTGACGGGATGGGTGCGTGTGCGATTACGTGAAACGACTTAGAAATACGCTCTCTAGTCTCCTATTGTCCGTCTAGAGCACATCGTGATAAGGGGAACGAGGCTCTGAGTGGCTGGCGTTTGAGAACACAGATTCCACACCGCCCAGACGCGAAGAGTAAACATCTACAGAGAACGACGTATACAATGCGAGAGTCTGTTGTATTGAAACATAGTAATTACGATTCTGCCATTGTAAACGAATGAACGTGAAACTAGTATTACGTTTTACTAGAGAACAGTATACCTTTGAAATTCCGGCCACAGAGTTTGATCTGGAATTGCTTTAGCAACCCAATTTTTGAACGTTAACGTAACTGTGCGAATTCCTTTCTGTGCGTAATTGAATTGAATGTCACGAATACTTGTCAACAATACGCAGAATGATTTCCTCATCAAACGATCACACTAACTTTTACGTATTAAAAATCGGTCGTATTAGAGAAATTCTTCTACACAATGTATAGGACAATTTTGTAAATGAAAACTCATTTTATCTCAGAAGGTTCATTAAGGCTCTACAACATAAGTTTCTAATCCTTGCAACGCACAACTCGTCTCTACTCTGTACACAGCTTTCCGAAATGCCATCACAACAGAAGACAAAATAAATATTCCAGAATTGGAATCGAGAACAGCCGCCAACATGAATAACGTAGAAGTAAATATTCTCGGAGTAGTGAAGAAACTTAAATCTGTAATAAAAGCAAGTCTTCTGGTCCAGACCGTATAACAATTAGGTACATTTCTGGGTGTGCTGATGCATTAGCACGATACATAACAATCATATTCAACTGTTCTCTCGACGAAAGATCCGTACCCAAAGACTGGAAAGTTGCACAGGTCACACCAGTATTCAAGAAAGGTAGTAGGAGTAATCCACTAAATTACAGGCCCATATCGTTAACGTCGATATGCAGCAGGATTCTGGAACATATATTGGGTTCAAACATTATAATTACCTCGAAGAAAACTGTCTATTGACACACAGTCAACATGGGTTTAGAAAATATCGTTCCTACGAAACACAACTAGCTCTTTATTCACATGAAGTGTTGAGTGCTACTGACAACCGATATCAGATCGATTCCGTATTTCTGGATTTCCGGAAGGTTTGTGACACTGTACCACACAAGCGGCTCGTAGTGAAATTGCGTGCTTATGGAATAAGGTCTCAGTTATGTGACTGGATTTGTGATTTCCTGTCAGAGAGGTCACAGTTCGTAGTAACTGACGGAAAGCCATCGAGTAAAAGAGAAGTGATTTCTGGTGTTCCCCAAGGTAGTGTCATAGTCCCATTGCTGTTCCTTATCTATATAAACGATTTGGGAAACAATCTGAGCAGTCGTCTTCGGTTCGTTTCAGATGAAGCTGTCGTTCATAGACTAATAAGGTCACCAGAAGATGAAAACAAATTTCGAAACGGTTTAGAAAACATAGTGCGAAAATAGGCAGTTGACCCTAAATAACGAAAAGTGTGAGGTCATCCACATAAGTGGTAACAGGAATTCTTTAAACTTCGGTTACCCGACAAATCAGTGTAATCTAAAATCCGTAAATTCAACTAAATACCTAGGTATTACAATTACGAACAACTTAAATTTGAAGGAACACATAGAAAATGTTGTGGGGAAGGCTAAATAAAGACTGCGTTTTATTGGCAGGAAATTTGAAAAAGTATAACAGATCTACTAAGGAGACTGCGAACACTACCCTTGTCCGTCCTCTTTTTAGAATACTGCTGAGCAGTGTTGGATCTTTACCAGATAGGACTGACGGAGCACATCGAAAAAGTTCAAAGAAGGGAACCACGTTATGTATTATCATGAAATATGGGAGAGAGTGTCACAGAAATGATACAGGATTTGGGCTAGACATCTTTAAAATAAAAGCGTTTTTCCCTGCGACGGAATCTTCTCACAAAATTCCAGTCACCAACTTTCTCCTCCGAATGCGAAAATATTTTGACACTAACCTACATAGGGAAGAACGATCACCACGATAAAATAAGGGAAATCAGAGCTCGCGCTATACGAGATTGGAATAATAGAGAATTGTGAAGGTGGTTCGATGAACAAACTGCCAGGCACTTAAATGTGATTTGCAGAGTATATGTAGATGAATGTGAAGTGCGGAAATCGGTATTCCTAAAATAAATCATTGCATGGCGAACTGTCTTATCTTATTTTATGTCCACCTTCGTGAGTGGGTGGTCAGCGCGGTGGAATGCCAAGCATGGGGCCTGGGCTCGATTCTCGGAAAATGGCGTTCACTACAAAGACTTGGTCCACGCGCCTAGGCTCCACACTGGTGGGGCTCCCGGCCTAGCTACACGAATTTCATTTCATTTCAATTTTATAAGTTAAACTTTTGTTCTCTTTCCGGTTCGCTGACCACGGAATGGTGCAAGGCGTGACAGTATACAGGTTTTACCAAATATGCATTTCACTTAATGTCTGAGGATAACCTTCAGGAAATATTTGTAAATTACAAAATGGAAAGCATTCTGCAGTTATAATGAATCCGTTTTAATAACACAGAGATGACTCGAACTACCATGAGCATTAACTTTTTCCCAGCATTGTAACACACAATAAAAATTACTTTTGCACACAGTATCTAAATTAGGTAAAAATTACTATTTACCTTAATAATGCCATTCATTTAACAAACATCGGTGGGAGGTAGCAAATTAGAATGTTGAACACATGATTGATAATTCACCCTTAAAACCAACACGTAGCTACTGTTAAAGACAATGAAATTTTACACTACAATAATTACTTGGCTGTCGATTGCAGCAATTACGTTTTTCCAAGTGAGCCATCTCTATATAAAATACTCTTAAAAATCATCCTTTATCATTAACACTCAGTTACACACCATGGAACACCTGAAATGAAATTCATTTTCATGCGGCCATCGAAATTCCGTCTGACAACTGTGTCATCACTCGCCCGAGCTCTACTCAGTAATACAACCTCTGGTAGCCAGAAAAATACGCATCATTCACGTGTCGAGTCATGCAAAGATGCTCATAGTCGTAAAAATTCCAAATAAACTGACAAATATAGTAAACAAGCTGTCATTTCACATAATGTATACATCTTTCATTACCACTCCTAACATATGCGCTTTTCAATATTGAATTTCAACTGTGTGTCACTATTTTTCAGATTACTTCTGATCACACCTGATACACTCTCCACAAGGATAGATTTCTCGATGGATAAAAAGTATCATCGTTTCCGTAAAATTATTTAAAAGTGCATTAGCAATAGCCAAGCAGCCTATGAAATTTCGACCGATCCCCATCACAGTCAAGGTGATTGCTCACGACTCTGCTCGGAACTCGCTCGTTCGGCTCCGTGCAGCGACCGAGTGTACTAATACCTTCAGGCCAGCACACCATTACAGACACCTCGGCCGTCGCCCCAATCCGGCCCCCTGCAGACATGCCGCAAGCTTGTCCAGCGCTTCCACCGTGGCGACAGCGCTGGACTCCGGAAGATGTTAGTGGTTTCACCTGCTGCAACTGAATGGCGACTCCAACATCTTAATCCCAGCCTGCCTTTACGGATACCTCCAAGATCATGCCAGTTCGGCACCTCGCGAAGCACTGTAATCTTGTCTATCACATCCACCACGGTGCCGACGCTGACCTCTGGAGGATGATGCTGCTTCCATCTGCTGCTCCCTGCCGCCGTTGGATAAGCAGCTGCAGCAGCAAGTCGTATACTCCTAGCTCACTCATTTGTTACATAGTTTAATTCTTAATTTCTTTGCGTGTTTTTGGTACTTGCATTGTGTAATTCATAAATTTCGGGCGTATTATAGTATTTGAGAGTTGTAGCATCGCGTTTTAGTACCTGAATAGTGTAAATTCGCGTAGTCGTTTGTCTACTGTTTTGTTTTGAACGGCCAGTGTCGGTTGGTCGCAGTCAGTGTGCTCCCTGCCGCCGTTGGATAAGCAGCTGAGCAGCAAGTCGTATACTCCTAGCTCACTCATTTGTACATAGTTTAATTCTTAATTTCTTTGCGTGTTTTTGGTTCTTGCATTGTTTAATTCATAAATTTCGGGCGTATTATAGTATTTGAGAGTGTAGCATCGTGTTTTAGTACCTGAATAGTGTAATTTCGCTTAGTCTCCTTCCGCCGCCGAGCAGTGTCAGCAGTGCGCAAGTAGCAGCATTACTGCATTTACTAGGCAATCTTGTATTTTAATAACCGTTTAAATTTTGTCGATTTGTTTGCGCTCTCTGTAGATTAGTTCAGACGTTCTTAGCAAAACAGTTTTTAGCATGGATAGGGACTGCAACTGCTGTGTTCGGATGCAGGCTGAGTTGGCATCCCTTCGCTCCCAGCTTCAGGCAGTGTTGGCTTCGGTCACACAGCTTGAGGCTGTTGCCAATGGGCATCACTGTGGGGGTCGGGATGGGGGTTTGTCGGGGACGGCCAGCTCGTCCCACGCATCCCCTGATCGGACTACGACTGTGGTTGCCCGGGATACTGCCCGCATTGAGGCTGATCCGTCACCTGTGGTAGAGTGGGAGGTCGTTTCAAGGTGTGGCAGGGGGCGAAAGACATTCCGGAGGGCTGAACGGAAGGCCTCTCCAGTTTGTCTGACGAACCGGTTTCAGGCTCTGTCTCAGGCTGATACTGATCTTCGGCCTGACATGGCTGCTTGTCCTGTTCCAGAGGTTGCCCCTCAGTCTGCAAGATCCGGGCAGTCGCAGAGGGTGGGCTTACTGGTAGTTGGGAGCTCCAACGTCAGGCGCGTAATGGGGCCCCTTAGGGAAATGGCAGCAAGAGAGGGGAAGAAAACCAATGTGCACTCCGTGTGCATACCGGGGGGAGTCATTCCAGATGTGGAAAGGGTCCTTCCGGATGCCATGAAGGGTACAGGGTGCACCCATCTGCAGGTGGTCGCTCATGTCGGCACCAATGATGTGTGTCGCTATGGATCGGAGGAAATCCTCTCTGGCTTCCGGCGGCTATCTGATTTGGTGAAGACTGCCAGTCCCGCTAGCGGGATGAAAGCAGAGCTCACCATCTGCAGCATCGTCGACAGGACTGACTGCGGACCTTTGGTACAGAGCCGAGTGGAGGGTCTGAATCAGAGGCTGAGACGGTTCTGCGACCGTGTGGGCTGCAGATTCCTCGACTTGCGCCATAGGGTGGTGGGGTTTCGGTTTCCGCTGGATAGGTCAGGAGTCCACTACACGCAACAAGCGGCTACACGGGTAGCAGGGGTTGTGTGGCGTGGGCTGGGCGGTTTTTTAGGTTAGATGGCCTTGGGCAAGTACAGAAAGGGCAACAGCCTCAACGGGTGCGGGGCAAAGTCAGGACATGCGGGGACCAAGCAGCAATCGGTATTGTAATTGTCAACTGTCGAAGCTGCGTTGGTAAAGTACCGGAACTTCAAGCGCTGATAGAAAGCACCGAAGCTGAAATCGTTATAGGTACAGAAAGCTGGCTTAAGCCAGAGATAAATTCTGCCGAAATTTTTACAAAGGTACAGACGGTGTTTAGAAAGGATAGATTGCATGCAACCGGTGGTGGAGTGTTCATCGCTGTTAGTAGTAGTTTATCCTGTAGTGAAGTAGAAGTGGATAGTTCCTGTGAATTATTATGGGTGGAGGTTACACTAAACAACCGAACTAGGTTAATAATTGGCTCCTTTTACCGACCTCCCGGCTCAGCAGCATTAGTGGCAGAACAACTGAGAGAAAATTTGGAATACATTTCACATAAATTTTCTCAGCATGTTATAGTCTTAGGTGGAGATTTCAATTTACCAGATATAGACTGGGACACTCAGATGTTTAGGACGGGTGGTAGGGACAGAGCATCGAGTGACATTATACTGAGTGCACTATCCGAAAATTACCTCGAGCAATTAAACAGAGAACCGACTCGTGGAGATAACATATTGGACCTACTGATAACAAACAGACCCGAACTTTTCGAATCTGTATGTACAGAACAGGGAATCAGTGATCATAAGGCCGTTGCAGCATCCCTGAATATGGAAGTTAATAGGAATATAAAAAAAGGGAGGAAGGTTTATCTGTTTAGCAAGAGTAATAGAAGGCAGATTTCAGACTACCTAACAGATCAAAAAGAAAATTTCTGTTCCGACACTGACAATGTTGAGTGTTTATGGAAAAAGTTCAAGGCAATCGTAAAATGCGTTTTAGACAGGTACGTGCCGAGTAAAACTGTGAGGGACGGGAAAAACCCACCGTGGTACAACAACAAAGTTAGGAAACTACTGCGAAAGCAAAGAGAGCTCCACTCCAAGTTTAAACGCAGCCAAAACCTCTCAGACAAACAGAAGCTAAACGATGTCAAAGTTAGCGTAAGGATGGCTATGCGTGAAGCGTTCATTGAATTCGAAAGTAAAATTCTATGTACCGACTTGACAGAAAATCCTAGGAAGTTCTGGTCTTACGTTAAATCAGTAAGTGGCTCGAAACAGCATATCCAGACACTACGGGATGATGATGGCATTGAAACAGAGGATGACACGCGTAAAGCTGAAATACTAAACGCCTTTTTCCAAAGCTGTTTCACAGAGGAAGACCGCACTGCAGTTCCTTCTCTAAATCCTCGCACAAACTAAAAAATGGCTGACATCGAAATCAGTGTCCAAGGAATAGAAAAGCAACTGGAATCACTCAATAGAGGAAAGTCCACTGGACCTGACGGGATACCAATTCGATTCTACACAGAGTACGCGAAAGAACTTGCCCCCCTTCTAACAGCCGTGTACCGCAAGTCTCTAGAGGAACGGAGGGTTCCAAATGATTGGAAAAGAGCACAGATAGTCCCAGTCTTCAAGAAGGGTCGTCGAGCAGATGCGCAAAACTATAGACCTATATCTCTTACGTCGATCTCTTGTAGAATTTTAGAACATGTTTTTTGCTCGCGTATCATGTCATTTCTGGAAACCCAGAATCTACTATGTAGGAATCAACATGGATTCCGGAAACAGCGATCGTGTGAGACCCAACTCGCCTTATTTGTTCATGAGACCCAGAAAATATTAGATACAGGCTCCCAGGTAGATGCTATTTTTCTTGACTTCCGGAAGGCGTTCGATACAGTTCCGCACTGTCGCCTGATAAACAAAGTAAGAGCCTACGGAATATCAGACCAGCTGTGTGGCTGGATTGAAGAGTTTTTAGCAAACAGAACACAGCATGTTGTTATCAATGGAGAGACGTCTACAGACGTTAAAGTAACCTCTGGCGTGCCACAGGGGAGTGTTATGGGACCATTGCTTTTCACAATATATATAAATGACTTAGTAGATAGTGTCGGAAGTTCCATGCGGCTTTTCGCGGATGATGCTGTAGTATACAGAGAAGTTGCTGCATTAGAAAATTGTAGCGAAATACAGGAAGATCTGCAGCGGATAGGCACTTGGTGCAGGGAGTGGCAACTGACCCTTAACATAGACAATTGCGAATACATAGAAAGAAGGATCCTTTATTGTATGATTATATGATAGCGGAACAAACACTGGTAGCAGTTACTTCTGTAAAATATCTAGGAGTATGCGTACGGAACGATTTGAAGTGGAATGATCATATAAAACTAATTGTTGGTAAGGCGGGTACCAGGTTGAGATTCATTGGGAGAGTGCTTAGAAAATGTAGTCCATCAACAAAGGAGGTGGCTTACAAAACACTCGTTCGACCTATACTTGAGTATTGCTCATCAGTGTGGGATCCGTACCAGGTCGGGTTGACGGAGGAGACAGAGAAGATCCAAAGAAGAGCGGTGCGTTTCGTCACTGGGTTATTTGGTAACCGTGATAGCGTTACGGAGATGTTTAATAAACTCAGGTGGCAGACTCTGCAAGAGAGGCGCTCTGCATCGCGGTGTAGCTTGCTCGCCAGGTTTCGAGAGGGTGCGTTTCTGGATGAGGTATCGAATATATTGCTTCCCCCTACTTATACTTCCCGAGGAGATCACGAATGTAAAATTAGAGAGATTAGAGCGCGCACGGAGGCTTTCAGACAGTCGTTCTTCCCGCGAACCATACGCGACTGGAACAGGAAAGGGAGGTAATGACAGTGGCACGTAAAGTGCCCTCCGCCACACACCGTTAGGTGGCTTGCGGAGTATCAATGTAGATGTAGATGTAGAACTGATTGACGACTCCAGTACCTTCAGTTCCAGCCTCTCGCTACGGACACCTCGGCCACTGTGTCAGTCCGACCCCTGGCGCCGCGCCCCAGTCTTGTCCACTGTTTCCACAGCGGTGACGACGCTGGTCTCGAGAAAATGTTGCTGGCTCCATTTGCTACAGCTGTGTGCCCCTCCCTTCCCTCCCCACCGCCATCCGTGGTTGTAATCAGTTCGGTCACGGCAATCGTGAGCCCTCGCCGCCTGCTCTTTTGCGACACCAGTGCGACACTTCGCTCAGAATGGCCCTGGAGGCGGAGAAATCAACCGTGTCCTTGGATACGACACAATAGGTTCTTATCTTCGAATTTATGGAAGCAAATATCTTCTAATGGCTCAAAACACTCTTCCACCGGCCTCTTCAGTTAATATGCTACCTTGTTCTATGGGTGGTGTCATGGTGCTGACTGCCTTTATTGCCAAATAAATGTCGTGTGTCTAGGGCTCCCCGTCGGCTACACTGTTCGCCGGGTGCAAGTCTTTCCATTGACGCCACTTCGGCGACTTGCGCGTCGGTGGGGATGAAATGATGATGATTAGGACAACACAACACCCAGTCCCTGAGTGGAGAAAATCTCCGACCCAGCCGGGAATCGAATCCGGGCCCTTAGGATTGACATTCTGTCGATCTGACGATTCAGCTACCGGCGGCGGACGCCGTTATTGCTGAAACTGTTACTATAAATGTCTCTGTTATCATTTTCTGTATCACTCAACATATCTTTTTAATGACTTACCAAATATCATTAAAAAAATCACGCCATTCTGCTGAATTCAACTGTTCTCATGTAAGGAGATTTTTTTAAAAAACTATAAATTTAACACGATAACGTCATTCCTTTGCTTATCAAAATTTGCCAAAAAGGAATTTCCATATGTCACATCTTTTATGAATTAATATTTGGAATGTTGTGACTTATCCTGCAGGTATGTGTCACTGCGTTTGTGATAGTCTGCCTCTAATTAACCCACAAACGAAATGAAAACATATGTTAATGCAATAAAAAATACTGTTTCTGGATGTGACTGACTGATTTAATTAATTTCAAATGAAAAATAAACGCAAAACTCTTCAGTACATCCGGCATCGCATGGACAGCTTCGAAAGCGACGCGATGCTATGCGCTGCCACTGTATAAAATTTATTTACTCCAGACTGAGAGGAATATGACTTACCATCAGATTTCGGAAATAATTTTAGTATTTTACTCATATTTCTCACGGTACATCTTCTACCGTACCACGCAAAGAACGCGAAGTGCCAATAGACTAGTTTTTTCGCTCGACAAATCCGTAAATTCAGTGTGGTTCGTTATTTAAATACAAATAGTCTTAATAACAGTGAGAAGTAAAGGAAATATAGAGACTGCGATGTGAGACTGAGATTTAGAACTTTTTTTTTTTACAGAACAGTTACTTCAAAATCGCTTGGTAAAGACTTCAGAATTAATTGCAGTTTACTGTTTTCTTATACGGAAGGTGGAATGTTTACCGAGGTACTGATTTCAAAGATAGATATTTACTTTTCGTGCATTACTTTTAACGCCCAACATGTGACACAAATTGGTTTAGTATTTGCCTCTCCGCCTTCAGTCTCTTACTGCTGCTGACAAAGTTAAGCATGAAAACATCCAATAGGCAACAAATGGACGCTTGATGCTCGAGATAGGACTGCGATTGGCTGACGCATGGTCACTGCTACTCTATGGAACGTCACGCATAAATTCATGTCACTCGAAACATAGTTGTAGTAAAGATTGTATGGTGCTTACACAACCAGTTTAATAAGCGTAGCCGTTTGTCCTCGCTTGTAACGGAAGTTAAGTTTGGTTTACAACGCATTAAATAACTTGGAATATTTAGATAATTAATTCACAGCCTATCTCAACAAAATTTGATAGTATTCTGTTGCAGATAATCATTATTATATTGGCTGTTGGCTTAGGATTCGCGTAACCTTTGCGGTCGACATTGTTTATAGTTTATCAGTTCGTCAATAGTGCCCCTCCACTGCGAACACCATAATTAGTCTTATCACAAAAAGATTTGCAGCAAAATTGTTTTTCATTTTAGACTGTGCAGACTGTTTACGACTCATAACACGAACAACCATTGCACTACTGCGTTGCGTGCCCGTGCACCCTATTTATCCACAATCTCGTAACTAAAAACTCGCAGCACCGATATTACACATCACATACAATTTATACTGGTAGGTCATTTTGGGTTCACTAAGCGTTCATAATCTTAGGACGACATTAGGAGTTCTTTATCGATAGCACATCCTTTATACAAATATGTTTTGTTTTTCAGCGCAACGAGTGACATTGACCATTCAGAAAATCTGCCAACAAAGAACTGCAAGTAGCATCTATGTGAATGTTAGGGGCAAACGATAATTCCCCTATTAGCAGGCAACATTCTTAATAACATTTTCTTACAAATGATTCAAATGGCTCTGAGCACTGTGAGACTTAACATCTGAGGTCATCAGTCCCCTACAACTTAGAACTACTTAAACCTAACTAACCTAAGGACATCACACACATCCATGCCCGAGGTTGGATTCTAACCTGCGACCGTAGCGGTCGAGCAGTTCCAGACTGAAGTGCCTAGAACCGTACGGCCACATCGGCAAGCATTTTCTTACAGTTTTTTTTAGAAATTTATCAGAGATACCACCCCACCTGCTGTGTGATTCATATCATATATAACAACTAAGCACGATTTCATTTAGTTAATGCAACGAAGCACGGGACAAAGGTGCTGACTGTCACCAACACTGTACGGAAGACTGAGCGAGCGGCTTCAATTAGGATTAGCTGGGGGCTGACAAGAGCCTGCAGGCTCGTTTCCTGTAGGCCACTACTCAAGCCCTTTCTGCCCTTTACGTAGGGCGGCTGGCCTTTCGTACATCTGGCATTATTCCCTACGGCTTCTCCTGCTTAGGCTGTCCGGGACATGCGAGCACAGAATTTTACATTCATTTGCTATATCACACTGGTCCTGCTGTGCTACAGAATTTTTAATCCGTTAATTCTTGTCGTTATTTTATGATAAAAAATTTTTGGTCTTCTTCAGACAGATGTGTGTTACACAAACCAGAACTGTCAAAAGAAACTTTACTACCACTGAAAATGAAACTGAATTGAACACAATAAGTATGTACAACATTTCCCAGTACCGAAAGTTGGTTCGAACGTTGCGGTGCTTTACTAGATATGGTTCTATGGAAGATGGCATGCAATTACCTTAGTTCAATTTCTGGACTGACATACCTGGAGAAATACGGCGGAGTCTGAAACACGGTGGAAAATGGAATTTTTCATATGAACAGTGCATTATTAAGATTGAATTTACTGTAGGTGACAGAAAAAATCCTCGGATCTAGCGAGAATGCAACTGCGAACTTATAGATCCGTAGCTTGATGCTTATTCGCATAGTCTATGAGCCAAAAGCTACATAGAAACAAGAAAGGAAAGGTTAAAGGTGCGTTGAGAACATACAAGCATACACTAAAGTTAAAAGAGAGGGAAACATTGCGTTTAATGAACAAATAGAATTCCGAGCATAACGTGTTTACAGAATTTAATTCGAGTATTTGAGCAAATGGAATGGAGTAAATGTTGAAAATATGTATCCAGACGTCTGCAATTAGATGTGTGAAAACTTACTGCTTTGTGAAACTTGTGAAAGTCTTAAATGTCTGCTTTTGAGATTTAGATTTCATTTAGTACAATAACACAGCATTTCACGACGTAAGCAAGAACACATTTGTGTGTGTGAGGTGCAATACATATGAGATAATAAGTACTTGAGTACCCTGCATTGCTGAGGTATAAATTTATTCTACACTTCTGTTTACCCATCTCCTCTTCCCACCCTATCTGTCAATCTCGTACTCTTCCCCTCTGTATCCGTATCCTCCTCCTCCTTCTCTCTCTTCATCTTGTCATAAACCCTTTGTCCTTCTGGTCCTTCCTCTTCTGTCCATCTTCTCCTCCACCTCCATCTCCTCCTCCATCTCCATCTCCTCCTCTACTTCTATCTCCTCCTCACCAACTTGGATTCGATCTCCTCTCCCTCTCACATTGTACATCTTACACTCCCCACCTCTCTGTCCACTTCCTCCTCACTCTCTCGCTATCCATCTCCTCCTCCCCTTCTCCCTGTTCATCTTCTCCACTCTTCGTTTTATTGTCAATTTCCTCCTTCCCTCCCTCTGTCCCTCTCCTCTTTCCCCTTCTCTGTCCGTCTCTTCCTCCCCCTTTGTCCATCTCCTCACCCATCTCTCTGTTCATCTCTTCCTTCCCCCTCTCTTTGTCCATCTCATCTTTCCTTCTGATGTCTATCTCCTCCTCTTCCTTTTCTGCCCAATTACCCATCCCCTCTCTCAGTCCATCTCCTGCTCCGCTGTCTGTGCCCCTTTCTATCTGATCATCTCCCCTCTTGTCTGTCTACGTTATCACCCCTACTCCAATACGGGATTGCTGGTTCTTAACCTCATAGCATTTCGTTACAGACAGCAAGCAGTATGCGTACCAAGTTTGTTTGAAACCTATTCAGGGGCTTAGGAGGAGCATTTCACCCATGGATTTGCCCACTTATGCTCATGTCACATGTACTGCACATGAATTTTACATATTTAACACATATTTCTCTTCTGTCTTGGCCGAATTTCACCCTACGGTTTCGTTTTCCCGGAGCTCAAAGTTTATGACTCCGTATCTCGTGAATATTGAGTCGTACGATGATATAATTTTGGAGGCACATTCAACGGCGTACGAGATGATACTCTTCGTGAAACGTGTAGCGTATAGAGTTAGTAGTAAAGAAGCAATAAATTTAAACTTCGTGGATGGCGCGACAGTTTTTTCGAGCAATCCTGCGTTTACGATGACATATCTGTTGAAGTATTTGGCGTACAATGATATAATTTTGTAGTTACATTCAGCAGCATATGTCTATCCTGCCTGCGAAATGGGTGGCGAATAGAGGAAATAGCGAAGAAGAAACAAATTCAAACGTCATGGCTGTTGGCACGCACGGCCTGAAACATCTGAAAGTAAATACCCTGCGATTGTCGCAGGAAGCGTCCAGGCCGGAGGACATTGCCCGGGCGATCTCGTCCATCTGGAAGGCATAGTGGATCAACAAAAGTCTGCAGCTATCCTTGGGAAGCGTGTCCACTGTACAAGCGGTGTGTATTTACTTGGGACGATAGAATCTATCAATAGGACAATGCAACGTGTCACACAGCTTGCAGTGTTCTTGCGTGGCTGTTCGTGCCGTGAATCCTCAACCGCGAAACCTAGCGCACCTGACCTTGACACTGGAGTCGGCATGGCTACAAATACTTCTCGGTACCTTCCAGAACATCTGTGACTCTCTTCCTGTTTAATCTCTCTGTAGTGGGTATTTTACTGACACTCGTCTCAATCTGTTTTTGCGCGGGCGCTAAAGACCTTGCCGTCGGGCACCCTTACCACCATCTCCATCCATCCATCCTCTCTTCCTTCAGGTCTCGCAGCAGTGCACGCTGCAAAAGGTGGTTATTCGAACTTTCTACAAGAGGACACATTAATATGAATAGATAATGTTTTACAGTATATTAGCACATAAACTGTACAGATGCGATGATGACCGCTCAACACACACTTTCGTCCGTATTGTGACTTGTCGGACGATGTGTTCCTGCTTTTCTTGCATGCGTTTGTGTGCCATACGGTGCCTCTTGAAATACCAAACACCTCTACTGCCTGGATTACGGATGATGATGATGTTTGATTTGTGGGGCGCTCAACCTCGCGGTCATCAGCGTCCGGACAAAGTCGAAAATTTGACAGAGTCCAATCTTTTCACATTTCAATCTTGCCACTGTCACGAATGAAGATGATGATGATGAAATAATGGGGACAACACAAACTCACAGTCCCCGGGCAGAGAAAGTACCCAAACCGGCCGGGAATCGAACGCGAGACCCCACGATCCAGAGGGAGCAACGTTAGCCACTATACCACGTGTTGTGGACAACCTTGGTTACGGAAGCACCCACCGCCATAGGAGCCCCAAGAATTTTCACACGTTCGAATTCACTCAGCTGAGAGATATCGCACTCTCAACTGCATGGAATACTGTTCCATCACGGCTGACAGTTGCAACGTGTTGAGGACATTGCACAGATGCCGTTCATGATCAAATACAGCAGCACAACTTGCAGACTTGGCCAGCATCTGCATTGATGCTGAAGCAAGCATTTCTCGCCGTGTTTACATATTTTTGTTCAACTTTTCTACTTGATACATGGTTCATTGCACAGAATATTGAGAGGAATCAAAATCAGTCTTTTCAATGTTGGAAGTCCGATGTTTCTATACCCATCATGTTACATCCATAAATATAAGCTTTCCTGGACAAAGAGGATGAAAGTTGGGTTTATTATTTCCCGATTACAGTGGGTTTTCTTCTTGCATTTTGTGAGATATTTAATTTGTGCGATTGCAAGTACATTTTGCAGAATATGATGCACCCTGTGTCTTTACTTTAACGCTGTATGGAAACTGAAGGCCATGTCATTTCTTTCTCTGTCTGCACAAAGAATAAACTAGTAATTAGATTTTTGTTTCCAGCATATTGTTTTCTATTATTAAACGCTGATTGCTAATATAAAAAATAAATAGCTAACTCTATAGAACAGAAAAATAAAAGGCAACAACACAAAACTTACTTTCTTCGACACGTACGGAAGTGTGCGAAATGAACGCTAGCTTCTCGCCAGTGACGTAATGCGCAGAACGGAGTAAAATGTCGGTTCCGCACACGCTCATTACACACGAATATTTCCACTGCCGATGAACTTAAAAGTATTGCTACTCAGAATGTCTTCATTATCTGACTAAAATTGTCTCTGTAAATCTATAGCTTTTGTATATATGTGTACCAGCACTCTCCTTATTGCTATTTGAAACAGAATATGTGAAATCAGAGAGTTCTGTACCTTGTTCTAGAGAACGTATATACAGAGAGTAGCCATCGGTGAAATCGTATGTGATTGTCTGGTCAACTGATCAGCTGCAATGCATTTATTTTTTATTTTTTTTTGTCACGGGTCTCTCTAAAGTTGTATTTTCGCAATGGTTTCCGAAACTGGGTTATTATTTTGACGACTTTGGGAAACGATTAGATGTCATTTCAATTATTTGCAATTTTTATGCACTTTGTATGTGTTTGAACTTTACTTGGACAGCTTTTTGCGCAGAATTTATGCTTGTGAACTTTGTAACCTCCCCACAAAAATTTACATGACAGAAATATTATTTATGGAATGCCAATGGACATTGCTCTAAGCGTAACCTGCCCACAATGAAATGTACTGACACTGGCAACAAAAATGTGAAATTCGCAATCTGACTCATATATAAATTCTTCATCAAAAAATTAAAGTCCATTCAGTGATAAGAAAATTCAATTAAACCGAAATATCGGTCTTTGGCCCTGTGCAAAACAATCAGAATTAAAGTCTTACCTCAGAATAAATGGATGTCACATTTCTGCTCTTTTTTGTTGCGCACTGCTTGGAGGAACTGCATTGCAAATAATAATATTATTCTCTTTTTTTTGTGATTTTAGTGAAATTTTTCTTTAACGGAAGTGGAAAGAAAGGGGAAGTGCAACTAAATCTTTAGTTCAATAAACAATAAAAATTTTTTAAAAAAATGCTTTTGAAATCAAAATTATTATTGGGGCATTTGTTGGAAATTAATTACAATAAACAAATTTTTTCATTATCTAATGATTATATTAATTAACAGTATACCTCATTCAGCATCTTGACCAGTGTTGCCGACCGCCTACATCACACAACCGCACTGGACTGCTACTACTGACCGACCGCTCTGCATGACGACTACTGACTGAGTACTGCTCTGCAACTAAACAGAGCTACAGACTCGCAACGACTACTCGACAGACTCGCAACGACTGACTGACAGACTGAGAACCGCTCGCAACACTCGCGCGGTCAAGCGCATACTCTCTGGTCACAGATGCTACAATGCCTCGCCATCGCTGCTATGTTACATACGTGTTTCATAACCCTCCACTGGGGGGGCAAAAATTTGGCAGCGATGGTGAGTCATTTGGACTTGCCAAGCGCGGCAAAATTTTTCTTTAATTAACAAAATTCTACAACTTGCAGAATATTTAAATGTTGTGCACACGCACTAAGTACAAGATATATCAGACAAAGACAAAATGTGAGTACAAAACATAGTAACAAATCAGAAAAATGTATATACAAATTATTTGACAGATAACAAAGTGCACAGGCACTGAAAAAATTCTTTAGCATATTCAGAACAAATAAACAGACTGGCAAAAAATATTATGTTGAAAAGTGACATGAGTGCGCATGCACTGCAGTTGAGAACATATCAGCAAATGATGAAATGTATATACAATTAGTAACAGATGACATAAGTGCATTCGCATTAAAGTATTGAATATACAGAATAGTAGAAATCATATTGAAAAATGAGAAAAGTGTACAGGGACTGAAGTTCAGTAGAAAACATATTAACACGTAACATAAGTGCACATGCACTGTAGTTCAGAACATATCCTTACAATATAAAAGACAAGAGTGTACATATACTGTACTTCAGATCAAATCAAAAAAAAAAATGTCTTTAGTATTTTTGCAATAAATAAACATAATGGCAAAAAATCATGTCCAAAGTGCACACGCACTGAAAAAATGTCTTTAGCATTTTCAGAACAAATAAACATAATGGCAAAACATCATGTCGACCAGTGCCATAAGTGTACTCGCACTGGAGTTCAACAAATCGAAAAAATGTATAACCTATGAACATAAATGATGTTACCAAAAAAAATTTTTTTTCTGTATGTGACAAGAATCAGGATAGGAAAGGGAAGGATTGCATCATGGTTGTAGCACTTTAGATTGCACATAGCTGTTCTGAAAGTCCATATCTTTCCACAGTAGTACAACACCAAGTGACACAACTTGAAGTTCTTTTCCCATCAGAATTTATCAGTGTAGCCAAGACACTGAACTGTCGTAGTAATGTTCCATGTTCTCATTTTGGCAGTACACTAGGTACACCAAACAGTGGGACCATAATAACGTCTTCATCGCTCACGGTGGTGGATAGCATGTCGTGTCAACACCACGCTCTTACAAGGCACACCAACGTAGAATTAGTGCAAAACCAAAGATAGTGCTCCATGATCACTAGGATAAACAGGACAAATGGACATTGCAGTAATTCAGGGTAGTCAGCTTATGAGGTGAAGGACATCAAGTCACATAATATTGACAATTACAGTCTTCATGAGTAGTTTGTGGCATTCATAGCCTAGTTATTGAACATTTCTGTACCAAGTATGTAGTATTACAGAAAAATGTTCATTAATTGTTTTACATAGAATCAGTAGCCTTCTTTTCCTGGTTACAAAGCATTATGAAATAATCGCATTCTTTTCAGTTACAGAGTATAATTAAGAATCATTAACCTTCTCCTAATTACAGTTAATTAATCATTTGTCATTCCAATAATAATCATTAGCCTTTTCCTAATAACAGTTAATTAATCATTTGTCATTAATTAATCATTTGTCTAATAACAGTTAATTAATCATTTGTCGTTAATTAATCATTTGTCTAATTACAGTTAATTAATCATTTGTCGTTAATTAATCATTTGTCATTCCAATAGTAAGAATTATTAGTCTTCTTCTAATTACAAAGCATTATTAAACAGTACCATAGTTAATTAATTATGTGTCATTCCAATCTATTAAGAATCATTAGCTGGCATCATGGGTAATCGTATTACAATAAACAGTGGTAGTCCTTGGCCAGTTACAAAGTATATTTAGTAAGACAGAATAATGTTCATCAGAAGTCTTAGTTGAAAAGGAGAGTCAATTATTGGCCTTGCATTAACATAATACATTGAGTGATACAAATTATTGGCACTCATTGGCCATTAACCAAAACATGAAAACTCAACATGAAAAAAAAGAGCTAATTAATGGCATAATTAATAACAATTCTTCAAGTGACATTAATTATTGGCACTCAGTGGCCAGCAAGTATTGAATATAATAAAACATAGTTCATCATTCAATATTATTCAGATCATTACGAAGTCATTATTAAAAATCAGTTAATTAGTCATAGCATTAATAATCGTGGGCATTATAAGTAGTCTCATTACAATAAACAGTGTTTCTCATTCAGTAGTATTCAGATCATTACAAAATCATTATTAAAATCAGTAAATTACAGTCATAGCATTAATAATCATGGGCATTATAAGTAGTCTCATTACAATAAACAGTGTTCCTCATTCAGTAGTATTCAGATCATTACAAAGTCATTATTAAAATCAGTTAATTACAGTCATAGCATTAATAATCATGGGCATTATAAGTAGTCTCATTACAATAAACAGTGTTCCTCATTCAGTAGTATTCAGATCATTACAAAGTCATTATTAAAATCAGTTAATTACAGTCAAATCATTAATAATCACAGGCATTATAAGTAGTCTCATTACAATAAACAGTGGCAATTACTAGCCAGTTACTAAGCATTATTTTATATATATGTGTATTTTTGTTGTCTCATTAAGAAGTCATTACTCAAGTGACATACTATTCAGAGCTAATCAGTATTATTCAGAATTATCATAAACTAGTGACATTATGTGGGACTGGTAATACATTATTATTATTTTTTTTATTTTTTATTTTTGCAATGCATTGCGTTGGGATCGATAATTAATTGCTGAGGCATAACACTATTTGCTTTTGACCTATTGCTGCAAATGAGGATAGGTAACGTCATTTGTCATGAGTCAGCTGTACCAAGGTTATTTAACAAGGCAGTATATGTGATCACATTTATAAATGATAGACACAAATGGGTAATAAAAAAAAATGCAAGTACTAGAACAGGTATAATAAGTAACAGGTTTAGTAAGTATCATGACAAGCATCTCCTGGAAAAAATACAAAATGGATTATTGACCTGAAAGAAGAAACGCACACTATGCTGAAAGGTAGTGAACTTCGAATTAACAGGTAGTGAAATGTGTATAAAATGTGTTCCATAGCTGTCCTTTCCAAAACTTTCCATCATCCTACTATGCAATATAACACCTGCTGTCAAAACAAACTGCAACAATTACTTAAATAACTACGTAGCATAAATACATAACTTCAACATTATCCTCGTCTGTAAAGAAAAAACTTCATTATCCATCACTTCATTATCCATATTATCATAACTTCATTACTATCATCACCTGTAAAGAAAAACTTCATTATTCATAACAGCATATTCTTCATCATTATTCATCAGCATTCATTATCATCTGCAAAAATATCACTTCATTACTCATTATACAACTATTCCTTATCTCTAGCATATTTCATCACTAAAACTAAGATGTGTAGTTCAGTCTGACAGCCTGCATCAATCACCTTGTATTCTGAAAGAAAAAATTAGTTAAGACTGCTATTCTGTGATGAGTATAGTATATTCTTGTTAATGTTTGTTAATCCTGATCCATTTACTTTTCCTCATAAAGTTATTGCATCTTCTATCGTTTATTCCGTAGGTGAAATTCCCATTTCTGTTGAATTTATCTCTTACACGCATCATCTCTTTCTGAAATTGATGAACAAAGATTAATGTCTTGCATTTAAATCCTATACCCACTAAATAATGACTGGTTTATGGTGACATACTTAAGCATACAGCCTAACATGACAGAAAACGTAATGTGTCAAAGACATTGACAGTGTTCAGATGCAAAAATGTACACAGAATAATACAATGCAGCAGCAAAAAATGTAAAACAGTCACGATCTTGAGATGTCATAAAGCAAAAATGTCAAAGTCAACTGGTGTGTGTTATATCCTAACTATTTCACAGTGCATACTAACAAAACTGGAATACAATCGTACATAAAAAGACAAATGTGACGTTCGTTGTGTTCAGCTTGTATGTAGTGTAATTAATCAAGGCGAGAATTAAAGACTTTAATAAAAAAAATGTAATGAAATTAACATGTCATTAGCTAACATTGCATAATTAGTCATAAAATACGTAAGTGTGTCTGAAAAAATATGCACGGTCTGATGTGTAACGACAAGAAGAGCGACCTGCTAACCTTACCTTGCCGGGCACTTGCCAAGAAAAAAAAATACGATAATCATCAGTAATTAGTCAGGTGAATATAATTGCATTAGTAAATGGCATCATAGTGTGTTGAATCATAAAGTGTCTTCATTCAATAAACGGTTTAATGTTTGAGATATGGTGATTGCCTTTCGATTTTCTGGTTCTCAAAGTTTCGACGTGTACAACATTGGGGTGAGGGATGCTGCGAATCCGATATGGACCTGCGTATAGAAGTTCAAATTTACTGCACTTACCTTTTAATTTACTGGATAAATAGTGTGTACGTACTAGTATCTTCTGTCCAACGTGAAAGTCACGGCGTGTACAAACCTGTTTTTGCTGTCTTCTCCGGCGCTCTGCGGCACGTTTGATGTTGTTCAGCGCAATGTCAATTATTTCGTGGTGTCGTAATCGACGAGATGTAGGAAATGTTATTAATTCTTTAATTTTGTTAGGTGGTTCAGCATTTTTCAGTATAACAGACGGAGATAGCATAGTGGATTCATTTGGAATGGAATTAATTACATCTTGGAATGAGAATATGTGTGTGTCCCAATCAATATGTCTTTTGTGGCAGTATATTCGGCACAGCTTACCAATTTCTTTCATTAATCTTTCACAGGGGTTTGAAGAAGCATGGTACTTGGATATATAAATCGGAGAAACGTTTCTGGCTCGTAACATGCGTGTCCATACGCTACTACGAAATTGAGATCCATTGCCAGAAATTACTTTCATTATATGCCCTACATGAGATAGAAAATGTTTTACAAATGCTTTCGAAACAGTTTTAGCAGTAGCTTTGCGTAATGGAGTGAAAGTAACAAATTTTGAAGTAAGCTCAACAGCGACAAATATGTAGCAAAAACCTCTGTTAGTTCTGGGAATCGGACCAAAAATATCTACAGCGGCCATATGTCTTAATTTAACAGGTATAATGGGATATAATGGAGGAATATGTGAAGTGGTGTCTGATTTAGCTTTCTGGCAAATTTTACAAGACGCTAAAACTCGTCGTATACGTTTCTCCATGTTGGTAAAATAACAGTTCTGTCTCAGTATAAGAAAACATTTTCTTGCTCCGTAATGTGCGTAACTTAAATGAGTGTACCAGATTAATTTGTTAACCAGTTCGTCAGGAATGCATAATAACCAGCTGTTGCTGTCAGGATGAGAGCGGCGAAACAGAATGTCATTGCGTACAGTGTAATGGTTTCTAATCGTAACATTATTCCTATCTTGCCAAAGGTGTTTAATTTCTTTCCACACGTTGTCTTTATTTTGCTCTTTTGCTATGTCCGGTAATGACGACGAAATAAAATTTTCAAATGCTACTTGTTGAATGTACATGACACTGAAATTTGCTTTGCAGAAGTTGGTTGCTACGTCTTGCTGATTGTTGCCGAGAGAACGCGATAGTGCGTCTGCTATAACATTTTGTGTGCCGGGAATGTGAACAATCGTAAAATTAAATTCCTGTAAATACAGTTTCCATCTACTTAATCTATCGTGAGTGAATTTGGCCGAAAGTAAAAATTGTATCGCTCTGTGGTCTGTGTAAACGGTGGTATGTCTGCCATAAAGAAAGTGCCTAAATCTCGTGAAAGCCCATACAACACATAATGTTTCAAGTTCTGTAACAGAATAATTTCGTTCAGCGGGTGACAAAATGCGGCTTGCAAATGCGATGTTTTTAATTACTATAGAACCATCTTCTTCGATTTCCTGGAAAATGTGTACGCCTAAAGCGGTGTTGGAACTGTCGGTAGCAATGGAAAAATTTCTAGTAAGATCTGGGTGCGATAATAGTGGTGCATTCAACAGAGCATGTTTCAGGTTCATGAATTCAGAATGTGCTTGCTTATCCCAAGACCAAATAGTGTTTTTACCTGTTAATTGGCATAGTCTAGGCGTGTCTAAAGCGGAGTGATGAATAAATTTACGAAAAAAGTTAATTAAGCCCAAAAAAACTGCGTAATTGCTTCTTCGTCGTAGGAACAGTAATGTCACGTAGAGCTTGAAGTTTCTCTGGATCAGGTGCAATGCCTTCTGCTGAAATTACGTGTCCAAGAAATTTTATAGAAGTTTTGCCAAAGTGCGATTTACTAAGATTAACTGTAAGTCCTTGTGCATAAAAAGTTTGTAACAGTTGTTCAAGAATCAGATTGTGTTCAGACCAGTTAGCTTCTGCGATAAGAATGTCGTCTACATACGTCGTGATTCTGTCTTTAAGTTCTGTCGGAAGTATTGTGTTCAAACCGCGAATAAAAGCTGCAGAAGAAATAGTTAAGCCGAACGGTAATTTGCAAAATTGATAACAGTCGCCAAAACAGAGAAAAGCGGTGTATTTTCTGCAGTTCGGATGAAGTTGAATTTGCCAAAATCCCGATTTCAAATCTAATGTATTATAAATAGCTGTACCATGAAATTTCTGTAAAAGTTCCTCTAGTGTCTGTGGTCGATCAGTTTCATTAATAATAATGTCATTAACGTGACGTGAATCAAGTACAAGGCGAAGTGAGCCATCTTTTTTCTTAACAATATGTAGCGGGTTTATGTACGGACTAACTGCTGGTTCAATAATTCCTTGGTCAAGCATATCCTGCAATTCCTTTTTAACTTGTTCTCTGTGAATATATGGGATGGGATAATGCTTTGCTTTAAATGTGTCGTGCTGTTTCACTTGAAATTCATACATAAAGCCAGACATAGTACCAGGAATGTTGTCAAAAACTGGAGCTTGCTGTAAAAGAATTTTGTGTAATTGCGTTCGTTCGTCGTCTGTAGTTGCACTGCTCTCTTTAACCTTATCAGAAATTAACTGCATTACGTCGTAGTCAGCTTCGTCTGGAGTATTATAGTTGTGTACGTACGTATCCGTGAACAATGTGGGATTACAGTCTATGTTACGTGTTGCGGAAATGACCTCTGTGCGGTTAATTGTTTGTTCTTCCACAGATAAAGAGTGCTGAAACTCTAAAGCAAGTTGTACATTTTCATCCTTTAACATTAAATAAGAATTTTGAAAATCGATAACTGCGTCGTTTGTACCAGAAAATTCGTGCCTAAAATAATGTCTGTTGTCAATAAAGGAACAATCCAAAAATTAGAGTGGAAAGTATGACCTCCAATACAAAATGATAAATGCGTCTGTAATTTAGCGTCTACTCCTTTACTCGATACTGCTCCTTTCACTTTTGTTTTGCCTAAAGGTAATGTCGGATAGGTATTCTCTTTGTTACACTCGTTAAAAGTCTCCTCATTTATGACTGATATAGGTGAGCCGGAATCGATTACTGCTGAGAATTTCGAAGAACCAATTTTAATTTCAATAACAGGATGAGAAATGGTTTTCTGAATAACTGGTCTTTCCTGCAAGAGAGTGTCTCTGATATCGTCAAAAGTAATTACATTTTCGTGAACAACATTTTGCTTGTCAAAGGTAGTGCTTGTGTTATTGGAAGATGCGTCCTGTGCAGTATCTAGTCAGATTCTATCTGACGTGTTATTATTATTAGGAGGATTCTGTGGCATTTCGACTATTTGAACTGTCCTATTACTTCTTCCAGACGTGTTACGCTCTGGATGGTACCTACTGTCGGGTTCATTCATGAGAATAAGTTCTTGCGTATGATTTTGCTGTTGGTGAGACCGACTGTTGTTATATGTACGCTGATAATTGTGCTCATCGTTTTTACGTCTGTCGTAATAGTCATTCCTATACGGTGCATTACGATAGGAATTGAAATACTGTCTTCTTTGTACGTAGTTGTTTCCTTGCTGCCGTACGTTACTATTTCTTGTATCAGGGACTATACGTGCACGCGGCGAAACATTAAAGCCTGGTTGACCTTGTGCATTCCATTGTTGGTTAGGTATGTTAACCGGCTGGTTTTGATGTTGTTGTTGTGAAATACCTCTATTGTTACTAAAGTGTGGTTCCTGTTGCTGAAAATTTTGACGATATTGATAATTAGAATTTTGGCTGTTACTAGAGTTTTGGTAGTAGTCGTTCCTAAAGCGTCTGTTATCTTTCCTATTGAAATTACGTGTCTGATCATAATTGCTGTACTTTTGTTGACCTTGGTTATTATACGAAAAGTTTTTGTTTACAAAAGAATAATCAGATTGCTGTACTTCCAAGAGCTGTAAAAGATCTCTGAACGCTGAAATATTTTCTTTTTGCTGACCTGTTAGAAGTGACACTCGTAATGACCGTGGTAATTTCGAAATGCATAATTGTATAAGTGCGGATTCACTGTACGGCTCACTTAGATACTGGTTTTGTTGGACCATGTGCTCAAAAAATTGCGTCACACTGGGAAAATTTGAGTTCTCGTAATTCGGCAAACTAATTAACTGATCTTAAATTCCCCGCTGTGTCGTCTTCGACCAGTACGCTGACAGAAAAGCATTCTGAAACTCTTCTACTGAATAGCATTGCCTCGCGATCGGTCTCATACGAGTTGCCGGTTCGCCTTCCAGAAAACTGCAAATAAATTCAAGTTTATGTGTTACAGGCCAAGTCGGTGGAAGAGCAAAGCTAAACTGTTGAATCCAATCCAGTGGGTGAATCTGCGTTCTATCGTTTTTGAAAACCTTAAACTTTCTCACTGACAGAAAATGTTTGTAGTCGAAATTATCATCTCTGTGTGATGGAACAGGTTCAGGATCGTAAGAGAATCTATTGAACTGCGGTTGATCGGAATCTAAGTCCCGTACTCTCTGTAGATTACCCAAATTATACGCGCTGCGTGAGTCTGACAAATGTTCATAAAGTGGCGTCTGTTGTGGTATGTTATTAACTGAAATGTTTTTCATCTCTGTTACTTCTTGTTGTAAATTTGACAACTTCCTACGCAACGTGTTGTTAGATGAATCGATCTCATTAATTGTCTGCTGTAAATTTTGAAATTCAGGTGTTTGGTTAAATGAAACCGGTGCAGTATCGTCTGATTTATTGTCATTAGTATTTTCGATAACATCAATACGACTGGCCAATTCATCACATTTTTCAGTCAGTATTTTAACCTGATCGTCGGTTTTAGAATCAGACGCATTAATCTGTTTTTGTAACTTACGCGTAGTTTCGCTCAGTTTTTTAACATCAGCTTTGATGACATCGCAATCCTGTGTTAGTTCTAATTGTTCGAATCTGTCTGTCACTGTTTGAATATTTACTGTGTGTGTATCTGTTTTTAATTTAAGATCAGAAATTTCATCCCGTAATTCCGCGTTCAATTGTTCTATGGTATTAATTTTGTCGGACACTGTAGTAATATTATTGTCTACATACGTCTTCGCTTTCGCGAACATTTTACGTTTGTCCTCTTGTCTTTGTGCAGTGATTGTTTCCATGACTTGTCGTTTTACTTTGTTTTGATCCTGAATAAATTTACGGAAACGCGTATCACTGTTTTGTATGTGCAGATTAAAGCGCTCGTTTATCTGAGTATTCTGTTGTTCGAATTTCGCGTCTGTCTTTGCGTCCATAGTGCGCGAAAGTTCTACCGTCATTGCTTTAAACTCATCCCGTAATTGTGTAGCTTTTTCTGAGCATTGTTTAGCGACTCCGCTAATTTCGTCTCTGAGTGTTTCTGTTGCGGCTGTTTGCATTTCCCTTAATTCTTGCGCAACAGACTTAATTTCTTCGCTATTTTTTCGTGAACAAGCCTCAATTTCCGCGCGCAACTGTTCCTTAGTGTCATGGCACTGCGCGGCAACGTCTCTAATTTGTTCACTAAGCTGTCTGGAATCTTCACTCTGTTGTCTCGCCTGTTCACTAAGTTGTTGTTTGAGTTTTTCGTTATCTTGTTTGTTCTGTTCTTTAAGTTGTCTGATATTGTTGTCTGTTTTCTCACTCTGTTGTTTGTTTGATTCAAGAATTTGTAGCAACAATTCCTTAAGTGGATCCGACACAAAATTAGCATTTCTATTCTCCGTGCTATTTAATGGTGGATCTGAAATTGTCTTGTTTTGCGTGACCATTTGGTCATTCTGTAATTTACAGAAAGGTTTATCAGTCGGATGTACACTGTCAGACATTATTTCGGAATTAAATAGATCCATCGTACTTTTGAGTATCCTGTTCATTTTCATTAGACAAATTTGTCTGTACATTACTTGAGTTTTCCGAATCGGGTGTGTTAAGCTGGGCAGCGCTCATTACAATAGAGCGTTCTGCGTCATCAATTGTCGTCAAATTAACAGACGAGACAATTGAGTTTATTTGTTCATTATCAGGGTAAAAGTCATCACTAGTGGTTGGAATGCATTGATTGTCAGTGAACGCAGTATTGTCATCATTACACTGCGTGTCACAATTACTATCGGTCACGTTGTTTAAGTCGGTAATTTCATTCACAATACTTCGCGATACACTATTCACAGTCTTTCGCGGCATTTTTGCAATAGTCACAATTATTCACAAAACAAATAAGCACAATGCAAAAGCAACACACAAATACAACAGAGCAACGAATTGCCGTTGACCTGTAGAAAGAAAGTCACAAGTTAATAAAAGCGTAGCGCCAAATCCTAATTATATCTAAGCAAATAAGAGCAGATATGTGACTGTTTTTCAAAAGACTCTCAACGAAATTCGATCCTGGACTGGGTGTCGCCAAGTGTAACCTCCCCACAAAAATTTACATGACAGAAATCTTATTTATGGAATGCCAATGGACATTGCTCTAAGCGTAACCTGCCCACAATGAAATGTACTGACACTGGCAACAAAAATGTGAAATTCGCAATCTGACTCATATATAAATTCTTCATCAAAAAATTAAAGTCCATTCAGTGATAAGAAAATTCAATTAAACCGAAATATCGGTCTTTGGCCCTGTGCAAAACAATCAGAATTAAAGTCTTACCTCAGAATAAATGGATGTCACATTTCTGCTCTTTTTTGTTGCGCACTGCTTGGAGGAACTGCATTGCAAATAATAATATTATTCTCTTTTTTTTGTGATTTTAGTGAAATTTTTCTTTAACGGAAGTGGAAAGAAAGGGGAAGTGCAACTAAATCTTTAGTTCAATAAACAATAAAATTTTTTAAAAAAAATGCTTTTGAAATCAAAATTATTATTGGGGCATTTGTTGGAAATTAATTACAATAAACAAATTTTTTCATTATCTAATGATTATATTAATTAACAGTATACCTCATTCAGCATCTTGACCAGTGTTGCCGACCGCCTACATCACACAACCGCACTGGGCTGCTACTACTGACCGACCGCTCTGCATGACGACTACTGACTGAGTACTGCTCTGCAACTAAACAGAGCTACAGACTCGCAACGACTACTCGACAGACTCGCAACGACTGACTGACAGACTGAGAACCGCTCGCAACACTCGCGCGGTCAAGCGCATACTCTCTGGTCACAGATGCTACAATGCCTCGCCATCGCTGCTATGTTACATACGTGTTTCAACTTAAATACAAGTTCAAACAAGGAGTTATTTTGTGATGAAACCAGTACCGTTTTGAAGTAATCGCAATATTAGTTGTATGACATGTATCGGACCATCTGCAATTCGTTACGCAGCCGTTCGGAAACCATACCAGATTGTGCTGCTTTCGGATGTTCCAAAAGAAGCGAAGGCGTATTTCATATGCTCGATTTACAGTGAACGAGGTTGACATAAATGACACAAGAGCCTTGTGGAGAACCGACGAAGTAGTCTTATCTATGGGAAGTAAGTTATTTTTGCTCTCCATCTGCATACAAGGCGAGTTGCAACATACATATTACTGTGAGATGTGAGGTTTTACAGTACACTTTATTCTTATAGCCACAAAATTAAAATGTGGTTGTGTGTCAAACGTGGACAGATCCTTCAAAACTGCAAACCCCGTCGTAAATACGTGTCTGTGAGCTATGATTCGTGTTAACAGTACCTAAACCCTTTCAGAAATGCCTTTTGATTTATACAGTTAGTGATTACAGATGATTTCACTATGTGCGTATCAGTTTATCATTACTGCTTCCACAGTTTTTCAGCTTTTAGCTTTTTCTTTCTTTCTTTCTTTAGTATAGTTGGGACAGTACGTTTTTTGATACTGAGTTACCTCAGTTCTCCTTTCTTGTCTTTGCTTCTTTACTATAGAAACATTTCACTGAGGGCCAATGGGAGAAAATGAGAGTGATAGAGACAGGAAACTGAAGTCTAATGCCACACCAGTAAATTTTCTCATACGGTGTCAGAGCATAAAAGAAGGAAACTTATACTACGCCATTAGCACGTGACTCAAGACAATGAGTGCAGTAATCCCTCAGCAGAGACTGACGCAGAATGCCAGCAGCAGTATGATGAACGTTCCATGTGCAGTGTGGAAGTCAGTGACGTAAGTGCATCAAGAAGTTTCGTTATTATGCCTAGGTTCACATTTTAAAAACGTCCACGTAGATCTGTTATTTGTCGTCTACGTGTGTACCACTACAGGTACGAGTATTACATCAGTACTTCTGGCGACTCAGTAAAATTTAAGAACCTGATGCCAACTGTGAACAGTATTGTTTCCCGTTATGTGGTGTGTTCACACCGCGCAGCATAGAGGTTACGACAGTATCGATAGAGGCCAACAACAAGAATCGCTGGAAACGCCCCGCGAACGCCCTCTCAGCCGCCGGTGTTTAGGACGGCCGCTGTGGGGTGGAGGATCAGTTTAGCCAGTTAGCCAGTTAGTCAGGTAGTTAGTTCGAGCCTGTTACGCCAGTTAGTTCGAGTCTGTACGCCGTGGAGTTCCAGCGTGTCAGCGAGACGGAGTCGCAGACTTAGCCTCTAGCACACAGACAGGCAGCACATAGTAATCTTACAGTGAACATAGCGGACTTCTGCTTCAACGTCATTCAGGCTACACGGACTATACAGAAGAGAGCTTGTACCACAGAACAAGGAAACTTAAGTAGCTCTTTCTTTAGGAATAATGAACCCAGTTATTAATTGCGTGCAGTTTGTGTTATACAACGAGGATGCCGGCCACAACCCAACTTGCTTGCCATGGTACAGCTTTACAGAGACAACGAGACGACATAAAAGCGGCTGAAGAGAATACAACATGGTACATTACTTACTATCGCTAATGGAAATCTGGAATATTATTGTACCCACTGTCCTGCAACCCCTGTGTTTAGATAATCTTGAATTAAGAGATGCTTCCGAGCACAGTTAAATTTTTCAGCAATATAAAACATCTCACTGCTTTCCATTTTGATTTCTAGTCGAGATAGAAACCATTTTGTTACTATCCCAGTCAGTCTCCGAGGATGAAGTTTCTTTAACAAAAATTCGTGGTCTGCTGAAGATTTTATTTGGATCTGGGAAGGTGTCTATTACGTATTCCTCTTTGTCTAATATTTCAGGAACTACAACTGTCAATGAAGACACCACAAACGTTATACATTTTCTAGGCCTGAATCCAAAATGTTCTTTACTGAGACATCTTCTGTAAGTAATGCATAAGCCTGTTCTTTCAATAGTTTGCATCACCTTATTGAAAGATGACAGTGCTAAGTCTGACCTGTAATATCCCCCATATGCAGTGCCATCTAATTTGCACAGAGGGGGAACTTTTGCGTCTCCTGGATGTGGTGGGTTGTAATTGGATATCAGTGACATTATACTAGTAGTATCCGACAAAGGTCTTCAGTCTTGTTTATGTATTCTCCTTGCAAATTCACTCTTATTTAAACGTCTAAGTGTTTTATTTTTAATACTGAACACTACATTACTGACTGTCTTTTCCTAGGCAGTAGCACAGACACTAATGCTAACGTAGAATTATAGAGCGTCCAGTAGCCTGTTTTTATAAAAGTTATATTTTTAAGAAAGCCTGTGGCAGACGAATTTCCCCGCTGCTAAATCAATTATTTAAAAAAATTGCTAGGACCAGGTATCACACTTTCTATTCTTCGGATTTCCGTGTTTAGCTACTCTTGGTCTCTTGTTAAGAGTCTCCTGTGTGACAGTATGCCATACTGTTCGCACATACTTACACTCAAAATAAATTTCAGTTATTGTATCCAGCAGAACTGAGTGTGTATTTTCTTTAGGCACTTGTTTGTTGGACTTTATTTGTACGGTTTAATTTAAAGCTGAATTGCAGAGGCATTGATACGAGTATGTACTGTTAACTAATCACAAATAGAGGTACTGCATTCAATTTTACTTAGTTGCGTATATTGCGTGTACTCTTACTGATTTATACTTTGCTTCATGTCTGTTAAATTGAAAATAAATAAGTAGGACAATCTTTGAACTAATCTGATCCGGGCTATTTTCGTGTACTAAAGTTATCTGATGTGTCTCCGCCTAGTAGTAAAGTGCAGATGCACGGTATTAGCGATTTTATTTTATTTATTTATTTATTTATTGTTCTGTGGGACCAAATTAAGGAGAAGTCTCCATGGTCATGGAACGAGTCAATACAGGAAATTACAACACGATAGTAGAAACAGATAAAATGAAATACAAGAAACGTATTCAGGTGACAATTCTTAAACTTAAATAAAGAAAATAAAAAATGTAACACTGGAATTTGCTTAATTTTTCACCTCTTCCAGGAGTTCTTCGACAGAATAGAAGGAGTGAGCCATGAGGAATCTCTTCAGTTTAGACTTAAAAGCGTTTGGGCTACTGCTAAGATTTTTTAGTTCTTGTGGTAGCTTATTGAAAATTATTCAATATTACACACAAGATCTTTCACTACCAAGCTGGTGTCATCAGCAAACAGAAATATTTGTAAATCACATATAATACTGGAAGGCATATCATTTATATAAATAAGAAACAACAGCGGCCCCAGCACCGACCCTTGGGGAACACCCCACTTAACAGTGCCCCATTGGGACTGAACATCACTACCACTCTCAATATTGCGGAGAATTACCTTCTGCTTTCTGTTCTTAAAGTAAGAGGCGAACCAATTGTAAGCTACTCCCCTTACTCCATAATGGTCCAATTTCTGCAGTAATATTTTGTGGTCAACATAGTCAAAAGCATTCGTTAAATCAAAGAAAGCACCTAGCGTTCGCTACCTTTTATTCAATCCGTCCAAAACCTCACAGAGAAAAGAGAATATAGCATTTTCAGTTGTTAAACCATTTCTAAAACCAAACTGTACATTTGACAGCAAATTATGTGAATTTAAATGCTCCAGTAACCTTGTATATACAACCTTCTTGATAACATTAGCAAACACCGATGGCATAGAAATAGGTCTATAATTGTCAACATTATCCCTGTCTCCCTTTTTATAAAGTGGCTTGACTACCGAGTACTTTAATCGGTCAGGAAACCGACCACTCCTAAAGGAAAAGTTACAGATATGGCTAAGTACTGGGCTAAGATACATAGAACAATACTTCAGTATTCCGCTAGATACCCCGTCATATCCATGAGAGTTCTTGGTCTTTAGTGATTTAATTATTAACTCAATCTCCATCTTGTCAGTATCATGGAGGAGCATTTCAGGTAACAGTCTCGGAACACTTTTTTCTACGAGCATTATATGATTCCCCATTGGGACTAGGTTTCTATTAAGTTCACCTGCTATATTTAGAAAGTGATTATTAAATACTGTACATATATGCGACTTATCAGTAACACGGACATTCCCCTAATGCAGTGATTCTATATCCTCGACCTATCTCTGCAGACCAGCCACTTCCTCTACGACTGACCATGTGGTTTTAATTTTATCCTGAGACTTAGCTATTCTATCTGCATACCACATACTTTTTGCCTTCCTAATAACTTTTTTAAGCAGCTTACAATACTGTTTGTAACGGGCTGCTGCATTTAGATTTTGACTGTTTCTAAACTTCAATAGCCTCCCTATACAGTCGTGGATAATAGTTAGTGGTAGCACTTAAAACTGTAGTTTCAGAAAACTTAACTACATGGTCACCTGACTGAAGTGCAAGTTCCGCAGTCTGGTGACCAAGTAGTTAAGTTTTCTGAAACTACAGTTTTAAGTGCAACCACGAACTATTATTCACGACTGTATAGGGAGACTATTTAAATCTATAAACATGAAGATAATTTTAATAGAAAAGAAGAGGCCTTGAAATTAAGCGAGATATGGACAGTGGCGTTACAGAATCAATAAGTGATTTTTATCTATGACGGACTATTATCGACAGTTACATTTTATCTTTGACTAGTTTTCTCTCTGCTACTATGTGCAAGCTAGACTACGCCCACTTTCCTCGGTATTTAGGCCGCTCTCCGACGCCCGACTCGTCAGTCGGCAGGACTCAACAGGACCAGCCATACCTCTGAGGATGTCCAACGTAGTATTGGACGAAACGTTAGGAATAGAAGTATTCCATGGACCATGGCCATATAACCCGGAAGAATTATCAACAACAATGCCATCCGGTTGTGAAAGCCTTCATTGTAAAACTAATGATTGTTCCTTTCCGTTCTCTTTATATCTCTCTGTGTGTGTGTGTGTGTGTGAGTGAGGCTGGGTGGTCAGTCAGGATCAGAGTGAGTTGTAGAAAATTGTTTATGGAATGGAATAAACGTGAGATTGCTTGAAATTTTTGGTGTTAAGGTGATTTGAGTTTTGGTTCAAATGTTTCGTGGAGGGATTCATAGAAGAGTGAGCGGAAGGAGATTGGATGGTACTGTGATAATAGAGTGTTACTTTCTTATTTTATCTATTAATGTAAACTGTGAGTTGTTTGTTATGTGTACTTGATCATTCAACAGGGTTTACTATTCTGCTTTTGTTTTCTGAATGTGGTAATTTTCTTGCAGGGTTAGAAGTTGTTTCTTGTTGTTGATTGTAACTGTTTTCATGTCTTCTCTAGAGGTTAGCTTGTGATTGTGTTCTGTTAGGTGTTCTGCAAATGTGTAGTCATTCGTCCCATACTTCCAGGCTCTCATCCTGTTTCTCATGCGTGTCTGCAATCACAAGTGTTACACTGTAAGTGACATTTACCTTACTGAAGCAGTATATTGCTAGCATTTGTGGGTCTTTCACTCCGTAATTTAATTTACTTTTCAAGATTAGTGTCACATTTTAGTATTATCTTAAGAATTAGAGATTCATATTTTGTTGTGTGTGGAACACATATCGAATTCAAAAAGACAGTGTCTGGCGATTCAATAATATTTAAGCTTCATTTTGTTGTACGATCTACGCATGATCATTTCGTTGAATTGAAGCGTTTAATCCTTGTAATTTGCTATTCTCAACCTTTTGCACGTTATTTTCTTTTCTAGTTCCCCAGTTTCCAGGAGCTTTTCTACATTTAGTGAAAGACAGAGCAACCAACATTCTCCCTGGTTTTCGTAGAGCTCTGATATAAATTTTTAAACTCATTTTACACAACTTGCAAAAGCTCCACCCCGTTCGTGGTCAAAGAAGTACCAGTTGTGTATACATGTCCATTTATGCTGGCTCTAAATTTCAAGTGGTCAGCCGTCTCAGGTGAGTGGTTATGGCGTCTGCCAGGCCGCAGGTCCGGGTTCGATTCCCACGCGGGTCGGAGATTTTCTCCAGTCTCGGTCTGGGTGTTGTGTTGTCCTCATCCCTCATCGTCATTATACGATCATGGACACGTAAGTCGCCCCCCAGTGTGGAATCAAGAGAAAAGAGTTGCAACTCGGCTGCCGAGCTTCCCCATGTGGGGAACTGTCGGCCTTCAATGCCACACCATCATTTCATTTTTATCTCGCGTTCAACACTTTGCTTAGGATTGCGAATTATGGAAGGGTCAGAAATAGAACATTTTTCGTTTGAAGACTGACGAAGAGTAACTGAAGATTCAGCAAAGCAATCACTGCCACATTCACTTGTACTTCTTTCAATAGAATCACGTTCCTCTAAGTCTTCTGTAATACGCTATGTTTTATTAGAGAAGAAAGCAATAAATTCTGTTGCTTCGGCACTAAGATTTCTTTTTATATGACGAATTGACGAAGACTCGTAGGAACATTGCACAATCACATCACACTTTGCTAATAAGCTGTTGACCGACTAACCGCTAAAATAGTTACATACAAGAAGTTGAAATTTATTACAACAATGGAAGCTTACTATTGTGGTAGTGTGTAGCGGGCAGCATCCTTTGTACATAGTAGACCCTTTTCGTACGTAACAGTGTATGTACTTATCACGATTTGCCCACTGTTGATTCCAAACTTCGTAAATAGCGGTTTCCGGCAGATTTGAAATTTATCAAAACAGTATAAGCTTATTAGTTACTACATTACAGCAACACAGACGACGATTTAAATTCATACATTATTTTGACTTGTAATGTAATATACAAAAAGAAACAAATTTTCGGGCGGAGGGGATTTTTAACTTCGAGATGGAGGAGGGGGTTCGTCCGCCCCTCCCCCAGCCCTCCACTGAATTCATCACTGGCCGAATCCCTCGCTCAGCGGAAAGTTCTAAGTTACTGGAATAAACGAAGATGACTCCGAATATACGAAATGTGTAAGAAAATTACAGTCCAATATCCATGACGTCGATTTCCTGCAGAATTCTTGAGCGTATCAGAAACTCAAATATGAAAACAAAATTCCTTGAGGCAGAAAAGTTTCTGTCCATAGATTATCACGGATTTAGAAAGCATCGTCCCTGGGAAACGCAGCTTTCCATTTCTCGCACGATATTCTGAAAACGATGGATGGAGACCAAGAGGAAGATTCCATGATTTTGGAAAAGCGTTTAACGCAGTGCTACGCTGCAGACTATATACAGAATAGATTCTCAGCCATGGGAGTGGCTCGAAGACTTTTTGTCCAATAGCACCCAGTACATTGTCCTGAACGGCTAGTGTTCATCACAGACAAAGTTATCGCTAGGAGTGCCCGCGCAGTGGTGATACGACCGCCCTGTATACCTATGTGATCTGACGGATCGGACGAGCAGCAGTATACGATTATTTACTGCCGACACTGTAGTGTACGGGAAGGTGCCATTGTTAGGTCACTATAGTAGGATACAGAATGATTAGCAGAAATTGTATATGCTGTGATGGATAGCCGCAATCTTTAAGTATGGAAAAATAGAAGTTAATGGAGATGAGTAGGAAGCAACAATCCTGCGACTTTCGGATACAGTATTAATGGTATGCTGCTTGAGTCAGTCACGTCGGTGAAACAGTGATTTGCAACCAACTATATGAAATTCAACGAGCGCGTAAAATCGGTTGTAGGGAAAGAAAATAGTCTAAGATTTGCTGAGAACATTCTATGAAAATATATCTCACCTATAAAGGACACAGGTACAGAACGGCGCACATCTCTTGTAAGGTCTATTGAGACAATGTACGAGAAATCAGGGCTTCTTCTGAAGCATGACAGCCGTTCTTCTCCCACAGCATTAGCGAATTAAACACCAAAGAGATTGCTTATCAGTGTACAAGGTAGCCCATGACCCATGTGGTGGCTTCCGGAGCATGTGTGTAGATGAAAACACTTAAAATGTCAGTGTTTGGATACAACGAGCTGTATTTTTTATCTGTAACCAATAGATATGTTTTTGATGCTATAACGAACACTATGTCCATAAAACAAATGGGCTATAACTTCGTAATTAATTAAATAAGCCTCTCAGGAATCCCATTAACATGTGCTGTGAGACCAGTCTTAAAATTACTAATAATTACTAATTGTACTTCTCCCCCTCTCGTTAATTTTGAGTATTAATTTCTAGGTCACAAATATAAACAAGGCCATGGTAATAAGACAGGGTGAAAGAAATGACTTACAGCTGAATAAGGGAAGGGCAAGAGCGGTAACTCGTACCTGTTAACAGTTGCTTGTACTAACCTTTGAAGCGGTGTTTATAGTAATTCAGTAGATATTACACGGTGAGTCGGGAGGAAAGGTAAATGCTTTGATGGGGATACTATTAGTGATTCTCAGCGAAATACTTTGTAAGGACATATTTCCTGTTCAGAATGGTTTCCAACACAGAACACATTTAATATACATGGTTATTTATTTGCTGTTTTATTCAAACATTGTTATTGTTTAGAACGTACAACAGTACTGTTAGACGAACAATTTGATACTACACACCTGTGGTCTATAAATACGGAGAACTACCTAAGATACAACCCGTGCCCGACACGCGACATTTTCGATATTCACACGGTCTCTTCTCGTAAACTATTACGCGTAGAAGAAAAAAATGAATAGCATTCTTTTTGTAGGAAATTTAATATAGCTTGGTTTTGTCTTGCACTTTGCGACCTAAATGTGGAGAAATGTAAGTTAATGAAGATGAGTAGGAAGACCAAACCTATAATTCATATTAAAAATGAAGAAACTGCTCCAGCTGTATTTAAGGAGTCGATTTTATTTTGGCAACCAGTTTCAACGTTGTATCTAGGTCATCTTCAGGCCCATAGACTTGCTGACGTCAACTGCGTGTGGCTGATACTACAAGTCAGTGGTGAGATATGGACGTGCTCTGGGTGAAAGGTGGGTAGTTACTACTTACTACGATGCTTTCATACTGGTAGTATGGGCCTGAAGATGACGTTGTTACAACGTTGAAACTAGTTGCCAAAATGAAATCGACACCTTAAATACAGATGGAGGAATTTCATTTTTAATATAAATTTATACCAGCTGACGTCCCACTGCCCTCGATTTCAACTATGGATGTACGAAGATCAGACCTGTAATGTTCGCACACAGTATTACTGCTGTCCAGATTGGCAAAGTCAAGTCGGTTAAATACGAGGGTTTTTTTTTAAGTAAGGGCCCTTTTTATTTTTCAAAAAAGATACAAATACTTTTGTAAAAAAACTTTTATTTTCTGATTCTACACACTTTTACCTATTTTTCTACATAGTTGCCTTGTTTATTTAAGCACTTGTCATACCGTACAACTAAGTTTTTAATTCCCTCTTCAAAGAATTCGGCCGCCTGCTCCGAGAGCCAAGAGTTCACGGCCGCTTTCATTTCATCGTCGTCACTGAAGCGCTGCCCGCCAAGATTGTGTTTCAGGTACCGGAAAAGGTGAAAATCGCTAGGAGCAAGGTCGGGGCTGTATGGTGCATGGTCCAAAACTTCCCAGCCAAAAGAATCAATCAAATCCCGAGTCTTTTGAGAGGTGTGAGGCCTAGCGTTATCGTGCAGCAGCAAAACTCCTTTTGTCAGCATGCCGCACCTTTTGTTTTGAATTGCTCTGCGGAGCTTCTTTAGAGTTGCACAGTAGGCATCTGAGTTGATTGTCATTCTTCGTGGCATAAAGTCCACTAGCAAAACACCGCGCCGGTCCCAGAACACAGTTGCCATAATCTTGCGCTTTGAAAGCGTCTGTTTGGCTTTGACCTTGACAGGTGAGGTTGTGTGTCGCCATTCCATCGATTGTCGCTTGCTTTCGGGAGTGATATGGGATACCCATGTTTCATCTCCAGTGACAATTTGACTCAACATGTCATCCCCTTCTTCCTCGTAACGAATCAAAAAGTCCAATGAAGTGGCAAATCTCTTCCCTTTGTCGTCCTCTGTGAGGAGTCTGGGTACCCACCGAGAACACAGTTTCTTAAAGTTTAGGTTTTCAGACACAATTTTGTACAAAACCGATCTTGAAACTTGTGGAAATTCCAAAGAAAGAGTGGAAATTGTGAATCGTCTGTCCTCACGAATCTTTGTTTCGACTGCAGCCACCAAATCGTCAGTGATCACAGAGGGCCGGCCTGAGTGTTCTTCGTCATGGACGTTCTGACGGCCATTTTTAAACTCTCTAACCCATTGACGCACTTTACCTTCACTCATTGCAATCAAGCCATAAACTTCTGGTAACTGACGATGAATTTCTGCAGCTGATAGGCTTCTAGCGGTCAAAAAACGTATCACTGACCGTATCTCACACGCGGCGGGCGATTCAATAATCGTAAACATTGTAAAGTAGCACAACGATGCGTACACGTCAGCTACAGAGCTGCAACTTGCATCAGTGTGAACGGGAAGGATGCCGGCAAGTTGCGCGGTGGCTTGTTGCGGCGTCCGCGCGAACTACGGGACTATACGCACGAACGGCCCTTACTCAAAGAACAACCCTCGTATCTGGGTGTAACGTTGCAAAGTGATGTGATGTGGAACGAGCATTTGAAAGCTGTGGTAGGGAAGGCAAATGGTCGACTTCGGTTGACTGGGGGAATTTTAGGAAAGAGTAGTTCACCTGGAAAGGAGACAGCATATAGGACGCTGGTGCTACCTATTCTTGAGTACTGCTCGAGTGTTTGGGATCCGTACCAAGTCGGATTGAAGGAAGACATGGAAACAATTCAGAGGCGAGCTGCTATATTTGTTACCGGTAGGTGCGAACAAAACTTAAGTGCTACGAAGATGCTGCGGGAATTTAAATGGGAATCCCTGGAGGAGGAAGGCACGCTTTTCTGGAAACACTACTGAGAACATTTAGAGAACCGGCATTTCAAACTGACTGACAAACGATTTTGCTCTCACCAAGATTAATCGCACGAAGGGATCACGGCGATAAGATACGGGAAATTAGGGTTCATACGGATGCATACAGACAATCGTTTCTCCCTCGCTCTGTTAGCGAGTGGAGCAGGAGGGGAAATGACTAGTAGCGGTACAGGGTACTCTCCGCTACGCACCTTACGTTGGCCTTCGGAGTATCTATGGAAATGTACGTGTAGATGTGGCTCTAGTTTTCGCTAGTGGTTGCGGTTTTCGTGTTATTAAAGGAAAACTTTCAAAAGTGATATTAAACGTAACTTCGGAATCCACTTGGAATAGCGGATACGTCCATATAAAAATTTTCTTCAGAATCACTAATACTATCATTCCTCAGAGCATGTACCTTTCGTCCTGACTCACCTTGTATAAGGTCCTGGGTTGCTTGTTGTGTGTTGTGGTCTTCAGTCCTGCGACTGGTTTGATGCAGCTCTCCATGCTACTCTATCCTGTGAAAGCCTCTTCATCTCCCAGTACCTACTGCAACCTACATCCTTCTGAATCTGCTTAGTGTATTCATCTCTCCGTCTCCTTCTACGATTTTTACCCTCCTCGCTGCCCTCCAATACTAAATTGGTGGGTCCTTGATGCCTCAGAACATGTCCTACCAACCGATCCCTTCTTCTGGTCAAGTTGTGCCATAAACTTCTCTTGTCCCCAATCCTATTGAATACTTCATCATTAGTTATGTGATCTACCCATCTAATCTTCAGCATTCTTCTGTAGCACCACATTTCGAAAGCTTCTATTCTCTTCTTGTCCAAACTATTTATCATCCATGTTTCACTTCCATACATGGCTACACTCCATACAAATACTTTCAGAAATGACTTCCTGACACTTAAATCTATACTCGATGTTAACAAATTTCTCTTCTTCAGAAATGCTTTCCTTGCCATTGCCAGTCTACATTTTATATCCTCTAGACTTCGACCATAATCAGTTATTTTGCTCCCCAAATAGCAAAACTCCTTTATTACTTTAAGTGTCTCATTTCCTAATCTAATTCCCTCAGCAACACCCGACTGGGTTATTTTTCAATAATTAATCATAATCACTCGTCATTAAAGTCCCTGTTCACTACATAACGCCGGCCGCGGTGGTCTCGCGGTTCTAGGCGCGCAGTCCGGAAACGCGCGACTGCTACGGTCGCAGGTTCGAATCCTGCCTCGGGCATGGATGTGTGTGATGTCCTTAGGTTAGTTAGGTTTAAGTAGTTCTAAGTTCTAGGGGACTGATGACCACAGCTGTTAAGTCCCATAGTGGTCAGAGCCACTACATAACGATTGCAACCAAACAATCCTTCAGTCTCCAGGACACAATTTTACGGTTTTTACCGTGGTTAGTTTCACAATGCAACATTTTCCCTGATAGTTATGATTTTCTTAAAAACAGTTTGAGACAATGATCGTTTCTCACGTGCACGGGCGACTGCTAATGATAATCGATTGAGTCACTCGATTCAGATGCAGATTCCTCATAACTTATATGCATCACCTACTCCTGGAGTTTTTCACTATTATGTTTGTTTTTATCTCATTATAACTTCTTAACATCCATCGATATTTAACTCACTGAAAATAATCTCAGTATCAAAAATGGCGAAGGACGTTATGGTAAATGTAGCTACGTCGAACAACTGGTGCGTAACATTGTTAGTACTGACTGAAACGGCAATTTCACGATGGCTTCACATCAGATAACAGTAGTTGATTGACCATTTATACAATGTAACACAGGTGTTTACAGCCGGCTGGTGTGGCCGAGCGGTTCTAGGTGCTTCAGTTTGGAACCGCGCGATCGCTACAGTCGCAAGTTCGAATCCTGCCTCGGGCATGGATGTGTGTGATGTCCTTAGGTTTAAGTAGCTCTAAGTTCTAGGGGACTGATGACCTCAGGAGTTAAGTCCCATAGTCTCAGAGCCATTTGAACCATTTGAACAGGTGTTTACATTCAAATTTAAAGGTATTAAAATATAAAACTGAATGAAAAGTAGGACGGCAACCATCACACAGCGCCGGCAACACGCTGGACACCACGTAGCATGTGTTGTCAGCCCTTACGATTACTATTATCTCGATGACAATCACACGTAGGCGTGTCGGCTTCCGGATACACTATTTTACCGGATAACGTTTCACATTTACGAAGGGCATCGTCCACTGCTTGACATGGACCCACAGGAAGAATTTCAATCTGTGAAGGGATGACTGTTCATTTAGATTTTAAGACAAACTGGATGTTCATCATTAATGATAGTTTTTACCAATTGAACAAGGCTGAGAAGCTCGCCTGGCTACGACCACTATTATTCTGCGGAATTCAGCACTAATAGCTCCCTATATCATATGACAGAGCATTATGCACACCAGAAGATGCAACTTAAACGTCGCGAAACTGTTTGTGTGAGCCTCCAGTCGACCTCAGTAAGCAAGACTGTTGACGACTATTGGACTTTTCATTCAGTTTTATAACTTAACTTCAAAACACATGCGTTAAACTGTATGAAAGGCCAATCAATTGCGTATAATTACCTTAGATGTGGCTGCTCTAGTTTCAAAATTGCCTGAGATAGCAGCAGAACATTGTAGTACTTAAAATTCTCTCTACTTCTCCCCGCACCAAGATTCCGTACTCGACTCTTTATTCCTGTTCTGTCTCTACAAAACGTCATATCCCGGTGGACGACGGTTCAAATCCCCGGTCGACCGTCCAGATTTAGGTTTTCATTAATTTACCTAAGTACCTCAAGGCGAATTCCTGGATGCTTCCTTTGAAATGGCATGGTCGATTTCCTTCTTCCCCCACCATTCCCCAATCCGAGCTTGTGTTCCCTCTCTCATAGCCTAGATGTCGACGGGACGTTAAATCCTAATCTTCCTTCATTCCTTCCTTCTTGGAAATGCAAGCGCACTTAGCTTGAAAAACTCTTCACGATAATGCCCAACGACTCTGTCTTCCGAAAGAACTTGGCATCACAGTCGATGTGGTACCCTTGCAATCTGGATTAAATTATCTCTTTTTGTACGCAAGAGACTCAATTAAATATAGCTATGGGCATTTACATTTTGCTATTGTGAATAGTCATAGGAATTATAACTGATAACGTCCCATGCCTTTACTGATTATATCTTCTAGAATCTTTAGGCTTTTTCTTCAGTTTATTCGAGACATACTAAAAAACTTTACCAAAAATGTAGTTGGTGAATAGGAAAGACGGGCAAATAATTATTCTAGAAAAAACACTTCCGCTCTCCGTTACGAACGATGTCACAGATCCATGAAATCAACTGAATATCTTAAGTACAGATCACGACTTAAGTTCGCATCGGTTGCTTGCAAAGTGGGCCGCAAGGATTCCGTGACGTCACTAGGGGCCCAGCTGCTGCAATATTCAGCAGCAATTCGCGCGAGAGCCCTGTTGACTCGGAGCCGAGAGCGCCCCTTTCACGGTCCCTCACGGGGCGCTCCAGTCTTTTTCGCCCAGCTCTCCATCCCTGTCCTGGCGACTGATGGTGATTAGGTAGCGAGCACCACAGGTGGCTTCCACTTGAGAAAACTTCAAGATTTAATTTGGTACTCACTGCGCAGATTCGTTCTTCTAGACTAGATGAACTGGGCCCACAATGGATTTGTCGCTATCTACTGTGACTTTGAGGCTGTCGTTCAGGAAGCTTTTTTGCAACTGTGTAGGGTGAAATTACTGTCTGCATGTTTAGACGTTGTACCAGTGCCGATGAACGATGGGAAGAGTTGCCTATACTGTTAACATGGAACACCGGAGACGATTATTGGTGTGAGCTATCTCAGTGATGGAAATATACCAAACGCGATGTGGATCACTCTCTTTTCTCAAAACAGAAGTGATTTTCGGAAACTGTAATTTACGATTCGGGTTCCAAACGAGTTGGGTATTGCCAGAACATTCATTCTGTGAATACCGAATCTATACAGCTTGCTTACAAAGTATTAATTAGGGTCCAAGTATGGAAAACAGTCTTACATTGTCAAAAAATTTGAGTGTTGTAATTAATATCCTTACTTGTAACTTATTCATCCCTACATTAGTTACTCTGCAAATAATAATTACGTAAGTTTATATTAAGTCAATCATTCCCTAATGCACTCGTCAAGGTCCTTTAGCTTGTTCACATCAGTTGAGAGAATACTTTTTCAAAATAAAAAAAAAACTGAAAAGTGAAATTCAACAAAATCGAGTAGTCTTCCCAAACCCCAACAACATCTGAGTACAATGATGGAAAATAATTTTCAAACAAAAGACCCTAAACTTTTGTCACACTTACAAGACAGTAAGTAGGACGATATTAATTAATTGCTACCAAAAAAGTCATTAAATGAGAATAATATGATTAATAGATAATAAAATCTTAATTATCCTACAAAAGGAAACAATAAAAAACATTCATTGAGTTAAAGAATAAATGTGTGTAGTAGAGCATTAAAGTAGATCAAAGAAATTAAAAAAAAATTAGGAAAAATATTCCCTGAAGGTAGGTGTATGGCCTCGAAAACATTATGCAGCAGACCTAAAATACAGTGTCAAACTGAAAAAGCAACCATAAATTATATAAAAAATCAGTCAAAAAGAATGCAATTTGCATCTCCCGAAACAGCAAAAGGAAGATCACATATGTACATCAGAAACAAAAGAATCCCTACTGTTAAGTGGTTGACATGAAACAGATACACATTGCTTCCTGTCATTGAGATAAGAAAAAAACATCAACATGCTGTGTGTACTATTCCGCAATATTTTAACTTTTGCATTATGATATCACAATTCTCACAATCAAAAACTTTATACAAGTCACAAAATATTTCCAACTGTAGTAATTTCTGATTTACTGATTCTAATACGTCGTCTATCAAGGCAAATACAGTCTGTTCAGGAGACAGTCGTCTTGGAAATCTAAACTATTTTCTACTGAGTATGTCTTTCTGTACTAATTGTGTGATAAGAGCTACACAGTTTCAGTGGCACCGAGGTGTCAGTGGAACCATGGGAACAGTGCAACTTCATGGCTGTAGTTCTCTGCTAATTAATCAGTTACTTATTGCGCATTGTCTTGTATCTTTTCACAAATTAAAAGAACTCCACTTCTAACATATGCTGTTCTGCTAAAGTCTGTACCTTCTTCCTTCAACCTGATCAAAATATCTTACAGTAGCAGCTGGAGTCCTATTTATCTGTACACTGTCTATACATACGATGAAGGAGAAAAATACCAGCACCAAGAAATAATTAAGCTAGGGTAAAGAAATTGCGGAAGTACATTTGTCTAAGTAACACATTCAAGTGATTGACGTTGCAAGATCAAAGATTTCGGTAAGCGAGAGAAATGCCATTGCAAATGTGAAATGCTGGTACATTAATAACGGGATAGCCGCCAATATGTTGAATGCAGGCATGCAAATGTGAGTACGTTGTATCGTACAGGTGACAGATGTCAGTTTGTGGAATGGAGTTCCATGCATGGTGCCCTTGGTCGGCCTATACGGGGATGGTTAATGCTGGTTGTGGATGATGCTGGAGTTGTCGTCCGATGATGTCCCGTATGTGCTCAACTGAAGACAGATCTGATGATCGAGCAGGCCAAGGCGACACGTCGACAGGCTGTAGAGCACGTTGGATTACAGCAGCGGAATATGGGTGAGAGCTATACTGCTGGGAAACACCCCCTGCATTGCTCTTCTTTAATGGCAGTACAATAAAATCAGCAGACTGACATACCTGCAGTCAGGGTACGTGAAATAACTACGAGAGTGCTCCAGCTGTCATTAGAAATGGCACCCCAGACCATAAAGCCATGTGTAGTTCCAGCGTGTCTAGGCGGCAGACAGGCGTTCAAAAATGGTTCAAATGGCTCTGAGCACTATGCGACTTAACTTCTGAGGTCATCAGTCGCCTAGAACTTAGAACTAATTAAACCTAACTAACCGAAGGACATCACACACATCCATGCCCGAGACAGGATTCGAACCTGCGACCGTAGCGGTCGCCCGGCTCCAGACTGTAGCGCCTAGAACCGCACGGCCACACCGGCCGGCACAGGCGTTCACCTGGCCCCTTCTAACCAACAGACAGGCACCACTGGCAGCGAAAAAGAAAAGGCTTTCATCAGAAAACACAACAGACCTCCACTCCGTCCTCCAAGGTGCTCTCGCTTGACACCACTGAAGTCATAAACGGAGGTGGTTTGGGGCCCTTGAAATGCCTCGGAGCTGTCCTTAAGGGAATCTATTTGCAACGGTGTCACTGTGCTGCCAACTCCTGCTCGAATTGCTGCTGCAGACGCAGTACAACACGCCAGAGCCTTACGCCGAACACGACAGGCTTCGCCGCCGGTAGTGACACGGGGCCGTCAGGAGCCTGGTCTTCCTGCGACCGTACTTTCCCGTGACCACTGCTACCAGAACTCAGGTACAATGGCTTCATTGCTGTTACGTCTTTCCGCAGTATCGCAGAAGAAACATCGAGCTTCTCGTATCCCTGTTACACGACCTCGTTCAAACTCAGCTTCTTCGTCGTCTTAAAGGGAATCTTCACTAACATCAACTCACAACGTCCCATCTCAAAGGTAACTAACGCGGGAATTGAATGCAAACCTGATTTGCACCCTCATAGTGGCGGTACTTGCGCCATTCTTACGCGACTGTCGCTAAATTCGAAAATACGCCACCTTTCAGAATTAGAAACACCAAATTTCGTTATTCCGTACAACTCCTGCTTGTTCAGATGTTTTTTTCCGGTATGGTTATTATAAATTAAATTAGCCCCCGCGTTAGTTGCGTTTTTATTAGAAGGCCAATCTCGGAAACTAGTTAGGGATTTTAGTAAGGTTTCCAATAAGAGACAGACTGATTAAAGAGGAATGTTTGGATCGCTATATATTATAAACAAATTGGTCGGCCGTCGATGCAGAGGGTGGACCAAAATGTGGAAACACCATGAGAAATTCATTTTTGAACCTAAATACTCATGTCAGCAAGCCCGCAGGTTGCACTGTTGAATTTGACCATGAATGGCACCTTTGCAATCTCCTCAATACGTTGGAAGTGTCAGTCGTGGCCAGCACAGTGTTCTGTGTACTTGTGAGTGCAATATGTCAGAGCTTATTGTATTCGAACGTGGTCAAATTGTTGGTGCTCGTAGGGAGGGGGAGGGGTAAGGGGTGGAGGGAGAGGGGATGTGATTCCTGAACCAAGATAGTTGTAGTGTTTAGTGTTTCGAGAGGCACCGTATCGAAGATTTATACCGCATACAGGACAAGAGGGAAAACACTATAGGCTAAACCACAACTTGGACGAAACTGTGTCTTGAGTGATCATGACGCACAGTCATTTAAGGTGAAAAATGACAAAATCACAGCAGAACTGAATGTCACACTCGTGAACCCTGTCAGCAGCAAAACAAAACTAAAGGAGCTCCATAGCAGCGAATTTCAGCACTAGCTGAAATTCCAAAACCACTCATCCAAGGTGCAAACGCTCGTAACAAGAAACGTGATGCCGAATCCAAAAAACCAGTACTATGGAGCAATGGAAGAACGTCATTGGGTCGGATGAGTCTTGTTACGCACTGCCAACCTGTTCGCTGACGTTACCTCCCAAGAATGAAACATGACTTAGGTTTACTGATGACTTGGGCAGCCATATCGACGTATCCCAAGAGCCCCATGGCTTCTCTTCAAGGTCGCATTATTGCCCAGGGCTATGTGACCATTTGGTCTGAGCACATCCATTGCATGGTACAATGTTTGCTGCCTAGTGATGACGTTGGGTTCCAAGACGACAGGACCCACGTTCTCACATCTCGCGGCGTCCAGGACTGTTTCTGTGAGCACGCCGATGAACGGTCGCAACTCCCCTGACCACCACAGTCACTAGATCTCTAAATTATTGAGTCTTTGTGGTTTATTTTAGAGAGAAAGGGGTGTGATTGCTATCCACCTCTATCACCTATACCAGAACTTGTACTTTTCTTCAGCAAGAATGGTACAAGATTTCCTTTAAGACCGTAAATAACTTGTATTCATCCATACCGAGATTACTGGAATTTGGTTTGAAAGCCAACGGGTGTCCTACATCGTATTAGGTATGGTAATGTGTTGTGTTTTTGGTCTTTCCATGGCTCTGTCCAACTCCTGTAGTTCATGCTGCCCGTACATAGATGGGCTGGTCTCTAGTCCCTACTACTTATCACCTATCCCGATCCCAGTTTGCAGGTTCTCTGTCTAATAGCTTCCAGTGGACAAAATTTAGTATTTCATTGTCTCATAGAAGTACTGACCGTCATCAAAAATTTTAAATTCTGTCATAATGTACCTAATAAGAGGTACAGTGTTACGTTAAGCGTTTAACGCAGTAAGAGAAGCATTAAAGTTACTAACTGTATATGTTTCTTGAGTAGGGTAACTCACCGCACACAGATTACCCAAACTCTATTTGAGGAAGAGAGCACTTTTTGACTTCCGACAAAGTTTACACATACTGTCAAAATTTTAGGAAACATTTGGTCGCTGATACCCTCCACAAGGTAACGAAAGGGACAAAGTTTATCGCTTGTATTGTATTGTATCGTATGAAACTGGGGAACTAGAAACGACGGAGAGGCATCGTCCCCGCCGTAGCCCTCAGTGGGTCACAACCACACAACAGGCTACAGCAGTCCACTCACCCCACCGCCGCCCCACACAGAACTTTGGGTTATTGTGCGGTTCGGCCCCCAGTGGACCCCCCCCCCCCCCCTCCTCTCCGAGACCATCTCACACCAGACGAGTGAAACCCCAGTGTTTGCGTGGTAGAGTAATTATGGCGTACGCGTACATGGAGAAAGTGTTTGCGCAGCAATCGCCGACATAGTGTAACTAAGGTGGAATAAGGGGAACCAGCCCGCAGATGGAAATCCGCCTTAAAAACCATCCACAGACTGGCTCGAAACTATTTCTGGATACATCCTCTGCGTCTTGTGAGAACAAACTGTACTATCCATTCATCGTACAGATTCTATTGACCTTCTATTCACTTCTTCTTTTTCTCATTTGTTTGTGTCTTATGAAAAACTGTATTTTTCCTAAAGAAATGGGATAAATTTTTTAAAACATACACTTCACTGCGGAACAGTAGATCAATTTTCTTTTTTTATAGATTCATCTCAGTACTGAACACTGAAGTACTTTCACAAATAGAGGAGTGAAGACAGGAAGTAAGATCAACGAAGAGAAGGGAGTGATCTTCGTTTTAGAGGTGGCACAGCACATCCTCACTGATGAGTGAGACTTGCAATCTGTATCTTGTGGTGGACTAAGAGCCAGTGGCAGATCCCAACTGTATCGACAGTGGAACTGCGTCATCTCGGACATATCGTGTATCACTAAGGTGAACTTATTCGTTCTGAGTCGGCCGTCTAACATTTGGCAACTACAGCACGCACCGTCGTGCCTGTGAGTCAAATTGGTTCGGCCAGACCAGCGAACTGGTGCATCTCACATTGAAATGTGTCGTGATTTCAGGACTCTGATAGGGAAGTTTCCCGTGTTCTGATAATCAGAACACCAGACCGCGTAGTTTGCAAAGTTTCGTGGACGCGCCAGAACATTACAGCTGCCGCAACGCACCGATCCTCGGCCACAGCGCGCCGTATTCTACTGCCGCTTGAATCAAAGTTAAAGGATAAAATAATGCTGTACCACTGTAGAGTTGTTAAATGAAATACACAGCTCCCTGTTCTCAGGGGAACCGTAGGTTATGCTGTACCTGGTCGTAGTTGATTCCATTTGAATAGAGTTGGGCCTCACAGCGGATTCATGTAAACAAAGTCAGATTGCATTGTAACATGGATTTGTATAGATTTCACCCCAACGTATGCTTTGCCAAACAAACTCCATTCTTTTTCTGATCTGTGTTTGTAATTTTTGTGCAAGATTTATCACCTAGCTGTAATTACAAAAGGATTAATAAAACTTGTCATTCTGTAAACTTAAATACTCTACTGTTCTGATTCATACTCCATTAACTAATCACTGTTTTTATTTTATTGTGGTGGTACATGTGTACACCAGCAATTTAAAGGTCCATCTTTTGAAATTAATTAAGGTTCTGAAAGTGACCAAGATGATAGCCAACATAATTGCCGTGAGTAAATTCACTAATTGATATATAAAAATTAAGGGTGTAGCTCACTATTTGAAACTTAGTGAGAAAATTATACTTTTCTTTACGTAAAAATAATAACATTTAGCATCACTCAGACATACCTATTTATGATTAAAGCAAGTAACGACTTGCATGTTGTGACAATTATATTATAAATGCATTGATTTACTTTTGGCACTCAGCTGGCATTACCTTTGGAATGCGTGTTCTTATAGGACAACTATTCAAGGATCTCCACCCAATAATATCCAAACAGCAGACTCTGTACACAATTTATTAAATAGCCAATACGAAACTCTTTTAAGTAACAACAAATTCATATAACTTATAGAACCTAGAAAATGGTTAAAGAATGAGCTTTAAAAACAATAACGGCGGCTTGCCACCATAAAATCAAAGAACCTTTTACAATAGTGCTTTTAGAGTTTACCCAAGAGACAAAATCCAATAATAAGTTAACTTGGCATTAGAATTTAAAATCAGATCATGGCACTTGGCACAATAAAATCAAAGAAGCGCAACACACAACGTATAAATATAATAACAAAATAATAATTTCATACAATTAAAGGGCAAGGGCAACTCCCAACGCAATCACAGACGAGCGAGCTCTCAACACTTCGAAGCCTTCCCACTAGAAACGGTCCCCGAAATAAATAAACTCCTGAAAGCTCCGCGACATGCCTCCCACAACTGCCCATCACTTACGCACCTTGGTTATGTTCTGTAACACACGACAGATAATATCAATATAAAATTCAAAAATTAAATAACAATATAACATCCCGACAGCACATGATAACCACGGCGCCGTTAACTAGGGTGCTCTTAACAAGTGGCTGAAGCCAACACACACGAATCTTAATAAACAATTCTCGCTTCTTAAAACAAAACAATAAAAGCCAAGCGCACATGAATAGTCAAACCGCAATCTTAGAAGTGCCTTAACGACACCAAACGCGACTATTCCACCATGTTCATAATAACCCAGTGAGACAGAACTACAGAACATACCACGAAATGCTGTTACAAAAACCAAATTGACGGGATCGTGTTGTTCAGGTCCCAGAAGACCACATATACCAAGCAGCCGTAGTTCACTATGCAAATACTTACCAAAACCGCCTTTCTTAGGCAGACTTTACCTAACACACCAAATGCCAAACATACCATACACGAACGCGACTCCTGGCAGGTAACAGCAACCACCTTCAAAAAGGAACAAACAAGCACCACCAAAGGTAACGCTGAGCAGACCGTGTGGGCAACTACCCAATCAGCGGTATAACCAAAAGATACTCCAGCTGAGCAAATAAATTAGTACCAAAAAATATCGTAAAGTGCCACACACACACAGCAAAAACTTCCAAAAACGCCATCCCACATCAGAATGAAGTTCAGAAACCGTTGATGGAGCTCCCAGCGCAAAATCTGACGACCCAACAGAGCCCACCCCCTAACCTGGCAGACGACTCCAAAATTCAGCAACTAGTTGTCTCCGAGACAGAGTATCACAGGACCCCATCGGACCTCCACATAAGAGAGGCAGGCAGAACAAGTACGCCGACCCCAATTAATCACCACCGCATGACCAGCACAGCGGCGAGTCGCCTCCACTCCAGACCACTGTGCTCATATTGCGTGGCACAACAATCTTAGCGCCAGTCACCAGTAGGTCAGGAAAAGCGAACTTCACGTTCCGTGCAATACCCGGAAACCGACTAGCCTCTCGCTTTCCGCCGGCCACCGCAAACACACGCCAGCGACGTAATAGCAAATCACCACTGGAGCGCCACCTTCACCAGAACAGCGAACTATAATCGATTATAGCGCGCGCTCTAAACAAGATCACAGGATAGCGGCGCGCGCCATATCAACCTTCATTGCTGTAAGAGAATAGCCCTCCTCCATCATGCGTGTGCAAGAAGTTTTATGCTTAGCTGTGTGCTGCCGAGGCAACTCGTATCAAATTACAAGCTTCGGGGCTTCTTTCAGCACTTTCTGAAGTTAGTAACTATGATGTAGCTCTGCCTTTGCACAACAACTTGATGGTAGTGAAGAACAAATATTTGAAGTCTGAAATTTGATAGACAAACTTCCTATCACTCGCTGCCAACGTATACTAACAGTTCGGTATATTGACATGCGAAATGAGATAACTTTCTATGTACACTTCATTGACAAGCTGTGTGACTCAGGACACAGTTGGATTGGCACTTCTGGGACTAATATTATTGTAGATATATATTGTTCTATGATTAAAAGAAAAAAGGTTTGATTAAGGTATATTTAACAGTCAACTGACGATGAGGTCATCAGAGACGGAGCGAAATTACGGATTGTACTGTACAAGGATAGGGAGCGACGTATAAAGTGGCCATTTGGTGGGAAGCATTTTGGTATTTGCCTCGAGCTCAACAGTAACTGAGTGTCATAATCATCTCCGTGTATCTTAAATTGAAGAGAGAAACTAAGAAAACAAAAACATGTCAAAAGTCAGCATTATTGACGTCATGTACCCACCTAACGTTGTTGTGAGTGGTATGTCCCTTGATGTATCAGTAATAAGCCGTAATGACATGGACCTCCAGCACAAACTGATACACTCCTGTTCCACAACTTCGCAGATGCGCTCAGCAGGACAGAGGTCAAGTGTTGAGAAACGTGGATGTTTTGCCATAAAGCAATTCAAGAAATCGACGAGCTGGTGCATAATCCTGCTCAACATATGGGCATCCACAAGGCTGTTCTGGAAGACCAAACTGTTACATCTTGCAGCGTTTCATTTGTCTCTTAGGGACGGGTGAAAGTGTACCGAGGGTCACATTTCACCTCTATGTGAGGATATTATCGTTCTTCCCATTGTAACATACACCCAAGAACGACCAATCTTTTCTACTTGTTTTAAACGGATGTATACCCACTTACATTATACCTCTCCAGTCCAAGCGATCACCCTTCATCCACTTAGCATCTGATGGAGACATCCGCGCTTATATTCCCGTCTCTGAGGTGTTGAGCGGTGGCACTTGTGCGAATTTTCAATTCTGTATCACATGGCAAGGATATGTTTCTGGGTAGTGCACATATTGTGGGGAGTACCGAACTTTAATCAGCTCTACTGTGCACTTTCATAGCTCAGCCAGTTATCATGAGCTTTTGATCACTGCGGCAAAACCCTGTAAAAAGTAGAATCTCTTCGACTTAGCTTACTCAGTAATTGATGATTTCGTCCTGTCAAGTTATGTTCTTGTAAGTAAATGGCTATCTCTGCAGAAATATTAAAATATAAGTTTGTTCTATAGCTATGAAACGTCCCCTTAGAAAAATTAATGAATTACTGTGCTTAAACTGACACACAATATTTTTTAGCGCAACGCAATCTGACTTTCAATAATCCCTACAAGAGAATGGCCCTGATTAAATTAACCTATACGTTTCACAAATCACTTACCTCACAAAAATCTTAGTTACTCAAACTACTGCAATACAGCGAGCGCCAATACTGCTAGCTAAATAAAAGATTCAAACTACTTAGGGCACTAACTACTGATAGGCATAGTTAGCAAATGAAAGATTTTGATAGAGAACAAACAATGTATTTACCTTAATAGTGTTCAAAAGTCATAATATATATAGCAGTTCATAACATCCATTCTTACAAAAAAAATGTTTCAAATGGCTCTGAGCACTATGGGACTTAACATCTTTGGTCATCAGTCCCCTAGAACTTAGAACTACTTAAACCTAACTAACCTAAGGACATCACACAACACGCAGTCATCAAGACCATTCTTACAAATGTACTGTTTCTGATGGACACACGTCCAGATCATCCGCTCTCAAAAATCCGCCATCTCACTTCCCCACATCCACCACTGCTGGCGGCTCACCTCCAACTGCGCAACGCTACGTGTTCTTAACATCCAGCTGCCCAACACTACAATCGCAGACAACAATGCAAACTAGCCACCGACTGTACACAGCACAGCCAGTGATTTTCATACAGGGCGCTACGTGGCGTTACCAATATAAGAACTTAAACAGCCTACTTACATAGCCCCCATGCTCCCCACAAAAAATTTTACCAATTGTTTTGGGCAGTGGCCAATACAGATTTGAAAAAAATTTTCATAATTACAATAACAAAGAAATCAAAGGCACACACTTATTGATACAATGTTGGTCAAAATCTAAAATTTTCTCACAGTCTATAAAGACAGTCCTGATCGTTCATCACAGTAAAATAGCAGTGTTTTTCTCAAAGTCTGAGCAGTAAAAGAAAATGCACACGGAAGTAGTGGATTTCCATGCAGTCTTGAAGAAGTAGTGTTGTCCTTCCAACGGAAAGACAGTGCTGACTCTTGACATGCAGACAGGTAATGGGCCACAATTGAGCAAACCCACTGCAGAGTCAGTCGAAGTTTTGAAGAATATTGGTAGGTAGGTCATCACAGAGCAGACCCACTGTAATTCTGGTAGAGAGTATGGTATTTGTGGGCCACTAGAGGTGCAGACCCACTGCAGTCCTTGTAGAGATAATGGTATTGGTGAGTCATCAAAGGTGTAGACCCACTGAAGTCCTTGTAGAGATGGCCAGCAGCCATCTGCTGCGACTGTGCAGGTGTAAAATCACCATCGAAGAGTCTTGCGGACAATATAGCAAGTCCATAAACCACCACTTGTGCACTCACAAAGTTTCTGGAATTGTCCTTAGAAGTCTTGCAGACAATATAGCAAGTCCATAAACCACCACTTGTGCACTCACAATGTTTTTGGAATTGTCCTTAGAACCAGCAATGCTGTTAATCAGTCCCTTGCTGAATTATTAACACACGTCCAAACACTAACACTCCCAACTTCTCACATATTTTGCATATACTATGACCATCAGAAATTTGATGAACTGGTGTCAATTACAATTTTATAACATGAGAATACAATAACAAAGGTACAAAATGCATATTAAAGAACATAACAATACAGATAAATTTGTAGTAGTACAGGCTTTACAAAAGAATAGAAATAAACAGATACATCAGTGTTACAGGAATTATGACATAAGTGAATATATAAAATAATGAGAATAGTTTTCAAAACATTAATTTCACACATGAGCATTAAAACAGAACAGAATAAATAATGTCTAAACATCTTTACAAAGAAAATAAAATAGTATTTGAAAAATTCTGTAACATAAATCTTATTAGCTAAACACATAAAGACAGGAACAAGACAAATACACAAGGATACATAAACACATAGCGGAATAATACAAAAGGAAAGACAGGGTTCGTTTTCAGGGTAACATTTGGTACTGCAGTCCAACCCAAAACTTCATTCCATAGATCTTTCGTCTTTTTTCAACATTTGTTTCCACCAAAAAAATCCTATCCAAGCTTGCTTTCTGTATTTATATGTTCACATATTTCTTACCTCATTATTTATTTTCCATTGTCTTACCTCATCATTTATTTCCAAGAAAATCCTACCTAAACCTGTTGTCCCTAAACCCTACTTTTTTGTTCATATCCTCTTTCAAAATACTTTTTGGCCTAACATTTTCTTATAGCTTCTCAATGCATTTCTTCCAATTCATCACAACTCGTTCTCTTATATAGCCTACCCCATCTTAAGCTAACTTAAATCTACTGAGCTCAGATGCTAAACTAAGGGACGAGGCAATGCAGCAGCACAAAACAACTAACACAAACAGCAATGATAAAAAATGCAAATTGGCAAACGAAGCAGCATAAATTAGCAAAGCAAATGCAATATTACAACTAATATAAGGCAATGAGCAGAAACAATAAAAATGAATAATTAGTAAAACTGGCTTAACAGAATAATGCAAAGTCAAATTCAGTAACACTATGCCTGGCAAACAGCAGCAGCAAATGCTATAACTTATACCTAAACATGACATAGCTCAAGCAGAAAAAATATTACACTAAAGACAACAATGCAGATAAGGGAAATGTCTATTCAGATCTTAATGTCTGTGTAATTGAAGTGGTGCACCACAGCTTATTCTACGAGAAATATTAGCAAGTAGTTGAAAAGAAAATTATGTGTGCAAATCCTGTGAAGGCAAAAGTCTTTTTGTGGTCCTTCGTTTTCTTTAAGTAAATCATAAAGTTATTATTTACTGGATCTGTAGACATAAAATATCTATATTAGTACATCTATAAAATTTTATTTTAACCAATGCTGCAGTGCAGCTAGAAACTACATATTAAACAAAATGAGCAAACTCTCAACTAGAAAGACAATAGATGTAAAAAGTTTCTCACCATTTCATTAGGAATTTTAGTAAATATCATAAATTAAGAGCTCCACAGCGTATCGTATTTGTGATGCTTTCTGCAAAGAAATGTCAATAGTGAGGATAATGGCCTCCTTTTTTCTCCAGCTGTGCCTCTGAAAGGCACACACTAATGACTTTTTTCCAGGTGACTGTCGCTTGGATGGGCCTCCACGGTACATTATGTGAAGGTCATCTATCTTCTTTACTGAAATATTTATGGCAGCAGTTTCCACTCAGTGACAGTCTCATGTAAAATAAAAAAATCAAAGTTAGAAATTTACATTAGAAGTGTGTAGAAACAACATCTCATATATAACAGTGTCCAAAAAATTTTCAGTGGCATTGTGATACATTCACACATGTACACACATTTCATAATTCTAAAGTACGATTCTTGGTTTCCAACATCCTTATCCACAAATCAGAGTCCCTAACCACTACTCATTATTCCTTACCTTATTATACATATACATACTCGTCAACACTTCTTCAGTATTTCATCATAAGAAATACGTAGCATAATCAAATTCCTCATACACGGTAGCATCATCTTATTGATTATAAACATACCTCAACAGCATAATAAATATCGTCGTCGTAATAATATGGTAACATCTCTGTCAATTCTCAAAAGCGTCGTAGTTTCCTCCAATTGTTTCAAAACCTAAAAAAAATTCTCTGTTCATTTCAATAGTGTCATCTACCTCAAACGTACTTTAAAAATCATGATCCCATAGCAAATACATCATTCAAAGATCTCATAGTATCACAATGGTTCTGAAAAAATATGAAAAGTTCACAAACTACAGACAAAATACAATTTCGTAAGTGTGAAGTTATCCAACTGTGTAATTGCGTAAACATGTGTCACTGACATAGGAAAAAGAATGTTTGTTTCTCTGTCAAATAATCAGATATCTGTGTAATTCTGTGTTACAGAAATATGGAACCGATGTGTAAAGTTGTATAAGCAAATATCATATTAGCTAGGGCTCCTTGTGTTTGCCAAACACATGGTACACAAAGTAAGCGTATACGCCCCTGAGGATTAATGTAATTATACCCTCAGGTGTTAAAGATTACAGCAATGGAATGAAATGTATCACGGAAAACCTTTGTATCATTGAACTTCAAATATCTTTAAAAATAAATGTTTTACGTACAAAATTAATCACTCAAATACGTGTACCGTAGCGCTAAACTGTGCGTTTTGTTGTAAGATAATCTCTGTGGAAGTGTCGTAGTTATCGTCCTCTGAAAGCTAAGTTCTGCAGAAGTCAATGTACTTACCTCATGATAAACAAAAGTGAAATGCTTTGCGTATAGATATCTTAGTTATTACGCTTATTGCCGTGATGAAGAAAGTACTGTGCTGTAACGTATTGTTGTGCTACGGAAAAGGCTGTCTCATTGTAGCTATACCACAAAAGTTACTACTAAAACATGTTTTACTTTCCAGAATAATTCAGAAAAACTGTGCAGCTATAAAACAGAAACACAGCGAAAGCAACATTGTAAATGGTCACTCATTTGTAGCGTCGTGATAAAATCGTGTAGCTGTCACATAAACTAACCACTGTGTCATCTGGTATCTCACAGAAAGTACTTTAAATCCAGAATGTATTTTCAAGTAAACCAAAATGTTGCATTAAAATCTCATTAGGAGTGCTGGTATATGTTCTAAGTATGTAAGCCTGATAGTCGTTACGTAATCGTGCAACTAACAAGCACCAATGTACGAATAACAACATTGTGTCGTCTGTTCACTATAACAATGCATTCGTAATTTCTGTTTAAAAATGTTCCCTAGGTTCTAGGCTGGATAGTTAACTTCGAAACAATGTTGCACGTTAACAGGTTCTCAGTGTGACAAATTGTACTAGTAGCGTGAAGTGAAAAGTTTTATGGCAAAGACTAAGTTAAAAAACAGATTATCTTTCAATAAACGGTTTTACATGAGAAATGTGGTGTAAACCTTTACTCTTCCTAGTACGCAGAGTTTCAACTTCAACGCAATTATCATGTGGTATACGTCGGATTCTGTAAGGTCCATTGTAAACTAGAAAGAATTTGTGACTCAAGTGTTTCTTCTTATGTGACAATGAATGAGCTATAATGAGAACTTTCTGACCAATATATAATTTCTTTGCATTTGCTTTACCGTGTAGTTTTCTCTTTTTGTCTGCTGCAGATTTTATATTTTTAATAGCCAAATCAATTATGTCTTTGTGTCGAAGTTTACGTGTATTCGGAAAAGGTACAAGCTCTCTGATTCTGTTCGGTGGTTCTTCATTCTTCAGTATAAGAATAGGTGGTAAAGCAGTGGAGTCATGAGGCATTTCATTGAGCATGTTTTGAAATAAGTGTAAATATCTGTCCCAATGCTCATGCTTTCTGTGACAATAAAGTCTGCAAAGCTTATTGATTTCTTTCATAATCCGTTCAGACGGGTTACAATGTGGTGGGTACAATGAAATAAAACAGGTTTGATTTTATGGGTCCGCAGCTCGTGCTCGTGCGGTAGCGTTCTCGCTTCCCTCACCCGGGTTCCCGGGTTCGATTCCCGGCGGGGTCAGGGATTTTCTCTGCCTCGTGATGACTGGGTGTTGTGTGATGTCCTTAGGTTAGTTAGGTTTAAGTAGTTCTAAGTTCTAGGGGACTGTTGACCATAGATGTTAAGTCCCAAAGTGCTCAGAGCCATTTGAACCATTTGATTTTATGGTTCCGAAGCATGCGTGACCAAACAGCAGATCTGAATTGCGGTCCGTTATCTGAAATGACTTTACTAACGTGTCCAACTTCACGTAAGAAATTTTTAACAAAGGCGTTGGATACAGACCGTCAAGTGGCTTTACGTAACGGAGTGAAAGAAACAAATTTTGAAGTAAGTTCAGCAGCGACTAGAACGTACGAAAATCCATTCGATGTTCTGACAAGGGGTCCCAAGAGATCAACAGCAGCAAATTCTTTTAATTTAGAAGGAATGATAGGAAATAAAGGAGCACGATGTGAGATAGTAGATGGTTTCGCCTTTTGACAAAGTTTACAAATAGACAAGACTCTTCGAATTCTCTTTTCCATATTGTTAAAATAACAAGTCGTCCGAAGAATATGATAACATTTTTGTGGGCCAAAATGTGCATAGCTGAAATGAATGTACCAAATGAGCTTATTAACAAAATCGTCAGGAATGCAAAGTACCCATACCTTGTCATCAACAGTGCAGCGTTTGAACAGTATGTTGTTTCTAACCAGATAATAATGCCAAATCTGTGTGTGTGTCTTTTCATACCATTTGCTTTTGATGTTTTTCCAAATCGGATCTTTATCTTGTTCATGAGCAATGTCCTTTAAAGATGTTGAGATGAAGTTTTCAAAGGCTACTTTCTAAATGTAAAGAATACTGAAATTTTTCTCGAGGTTGCCTTCTGTGTTACGTTTCTCAAGCCTAGCCGGTGCGCGTGACAGTGCGTCCGCAACAATGTTCTCCTTGCCGGGAATGTAGACTATTGTGAAGTGGAATTCTTGCAGAAACAATGCCCAACGTTTCAACCTGTCATGATTGAATTTTGAAGACATAAGAAATTGTAATGCATGATGATCATTGTATACTTTTAAGTGCTTACCAGAAAGAAAGAAACGGAATTTGTTAAATGCCCAAACGATAGCTAAAGCTTCTAATTCAGTAACGGAATAATTTTTTTCAGATTTTGTTAGCACTCGGCTAGCAAAAGCAACAGTTTTCTGAACAGTGGTGTCATTTTCTGTGGCTTCTTGAAATAAATGGGCACCAAGACTGGCTTTAGAAGAATCCGTGCTAAGGCAGAAATCTTGTGACAGATCTGGATGAGGTAGTATTAGTGCGTTAAGCAACGCTTCTTTCAAAGAATTGAATTCCAACTGTACTTGTTCGTCCCAGTTCCAAATAGTATTTTTTACAGTGAGAGAACAAAGTTTTAGTGTAACTAGAATTTGCATATTCAGAAAACGACGATAAAAATTTACGTGACCTAGAAAACTGCGGACTTGTTTTTTTGTGCATGGAACTGGAATGGCTCTGATTGCTTCTAACTTTTCAGGATCCGGCTGAATGCCTTCAGAAGATATAATATGTCCCAAAAACTTCACCATTGTCCTACCGAATTCAGACTTTTCCAAGTTAAGTGTAATTCCAGATTCTGCAAAAATATGTAACACGCTGTTGAGGATGCGATTGTGTTGTTCCCATGGGGCTTCTGCTATCAGAATATCGTCCACATATAAGGTGATGTGACGTTTTAAGAACTAAGGTAATATGGAATTTAGCCCGCGAATGAATGCTGCCAAAGAAATGTTCAAACCAAAAGGAAGTTTCCGAAACTGATAACAAACGCCGAAACATAGGAAAGCTGTGTATTTTCTACATTCTGGATGAAGTTCGATCTGATAAAAGCTGGATCTCAGATCAATAGAAGAGAACACTTTTACACCATTAAAATTTTGAAGAAGTTCTTCCAACGTTTGCGGCCTGTCTGTTTCAGGAGTGATGATAGTACTGATTTGTCTCGAATCTAAGACAAGCCTGATCGATCCACTTTTCTTCTCAACAACATGTAATGGATTGTTGTATGAGCTTACTGCAGGCTCAATAATGCCCTCGTCAAGCATAGATTGTATTTCTGTTCCAACACGGTCCCTATAATGTGCCGGAATTACGTATGGTGTAGCACAAAATTTAGTATGCTCACGAACACAAAATTGGTATTGTAATCCCTTGATTGTTCCTGTTTTGTGAGTGAAAACTGTGGAATATGCTTGTAAAATCTCAGAAAGGTCTTGCCTATCAGTGTCATTACAATTCTCAATTGTCTGAATTTTATTCTGAATTAACTCATTAGTATCAAATGCGCCGTCGATATCATCCCTGTCAGTACTTGCAGAGTGATTGTTAGTGTCAAGTTCCGTCGAAAATTCCGAACTGTTGCCTAACAGGAGGTAAAGCTGATTAATTTCTTCGTCATGGTTTGAGAGCCAATCTTCAAATTTCAAAGCTATTGACTTACCTTCTTTCTCTAAACTTATTTCAGCATCGTGAAAGTTTAAGATTGCTTTGTATTCATTCAAAAAGTCTACTCCCGACAATAATGGAACAATAATGGAACAATAAGAAAGTTAATAGAGAAGCTGTGGCTTTGATAAAAGAATTCTAAGTTGGTTTGTTGGCGTACATCTACACTTTTTCCAAAGACTGCACCTTGTAATTTAATCTTACATAACGGAGGTGTGGGGCAATCGTTCGATTTGTTGTATTTGCTAAGGGCTGTTTCACTAATTACTGAAATGGGACTGCCAGAGTCAAGAACTGCCGTAAATTTTACGTCATTTACTGTAATGTGAATCACAGGATATGCAATGTTGTTATGTTTTACGTCGTGTTCCTGGAGTAAGATGTCCCTAATGTCTTCCATTTTTACGTAATTACTAGCTACGGCAGCAGCGTCGTTAGTTTCATAAGTACGTTTTGTGGCTGCCAGCGGTATGAGTCATTGCCTATTGTCTCTTTGTTGGCGCACGTCGTTATTGGGATTGGGAGACCTAACTTCTACAAATTCACCTTGTCGAGAAGGCTCTGCCCTGTTTAAATCCCGCCAGTTCTGATGCAATTCAGGTCTGTCGTCATGTCGGTAGATTCCATAGTTTCTTTCTTGTCGGTCACGTGGTGGAGAATTTCTCCCTGAATCGTAACTGCGCGCTGGACCGTTGCGTCTAAGAGTTATTCTGTCTCATTTGATAATAATTATTATGGGTCCCATATTGTTTGTTTCTCTGATTGTCTCTGTGATAGTCACTACCGCGAAGAGGTGATCTTTCCCTGTAATTATTACTACTCTGCCAACGGTTGTCATACGGGTGGCGTCTGTTTTGGTCACGATTTGTGCTGTGAGAATAGCCTTGTCGTGTCCAGTTATTATTTCTTTCATCGCGGAATTGTGACGGAGGTGACCTGTAATTGTTGTGTTCCTGTTTTCGCGTTCCGCGATTGTCAGTGTCAATTTCCAATTCTTGTAAGAGTCCCTGAAAAGCTTCAATGTCGTCTTTGCAACGTCCTGCTAAAATAATATGTCGTAAATGTTCAGGCAATTTGATTAAGCAAATGCGGATGAGTTCTGAGGGGCTGTATGTGTTTGACAGGTACTGATTCTTGTGCAACATGTCTTCAAAATATTTCACCAGACTGGAAAATTCAGACTGTTCGAAATGTTTCATCATTATGATGCTATGTTTTACTCGGTCTTGTGTAGCTTGAGACCAATATGCTGAGAGAAAGACATGATAAAATTCTCCTTCACTGTGACAATCGTGAATGACCGATCGCATTCTTTCAGCTGGTTCATTCTCTAAGTAGCCACACATAAATTCTAATCTGTGCTCTAATGACCAGTTGGGAGGAAAACAATGAGAGAATTGATGGAGTCACGCTTTTGGATGAATGTCGTTGCCAGAATTCTTAAATGTTTTGAATTAACGTGCAGTAATGAACAGCTTATAGTCAAAGTCATCGTGTCGGCGAGTAGCATAACGGTCATTGTTACGTCGTGTCGGCGGTTCCATCTCAAAATTCGGTGCACCTTGCCAATTTCTTTCATAATTTCCGAAATGCCCTGTGCTATTATTTTGTGGCTTTTCCGTATTTCTAAGTTCCTCTTCCCGTGTTAGAGCGCGAGTGTCCTCTGAAATATGTAATTTTTGTATTACTTGTGCCAACTGAACTTGTACTTCCCGGATTTCTCTTTTGTATTGCGTATTAATTTGATTCTGATTTTGTTTGAATTTCTTAATTTGTTCATACTCTTCTGTGTCAGTGATGGCTACAGGTCTTGTGTCATTCAGATAATCATCTACCTTTGCAGATAAGTTAGTGAACTGATCCGAAAGTTCCGCTACTTTCTCCGATAGTGTACTTATTTCCTCAGTGTGTTTTTCTGAATCAAGTTTCAGAAATTTTGAAATAAGATTTATTCATTAAAAAAACAGTGTAGATAACACTTTTATTTATATACTACTAGGGTTCCAGCAACGCTTCGCAATTGCTAAATGATGATGATGATGATGATGTTTGGTTTGTGTGGCGCTCTACTGCGCGGTTATCAGCGTCCGTACAAATTCCGAACCTTTGCTCAGCACAATCTCGCCACTTACTTGATGATGATGAAATGATAAGGACAACACAAACACCCAGTCATCTCGAGGCAGGTGAAAATCCCTGACCCCGCTGGGAATCGAACCCGGGAACCCGTGCTCGGGAAGCGAGAACGCGACCGCAATTGCTAAATGTGTACTATAATTGGATATATGTCCTAATCTCGTTCTCCCCCCCTCCTCTCTATCACGTCACTCCTTGCCCCTTCCTTCGACCACTTGCCCTCTACTTCTGTCCATCACCTTCTACGCCACTCCCTACACATCTCTTGTCCCAAACTTCCTTTATCCGTATCATCCTCTCTCATTTCTCTGTCCATATCCTCCTTTCCCCTTTTTTATATCCATTTCCTAACTCCTCCCCCTCTCTCCTCTAACATTATTTGTTGTTATCGCAAACGAAACGTTGACTGGAAATAGAAATCAAAATGAATGGGTATATCAGTTGGAATCATTACTACACTTGGTATGAGAGAGACCTTTCCAACTGCAGAATCAGTGACGAAAGTAGCTTCAGTGATAGCATTTCGCATCGTTTTAATTTCCGTACAGGTAGGATTATAAATTTAGCTATTAACACAACGTTCACTTAAAAATGACTGCGTAAGGGGAAACAAAACTGCAAATTTCCATTGCACAGCTTAGCATAGTTTTTCTCGCAGACGGTTTAACAGAAAGTGTTTAATGTATAACATGTCTGTACCTCCGGTGGTTTAGGATCATGCGTTATATCTCAGACCATCTGATAACTGATCGAGGAATGCTTCAACCAAAGTAAACTCTCGTTGCAAATGTGTAAACAGAACAACAGCAGTTGCAGTTTGATGATGAATGAACTGATCTAAAATAAATTGAAATTAAATAAAGCAGAATTAATTGTTAAGTCAGTATATTAGATTGTCAAGGAGGGATTCATAGCCACACGGTGTAGCCGCGCGAATTTTTTTACGATGGATTAATACGACTGAAACTTTCCTTGTATTTTTGTGAACAGAAAAACAGAAATTTCAGTGAAATGACAAATTTACTGAAATGGAATACATTAAATTTAATTGTTTTGACAGTCAATCAGTTTGTTGGTCAAGAATCTTTCCTTGTATTTATGTGAAAAAATGGAAAAAGAATGCAGTTTGATCATGAATTTATTGAAATGAAATACATCGGAATTAATTGTTTAGACAGTCAGTTGTTTTGACAGTCGAGAAGGAATTCATGCTACGGTATCTTTCCCTAAATGTGTGTGAACTGAACAAAATAATTGCAATTAGATCATTAATTTATTGAAATGAAAGAAATCGGAGTTAACTCTTTTGACAATAATTTTTGGCGTTTTTAATGCGTCCATCGCAACGCTTGGTGATAAACGATAGTTTTGGCTTTCCGTACGGAAAGAAAACGAATTGCGCTAAGGGTTTACCAACTCTCGAGCACGCCACGTACAACTGCCCGTGGGAAAATCACGGCAATTGAAGGTTTATTTCACATACTTCCAACGAATGGCCTTGCGATTTATTAATCATCATTGTGAATGCAATACTAACCAGAAACTGGCCACCTTTAAACTGAAACGGAAACTCGGTTAGAATCAGGGGTAATCAGAACATTCTCGCCTTTGAATTTTCCTATGATTCCCGCTGCTTCAATCAAATTGTTCATCAGCTTCTTAACAGCGAGTCTTGTCCCATTGCATAGTTTCGATTCGTTCAAATTCCGTAACATGGTTATCACCGAGCTGACCGTGAACTATTAATTGTGCGGTGGCTTTCCTGTCAAATCCTATGAATTCAGGAATTTAGTTGGAGACTGACGACTTCACCTGGATCGGTAATGAATTCTATGAAATTGAATGAATGCAGTTGACCAGAGATTTGACTTTGAATTTATATGTGAAAATCGTTTACGTCTTTACCTTTCGCTGCTAAAACGACAACTGATTGTGTTTATGTCAAAGTTGTTGTAGTTGCACAATATTAGTTCGATTGGCTCTAAGCACTATGGAACCTAACATCTGAAGTCATCAGTCCCCTAGACTTAGAACTACTTAAACCTAACTAATCTAAGGACATCACACACATCCATGCCCGAGGCAGGATTCGAACCTGCGACCGTAGCAGCAGCGGGGATCCGGACTGAAGCGCCTAGAACCGCTCGGCCACAGTGCCGGCATTTGCACAATAATCTGTCGCTTTACCGCACGACTGATGCACAATGCTGACTGACTTCATCATTAGAAGTTTCGAGGAAATAAATTTCGAGAAATTTGTGATGAACATTCACTGATGGCAATAATGCTCTCGCACAATGGTGAATTTGTCTTTGAATCTGTAAAAATGAAGGAAAATTATGATTTATGAGCCTCGGCGAAAGTCTGTGAATCGTTGATATTGTTAGACCATCAATACATGATTTACCTTAAAAGTTTGGTTTAAATCTCGTTCTTCGATAATATTCGCCAGAATGATGTCATTTGGAAGGAACTGTTGTACTTTTGCATATTCTGCAAGAAATGCTGCAGTCGATGTTCTTGCGCAGAAAGCAGTGGTGCCAGGATCTGCGGTGGCGGTGTCAGTTGTGGTAATTGGGCCTTCCGTTCGCACAACATGGTCTTGGCGGTTCGTGTCGAAACCTCAAAGCATTGCAGTGTTGACAAACGTTGTTCATCGTTACGAAGTCGGCCAGTTGGATAGTATCTGAACGTCCCTGATCGCAAAAAGTTCAGTTCAAATTGTCGCGTTTGACCATCTGCTTTCTTATACGTTCCAAATTAGTTTGCGCCTAAGCTCCAACTGAGCGAGTGGAACTCGACTGTATCCGCTGTTCCGGATTCATAAAATGGATCGCGCTTGAGAAATTCTTATTCCATTTGCCTCCAAACACTGTCAGTCACATTGACCCGACAATCATGTAATTGGCTTGCGTTGCGCATACGCCGACCGATATTTCGACGCCTGAATTTTTTCCCAAAGAGATAAACCACGAACTGATATCAACTGATTGTTTGCAAGACACCAAATTACCACGCACAGACATCGATTCAATCTTTGCAACACGCCAAAGATTGGATCATTTCCGATAACACACTGAAATATCGCTTTCAATTTTATTCATTTCCACAAAATATGAATATTCAGTGCGGAATTTGTTGTTATTATGAAAAGATGCGACAGCGGAACTATCAAACTGAACGTCACTCTTTTCTTTTGTTAGGAAAACCGATGACAGCAGAACTGTCAAACGGACCGTCATTTTTCTTTCTTCCAGATTTTCATACAAAAATACCATCCAAATTTCCAACTTTTCCAGTAGACTTTCCAGAAATTGTCTTTCATAGAAACCTTGTCCTGACAATTACTGGCCAGCTAAATCGGCAGAGCCGTTCTCCAGTGATGTTCTTTCATACTGCAGCAAATTAGTTTTATTTATTTTATTGATACACATTACGGCACCCTTCTGTCCGAATTAGGCACCCTTAAAGCTAAAAACACAGAGCAAGGAGACTGTTGGTACCAACGGTGACAGGTGGTGTGCATCGGCACAACTCGAACGACGGTTACCAGCCAACGCTCGTGGAAATTAACATCTTTAACTTGTCAGTCTCTCAAATTATTTATGTTTCTTATTCATCATGCATATAGCATCCACATGTCCCCTAATGCATTTTAGTTTCTTTATATATCACTATCATTTAGTTGTAACATCACAAGTTCTGATTTAAGCCTATTAATACCCTTCCTGAAAACCCCTTCATGAGTAACCTCATCAGGAGAAACTATTGGATATTAGTTTACCCTTGGATATCTTTGCAGTGGAAAAATTACTCCATAATTTTTAAACATTGCATTTCGTGTTGGTGCACTTTTTGTGCTTTTGATGGTGTGGTTTGGTTGATGTTCTGCAATGCAGTGACGTTGATTATTCTCATTTTGCTGCTTTGAGGTGCAGTTTCCTACTCCAAAGACAGAAATGCACCTTGAGGGTCCACCTGGTTCTTCAATGTTTTGAAAATATTTGTCGGTGAATGAAGGTAACTCCTTTTACAGGCAGTTTTCTGGCGTCATAACGTAAGCAATTCATTTAAAATATTTGGGTCCGAAATGAGTCTCTTAGACTAGATGCACTGCAATCTAGCCACTGTATTAATAGGTGAAATGCAACTACTTTTCACCACGTTACATTCACAGATAAAGGAGGCGCTATTCTGTCAGCTCCAAAGAGGCACGTGTATCGTATACACATACTATCGATGGTCCCCTGAGCAACGAATGTCCAGCGAAGGATCCCCTGATTTCAAAATAACGTATCTTGAAAATTAAGATCGATAGACGAATGGAAGAATGTTGTAGTCGTAGTCTTCAGTCCAAAGACTGGTTTGATGCAGCTCTCCAAGCTACTCTATCCTGTTCAAGCCTCTTCATCTCCGAGTAACTACTGCAACCTACATCTTTCTGAATCTGCTTACTATATTCATCTCTTGGCATCCCACAACGATTTTTAGCCTCCACGCTGCCGTCCAATACTAAATTGGTCATCCGTTGATGCCTCAGAACATATCCTACCAACCGATCCCTTCTTCAAATTGCGCCACAAATTTCTCTTCTCCCCAATTCCATTCAGTACCTCCTCATTAGTTATGTGATCTACCCATTTAATCTTCAGTATTTTTCTGTAACACCACATTTCGAAAGTTTTTATTCTCTTCTTGTCCAAACTATTTATTGTCCTTGTTTCACTTCCATACATGGCTACACTCCATACAAATACTTTCAGAAACGACTTCTTGACACTTAAATCTACACTCGATATTAAAAATTTCTCTTCTTCAGAAACGCTTTTCTTGTCATCGTCTGTCTACATTTTATATACTCTCAACTTCGACCATTCTTAGTTATTTTGCTTCCCTAATAGCAGAACTTATCTGATAATTTAAGTATCTCATTTCTTAATCTAATTCCTACAGCATAGCCTGATTTAATTCGAGTACATCCATTATCTTTGTTTTGCTATTGTTGATGTTCACCTTATGGTCTCTTTTCAAGACACTGTTCATTCCGTTCAGTTGTTCTTCCAAGTCCTTTGACGTCTCCAACAGAGTTGCAATGTCATAGTCAATCCTCTAGGTTTTTATTTCTTCTCCCTGGATTTTTATTCGTACTCCAAATGTTTCTTTGTTTCCCATTACTGTTTGTTCAATGTGCAGGTTGAATAACACCGGGGATAGGCTAGAGCCCTTTCTCACTCCCTTCTCAACCATTGCTTCCCTTTCATTCCCCTCGACTCTCGTAATTGCCTTCTGGCTTCTGTACAAATTATAAGCAGCCTTTCGTTCCCTGTATTTTACACTTGCCACCTTCAGAATTTGAAAGAGAGTATTCTAGTCAACATTGCCAAAAGCTTTCTCTAAGTCTACAAATGCTATAAACTTAGGTTTGCCTTTCCTTAACCTAGCTTCTAAGGTAAGTCGTAGGGTCAGTGTTGCCCCGCGGGTTCCTACGTTTCTACGGAATCCGAACTGATCTTCCCTGAGGTCGGCTTCTACCAGTTTTTCCATTCGTCTGTACAGAATTCATGTTAGTGTTTTGCAACCGTGACTTATTAAACTGATAGTTCAGTAATTTTCACACCTGTCAGCATCTGTTTTCTATGAAATTGCATATACTACATTCTTCTTGAAGTATGAGGGTATCTCGCCTGTCTCATACATCTTGCCCTCCAGATGGAAGAGTCTGCTCATGACTGGCTCTCCCAAGGCTGTCAGTAGTTGTAACGGAATGTCGCCTTCTCCCAGAGCCTTGTTTCTACTTAGGTGTTTCAGTGCTCTGTCCAACTCGTCACGCAGTATCATATCTCCTACAAAATCTTCATCTACGTGCTCTTACGTTTCCATAATACTGCACTAAAGTACATCGGCTTTTTTCCACCTTTCGGCTTTCCCTTCTTTGCTTAGGACTGGTTTACTATCTGGCTCTTGATACTGATATAGGTGGTTACCTTTCCTCCAAAGATCTCTTAATTTTTCTGTAGGCGGCTGCTATCTTACTTCAAGTGATTTATGATTCTACATCCTTACAACTGTCCTCTAGCCATTACTGATTAACCGTTTTACACTTCCTGTCTATATAATTTTTGAGACGTTTGTATTCCTTTTCGCCTGCTTCTTTTACTGCATTTTTTATTTTCTCCTTTCATCAGTTAAATTCAGTATTTATTGTGTTACACAAGGATTTCTATTTGCCCTCATCTTTTTACCTACTTGATCCTCTGCTGCCTCCACTATTTCATCTCTCACAGCTGCCCATCCTTCTTCTACAGTATTCCTTTTCCCAGTTCTTGTCAATCGTTCCCTAATGCTCCCTTGAAACTTTCTATAACCTCTAGTTCTTTCAGTTTATCTAGATCCCACCTGCTTAAATTCCTACCCTTCTGCAGTTTCTTAAGTTTTAATCTACAATTCATAACCAACGAATTGTGGCCAGAGTTCACATCTGCCCCTGGAAATGTCTTACAATATAAAACCTGGTTCCTAAATCTCTGTCTTACTATTATATAATCAATCTGAAATCTTCCGGTATCTCCAGGTCTCTTCCACGTATACAACCTTCTTTCATGATTCTCAAACCAAGTGTTAGCGATGATTAAGTCATGCTCTGTAAAAAATTCTACCAGGCGGCTTCCTCTCTCAATCCATACGCTCAGTCCATACTCATCTACTATTTTCCCTATACTTTCGTTTCCTGCTGTCAAATCTCAGTCCCCCCCTGACTATTAAATTTTCATCTCCCTTAACTATTTGAATAATTTCTTTTATCCCATCATACATTTCTTTAACCTCTTCATCATGTGCAGAGCTAGTTGGAATACAAACTTCTACTTCTGTGGTAGGCGTGGCTCTCGTGTCTATCTCGGCTACAATAATGTGTTAAATATGCTGTTCGTAGTAGCTTATCGACTTTCCTATTTTTTATTCATTATTAAACCTACTCCTGCATTATCCGTACCATGTCCCTCTTTAAATTGTCTAACCTACCTACCTGATTACGAAATCTGACATTCCACGCTCCGATCCATAGAGCGCCAGCTTTGTTTCTACTGATAACGGCGTCCTCCTGAGTAGTCCCCGCCCGGAGATCCGTATGGGGACTGTTTTACCTCCGCAATATTTTGCCCAAGAGGACCCTATCATCATTCAATCATACAGTAAAACTACATTCTATAGAGAAAAATTAGGGCTGTAGTTTCCCCTTGCTTTTAGCCTTTCGCAATACCAACATAGCAACACTGGCCTGGTTGATGCTACAAGGCCGCTTCAGTCAATCATCCAGACTGTTGCCCCTGCAACTACTGAACAGGCTGTGTGTCTGGCCTGTCAACAGATACCCCTCCGTTGTGGTTGCACCTCCGGTACGGCTATCTGTATCGCTGAGGCATGCAGACTTCCCCACCAATGACAATGTTCATGGTTCAGGGGGGGAGGGGGGGGAGTGCAACAAATAGTGTGTTTGTTGTGGAAACTGTAGGAAGATATTTCGAAATAGTGCGAAAGATGTTAAGAGACAGTGCTGTAATCATACTACGTAGTGCCTGTTAACGTGTCGCAACCCAGATCAATCAGTTCTACAGCTGAAACATGAAAGGATGTTGCCGCACCGAAAGAAGAGGTTGAAATTATGAATTCCGTTGGGCGTCGTATTTATCTGGTACGGGAATATCACACGCTAGAACACAGTCCTACGTTTTCAAGCCTGATTTGATGTTCCGAAAGGACCCTGTGCAAATATCGTTCACACGCTCTTCGCCAAATTCCAACAGTCAGGCAACGTCGATCTCGCGTTGAATATTGTCCCCAGGCAAACTGTAATTACTCCAGAAAATATCGCCACGGTTTGTGTAATATTCAGCAAAATCGAAGGAAATCTAGCCGAAAAATTGCAGCAGAGACCGGTTTGTAGCTTTGAAGCACGCATAAAATTCTGATACAGACCCTTCACATATTTCCATTCCAAATTCACAACCACCAGGCCGTACATTTACGAGCTGTGAAACACATGGCTGACTTTGCGAACCAGATTCTCACGACGATTGATAATGAAGGATTTGATGTTGACTGCAAGTGGTTCATTGGTGAAGCATACTTCCACTGACAGGAGTCGTGAATAAACAAAACTGGCGACTTTTGGTCTCCGAAAATCCCCGTCTGTGTGAAGCGAAACCACATAGTTCCAGCAAAGTTACTTTTCGGACTGCGGTATGCAACAGAGGCATTACTGACCTTTTTCTCATGCAAGAAACGTTCACTAGTGAGTAATACGTTACACATTTGGAACCATGTGTGGCCTCACAGCTTGGAGTATCGTTCAGGCACCACGTGAATCATGAAAGTCGGAGAAAGATCACATCGTACCGGTGTTTCGCTTTCTTGATGGATAATTCGGGAACGGAGTGATTGCGTTGGATTATTGCAAATCTGCTGGCTCAAGGATGGATTAGCCTTCATATTCGTCCGATCTGGATCCTTGTGACTGTGTACTATATTTTGGAGCACTGGAAGACGCTGTCCTCAGGAACCATCCCACCACGCTGGACGAGCTTGAACTAATGATCTGTGTGGCATCTTCCGTTGAGATACTACAGGACGTGATGGCAAATTTTATTTTTCGTTTGCACTGAGAGTGGTGGATGTTTAGAAGAGATTCTAATGTGATTACAAAGACTGCTTGTAGATGGCGAGTTTAATTATGCCAGCTGATACGTGCGTGCTGCACTGTATACAGCACTACTGTTACAGACTTTTCGAATTATTTCTGTAGAAATTCTATATGAAATTCTTTCACCATTCATAAGAAACTTACCTCTCTCTGCACCCATCTATCTTACTTTTCGTGATATTTAATTTCTAAATTAGGGACTTTTTAGCTGGACACCCTGCGTGAACACGGACTGGAATGACAGACATATTGCGTAGCAGTTAGTAACTGTACGAGGGACACTTCTTAATGGGAGAAAGACTCTTTGTATGCGACAACCAATCAGATGCTTTGCAGCGACATTTTGCTTCCCTGCAGCTAAACTTTGATGTTTTGATACTCTTACTTCTGTCTTGGCTCTGGGCGACCACGTGCCATTTTCGATCGCTGTGCTGCGTTCACTTTATGTTGCTGCAGTTGTTGGTGAGATCACGTTTATGGCACGGTTGATTTCCTACAAGGAGATCTCCATTAACGTGTGTATTCCGTAATTCGCTTATCTTTTCTTATGACACTAAACAATCATACACGTGATTAGTCATTTCTTTCTGATACTCAACAGTCTGTTTTCCGTTGCGCTTGCGATGGTTAACCGTTGCCGTCACATAAAGTTTAGTCCGAAGCGTATTTACATGGGCTTTTCGGCAAATCTACTGAAAACTACTTGGAAGTAGTTTTAGTCTAAGTTGAGTAAAAGTTACAACGTTTAGATTGTTTTCAACTTGCTATGAATAAATTTGTGAGTGTAATTTAAGACATATTCAACTGCTGCATTCGATTTTGTTAGTTTGTCTACTTTTATACGATGTCCCTTGTCACAGCGATCTATTGAAGGCATTAAACCCATATCCTTACATTCAATTTTTTTTCAGTGATATTCCTGTACTCGCCATTATCCTCCTGTTACCAGCGCCTGATCATGGAAACGACAATATCCCATCTCAGTTGTTACGTATTGTCATTGTGATTTTCTCAGTAAATTTCAATCTTTTCTAACAAAGCAGAACTCTCCAACGTGTCTGTCAATGGTTTTCTTGTCTATCAGATCGTACGCCCCTTAAAGCCGAAGTATCAGTCTGAACGTTCAATATTCCTAGAATTTTGATGGATAAATAACGATAAATTATGTTCTTGTCTGTGCAACTTTGACTGTTGTTCTTTCTCAATTCCAACCCACGGTTCCTCCCCCCGCCACATTTTTCCTGTGAATTGGCATCAGCCAATTCCATTTGGCCTAGAAATTCCATTTGGCCAATTCCATTTGGCCTAGAAATAAATGTGAGTTTCCGTTTAATCGTCTTGTTTCTATCACTTTACCTCAGATTTGGATGTTATTCCTCAGTATTTCTGATCTGTTTTATCCTAATGTAAAATCTTTGTGCTCCGAAGTTCGTTTCTGCAACATCTAAAATAGCCTTACACAACAAACCCTGGCGTTTTGGGTGTCTGTCTTTTCTGTATCTGTACCGATTTTTGTTTTCTGACACATTCTTTGATGCAGCAACTAGTATAGAGAGATATCTCCTTTTGTAGCAGCTATAAGAATGGTTTTAGCCTTGATGAGCAGTAAATTAAGTGCCTGGTCGCTTCTTCACTTAACACGTCGCCGCCTCCAGCGGCTGCGTTTGTCAATCCGTCTGAGGTGCTCTTCAAACGACTGACATCCTCTTGGAGGCCGAATTCATCATCGCCTCCTTTCCTTGTTCGCTAGAGGCGCAGCTGAAAGTGACAAATTCCACAGGGAGACCACTTATTGACGAAAAGAAGTTTCTGAGCTCCCCTCCTTATTGCGGAACGTGGGTTTTCAAAAGGGAATAATGCGCCTCTGAAGACTAAATGACAACCGACGTAGCGTACAGACCACTTTTGGCACCGAGACAAAGGCAGGCTGAAACTAAGGGCTGTGGATGATGTTTGTGGGAGTGGGGGATGGAGACGGTGGAAGGGAGCAGGGGGTGGGAGAATAAGGAGGGGGGAGGGGAGAAGAAATTAGAGAACGGGGAACAAATGCACTTACTGATCCATCATATGATTTACTAAGAGTGCACCAGCCCCATATTCTATGAAGCAACTATTAATTTAACAGCCAAAGAACTACAGTAATCAACTTATGAAGCGAATAAGGTAACAATCCATACAAAACAAACTCGTTAGAGAACTTGTTCGGTTTGCACGAAGCTGCGCTAATAACAAAGACATCTGCCTGTTGAAAGAGATGTATGTAACGGCCCCTAACTTTTTTTAAATATTTTTTTTTTATTTAATTAGCCAACGAAAGTGTAACGTTCTACGAGCGGGGAATGTCAGAAGCTCGAACGTGGTAGGGAACTTAGAAGATCTGAAAAGGGGTATGCAAAGGCTCAGTTTCAGTATAGTGGGGAGTCAGTGAAGTGAAATGGAAAGAAGACAAGGATTTCTGGACAGAGGAGTACAGGGTAATACCAACAGCAGCAGATAATGGTATAACGGGAGTGGGATTCGATATTAATACGAAGGTAGGACACAGCGTGTGTTACTGTGAACAGTTCAGTGACAGGGTCGTTCTTATCAGAATCCACAGCAAACCAACACCAATAACGATCGTTCAGGTGTACATGCCGATGTCGCAACCTGAAGATAAAGAGATACAGAGAATATATGAGGATATTGAAAGAATAACACAATACGTAAAGGAAGATCGAAGTCTAATAGTCATGGTGGACAGGAATGCAGTTGTAGGGGAAGGAGATGAAGAAACGGTTACAGGAAAATGTGGGCTAGGGACAAGGAATGGGAGAGGAGAAAGACAAATTGAGATCTGTAATAAATTTCATCTATTAATAGCGAATACTCTGTTCAAGAATCACAAAAGGAGGAGGTATACTAGGAAAAGACCGGGTGTTATGAGAAGATTTCAGTTAGATTACGTCATGGTCAGACAGAGATTCCGAAATCAGATACTGGATTGTGAGGCGTACCCAGGAGGAGATGTAGACTCAGACCACAGTGTAGTAGGGATGAAGAGCAGGCTGATGTTTAAGAGATTTATCAGGAGGAATCAATACGCGGAAGAGTGGGATACGGAAGCACTAAGGAAAGACGAGATACGCTTGAAGTTCTCTAAGGCTATAAATACAGCAATAAGGAATAGCTTAGAGGGCATGTGAGGAGGAATGGACTCTCTAAAAATGCAATCACAGAAGTTGGAAAGAAAAACATAGGTACAAAGAAGGTAACTGCGAAGAAAGCATGTGTAACAGAAGAAATACTCCAGCTGATCGATGAAAAAAGAAAGTACAAAAATGGTCAGGGTAATTCAGGAATACAGAAATACAAGTCGTTGAGGAATGAAATAAATAGAAAGTGCAGGGGAGCCAAGGCGAAATGGCTGCAGAAAAAATGTGAAGAAGTTGGAAAAGAAATGATTGTCGGAAGAACTAACTCAGCATATAGGAGAGTCAAAACAATCTTCGGTGATTATTTATTTTTTATTGATATATTTATCCAATTGCAAACACCACAATCCTTATACACTCTATACGTAGGTTAATTACAGATTCACATCAAGACATTTAATGTATTCAAATGCCTTCTCGTTGTTTTTCAGCGCCGCAGTCGCAATTTTGTGTTGGCATTGTTCTCCATTTGTAGAGGGCGTCAGCACATCTTCCGTGGCCAGTACGTATGCGGTTTGGAGTTGTCCACACATTGTGTGACTGGTTGAACCTAAGCGGTTTCTCAGCTGTCATGAAACATTGGCATTTTGGTGTGCAGTGTTCTTGCCAGTTTTGTTTCCACAGATTGTCGACATCAAAGTTGGAGTTCGTCATCTCTATAGCAGAGAGTAATGCTAGTCTTCTTGATTCAAGTCTTCTGCGCTACAAGTCAGCTATGTCACTGTGAATGGGCAGCTGTGGGTTATTAGTTTTCTTGCTGAAATCACTGACAAGAGCGTTTTTTCGCAGCATTTCTGGGGTGGTATGTGGTTCAGGGTTGACAGCCATACAGTGGGCATAGATTTTATTGTGTCACTGATGATGCACATGGTGTCATTTAGTACCACATCAATGCTGCTGGTATGCAGGGTTTTAATCCACACAGCAGCACAGTATCCTGCCACTGAGTAGACAAGCCCAACTGCGGATGTGCGGAGTGTGGTTGCTGTGTAGTCCCAAGTGGTGCCGCACAGTTTATAGGTGATGTTCCTTGTCCTGATTTTATCTGTCAGGTGCTCCTTGTGATAGAGGGCCCTGTTCAATTTTAAGAGAGCTTTAGAGGACTTAAGATCGAATAAGGCACAATAGATAGATAACATTCCATCAGAATTTCTGAAATCATTGGGGAAGTGACAACAAAACGGCTATTCACATTGATATGTAGAATTTATGAGTCTAGTGACATACAATCTGACTTCCAGAAAAATATCATCCATACAATTCCAAGGACTGCAAGAGCTGGAAGTGCGGGAATTATTGCACAATCAGCTTAGCAGCTCATGCATCCATGTGCTTACAAGAATAATATACAGAAGAGCGGTAAAGAAAGCTGAGGATTTGTTAGATGACGATACGTTTGGCTTTAGGAAAGGTAAAAGCACCAGAGAGGCAATTTTGACGTTGCGGTTGATAATGGAAGCAAGACTAAAGAAAAATCGAGACGCCTTCTTAGGAATTGTCGACCTGGGAAAAGCATTCGACAATGTAAAATGGTGCAAGACATTCGAAATTCTGAAAAAAATTGGTCTAAGCTATGGGCAGAGACGGTAATATGTATGTACAAGAGCCAAGAGGAACTAATAAGAGTGGAGGACCAAGAACGAAGTGCTCGGATTAAAAGGGGTGTAAGACAGGAATGTAGTCTTTCGCCCAGCTGTTCAATCTGTACATCGAAGAACAAATGATGGAAATAAATGAAAGGTTCAGCAGACGAATTAAAATTCAAGGGGAAAGAATATCAGTGATAGGATTCGCGGATGACATTGCTATCCTGAGTGAAAGTTAAGCAGAATTACATGATCTCCTGAATGGAATGAACAGTCTAATGATTATGGATTGTGCGTAAACCGAAGGCAGTCGAAGGTAGCAGAAATTAGAACATCGAGGAATTTCACATCAGAATAGATGGTCACGAACTAGATGAAGTTAAGGAATTCCGCTACCTAGGCAGCCAAATAACCAATAACGGACGGAGCAAGCAGGACATCAAAAGCAGACTAGCACTGGAAGAAAGGACATTCCTGGTCAAGAGGAGTCTTCCATATGAAACATAGGCCTTAATATGAGGAAGAAATTTCTGAGAATGTAAGTTTGGAACACCGCATTGTATGGTAGTGAAAGGTGGACTATGGGGAAACCAGAACAGGAGAGAATCGAAGCATTTGAGATGTGGTGCTACAGAGAACTGTTAAAAACTAGGTGGACTCATAATGTAAGGAATTTGGAGGGGAAAGAAATATGTGGAGGGGCCGGGATGATACGACATCTTTTAAGGCATCAGGGAATAACTTCCATCTTACTAGAAGGAGCTCTAGACGACAAAAACTGTAGAGAAAAACAGAGATTGGAATATATCCAGCAGATAATTGAGGACGTAGGTTGCAAGTGCTACTCTGATGTGAAGAGGTTAGCACAGGAGAGGAATTCGCATCAAACCAGTCAGAAAACTGTAAAAAATGTTCCCGTGTGTTAAGGAGCGCCTGCTAACTTCTGTGACCTTGATACAACTTTGAATTGCTACGTACGAGCAAGCTATGCACAGGAGTGGTCTCACAGAGTGAAGCGTAAAGACAATTGACGAATACTTTAAATGAAACTGCTATTGATTTAAGAATTATATAAAGTATTTTAACTTTTTAAAAGGGTTAACGTAGTTCTCACACTGGACCAAACTTTTGCATAGGCTTTCGTGATTTTCTGAAGCACCTATTGGATATTATTGAGGTTGTTGTCAACACCTTTAACTAACATCTCACTGCTTACCTGACTGAGTTATATACCAGGTAACTTTGTATTATTAATTAAACAACAGTGCCAATATTCACAACTGGGATGGGAGCCTGTACAATCTTACATTACGAAAATTCGTTTCTTAACACATTAAATAACGAAGACAAATTTCGCCATTCATGAAGGGACAAATGAAAAATATTTTTGATCTCGAAAGTTTGTTTAGCTGAACCTGACATGAGACTCTGTACATTTATTTTAATAAAAACAAAGATGACTGAAGCAAGCACAGGTCCAAAAACATCAGCATTCAGATATAGTGAACCTATTCATAACGAAATGTAAGTAAATATAAATTAACAATTTCAGGTTAGGTGGCTTAACCGCAAGAATGTTGAATGCGAGCATACAAACGTGCATACATTTATGTTGCACAAGTGCTACATGGAGATCCATGCCTGTTGCACTTGGTCGGTCAACATAGGGACGGATAGTGCCATTTGTGGGTGACACTAAAGTTTTCGTCCAACCATGTCCCATATGTGCTCGATTGGAGACAGATCTGGTGATCGATCAGACGAAGGCAGCATGTTCACACTTTGTAGAGCATGTTTGGTTACAACAATGGTATGTGGGCGAGCGTTATCCTATTGGAAAACACCCACTGAGATGCTGTTCATGAGTGGCGGTACAACAGATCGAATCACCACATTGCCGTACATATTTGCATTCAGGGTGCGTGAGATAAGCACGAGTGGGCTCCCGCTGACATACTGAATCACACAAAATCACACGCCAGAACATAAATCCAGGTATAGGTCCAATGTGTCTAACAGGCAGACAGGTTGATTGCAGGCCGTCAACTGGCCACCTCCTAACCAACACACGGGAATCAATGGCACCGAGGCGGAACCAGCTTGTATTAGAAAAGACAACAGACCTCCTCCTACAGTAAGCTCTCGCTGGACGACAGGCCGTGGTGTGGGGTCCGTGGAATACAAGCTATAGGGCGTATGGCTCGGAGCTGTCCTTGAAGTAACCGATTTGTAACAAACCGCTGTGTCACTGTGGCGCCAGATGCTGCTCAAGTTGCTGCTGCAGTTACCGCACGATGTGACAGAGCTATACACCAAACACGATGGTCTTCCCTCTTGGAAGTGTCCCATGACCGTTCGGGGCCCGGTCGTCTTGCGACTGTACATAGTCGTGACTACCGCTGCCATCAATCATGCACTGCGGCTACATTCCTGCCAAGCCTTTCTGCAGTATCACAGAAGGAAGGTCCAGTTTCTATTAGCCCTATTACAGGATCTTGTTCAAAATCAGTGAGGTGTAGATAATGCCGCCTTTATCTCCTCAGTGGTATTCTTGACTAATAACAACTCATCACGTCAGATCTCAAATGTAACTAACGCTCAGGACCGTTCAGCGTTTATTTAAGTCAAACCTCATTTGCATCCTGATAGTGGCGCAATAAGCGCCACTCTTATGTGACTGGCGCGGAAGTTGAATAGACATCAACTTCTACACCTAGAAACATGCCTACCAACATTCGTTGATGTCGTACAGCTTTCTTGGTGTTGCGATTTTTTTCCGTCACTGTATTTCGTGAAAATTACTTGTAGGTATTGAAACCCTCCCGTCTCCTCTATATCTCTTTTGTTACGCAACCTTCCCTTCTACAGTAACCTATGACACCTTCCCTTAGGATTTCTATCTCTTGCTTAAGAATAACAAATGAAATCTTCCCTTTGAAATTAATTCTCTTTCTCAATCTTCGCATACAAATTTAAATGTTGCTTATTAAAAGTGATTTGCTGATTATTTCGACGAAACATAGAATGTGTCGTCGTCGTGGCCATCAGTCGTTACCTGCAATAACCCAAAACTGTTCCTTACATTTTTTTACTGTTTCTGGATCGCCATCTGACTGCTATATCGAACTGCGACATGAATATACTTACTCTGTTTTACTATACTCTATTAGCTGCTGGTGGGCTGCCATAATAAGTGGCTGTATTTATTACCAAAGCTGATGTTATTCTTTAATAGCAAAGGTGAAATTATTCTTTAATTAATTTGACTGAAGTTACGTAATTCACAGTTAAACTTTTTCTTGACAACAATAAAATTTTGCGAATTTTTTCGTTGATGGTTTTTGAGATGTATTATAATCAGTAATACAATATTGCTGGCAAAAATTAATTATATTCTGAATGAAATGATTTTACAAACGTTCAAATGGGACTTACTTTTTACAATAATCTTACAACTAGCAATGCTCAAACACACCTTTAGTAGTCTTGAGTTTCTCAAAAAATTAATTCAATAATATTAGTTCCTCTTATGATAATAGTTAGCTGATGTCTCTGTACATCCGTTTATTATCTCTTGTAAACCATAGCTAGTGGCTGGCAGGCACACCGCTCCTCTCAACCTCTCGCTTCAGACCTGCTACCAACTCGCTTCGCATCTCACTTGCTACTGACTTCCTACGAACGCTAAAGTGCGGTCTCTCCTGCCAACAATGCTTTCTGGTGCAGACAATCCCTGCTACCATTACAAAATATATCAATGCGCTGTCTTTCCCCCTCTTTTCTTAAAATGTATACATACGCGGTCTCTTCCTCCCTTTTTAAAATTATATCAATGTGCGGTATCTCTTGCCAACAATACTTTGGTGCAGACATTCCCTGCTACCACAATTATTTCCAAAATGACAAATATTAATTAGTCCTACTTGTTATTGTTGTTGTGGTCTTCAGTCCTGAGACTGGTTTGATGCGGCTCTCCATGCTACTCTATCCTGTGCAAGTTTCTTCATCCCCCAGTGCCTACTGCAGCCTACATCCTTCTGAATCTGCTAAGTGTATTCATCTCTTGGTCTCCCTCTACGATTTTTACCCTCCACGCTGCCCGCCAGTACCAAATTGGTGATCCCTCGATGCCTCAGAACATGTCCTACCAACCGATCCCTTCTTCTAGTCAAGTTGTGCCACAAACTCCTCTTCTCCCCAATTCTGTTCAATACCTCCTCATTAGTTATGTGATCTACCCATCTAATCTTCATCATTCTTCTGTAGCACCACATTTCGAAAGCTTCTATTCATTTCTTGTCTAAACTATTTATCGTCCATGCTTCACTTCCATACATGGCTACACTCCATACAAATACTTTCAGAAATGACTTCCTGACACTTAAATCTATACTCGATGTTAACAAATTTCTCTTCTTCAGAAACGCTTTCCTTGCCATTGCCAGTCTACATTTTATATCCTCTCTACTTCGACCATCATCAGTTTATTTTGCTTCCCAAATAGCAAAACTCCTTTACTACTTTAAGTGTCTCATTTCCTAATTTAATTACCTCAGCATCACTCGACTTAATTCGATTACATTCCATTATCCTTGTTTTGCTTTTGTTGATGTTCATCTTATACCCACCTTTCAAGATACTGTCCATTCCGTTCAACTGCTCTTCCAAGTCCTTTGCTGTCTCTGATAGAATTACAATGTCATCGGCGAACCTCAAAGTTTTATTTCTTCTCCATGGATTTTAATACCTACTCCGAACTTTTCTTTTGTTTCCTTTACTGCTTGCTCAATATACAGATTGAATATCATCGGGGAGAGGCTACAACCCTGTCTCATTCCCTTCCCAACCACTGCTTCCGTTTCATGCCCCTCGACTCTTATAACTGCCATCTGGTTTCTGTACAAATTGTAAATAGCCTTTCGCTCCCTGTATTTTACCCCTGCCACCTTCAGAATTTGTAAGAGAGTATTCCAGTCAACATTATCAAACGCTTTCTCTAAGTCTACAAATGCTAGAAATGTAGGTTTGCCTTTCCTTAATCTAATCACGTGTTCCAACATTTCTACGGAATCCAAACTGATCTTCCCCGAGGCCAGTTTCTACCAGTTTTTCCATTCGTCTCTAAAGAATTCGTGTTAGTATTTTGCAGCTGTGACTTATTAAACTGACATTTCGGTAATTTTCTCATCTGTCAACACCTGCTTTCTTTGGGACTGGAATTACTACATTCTTCTTGAAGTCTGAGGGAATTTCGCCTGTCTCATACATCTTACTCACCAGATGGTAGAGTTTTGTTAGGTCTGGCTCCCCCAAGGCTGTCAGTAGGTCTAATGGAATGTTGTCTGCTCCCGGGGCCTTGTTTCGACTTAGCAGTGGTTAGCACACTGGACTCGCATTCGGGAGGACGACGGTTCAATCCCGTCTCCGGCTATTCTGATTTAGGTTTTCCGTGATTTCCCTAAATCGTTTCAGGCAAATGCCGGGATGGTTCCTTTGAAAGGGCACGGCCGATTTCCTTCCCAATCCTTCCCTAACCCGAGCTTGCGCTCCGTCTCTAATGACCTCGTTGTCGACGGGACGTTAAACACTAACCAGCACTACCACCTGTTTCGACTTAGGTCTTTCAGTGCTCTGTCAAACTCTTCACGCAGTATCATATCTCCCATTTCATCTTCATCTACCTCCTCTTCCATTTCCATAATATTGTCTTCAAGAACATCGCCCCTGTATAGACCCTCTATATACTCCTTCCACCTTTCTGCTTTCCCTTCTTTGCTTAGAACTGGGTTTCCATCTGAGCTCTTGATATTCATGCAAGTGGTTCTCTTTTCTCCAAAGGTCTATTTAATTTTCCTGTAGGCAGTATCTATCTTACCCCTCTTGAGATAAGCCTCTACATCCTTACATTTGTCCTCTAGCCATCCCTGCTTAGCCATTTTGCACTTCCTGTCGATCTCATTTTTGAGACGTTTGTATTCCTTTTTGCCTGCTTCACTTACTGCATTTTTGTATTTTCTCCTTTCATCAAGTAAATTCAGTATCTCTTTTGTTACCCAAGGATTTCTGCTAGCCCTCATCTTTTTACCTACTTGATCCTCTGCTGCCTTCACTATTTCATTCCTCAAAGCTACCCATTCTTCTTCTACTGTATTTCTTTCCCCATTCCTGTCAATTGTTCCCTTATGCTCTCCCTGAAACTCTGTACAACCTCTGGTTCTTTCAGTTTATCCAGGTCCCATCTCCTTAAATTCCCACCTTTTTGCAGTTTCTTCAGTTTTAATCTACAGTTCATAACCAATAGATTGTGGTCAGAGTCCACATCTGCCCCTGGAAATATCTTACAATTTAAAATCTGGTTTCTAAATCTCTGTCTTACCATTATATAATCTATCTGAAACCTTTTAGAATCTCCAGGGTTCTTCCATGTATACAACCTTCTTTCATGATTCTTGAACCAAGTGATAGCTATGATTAAGTTATGATCTGTGCAAAATTCTACCAGGCGGATTCCTCTTTCATTTCTTAGCCCCAATCCATATTCACCTACTATGTTTCCTTCTCTTCCTTTTCCTACTGTCGAATTCCAGTCACCCATGACTATTAAATTTTCGTCTCCCTTCACTACCTGAATAATTTCTTTTATCTCATCATACATTTCCTCAATTTCTTCATCGTCTGCAGAGATAGTTGGCATATAAACTTGTATTACTGTAGTAGGCGTGGGCTTCGTGTCTATCTTGGCCACAACAATGCGTTCACTATGCTGTTTGTAGTAGCTTACCCGCACTCCTATTTTCCTATTCTTTATTAAAGCTACTCCTGCATTACCCCTATTTGATTTTGTATTTATGATCCTGTATTCGCCTGAGCAAAAGTCTTGTTCCTCCTGCCACCGAACTTCACTAATTCCCACTATATCTAAATTTAACCTATCCATTTCCCTTTTTAAATGTATCCATATACTGTCCTACTTAATCCTATTAATAAAATATAAACATCTTTCATAAATTGTGGTTTGACAATAGACAATAGAGATATACACATCTTACAGTATGATTAGAGATAATCGAATTTAAACGACATGTTACTAGAAATCGTTATTCCTGCGAAGCATTTGTGACTCAAACAGGGAAAGTGGTAAGTGACAAAGATACATGGAGTACACACCGTCACACGCTGTAAGTTGGTTTGCAGAGTATAGATGTAGACGCAAAGATAGAGGTTCAGCTCACCCACATTACTTTTCCGTATGAATCATGTTGCTGAACTTGTAGAACGAACAACATTAACTTTTACAGCCTCAAAACTTTTACTTGCGCGACAATAGTACGAAAGTGATGAGTTGCTGCGGCAATTAAACACATCTTTACCCTTCGTTGAACACTATGCAGCACAAGGCAAAACAGACGTTTGCCTGTAACTTTACTATACTAACATCTCACCTCGACTGACTTACTTGTGCTTCACTAACGCTGCACCCCTACGAGGGAAAGGCACCAAAGTAAAAGACGTTATACTCCCCACTTCAGTGGTACAAGACTATGTTCTGAAATATTAGCAGTATTATGATTCCTCAGGTGAACATCAAATATTAACATTTGTATGTTCAAGTTTTGACAAAGTTTACAAATCTTTTCTTTATAACAGTACGAAGATTAAGTTGAAAATACGTTGTGGTACGTAACGCATACAACATCAGTTGCATAGTTGCTGACCAAAAGGCCTTTGCATCAGATGTAATTGATAAGTGGGAAACAGCTCTCTCACTTAAGCTCACTTAGGTCACGATCTCGACATTCTCCACTACAACGTTTGGTAAGTGTCGTTTATGACTTTCTTACATCAGGAAATTATGGGCAGAATGTTCTTATAACTGCATGTGTGTCCTGTACAGAGCTTGTACCCAAGGGCTGTATTGGAGATCGTGGGGAACAGGGACACAGATGAATTGGTGGCCATAAATGCTGAGTGCAGCAACCTCGGCATTGAATGATTCTGAGAAGCAGCGCACAGTAGATCTCATCTGCAGAGAGACGTCTGGCCGATGTCCTTTCCTCCTTCCACTTAGGGTCAGGACGCCAATTTGCAAAATATTTCACCTGGGCCAGGCAGTAGTCCATTGTGAAGCCAGCCGGATGGCCGAAAGTTGCTGGACGAACCCATTTAAGAGAGACTGCTGTAAACTGATCGTTTTTGCAAACAGTGGTAAGGCCATAAAGTCTGTGCATTCTCGTGTTATAAACTGGGACGATATGGAGAGAGCGGCTGCTTTATGTGCTTAGGGGAAGCAATACTATAACCCCAACTGATGCCAGGAAGTCGCCAGGTTCTTTTAGCCAGTGGCAATGATTAACAACCTTCATTCAGAAATTGTAAATGGTCGGCCCACAGAAAAAAATGGTTCAAATGGCTCTGAGCACTATGGGACTTAACATCTATGGTCATCAGTCCCCTAGAACTTAGAACTACTTAAATCTAACTAACTTAAGGACACCACACACATCCATCCCGAGGCAGGATTCGAACCTGCGACCGTAGCAGTCGCGCGGTTCCGGACTGAGCGCCTAGAACCGCGAGACCACCGCGGCCGACTCGGCCCACAGATATTAGATCTTTCCATACATGAGGGACTGTGCTCCCACCCAAGTAGATACTTTTTGCCGAAACATGGCCGTGCCTACCGTGAAAACGATGCCTCCCTGGTCTAAAATCTTCTTTTTTCAGAGAAGAGAGATTTGGAATCGGTGATTGCCTCTTCTCATGAAATTGTTCCCACAGCGTGGGAACCCCGGTGCTGTGTCTGGACTGAATATCAGGCCAACAGGAGAGTCAAAAGGAGAGATTCGATGAGTAGAGAATAGTTCCGTTGGTTTGTGAAATGTGGGAGGGGATTCGTTTTAGATAATTCGCCTCCCATACAGAGGTTTGGCGGAAAGCGGTTCCAATTCTTTGCCTGCTTCATCTTCTGGTCCTCTCCTGTTGGAGAACTTCAAGCCTTTTTCTAGTGGGTAGACTTGCAGTGTATTCTTGTGGTGGACTAAGAGCCAGTGGCAATTTCCAACCGTACCGACAATGGAAATGCATATTATCTAGGACATGTGTCACTAGGGTGAACTTATTCGTCCTGAGTCTGCTACCTGACGTTTGACAATTCCAGCACGCACCGTCGTGCCTGTGAGTCAAATTGGTTCGGCCAGACCGGTGAACGGTTGGTACTCACACAGACATCTGCCGAGATTTCAGCACTCTGATAGGGAAATTTCCTGCTTTCTGATAATCAGAACACCAGACCGCGTAGTCTGCAAATTTTTGTGGACGCGTCAGAATATGACAGCTGCTGCGTCGCAACGTTCCTAACCCACAGCGCGCCGTTTTCTGAAGACACTTGAATCAAGGTAAACTGACGTAGGGTTGTTAAATGATAATCGCAGCTCCCTGTTTTCAGGTGAACCATAGTTTGTGGTATACGTGGTCGCAGTTGATTCTGTCTGAATAGAGTTGGGTCTCACAGTGAATTCATGTAAACAAAGCAGATTGCGTTGTAAAAGGGATTAATTCAGGGGAGATTCTGTATAGTTTACACTCCAATGTATGCACTGCCAAACAAATACCATTCCTTTTCTGTTGTTGTTGTTGGTTTTGCGGAAGGAGACCAGACAGCGAGGTCATCGGTCTCATCGGATTAGGGAAGGACGGGGAAGGAAGTCGGCCGTGCCCTTTGAAAGGAACCACCCCGGCATTTGCCTGGAGCGATTTAGGGAAATCACGGAAAACCTAAATCAGGATGGCCGGACGCGGGACATTCCTTTTCTGATTTGTATTTTTTATTTCTGTATAAGACTTATCAGCGTGGTAGTTATAAAATGATTAATAAAATCTGTCATTATTTGGTAAACTTAAATACGCCACAGTTTTCTGTCATACTTCCTCTATTATTCACCGTTTTTGTTGTATTGTGGTGGTTAATTTGATTATTAATTTGAGTTCTGAAAGTGATCACGGACATAGGCAACGAAAGTGACATGAATAAATTCACTAATTCACATATAAAAATTCAGGGTGTAGCTCACGATTTCAAGGTTATTGAGAAGATAATACTTATCAGTATGTAAAGATAATAACATTTAGTATCAATCAGATATATATTTATGATTAAGGCAAGCGACGTCTTCCGTAATGTAATGACTGTGAAGTGAAATACAAAAAATTTTGTTCTTACGTTGCAACCCCAAAATACAAATGTAGTGGATTAGTGATACAACAGAAATCTGTGAGGTAAGAGAATGATAACACAAACGACAAGCGAAAATTAACAAATTTTTGGAGATATGAATCAGGACAAAATCATAATGAACAATTATCCATGCATGGATATGTTAAATTAACAGTGAAATCGCTTAACGTTGGGAGCCAAGAATGAGGTAAATTGGGAAATTCTCTGATTTATTGCATAAAATGACATGCAAGTTACTAATTATATTGTCCGACATTGGGAGCCAACAATTGAGTGACATCGGTAATTAAGTGAAATGTAAAAGCAAAAGGTTATGAGATTAAAGATTTGATAAGCGAATGGAACAGACTGTTTAGGAAAATAATACATGAAATGAATATTTATTTCAGTAACTTTTACACACACGCACACACAAATTGTAAATACCAGAGCCGATTTGACTGGGCATGGACACGACTCGGTTGTTGAGGGACATGAGGAGACGAGGGGGGGAGGGAGGAAAGAATGATCTTACCACTCTTCATAACCATTTGTCATGTGATGATGACGGTGTCAAACGCTGAAACGGTAGGGTGCGTCACCTCGGAGCTGTGCGTCACTAGTCGGCGGCTATTCCCGGTGTCCTGCGGTTGTACAGCGAGGGCCCTGAAGGGAGTCCACGTTGACAGGCGCCGTGTGTTGCCGTAGTCGAAGTAGCGTCATCGCGGTGGCGGAAGGCGGATGTTGGCAACCGATGGAAGAGTCCCCATATCTGCATTATCTCACTGACTGTCCATTTCACTCCTCATTCACATTTAAGTTCAACGACTCCTCGAAATTTTCCTCCTCTCGACGTTGTCATTGGAGGACTTAATTTGCAGTGCCATCCAATGACTGATCGCCGTTTTATGTCCACGCCTCCCAGCACAAGGCAGAAATTCTCTGTCTGGTGTATGCAGGTGTCCTTCTCGCGATTCCACTGTCAAGTCTGTTTACAGCGCTCGTCGCGCATTGCTTCTGTGTTCTTCTGCATTCTTAAGTTGATTTGAAGGCAGCCACTTCTTAACGGATCTCTTTGAATAAGACCTGGAGAGCCTCGTGTTTTTATTTCGTCTAAGAATCGGCGGGCATCCGTGGTTTATAAGGAAAGTACCTCCTGCCCAGAAAACTTCTTTTTAACCAGGCTGACTTCTTATATAGTCCTTTAGTCTCACCTGGTTCCCTGTGCGAATTCTTGGCGCTATGTTCCTACGCTCCCTCTCAGAGCCTATGGGGTCCTTCAATTCTCAGCACGTCCTCGTTTTTTACGGCCGGTAAAAACGGCTGTTCTCAGTCAGAAGATTCACACGCCTTCACGCCTGCATTCTTGACGGCTTTGTTCTATGCCCATCCCAGTGGCTCCAGGGGTCCATTAGTTCTCGGAACGCTTCTCGTTGTCCTCCAGACTCTTCGCAGGATTTTCACTCTTATGTAAGACGAGGCATCCTCCCGCCTACCCTCAACGTGGTTTGAATAATAACTCCAAGGTCCATGTCGTGGGCGCTGGCCGCATGGGGTACGCCTTTCTCCTCATCTTGGGCTGCTGGTGTTGTGATTTGGCGTGAGTGACCACCGGTGAAGCTATTACATGATGTAGCTTGCTGGCTTTCTAGGGATTGTGAAAGCGATATGTTTTGCCTGTTATAGTCTTCCCTGGCATCAGATTAAATCATCTCACCTGCTAGTCTTCCGCTCCTTGAACAGAAGTGGCATCAGGCTCCTTCATGTCTAGCAGGGATTTCTAATACAGGCTAAAATTAATTTATTAAAGAACTAAACAGAGAGAGACCACAGACCAGCTCAACTAAAACGGGATATATTCTGAAAACACACAGTAATGCGAGACAGTCTTGTTACCGAAAGAGGAGGGAGCTAGCCAGTCCCCAAATCTGGACTACGTAGGACATCCACAGGCGTTCTGTGCACAAAGGTAAAGGTACATGAAAAGCCATATAACTCCAGGCCCTAGAGAGAGTAGTGACGCACTAAATTAGAGAAGAATTTCCGAAATTTGAATCGCAGACGACGGTGATGAGCCATGAGTACACACGTGGTACGACCACATGCAAACAGGGACAAACTTACAGTGGTTACGGCTCTAGCATTGTAAATGACGCGAAGCTAATTTCTCTCGGTGCAGATCGCTGGTTTGCTGCTTATTCACAGATGGACGTGCTTCGAGCATGCTGCCGCAATCTTCATGGATAAAACTAGTGCATGGTTGCTCCAAGGTGATGGAAACAAATGAATCGCGGATGTGGCAGCAATTAAAGCGCTTCTGCTGTTAACTAGCTAAAGTCTACCAAGAACTTTAAAGATCTGGGGCCGAGAGGGCATCTCTTAGCACTTTTGTTACCTCCTTACTCCACACAGTGTGGTTCCTCAGAGAGCAAAAAGTCCCTATACCAGGTTAACTCGGGTCGGACATGCCGAAGGTCATTCAGCCTTCCTGTGGAAGGGCAGCTCGCCCTCTCTAGCACATATTGGTGGTCCTGGGGGTGGTGTCAACTCTCTGACCGCGAGAAGGATAGTTAGTCGCCAACACGTAAAAACCTTGCCTTGGTTTAAATTGAAATTAACAGGCCCTGGAACGCCTGTAGATTTACAACAGTTGTCGTATTTTAAGATTTAATTGATTGATGATCATGGAAATGGTCCTCTACTCAGATAATTAAGCTCTCGTTGGTTTCTTTTAGCTTGTGAAAATTCCTTTCAATAGCAAATAAGCAGATTAAATTCGTCGAAGTTTTAATGAACTTGTAATTACGTATGGAGACCGAATCTATGGTTGGTAACGCGGTTTTGATTGTTCCTACTCCCCCTCTCCATCCGGTCAACCATGGACATTACCGTTGGTGGGGAGGCTTGCGTGCCTCAGCGATAGAGATATCCGTACCGTAGGTGCAAACACAACGGAGGAGTATCGGTTGAGAGGTCAGACAAACGTGTGGTTCCTGAAGAGGGTGCATGGGGGCTTAATTATATATAATGCAAATAATTTTAATTTTAGTAGCTGAATGTCCGGCTACGAAGTCTCGTAACCGGTTGGCCCTGACTAGTATTAGTACGCAATCTGACTGCATAAAATAACGACCAAGAATGAAAGGGAATTTCCGATAACACAATTAATTAATTAAGTCCCCAGCAACTATAAAGCAACGAAACAAAAACTACGAACAACAAAGCACAAGTGTAACTGTTCTGTGTGTGGAAGTGTGATTCAACGTACACATCTTGCACGGTTCTTCCTCAAAAAGACAAGATACTTTAAATACCATTTACACTGAATTAATTAAATAAAACTGAAATACCATACTTGCACATTGAAACCAGAATTACACTCTAATACATGAACACAAGCCAGATGCTTTGTTGACTGAACCTGTGACCAAGAGGCATTATTGTTTAAGACATTTGAAATAAAAATAAAAAAATTTATTACCTTCATATATATTGACGAAACATACACTCTGATCATTACAACATCCGCCATCGAACAGCATCGGCTGTCTCACCCATAAGAACAACTGCATACAACATGCTCACAACTAGTCACGGCTACATCGGAACTCCTACTGCCCACTTCTCAATATGCACTCTCCACTACGACTTCTCGGCAAGAACTCTCCACTACCACATCTCAACAAGCACTGCCAGTGGAGGCGGCTGAATAATACACTTTGGCGCAATCTCTGGCTCTGTGACTCAGTGTAGCCACCTTTCATATGCCCCTCCTCCACGGGCTAGAATTTGATGGTATTTTTGACAGCATTGGTGGTGAAAATACCACCAAATCCGTCCATAAATACAGACAAAAATTAAAAAGTAATATTAATAAGTAAATATCACATAACTAAATTAATTTCGGCTTTGCATTGACCCTTCAATAACCTAATATATAAAATACAGTAAGGAATACAAATGCTTGCATACATGTGATTTTACATAATAGTTTACACAAGTATCATGTAGTTAAACAATTCAATCAATAGCGTCAGCAATGACGAATAGGTGCAGGTAAGAGTCTCATAACATCTCATAAACAGTAAACACACAAAAAATCAGTTTATACAAATATTCACATAAAATCATTTCAATAGTTTAATAAACAAGTAGAACTCCTCAGAGTAGTTGACAGTTCCAACAGTAGCACCCAGCAATGATCAACAGGTGCAAATAGCAGTCTCATAGCATTTCATCAGCAGTATTTAAACATCTTCAACAGTGGCACCCAGTAATGTTGAGCAGGTACAAACACCAACAAGTGACATCATTTCAGTAGAAGCAGTCCATCAGTGGCACCCAGTAATGATGAACAGATGCAGACACCTACAAGTGACATTATTCCAGTAGAAGCAGTCCATCAGTGGCACCCAGCAATGTTGAACAGGTGCAGACACCAACAAGTGACATTATTTCAATAGAAGCAGTCCATCAGTGGCACCCAGTACTGTTGAGCAGGTGCAGACACCAACAAGTGACATCATTTCAGTAGAAGCAGTCCATCAGTGGCACCCAGTAATGTTGAGCAGGTGCAGACACCAAGAAGTGACATTATTTCAATAGGAGCAGTTCCAACAGTGGCACCCAGCAATGTTGAGCAGATGCAGACACCAACAAGTGACATTATGTCAGTAGAAACAGTTTCAACAGTGGCACCCAGTAATGTTGAGCAGGTACAGACACCAACAAGTGACATCATTTCAGTAGAAGCAGTCCATCAGTGGCACCCAGTAATGTTGAACAGATGCAGACACCAACAAGTGACATTATTCCAGTAGAAGCAGTCCATCAGTGGCACCCAGCAATGTTGAACAGGTGCAGACACCAACAAGTGATATTATCTCAGTAGAAGCAGTTCCACCAGTGGCACCCAGCAATGTTGAGCAGGTGCAGACACCAACAAGTGACATTATTTCAGCAGAAGCAGTCCATCAGTGGCACCCAGTAATGTTGAGCAGGTGCAGACACCAAAAAGTGACATCATTTCAGTAGAAACAGTCCATCAGTGGCACCCAGCATTGTTGAACAGGTGCAGACACCAACAAGTGACATCATTTCATTAGAAGCAGTTCCATTTAGTGGCACCCAGTAATGTTGAACGGGTGCAGACACCAACAAGTGACATTATGTCAGTAGAAGCAGTTCCAACAGTGGCACCCAGTAATGTTGAACAGGTGCAGACACCAACAAGTGACATCACTTCAGTAGAAGCAGTCCATCAGTGGCACCCAGTAATGTTGAGCAGGTGCATACACCAACAAGTGACATTATTTCAGTAGAAGCAGTCCATCAGTGGCACCCAGCAATGTTGAGCAGGTGCAGTCACCAACAAGTGACATTATTTCAGTAGAAGCAGTCCATCAGTGGCACCCAGCAAGGTTGAGCAGGTGCAGACACCAACAAGTGACATCTTTTCAGAAGAAGCAGTCTATCAGTGGCACCCAGCAATGTTGAACAAGTGCAGGTAACAGTCCATAATATTCACTATCACTGATTAGACAGTTCATTAGCATAAATTAAACATTTCTAAGTGGCACACATCAATGTTGAACAAGTGCAGGTATGAACAACAGTTTGAATGCACACACAATTGCTTTTACAAAATTATTATCAATGCTCTTACACTAAACATACAAATTATAATAAACACACAAATCATATAAGATAATTGTCATATTAAATATTACAAACACACAAATATCAGTAAACCTATAATATTTGTGGGTGTCAGTGCAAGCCACAACAAACAAGTAAAATAATATTTAGGAGATAGGTCGGTACCAATTATTTGGGATTAGGAACTGAAAACACACAAAACACACTCACTCATCTTTCATCCACATTAAATACTACTGTGTAATTGAATAGTGTTAACTGTGTAAATGCAATTCTGTCAAAATTTGATGTTCATCATGTGTATCAAGTAGTAATGGCAGCAGTGTATTACAGACAATAATAGTTAGTCAACGTCATAGTCATCATGTCCAGACCAATGTTTGCCAAGCCAGATCAAAATGTGCGGTTGCTGAACAAATGTCAGTGTGCCAAGATATGCAATTACTTCCTCTCTCCAAAAAAATAAAATATATACTGATTATTGATTTAACAAAGTGTGAGTGTAGACAATCTTCTTTCCACTTGAGTGTTCTAGTCTGCTATCTTCATCCTCCTTGTTCCATATAAACCAACAAAAAAAATATGCTCCTCACTTACTTTACCTCTTATCCACTGAAACTCCAATAATCATCAGCATCACATAATCTTAATACTTCAATAATACCTCTTACGTCGATACACATAAACCTTACCATCAGTATCATTTGCCTTACCTCTTGTCCACCAAAACTCCAATAATCATCAACTTCACACAATCTCAGTACCTCAGTAATACCTCTTCAATACGTCGATACATATAAACCTTATTACCAATATCATTTACCTTCCATAACAACTCTTTCCTCTAGTCAGTCTCCTCGAACAAGTACAGATAAAATCCTAGTGCAAACTTCAATTCATCATCCCATGCAATCCGAAGACACAATGTCCACACACAACCTCTGTGTAGTCCACCTGAGCCAAATCTTCTACTCATTATGAATTATAAAATACATTTTGGTTACCTTGTCCATCATAAAATAAAAGAAATGCATACATGACCTCTAACAGCCTTCAGTTTGAATAACTTTCAGTAAGTAGGTGCGAGTACGTAGTATGAAAGATCACATAAGACTTTGAATGAATAAATCGTAATATTTCACAGTGTGTACACCTCTTCAAGAATCATGGCAAAACAGAAGCAAACATGTGGAGTATTTCTTGCGTCAGTGTCACTTGCTATTTCAATTGCTCACGAAGAATGCAGTGTAATAACTGTCAATGGTTTAAACCTAGTGTTGGTACGTCATATCGTTAGCTTCCTTCCTATTAGCATAAATTTATACAGCTTCCATAAAATCTCCAGCTCATGTGACTTCAATGAAGTTTCTTGTACCAATGTCGTTCATAGAACTATAGCAGTTCATTCTCTTATCTTAAAAATATAAGGCACTGAGCGTAAGCAAAACATGCAATAGCGAGTAAATATACCAGTAGAGAACAGATTGTCAACAAGTGGATGCAGCACAATTCCTACAAGAGGCTCTGCCAAGCGGATAATCTATAATTAGTACCATAGTGTGACCTAAACTCCATGTTCGTACACTGCATATCAGCATTTCTATATACCAAATTAAAGAGTAGTTATGACAACAAACAGAAATGTATAAATATGCAATCCATACGCAAAGCAGCAAACATGTATCTTACATAATAAACAGGTCATTAGCATCATATCAGCATAATCAAATAAATGTTCATATGTAATCTTAATAAGTAAACATGAAGGCGCAAGCAGATAAATCACAAAGTATAACTTACATACATAACCATATCAGTACAACTAATCAGGTTACAATTATAATTTAAATAAATAAGCACAACAGGCACATGATAAAAAAATGTGACATCAGTGAAAAAGCAGTGCAGCCAAGCGATGATAATATACATAATTAACAACCCTGTTCATTAATCAATCATTGTCATAATCAGTTAACGCAAAGTATAAATCACGTAATCGCAAGCAGCAAATTACGTCTAAAGTACGTACGTAAGCGGAAATATGTTTCCTGAAAAATAAACTCAATTAATAATCACCTTTTTAGTTTATTAGTTTCTTCTTCGAAATGACATTCTTCCTGAAATTTTCTCGATGGCAAGTCCTCTTAACGTCGGACACACACAGAATTTACCTGCAGTTCTTAAATATTTTATACAACCGTATCCTGAAAAATACTGAACGTTAATAACATAATTTATCGAGTCACTATAGCTTTATACTGAATTTATTCGGAGAAATTACACTGTGTATTTGTTTACGGCTGTCAGTGCATTCGCACTGAGCGCTCGATCAGCTGTAGGTACGCGTGACGTAGGAAGTAATTGTTTGCGGTCAACGACTGCCTTGTGTGGCGCGCTGACTTGACTGTTGCTTTGAGTATGTGCCGCCGCCGGAACACGACCCGGTATCCTTGTATTCTCTGCATGTTTACGTATAACTGTTGGTCTCTCAAAAGTATGTCATTCCACAAAAATTTTAACGTTCGATATGTGATGTATTCTCTTAGAGCGCCGAGATTTAAGAGTTTCTACTTCGACAGTGTTATCATGAATAATTTTGCGAACTCTACATGGACCATTACAAAGCAGAAAAAATTTGCGACACAAGCCTTTTCCTTTGTGAGACAAACGATGAGACTTAATTAACACCTTTTGACCAACTGACAAGGTTTTTAAACGACCAGGACGTTTAGCTGATTTCTCTCTTCTAGCAGCCGCAGATGCAATATTTTGCAGAGCCAGGTTCACAACTTCAGAATGCCGCAGTTTCCGTGTAGATGGAAAAGGAACGATTTCAGAAATGCGATTTGTCGGTGCTTTATTTTTTAATATCAATATAGGCGGTAAAGAAGTTGAATCATTAGGGAGTTCATTCAGAATGTTTTGAAAAATATGAAGATACTGATCCCATGTTCTGTGATTCTGATGACAATAAAGTCGACACAATTTATTGATTTCCTTCATCCATCTTTCTGAAGCGTTAGACTGAGGGTGAAAAAGTGAAATGAAAATTGGTTTAATCTTACGACGCCGTAGAGTACGAAGCCAAATTTTAGAACGAAACTGTGATCCATTATCTGATATAACATTATCAACATGACCCACTTCTTTAAGAAAATGCTTGATGAAAGCGTTAGGTACTGAACGAGCTGTTTGCTTTGCGTAAAGGTGTAAAACACACATATTTTGATGTCAATTCCACTGCTATCAAAATGTACGCAAAACCATTAGTAGAACGAACCACTGGACCGAACAAATCGACTGCAGCCATGTCTTTTAATTTCGCTGCAATGATAGGAAACAACGGTGCTCTGTGAGAAATAGTTGGCGGCTTAGCCTTTTGACATAATTTACATTTGGCAAGAACAGATCGAATACGTTTTTCCATATTACTGAAGTGACAATTTCCTCGTATTTTATGGAAGCATTTTCTGGGACCAAAGTGTGCATAACTGAAATGTGTGTACCAAATCAATTTATTGACCCACTCATCAGGAATACAAACTAACCAAACAGAGTTGTCGACCGATTTTCGTTTACAAAGAATATCATTGCGAACTAAATAATACTGTCTAATCGCTACGCTTTCCTTTCTCCTCCACTTCTCCTTAATGTCCTTCCAGATTGGATCCTTGTTTTGCTCCTTAGCGATGTCCTGGAGCGAAGACGAAATAAAATTCTCAAACACAACACCTTGAATATACATCAAACAATAATTGTTTTCTTTGCAGTCCTCTTCAGCACTTTGTTTCAAACCCATAGGTGCACGTGATAAAGCACCAGCAATAATATTTGAAGATCCCTGTATGTAAACAATACTAAAGTCAAATTCCTGTAGATACAGCACCCATCGTGACAATCTTCCATGTGTTAATTGTGTTGACATAAGAAATTCCAGAGCTCGGTGATCGGTGTAAACCTTAGTATGTCTGCCATACAAAAATATGCGAAATTTTGTGAAAGCCCAAACAACAGCTAAGGCTTCAAGTTCCGTAATCGAATAATTCTTTTCTGATTTAGAGAGAACACGACTTCCAAATGCAATAGTTTTCTGTACTACAACGCCGTCTTCTTCTATCTCTTGAAATAAAGGTGCACCTAGGCCTTTGTACGATGAGTCCGTCGCCAAACAAAAATCTTTAGATAAATCCGGATGTGAAAGAAGTGGAGCAGCAACTAAAGCATCACGAAGTTGTTCAAATTCTGATTGAGCTTCCTCATCCCAACACCAACTAGAGTTATTTCCAGATAGTTCACATAAACGAGGTGTGGCCACATTGTCCAATCTAACAAAGCGTCTAAGAAAATTACAGACACCAAGGAAACTACGAACATCACGTTTTGTGGTAGGAACAGCATAATTACGAATAGCGTCTAATTTTTCTGGACCAGGAAGAATACCTTCTGTAGAAATAATATGACCAAGAAATTTCACCTGAGAACGACCAAATTCAGATTTTTTCAAGTTCACTGTAATGCCAATTCTTGCAAAAACACGTAATAATGAATCCAAAATTTTGTTATGCTCACTCTGAGAACGTTTAGCAATAAGAGTATCGTCAACATATGAAGTAATATTGTCACGAAGATGAACAGGTAAAATTTTGTTTAAACTACGAATGAATGCTGCAGAAGATACAGTAAATCCAAACGGTAATTTCCGAAACTGATAACAGTTACCAAAGGCTAAAAAGGCAGTGTATTTTCTACAATCCGGGTGGAGTTCGATTTGCCAAAAACTTGCGCGCATATCAATCGTGGATAAAACTTTAATTCCATGGAAATGTTGAAGAAGTTCATCTAAATTTTGTGGACGGTCAGTTTCAGGAATGATGATATTATTTATCTGCCTGGAATCCAGAACCAAACGAATTGACCCATCCTTTTTAAGAACGACGTGTAATGGGCTGGTATAAGGACTGACTGCTGGCTCAATAATGCCTTGATCTAACATGTATTGAAGTACACTCTTAACATTGTCTCTGTAAGCCAAAGGAATAGCGTACGTTTTCCCCCGAAATGGTGTGTGTTCTTTTACTTTAAATAAATATTGTAAGCCTTGTATAGTTCCTGTGTGATGACTAAATACTGTAGCATGTGAAGTCAAAATTTGGTGCAGCTCTTCTCTTGCAACGTCATCTGGCACTTCAGCTTTCTTAACCTTTTCATTAATTAATTCTTCGCTATTAATTATATCATCCATCGCGTCTCTGTATCTATTGTCATTGTCATGAATGAACACATTGTCGTCATAATGCTCAGCGAAAACATCAGAAGTAAGAAACCTTAAGCATTTTGTGTCTGATACAGATTTTGTTAAACACTCGAAAAATTTCAAACTTTTCGGCATTCCGGCAACAGTCAAATTCACACCTCCTTCTTTAAAGTGTAAAATTGCCTTATGTGCGTTAAGAAACTCCATACCTAATATAATTTGTCTGTTGTTTGACTTCCACACTTTTTCCAGAAATAGCGCCTCGAATTGTAGTTTTAGAAATAGGTAACACAGGACAGGCAATAGTTCTTACACATATACGAAAAACTGATTCACTAATGACATTCAATGGGCTCCCAGAATCTAAAACTGCAGTGAACTTATTCTTACCCACACATACATCAATAACAGGATGTAAAAATGCGTCTACATTATTTTCCTTGTCGTCTAGCAAAATGTCTCTCATGTCTTCCAGACGTACGTAGTGTAAAGTCGTAGTGTCATTACTTTCTGAACCGTCTATATTGCTGCCAGAAGCCGAAGCTACAAGTCATTGTCGATTGTTCGCGTCACGTCTTTGATTATTCCCGTCATTTCGCGGATCAATTTCTACTATTTGCACTTGTCTCTCCGAATTTCTGTCACGCGGAGGATGCCAGTTAGGTCCCTCCTGTCTGTTACATGTAAATTCCTGGTTGTGGCTGTTATTAAAATTTCTGTTTTCCTGGCTATGTGCACGAATACTTCTTGTGTAATTTCGACTGTCACTTCTGAAGTTATTGTTATATCTACTACCCTGGTTATTCCTGTAGTAAGAATTCCTATTATTGTATGAATAATTTCTGTCTTGATGGTACCGATTACTGTTTCCGTATGATTGATCATTCCGGTAGGAATTTCCATTGTTATAATTGTCTGTGTAATTTCTGTTAGACCGTCTGTTATTGTCATAAGGCTGGTATCTATTGTCCTGTCTGTTACGTCTGTCATTTTCAAAATTACCGCTATAACGTCCGTTCCGATTACTATCCCTTTTCTCTGAAAATCTATTGTAATTACTGTTACTGAAAAAATAACAAGAAGTTCCGTCGTCGTTGTCATACTCAAGTTCTTGTAGCAACATCTTAAAAGTCTCAGTATCGTCTTTACATCTTCTGGCTAAAGCAATTTGTCTTATAGATTGTGGCAGCTTAGTTAAACAAATGCGAATTAATTCAGTTGGGCTAGAAGGGTTGGACAGGAATTGGTTCTTTCGAATCATGTCTTCAAAGTATTCTGCTGGCGTGCGGAACTCAGACTGTTTAAAATTACGCTGCATAATAAGACTATGTTTGACTCTGTCTTGCGTGTTTTCGGACCAATATGCCGATAGAAATGCATGATAAAAATCATTTAGATTATTACAATCTCTAATAAGTGCGCGCATCCTCGTCGTCGGTTCGTCTTCTAAATATCCACACATAAATTCCAGTTTGTGACTTAGTGGCCAATTTGGTGGAAGTGCGTACATAAATTGATCTAACCATGAACATGGATGTATGTCATTCTTAGAATTGCGAAAGATCTTAAATTTCCGAACAGTTAAGAAGTGTTTATAGTCAAAGTTTTCTCCTCGTGGCGACAAAGACCTACCGCGTCTGTCCCAGTCCGAATGTCGATTATTGTCAAGTTCGCGCGCCTGGCGCTCTCTTGTTGCTTCTCGTAAATGAAATAAATTACTTTCTTCAAACCCCTCTGCTATCTGTGACTCTAAATTTCTTCTGCTGTCTTTTCCTACGGTTTCGCTTTCAATTTGTTTGACTTGCTTTCCTAATGCCTCAAATACCCTTTTAATGCGTTCATTAAATTTTCCCTGATTTTCAACATGTTTATTTATGTTCTGGTACTCTTCTGTTTCTGCAAATGACAATGGAGCTGTATCATCTGAATCTCTGTCCACATTTAAACTAAGACTTGTCAATTTATCTGCAATCTCCTCAACTCTTTCCGATAAGTCACCTATTTGTTCTTTCTGTTTATTTACGTCTTCCGTAAGTGTCGCGACTCGGGTTTCAGTATTGACACATTTAGTAGTTAATTGTTCATACTGTTGTGTTAAGTTATTTATTCTGTCATTTGGTACGGATTCCTTGATTCTTTCAAATATTTCTTCCTTATCGTGTGCACGTTGTAAATTTAACTCTGAAAATTTTTGTACTATCGCGCGATCTCTTTCTTCCTGTTCTCTATCCTATTCCTTTTGTCTGATTTCTAATGAAATTAATCTGTTATTGTGAGCATTCAAAATCGGTCGTACTTCTTCTCTAATTTCTTTTTTTAATTTATCTTTTATGTTTTTGAAACATGTCCCTATTCGTGAGTCTAACTGTGTTTCCATTGTTTCCATCTCTGTTTTAATTGTTCCTATTTGTGAGTGTGACCGTGTTTCCATTGTTCCCATATCAGTTTTTAACCGTGTTGCCAAAGTTCCCATCTCTGTTTTTAATTCGGATCCTAACTGCGATCCTAGTGAGTCTAACCGTGTTTCCATTGTTCCAATCCGCGATCCCACTGTTTTTAATTCAGATCCCAAATTAAATATTGCACTCATCAACTGCTCCATATTAACTGGTTCGAAATTCTTTTCACCCCTAACATTTTCCGCAAAACTAACTTGCTTCGAAATAGCCGTAAAGTTATCTGTGTTCGATACTATTCCAGAATCTTCTGTCGTTAATCTCGAATTCTGAAAATTTTTTGATTGTGAAAAATTTTGAACTGGTTCCGGACTACTTTTCCGACTTATTAAATTGTTTTCTACTTCATTATTCATCATACCGTTCTCATGTGTTGGCGAGTTCGCCATGTTAACAATTTCGTCATTCTCACTGTACATCATTTTTGTCTTTTTCATCGACCGCATAATCATTTACAAAACATACAAAACTCGTCGCTATACGAAAATTACACACAATGACACTTTATCTCCAACAATACCATTCACACGAAATGCTTCCCGACAACCACGATTAACGAACAATTGAAATCTTCATAATTGCACAAAATTGTCAAACCTGTATACAAGGCATCAAAAATTAAATTCTGCCTAAATACCATTAAAAGAATAACAAGACAACTACAAATGTTGAGCTACCAAATCTACACATGCAATATAGACTACAATTACTAAACTACGAATTACTACAACAATACTACTGTCTGCTATTTTTACTATCAGAAGATTCCAAGGGACGATCCGAAGCAGCGGTCGCCACGTGCATGGGGGCTTAATTATATATAATGCAAATAATTTTAATTTTAGTAGCTGAATGTCCGGTTGGCCCTGACTAGTATTAGTACGCAATCTGACTGCATAAAATAACAACCAAGAATGAAAGGAAATTTCCGTTGACACAATTAATTAATTAAGTCCCCAGCAACTATAAAGCTACGAAACAAAAACTACGAACAACAAAGCACAAGTGTAACTGTTCTGTGCGTGGAAGTGTGATTCAACGTACACATCTAGCACGGTTCTTCCTCAAAAAGACAAGATATTTTAAATACCATTTACACTGAATTAATTAAATAAAACTGAAATACTATACTTGCACATAGAAACCAGAATTACACTCTAATACACGAACACAAGCCAGATGCTTTGTTGACTGAACCTGTAACCAAGAGGCATTATTGTTTAAGACATTTGAAATAAAAATAAAAAAATTTATTACCTTCATATATATTGACGAAACATACACTCTGATCATTACAACATCCGCAATCGAACAGCATCGGCTGTCTCACCCATCAGAACAACTGCATACAACATGCTCACAACTAGTCACGGCTACATCGGAACTCCTGCTGCCCACTTCTCAATATGCACTCTCCACGACGACTTCTCGACAAGAACTCTCCACTACCACATCTCAACAAGCACTGCCAGTGGAGGCGGCTGAATAATACTCTTTGGCGCAATCTCTGGCTCTGTGACTCAGTGTAGCCACCTTTCAAGGGGCAGCAGCCTTTTCGGTAGTTGAAGGGCAACAGCCTGGATGATTGACTGAACTGGCCTTGTAACATCAACTGAAACGGCTTTGACTTGATGGTACTGCGAACGGCTTGATGCAACAGGAAACTACTGCCATAATTTTCTCGAGTGCATGGAATCCTCTTGGGTAACGTATTCGGGATATAAAATAGACCCCCATTCGGATCTCCGAGTGGGGACTACTCAGGAGGACGTCATTATCAGTAGGAACAAAACTGGCCCTCTATGGATCGGAGCGTGGAATGTCAGATCCCTTAATCGGGCATATATGTTAGAAAATTTAAAAAGGGAAATCGATAGGTCAAACTTATATAGTGTGAGAAGCAGTGAAGCTAGGTGGCAGGAGCAACAGGACATCAGGGCAGGTGGACACAGGGTTATAAATACCAAATCAAATAGGGCTAATGCAGGAGTAAGTTTAATGATGAGAAAATGATAGGAACACAGATAAGCTACAACGAACAGCATCGTGAACGCATTATTGTATCCAAGATAGACATGAAGCCTACACCCACGACAGTAATACAACTTTAGATGCCAACTAGATGGATGGAGAAATTGAAGAAATGCATTACGAGATAAAAGAAATTATTAAGATAGTTAAGGTAGACCGAAAATTTAATAGTAATGTGGGACTGGAATTCGATGGTAGGAACAGGAAGACAAGGAAAAGTCATAGGTGAATAAAGACTGTGGGAAATGAATGATAGAGAAAACCGCCTGGTAGAATTTTGCACAGAGAGTCATTTAATCATAGCGAACACTTGGTTTAAGAATCATGAAAGAAGTTTATGTACGTGGAAGAGACCTGGAGACACGAGGTTTCATATTGATTATATAATAGTTAGACAAAGATTTTGGAACCAGGTTTTAAATTTCAAGACATTTACAGGGGCAAATGTGGACTTGACCACAATTTATTGGGTATGAAGTGTAGATTAAAACTTAAGAAACTGCAAAATGTAGGAATTTAAGGAGATGAGACCTGGAGAAACTGAAAGAACGAGAGGTTTTAGAGAGTTTCAAAGGGAGCGTTAGGGAACAATTGACAAGAACAGGAGAAAGGAATACAGTAGAAGAAGGATGTGTAACTTTGAGAGATGAAAAACTGAAAGGAACTGAGGAGGATCAAGTGGGAGTAAAGACGAGGACTAGAAGAAATCCTTGGGAAACACATGAGCCATTGAATTTAACTGCTGAAAGGAAAAAAAAAATAAAATAAAAATGCAGTAAATGAAGCAGGTGTGAGGGAATACAAATGTCTCAAAAATGATATCGACAGGAAATGCTAAGCAGGAGTGGCTCGAGGGCAAATGTAAGGTTGTAGAAGCATATATCACCAGGGGTAACATAGATGCCGCCTGTAGGAAAATTACACACATCTTTGGAGAAAAGAGAACCACCTGTTTAAATATGAAGAGCTCAGGTGGAAAACCCGTCCTAAACAAAGAGGGAAAGCGGAAAGGTGGAAAGACTATATAGAGGGCCTATAGAAGGGAGAAGTACGGGAGTGTAATATTATGGAAACAGAAGAGGACATAGATGAAGATGAGATGGGAGATATGATACTGTGTGAATAATTTGACAGAGCACTGAAACACATAAGTAGAAACAAGGCCCTGGGAATAGACAGCATTCCGTTGGAACTACTGATAGCATTTGGAGATCCAGTCGGACAAAAATCTTCCATCTGGTGAACAAGATGTATGAGAGAGGTGGAATTTCCGTCAGATTTCAAGAAGAATATAGTAATACCAACTCAAAAGAAAGCAGGTGCTGACAGATGTGAAAATTACGTACTATTGGTTTAATAAGTCAAGGATACAAAATATTAACACGAATTCTTTACAGACGAATGGAAAAGCTGGTAAAAGCTGACCTCAGGGAAGATCAGTTTGGATTCCGGAGACATGAAGAAGCGCACGAGGCAATATTAACCCTACGATTTATCATAGAAGACATGTTAAGGAAAAGCAGATCTACGTTTACAGTATTTGTAGACACAGAGTAAGTTTTTTACAATGTTGACTGTGATACTCTCTTTCAAATTGTAGTTGTGGCATTTTGTACAATACAGGGAGCGAGAGGCTATTTATAATTTGTACGGAAAGCAGATGGCTGTTATAAGAGTCGAAGGGCAGGAAAGGGAAGCGATGGCTGAGAAGGGAGTGAGACAGGGCTGTAGCCTATCAACGATATTGTTCAATCTGCATATTGAGCAAGCAGTATAGGAAATAAAAGAAAAATTTGGAGTAGGAATTAAAGTCCAGAAATAAAAACAATGAGATTTGCCGATGACATTGTAATTCTGTCAAAGACAACAAAGGACCTGAAAGAGCAGTTGAGCGGAATGGATAGTGTCTTGAAAGTAGGATATAGGGTGAACATCAACAAAAGCAGAACGAGTGTAATGGAAAGTAGTCGAATTAAATCGGGTGACGCTGAGAGATTAGGAAATGGGACATTAAAAAGAGTAGACGTGTTGTGCTATTTAGGCAGCAAAATAAATATTGATGGTCGGAGCAGAGAGGATATAAAACGTAGACTGGCGATGGCAAGCAAAGCGTTTCTGAAGAAGCGAAATCTGCTAACATCGATTACAGAGTTAAGTGTCAGGAAATCTTCTCTGAAAGTATTTGTATGTAGTGTAGACATGTATGGATGTAAAAGACGGACCATAAACAGGTTAAGCAAGAAGAGAATAAGAACTTTTGAAATGCTGAAGATGAGATGGGTGGATTATGTAACCAATAACAAGTTACTGAAAAGAACTGAGGAGAAGACGAATTTGTGCAACAGTTTTACTAGAGGAAGGGATCGGTTGCTAGGACACATTCTGTGGCATCAAGCGATCATCAATTAAGTACTGGAGGGAAGAGCGGAGGGTAAAAATCGTAGAGGGAGACTAAGAGATGAAAGCAGCGAATAGATTCAGAAGGATGTAGATTCCAGTAGTTACTCGGCGATGAAGAGGCTTGCACAGGATAGGCTAGCGCGGGGGGCTGCATCAAACCTGTCTTTGGATTGAAGACCACAGCAACAACAACTCTCTCTCTTTGTAAAGGGACCGGGCTGCACAGCTATAGATACCTCTTTACGAACCTAAAAGTTTAGGTTTTGGCTAAGGCATTTCTCCTTTGTATTCTTTCTGTTACGAGTGCTACTCCAGCAAGATATGCACCAGGGCATCAGTGAAGATATGAAAGAAACAGATATTTACCTGCAAAGCTGGAGCTATTATTGGAAAGAGGGCAGCGTTTCCCAACAAAAATGGTTCCATGCTGAAGCCGTGGATCGTGGTCCGCCGCACAGTTTTCATTTGTCGTACTTTGTCAGGAAGCTTCAGAGCAAGTTTTGTCCATATGAACGCCACACTGCTAATAACAGTCTTCACTGACGACTCCGCAAAGTCCTGAATCATTAAATATTGCGTCGCTATTTGGCACTCTCTGGATCCCGAGCCCTTCTGTTAGCAAGCACATATTCCGTTGAGCCGTAATGAATTCTCATGTCAATCCTTCAGAATAAGTGACACTGTACATCATAAAATCGTACTTCTCATTATCCTAAAAATCTAAAAAAAAATTGTTCAAATGGCTCTGAGCACTAAGGGACTTAACATCTGAGGTCATCAGTCCCCTAGAACTTAGAACTACGTAAACCTAACTAACCTAAGGACATCACACACATACATTCCCGAGGCAGGATTCGAACCTGCGACCGTAGCGGTCGCGCCGTTCCAGACTGAAGCGCCTAGAACCGCTCGGCCACACCAGCCGGCCCTACACATTTACTAACTACATTTATTTCTCGTTTAATATACATGGTCATACTGTTTCTCTTTCTGTATCTATTGTCTCTCGCAACTACCCCATTTGCGCTTACTTCATTCTTAGGCTCATTATTTGCAAGTGGTAGCTCCAGAATCTTGTAAATTTTTGATACGAAATACATTTAAATTTTCTTGGGAGACAAAAGTCGGTGTTTACATTGTCTGTCTTTATTCCATTTACCTACCGTATTTAATTATAGGATAAATAACACACTGCATAAGGAATATATGGAGAATATTATTCCTATCACCTTTACAAAAATTTAAGATATCGACGAATCTTCAGTAACAAGTTATTTTACCGAAGGTATCCAGATTCGAATTTTATATTTTATGGATGATAAGTAATTCAGTACACAACTCCTGAACTTCTTTTTGAGAAAATATCATATCATAAAATTTGAAATAGTTTAACGGGACTAGTAGATATGAATCTCAGGGCACTCACAAAGGTGGCCTCAAGAGTTAAAACACTTAATGAATTAATGTCACGCATTTATCCAATGGGTTTGTTAGCATAGAACTAAATCATGACTAATAGACGGAGATTAGCACCTTCCATAAGCTTACTATCTTGTCCTGAAGACATATGCGCACAGCTTTTTTTGTCATTAAAAGATCTTCTGTAAGTATAAGTTCGTTTAATTCTTTATTACAATTCTCACAATTTTACTATTATTTAACGTTACATTATTAACCAAAACTCTTATTTTATTGGATTAGAATACCGCGTCTACAGTAAACCAATGAATACAAATTTATGTTCCCGTTCCTCCAGCCGTCTGCCTCACTCACGACGAGAAGGCGTCCTCGGCAACCTAGTGAACAAGGCTCGTGAAATGTCCGAAGGAGGGAGTTTAGTAGAAGAGTTCACCCTCTAGAGACAGTTTTTGTGGAAGAATGGTTACAAAGAGTGCCATATCCAGCACCCCATAAAACTGAAAGACAGCCTGCAGGGGAACAAGACAAACTTGTTGCGACGGCGTTTATTCCGTAAGTCAGTGAAACTTCCCTTCCGTCAGGAAGACTCCACTCCTGTCGCTATCCGTGCAGCCGCCATGATGCGTGGTGGCAGTGTTGGGGTGGCCACGATCTCTTGCGAACTACGACCAGCCTCACTTCAGTCGTGAAATGGACGGAGGATGAGCAAAGCGTTCCCGTAGTGTGAGTACTGCAACCGACGTCGATAGCGATGAGACTGAAGATCGAATTTCGCAGTCACCATCCTCCACAGTGGCAACAAAAGAGGGATAATGGAAGGGGTAACGGTCAATGTATGCAGAACGTCCCAGAAGAAAGGATCAGTATACAGGAATATGACAGAAACAGTCATTTGAAAGAAAACAGTCCCGTAAAAGCTGCTGTAGCTTAATAGCTATGAGCTCTTCATCTCCAATACTGTGAAACAAATCTCTGCTACTGCAAGCTCTAGCTTTCCACATTTTAGGTGGTGGTGGTATGGACCAAAAAAAGAAAAAAAAAGAATTGTGGTAGTATTGGCATCAGCGATCTGGAACACACGACAAAACGGTTATTCTGAGAGACAGATACGTAATACATTCAGGGCCAGGTCAGTTCAACCTATGGAGCAGAATGAAGATACGAAGACACCCACCACTTTGGCCTTTTTGCCATATTTTGGTACCATGTCGTCAAGAATCGCAAGAGTCCTCGGAAAATATAGAATTAAGTGTGTTTTTCAACCATCTGCAAAACAGAGAAACCTGCTGGGTTCGGTTAAGGATGACCTTGGCCCTGAGAAAATGTGGTGTGTACAAGATTCCTTGTCACTGTGGGCCAGCTTATGTAGGCTAGATATGCCGCAGAATACAAGAACGCTGCAATGAACATCTGCGTCATACATGCCTTTGTCAACCGGAAAAGTCAGCAGTTGTGGAACACTGTCTGATTACTGGACATCGCATGATTTATGAAAAGATGGAAGTTTGATCCTCAGCCACATCTTTCTGGGATCGCGTCATTAAAGAAGCAATACATACCCGTACCGCCGATAATCTCATCAACAGGGATTCGGGATTTCAACTGAGCACAGTCTGGAACCTTGCATTGGCTGCTATTAAATGACCATGCCAAAATCAAGAGTCTTCGATTACAGGCCCGTTATAAAATTAGTCTAGAACGGCCGTTGGTCAGTAACGTCTGGCCGCACTGTTATCAAATGCAGCGTGCAGAGCATGCGCAAGCCGGCCGCGGTGGTCTAGCGGTTCAGGCGCTCAGTCCGGAACCGCGGGACTGCTACGGTCGCAGGTTCGAATCCTGCCTCGGGCATGGATGTGTGTGATGTCCTTAGGTTAGTTAGGTTTAAGTAGTTCTAAGTTCTAGGGGACTGATAACCACAGGTGTTAAGTCCCATAGTGCTCAGAGCCATTTGAACCATTTAGAGCATGCGCAAGAGAGCCGCTCTGCGATTTTCGGCGGAGAGAGTTTGAATATGGGACCATCTATCTGCAAATTATTAGTGAAAGTTTTGATGGAAGGAGAGGAGTTTGTATAGGGGTTCGTAGAGTGGAGTGTATAAGGTTTGCAGACGACATGGTTGTGATGGCAGAGAGTGCAACAGAGATGAAACAAATGTTAGATGATCTAAAAACAAAATTAGAAGAACATGGAATGAAGATTAACAAGAAGAAAACGAAAAGCCTGGTAACTGGAGGAAAGGAGAGAAAATTCTATATGAAAATAGGGGGAGAGGAAATAGAGCAAGTGAATAACTTCAATTACTTGGAAAGTGTAATAATGGCTGATATGTATTGCTCAACAGAAATTAGGAAAAGAATTGCAACGGCAAAAGAAGGATTCAAGAGGAAACCGAAGTTACTTTGTGGACCACTAAAGAAAGATCTGAGGAAAAGACTTGCCAAATGTTACATCTGGAGCGTTGCATAATATGGTGTGGAGACCTGGACATTGAGGAAGGAAGATGAAAGAAGATTGGAAGCACTAAAGATGTGGATATGGAGCAGAATGGAAAAAAAAAATGAATAGAGAAGAGCGAGTAAGGAATGTAGTAAGAAGGTGGGGAAGAAAGAAACATGCTGAAAGTCATCAGAAAGAGAAAACGGAACTGGATTGGACATTGTTTGAGGAGGGACTGTTTATTGAAGAAAGGAATAGAAGGAATGGTGGAGGGAAAAAGAGGGAGAGGAAAAAGAAGATATCAAATGCTGGACAATATAAAAGGAGAAAATATTCAGAAATGAAAAGACTGCCTATGGACAGACAAAAGTGGAAGAAGCTTAACCCATGACAAGACCTGCCGTAAGGCAGAATACCATACTAGTACTACTATCTGCAAATCATTGCTGTTGCGCGATTTCCGCGCCTGCGCATTCTTCGCACGCATGTTCGAGAAACGGGGCGTCGACGTTCGGATTCGTCAGTCGTACCTAGCCACCAGCAAGGTTGCACCACCTAAAGATGTCGGACAGTTGCTCCGAGGAAATATTGTGGAATTTGCACAACGTGATCCGACGGCAAATCCGTGAAGACTATTTACATATTATTTACCTTTCTGACATCCTGTGACCTAGGTCACTGAGCTAATGACGTCATCTTCCTTATCAGTGATGTCATCAGTGACGTCATTGCGGCTATCGGTGATGTCATGATCCCTATCAGAGGGACGCCACAGCTCTTCCCCCTCTTCTCCTACATCATAACGCAGTATTAAAAAATTCAAGAGAGCGGAAGTAGCCAAATACTACTACTGCAAAATTAAAAGCCGTGTCTTCCTCCTCCTATCTCTAACCTCTCACAGTGCAGTACTCCTTACCTCTAGCGAATTATAGTGTGGTATTAAAAATCCAATATCGTGGAAATAGGGCAATTACGTTAATGGAAAATTTAAAATCTTCTACCGCTCTCTACATGCAAACAGAGCCAAATTCTGCGCGTTCTACCACCACCTCCCTTTCCTTTAAAGAGTTTAGTGTTAGAAAATGTCCTGGGAAATTAATGAAACACTCTCCCCCGACCCTTACCCCCCTCCCTCTTCTTATCTGAGTCCAATAATTGCTCAGCAAGATATGAGAAACAAATTGTGTGCTTTATACTTTATGCTTCTCTGTATCCCCAACCAGTCAGAACATATATTTAAAATGGAGTAAATGACATTGTTTCTGACGTACACATAAAGTCATGCCCCCTACTCTAGTTCTTATCTCCAGAAAATCATGGAAAAGTATTAACAAATGTAAGAGATGATGGAAACAGACCAGTTCTCTGCTTCCATGCTCTTTTTCCAGCATTCATATAATGTTCAAAAATGGTGCGAAATTTGTAGTAAAAGTTACGTAACCTCCGCTTGAAAGTCAAAGATATTCGTTATTCCTTGAAAGTCAAACATATTCGACTTGCAAGTCTCATTAATTCCTTGAAACTCAAAGATATTCATTACTTCCTGCATAGAAAGAAGTCAGATTACATTAATTACACACAGAGAAGTTGTGCGCGTTACGACCCCATCTCCCCCCTCCTCTGTCATTCCAGCTCAATATTAAAAAGTCCAAGTTGATGGAAGCAGACCAATTTTGTCTTTCGTACCCCACACCCCCTCTAGTAAAGTGAAACACTAAACAGTATATGGTAAATCCTAACAGCAAATCGTAAAAGCTACATGCTAAACACTGAAGGCGAAACGCTGAATAATAAATGGTAAACACTAAATGCTAACGGTAAATGCTAAATTGTAAGCGCTAAACTTCCCGCTAATTGCTATATGCTATACAGTAAGCATTGAATGGTAAGCATTAAATGCTTAACGATGAATGTTAAACGCCTCACGGTAAATGCTAAATGCTAAACAGTTAACTGTAACTCCCTTTGCATAGCGCCTATTGATTACTGTCCATCAATACTCACTGACCATCGTTAATCACTGACCTACATTGATCACTGGCCATTATTGACCTCTGCAAGTGTAATCACAGATCTCTACAATAGTTTGTGGTGATGTCAAGCTACATACGATATATCTCTATATTTCTTACATCAAAAATACCTTACATACTTCTTTTGTCTTTTAATCATTTCTTCTAAAACACAACTGTGTCCCAATTAACTTATTATTTTAATATATTATTGAGGAATAAAAGGAGAAAAACAGTGTATGATAATTTTAGTAACTAAAAATTTTCATAAGTCATAATTACATTATGTGCTGTCACGTGGAATGGAAATACACTCATTTAAAGCACATTCTACATGATCCTCCACACTTTTGACGACATCGTGTATTGCAAAAAGTGATATCTTGCTGTTGAAACAGATATTTGAAGCCGGCCGGAGTGGCCGTGCGGTTATAGGCGCTATAGTCTTTAACCGCGTGACCGCTACGGTTGCAGGTTCGAATCCTGCCTCGGGCATGGATGTGTGTGATGTCCTTAGGTTAGTTAGGTTTAAGTAATTCTAAGTTATAGGGGACTGATGACCACAGTAGTTAAGTCCCATAGTGCTCAGAGCCATTTGAAGATATTTGAAACAACAAAGATTTCACTGCTGTATCTGCTTTAATGAGATCGAAACAGCACAGAACAGCGATCTGTGTAATAACAGTATACATTATGGCTAATATATTTTTAATGTAGCAATCGGCAGGCTTCTCATACTGGAGCAGAAACAGTTCCGTGTAGTAAATACACTACTACAGGCGTACACTTCGAATTAACAAAGTATTCAGAATCGGTAAAGTACACTCTCTGAAGCAATTGTTTCATTCCCCATTTGACATCACCACTGGCCTTTTATATGAGGGACGAACTCACTTGTGAATAAAACAAGAAGTCATAACGGTCTTCATTTACAGATCTAACATTAACATCTCTAATTCTTCCACTGCATGACACTTTGTGAATAAAAAATGACATTCTTAAACACTCGGTCTGATTCCATTGGGAAGCAGTTGTGCCCAGCCATGGCATTTACTTCAAATAATAAACAGTGCAGCAGTCAGTCACAAATAAGGGTTATTGCATATCTAGATTTCAGTCACTGTATGCCCATCTTCAGTGCAGTAAATGTAAGTAACAACGTTAAAACCACTTATATATGCACATTGTCTCAACTCAACCATTCGTGTCATAGGTTCACACTCATTTTCATATGCATAATATGCACAAACAAGCGTTCATCTACGCATACGGAAACAGACTAATTGTTTACCCCCTCCCCCCAACTCTCTTTTTCCAATCATCAGAGCATAGTCTTTAAATCATATATCCGATGCACATTAAAAATTACGTAACCGCCACTTGAAATTAAATGATGTGCACTGTTTCCTTTAAAGTCGAGGATATTAAACTTGAAAGTCTTAATTTTTCCTTGAAATACAAAGATATTCATTATTTGCAGTATAAAATAGTGTCAGGTGGGAAAATTTACATACAGACCAATAGTATGCACTATAACATCATCACCCCTTCCCTCTCCTCTTTACTGCAAATTATTCAAAAATCCAGGATGGTGGAAATAGGTCAATCACGTGTTTTATACCCCACACCCCCCTCTTCTACTAAACACTAATGATGAAAGTTGAATGGTAAACATTAAATGCTTAAAGATAGACGCTAAACGGTGACTAGTAAACGCTAAGCACTAAACGATAAACAGTATCAACTAAACAGTAAACCCTAAAGACTTAACGGAAAACTCTAAATCTGAGACACTATTATCAACTTACCCAAAAGGAGCATCAACTTGTTCCCCAACACTGTATCAAATTACCCTTCAAAATGTATGAACTTGCCCCTGTAGATGGATGTGTCGAAGACTGCACACAGTTCTGCGACGCCAACATCTAATTTATGAAGCTCCAACATACTGATGAAGCACAGGATCAGCAACAAAGGTCTTAAAATCTTAATTTTCATTAATATCCGTCACAGTTGCGATAATACTCATTTCTTAGTACTGGCTCTTTTGAGACAATCATGTCCATTTTCCAACCATGGGTTACAAAAATATTTATGACATTAACAAAATCAAAATTTCGATCTAAAGACCTCCACGATTGTACAGAGAAGTTGAGCGTTACAAAAGCATTACAAAAATTTAAAATTGTGCAATACATGTTTTTACAGAACTTAGACGTTAGTGTAATCATATCGTTCTCTCCATTGTACATGTGAGTAAAGAAATATACGAGTACATTATTCCTCATCATTAACCATTGCAGAGATACAACACGAGGAATATTGTATGAACATTCAATGTGCATTCTTTGCTATTGAACACAACAATCTGATGCACTGCCCTACCCTAATCGCCTTATAACCTCGGTAGCGATCGCTAACAGCAGCTTCAAACCCAATTGAAACATCTCATACAGCTTCATATACATTGTAACATTTGATGTACATTTAGTCGATGGTAATAAACCACTCTTATCAGCACAAGCCTTTATAACCATTGCTACTATTAATTACGGTCACTTACATTTCTTTTACATACACTAGTGTGTCGTGTCACGGATTATAATAAAACTTCAGCAGTGCCACAATACAGCATGGCGAAAACTAAATACTTGTCTGCCATGATCGATTTTAAAAGGAATCTTTCTAGCGCCCAAAGCTCCGGGCTGGGGCAAAGTGAGTAGGGGTTACAACGTGAGGCTCGGTCACCTCGTGCCGTTCTCTCCCTCAGGAACCAAGGAAAGTGTAGGGAACGTGGAGTAGAGGTAAAAGAACATCAATTATTTATTTATTTGTTTCCTTTTTTGTTGTATATTTCAGTTGTTATTAATACCACCGAGAATACCATGAAACTGGTATCGCGAGGAGGAAGGAACTGTAAGCCGCCAGACACTATGAGACTATCGATGCATAGTTTTTCGGAGAATAACATTCGAAGCATGGAAAAGACGTGAATACACTCTTCAATGCAGTAACACCTCAACCATGAGACGGGTTATTTGGAGAAAAATTGTCTGCATTTGGAATTGCGCACTACTGAACAATGGAGTTCATTAAAGAAGTGCTACAGATCAAGGACTTTTTATCCCGTCAGCAAACAAGTAGTGAACCGCATGTCCACAAATCCACTTCACGGATTTCGTCTTTTTTTGTGGGAAGCATCCCGCGTCTGAAAAGAGGAGCAGGTGAGAAGGTACGTATCTGATGAGGGGTCGTACAGGTAATTAGGACCAGCATCTGTCTGCACTGCTCGTCCGTGTCCGAAACATCGCAGGCGACACACAACGAAGCGTCTGAAAGATGAATCCCATGGAAGTTTGACCGACATACTTGCTACCCACTGATTGTAATGTACCCTGCAGGATGGATGTCAGTGTGAAGATAAGGATCGCACACTGATCGCCAGACGGCACACCAGTCAACATGAAGATGCTTCCCCTTATCCACATTCGGTAATCGGTCTTACTGAAGAATACTACAGATCTTCTTCATGGGTGTCAAGCACGTTGGAAGTATTGCAGTACAGATGCAGCTCAGTTAGAGGAAAAAATGGCGGTAGTAAAAGAAGGGCGGCGAGACGTTCTATATCTGGATACGTGCTCAGAAAAAATGTGGCTCAAGGGCCTCCATCAACAGGCTGGTAAGGTATGTAGGACAACGGCACCACAGCGCCATTTGAGAGCTGCCGAAACGGGCTACTGCTCTGTCGGGGACATGATACACACCTAAACCGCCTCTGTACCGCAGCAGGGAAAGGGTACCGCACCTTATCTCGAACGGCAAGCCCTGACAAACATGTAAAACCAATGCCGCTAGCATGCGACGGCTATGGACGGCAGATTAGGAAGTCTTTGTGCCACGTGGGGAATACGTGACGCCAAAAATACATTTACATATTGTGTCCGCTGCAGTATATTCACGGCTTGTAAGAGATGATCTAGGAGACCAACTCGTAGTTGGGATAGGACGCGCCTGCATTTGAGGGCAATCGTGCGAGGCAGATCACTTGCGAAACTGAGTCCTAAGGATAGGATAATATCAATTACACGCAATGGAGCAGCACTGTTCGCAGGAAGCCCTGCGCCTAAAGCCATAGCGCTGGATTTTCGGACGTTAAGGCAGCTACCAGTAGGAGATAACCCATTCCAATGACTCACTGACCACTACGGAGAACGCTTACGAGATCGTCTACATAAGCAGTGCAGTTGAATACATTGCCACACACGCGTTGATGGAGACCACACAGCAGTGGTTCCATAGCGAAAGCGTACAACAGTGCAGAGAGCGCGCTGCCTTGACACACCGGAAGGCGAATCGAGATGGGAGGAGTGAGACGGCTATTGTAGAGTACACCGGACGTAGCTCCACGAAGGAGACACTATACGACTATCAGGGTATCCCACATTGCGGTGTGACCCTTCCAGTTAGTCGTGGTCGATTAGATCGAACGCCTGGCTGAAGTCAAGAGCTGCTAAAATCCAGGCACATGATGAGCACGAGCAAGAGTGATTATGTCCCAACAGTGACAGAGGGCAGTGCACATGTTATTAGCACCTCTCAAGTCTGATCAGGGGAAACCACGTACTGGGTCATCCATTTATGCAGTGCAGACAATAGCCAGGTAATGATGTTTGTATCACCGTTGAGGAACGTGAAGGGGCACTAAACGCCTATCTGTGGGGTATCCCGAGGCTTGTGGGTGGGAGTGAGGAGACGGTCGAGGAAACCATTTGGGATCTCCATGAGAGACGACATAAGGACCTGACACCACCACCATTAGGGGACGAAATGTCCAATAAAAATCCAGTGGGAGGCCGTCAGGGCCAGGTGGCTTGTTCGTAGAAGCAGCCTGGATATCATCATGGACTTCGTCATTAATGACGTCGGCAAACAGGTTAAGCAGATCCATGTTGCGTCCCCAGGAACTGAGCCCAAGAAGAGTTTGGAGTCTGCCATTATGTTGCAAGAGTGGTGACATTGTACAGAGTACAGCATAACGGAATGTGCATGGAGGACAGACATTATATTGCATTAGGCTTCTAAGCGCCACCCATCATAACTCGTAATGGTATTAACCAAAGTGTTCGGACGGTGGTGCCTTTCCGTTATCACGTGATGCATAGATGGACGCTCCTGTACTGTTGTGTATGCATGCCCTGACCATAGCTGCTTCAAATTGACGCCAAGAGAGGGATGTGAGCTGTGCCTTGGCACGCTTCACTATCATCTGACAATCTGGCGAATATGGCATCATAGAATATTCCAGGAGAAGGGTGAAATAGAAATCCTGGATACGTCACCGCCACACCGCCAACCCCCTTCCATAACGAATCATGGCCAAGCGGTGAGTGGGCTTTGTGCAGGGCACCCACCATGACAGGCCAGACTGATATGCATCACTGCGTCGATGACAAGCTGCCCACGTGGTGTCGATGAGGTGCCTCCACTTGGATGAAGTAAGATGGATCGTGTTCAGTTTCCATGGTCCCCGGCCGCGCCACACCGTTTGGTGGCAGAGATTGAGCGCACAGATATATGAGTCATACTCAGAGAATGCAATGAGTCGGACTTCAGCAGCCTGTACCTCCCTGACAGTATCATGGGAGGTATAAGCTCGATAGTGGCTGCTGAAAGAATGCCTAGTGAAATGCGTAAATCCTCAACCGCTGCCATGAACAAGCTGCCAACAATCCAGAATTGCCGCTAGTGCCGTGCACGGAGAGTGATACGGTAGCTGGTCTTTGGAAGCCTGGTGGACTTGAAATCGCTTGCCATGATCAATGCATCCTGCCGACCCAGAAAGAGAGGCGTGACTCCTTCTGAGAAGAGTGGAACGTTCGCGGCGAGGACCTGAACCAGATGGGCATAGACGCTGACGGTCCTGACGCCACTAAATGTGGCATCAGGGACACAAGCAACTGGGAGCATGGAGACGTGTGACGTAAAACTGTGAGAAGTGCACAAGGTGGCGATATGCTCCTCCTGAGGGAGGGAAACTCAGCGTCCGCAGCATTCAGTATTTCACGGGTTATAGCCAGTTCGCGGCGTACACTAATGGTATTGGCATTGACCGTGACCATGCGATAAGCCTGAAAAGCTGGCATCGCTAGGAGGACGCACGATTCCAACACGGGAGAGATATAGGGAGGTTCCTGTTGGGTCCACATGAAAGGACACATCGCAGTGATGGGGAGGGAGCATACTCCATCAAGGGGGTCAATCGGTCTGTACATCTCCAGATCGTCCATTCTCAGCATCGACGTCGTCCGCCCACGAGACAGACGTCTCACTGAGCCAGTTCTGTGGAACACTGTCAGAGATATGCCCGCAGGTAGCATCAGTCAAAGAGAGAGAGGCAACCGCATCAAAAGCAGGCGGGGAAGGACGATATACGTAGTGGACGCTGATTGCAGACGGAGGTGGGGAAAGATGCCGCGTCATCAGCTGCCAGGGTGTGAGGGCAGCCCATCATTAGTGGGAGGATCGTCATCCTGTGCACACATGCGCTGGAGGCAGTCATTAGACGTGGCAGGGCGTTGTCTCTTCCGTTTCCTCGGCGACCTTTGCTACCTACCATGTTGTTCCGTGTCGGATGGCCGGCGGCTGTCGCCCGACATGTGGCCAGTTGGCAGAAAGGCGGAGGTCGGTACAGCTACATGATCTACAAACATGGGGTCGGGACAGACGGCGTACGTCTGCTGACGGCCATCGTCCGTCGGTACTGCCACGGGTGGCAGTGAAGAAGGGACAGGCAAAACGTCCATCGCGTTGTCGACAGTAGTCGACACCGATGCCGACTGGTTCAGACAGGGCGCTGCAGGCAGTCCTGCCCCGGCCGCATAAGATAGAGGCAGCACAAGTGGGAGTTACAGGGAGAGCGACGTGTCCGATTGGCGTCTGAACCAGTCTACGTCGGAGACATTGAGAACAGCCATGGCCTTCCTGGCCATAAACTAAACAATTGCGCGGCTGGACATCATACGAGACGACGGTCTTGCAAATGGCAATTACCAAGTAGAAAGGCACATGTTTCCTCAGTTCAATTTTTATCTGATGGATACCATGTTTTGAACGTGTTCATCGTTTTAGCAACGTGACTGACGACGTTGTTGTATGGTTTTAAAGGCGGCCACCACGATATCCGATGGCGCCTGAAAAGGGAGTTCGAAAGGCCGCAACGTTTGAAGACCAAAACCAGCGTGATCAACCACGTCAGGCTCTATATGGCCGTCAGAGTATCGGAAATTCAGATTGTTAGGGTGGCGCTGCACAATGTCGGCGTGTAGCACTTCGTTCGCCAGATTTATGTGCACAGTGGTACTAAGGATAGAAAAATTAATTCCGAGTACATCTTGTGGCGGGAGACGCATTTTGATCCGCATAGACCGTTGAACTTCAAACACGTTTGGTTGTTCATGAGCCAGAGGAAACATTAATTTAATTCCGGCTTGGCGATAGGAAAATGTCATGACGGTCAGTGAGTTCGGAAACGAGGACAAGTCGCTATGCGGAAGAAAAACGCACGCTCGCACTAAAGCAGCGCAGCACAACAAGCGAGACGCGAACAAGGTACGCTCGCCTCACCGCTGCCGAAAGCATACCGACCCATCCTGACACAGTGGGCATCGCAACTGCATGGACGACTCTAGCCTGCCTCCCGCCAGACCCTAACTCTCACCTCTTCCACACACTACTAATGCAGTTCGCCTTGCACTTTATCCTCAATACAAGCGGTATTTCGTCAATTCTCGTAAGAATTAGAGCTTCGTGTGCATCCGCAGTGAAGATATCATTGGCCGTCCTCGGCTTTTGCACTAATTGTGCCAGGCACGACTGACAGGTATTTAGTTATGGGCATGCCATATTGTGGCTCTCTTTTAGTTTTAGTATAATGTGTGATGTGTCATAATCACGTATGTAAAAGAAATGTAAATGATTTTCATTAATTGTAACAATGGTAGTGAAGGTTTGTGTTGTTATTGGTGGCTTTTTACCAATGACTAAGAGTGCAGGAGATGTTTTAATTGTGTATGATGCTGCAGTTAAGCGACCGCTACCGAGGTTATGAAGCGATTAGGGTAGGGCAGTGCATCAGATTGCTGCGTTCGGTAGGAAAGATTTCAAATTGTGTACTCATACTTGGTTTGTCATGTTGTGTCTCTGTAATTGTTAATGATGAAAAATAATGCATATTTGGTTGCTGACATGTACAGTGGAGGGAATTCTATGATTACACTAGCGTCTAAGTTCTGTAAAAACATGTATTGCAAGATGTTAATTTTTTGTAATGCTTTGTGTAACGTCCCACTTCTGTGTACAATTGTGGAGGTACATTAGATTGTAATTTTGATTTTGTGAACACCATAATTTTTTTTTTGTAATCCATGGTTTGAAAGTAATCGTGATTGTCTAATGCGAGTCACCAGGAACAAATGAGTATTATGTGTCTGTGCCAGTTATTAATGAAAACCAAGATTTTAAAACCCATGTTGCTGGCCCTGTGCTTCAACAGTATGTTGGAGCTTCATAAATATGACGTCAGTGTCGTAGTACTGTGTGCAGTCTTCTACACATCCATCTCTAGGGGCAAGTTCATACAGTTGAAAGAATAATTTGACACACTTTTAGGAAACAAGTTGATGCTCGTTTGGGGTAAGTTAGTAACAGTGCCACTGATGTTCAGTAATCGATTATGATCAGTGATCAATGTTGGTCAGTAATGTATAGGCATTGTGCACTGGGCATTAAGCGTTTACCGTTCAACATTAAGCATTTAGTATTTACTATTTAGCGTTTATGGTTAGCATTTACTGTTAAACATTTAGCATTAACCGTTTAGTGTCTGACCTTTAGCGTTTAGCGTTTATGGTTTACCGTTCAGTGTTTACTGTTTACAGTAAAGTGCTTAGCGTTTACAAATTACCGTTTATCGTTAAGCATTTAATGTCTGGCATTTATCCTTCACCGCTAGTGTTTAGTAGAAGAGCAGAAGTGTGGTATAAAGCACATAACTGACCTATTTTAACCATTCTGGATTTTTTAATACTGTGCTGTAAAGAGGAAAGGGGTGGAGATATAATGCATAGTATTAGCCTCTACGTAAATTTAACGACTTAGCACCATTTTATGCTGAGATAATAAATATCTTTGTCTTTAAATCAAAAAATGAATATCATTGCCTTTCAGGGAGAGTTTACGTAATTTTCACGATCAATCTGGCACATCATTTAAATACAAACTTCTTGTGGTGGGGAGAAGAAGAAGGGGAGCACACAATAAGTCTATTTTCATGTCAGGATGTGAAGGTTTTCCATCAACACTATTCCAATATTTCCGCAATCTTGGATTCTTAATACCTTTTCGGAGGTAAATAGTAGGGGGAGGGGATGTGATATGATGCGTGAATGAAAAATAATGTAATTTGACACCATTATAATGCTACAGTGTGATTTATTGGAAGAAGAGGAAAGGAAGGAGGAGGCATAAAACACACAGTTGGTCTCTATTTGCATATAAGAAGGTGGAGAGGGTTTTAAAACTTCCATTAACACAATCGTGCTATTTCCATTATTTTGGATTTTTTAATACTGCACTGTATTTGGCAGAGGGGAGAGAGAAGGTGCATGACTTCACGTAGGTAAGGATGGTGTCACTGATAATGTTGATGACACCACTGATGTCATCATTGATAATGATGCTGACGTCATGGGGTCAATGCCCTAGGTCACATTACGTCATAATGCCCATAAGTACACTACCAGTTGTCCAGTAAATACGGGCTAGGATCATTTGTTCAGTACAAGAGGCGTGATTATCAAACTTTTATACTCTGAATGCTTGTTCCTGTGATATCTCTGAATACTGAACATGCCTCCTGGAACATCCTGTGCAGGGCTTCGACATGAGCAGAGGACATGAGCAGGTGCGACATGAAGATGGCAACGAATATGTTTGCCATCAGAAAATTCTACAAGCTAGAAATACGCCGGGATGACGTCCAATCGCACATCAACGAAAACTGGAAGAAAATTCGGAAATATAACGTCACCCACTGCCCAAGAAAAAGCGCCTGCTGGAGTCTTTTAAGAACTTCCTATTAGTCCAGAAATCAGTAGTCCGCTACAATCCGTCCCATGGGGGAAAACTGTATTTGTATCAGGTTAGCCAAAGCTACAGGAATGGTGCAAAAGCAGAAATATGACAAAGGTAAATGGCAATGGAAAAAATGGGTTCCCGGCGGGGTCAGGGATTTTCTCGTCCTCGTGATGACTGGGTGTTGTGTTATGTCCTGAGGCTAGTTAGGTTTAAGTAGTTCTAAGTTCTAGGGGACTGATGACCATAGATGTCATAGTGCTCAGAGCCATTTGAACCATTTTTGAAAAAATGGGCTGTCGCAGAGCATCGCACCTGCAAAGGGCAAAGCATAAATTTTACGCCACCAACTTGTTGAAACAGGCCACCACATTCTGGGAATCCCCTTTCAAAAGAATCTGTTTAAATATGGCTACGTAATAAACTGATAGATGAAGACTAATTACAATAATGCTTGGGAGCCAGTCCTCAATGTGCTCAAAGGACAACGACAATCTGATTAAAAAGGCAATTTTCTCCCCGTAGAACGTTAATAAGTTCACAACTCTGTCTGCATAACGATGCATATCAAAGTCTTAAATGCAAATTTACTAACAAACTATTCCTGTTCAGAAATATTTTTCTATACCGCTTCCTGTTGATTAACTAAAATCTGTTTGAATTTATGAAATATATAAGGGGCGATTAAAATGTTTCCCTTTGAGGGCGCTGCTGCAGCGTATCTCAGCATAATGTGACTCCAGTGCGTGTATATATACCCCTACATGTAGGCAATGAATTAGTGTAGCATTCGTGTCTTGCCGACGTGTGTGTGGAAACGCCGAAACGTGAAGTATGGGGACATTATTCCAAATGTGTCCAAACGTAACCAACGGTCTGTTATTCTTTGGTTGGCTGCCGAAGGACAAACACTGGCAGATATCCATCGGAGAAGTGTATGGGGCAGCGTGTCTGTCGAAAATGGTGCCTCAAGGTGAGTTGTTGCTTCGTCTCAGCGCATCCTCATACCGCAAATGTCAGATGTTTCTCCAGCTAGAGATAATTGTCTCGATCTCTCCCCAAGCGATTTTCACGTCTTCGGTACAGTAGAAAAAAGCCTGAAAAGTCGACGATTCCAGTCGTACGAGGATGTGCAGCAGGCGGTTGCGAACTTCTTCACGCAGCAGACTACGGCGCTTCACCATACTGGTGCGTCAGTGGGATGATTGTCTCAACGCTCATGGCGATTTTGCTAGATAGACATAACAATTTCGACTTTAAGGCCTTAGAACGGAGACCTTTTCATCGATCCTTACATATAAAAATTGCAAGTGAATCAAGAAGATAATTAAAGGAAATTGTAGTCAAAACAACCTGAAATTACGGTCAATTATTCGCCTGTAAGTCTTCTGAAAGTATTAACACATAGAAATTCTCTTCTATCATTCATAGATAAAGGGTATGTTGAACTGTCTTGAATTTTTATCGTTGAATATTCTGCTATGAAGCTCTGCTGTAAACAACGCCAATTACCGATTTTTGTTTCACTAACATTTTCATAACATTCGTTGTCATCCTATAAAACAGGTCAGCATCAACTGTAGCCTCAAAGGACCCTGTTTTGTCGCTATATGACTTGAAATCTGCGTATGTGTGCAGAATCGTAGTAGCCTTTTATTGCAAGTTTTCTTATTCAATGTACTTTTAAACTGCATAAAACATACACATTCAACGCGTTTTCGAAATAAAGTACTGCAGATATAATACTTCACCACCGGAAATCCTAACAGAACATTTAGTGCAAAACTTCTCTTTATTCTCTTCATGTGAGCACCACAACCGTGCTGTTAACATGGTTACACCTCGGCTGTTATTGATTGTTTTACAAATACTTTGATGTACTGCATTTTATACAAGTGGCCAATTACGGCCAGATTGAACATTCTCAAATGCGACAGGTGTCAAAACACCGACAGGATGTATGTATACTCCAAATGTCTTCCATGACAGATGGAAGCATAAGTAACATACATGTCGAAAGCGAGAACATACTCTTAAAATCGTAAGAAAATGTTGCTGCAGTATAGTAGCAATAATCGTTAAGCTATAAAAATATAAATGTACACTCGATGTGCTAACTTCCATATTTGCAGACAAACACGACCACCTTATTAGTTACTCACTCTGTCCATTTAATACTCAGCTTTCTTCTCTATCACCACACTTAAGTATTTTCTGTTGTCTTCTTCTCAGAACTTCTGTTGTCTGCATCTCACTTCCGTACACTTCTATCGTTCAAAAAAATACTTTCAGATATCGTACACCTCGGAGGAAAGAAAAAGAAAAAACCGAAGTAAAAGGAGAGAAAAATAACGTAGTGGGGACATCGCTCCTGACCATCAACGAAGAACATCAGGACCGATTTTTCGGGCCCAGAAATCACGGCCACTTTCTTTTGGAATACCATTGAATTTTTGCCCTAATGGAAGAAATTTAATGGTGTGCGGTACTGTGAAACCCTAAAATTATCTACGGTGGCCAATACAGAACAAAAGAAGGGGAATGTTAACTAAGGGAGTGCGCTAGCTTCATGACAATGCACATCCCCACGTAGCTACCACCGCAAAGAAACCTTCAGTTTTTCATCTTCTCAGGTGTCTGAAGTTGTTTACGGTGGCGAATGGTTTTCTACCGACGATGAAGTCCAGAGTGATGTCATCACTGAGCCATAGGGGCGGCGGGGGACTTGTTTGATGAAGGTACATAAAATCTCATCCCTCGGCTCACAATGGGAACGAGATCGACTACGTCGAAGAACACTGTTTGGCGTACATGTGTGAATTTATAACTTTTTATAATAGTATTAACTTTCAGATGTTAAAAAAGTTGAGTAGTGGAGAGTGTTGGACCTTGATACTCATTTCGGACTTTCGCCTCTAGCCAGCCCTTTTACAGAAGTTTCATATAGTCCAATATACCATTTTTAACGATGGCATTCATTTTTACGCACTGCAGCCTTTGGCGAAAATTAGAGAAGTTACTCTCGAAAATTAAGGTCTTTACAGCTGTGAAAATATGTTCTAAGGTACATCATGGTTAGGTACCTAAGAACAGATATTCGTCTGAAATTTAACAGCGTCTTGTCAGTACTGTCTATCTGTTACTCTCTACTGTCTGTTACTGTCTGTTACATTATTACTCTACTTCACACCAACAAGCATTGGGTAAAGTCAAATGAAGCAAAACTACTGCCGAAAACCAGTAACAAGTTACATACTTCTTGAAATAGATGTTACCGGAAACTAACACAATTTCCCATTTATAAGAGAACTAAAATTTTAAGGCACTAATGAAACTCTGTTCATCTGTAAGTATCACATATTCTGTGGCCAAATACCTTCGTCTGTTTTGACGTACAAGGTGATGTACGAGCGACGAAGTACTGCTTAACTATCCACATGTAATGTATATAATCCTAAAAACATATAACATTTTATTTACCATATAATTAAGTACCTGAAGAATTAATAATATCTTCTAAATAGATTTAATATATTACACAGCACTTAAAGGTGCAAAAGACAAAATATTTACAAATTTAGCGCAAAACACAATATCATGTCAAACGACAGCCAATATTGTATAACAGGCAGTCAAATGAAAATGATACACCTGGAAAAATGAAAGTAAACAGTTCATTATTTCAAAAGTAATCGCCATAACTGCCAATACATATATATCCCTTTGAGAGACAAGACGGTCACCTTTCATGGAAAAATGTTTGCAGTTGCTACGAGATCATAGTTGTACCGAGGCATGCATCTCTTCGTTCGAAGTAAATTGACGGTCGCTAATATGTTTATCCGGGGCTCCAAAAATATGGAACATGCGTGGGAAGAGATCGCGACTGTTTGGAGGACATGTAAGGAGTCCCCAGCGAAACTTCTGTAGCGTAATCGAAATAAATTTGACATCTTCTGGGCTTGTCCACGCGACTTACATATTTTAGGAGCCCTGAAGAAACCCAGTTGTGGCCTTCGGGTTGCTTCGGACGAAGAGGTTCAATCACGGTTTTTATAGGCAATCGCATACATTTTTCCATGAAGGCACTCATCGCCTTGACTCGTAGGTGGAACAAAAGTATTTAGACTTTCGGCTGTTATTTCGGAAATAATAAACAATATACTTACTTCTTTTCCAGCCGTTACGTCTACATTTGACTGTCCCTACAGAAAATGCGGAAACAAGTTCTCTTGCGCATTTCTTCAGGTGATTCTAAAAAAAAAAAATCGCTAGACTCAAATGCCGACTAATAATACCGTGTGTTGCTAGGTACACCATCCTCTAGGTCAGCAGCAGTCAAGGCGGTCCCTAACACCCGCTAGTGGTCGTTACTGCTTTCACATAGCGTGGTAGGCAGCAGGAGTTTTAAAAATATTTTCATAAGGTTTTTATAAAATCTAGTAATGAAAGCTTGGTAAGTAGCTAATTTTATATCCTTTAACTTGCTGTAACTCTGCGTTATAAATTTTCTAAGTTAAGTTTCCCTCCCATTTTATGAATCAACACTACAGTTGAACAGGTGGGCGGTTAGAAAATTTTACTACTCACGGAGATACAAAAGTGAGCCGTATGTAATGAATGTTGACTACCGCTGCTCTAGGTGCACCACTCTCCACTACTCTTAATTTCTCGATATGCTTCGTAGTTCCTCCGAACGCCCTCAAGGTGACACTTATTCTACGGTCGCAGGTTCGAATCCTGCCTCGGGCATGGATGTGTGTGATGTCCTTAGGTTAGTTAGGTTTGAGTAGATCTAAGTTCTAGGGGACTGATGACCTCAGCTGTTAAGTCCCGTAGTGCTCAGAGCCATTTGAACCATTTGTCACTTATTCAATACGACTAATGAAGAAGCGGTGCTCTTAACGTGTACAGCTCTACCTAATTTTCCATTGTGTTCTGTGTGTTTCTCCACTTCAGATATTGTTGCTTATGCTACATGTACCCATTGTATTGAGTCTTCCATTCTGTTACGGACCGAACGAGGTAGCACAGTGTTTAGAACACTGGACTCTCTTTCGTGTGGACGACGGTTCAAACCCGCTTCCGGTCTTCCTGATTTAGGTGTTCCGTGATTTCCCTAAGTCGCTTCAGGCAAATGCCGGGATGGTTCTTCTTCCCTAAGCCGATGAACCCGCTGACCTCGCCGTCTGGTCTCTTCCACGAGATCAACCTCAACCCCCATTCTGTAAAGGAGTTTTTACCTTATCATAGAATGACAGCCTCTTGATGTAGGTCAACGTCTGTGTCCTTGTGCCACAAATGTTTACGTTGATTTTACATAGGTTGCTATATTTGCAGATTTTTCTTCCTTCCGTCTTATAAAATACAGATGTTATTATCGGCGAAAAAAAAACAAGAATTGTGAAGCCTGAATTTGGAATACATTGGGGAACGCTCGTTTTATTGGAGGCAGTTAAAAGCGGATTGAAAGTCATAGGCCTACCCAGCGGATATATGCGGGGTCGCAGCCGTAAAGCCGGCCACGGCGGCCTGTCGGCGTACGCCCACGCTCAGAGAGTTTCCCTGCCTCCAGAATGTGGGGGTGGTGTCCTCCCTAACTCCCACCCTCCCTCATCCCTCCCCCTCTTTCCGCATCGATCTGCTCTGCGTGGTCGTTTCACAGCCAACCTATCATGCTGCCACCCGGACGCCCACCGGCCCCACAGAAAATTCCAAGAAGACATTCTTTGGCAAAACGCCTAAGTGTCTAGAGGAACACTTTAAAGTATCAATGGCTCTTGCACTTGCAGAAGCCTATACTGCTGCACCGTAATGGCTCCATCAAAGCGATGTTACCCCTTAAAGGGGCGTTTGTCTGCAAGTACTATTCTCAACTTCAACGGACCTCAATAATTTTTTAATAGCTTGTTAAAATTAAAATTAAGATAAATAGATATATCGATCTGACAGAAAAAGAAGCTATGGCAGGATGAATTTAGCACCATCTTTGTGAATTATTTACTTATTTAGCATAGGTAATACAAAGTGAACTGCAACTGAAATCAATAAATCGCATGATTTTACAAAATAAATAGAACTAAACAACTAAATCAAGAAATTAAATTTTCAGCCCATTCGGCGTCCTCGTCTATACTTCGTTTGCTACAGCTTGTTAGAATGTTCTTTGCACACAGTCACACTGAGAAGATTAAATTGTTCCCCATCGATGGAGGCTAACTGCACAGGTGCCATGGCCTGTACGAATTCGATTAACTGTTTTCCAAGCATGTCATAATAATTCCATGACGGCCGCTCTTGTGCCATGTCTTACCTGAGTCTAATATGCCTTATGGGCATTATTATCCAACGTTTATGACCGCTTTCTAGTCAAGTTTAAATCGACTTCTTGCTGTGATTCTGTCAAAATGATAGGTGGTTCAAATGGTTCAAATCGCTCTGAGCAGTATGGGACTTAACTTCTGAGGTCATCAGTCGCCTAGAACTTAGAACTACTTAAACCTAAGGACATCACACACATCCATGCCCGAAGCAGGATTCGAACCTGCGACTGCAGCGGTCACGCGGTTCCAGACTGTAGCGCCTAGAACCGCTCGGCCAACCCTCCCGGCGATAGGTGGCTGCCGGGTTTTTAACCTGCTCATTCCAAGAATCTTTCTGTCAGTGCAGAATTAAGACATTTGCCAGTTAGTGACCCGTGCAGAAGTCTTATACTCAGTAGAAAGTCTGAAACATATGAGAGCAGCATTTTCAATATTTGTAGTCTTGTAGTCCTCAGTTGCGTATAATGTTAGGGTAATGTAGATTTTTTTATTTTAATTTTGCGGCCTTATCTAAACACAGACAACTACAACATCCTGAAAGCCATTGCTGAGAACAAACATGTGATAAACGAGGAAACATACACCAATACAGACTCTCTACTAAACTTAATAAAAGAAACCATTTGATAAAAATCATTCTCTTTCTCTCGCTTCCTCCTTCCCTCCCTTCCTCTATCTTTCTCCCTCCCTCCCTCTCTCTCTCTCTCTCTCTCTCTCTCTCTCTCTCTCTCTCTCTCTCTCTCTCTCTCTGTCTGTCTCTCTTTTCCTCTCTTTCACACACACACATCTTCATACAAAATAAAAATAATGTCATCACCTAATCATACCAAAACAAAAATCATTTCCCTCTCTCTCTCTCTCTCTCTCTCTCTCTCTCTCACACACACACACACACACACACACACACACTCACACACACACTGAGAGAGAGAGAGAGAGAGAGAAAGAGAGAGAGAGATAGAGAGAGGGGGAGGGTGGGAGGGAGGGAGAGACATTGCAGATGTCAAAAACGCATTAAATAGTTGGGAATAACGATCGATAGTTAGCAATAACTTTTAACAGTTGGCAACACCAACCAAAACAAAATATCAAAACCATTGTCCACTTCCTAGAGCTGTGAAGTCTGGAAACTAAATTTCAAATGGCAGTTATAAGAAGCAGAACAGTGATAACATAAGAACGAATACATAACTTGTGGACCAACAGAAACGAAATCTGTAAGTAGAATTACTACTGCAACACAGGAATGTAAAAAGTGCCAGAAATGTTTATAATCCGTGTATACAACATTCCAAATGTAATGTAAGTAATATAAACAAAAATATGTACATAATTCAGACCACTGAAGATGCTTAGTAAAAAAATAAATGCATATGGAACAATAATTGTGTTTCATTCAGTTGTAATTAGATGGTCCCAAAGTAGGCAACTGTCAACATACCATAAGAGCAGGATTACTTAAGAGGCTATAACTCGAGTAACGAGGGATTCTTATTTGGATATTGGGATTTCAAAGAACTGAATACAGCAAGTAGAGAAGACGAGCGAACTAAAAACTGTATACTGAGTTACAGGAAACATCTGACACCGCCAGGACAAGAAGGAGCATGTTCTTCAAAAATGGTTCAAATGGCTCTGAGCACTAGGGGACTTAACATCTGAGGTCATCAGTCCCCTAGAACTTAGAACTACTTAAATCTAACTAACCTAAGGACATCACACACATCCATGCCCGAGACAGGATTCGAACCTGCGACCGTAGCGGTCGCCGGTTCCAGACTGAAGCGCCTAGAACCGCTCGGCCACCCCGGCCGGCGCATGTTCTTCGCACACATTCTTAGAATGGGAGGGGGAAGGTAATTTAGTTTCTTGTGCCAAGGAAATAAAAATACATTGTATCCAAGATGTACAAAGAGATAAGGAAGAAATGGAAATACTGGATACAGAGATTCATTAAGAGATGACTCTGAAACAAATAAAAGAATAACATTGCTTTATAGGACACAGTTATACCGAGAGCAAAATTATCTTGGGTACAGGAGCAAAAAGATTGCGAAATATGAGAATGAAAAATAATTGTACCAAGATATCGACTAGAAACAAGCAAGCTGACACTAATTCATGTAAATTGCAGACGCGCTAAACGAAAACAAAACTAATTGCAAGCTGAAATGAATGAAATTTATGAAAATTGTATTTGTCTCCGAACTAAACACGTTTCCAGACATGTGGTTTCTTCCCAGTAAAGTGACACGTCGGTTACGTCAGTACCTCAAAACTGCAGCCAAAAACTCTGATTTGCATACGACTTCGACAACTCTTCAACGTCGGTTTAAGTAACATATGTTTTCATTGGGAACGGAAAAGCGTCTCTGATTCGACGAATGGGATGAGACAATCGTTAGAGGTTAATGCCCTGTCAGGGCAGATGTAATTAAAAATGGGTGATTGGGCTTTAGTAGCATAGCAAAAGATCACAGTCGCTATAAATGCATGTTAACCGTCTCTCAGACTTATTTCTACCTGACTAGTTACGATCAATATGATATGCATTTAACCAATTCATCGCAGAAAAATTGTCACGACATTATCAGGAACGTTCTTTAGGTATATTAAATGTTTTTAATTTAAAAAAAAATGGCTCTGAGCACTATGGGACTTAACATCTACGGTCATCAGTCCCCTAGAACTTAGAACTACTTAAACCTAACTAACCTAAGGACAGCACACAACACCCAGTCATCACTAGGCAGAGAAAATCCCTGACCCCAAATGTTTTTAACTGTATGTATACTGTGTATCTGAGTTCGAGATAGGATCCGGCAGGGTATTCATGCTTATGAATGTGAAAACCCGCCTAGAGAACAACAATGACTCGAGCCTGTGTTGCAGAGTCACGGTAGAAGGCGCGTTATACATTACCGTATCCGAACCCTTCCTAAAAAGTAGGTCACATAAGTGAATAGTGGTTAGCACAAGCCCATCTCAAGGCCATTTCTGCAACGGAGACACATCTGATGCGTAGTTTGTGCTACACGTTCTAACTTCCAGAATTGTCGTTTGTCACGGAAAATGTACCTTACCATAAGGAACACTTCACTGACTTCTATTGACAACGTTTTCTGAGCTAGGAAGTAAATACAGACTTAATTAAAGCATTGCGAAAGCACTACAACAGTTGCGTTTGACAATGATGTACTCCAAATTCCTGGTCATGTTGTATACAGTTTTCAGGAAATATGCAAACGCAACTGTAGAATTAAAACTACTCACTGTATATAAGTAAAGAAAACGATAGTATATAGCAAATAAGAAATTAATTTTTAGAATTTGAACTACAGAAACGATTTATATTCTAAAAATGTTTAAGGATATCAACGATGAAACAATAGCCAATAGATAATAAGGCATGAATTCACACCCTCGTTAACTATGGAAGTAGCACCACCTATCAGTTTCCCCATTTGCACGGAAGAACACCTCCCACCACTCCTCTCATCTGGATGTGGACATTTCTATTTAATATCAAAATAAATACAAACACATATATTAAGTCGTTTTAACAGCAATGAAATTCACGTCAGCAAGCACCCTTCGAAGAAATGAGTAGCGTGCAGACCTGTATTCTAAAACGTGGGCCAGAGCCAGCTTTGGAAGGATCTCTAAAGGTGAAGAGGCAGTCGGTTGTCTGAGTGTGAAGTCTCAGTTGAGGAAAATAGCAGTCCATGTGTGATCCAGAACTCTATTGTAGAGAGTAGATTTTTTCGTGCATTGTTTTAGAAGGTCATCCAATTCCAGCTTAGGCACGCACAATACCACCGTTGTAAGTGATATGTTCCCTGATAGCTGCTTGTAACAGACTGACCGTACATGTGGGGGTTGTCCTTGGAGATGTACAATATCAGGCAACCCCCGCAAATGTCCTAGTTCTCTTTCACTGCTGTTCCTCGAGCTGCAGAAGATTGCGTTCAGCCGTGGCTTCGTTTATGATGTGGTGCTGTAATGATGAGAATCGTAGACAAATCTGTAAGTACTTTTCACTAAAGAGCACATATTTCTGTTTTCCAAGCGATGCCTTTTTAATTCCTTGCTGTAGTTCTTGACACAGCACTGTTAACTTTACACATGAGGTATTACACAAGATGAGGTACTTGACACCCATGAATAATAAATATTAACTCCATTTTATACTCTTGCTAATCACACGCGACCTCACTCAGTTCCGACCCACGTCTCAGTGTTTCTAATAAAATCGTAACACAGTCTTACATATTCAGTGACTTAACACTCGATATCGGCCTGGACTGCAGCCCACGCCCAACTCGTTCTGATAATATCTCAAAACTGTTAACCCACGCTAATATACTCGGCCGCCCTTCACTACACCCCGTGCCAACTCTAATAATGAAATATTTCTTACCAGTTGGCTAGAGATATAACCTGTGCGACCGTCCACTTCGGCCGTTACTAGCCAACTCTGCCTGCGATTACGAAAGACCTTCTGTCTCGAGCTTTCCAACCAATCACAGCCTTAGAAATTCTGATACCTTATATGGACAAGAACTGTGGGCAATTGGCAAACTGGAGGATTGCTGAGCAGCATGGGATCCTTACCAAGTAGGATGCACGCAGGCAATAGGAGAAGTTCAAAGAAGGACAGCTTGCTTAGCGAAATAGGGAGAGAGAGTCACGGATGTGATACGAGGATTGGGGTGGCAACTGGAGTTTACTTAAGAGAACTAGAAATAGCTACAAAAGTGTTCAGAGCTCATGGCTGTTCTTCAGCACACTCAGAGAGAATTTGCTTTGGTCCATCTCTACAGATCAGGGTCCAAAGTGCCGCCATATCCATGATAAAACTCCATTCTACGACGCCTAATGAAATCCTTTTTGAAATATAATGTATGCACCCAGAATGGAAGGATCATGGACTCTGCCGGTTTCTGCCATGCCTACATGTGTGCCACTCAATACGCCTGGATCAGAAGGCGCACAAGAAGTGGTAGAGATTATCTGCCTTACTCCTCTCACCAGGCCATCACTGGTTAGTCGTGACCAAATACACGGGAGCAGGCGTTTATTTGACTTATATACGAAATTATTATAGGATAGAACTCACAAGGTCTGCTGCAATAGAGTGGCATGATTCCTACATTGACAGATGGAGTTGGGGTTGAGAAAATTAATTCAGACAACACTTACTGCTGGGGGATGGAAGAGAAAGCACTTGCTGCCAGACGACCAATGACATGAAACTTGTCGTCATACTAAGGGATGCCTCCACTTTAATACTTAGTACAGAGGCCGAGCTGGACTCAGAAGAGCCAGCCCTTACTGCGACTACTTTCCACATTCGTACTGTATACGATTGATAGTAACGAGCCAGAGATACAATCACCAAGTCGAGTGGAACGTGATGATAGTTTAACTTTCGTCACAGGCTAATTGTATGGTTTTCACAATTACTGCCAGCTAGTTGCTTCCATCATGCACTTTGGCGATTCTACTGCTGTTCTTACTTAGTGTTCTGTGTCATTTCATCAACCACTAACCATTACGAGTAGAAAAATACACATTATGGTGCACAGTGCCACCTGAGGTTTCTGAGTGAACAGGAATTAAGAGAGCTGGATCCTGAGTATCTCATTTGTCATAAGACAACAAGCTGCACCCAGGCACTCGTTGCTGTGACTAAGTCTGCTAGAATGGAAAAATATGGCACTGGCAATGGATGTACGTCCTAATGTCCTTCTCCCCGTGCCTTTTCCATCTACTCGTCCCCCTCTCTGTATCCGCCTCCTCGTCTTTCCCCCTCTCTCTCTCCATCACCTTCTTCTCCCTTTATGTCTTCCTGCCTCGTCCCTCCATCTCCTCCTGCCTCCTCTGTTTCACCCTCTTTCTGTCCATCACATACTCCCGCCTTTCTCTGCTCTTCTTCTCCTACACCCTGTCTCTGAATCTCCTTCTGGCTTTTCTGTTTCCACCTCTCTCTGCCCATCTTTTCCTTTACCATCTCTCTCCATATGGCCCTGCCCTCTCCCCTCTCCGTCCGTTTACTTCTTTCCGCTATGTCAATTTAATCTCAACTCTCCATCCATCCCCTCCTTTTCCCACTCTCTCTGACCTTGAGTCTTGTTTATTGTTATTGCAAGTTTTGATTCAGTGCTAATATTCTAATCACAAGCCTATAAGCCATAAATACATCTATTCTGTCTACTAGCGACGTTTCATTCTTACATATATTTTATATGTATTTATGCATGCTGTATATTAAATGTATGTAGCATATACATGTGTGATTGTTCATTATAGTAATGTGTAATATTTTGAAGTAAATAAATCAAGTAAGTTTTGAGCTTTTTGATATATATATATATATATATATATATATATATATATATATATATATATATATATATATATATATATATATATATACATAGTACAGTACCCCAGTTCCCAGAACTCCTGAAGATAGGCGATCACTGTGGATAATGCATCACAGACACTGATCATAGATGTCAGTAAATCCGCCCAAAGATGTAAACAACCATGCATGGACAGCGCCTATTAGACGGGGCGTATCGGACAGCCGATCAGTTCCAGTCATTCCACCAGGAAGGAGGTACACGGATCGAGTTGTCTGTTGTTTACAAGGGAAGTGTCCAGGCGTCTCGCAGTGAACCAAAGCGATGTTGTTCGGACATGGAGGCGATACAGAGAGACATGAACTTTCGATGACATGGCTCGGAGGAACCCTGACGGCAAAGCCACCATGTTGAATAATGATTTTCGCGCAGCCACAGGACGTCGTGTTACGACTCACACTGTGCACAATAACATGCATGATGCGCAGATTCACTCCCGATGTCCATGGCGAGGTCCATCTTTGCAGCCACGACACCATGAAGCATGGTACAGATGGGCCCAACAACATGCCTAATGGACCGCTCAGGATTCGCATCACATTCTCTTCACCGAGAGTGTCTCATATGCCTTCAACTAGACAATCGTCAGAGACGTGTTTGGAGGCAACCCTGTCAGACTGAACGCTTTAGACACACTGTCCAGCGAGTGCAGCAAGGTGGAGGTTCCCAGCTGTTTTGGGATGACATTATGTGGGGATGACGTACGCCGCTGGTGGTTACAGAAGGTGCCGTAACGGCTGTACGATACGTGAATGCCATCCTCCGATCGATTGTGTAACCATATCGGCAGCGTATTGACGAGTCATTCGTCTTTATGGACGACAGTTGGAGGCCCTATCGTGCACATCTTGTAAATGACTTCCTTCATGATAACGTCACTCGACTAGAGTGGCCAGTACGTTCTCCAGTCATGAACGCTATCGAACATGCCTGGGATATATTGAGAAGGGCTGCTTATGGGCGGCGTGACTCACCAACCACTCCGAGGGACATGCGCCGAATTGCCGTTGAGGAGTGGGAGAATCTGGACCAACAGTGCCTTGAAGGACTTGTGGATAGTATGCCACGACGAATACAGGCATGCATCAATGCAAGGGGACGTGCTCCTGGGTATCAGAGGTACCGGTTTGTACAGCAGTCTGGACCACCACCTCCGAAGTTCTCGCTGTATGGTAGTACAACATGCAGTGTGTGGTTTTCATGAGCAATAAAAAGGACGGAAATGATATTTATGTTGATCTCTATTCCAATTTCCTGCACAGGTTCCGGAACTCTCGTAACCGAGGTGATGCAAAACTATTTTTGATGTGTGTATATAAAACGTAAATATTAATATGTTATGTATATTAAAATTTGTAGCCTATGCCCATCGGAATGTTCATTAGAGTATCCCGTAAAATATCTGAAGGAAGTCGGACAAGGAGTTTTAGAATATTTTGTTAAAAATATTGCCCCTTTTACATACTTAATATTTACTTATGTATTACATTTATTTGTATATCAGAAAATGTTAATCAGTACATAGTACAACATTTGTATAATGCTAAATTTCGTCTTCAGTTCAGGCTGTCCGATAAATTATACGCTGGTTGTCCAGTGCCGTGTGACAGCTGGCGCGCAGCAGTTAATTAATTCCTTCCCACGCGTCAAAGGTAGGCAGGCTGGCACTTTAATAAATCCCAGCTCATCGGAGCAGCGCCTGCTTATCACTGAAGTTAGAAAGGGAACGCGTGCAGCTAATAAACGCATTAGCCTCGTTATTATTTTCTATTCCTAGGTTGTAAATTGTAAAATGTCAGAGCCTGCTGCTGTAAGTACTTAGATAACACAATATTTTAGTACCTAGCTGTGCAAATACGATGAACCGTCTGCCTGTGGAAGACAGCAGATAACAGACCATTCAGATGGTGTTTAACCTAAATTCTGATTTTAAAGAAAACCTTCTTGTACACTTTGGCGTGGAATACCATTAGCTAACTAACAGAAGGAAAAATACTTATTCCTCTGAATAATATGGGACTACCACAAATTCTTTATTCCTCTATATGTTTAGAACATATATTAAGACGTTTTACCAAAATCTTAATGTATATCGGAATTTATGAGCACCTCTCACCATTTCAGCATCATTTGTGAAGTATCAGAGCAAAATCGGCGATTGCCTTCGTAGTTACAGAGTTTACACTAGTTAGCTGCACGTGCAAATGTTACTGGACTGTTTTAAACTATTTAAAATATCATAATAAATTTATACCTGGTGTCCCAGAGAGAATAGTAGAAAGTCACGGATGTAATAGGAACGATCACTCGAAACAAAAATCCTGTAAAGGTGGACCCTAAAATCGTACCCTAGAAGCTATGAGCACTTCTTCATCTTCGACACTGTGAAACAAACCTCTTCCACTGCAAGCTCTTTGGTTTCATATTTTAGGTGATAGAATGGGCAGAAATAGGAAAAAAGGTCCAGTAAAAATGGGCTGTAAAGTGCATGTCGTGAGAGCTGTGAGTACTTGCTCATCAACGCTACTGTGAAACACATCTCTCCTGCCGAACAACTGCTCACAGCTCTTAGGTACGCGTTTTATAGCCCATATTTACTAGACAATTTTCTATTGTATTCGTCCGTACTACCTCCTCCCATAGTAAGGAAAACAAAGAGCTTGCGGTAAAAGAGATTTATTTCACACTAGTGAAGATGAAGATCTGCTCATAGCTCTTAAGGAATACATTGTACATCTCATATTTACTAGACTTTTTCCCTTCGAATGTAATTCCTGTGATCTCTCTGAAAACTGACTGTTTGCGCTGAGACACTCTGTATTTAATTATTTCTCAGTCCCTAACTATCACTACAGAAATTGCCCTTGAAGCTTTGCTTACTTGTGTTATGTTGGAATTGTGAAATTTTACTGCGCTTTATTTTCTTTTATAATTATTTTTCTCGTTTGCACAGTGTTTCAGCAAAATGAAAACTCAGGTATTGTCATCAGAAGGAAGACAATCCATAGCCAGAAGTGGAATTACGAAAACTGTTCTTTTAATAAGATATACAGGAGCAAATTAGGAAGCAGTTGCTTTGTGTTACCCTGGAACTAAGCAAACCTTTTCTTCTTCATTGTCTACTTAGAAAAACATTAGTCATTATTTGGGAAATCCTAAACGCAGACTGTGTACGTTGTACAGTACTAGAGGACACGGACAGTTTGTGCTTTCGTTTATAAATATGTAAACTGGTTTATTAGTTTCTCAAGAAACAATCCATAAAATAATTCTCAGTTCCTTTTATGACTTGACCGTCAAATATTGCTGAGTGATTATTATTCATGTCATTTCGTGCTGATTTCTGAGAAGATTACAAAGCTTCCTAAATCAGGAAGAAGAATTGTCGCGGTAAGGAACAAATAAATAAAAAAAGGAACAAACTGGTCCGCATCTTCGTCCTGTGGTTTGGCTTGACCACATGGTGTCAGTCACACAGGCTCCAGCGTAGGGAACTTTGTTCCCAGGCACTGCAGTTCACAGAAGCGGTTGCGATAAGCCTCTGCTTCATGCTTTGGCAGCGAATGCGGCTTTCTCCTCTGAGGGAATCTGCCACAAAGCCACTACAAGTACGTAGAGCGTAACTATGCAATATGAATTCATTTCCCTGTACGCCGAACTAAGAAAGGGCCGCAAGTCACTGCTTGGCCACCGCGAGAAAATTCGTTGTGTTTCCCTCCAACTCATGTTATCCAATCCACTGAGGCACGAATGGCTCGGCCAATGAGTGAAAATGGCTAGCAGCCGATACGAACTTCTTGCACGTTAAAATGTGGTCTGTAAGCCAAGAATGGGAAATTTATGCGGCGTTCCGCTGAATTCACCTAAATAAAGAGAAATTCACACTAGTCGTTGTGGCAGTGCCTGGATATCCTCTCTTCCGTGCACATATTTTGAAAAGAAAAGGGGACTTAGCTTTCGTTGTCCAAGACTCACAAAACAATACAATTAACCCGGCTAAACAAATAGCGTAGTAAACCCCGTACAATGTGAGCTGCTCAGAAAGTGGCCAGAACTAACGCAAAATGCGACACTTACTCAAAACTCGGCGCCAGGACTAGGACTCTTTTCTTCTACAGAAAGACCGCAGGTTTCTTTCTCTCACTGGCTGGACGGAAAGTGCCGAAAATTCTCCTTCCCTAAAGCTACGTACGTTTATTTTTTTTTTCAAAATATTTGCACGTAAGAGAGGAGATACAGGCACTGCCACAATGCCTAGTGAGGATTTTTCTTTATTTACGTGAATACAGAGGATCCCCGAATAAATTTCCCATCGTGGCTTATAGACCACATTTTAACGTGCAAGAAGTTGGTATCGGCTGCTAGCCATGTCCCACTCACTGATCGAGCCATTTGTGCCTGAGTACGGTGGCGGCCAGCCTCAATAGATTGGATGCAGTGGCCGAGCAGTAATTTGGCGGCATGTTCTTAGTTCTGCGTACACGGAAATGAATCTATCACGCACAGTTATGCTATAGGTACTTCTTATTTGTGAGCTGCACAGAGCACGAAGGCTCGTAACGTTTCGCAGGCGGTCTTCCACATAGATAAGGTACCTTCACACCGTGTTAACGGGATGTGATTAAATCGAACTTCTAGAGACATTTCCGTTTCTATATTTTAGGTTACATTGTGTGCGTTGTATTAGAGCAATTTAGTAGTCAATATTACAAGGCTATCTTCATTTCGTTGGAAACTTATTCTGTTATTTCAGTGTCGTATGAATCTAGATCTCAGAATAAATAAATGAATTAATTTTTATTCTAAGAACCAAACTACTTCCCTATAGCTGATCCTCTCTAGAAGAGCGTAGCGTTCCAAAGGATTGGAAAAGGGCACAGGTCATCCCCGTTTTCAAGAAGGGATGTCGAACAGATGTGCAGAACTATAGACCTATATCTCTAATGTCGACCAGTTGTAGAATTTTGGAACACGTATTATGTTCGAGTATAATGACTTTTCTGGAGACTAGAAATCTGCTCTTTAGGAATCAGCATGTGTTTCTAAAAAGACGGTCATGTGTAACCCAGCTCGCGCTATTCGTCCACGAGACTCAGAGGGCCATAGACACGGGTTCACAGGTAGATGCCGTGTTTCTTGACTTCCGCAAGGCGTTCGATACAGTTGCCCACAGTCGTTTAATGAACAAAGTAAGAGCATATGGACTATCAGACCAATTGTGTGATTGGATTGAGGAGTTCCTAGATAACAGAACGCAGCATGTCATTCTCAATACAGAGAAATCTTCCAAAGTAAGAGTGATTTCAGGTGTGCCGCAGGGGAGTGTCATAGGACCGTTGCTATTCACAATATACATAAATGACCTGGTGGATGACATCGGAAGTTCACTGAGGCTTTTTGCAGATGATGCTGTGGTGTATCGAGAGGTTGTAACAATGGAAAATTGTACTGAAATGCAGGAAGATCTGCAGCGAATTGACGCATGCTCCAGGGAATGGCAATTGAATCTTAATGTAGACAAGTGTAATGTGCTGCGAATACATGGAAAGATAGATCCCTTATCATTTAGCTACAAAATAGCAGGTCAGCAACTGGAAGCAGTTAATTCCATAAATTATCTGGGAGTACGCATTAGGAGTGATTTAAAATGGAATGATCATATAAAGTTGATCGTTGGTAAAGCAGATGCCAGACTGAGATTCATTGGAAGAATCCTAAAGAAATGCAATCCGAAAACAAAGGAAGTAGGTTACAGTACGCTTGTTCGCCCGCTGCTTGAATACTGCTCAGCAGTGTGGGATCCGTACCAGATAGGGTTGAGAGAAGAGATAAGATCCAACGTAGAGCAGCGCGCTTCGTTACGGAGATGATAGATAAACTCCAGTGGAAGACTCTGCAGGAGAGACGCTCAGTAGATCGGTACGGGCTTTTGTTAAAGTTTTGAGAACATACCTTCACCGAAGAGTCAAGCAGTGTATTGCTCCCTCCTACGTATATCTCGCGAAGAGACCATGAGGATAAAATCAGAGAGATTAGAGCCCACACAGAGGCATACCGACAATCCTTCTTTCCACGAACAATACGAGACTGGAATAGAAGGTAGAACCGATAGAGGTACTCAAGGTATCCTCCACCACACACCGTCAGGTGGCTTGCGGAGTATGGATGTAGATGTAGATGTAGATGTAGATCCTGGTGAGACGACACCTAAAAACAAAATTTTACCACTATGTTCCTAATCTGACTGTCTCACCGAAACGGTGTCAAATTGGAAAGCAAGTGCCGCCGATTTTGCTTAAATATTAAATAGGAGAGTATTTTGGTGTGTGATTGTAACGTCTGATTTACGTGCGTTGAACTGAGATCGTAACAGATGTGATAAGGGATGGTCTTAGAGAGTCCAAAGATAGATAGGCAGGCAGCATACGTTCGGTTCATGTCGATCCTGATCGAGGATAATCGTAACAGGTACAGCACATATCGATCGGATCCAGGATATGCTAACAGGTACACATCACTTGCTTGTGAGTTATTATGAATGACGTATTTAGTGGTTAGAGCATTCTATATAGAAGCGTATTATGTGAATCCCATGGATTCAATTACTGTATCAGACTTATAAGAATAATTTACGTAGATATAATACGTGGATAATTACTCACAGCTTTTTTTCTGCCCGTTAGTCTGCTGTGTAACCCTTATGAATCAAATTCAGATTCTAAGCTTCACTGATTTGATGCATTTGAGGTTTCAGTAGTCTATTTTTACATTTGCACTTACCTTACACTTTAGTGTGGTGGGCTTATGCTATCCTGTCATGCGTATATTCAATCGGCCCCTTATATGTGGACTAGTATTGCTTTTCTTATGTTCTCCGAAAATGTAATTATTGATATGAAACTATTTTGTACCTGTACGTAATTTACTATTATTATTTTAGACATTCCACTGAATACCTTAACCAAAATTTTAAGTTTTTCAAGCAATTTATTTGGATCGCTAATACGTACGAAATTTCATTGGTATTTACTTTTTTAGTTTAACTTATAAACTGCAAGCTATTCTGCGACTGGGAGTTGTCCTACTGGTCTTGTAGAGCACAGTACGATAGCTCCATTCAGTGCAGCAACAATAATAATAACATCTGCATTTGCAGTAACATTCTCGAGTTTATCTGTGGCCATCAACTTTAGTCGGTTTCAGATTTCTCCGTGGTGTGCTGGTTTTGTTATGATAATGGTGTGTTGTGATGTTCACCTCGGTTAGGTTGGACGGATAAGGAATATAACTGGAAGTTCGCATTCTAAATATGAAGAAACTTATTGTTGTGCTTATAATTTTATTTCACAATTAATATGTACATACAAACATAATTTTGATTCCACAAAGATCACACACATAGCCAAGACTAGGCCTGTTACAACTACATACAAGGAAACAGAGGAGTAAATTTTAAAGTTCGAGATGACAGTCACTTCGACACATATAGATATCGAGATACATAAAATGGATTATTCCTTGCGGTTTGGACATCGCCGTTTACTTGGTAACTAAATAGTCAGAGAGAGAGAGACAGACAGAGAGAGTGAGAGTGAGTGGGGAAGAGAGAAAGAAAGAGAGAGAGAGAGAGAGAGAGAGAGAGAGAGAGAGAGAGACAGCACGGGAAAACAGTACACATAACTTTCGTGGTAGTGTAATTTTAATGTGTAAGATGTAAGAAGACTGCCACAGTTATATTTTTATTTACGGGCAAATGTAGTAGTCAACTGTTTTCGAGACTTTCAGAAAGATTTTCGTTGTATAGACACTAAATGCAGAAACATAAAAAATTTAATTTTACCAAATGTTTGACCACGGTCTGGTGTATAAAATTAATAAATACCTGTGGCACCAGTGATAAAGCAGTAAGAATGAATGAGAAAGATTGGTGATTTATAGAAAGACATAGAAAGTTATTGGATTGTTTCTGCCGAGAGGTTCAATAACTTCTTTCTATGCTGCATTCAGGAAGATATAGGAGACACGCTGTAAACTTCAGAAACAGAGGAGGAAGGGCAAAAAATATTAAAACTGTGCATGGGCCGGATTTCTTGCACTGTAAATAGTGATTTTGTATTACCTACTTGGATAAAGTGCACTATAGCGTCGTTTTGTGCCGGTCAAATAAAAATGTGCATTCATTCAAAAATACATGAATTCATGACGACGGATCTGAGTAGCTATCAGAAGAAAAGCGAAGAAAATATGTTTATTAACACAGATTTTAATTTCTAGGGCTATCGAAACACCTGTTTGCACTGAGACTACATAATACTCACGTCATACACAAATATTAATTAATTATGGAATATAGAATTAACGTGTTTACTCGTTTGTAGTGAGTAGCTCAATTATATACATCTCCACTATCGGGGAAGAGATCATAGCATAGAATTGTCCCAGCGTACAACAGACAAAAAGTTACTGACAAATAGAACTGATAAATTTCAGACATAGCTCTTACATCCTCAGTTTAAAATATGTCGTTGAGATATGTCCGTAAATTGGAAGTTTAGTCGAATACACCAAGTTATCGGAGCTCTTACACATACAGGAACAGCTAAATTCTTTACAAGTGAAAGGGGGTGCAATATGAAACATGTTTCAAAATATTTTAAAGAAACAGAAGGTAACATATACAGCCACAAGCACCATAAAATTTCGTCCTTAAAGGAATACTAGAGTTCATTTTAAGAACCAGTCTTTCGGTTCCACAATTTCGCACTTCAAAATCTTCATTTAAAAGTTGGAAACAGGTACTGAAGTATGGATTTTCCATTACACGTGCAGGCGTCGATGACATGTTTTTCGTGTTGCTGTACGAATAATAAATTTCATTATATTTTTCTTTTCGTCACTTACACTCACAAAAAAATCTACTGCAAACACTTCAATCGATGTTATTGTCCATTGTTTTGACTTGCTGAACTGGAAAGGTTAATAACCACATTATAGTCTGTGCTTCATGACGCCTACGTTAAGTCTTTGAGTTCTAAATGTTCGTTCGGCGATAGAACAAAGCGCTAATTTTATATCTCTGGTTTTAATTTTCCAGAGTTTTACCCCGTCTTCGGCTGTACCGAAATGGGCCAAATCCATCCCAATTAGAATCTTCAACGACTATTACTTATAGAACTGCTTAATTTGGGAATCTGACAATCATTTACAAGTGTGAAGAGTGATTTTCTCGTTTAGTAGGTCTTTAATGGATGACTCTTCGTCAGAAGATTCACGCCCACAAAGAGATACCATCGCAAAAAAGGGACACAAAAGGCGAATTCAAAGTGGTAATGCAGAAAGATCATGGTACCGGCAGTCTGATAAATACTGATATCATAACCTTTTGCTATTGTAAGAATGACAATAGTTTCTTCTTACATTGTAGTAGTGCTTGCTGATTAAATTCTCCAGATGCCCTTACCCTGACGAACACCTAAACTGTGCTTCATTGTTTACGAGAACACATGTGTTCGACCGTTCTCTTGGCGTAATCGATCAACTGCTAAGCGATCTGATGGTCGAACAGAGGTATATTTAATGCTGCCAGTAAAACTGATTTGCTTGCTGAATGAAACCAGAGAGATATCCATGTCCCTTACCGTCTGAGTACGTGTAGTGGCAAGATGCTGGTTGGTGGTTCAAGCCATCCAGATTAAGGTACTTCCTTGTTTCCCTAAATCGCTCAAGATAAAAATTCCACAATAGTTCCTTTGAATGAATAAGACCGATTTCCTGCTTAGCAGTTCCTTAATCTGATCATCTGCACCGTCTCTCGTGGTCTCGTTGTCGGCTGATCGTTGTACCCAGTACTGCTTTCCTTGCCCCCATTAACCAACACTCAGTTTCTTCTTAGTTATAGTTACATTGGTATAAACCTTAAATGAACATTGTGAGCCGATTAAAAAAGTCTATTTAGCTTCATACTGTAAACAACCTTAAAATATGCTCATTTGTTTTCATGTGATAGTGAAATATGTAATAGAATGCTATCTTACTCTAATATTCGGAACAAGTTCTTTGGTAATGAACACGGATCACTCCGCCAAGATTCTGCACGCACTCAAAAGTCTGTTGAAACTTGACTCCAGTCCAACAAAGTACTTCAGGCTGGCACAGAAAACTGCACTTCAAGAATAGAAAACCGCAAAACCATTCAGCAATCATCAGAAAGGAATGAGTCTCTTCTTTGGTAATGAACACGGACCAAGCCACCAAGATTCTGCACGCACTCAAAAGTCTGTTGAAACTTGACTCCAGTCCATCAGAGTACTTCAGGCTGGTATAGAAAACTACACTCCAGGAACAGAAAACTGCAAAACCAGTCAGGAATCATCGGAAAGGAATCGTGTCTGGCACTAAAACCATATCGAACCAAATAAAATAAAACAGACATAAACATAGGGAAATTTTTGTAGCGCTGTCTGAATCTAGCGATCTTTTTATTTATTTATTTATCTATTTTTTTTGCCTTGTCATCTGGAGCTATCGAAGAGATCCATCAGAATGATCTCTAATGGTCAAGACATCTTCACAAGAAAGGTTTCCTTGCGATCTGGTCCTAATAAAGGCGTATGTCATAAGATATAGGCAATATGATCACTGACTTATTCGGTGTCTCCACGGTTTCGGCATGTTAAATCAATGGACGTGGGAACATTATGCGGATCTAATGTGCAGAACGAGAGGTGGAAAGAAGAGTAAGGGCAATCCTTCCAGAAGGACTAGACCGCAAGAATATCGTGGTGTTGGTCTAATGGGTCTGACGAGTAGACATTTTACATCGGCTAGAACCCAGGCCGAGATACAGGCAGAATGTCACCACACACCGTTGGGAACAGATTACTGGCATATATATGGGACGTCTGTTGTTTCGGACATGTGCAAGAAAACGGACACCGATTTTGGGCTTGGAACTCTTTGTTTTGGTGTCTCTTCTTTGGTAATGAACGTGGACCACGTAGTAGTAGGAGTTCGGGAGAACTGAAAGGACAGATATCACATACGTCTAAGCAGGTGAGTTGGCGAACTATGCTTCCAGTGCAGATGCACAACAAACCCAAGGGAAGTGAGCAGTGTCAGTACGTAGTGGCGTATGGATAATTAGGGAATTTCCGTTGGTCGGGGACCGTGTCCGGATGGCAACCATTCGTCAGTAATGGGAAAATCTGGGATGAATCCTTTTAGAGGAGATGCACAGACAAGGCCGAACTCCTATGGAAATTACCGGTGGCTGCAAGTATGTGGACTATGTCAGTAGTGTGTAAGTAAGGTGGGAATTTGGGTTCGCCAGGGACCGTGTCCGGATTGCCGAGGCGGTCAAGGCGACCGTTCGTGAGAATAAGAAAATTCTGTGCTCGAGTCCTAAACAGGCAACAATTTTTAAATGTCCCCAATTATTTCCTCTGATTAATAGCTGTGAGCTAGGTTGTAATCTTAAATCGCTTACCCCTGACATCACAGCATAGACGCAATAGTCTCGCTCGGTGTACTGCCAGAGTCAGCTTCGTTACTGAGTGGCATTCCATGTTGTCCAACGATGAGTACTCTACTCCATCATACGCGAAAGAACAACGACTTATTTAGTTATAACAAAGCGAATAGATAAATTTGACTATTTGGTGGATACAATGAAACAGAGTAAATAACACCATGTGAACAGAAAGGTTAAATAAAACAGAACTAGTATACAAAGTCACCCAAAACCGACACAATGAATGATTAGTATCGTTCCAGGCAAAAATGAAACACTACACAACAGTAATTAAGCATGAATCGTTAAATAGCCCTGAATAAAAGAGGCGAACAAGAAGAATTGGAAAAAAAACAAGAAAGGAAAAAGAACTTAGAAAAATTTTAGGAACACAGAATATCAAAGACTGCTGCTGGATAGAGAGGAGAAAAGAAGATTTATACAGAAATATACAAGGAACCACTGACAGAACAAGGAAGAGGAGCATAAAGTCTTACCGTCACATTCCCAGAATGAATGACAGTTGACCAAGGAATAAAATTTTTAATTTCATTTGCATATTTAAGAATTAAGCAGGATTGCTGGAAGTGACAAGAAGGTACTTGAGAAGACTTACCATCACAGAACATAACATGCAGGACAGGGAAAATTTCAGCCGTCTCATCAACTGCGCAATATTTGCTATCCAACAACAAAAAGCACAACCTAGGACATCGATGTGAAACGAACAGAGGCAGGCCATCATCCAATGAACGTAGACGTTCTGGGAAGATAAGAAGAAAAAGACTGTCCCATTGTCTCCTGTTATAAACGGTCTAGATTGGCCAGCACAAAGTGCGCTATAGCTCCAAGCCTCATACCTTAATGGAGGCAAGCAGTGACCCATACCTGTCCCACTGCCTGATATGTTTCGCCGGTTGGGGTCCAGTTTGGCTGATGGCAGGAATAGTGCTACGACGACGCACCTGAAAAAGGCATCAGCGTCGTATGTGACGTTGGGTGATACAGTTCCAGCAGACAATGCTTTGTAGTTCCAACACTTATATGACAATCTGAGGAAGGAGTGACCCGCACCTGCCCTGCAATCTGTAACGTTTTCTAGATTGGCCAGCACAAAGTGCGCTATAGCTCCAAGCCTCATACCTTAATGGAGGCAAGCAGTGACCCATACCTGTCCCACTGCCTGATATGTTTCGCCGGTTGGGGTCCAGTTTAGCTGATGGCAGGAATAGTGCTACGACGACGCACCTGAAAAAGGCATCAGCCTGGTATGTGACGTTGGGTGATATAGTTCCAGCAGACAATGCTTCGTAGTTCCAACCCTTATATCACAATCTGAGGAAGGGGTGACCTGTAGCTGCCCTGCAATCTGTCACGTTTCACTGATTGGCATCCAGTCTGGGTGATGGCAGGAATGGTGCGGTGACCACACACCTGGAAAAGATCTCAACCAAGCATATAGCCATGGTTGATTAAGGTCCCACAGCCAATAGTTCCAACACAGGTATATCAGTGGGGGAAGCCGTGACCCATACTGGCCCCCTACCTGATATGCCTGACAGCTTGGGATCGAATTCAGCTAATAACAGGAATGACGCCGCAACACCGAAACCAGTAAAAAACTGGAAGATGAACCAATAGAAATACTTATCAGCTACGGGCCGGCCAGTGAATTTCTCCTGCAAAGGTAACGGAGGAGACTGCGTTTGTTACGCCGTCACAATGTTTTCGGTACGGACACCAGACTGGCGTGAGGACGCTGCGCCTGGCAGAGGTGAGGCGAGGCCTCACTCGGGCAGCCAGAGGGCGGAGGCGCGGCCCCCGGGCGGCCCAGCGGCCGGCCGTTACAGGTGCGAGTCCGAGTAGACGGCGGGTGAGGGCGGGCGCGCGTGCGCCTGCGCCTCGAGCAGCGCGCGCTTCAGCACCAGCTCCTGGTCGCCGCTCAAGTTGAGCCGCGTGTTGGAGTTGCGCAGCGGGTGCGGAGAGCCGCCGCGCGGCTGCTGCTGGCTGCTCGAGCTGGTGGTGACTCCCTCGCTGGGCGGCGACGACGTGGGCCGCGGCTGCGCGTCGGACTGGGGCGCCTGCGGCGGACTGCCCGCGGGCCTGCCGGGCCCGTCCGAGAAGAGCCCCGTCGCCGTCGCCGTGGCGACCGTGGCGACGCCCGGCGGCGGGTGCGGGCCCGCGTGGTGGTTGGAGCAGGCGTGGTTGGCCGCGGCGGCCAGCGGCTCCTTGCGCCCGCGCGAGGCGGTCCCGGAGCGGCCGCCGCGGCCCAGCAGCGCGCGCAGGTCGCGCCGGTACTGCTTGGTGAGCAGCGCGTACAGCACGGGGTTGGCGCACGCGTTCAGCGGGTAGAAGCACACCAGCAGGATCTTGGCGCGCGGCACGCCCAGCAGCGGCCGGCCCGCCAGCGCCGTCAGCCCGAAGAACGCCACCGGCGCCCAGCACGCGAAGTCCGTGAACACCAGCAGCGCCATCCGCTTCGCCACCGTCGCGTCCGACCGCGCCGCCGCTCCTGCCGGCCGAGCCAGTCCGCATCGCTACACACACTGTCAGCTGTCACTGTCAGGGCCGTACCGAGGACACCGACCAGTAGACGAAGGAAGTGCGGGAAAAATTCGCGTAGCCAATATTATTTGTACAGTGCCAGAACAGAGTAACATGAACATCATACTAAAGGTCTCCATCCATTGAGCAAAGAAGGTAAAGCAGAAAGGTGGAAGGAGTATATAGAGGGTCTATACAAGGGCGATGTACTTGAGGGCAATAGTATGAAAATGTAAGAAGATGCAGATGAACATGAAATGGGAGATATGATACAGCGTGAAGAGCTTGACTGAGTAGTGAGAGACCTAATTCGAAACAAGGCCCCGGGTGTAGACAATATTCCATTAGAACTACTGACAGCCTTGGGAGAGCCAGTCCTGACAAAACTCTACCATCTGGTGAGCAAGATGTATGAGGCAGCCGAAATACCCTCAGACTTCATGAACAATATAATAATTCCAATCCCAAAAAAAGCAGGAGTTGACAGGCGTGAAAATTACTGAACTATCAGTTTAATAAGTCACGGCTGCAAAATACTAACGCGAATTCTTTACAGGCGAATGAAAACATTGGTAGAAGCCGACCCAAGGGAAGATCACTTTGGATTCCGTAGAAATGTTGGAACACGTGAGACAATACTGGCCCTACGAGTTATCTTAGAAAATAGATTAAGGAAAGGCAAACCTACATTTCTAGCATTTGTAGACTTAGAGAAACCTTTTGACAATGTTGACTGGAATACTCTCTTTCAAATTCTGAAGGTGGCAGGGGTAAAATACAGGGAACGAAAGGCTATTTACAATTTGCACAGAGACCAGATGGCAGTTATAAGAGTCGAGGGACATGAAAGGGAAGCAGTGGTTTGGAAGGGAGTGAGACAGGGTTGTAGCCTCTCCCTGATGTTATTCAATCTGTATATTGAGCAAGCAGTAAAGGAAACAAAAGAAAAATTTGGAGTAGGTATTAAAATCAAGGGAGAAGAAAAAAAAAACTTTGAGGTACGCCGATGACATTGTAATTCTATCAGAGACAGCAAGGGACTTGGAAGAGCAGTTGAACGGAATGGACAGTGTCTTGAAAGGATGATATAAGATGAACATCAACAAAAGCAAAACGAGGATAATGGAATGTAGTCGAATTAAGTCGGGTGATGCTGAGGGAATTAGATTAGGAAATGAGACATTTAAAGTAGTAGAGGATTTTTGCTATTTCGGAAGCAAAATAACTGATGATGGTCGAAGTAGAGAGGATACAAAATGTAGACTGGCAACGGCAAGGAAAGCGTTTCTCAAGAAGAGAAATTTGTTAACATCGAGTATAGATTTAAGTGTCAGGAAGTCGTTTCTGAAAGTATTTGTATGGAGTGTAGCCATGTATGGAAGTGAAACATGGGCATAAGTAGTTTGGACAAGAAGGGAATAGAAGCTTTCGAAATGTGGTGCCACAGAAGAATGCTGAAGATTAGATGGGTAGATCTCATAACTAATGAGGAGGTATTGAATAGAATTGGGGAGAAGAGGAGTTTGTGGGAAAACTTGACTAGAAGATGGGATCGGTTGGTAGGACATGTTCTGAGGCATCAAGGGATCACCAATTTAGTATTCGAGAGCAGCGCGGAGGGTAAAAATCGTAGACATGAATAGACTAATCAGATTCAGGAGGATGTAGGCTGCAGTATGTACTGGGAGATGAAGCAGATTGCACAGGATACAGTAGCATGGAGAGCTGTATCAAACCAGTCTCACGACTGAAGACCACAACAACAACAACATCCATAGAGTGTGAGCGTGGAAAGGAGGGGATGTGAAGGTCATCTTTATGTACGGGGTTCGTCAAATTTCCTTATACAAATGTCTAAAAGTTGTCGAGGGGATTGATGATTGATAAGACAATATTTTTAATCGTAACACATGTCCTGAGCTGCACCTTACCTTTGATACAGCCCCCTGAATACACGTTTGCTATGTAAGTATTCAACCTACCTCCGTGAGCTGGTTCGCCTCCGATTCACGTATCTACACTCCTGGAAATTGAAATAAGAACACCGTGAATTCATTGTCCCAGGAAGGGGAAACTTTATTGACACATTCCTGGGGTCAGATACATCACATGATCACACTGACAGAACCACAGGCACATAGACACAGACAACAGAGCATGCACAATGTCGGCACTAGTACAGTGTATATCCACCTTTCGCAGCAATGCAGGCTCCTATTCTCCCATGGAGACGATCGTAGAGACGCTGGATGTAGTCCTGTGGAACGGCTTGCCATGCCATTTCCACCTGGCGCCTCAGTTGGACCAGCGTTCGTGCTGGACGTGCAGACCGCGTGAGACGACGCTTCATCCAGTCCCAAATATGCTCAATGGGGGGCAGATCCGGAGATCTTGCTGGCCAGGGTAGTTGACTTACACCTTCTAGAGCACGTTGGGTGGCACGGGATACATGCGGACGTGCATTGTCCTGTTGGAACAGCAAGTTCCCTTGCCGGTCTAGGAATGGTAGAACGATGGGTTCGATGACGGTTTGGATGTACCGTGCACTATTCAGTGTCCCCTCGACGATCACCAGTGGTGTACGGCCAGTGTAGGAGATCGCTCCCCACACCATGATGCCGGGTGTTGGCCCTGTGTGCCTCGGTCGTATGCAGTCCTGATTGTGGCGCTCACCTGCACGGCGCCAAACACGCATACGACCATCATTGGCATCAAGGCAGAAGCGACTCTCATCGCTGAAGACGACACGTCTCCATTCGTCCCTCCATTCACGCCTGTCGCGACACCACTGGAGGCGGGCTGCACGATGTTGGGGCGTGAGCGGAAGACGGCCTAACGGTGTGCGGGACCGTAGCCCAGCTTCATGGAGACGGTTGCGAATGGTCCTCGCCGATACCCCAGGAGCAACAGTGTCCCTAATTTGCTGGGATGTGGCGGTGCGGTCCCCTACGGCACTGCGTAGGATCCTACGGTCTTGGCGTGCATCCGTGCGTCACTGCGGTCCGGTCCCAAGTCGACAGGCACGTGCACCTTCCGCCGACCACTGGCGACAACATCGATGTACTGTGGAGACCTCACGCCCCACGTGTTGAGCAATTCGGCGGTACGTCCACCCGGCCTCCCGCATGCCCACTATACGCCCTCGCTCAAAGTCCGTCAACTGCACATACGGTTCACGTCCACGCTGTCGCGGCATGCTACCAGTGTTAAAGACTGCGATGGAGCTCCGTATGCCACGGCAAACTGGCTGACACTGACGGCGGCGGTGCACAAATGCTGCGCAGCTAGCACCATTCGACGGCCAACACCGCGGTTCCTGGTGTGTCCGCTGTGCCGTGCGTGTGATCATTGCTTGTACAGCCCTCTCGCAATGTCCGGAGCAAGTATGGTGGGTCTGACACACCGGTGTCAATGTGTTCTTTTTTCCATTTCCAGGAGTGTATGAATGTTAGGGCAACATTGTTGATTACATAATTGCAGAACACCCTGACATGGTCTTCCTGTGTGGCAAAGCTCACTGTGATCGAAGAGCCTTTCGTTGCCTTTATCAAGATAGTTATCCTAAATATCTGACTCCATTGCATACCCTTTTCGCCACAATTAGGCAACGGCTTTGAGAAAAGGGTACCTTCACTTCACTACCAGCACGCATGACTGTGGTTCTGCAAGGAGGTGCCGCACTCCCGAACTGGTCGACAGCGCCTGTGAAAACTGATAAACTTTCCTTACTGTTCGTTTGCTTATTAATGAATGGCTCTGTAAAACAAGCGATGTGCTGGATCACGCCTATTAAATTACCTGTAAAATTGGTCACTTTACTAACACATTTTCGAATAGTTATATCACAGATATGATACGTTTCCAGATATCGGTTCCAATTCGAAATATTGTCTACTCAGTTCGCTCTACAAGTTCTAGAAGTTTTAAGGAGGATTTTATATCACCTTGTATATTCTTTTTAATAACTTGAAAAGCTCGGCTTCTAACAAAAAGGTTTCCTAGTGCAAAATAGCCTATGTGGGACCTATGTTACATTTCCTACAGTAATATCCAGTTCAATTTTCCTGTAGGACTAATAGTTTCCATGGTGCAGGGGATGGAAAAATCGGAGGTTCGTTTAGTGACAGAATTAAAGTTTATAGTTGAGCTAGTCTTTTCGCTGCAGCTTTGCTCATGTATTTGTTTGACACGTATTTTGCAGTCTTCTCCTCGTCATCCCTCTCCATGTTCAGCTCTTCCTCCCTTGTATCTCTTTGCCCACTTCATCCTCCAAACTCTATATGCCCATCTCCTTCTTTCCACTGTCTCTCCATCATCTATTAACCCTGTTTTTGTCCATCTCCATCATCCCTTTCTCCAACCACATCTTCTTTCCCCGTTCCATCTGTCCATATCCTCGTCCTCTTTCTCTGTCTGCATGCTGCTCCCCTTTTCACTGTCCACCTCAGTTCCCACTCTCTAACGCCCCACCTTCTCCCTCCCGCCCCTCCCCCCTTAAATCTCCTTGATCACCCGTGCCTATCTTCACATTTAGTCCCAGCTAAGGAGGTCAAGAAAGCAGGCCAATGCTACTCCCACACAACATGCCTATCATGCAGGGCGGGTTACATGTTGGGGAATGGAAATCGTTTCTTGCCCCTGAGTTTAAGGCTTCATTGTAAAGTAGGGCGATAAGGCAGGCCGATACTATTCCCGAACAATTTGCTTGTAAAGTACGACAGCCTATATGCCTACGCTCTACGGACTGATCGGCCGGCGTGACCGAGCGGTTCTATTCGCTTTAGTCTGGAACTGCGCGACCGATACGGTCGCAGGTTCGAATCTGCCTCGGCCATGGATGTGTGTGATGTCCTTAGGTTAGTTAGGTTTAAGTAGTTCTAAGTTCTAGGGGACTGATGACCTCAGATATTAAGTCCCATAGTGCTCAGAGCCATTTGAACCACTTCTACGGATTGGAAAAACACGCTTTTGTCCATATCTCCGTTCCTATTGGAAATAGGAGTGCTCAAACTCGTGAGGCTTGCTGTTCAGATGCCAAATTTGGTTTAGGTCGATCCAGGGGTCTTGGAGGAGACCCCAGACATACACACATACAGTCTGGTTTATATATGGGTTACGAACAAATATATTAAATGTGTGCATCACATACAAGTGTAGTAGAGCAATGCTAAGGAGTAAACTGTGCTTCAGGGGTGAGAGGCGTGTGCATGGGGCTGGATGGAGTGTAGGACGTTGATTGTGCATATTCACTTCATAGGTTGTTTGCTTCATTTGGGGGAAGGGGACCAAATAGGGAGGTCATCGGCTCCATCGGATTAGGGAAGGATGGGGAAGGAAGTCGGCCGTGTTCTTTCAAAGGAACCATCCCGGCACTTGCATGAAACTATTTAGGGAAATCACGGGAAACCTAAATCAGGATGGCCGGACGCAAGTTTGAACCGTCGTCCTCCAGAATTCGAGTGCAGTGTGCTAACCACTGCTCCACCTCGCTCGATCACTTCATAGGTCAGAAGACTGAAAAGCATGCAGGTAATTCCACACTCTATCAATCGCACTACGTCACAGGATGCAATTATGGGATGGTTTACAAAGTCATACCGATCCTCCACAGCGCACCCTATGTAAATGGAGAACAGATATGAGTTACTAATGATATTAACGTAAGAAATTCGTTTGGACAGAATGTACGTAAATGATTGCGCACAGTTTTACACTGCTAGACTGCTAGAGACGTAACTGATTCTTAGTCATCTCGTACAACAATTGGCTGGTTCAAATGGCTCTGAGCTCTATGGGACTCAACTGCTGAGGTCATTAGTCCCCTAGAACTTAGAACTAGTTAAACCTAACTAACCTAAGGACATCACAAACACCCATGCCCGAGGCAGGATTCGAACCTGCGACCGTAGCGGTCTTGCGGTTCCAGACTGCAGCGCCTTTAACCGCACGGCCACTTCGGCCGGCGTACAACAATTGTGGGGTTCTTCCAGGAAAGATAACTTCCACCACCATGAGTGCATCTCGCTTTTAACTTTACAGATAGCACTTGTTGTCCATTTCTCTTATGAGAGTTGACAAAATAACTTCACTGAGCAAGTGTTTATAAAACAATGTTGTTTTCAGTTTATTAAATGAGTATTTATTTGCAGTCGTCAAGTTATCTTTTATGTAAAATACGCTCCTATGAATAATGGGTGAGGAGTGTTTAGCTTGTGAGTGTGATGTCATCAGTGAGCCATGTCGTGGTTGGTTGGTTGGTTGGTTTGGGGAAGGAGACCAGACAGCGTGGTCATCGGTCTCATCGGATTAGGGAAGGATGGAGAAGGAAGTCGGCCGTGCCCTTTCAAAGGAACCATCCCGGCATTTGCCTGGAGTGATTTAGGGAAATCACGGAAAACCTAAATCAGGATGGCCGGACGCGGGATTGAACCGTCGTCCTCCCGAATGCGAGTCCAGTGCCTAAACACTGCGCCACCTCGCTCGGTGCCATGTCGTGTTGGTGGGAAAGTAACTGGATTGGTAAATTCTCTAACCGAAGCATGTGTGCCAATAACCCACTTCAGAAGGTTACAAAACTGCCTCACCATTATTGCTTTTTCAGATATGGCTTCTCTTTGATGATTATCAGACGGAAAATTTTATCCGATGATTCCTCATTAGAAACTTCGTTTAAGTTTCCCATATTCTGGATGTGAATATTTATGAGTGTGAGTATTTTGAGTATGGGGGCTTTCGCGGCGAACGTCAGCAATGAAATGATCTCAGACCATCGTCTGAATAATCGCGAATGGACAAGGTCCTGTTCATCGTATTTCTCGAAAGAAGCATGAGATGGACCATTCGCATGCGTCTAGACTACCATGTCCTGGATGGTCGTGAGAGACATAGTAACTAGAGATATGGGCATCGAGTCGTAGCGCAGCCAGTACACACCGTCATGGGGCCCCTCAGTCGAGACATCCCGAAATTACTTAAGGTGAACGTCGGGATCATTTCTTTCGGAGGAATAGCTGATTTTGTTCCCAGATATTCACAAATTCGAGGTTATGCTTAGTCTCTGATGGCCCAGTCGTCGACGGATGTGAAATTCTAAACTACCTTCGTCCTCCTTTTTTATTTCCACCGCTCCCTCGATTATAATGCCCCAGAAGCCCAGCTCTTAAGCGTGCTCAGAGTCACGAACGTGTGCTTTCCTACTGTGCTATGCCACGACACAACTTTTTGCGGGGTTGAGGCAAAAGCTTCTTCTGTTTCACTAACAGTACTATGAGATACAGTGTTCCGCGTCGCCGATGTACCAGCGTCCACATTCGCACTCGAAACTATGGTCTTTGATGGAGCACTGTAAGTCGTTAATCCTACACGTTCAGCGGTGTACGATCTTTATCTGCTATTTATCCAACGCCTTCGCAATCTCATTAGTTGACGGTGGGGCGCCAACGACCGACATGCTAAGCTACCGTTGCCTTTGATAAATCCTTAGTTGGTGAGTGATATTTTCTGAAAAGATTTTGCTACAACAAAAAAACGATCTTCGTTGTAATGATTGCCTACCTAATTCGTTTATCATATCTGTGACTCTGTTTCACCTGTTTCACTGTTAAACAAAATGAGCTCCCTTCCTTGAACTTTTTCAATGTTCTGCATCGTTCCTTTCTTATAAATATCCCATATGGCACTATAGTATTCCAGGAGGTGACGAACAAGCCTAATATAGGTAGCTCTCTTTTACAGATTTGTTGCCTCTTCTAAACTGTTCTGCCAGTAAAACAGCATCTTCGGTTGGCTTTCCTAACAACATTATCTACGTAATGGTTCCAATAAAAAGTGTCTGTAACTGTAATTCCTTGGTATTTAGTTTTATCCACAGGTATTACATGTCTGGTATATATCGAGTAACTAACATTTAATGGAATTTTTTCAGTACTCGTTTGGGGGTCTCACACATTCCATCGTTTACAATCAATTGCCATTTTTCCCACCAAGCGGATATCTTGACTAAATAATATGGCAATTTAGTTTGATCTTCTGATAACTTTGCCGGCCGGAGTGGCCAAGCGGTTCTAGGCGCTACAGTCTGGAACCGCGCGACCACTACGGTCGCAGGTTCGAATCCTGCCTCGGGCGTGGATGTGTGTGATGTCCTTAGGTTAGTTAGGTTTAAGTAGTTCTAAGTTCTAGGGACTGATGACCACAGCAGTTGAGTCCCATAGTGCTCAGAGCCATTTGAACCATTTTTTTCTGATGACTTTACTACTCGGTGAACGACATCCGCAAAGGATCTTAGGAGGCTGCTGAGATTCTCTCCTGAATCGTTTATGGATATTAGAAACCGCGGAAGGCCAATAACGCTGCCTTCGTGCATCCCATACGCCACCTCGATTTCACTAGACGACTTTAACTTCGATTACTATGAACTTAATGTCAGGAAATTACGAATCCAGTCGCACAACTAATATGATACTCCATGAACACGCAATCTGATTAGAAGCCGCCTGTGAGGAACGGCTTCAGAAGCCTTCTGAAAATCTAGAAATGTGGAATCAAACTGAGATCAGTTGTCGGTATCATACTTTACTTCGTGATGATAAAGAACCAGTTGTGTTTCACATGATCGATATTTTCTGCACTGATGGTGATTATGGAACAGTAGGTTGCTTTCTTCGAGGTGCGAGGGGCGTTCAATAAGTATTGTAACGGATTTTCTTAATTGGCCAGTTTCGCTTGAAAAAATGCAGAAGTGTTTTTGGGACATCGTGTAATACTCTCCTCTGCAGCCCCTATAGATTCTAAGTCTAGGGGAATGATGACCTCAGAAGTTAAATCCCATAGTGCGGTACGATACGTAGCCATCAATTTTGCATTTGTAAAGGAGGTGCCTCTGAGTTTCTTTTGCGAAAAACCAGAGCCTCACACATATTCATAGTCGCTTGAGAAGGTTTACGGAGATCTGTCAGTGATCAAAAGCACGGAGAGTCGCTGGGTGAGGCGGCTGTCATCATTGCAAGAAGGGCGCGCAAACCTGTCCGATCTCCCGCGTGCCAGGCGGCCAGGCACGGCTCTGACTTCTGCAATGCTGGAGCTTGTAAATTGAAGAAACGACTTTAGCGTGTTCGTCTCCTTCTCCATGAAAACGCAAGGCCTCAAACAAGTCTGCACAACCGAGAGGAGCTCACAACACTTCACCGAACTGTTCTTCCTCATCCATCCTTACAACCCTGATGTTGTACCTTCCGAATTCCATCTGTTTGGCCCAAGAAACGGTGCACTCAGAGGGAAGAAGTACGTGGTTGATGGGGACGTTAGTGGTGCAGCAACGCGTTGGCAAAGATTTCGACTAGTAGAGTGGTACTACGCATGCACGCATAACGCTGCCACACTGAACGCAGATTATATTGAAAAATAGCGTTTGGTAGCCAAACGTTTGGGGAATAATATTGTGTTGGTATCTTGAATAAAACCAATCTGCTTTGATAAAACGATGTGTCCTATTCCTTATTGTAAAACAGTATTCGTCCTATAATTCTGCTGAAAGCAGTGTTTCGAAAGTTTCCCACTTGTCACGTTCAGCCACAGTATGCCGCAAGACGACGATACCAGAAAATCAGTGTAGTCGCCAAGAAAGCCTGCATTCTTATAATGCTGGCTCCTTCGGCTTTTCGATGTTTCCTGGAGATCACGTCTCAGTTGTACTTCCGAGTAACAAATGCCAGGCCCGCGTCTCGTGGTCGTGCGGTAGCGTTCTCGCTTCCCACGCCCGGGTTCCCGGGTTCGATTCCCGGCGGGGTCAGGGATTTTCTCTGCCTCGTAATGGCTGGGTATTGTGTGCTGTCCTTAGGTTAGTTAGGTTTAAGTAGTTCTAAGTTCTAGGGGACTTATGACCAGTGCAGTTGAGTCCCATAGTGCTCAGAGCCATTTGAACCATCTGAACAAATGCCACAGAAGGGTTGTCGCAGGCGCTGTTGCTCGACAGACAGGTACTTCGTGCCGGAGAAGATTTGAGCTCATTGCAGTGCCCTCCAGCACAACAAGCACTCGATCACGTCTCAGTTGTACTTTCGAGTAGCAAACACCACAGAAGCGTTGTCACAGGTGCTGTTGCCTGACAGACAGGTACTTCGTGCCGGAGAAGACTTGTGCTCATTGCAGTGCCCTCCAGCACAACAAGCACTCGATCACGTCTCAGTTGTACTTTCGAGTAGCAAACACCACAGAAGCGTTGTCGCAGGTGCTGTTGCCTGACAGACAGGTACTTCGTGCCGCAGAATACTTGTGCTCATTGCAGTGTCCTCCAGTACAACTTGCACTCCGGTATTTCATCTTTTCTACTTCAGTAGATATACATAATGTCGGAAGTGCAACGTCAAACAGAAGTGATTCTGCACCTCATATTCATTTCTACTAACGTATATAACATGAAAGTAATTATTTTTCCTGATTTCTTTACTGATTCACTATGCTTTATTATTACTGCTATCTGATAATTACTCTGTTAATATATCCCATCATAATTTGCCCGCAAAACATACCATCCATCCCGCCCTCCATCCTTCCCTATTTAGAGATGACGAAGTGTTAAAGCTGTTCTGAACTTTAAATTTTACAATTTTTTTTAATCACCTCTCATTTCTGTAATGACTGTAAACTATAAGATCTGCTCTAGTGACTGTTGCTTTCTCGACTGAAATAGGCAGGAAGATCCATTATTGTATAATTATACGATTGAAGAACAATCGCTTGAAGGAGCCATCAACTAAATATTTGGGAGCATGCATACAGAGCGATTTCGGGTGGAACGACTATTTAAATTAATCTCCTGAAGGGAAATGAAAGACTGAGGCTCAGTGGAAAGATTCTGAGGAATGTAGTCCATCCACGAAGGAAGTAGCATGTAGTATCCGCGTTCGACTAATACTTGAATATTTTTCATCAGTCTGGGACCAGAACTAGATGGGATTCATGGGGAAAATAGAGATGACCCCGAAAAGACCAGCGATCCTTGTCACACATTAATTCAGGAAGCACGAAAGGGTCGCGGAGACGCTCAGCCAGCTCCAGTGGCAGACGCTACAAGGAGGCGTTGTCCATCAAGGAGTGTATCCGGGAGCGTACGTTTCTAGAAGTGTAAAATGATATATTGCTATCTCCTACATACCGGGTGGTTGTAATTAAACTGACGATGTTGCAAGTGCGGGCTTTGTATATCATAGGACGATGAAAAATTGTAGGAATGTTCATTAATCGGTGCCCTTGTGGAGTATGCTGAGAAAAATAATACTGTTCACACAGCAAAAAACGTTTTGCATCACCCCGGTTCCCAGAACTCCTGAAGATAGACGTTGCAGTGGATGTCTGCGTATTATGGCTCGGAGGAATCTTGACAGCAACGCCACCATGTTGAATAATGCTTTTCGTGCAGCCACACGACGTCGTGTTACGACTCAAACTGTACGCAAAAGGCTGCATAATGCGCAACTTCACTCCCGACGTCCATGGCGAGGTCTATCTCTGCAACCACGACACCACGCAGCGCGGTACAAATGGGCTCAACAACGTGCCGAATGGACCGCTCAGGATTGGCATCACACTATCTTCACGGATGAGTGCCGCATATGCCTTCAACCAGACAATCGTCGGAGGCATTTACGGAGGCAACCTGGTCAGGCTGAACGCCTTAGACACACTATACAGCGAGTGCAGCAAGGTGGAGTTTCCCTGCCGGCCGCAGTGTCGAGCGGTTCTAGGCGCTTCAGTCTGGAACCGCACGACCGCTACGGTCGCAGGCTCGAATTCTGCCTCGGGCATGGATGTGTGTGATGTCCTTAGGTTAGTTGGGTTTAAGTAGGTCTAAGCTCTAAGGGACTGATGACCTCAGATGTTAATTCACATAGTGGTCAGAGACGTTAGAACCATTTGGAGGTTCGTTGCTGTTTTGGGGTGGCATTACGTGGGGCCGGCGTACGCCGCTAGTGATCATGGAAGCTGCCGTAAGGGATGTACGATACGTGAATGTCATCCTCAGATCAATAGTGCAACCATATCGGAAGCATATTGGCGAGGCATTCGTCTTGATGGACAACAATTCGCGTCCCCACCGCGCACATCTTGTGAATGTCTTTCTTCAGTTGCTCACAGTGTATCCGGTATAATCGGAGGGACATGTTGGCGTACGCTATCCCTCACATCAGGAAGAGTCCTCATACATACCTGATAGACACGATCTTTCAAGTATCTCCTCAAGCAGAGGTCACATGGAATTATGCAAGGGAATTTGAAAGCCACACATCTTGAAATTTCCTAGAGATAGTACGGTCGTTACTAAAGCCTTTTTGAAGGAAATCTATTACGTGGCCAGCGACATGTGGTGTCGTTCCATTTTGGATGAAAATAGTGGTGTGGACACAGTTGCGTTCTTGCAAAGGCGGTCGTTATAACGTACAGATGTCACTGTACACGTAACAGGTCCACAAGATGTCATCTCTTCGAAGAAAAGCGGTTCAAGAATTGAGGAGCTTCTGAAATCATGCCACACAGTCACATAAGCTGAGTGCAGTGGATGTTCCTGCACAGCATGCGGCAGAATGGAATCCCATATGCGACAGTTCTGGACATACCCTGTACCGTGAGTAAAACGTGCCTCGTTCATCCAAAGATAATCCTCCGCTACATGTCATCCATTTACATGAAAGCCAAATAAGGAATGGCAAACCAAGGCACGTTGCAGCCTATCTTGGAGCTACAGTTGGTGCAAATTCTGATTCCAGCCTAAAATGCGCCGCAATATCTTTTGAGCTGTTGGTGTGAGGAGAGACAATTCTCGTGACACAGATCGAGTTGCAGAATCTGTGGCATATGCAGCACTGTCGGCTGTATCTACGGCAACTTGACCAACAACTGCCATGGGAAAGGGTCGCCTCCGTCTCCATGCTGCACCACCTAATTCACCAGTTTCTTCAAATTTCTTGATCATATTCTGTGGCCCATTTATTGATATGTGGCCTCTTTGCAGCTGTTTCTGTAGATGACATTCGCGCAGTGCAGCGCTGCTATTGTTGCCGTTGTGGTAAGGCCTCTTTACTAGCAGTATAGGCTCTTTCTTCCCAGTAGCCACTGTGTATCGTACTATCATACAGTAAACTTCATCCAGCTTAATCCTTTACACCAGAGTCACTTCCCAAAAGAAACCAAGAAGCATCACAAAGGGATATACAGCATACTGACATAACAGGAAACGTTATTTTCCCAGAACTATTATTTTTCCAAAATACTCCGACAGCGCACCAATTAATGGACATAACTACGATGTTTCAGCGTCCTTAGATATATGCATCCCGCACTGGACCACTCGGAACACCGCCAGTTTAATATTAAGCACGTACGAAAAGACCATGGAGATAGAGCTAGGTTCGAGCTCATGCATAGGTTTCCCAACAATAGTTCTCAGTGCAGATAATTCGGTACTGGAATAGGGTAGGGCGAAGTGACAGAGGTACGCAGAGTATTCAGAACCAAATACGATAGGCTGAACTGCGGAGTGTAACTGCAGCTGCAGAGCTGGGAGGGGCGCGAGCACTCACCGGCCCCGGCGGTGGCGTTCCCCGGGCCGACGCCCCTGCTGTCCATGCCGGCCGTCGCGGTGCCGCCGCCGGCGCCGCCGCCGCCCCGGCGCGTGCCGCCGCTCCCCCGGATGGCGCAGTAGATGCGCGCGTAGCAGGCGCACACGAGCGCGAACGCCAGCGCGTTCACCAGCAGCAGAGTCGCCAGGTATGCAGTGTCGCCCGCGTCGCGGTTCTCCATCGGCAGGCAGATGCTGCAACAAGCGCAGGCCCGGGGCTCGGGTGAGGGCAGTGCGCGTAAGACGAAGGCGGCAGCGACTCAGGTCGACACTGCGTCGAGCTCTAGCGTCGATTGCTACCGGCCTTTCCAGATCAAATGCCATGACTCTGTGTCACACCTTCCCAACGTACTCACATTGTTTTTCGGTTCTCACCCTTTCTCAAAGTCCCTTATTTATTTTACATTTATTTTAATACTGGGCGTTCATGTTAACTGAATCTTCCATCGGTTCTTGGTAGAAAAACTTTATAATATATGTAAAGCACTAGTTTGCTTTTGTTCTACTGCACTGTAATGAAATTCTAACGATAGTTCACTCGGGAAACTGGAAATTTGTGGTAAGGTCTTATGGGACCAAACTGCTGAGATCATCGGTCCCTAAGGTTACACACTACTTAATTTAACTTAAACTAACTTACGACACACAGGCTCATGCCAGAGGGAGGACCCGAACCTCCGACGGAGGGGAGAAGAGTTCACTTGATTTGAGTAGCTATCGGAAGAGTGAAAGGGGAGCGTATACATCAGATACGTAGGTGCATATTCAGTTTTACTGTGTGCCTAAACCGACCTATTCACTTCTTCCAATGCACATAGAGTTCTGTGATTAAAAGCAATATTAGGACTATAAAAGGCACTCAATTATGACTCTCTTGACCCTTCAACCAAACATAGGGTGTTTCGAAATTATTCGTTCAAATTAATACAGGGGGTAAAGAACATCAAAACAAATATATTTCGACAAGGAACATATGGTCTCTGAAATCATCTTGTAATGCTAGGGAACATTTAGTTAGTGGAGCTGACGTAAGTTGGCGTATCGGTCTCACTCACTGAGAATCCGTACTGACATTTAAAACTGTTCTGTGTACAGATGATTGACTCAAAGTCTGCTTGGAAACACACCGATTAATTAGCAAACATCACTGCCTTGAGAAAACAACGAGGAGCATTGATCAGTTTACGTTGGAATGACTGTTTTGCATCTGATATACGGGTCTGCGAATGGAAATGGTTGAGGTGTATTGAGCTTCCTCAACCGATGGTTTCCACAACACCAAACATTCGGACGTCTGCATCGGCTGCTACGTGAAACAGGCATTTTCCATGCAAGTATGCACGATACAGGACAGAATCGATCACTTCGAACTCCAGAAATGAAAGACGATATTCTGCGGCATCTTGAGGAGACTCCATCAACAATCACACGAAGTATATCAAGCACCCTTGGCGTTAGGCATAGCCTTTTGTGGAATGTGATACATCACCAGTAGCTTCACCCTTTCCATTTTTACCGATCGACAGCACTAGCACCTAAGGATTATCCCCAACGCGTGCGGTAGCGCAATGGAACATACAACAGACTGCTCTGATCCCGTTATTTCCGGGCGAGGCCCTGTACACCGACGACGCTTAGTTTACTCGTGAAGGTTGCTTCATTATCCACAATTCGCATGTTTGGGCACATGTGAATCCACGAGGTAATCGACCTCCTGCTCATCAACACCGAATCGGTGTTAATGCGTGGGCCGGCATTCTCAGCGATAAGTAGATTGCACGACACATTCTTCCATTCTGCCTCTGTGTATGGAGGTATCGCATCTTGTTGCAACATCTGTTGTCAGAACTGCTGGAGGATGTACCTCTGAATGTTAGGCAAATTACGTACTTCCAGCACGATGGGGCACCAGCCCATTTCAGCATTGCTGTGAGCAGTCATCTGAGAGACACCTTTGAGCATAGACGGGTTAGCCAAGGCAGCCCTGTGGCCAGACCATCCCCGTCGCCTGATCTCCTGTGTCTGGAGCTCTTCCTCTGGGAGCGTATGAAGTAGTTGGTGTATGAAACCGTTGTGGATATGTAAGACGACGTTGTAGCTAACTGGGTTCGCCGCTGGTACCATTGGGATACAGCAGAATTCTTCGAACTTACACGACAATCAATGATCCGACGATGAACATGGCTGCGCATTGGAGCAGTTGCTGCGAATACAATTCCTATAATTAGCATGCTAAACTGACTTCTGTGTAAATCGTCTCTAGAATGAAAAATATCTGTCGGGTACCATAAGTACCCTACCCAAATATAAGTATTTGCATTGATTTTCTGTAGACAGTCTTTCACAGTCGTACATCACTCTTTCTATCTAGTTACGTAGAGAAAGATTTAACTGTCTCTCTAATTCCCCAAATAAGTATCCAGTTGTGTCGACGGTCAGCTTACTGTATTCAAACATATTACTACAATATCCCGTTTTGGTGCTTATAACTTTCGATGCTTCTCTAACAAACTTACAAAACATCTTCTACGTATACGAAAACACAAACTCTAATGACGATATTCCTCGTATTTTCAATCTAACTAATATTTCACCTACTAAAATTACTTAACCTGCATCTCAACTATGCCCTACACCTACTTTTAATCCTGTAAAGCTTCTCAGCGCCCCGTAAAGACGTACCAGCCCATTTCAGCATTGCTGTGGGCAGTCATCTGAGAGACACCTTTGAGCATAGACGGGTTGGCCAAGGCAGCCCAAGGCTGTCCTACAATTAGCATGCTAAACTGACTTCTGTGTAAATCGTTTCTAGAATGAGAAATACGTGTCGGGTACCATAAGTACCATAAGTACCCAACGACTCCTCGACCGTTGGCGCGAAAATGCTCCATCAAGAACCTACAGAAGCTCAAAGATATAATAATCATCGGAAGTAGGTGGCTGTTATTGATTATTAGTAAGGCTAACGATAATGGAAGGCTTACAAGTTAGAACATGGCTGTGATGTAATGATCTGATACTATATCTACTTTCCCATATGAAATTTTTACTCTGCAGTGAAGTGTGTGCTGATATGAAATTTCCTGGCAGATTAAAACTGTGTACCGGACTGAGACTCGAATTCGGGACCTTTGCCTTTTCCATGCAAGTGCTACACCGACTGAGCTCCGACTCACGACCAGCCCTCTTAGCTTTTGCAGCAGGTCTTCTGTGAAGTTTGTAAGTTAGGAGATGGGATAATGCCGCAAGTAAAGCTGTCAGGAGATATCATGAGCCATGCTTGAGTAGCGAAGTCGGTAGAGCACTTGCCCACAGAAGGCGAAGCTCCCGAAATGTGGAAATTTAGGGTATGGCCTTATGGGACATAGCTGGTGAGGTCATCGGTCCCTGAGCTTACACACTACTTAAGCTAACTTAAACTAAGTTACTCTAAGGACAACACACACACCCGTTCCCGGGGGAAGACTCGAACCTAAGACGGGGTAAGCAGCGCGAGCCGTGACAAGCCGTCCTAGACCAAGCGACTACCCCGCGCGGCGATGGTCCCGAGTTCGAGTCTCACTTTGGCACACAGTTTTAACCTGCCAGGAAGTATTATACCCATTTTATTATGGAATTATAAATTAAAATAGAAAACTTTACCCAAGGATTTTCTGTGTCTCAAGAACGACAGTGAGACGAAAATTACATGTAATTTTTGCCTCTCCATACAAAAAATTTTGGGCCAGGTTAATTTTAACGCAACATCTCTCAAAATGTAATTATTGTTGATATACAGGGTGGCCCATCTGAAGTTTCGGATGAGAATATCTCGAAAACTATACATCGGATATAAATAGTGGGTAAGACAAGATCGTGAGCTCAAAGGGGGACATCAAATGATACTCCACGTGACCCCCAGCCCCCGCCCCATAGGGTGGGGCGGGGGGCAACTTTTAAATCTTAAATGGAAACACCCATTTTTATTGCAGATTCGGTTTCTCCATAAAAAAGTAATCAAATTTCGTCTGAAACATTTATTTAAACCATTGACAGATGGCGCTGATATCGAGGAAAATTAAAATTGGGGGAAAACTCCGATTTATGTGGAATGATCCGAGAAGGACTCATAAAATCGATAAAAAAGTGCACTTATTCTTTCATTACGCCAAATTAAGCCATTTTTTTTTTACAAAATATATCCTACCCGCCACTATTTGTGATGGAGGGAGGCAGAATTGTATTAAAATCTAGTTAGGGAACTCTTCACAATTGCATTACTCACCTGACTGTGGCGCTACCGTGGCCAAACTGCGAACTATGGCACACTATAAAGGTCGGTGCAACGCGATCACGCGTCACTTCACTTTCAGATTGTGAACTGTAACATCAACTGACGAAAGTAAATTATTCCTTAGCGAAACTTGGCTCACTATCCTCCTACAGAGATTGTTGATATGATGTTAATTTTAGGTGAATGCCATAACAATTACGTTGCAGCTGCGCAATTGTATACGGATTGTTTTCCAAACAGACGACATCCAAGCGAAAACATTATTCGAAATTGCACTCAACGAGCTCGAAATGGATGCATGCACTGTCCACCTCGTCGTCTCGAATACAATAAAAATGACGCTCGTACCCTTACCTTCTTGCCTGTGTTCAACTGGATCCCGAAATTAGTAGTCCTGCGATTCAGGCAAACTGGAATACCGAAATCAATTGTTTTGGGGATTCTGAAGGCATATAAATATCATGCGTATCATATCACACTCACACAGGCATTAACGCAAAAAGATATGCAAATACTCGTGCATTTCTTCCAGTGGGCCTTGGAAATGATAAGAGGTGACAATGATTGTTTTAGATACGTTATGTTCACCGATGAAGTCACATTCAAAAACAATGGCGAACTAAATCGTCATGATTGTCATTATTGGTCCCCTGTCGATCCACACTGGCACAGACCTGTTGACAATCAATTTGGAATTTTAAACGGTTACTTGATAGGACCATATTTCTTTGACCGATATGTAACTGGGAAATCTTATTTACAACTTCCCCACGATGAACTATTGGAGCCGATGGAAGATGTTAATTTAGAAACTAGGCAACGAATGTGGTTCCAACGGGTTGGAGCACCTCCTCATTATGCTGGAAATGTGCGGAACGCTTTATATTTACGGTACCCTGGTCAGTGGATAGGACGCGGTGGACCAATTCAGTGGCCTCCACGTTCACCAGACCTAACGTCTGATTATTTCTTCTGGGGTTATTTAAAAAATATTGTGTGTGACAGACAGCGCACAACCCGAAACGATATGGAGCAATGCATTCGAAGAGTGTGTGCAACCATACCATGGATTGTGCTGCTCAAAACTGTGGACAACTTTCGCACAGGATTGACTTTAAGCATTTAAGCAAATGAGGATAATTTTGAACAATTTCTTCGTGGCTAATTTCACTAATTAAGCACAAAAAATTGTGAGAGGCAAGGGGACTCACACTAATGAAGCACCCCAACATGTGAAAGGCAACGGGGCTCACACTAATGAAGCACACCATGAGAACATCATTCTACTACGTTCATGTCGTTGTTCCTGGGTAACGCTAAAAGTAGGATACAGTACATTTTGTACAAAAATAGCTTCACTTGGGGTAACGAAAGAATTGGTGCACATTTTGTATCGATTTGATGCATATTTCTCGGATAATTCTAAATAAATCAAAGTTCTTCCCCAATTTTACTTTTTTCTCGATTTCAGCACCCATCTGTCAATGGTTTGAAAAGGTTGATTACTTTTTTTGTGGAGAATCGGAATCTGCAATAAAAATGGGTGTTTCCATTTAAGATTTAAACGCTGCCCCCCGCCCCACCGACGGGGGCGGGGTCTGGAGGTCATGTGTAGTATCATTTGGTGCCCCCCTTTGAGCTTACAAACTTGTCTTACCCACTGTTTTTACCCGATGTATAGTTTTCGAGAATAATCTCACCCGAAACTTCAGATGGACCACCCTGTATAAGACGGAAGGGACCATTGGAATGGCACCTTGGTTTAAAGAACGACGCTAGGAGTATCTCCCTGATAGGTAGTTTGCGGTTCGCACTAGCCAGATAATAGTTCTCTAACATGTCTGCAGAGTTTCTTCAGAATTCGGACATAGTGTCAACAGAAATATGTGCCTATACTGACAGTCTGCTGGTCTGCTGTTAAATAGGAACTAGCAGGGTCACTCCGCCGAACTTCATTGGTGTCGTGGAACAGTTAACAGCTAGCGTCAACGTAGTCACTGTCCAACAGCACACATTGTGGAAGGAGCTACGCTGCCGAAAGTCTAGCTCTAAGGCCGCATGCACTTCTAGAACTAGACACAGCCTTTGAAAATTGAATGTCACATTTACTTGTAAGCGAAGGCTTCCGCGGCCGTTGTCTTCTTCAATAAAATTCTTCAGGGTATCATAATTAATTATGACGATGCGGTCTGATACCCTGAAGAATTTTATTGAAGAGGTCACATTTACTATTTGCGATGTGCGGATGCTGAACCTGATTATGGCGACCGGAAGACAACCTACAGCTGACATCTGCACTACACAGTGACACGCTACGGTCTACAGGCTAGATAATACGGCACTTGCCCCACTGTTGATTCTCATTGCTGCGCTGCTGATCGTCACTGCTCGTACATCTCGGTGGGAATCTTTGATAAATCGATGTACAAACTGATTTTTTCATTTACGCCTTTAGGTACGATCGATTCAATTTTCTCCAACTCTACACGGAATGACATCAGATTTTTCGAGTAGAGGGAGTGGGGGACAGGTGAGGTGTACTAACACAGTGGAAAGATGTATACCTCGCAACCATCCACAACTTTCAGTCATGGCAAGAAATTGCAGAAGATGACAATCAGAGAGTATTTGTTTCCACGCAGCAACGAATACAAGAGTGTAATGGTGTCCTTTCGTGTGGTGCCTCACACTGATATTGATGACGGACATCAGTTTTAAATGAAAATTCCGGTTACGTGACAAAAACCTTAACAAAATATGCTAAATACATTACCTGACAAAAAAGGTGAAGTACCCAAAGGAGGGAAATAAAAAAAATGAAGCTTCAGAGGTGTAGAGGACATGTGATGTTACTTCAGTGATTGCAAAGCAGAGTGATATTTATAAAGAACATGGCAGTACGTGCCCTTTTGTCAGTATGTCGTTGCACCCTCTCTGGACTGGACGTATGCACCGATTAGGTTGGGAAGGACGTCATAAAGTCATTGTATCGGCTCCTGAGGCAACCTGACCCACAACTGTTATGGTCCTTGATATCCAGAACACTGCTACAGGGGCTAGTCTGACACATGTTCAATCAGGGACAGATCTGGCGATGTTGCTGGCCACAGGACTTCCTCCACATCAAATAGAAAGTTTATAGATGTGTGTCCTTCGTGGAAGAGAAGTGTCCTGTTGGAAAAGGACACCACGATTCTGTCACTTGGTAGGTAACATGTGTGAATACAGGATGACCGTGACGTATCGTTGTGCTGTCAGAGTTCCTGTCAGCTGTGACCTGAAGTCATACCCGATGGGTTCCCACAGCATGACGTCAGAAGTAATACCGCTATTACTCTCTAAAAAGAAAGGAAGAATGGGACCTCTCCACAGGTCGCTACCACACTCGCCGATTACGGTCATCCAGGCTATTGCAGAACAGTGGTTAATCACGGAACGTAGTATGTCGCCATTCATCAACAGTTCACGCTTGCCGGTCCCGGGATCACTCCAACTGCAGCCAGCGGCGTTGTAAGAAAAAAGAAAGCATGCATAGCGTTTAACGTCCTTAAGACGCTTGGGTTGTGGTGTCAGTGGGAGTCTACGTATGCGACGGAAATTCCCTAGCTCGGTGCCTGCTAGAATAGCCTCTCACCAATGGTTTGAGATGTCACAGAATGTTACAGAGAGTCCATCACTTGTTCCCGGACGGCAGGCACGCATGTGAGGAGGTCACAATGTACTTTAAAAAAAGGAAAAAAGAGATCTGATGGACTCCTAATTCAGGCCTTGAAGACCCAAGGAATGTCTACAATGAGGGACATGTGGGCAGCACACTACGTCAGAGCCGTTTCTGCAAACGGTCCTTACTGTGGAGCAGCTACTACCTGCTCACGTAGCTCCTCAGTTGGCATCATGAGGCTGACTGCTCCACGTACCAGTTCTCCAGCCGAGGAAAATCCTCGGCAGTACTGAAAATTTAACTCGGGTCCCTCAGCATAGCATCCGTCTCTGGTGACAACTCAGATGTGAAAACGGACTTACAATGTGCTCGGTGCACAATATATCGATCCTTCGTTGCGTTGTCAGAGCTGTCCGATCGGAACGTTGACGGCGAGTATGCTAGCTCTCCAGTTCCCAACGTCTGGCCATTGTCTACGTCGGAATGCCCCAAAAATCTGGATATTGTGCGATTCGACCAGCCGACCAAATAGAAACAGAGTCAGCTGTTGATAATACTGTCTCAGACGAGTATGCGGCATCTTCACAGTAATCAGTTAACAAATGGCTCTGAGCACTATGGGACTTAACATCTAGGGTCATCAGTCCCCTATAACTTAGAACTACTTAAACCTCACTAACCTAAGGACATCACACACATCCATGCCCGAGGCAGGATTCGAACCTGCGACCGTAGCAGTCGCGCGGTTCCGGACTGAAGCGCCTAGAACCGCTTTGCCACCGCAGCCGGCAATCAGTTAACATCTGTCACTGTTCAAACCTCTTATATACCTTACCAGGGTTGGTATCAACACTAAAGGTGGATAACACTAGTATATTCTGGTGGCCATTCTACCTGTCACGGAGAATTGCAGCTCTAATCATACATTTGCCGACGGTGTGAACGTGTACGAAGGTACGAGGGGTGTACAGTAAGTAATGCAACACATCGTTCTTCTCGGCCAGTTTCGGTTGAAAAAAAAATGTGGAATTTGTCGTGGGACATCGTGGTGTATTCCCACTTCAGCCCTTATAGTTTCATGAACTTCCGATAAGTGTCGGTGCTACGCGTAGCCCTCTACAAGGCGTCTGTAACGGAGGTACGTTTCAAGCAATGAGCAGTCACTGACTTTCCTTTAGCGGAAAACCATAGTATCGCAGGTATCGATAGGCACTTGCTGAATATCTGCGGATACCTGGCAGCGAACAAAAATAAGGTAAGCCGTTGGACGAGTCGTTTGAAGGTCAAGCAGACCTGTCCAATCTCTGCGTGCCAGCCACCACACACAGCAGTGACACTTACAATGTTAAGACGAGCAGATACTCCCATTCGAGGTGATCAAGGAATCACAGTCTATAAGCTCGCGCTTAACTGGATGTTGTAAGTAGGCTGTTTAGGTTGTTGTTGGTTGTTTTTGGGGGGAAGGAGACCAGACAGCGAGGTCATCGGTCTCATCGGATTAGGGAAGGAAGTCGGCCGTGCCCTTTGAAAGGAACCATCCCGGCATTTGCCTGGAGCGATTTAGGGAAATCACGGAAAACCTAAATCAGGATGGCCGGACGCGGGACTGAACCGTCGTCCTGCTGAATGCGAGTCCAGTGTGCTAACCACTGCGCCACCTCGCTCGGTGGCTGTTTAGGTTTTTACGTTGGTAACGCCACGTAGCGCTGTATATGAAAATCACTGACTGTGCTGTGTGCAATGTGGCTGGTTGGCATTGTTGGAATATTCGCTATTGTAGTGTTGGGCAGTTCGATGTGAACAGTACGTCGCGTTGTGCAGTTGGAGGTGAGCCTCATGGAATGGTGGATGTGGGGAGAGAGATGGCAGAGTTTTGAGAGCGGTCGATCTGGACGTGTGTCCGTCAGAGAAACGAAATTTGTAAGACCGGGTGTCATGAACTGATATGTATATTATGACTTTTGAACACTATTAAGGTAAATACATTGTTTGTTCCCTATCAAAATATTTCGTTTGCTACCTGTGCCTATTAGTAGTTAGTGCCTTCAGTAGTCACAATCTTTTATTTAGCTGGCAGTATTGGCGCACGCTGTATTGCAGTAGTTTGAGTAACGAAGATTTTTGTGAGGTAAGTGATTCATGAAAGGTATAGGTTATTGTTAGTCAGGGCCATTCATTTGAAGGGATTATTGAAAGTCAGATTGCGTTGGGCTAAAAAAAAAAAAGAAAATATTGTGTGTCAGTTTACTGTTTATCAGAATAATTAAAGAGAGAAATAGTCAAAATATCCACGGGTGTGCTGCCGGTCTATAGTGTCCAACGGGCACAATATTTCGGCCATCATACATGTCGCCATCATCAGGTGAACTGACGGACTGAGCTGCTGTGAACGTGCCGGCACAGAGATCCGTACGCTATGGCTGAGCAGCCATAGCGTACGGATCTCTGTGCCGGCACGTTCACAGGAGCTCAGTCCGTCAGTTCACCTGATGATGGCGACATGTATGATGGCCAAAATATTGTGCCCGTTGGACACTATAGACCGGCAGCACACCCGTGGATATTTTGACTATCAAATACGCCGGGAGAAACTCAAGAATCACAAAGAGAGAAATGTCTCAGTATTTTCTGTTATGCTCAACTGTTTGAAAATCAAATCACGTAAGAGGTTTACCATCATTGTCATTCTTAATTTTTCTAAGGGGATGTTTCAACGTGTGTGTTGGTAGTGCTGACACCCTCGTCTACCGGTTGGGTAACTCAAAGGTATGTGCAAGCTGAGCTCCTCTCCTCCCAGCAGACGACGATACAGAGCAGCGAATTGCTTGTGCGTAACAAGAGGTATCGTGACAGTTTCTTGTCGAACATCGTCAAAGGCGATGAGAACATGGGTTCATCATTTCTAACCGCCCTCGGGGTGCTGCGATCAACTCGGAAGTGTATTATACAATCCTCAGGAAATTGAAAAAAACAACTTCAGTGTGTTCGGTGCCACAATAATGCAAACGAAATTTTCCTTCTCCAAGACAATGCGAGGCCTGTGAATCCGAGTGGAAATCGCAGAACTTTATTGTATTGTTCTTCCTCATCCACCCTACAGCCCGGATCTCGCATCTTACGACTTTCGTCTCTTTGATCCCAAGAAGGATGCAGTCGTCGGGAAGCAGTACGTGAATAATGTGAAGGTTATTGATGCAGCAGGACGGTGGCTCCAACATCGATCGAGCGAGGTGGCTCAGTGGTTAACACACTGGACTCACATTCGGGAGGATTACAGTTCAAACCCGCGTCCGGTCATCCTGATTTGGGTCTTGCGTGATTGTCTTAAATCGCTCCAGTCAAATGCCGAGATGGTTCCTTTGAAAGGGAACGGATGATATCCTTCCCCATGCTTCACACAATCCGAGCTTGTGCCTCTAATGACCTCGATGTCGACGGGACATTAAATCCAGTCTTCCATCCTTTCTTCCTTCCTTCCTTCCAACGTCGGCCAGCAAATTGGTACCATGTGGCCATACCAGGCCCTCCCAGTGAGGCAATCGCATTGAACAGAGATTATACTGAAAAATAGGCTTTTTGTAGCGGAAAGAGTGAGGAATAATATCGTGTATTGGAATCCTGAATGAAACCAACTTACTTTCATGAAGGACAAAAAAAAAAAAAAAGAAGAAAAAGCTGTTGCATTACTTATTGGAACACGACCGATCACTCCTCTTGGTGCCGCACCTTTTTTGTTTGGCAGTGTATTTGGTTAGGTGTTCGTAGTGTAATGCCATTCACCAAAGCCAGTGTTTTTTAAGACAGCCTGAGCAGAAATGAGACGCGACTGCCCACCTGGTCCTGGAGTAGCCGCTGACGCCGAGCAGCGGCAGCGCCGCCATGGAGACGGCGTACAGCCAACCGGCGGCCATGACGCGGCCCGCCGTGCCCAGCCGCAGCCGGCGGTCCAGGTGCAGCGCGTGCGTGATGGCGTACCAGCGCTCGCCCGTGATTACCGTCAGCGTGTACACCGACAGCTCGGACGCGAACACCGTCAGGAAGCCCGCCACCTGGCAGCCCGGGCCTGCAACGGGTACCAGTGAGTAGTGCCTCCTCCTGAGAGTCACCTGTACTACAGTATCGAGGGTGTACTGGTTGCTCTCAGGAAACTCACAGATCAGAACGAACATCTTTCCTTAAATTGATCTATACTAATAACAAATATGTTAAGTCGTCGAGTCTATCTGCTTGTCTTTGAACATTCTAATCTCCAAAATCACTAGACGAATTTTTACGGGATTTTCGTAGGTAACTTTCGCATAGCTAGGGGCACCGTATAGGTTATATTCTATCAACCTCGGGCCACTGAAGGAAAGATATTCATACACTATGTGATCAAAAGTGACCAGACACCTGATTGAAAATGACTTACAAGTTCGTGGCGCCCTCCATCGGTAATGGTGGAATTCAATATGGTTTTGGCCCACTCTTAGCCTCGATGACAGCTTCCCCTCTCTCAGCCATACGTTCAATCAGGTGCTGGAAGGTTTGTTGGGGAATGGCAGCCCATTCTTCACGGAGTGCTGCACTGAGGAGAGGTATCGATGTCGGTCGGTGAGGCCTGGCACGAAGCCGGCGTTCTAAAACATCTCAAATGTGTTTATAGAATTCAGGTCAGGACTCCGTGCAGGCCAGTTCAGTACAGGGATGTTATTGTCGTGTAACCACTCCGTCACAGCCCGTGCATTATGAACATGTGCTCGATCGTGTTGAAAGATGCAATCGCCATCCACGAACTGCTCTTCAACAGTGGGAAGCAAAAAGGTGCTTAAAAAATCAAAGGCCTGTGATTACTGTTGAAACCACACACGCTGACAGATGACGTTCACCGTGCATTCGCCATACTCACACTTTGGCATCGGATCCCCACATTGCGTACCGCGATTCATCATTCCACACGAAGTTTTCCCACTGTTCAATCGTCCAATGTTCACGCTCCTTACACCAAGCGAGGCGTCACTTGGCATTTACCGGCGTGAGGTGTGGTTTATGAGCAGCCGCTCGACCATAAACTCCAAGTTTTCTCACCTTCCACCTACCTGTCATAGTACGTACAGTGGCTTCTGATGCAGTTTAGAATTCCTGTGTGGTGGTCTGGTTAGACGTCTACCTATTACACATTACGACCCTATTCAACTGTCGGCAGTCTCTGTCAGTCAGTAGACGAGGTCGGGCGGTACGCTTTTGTGCTATACGTGTCCCTTCATGTTTCCACTTCAGTATCACATCGGAAACAGTGGACCTAGAGATGTTTAGGAGCCGCCGGCCGTTGTGGCCGAGCGGTTCTAGGCGCTTCAGTCTGGAACCACGCGACCGCTACCGTCGCAGGTTCGAATTCTGCATCGGGCATGCATATGTGTGATGTCCTTAGGTTAGTTAGGTTTAGTTCTAGGGGACTGATGACCTCAGATGATAAGTCCCATAGTGCTCAGAACCACCATTTGATGTTTAGGAGTGCGGAAATCTCGCGTACAGACGTATCACACAAGTGACACCCAATCACCTGATCACGTTCTAAGTCCGTGAGCCATGCGTAGCGCTCCATTCTGCTCTCTCACGGTGTCTAATGGCAACTGAGATCGCAGGTATGGAGTACCTGGCAGTAGGTGGCAGCACAATGCACCTAATATGGAAAACGTACGTTTGGGGTGTCCGGATACTTTTGATCACATAGTGTATATATATTATAAAATTTATGTATGTGGGTAATTATATTCCACATTTGCTCCTTGGCAAGAAGATAGCTTCATCCCTCAGAAAGAACATGGCTAATTTAGAAACTGTGTAGTATGAGATTCTTATTGGTTTCAAGAACATTACATGGTGGAATAATATTCTATGTTTCAATCAGATGTTTACTCTTTGGCTTATGAGCTTGATCACCTTCGTGAAAATGCTATTATTGATTGATATTACTATGTGATACGTTTCAAAGTAATGTATACAATGTTTATGAAATCTGCAATATGTTTAACCCATATTTCCAGACTATCTGTTGGATAATGTGCACACTGCATTATATAGCTACGACGTGTACTATACAGTATTTGGAAACAACATCACCTATGGACCAGCAACAAATTTCACACATAATTTCAAACCTTTATCAAACTTTTCTCGCTAACGAACCCTAGAAAACGATGAAAGAAAAAAAGTTTATCTCTTACAATATTTTCGCTGTTAACGCAATGAAACTGTTCCATCAGCCATGACGTCATGCTGTTTAAATGTATAACCTTTTTGGTTAGTAGCTTCATTCATAACACATTTAGCATACGGTATCCACATATGCTACTGAATGTACCTACAAAATTCTATCGTTGTACGACACACAGTTCAGTAGACGTGAGGGAAGGAGGAGATGGACGGAGAAAGGGAAGAGGAGGAGATGAACAGAGAGAGATTGAAGAAGAGATTGGCATAGAAAGGCAAGTGGAGCAGATGGAAAGAAGGGCGGTGAGCAGGTGTTGGGCAGAGTAGTAGATGAACATAGAGAGGGACAGAGAGGGGCAGAGGAGATTGGTAGAGAGAGGGGAAGATGCGGATGGACTAATGTAACTGAAATAAATACATATCAGGACAAAGCCGGATACTCAGCTAGGTTATAAGTAATCAAATGCAATAATTCATTCATCATCATTGATCTGGTTCGGGCACGTAAATTAATGGGACTTTTTGTACAGTTATAGTGACGGCATCGTCAACTTCATTTCTACTATTCTCCTGTTAGTGAATGTAGTAGCACGACAATGATCACAGATCAGTGCCGTAGTTAGGACCTACAGACGCTTAGAAGGAATCTGTGTTGCCAGCTATACCACGAGAAATTGTACGATACCTAACTTGCATTGATTGCATTTGAGAGCAATTTTCGAATTAAAAGCCTATAACGTAAAGTTCAAGGGTTATTGTTCAGGAGAAGATGGGTTAAGATTTGGTAATGAGCTGACATCGGATACCGTGTTTGTGATGTCATTATATATGCCCTCTGGTGGAGAGATACAGAATTAGATTCCACTAGTCAAGAAGAAAGAGCGACAGCGTTGTTGCTGTTGAGTTCATCGCGTCTGTGAAAGTAAGTTTGTTTTGCGGTATCAACTGACTAACGTTCTTTTGATTTTAAACTGTGATTACATCATTGTCATTACACTTTTAAAAACCCTAAGTCAGGAATATTACATGATTAGTAAGAATTTACGCCAACGGCCTTGCCGCAGTGGTAACACAGATTCCCATCAGATTACCGAAGTTAAGCGCTGTCGGGCAGGGCTAGCACTTGGATAAGTGACCGTCTGGGTCAGCCGAAACGCTGTAGGTAAGCAAGCGGAGTGGACTCAGCGCTACGCAGACCAGCTGAGGAGCTACTTGACTGAGAGATAGAGGCTCTCGCCACGAAAATTCAGCGGTGGAATGAGCGGTGTACTGACCACATGCACCTCCAGATCCGCATCCAGTGACGCTTGTCTCCTAAGGATGACACAGCGGTCGGTCGGTGCCGCTGGGCCTTCCGCGGCTTATTCGGACGGAGAGTGATAATTTATTCGATGGCAAATAATGGGCATTTGGTTCAACAATAGCGTGCTTTCATTTCGTTTTTATAACATCTGCCCTCAGGGTAAGATCGGGTACACTCAGTGGGGGCAAGACCGGCAGTACATGGTCTTACCAAACTACTTAATATGGCACTGCAAACATTTTTTACAAACTCTGTACCACAAAATCTAGGGGCGGTGGGGAGGGGGGGGGGGGGTAAGACCATTTGATTTGCATTTTTCTATAAAAGAACATCTCATTAAAAAAAAAAAACACGGAAGCTATGACTTTACAGGAGTAATTTATTGTACCGCAGAAAATATTATTATTTTTAGAACACATGACAACCTCTATGTTACATAGTACAGTTTCACAGGGCCTTAGAGAATTATCTACCCGATATTGCCTAACTTTCCTTTGCTTTCATGAAATTTTATTATGATTTAAGAATTTTAATTTTAATTTTATTTTATTATATGTATATATAATATATATATTATATATATCATATTTATTATATATATTTTATTATATATATTTATATTATTTTGTTATTGTTATTGCTATTTTTATTTTATTTTATTATGATCTAAGAATTCGGTAAGATAAAAAAAATTAAAACAGTTCAAATCATTAAGTTATTCAATACGGTTTATTAAAATCGCTATGCATGACCATATTTTTAAAAAATTGTTGAGATTCTTGTTGAAATACAGTCGCTCTAGGGCGAACTTTGCTTCCAATTACACGCTCACGCGCGCCACACACGGGGTCGCTTGTTCCCCGGGAAGTCTCACTCATTTGTGTCAACGTCTGCTAGCTGAGCGAATCCTTGCAAAGCATCGCTAGGAATGTCGTTCGCGTATATCCGACCTATGAAAACCGATCGGGACGCAAGCCGCCAGAATTCTTTTGTACAGAGCATTGTATGGTCGAATGAAGTTTTAGTCTTGTCCCTGCCTCGTCTGTTTCGACAAGGGCGCATCGAACCCGCCAATAGGAACGACTTGGTGACACCACAGATTGCTTAGTGCATTCGCACATCGTCTGCGTTGCTGGAGTTTGCATATCGTTTATAAATACTGAAAATCGAGTTTATTTCCCACGTTCTCTTTGTAGTCATTCGATTTCACCAAACCACGTGGTAGTCAGGACCTGATTCTACTTCAAACGTCTGTGGATAAGTGATCTCAGATCAACTTCTCATTTCAGTTCAATCAGTTTATAATATATAGGTTTGTAGTATTATTCTGAATTTTCTTTGTATGACCACGTGAGGCTGGGAAATTGAAAATGTTGGACTTACACATCCACGAGAAGTAATTCACTCTGTAGTCTAATTCTGATAATTATAATACGTTTTCGATACTTTCGGCATCAGAGAATTTATTACATTCCATACTTACCTTTCTCTCACGATTCGAACCGCGTGTTGCAGCCCGACGTATTTGCAAAACAAACGTGCCCTATTCATTTACACTGCATTATTCATATCGGCAACAAGACATAACTGCGTACTGCTCTTATTATGATCTTCCGTAAGAACTTCATAGCACTACAGATATGGGAACGTGATGAAGTATTACGAAGTATGCGGCTGAAGAAATGACGTCACGGATTTGACTTTCTCCACGACACCAACTCATAGATTAATAATAATTGCGTACTGCTCTTATTATGATCTCCGTAAGACTTTCACAGGACGACAGGTAGGGGAAAGTGATGAAGTATTACGAGGTATCCGGCTAAAAACAAAAATGTTCAAATGTGTGTGAAATCTTATGGGACTTAACTGCTAAGGTCATCAGTCCCTAAGCTTCACACTACTTAACCTAAATTATTCTGAGGACAAAGACATAAACCCATGCCTGAGGGAGGACTCGAACCTCCGCCGGGACCAGCCGCACAGTCTATGACTGCAGCGCCTAAGACCGCTCGGCTAATCCCTCGCGGCTATCCGGCTGAAGAAATGGCGTCATGGATTTGACTTTCTCCACCACACCAACATATAGGTTAATTTTTTTTCAGGTACTATAGGTCACAAGTGGCAAACACATTATCCTGCACAAGTCGAGCCAACAGGCACGGCTTAATACTCAAGACGAGTTCATTACTTTGAGTTTGTGGTCAGTATTCATATTTACTTTATCTGAAAGCACTTTGAACTCTCCCATTTAGCTGCGATTGCGAGAGTTGTGCTGTCTCCTACACATTAATATTTCAGTCACATTACGTTTACAAGGGTGTTATTCAATACCTTGAGGATAAATTTCGGGGGGAAATAATAATTTATGGATCCATGTCTAAAATTTACAAGTACTGTCAGGCTTTGATTATCCATACTTAAATAAATTTTTTTTTTCAAAGTCATATATTATAAGATTAAAGAAATGTATTTGTCAGGAAAATGACAAATACCAAGATAAATTCGTTGGTAAAACTGATTTTACCTACACTTTATTCAGATTCGATACTTTTCAAATTATCGGCCTTGAAATGAATGTCTTAGATAAACTTATCTGTTTGCGCCTACGCTTCACACTAATGGATCTACATATAATATCTCCATAACTGAACTGTCTTAGATCGTAACTTTCATTATTGTGTGTACACGTAACGTTGATTCGCTCTTTCAACATAGAGATTCGAAGGCTGTTTATGATCAGTTGTCAAAATGACCTTTGCCATTGCTGTTTGTTACCACAAGTGAGAGGTACATTCTTAGAGCGACCTCGAACTCCTTGACGTTTAATGGCACCTGATTCGCATGAAATGAAGTTTAGAAGATATCGATTTCCCCTAAATCGATTTCAAACTGAATTGTCTTAACTTTTATTTCAAAGTCTTAAAAGTTTTGACAACTTAATTATAACAGACTGGTTTCACAGAGAGTTTTTCACGAGGGTGGTTTGAGAGGTGAATGTTGACTTAATTCATATCAGCTGTCTATTGGGAAACTCAGTCATACAAGCACATTTCTTTCTTTTTCTTTGTATTTTCGTCGCGTTTGGTCTCTATGCCTGAAGTCTAGGTAGTGAGCGTCTAGATCAGTCCCTGTCCTAGATCAGGCAACTGTCAGCAAGGACAATATGAGATTGTGAGTCCGCCTTCATGCTGAATACTTTTGTTTACTTTCTTCCTTAAACTATACTGATGCTCATAAATTAAGGATAATGCTGATACATGGTGGGATCTGGTACGCGGTTTGGGGTTTAAATCAACTCGGGGTATGACCATGCGGTGTATTTGACCTGCGGTCGTCGCACGGTGGCGCTGGGCAGCGGTCCACATACGCAGAGATGTGTTGGTGTATGACAGAGTACAGTGCAGCGAGTAGGTGTACAGACGTTTAGAGACGTGCTAATGGTGACTGTGTGTTGAAAATGGCTCAAAAACACATATTGATGACATTATGAGGGATAGAATACTAGGGCGATTGGAGGCTGGTCAAACACAGCAGGTCACAGCACGAGCCCTCCGTGTACCACAAAGTGTGATCTCAAGATTATAGCAACGATTCCAGCAGACAGGAAACGTGTCCAGGCGCTACGGTACGGGACGTCCACAGTGTACAACATCCCAAGAAGACCGATGTCTCACCATCAGTGCCTGCAGACAGCCACAGAGTACTGCAGGTTGCCTTGCTCGGGACCTTACCGCAGCCACTAGAACAGTTGTCTCCAGACACACAGTTTACAGACGACTGAACAGACATGGTTTATTCGCCCACAGACATGCAAGGTGCATTCCACTGAGTCACAGGAGAGCCCGTAAAGCCTGGTGTCAAGAACACAGTACATGGTCATTGGAACAGTGGTCCCAGGTTATGGCTCTGAGCACTATGCGACTTAACTTCTGAGGTTATCAGTCGCCTAGAACTTAGAACTAATTAAACCTAAATAACCTAAGGATATCACACACATCCATGCCCGAGGCAGGATTCGAACCTGCGACCGTAGCGGTCGCTCGGTTCCAGACTGTAGCGCCCAGAACCGCACGGCCACTCCGGCCGGCAGGTCCCAGGTTATGTTCACGGACAAGTCCAGGTATAGTCTGAACAGTGATTCTCGCCGGGTTTTCATCTGGCGTGAACCAGGAACCAGATACCAACCCCTTAATGTCCTTGAAAGGGACCTGTATGGTGGTCGTGGTTTGAAGGTGTGGGGCGGGATATGATTGGTGCACGTACATCCCTGCATGTCTTTGACAGAGGAACTGTAACAGGTCAGGTGTATCGGGACGTCATTTTGCACCTGTATGTCCGCCTTTTCGGGGGTGCAGTGCATCCCACCTTCCTCCTGATGGATGATAACGCACGGCCACACCGAGCTACCATCGTGGAGATGTACCTAGGAACAGAAGATGTCAGGCGAGTGGAGTGGCCTGTCTGTTCTCCAGACCTAAACCCCATCGGGCAGGTCTGGGATGCTCTCGGTCGACGTATCGCGGAACGTCTTCAAATCCCTAGAACACTTCAGGAGCTCCAACAGGCACTGGTGCAAGAATGGGAGCCCCTGCCCCAGCAGCTTCACGACCATCTAATCCAAAGCATGCCAACCCGTTGTACGGCCTGTGTACGTGTGCATGGTGATCATATCCCATATTGATGTCGGGGTATATGCGCAGGAAACAGTGGCGTTTTGTATCACATGTGTTTCGGGACGGTTTACTCAAATTATCAAAAGTACCATGGACTTATACACTCCTGGAAATTGAAATAAGAACACCGTGAATTCATTGTCCCAGGAAGGGGAAACTTTATTGACACATTCCTGGGGTCAGATACATCACATGATCACATTGACAGAACCACAGGCACATAGACACAGGCAACAGAGCATGCACAATGTCGGCACTAGTACAGTGTATATCCACCTTTCGCAGCAATGCAGGCCGCTATTCTCCCATGGAGATGATCGTAGAGATGCTGGATGTAGTCCTGTGGAACGGCTTGCCATGCCATTTCCACCTGGCGCCTCTGTTGGACCAGCGTTCGTGCTGGACGTGCAGACCGCGTGAGACGACGCTTCATCCAGTCCCAAACATGCTCAATGGGGGGCAGATCCGGAGATCTTGCTGGCCAGGGTAGTTGACTTACACCTCCTAGAGCACATTGGGTGGCACGGGATACATGCGGACGTGCATTGTCCTGTTGGAACAGCAAGTTCCCTTGCCGGTCTAGGAATGGTAGAACGATGGGTCCGATGACGGTTTGGATGTACCGTGCACTATTCAGTGTCCCCTCGACGATCACCAGTGGTGTACGGCCAGTGTAGGAGATCGCTCCCCACACCATGATGCCGGGTGTTGGCCCTGTGTGCCTCGGTCGTATGCAGTCCTGATTGTGGCGCTCACCTGCACGGCGCCAAACACGCATACGACCATCATTGGCACCATGGCAGAAGCGACTCTCATCGCTGAAGACGACACGTCTCCATTCGTCCCTCCATTCACGCCTGTCGCGACACCACTGGAGGCGGGCTGCACGATGTTGGGGCGTGAGCGGAAGACGGCCTAACGGTGTGCGGGACCGTAGCCCAGCTTCATGGAGACGGTTGCGAATGGTCCTCGCCGATACCCCAGGAGCAACAGTGTCCCTAATTTGCTGGGAAGTGGCGGTGCGGTCCCCTATGGCACTGCGTAGGATCCTACGGTCTTGGCGTGCATCCGTGCGTCGCTGCGGTCCGGTCCCAGGTCGACGGGCACGTGCACCTTCCGCCGACCACTGGCGACAACATCGATGTACTGTGGAGACCTCACGCCCCACGTGTTGAGCAATTCGGCGGTACGTCCACCCAGCCTCCCGCATGCCCACTATACGCCCTCGCTCAAAGTCCGTCAACTGCACATACGGTTCACGTCCACGCTGTCGCGGCATGCTGCCAGTGTTAAAGACTGCGATGGAGCTCCGTATGCCACGGCAAACTGGCTGACACTGACGGCGGCTGTGCACAAATGCTGCGCAGCTAGCGCCATTCGACGGCCAACACCGCGGTTCCTGGTGTGTCCGCTGTGCCGTGCGTGTGATCATTGCTTGTACAGCCCTCTCGCAGTGTCCGGAGCAAGTATGGTGGGTCTGACACACCGGTGTCAATGTGTTCTTTTTTCCATTTCCAGGAGTGTAGATCTGTGTCGTGTGTGTTCCCTTTGTGTCTATGCTATTAGCGCCAGTTTTGTGTAGTACCACGTTGTGTGGCACCACATTCTGCAATTATCCTTGATTTATGAGCATGAATGTACACTCCTGGAAATGGAAAAAAGAACACATTGACACCGGTGTGTCAGACCCACCATACTTGCTCCGGACACTGCGAGAGGGCTGTACAAGCAATGATCACACGCACGGCACAGCGGACACACCAGGAACCGCAGTGTTGGCCGTCGAATGGCGCTAGCTGCGCAGCATTTGTGCAGCGCCGCCGTCAGTGTCAGCCAGTTTGCCGTGGCATACGGAGCTCCATCGCAGTCTTCAACACTGGTAGCATGCCGCGACAGCGTGGACGTGAACCGTATATGCAGTTGACGGACTTTGAGCGAGGGCATATAGTGGGCATGCGGGAGGCCGGGTGGACGTACCACCGAATTGCTCAACACGTGGGGCGTGAGGTCTCCACAGTACATCGATGTTGTCGCCAGTTGTCGGCGGAAGGTGCACGTGCCCGTCGACCTGGGACCGGACCGCAGCGACGCACGGATGCACGCCAAGACCGTAGGATCCTACGCAGTGCCGTAGGGGACCGCACCGCCACTTCCCAGCAAATTAGGGACACTGTTGCTCCTGGGGTATCGGCGAGGACCATTCGCAACCGTCTCCATGAAGCTGGGCTACGGTACCGCACACCGTTAGGCCGTCTTCCGCTCACGCCCCAACATCGTGCAGCCCGCCTCCAGTGGTGTCGCGACAGGCGTGAATGGAGGGACGAATGGAGACGTGTCGTCTTCAGCGATGAGAGTCGCTTCTGCCTTGGTGCCAATGATGGTCGTATTCGTGTTTGGCGCCGTGCAGGTGAGCGCCACAATCAGGACTGCATACGAACAAGGCACACAGGGCCAACACCCGGCATCATGGTGTGGGGAGCGATCTCCTACACTGGCCGTACACCACTGGTGATCGTCGAGGGGACACTGAATAGTGCACGGTACATCCAAACCGTCATCGAACCCATCGTTCTACCATTCCTAGACCGGCAAGGGAACTTGCAGTTCCAACAGGACAATGCACGTCCGCATGTATCCCGTGCCACCCAACGTGCTCTAGAAGGTGTAAGTCAACTACCCTGGCCAGCAAGATCTCCGGATCTGTCCCCCATTGAGCATGTTTGGGACTGGATGAAGCGTCGTCTCACGCGGTCTGCACGTCCAGCACGAACGCTGGTCCAACTGAGGCGCCAGGTGGAAATGGCATGGCAAGCCGTTCCACAGGACTACATCCAGCATCTCTACGATCGTCTCCATGGGAGAATAGCAGCCTGCATTGCTGCGAAAGGTGGATATACACTGTACTAGTGCCGACATTGTGCATGCTCTGTTGCCTGTGTCTATGTGCCTGTGGTTCTGTCAGTGTGATCATGTGATGTATCTGACCCCAGGAATGTGTCAATAAAGTTTCCCCTTCCTGGGACGATGAATTCACGGTGTTCTTATTTCAATTTCCAGGAGTGTAGTTTCAGCGACAATATCGCCATCACTAGTGAGTTTTTCTTTATTGTATGACATGCAAAATTAGCATCGTTACGGAACATTATTATGTGTGTACTGTGCGGCTACAGTAGTGTATTGTATGAATCTACACAACTTATAAATGTACTTGTATGTGTATATGTATGTTCATATGTACTCCAGGGAGTGGGAAATGCAAATGGCCGGCCGCTGTGGCGGAGCAGCTCTAGGCGCTACAGTCTGGAGCCGCGCGACCGCTATGGTCGCAGGTTCGAATCCTGCGTGGAGCATGGATGTGTGTGATATCCTTAGGTTAGTTAGGTTTAAGTAGTTCTGGGGGACTGATGACCTCAGAAGTTAAGTCTCATAGTGCTCAGAGCCATATTTGACTCGAAATGACAACAATGCTTGGTACATCTCCTTCCGTTGCACTGCCATCACATTCCTAAAGGTCGGTAGAATCCCAGCAATCTGGTCCTGGTGACTTATTAACTACCCCTTTGCAAGAGCGTCCGCAACGCCATCACTGGCGATCTCCGCCAAAAGGGATGCCAAATCATCAAGTGTCCAGGGGACTGATGCCAAAGCTGCATCAACATGATATATTTCCTGTGCGTATATTCCGCATCGCCTACTAACCCACAAGATAGACTTCATCCAAACTTGGTACACGTTTCCTTCACTGTCTGGAGAGAATCTTTGTGTGATATGAACTCCGTACCTATGGGGGAGGGACAGTAATATATTTCCCTACCCGCGGTTTTCGAAGGTAGTGGTTGACGTATTAATGGACAATGACTGCCAGGTTTGTCACTATGCTACTATCCAGGAGATCTAGAGCGGGTACCAATTTTCGTCGTCTCTGTCGTCATTCGGAGATAATGTTTTTGAAAACTTCACGTTGTACGTGATACATGTCGTGACGCACGCAAATAGTAACGTGACATAAAGTTTAGAGCTACTGCCAGGGTGTAAAGTTCTGTTTTTCTGTGGTAGTAATGGTAAGGTCTAATGGGACCAAACTCCTGAGGTTGTCGGTGCCTAAGCTTACGCACTACTTAATCTAACTTTAACTTAAGCTAAGGACAACACATATACCCATGTCCGAGGGAGGACTCGAACCTCCGACGGAGGAGGCCACACAGACCGTGACAAGATGCCTAAGACCGCGCGGCTACCCCGCTCGGCCTGTTTTTCTGTGTTTCAGTCTAGTGGTCACCATGACTGTAATCACCACATTACCGCAATTCCCAGTAGTATAGCACTGGCTAGGTAAGTTCAGATTTTCATATTTGCCAATAACAACTGTTCATACCGCTGTAGATGACATGCTGCATAGCGGGAAAAGGGAACAAAATATAAACTACTAACTGAGTACACAGCATTGCACGGGTATGTACGTATTTACTCCCTTAGGCTATCTCCTCGTTCTATCTCCCTCTGTCCACCTCCTCTTTCCTTTCTCTGTTAATTTCCGCCTCCATGTATTTTCGTCCGTTTGCTCCTCCACCCGCTCTCTTTCGATCTGTTCCTTCCTTTCTCTCGGTCCATCTCCTCCTTCCCCTCTCCCTGTCCATCTCCCCTCTTACCCTTCTCTGTCCGTTCCCCCCTCCCCCTCGTTGTGTCAATTCCCTCCCTGCCCCCCGCCCCCCCCCCCCCACCTCATATCTGTCCCCTTCTTTGTCAGTATATCTCTTCCTTTCTTCCTCATGTCTCCACATTACCATTCCCATCTCAACAGGAGGTTGGTGGTTCTTATCTCGACTTTTTTTTGTAGATCCAGATTTGGCTGAAACAAATTAAATGGTTTAGAGGAAGCTTTTTACACTCGTATTTTTCCGAGTACGCAAAGTTCACATATATTTCACGTGTTTCACACATATTAGTAGGCATATTTCATCTGCACCTCTAACGATTTTCGTTTTGCAGGTAGGTTTTCACACATCACAGTCAGTATCATGTTGTTTTTCTGAGTGAAGTATCAGACAATGACATAATTTTACAGGTTCGAATAGAGGTGTATGTGTTTACTGTCTGCAAAATGTGTCGTCAGTACAGAAAGTAGCAAAGAAATAATAAATTAAAAAGTAATGATCCATGCGGCAGTTTTATTGCACAAACAGCGAAAATGTAGTAAACTATAAGATTTTTTCCTTTTATCATTCTGTGAGGGTTATTAGCAAGAAAATGTTTCTTACAGGCTTAAAAAATATGGAAAGTCTCTTCCGAGTCACTAAGTGCTCACAGTGATTTACTCCAGACAGTAAGTGATACGTGTACCAAGTTTGGTTGAAGTCTATCTAGTGGGTTAGGAGGAGAAGTGGAATATACATACAGGCGAAGTACTACGATGATGCAGCTTTGGGAACAGTCTCCCGGATCCTCGCTGGCACACTTGATGATTCGGCATTCCTTTTGGAGTAGATCACCAATGATGACGTTGCCGATGCCAAGGGGCAGCAAATAAGTAACCAGCACCAGATGGTTGGAATTCTACCGACCTTTAAGTATGTGATGTCCCCGCGATGGTAGGAGATATACCAAGAATTGCTGTCATTAGGAGTCCTCACTCCGCCGGGTTTTGCGGAATGCTATTATTACGGTCCCTAAACGAGCTAAAGACACATGGACTAAACATACCGCCCGATAAACCTCGTCAACTGTGATTTCAAGATCTTCACCAGAATTGTGGCTATGTGTCATCGAAATGTGATCGACATTGCGTCAGCCTGTAGGTTGCATGGCACCATGGTCTCTATGGACTTTGATCGCGCTGTTGATAATGTGACCCATGTCGAGGATAATGATTAATGACAGGGTTGTGTGGCACGTCACCATCTTTCGTTCAGTCCGACAGGGCTGTCCTCTCTCAATGATCTTTTATTTTTTTTTAAATTCTTTATTATTAAACCATTATAATTATACAAATTAACCCACTTCCTTAATTCATTAGTGGGTCCTAACAGTTATACATTTATATCAATTTTGCAGCTAGTTTAGTTTTAGTGAGTGAGCTACAGTTATTAGTAAACAATGGGCATCTAATATCTACATATACTGTTTATACCTAATTCCTATAACTAAATTAATTTGTGTATGTATTCTGCAGCGTCACATGTGTGCCAGTGAAGATATAAACCTACTTTCATATGCCTTGCTCTTCGAGCTAATCCCGTAGAGCGTGCCCTTGGCACTGGGCAGGCCTCGATGTTAAATTCGCTGCAGTCCGTATCTTAATTTCCTATAACTAAGTCCTACAAACTAACTTATCCTACGTCATATCTGGTGTGCGTCACAATCGGTGGTTGTTCCCTACTCCCCCTAGTCCTGCACGTGGCGGATTCCTACTTATATGTAGTCGGCCAGTCCACGCACAGGCGGCATGAGAATAGAGGTCTTGGACGCAATCGGTGGTTATTGTCATTATTATTTAGTGTATCTCTCCTAAATAGTCAATTAGAACTTTTCGAGATACCTCGTTTGCCAAGGTGTTTAAGGTCTGAAAAGTTTCCTCTCGTCTGAGTAGTTGGTATGTGTCACGGTTCGGTAGTCTGTCTCGTAGTGTGTTTGCGATATCATTGAAGAGGGGATATTCGTAAACTATATGCTCGGGTGTACCCTCCGGATCGCCACAGTCACACGCTGGTGTTGCCCTCTTCCCAAATCGACATAAATAAGTCGGGTAGGGTCCATGGCCAGTGAGAAAGTGGATCAGACCTCGTGTAGGCTCAAAATACTTCAGTCCAAGTCGTTCCCTCACATCAGGTAGAAACTGGAAGGTTCTTCGTCCAGCCTCTTCTACTTCCCAAGTCTCCTGCCAGAGCTCCTCCCCTCTTTTCCTTATCTCTCTTTTATCCCCCACCCTAATACCCATAATATCCGCAATCTTCTCATAATTTCCCTTCTTGGCCCAATACCAAGCCGCCTGTTCTCTTATCTTTACGTCCAGAGGGCAGAGCCTCATTATGACTAATAGGGCCCCCCCCTATAGATGTTCTATAGGCACCCACAGCTCTTAATACCATGATTCTCTGGACCCTTCTCACTGCCATGGCGGGCACAACCCTCGTGAGCCTGTGCGCCCAGACTCCCGAGCCATAGTCCACAACTGAGGTTAGGATACTATTATGATAGAGTCTAATTAGGTGTGGAGGAAGATGGAATCTTTTATGGCCTATTGAAATGAGGTTATTTAATATCTGAAGGGCTCTCTGGGTGACAGTATCAATATGTTTTCCGAAACTCCACCTTTCGTCAATGATAACTCCCAAGTAGCGTGTCTCACGTCGTCGGAGAACTGGTGAACCATCTATTCTGACAGTCGGATTTCTAATAAGATGTCCTTTTAGTAATAGGTAGGTGGATTTACTGGGAGATATCGTCATCTTAGTCGTGTGGCATCACTGTTGGAGTTTGTCTAATGCTGTCTCTATTTTCGGTTCAATGTCTTCGCGGCTACGGCCACCAACCAACAGGAGGAGGTCATCCGCGTAGGCTATCACCTCTAGCACCTCATCACTTTGTTGTAATCTATCTAATAAAGGCTCCATATGGATGTCCCAGAAGAGGGGTCCTAAGACGGAACCTTGGGGACATCCTTTGGTAATTATCTTTCCAACTCTTTCGCTAGATGATGATAACCAGACCTCCCGATCCTTGCAATAGCTCCTCAGGCAACCGTATAGCGGCCCTGGACACTGTTTCTCCCGCAAGCAGGAGAAGAGCGAAGGCCACCACAGGTTGTCGAAGGCGCCACTGATGTCAACCATGATGCCAACCACGTATTTCTGCGGGGTCGAGCCACAGAACTCGGCCGCCAGGGCGATTGCATCAGATGCCGACCGCCCCGGCCTGAACCCGAACTGCCTGTCGCTCACCCCGCACAACACTCGGTGTGCTGTCAATCTGTCAGCCAACAATTTCTCCAGTATTTTGCCAAATACATCCAGCAAGCAAATCGGCCTGTAAGATTTCACTTCTGCAGGGTCCTTGTCTGGTCCTTTCTTGATAATAACTACAGTTACCATTCTCCATCTCTTTGGGAATTTTCTCTGCCTAAGGCATTCGTTGTATAGATGTGTTAGTGGCGCAGTCAGCTGAGGCGCCAGAAACTGCACCACCTCCGCCACAATGCCGTCTGGCTCAGGTGCTTTTCCTTTTCTCAATGATCTTATATGGGTTGCCACCTCCTCTTCTGAAAAGGGGTAGACAGCCGTCTCATTAACGTATACTTCTTGGTCTTCATCTTTAAGTTGCTTCTGCCCCTCTGTCTCCCCATCCGCATTGTCGTCAGGCAACAGGGACCGGAAGAGGACCCCCGCAGTCTTCTGCCAGGACTCCGTCATCCTGTCCCTGTACCTGACTGTTGATAGCTCCAAAGGAGAGCGGATTTTTTCCCTCACCAACTTATATGGAAGCCCCCATGGGTCCGTGACTAGCTGGTTGAGCACAAAGTTTTCCCAGCTTCTCATCCTAACTTCGCGCAGTTCCTTTTGGAACTTCCGCTTTCCCTCCCTATATAGCATCTGCCACCTTTGTCGTTCCTGCCAGACGACACTGCGCTGGTAGTGCCTCCTCAGCCTTCTGACAGACTGACGCAGTTCTCCTAGTTCAGCAGACCATGGTGACGGAGAGGCCGTCATGGCCCTCCTCCTTGTAGGTACGGCTGCCTTCACCGCTCTTGTCACTGCATTCACCAGTTCCTCTGCTCTCTGGTCTACGTCCATGTCCAGATGCATGTCACCTTCCGGTGATGGAGGAATGTCACACTCCTTCGCTAGGCGTTCCCAGTCGGCTCTTCTGTAATTTAGTTGCACCTCCCATCCCGTGGCCCAGCGGCACTCTCTTTCTCCCAAGGTGAAAGATATCAAATTGTGGTCGCTTGTGGTGGCATTCTCTGTGACTCTCCAGTTTTGAATAATGTTAGCTGTGTTTGGAGTTACAAGGATGACATCAATATTTGTGCCCTGTCCTCCTCCTGCAGCGTAGGTAGGAGGATTGCCAGGCCTGTTTGCCACCACAAGTTGTGATGCCATTATAAGTTCCTCGACTTTTTTACCGTTAGCATCTCTTGTGCCACTGTACCACAGGGGGGGATTTGGCATTAATGTCAGCTGTTATTACAACTTTTCTTCCCTGCAACGCCATGGTAACTCTCGCTAGGTGATCTATGTAGTGTTCTATGTTGTCCCCATACTGAAAATACATGTTTATGAGAGTTATGGTTCCCATAGGGGTTTGAAGTTCCACGACGTTACAGTGTCTAGTTGTGAACTGTGAGAGTGTGGTGACTCTCAAGAGTTTATTTATGATTATAATCGCCGCCTTCGGGTCATCCCCTCTGCTGACTGTTTGCCAGCTCGCGGCAGCAAAAGCTATTTTTCCAGCCAGGGAGCATGGCTCCTGTACACAGAGTACATCTAGTCTCCTCTCCTCCACCTCCCTTCGGAGCTCCTGCATCACGAGTCTGCTGTTATGAGTGTTGAGCTGTCCAATTGCTATTTTTGTAATTAGGGGAAGTACGTATGTAATCGGTCATGTGTCCAGGTCTTACTCCAGTCGAAAGCAATTCGTCCATGTGCTATTACTGATTGTTCGTAAATGTCGTTAAGATCAAATTTCTCACCTCGTCTTTCGAACACTTTCTTAAGCAGGCCTCGCAAGGCACCGAGGTCGGTGGGGAGATTCACTGATTTTAGCTGGATTCTGTCAACAGCCTCCATAACCAAGAAGGTTATCTCCCTGCCGTCTTCATGTCCTACACGGACCACATGTCGTAAGGCAGTGGTCAGGGTAGCCGGCCGCTCTAGTCTGGATAGTTGCATGGTGTACTCCAAGTTGGGGTACACCCTAACCGGATCGACCGGTGGCAGTCTGACTATTGGTGAGCTTTGTACAGTGGGGCTCGTGCATGAGCTTGTCACTGTATTTTCTTGAATGGGTTGTTTATTTGTATGATTGTCTTTAGGCGTTGCCACAGCCACAGGATGCCCTTGCCGTTGTTGGTGTAGTTCCGGTTTTGTTTCCCGGCTTCCAGAGGAGAGAGTTTCAGCCATGAGGGGGAGACTGGTTTGTATGCCAATGTCCATTGTTGGAAATTCAGTCTGTATGGCTTTGTCTTTTGTTTCAATTTTAGTGGCGCCCGAAAGCGACCTCAAAAAATCCTTGAATCTGTTTGCCCTCATAGCATCCCTCCTCCTTTTGCTCGGGGACTTTCGCTTTGGCATCCTGTTCGGTATGCCGGGCTCAACCATAGTCAGTTCTGGAGATTAATCTCTGCTCCAACATTCTGTATGTCGGGCAATTCCTGCCTGTGGCTCCGCAAGACTTCTTCCCTCGATTCTTGCATGGTATGCAAACTGCCGCCACCTTGCAGTCTTTTCGGCTGTGACCGTTTTCCCCATACTTAGTGCACGCCGGCTCCCTGGTGCACAGCCTTAAGATGTGATCCAAGTCACCACAGTTGTGGCAACGAGGTACCACGACATAATCTCTTGTATTCATGGCGTGAAAGCCAACATATAGTCTGCCCATTGTTGTTATGTTCTTCCACATTGGCGCTGACACCTCGGCGACGTGATGAACAACATCACGACCCCGTGGCCCAGTCTTAAATTTTAGCTTAAAGCAGCTCTTAAATTCTTCTTCATTTATTTCATCGAAGTTTTGTTTTCTAATTGTTTCTAGGAGTTCTTCGTTTGTCATGATCGTGGGAACGTCATATAGTATGACGAGAGGATTTCTTTTTATCGGTGGTTCACATTTTACCACCGAGTTCAGTTTCTGGTTATTCAACAGTTTGTTTTTGTCTTCCTCGGAGGCAACTTCGACTATAACAGAATTTCTACTCGGTTTTACCTTTTTAATTCTAATTTTGTCTTTAACGAGGTCTATATTTCTTGTAAATAGTTCTTATATATTCTTGACGCTTGTATCCTGCCCAGGCAGTGTCCTTAGGAAGACTGCTGTATCTGTTCTTTTGGTCAGTTTGTCAATAGTGTCTCTAGTCGTGCTTTGTGGGCGCTTAGTGGGCGCTTGCGCGGCCACGGCTGCCCACGTCTTTGCCGGTTGCCTCCTTAATCTATCATTCTCCTTTTCAAGCTCTTCCACCCTGCCTTCAAGTTTAGCGTGGGCAATAGCCCATGCTGCCAGCTCATTTTTGATGATGGCAAGTCCAGCTTGGCTTATCTTGCCATTCTTTATTTGTTGCTCCATGAGCGACGTGATTCTAGAATATCTCTTTTATGTAATACCGACAGAACTGCTTCTCTATTGGCTGAAACAACAGCTTCTTGGGATCACGTTGAGAGGATGCATATTCCAATGCCGCGCTTATGTGGATGATGTAGTTTTTTTTCGCCCGTTATGAGGAGGAGATCCGGATGATGCTAATATGGGTCGACCAATATGGGAATGCGGCAGGCAGCCACATGAACATTGCAAGCTCTTGTGCCGTGGAAATCGACAGAGAGTGGCCGTGCGGTTCTAGGCGCTACAGTCTGGAGCCGGGCGACCGCTACGGTTGCAGGTTCGAATCCTGCCTTGGGCATAGATGTGTGTGATGTCCTTAGGTTATTTAGGTTTAATTAGTTCTAAGTTCTAGGCGACTGATGACCTCAGAAGTTAAGTCTCATAGTGCTCAGAGCCATTTGAACCATTTTTTGAAATCGAAAGATTCCGGCATCACTATGAACGATGGACACACTTCAGTGCTTGTACATCATATTTACAAACGGTGTCCACCGTACGACGGCGCTGAATTATAAACGACTTTTACAGGCTCTCCGCACGGGCGTCCGAGGCCACCTACTTCAAGCTTGAGATATGGTTCATCAAGTCACCTTCATTAACACACATGTGGCATCCCGGATACCTCATTTGGCACAGATCTTACCAATGACTGCAGTGATGGCACAGCAGATCCAGGTGGCCTTTGGCTACATTTGTGGTCATGGACTTCTCTTCAATATACGAAACGATGTCCTTACCTTCCCCCATCGCACCGGAGGACTGGAATACTCAACGTTCAAGGACGTGCGATGGCCCTTTACGTCAACTCCATGATCAAGATGTTGACCCATCATCAACACAATTTAACAACTCTCCTCATTGATGAACTGGCGCCTCCGTCTTGCCTACCCCTTTTTCACTCGCTCACGTTGTGCCTGCGCTCTCCCTCGTCAAATAACGTCGAAATATTCATCCTCGATTATATCTACTGGCACGTCAATCTGACCTGTGCCAAGACGCTACGGCATGTTGTGTATACGGCCAGCTGACGACGAATGATCCTTGGAATGTGGTTGAAAGACGCTGTCCAGGAGTTGGTGATCAGCAGTGTGTGTGGCGAGCGATCCACCAGCGATATTTTACGACGGAACTACGTGCCACCTGGTGCCTCATCGTCAACGAAAAGTCTCCGACAAGACAAAGACTGCACAACATTTCTATAACTGACGCTCTAATGTGAATGCACTGTCGTCTGACAGATGCGGATGATATCACCTGGAATGTGGACATTCTGCGGATGTGTAGCTTCTAATTCCGAAGATGCGCCTTCAATATCCGAGTACCACCCCACACGATCAAGCCCGAAATGCTTCTTCACCCTGTTAAGACCAAATTTACTCAATCAATGACACATGTGATTAACTGGACCAAACTGTGTACTACCTTTTTCGGGATGGTCTCAAGATGGTGCTTGACTTGACTTTTGGATTTTCTTACAGGAACGACACGGTCTGTTGCTATATATTTCCATATAATCTTTGGTAACTACTTAAGCAGTGTACAGTATATTCAAGGATCCGCCTCCCCCCCCCCCCCCCTCCCCGCAGCTGTGTAGTACTCGGTAAGAGAAGTTGATTCTGATGGACACTGATTTGAAACTCATCGTGGACAACTGAACAAGAGTGTATTCCGACAGGAATGGGAAAAACTTCCTTGATTGCGGGATGCTCCCACCAGCAGGCTCCCCAAATGTATTTGTGATTCGATATCACGTAGGTCAAAATCCCATCTGAAACCTATGCAATCATTATCACCTAACAGCAAAAACGTAAATAATTAATGAACTAAATTAAGAAAATATAATTACGTGATTCCGTGTGCTTTTATTCTCTAACGACTTGGTACCTCTTGGTCAATCATATGTTCAATTATCTATATAAGAGTAATGAAGCTGTGCCAATGATTGCAATTATGTTTTTACAAAGAAATTGCTGTGAAAATAAAACTTTTGTTACACCTAGCATGTCATTTTTAAATGTTTTTCCTTTAGAAGTGTGAGAAATTATTGCAGCCTAGATCCCTCACGCATAATTGATACAATTACCTCAGTTGGCATATTAGGCCCGTGGAGGGCTTCGTTAGCGTGCAAAGGCCAATGTTCTTTAGTTACATACTTTTCACATGTACAGTCAGTTCTTAGCTACAAAATTCTTTTCTGGCGAAAAAAGGCACAAAGTATGAACACAGATTTCAAACTAGAGAAAGTGCTCAAAGAGTAACTATATAAAATGTTTCAATTCCGAAAAAGTTCTCAAAGAGTAATGACATAAATTAATGTTCAGTCTCATTGTAAAACAGCAGGAAAAGGCAGTTTTATTTACAAAACAAGTATTCATTGTAAAGAACTGCTGAAAAAATTGGCGATATCAACTGCAGCATGTAAGTACACTCATCAATCAGTTATGCACTTAAAAAATGACCATGATGATGACTGCACGATCGACTCTGTCCATCAGCATGGACAAACATCTAGACTTATATTTACTAAAAAATAATAAACATAAAACTTAAAACAGGATTTTCTACTAAGGAATAAAAGTGCTCAACAAAACAGCCCAGGAAATGAAAGAGATTGCTAAAAGTTAAAAAGTATCTGTTAAGAAATACTTTGTATTCAATTAGGGATTACTTAAACGAAACAGACCATGGCTTTGGAAAGAATGCAACACAATTGAAGAATAACAAAAACAATATAATATCTGTCCTGAAGCTGTCTTCTGTTCTTAGTAAGTTTCCGGTTAAAAGTTACAGGGCTGCTAGGAATTTGTTTGTTTTTCAGTTTGCAGAGTGATCTGTCCTTTATATACGATGAATTATTGATGGGTGCTCTCATTTTTCAACGGTGTTATGAACTTTATGTTTAGACCGAGAGAATCTACTTCAACTTTCAGAGATTTCACTGTAGGAACTCAGCACTGAACATAGTAGAAAATTTGATCGGTTTAAGTATTAATTAGGAACTCGTAAACAGTTGAGTTTGGCAACGTTATTGACGTGCTCCTATACAGCTGTACTTCTGAGTATTAGGAGCTATGCTCACCAACAAGCTCACCACGATTAGCAGTTTCTGAAAATAATTTGACGCAATAAATTGTTATATTGAGTATCGTTCAGGTCAATTCATCAATCTATTTACATCTAAACGAAAAAAAGACTCAACTGGCAGATGCTTGCTTGTCGAATACATTCAGTTTACTATGTAAATAACTAATTCATGTAAAATCACCGCTGTTGTAGACGAAGGCAGTCATCGGAGAAAATAAATAGCAGCGTATCTTGTTGTGAGAACGCTCAGTTTGCAACTTAAAATTGAAATAAGAGACTTAAAAGTGATGATGTGAGGAAAGGTTTTCATCTTTGTGTACATATTCATAATAGCAAACTGGAGAGTTGAAAAACATTTGGAAGATAAATATGCGTGTTTAACAATGCCGTAATCATAAAAAGTAATGCGAGTAGGCGAATCATATAGCTGTAGATCAAAGGTGATACATTCGTATGCCAAGTTCGTAATATGGACTGTTTTCACACTCGGGGAGCGTTAAGGCAGATGCAGCAGTAACAATTGTTTCTGGTCATTACTGCAGTTATAAACTCGTGTTCGACCAAACTTGTGGCTCGCCGAAACAAGGGGCCTGCTGGATTGTGTGTGGAAGTAATGCAGAAGAGCCTAAAATTTGCATTTATCGATTCAGTTTCAACACAGTGCACATTTGTGTGCGAGGCGCAATGGGACAGGATTTTCCTTTTCTGGCACTACCACGGCTTCACTGGACTTAACAGCTTATTACAGGATCTATTCAATTTTGTCCTAACTGAAAATTCGCCAACGTTCCATTCAGACTCAGTTCTTATTGATCATTTTAATATAAGAATGAGTAGAATAGGTTCAGTATGGTAATCACTACCGAAATCTTCATCTCTAATGACAATTCCATAATCTGTAATTAGAAACAGTGTTTTATTATATGATTTTTACGAAATTGTAAGTTTTTCTTGTTTGTTGAGTAAATGAAAAACCGTGTGTTTTAGAACTGGGACATAGTGTCATCAGCTGACAAAAATAAGCAAGCTGTTTACAGCAGAAGTTAGTTCTGAAACTACATTTACTTTGTTACAAAACTGAGGTTTACATTTAAAATCAGGGTTGCAACAAACGTTACTGGACGTATGTTACAAAGTAGTCTTTGGAACTTCTTGCGACATGTATGTGCGTGCTAAGTTAATTTATCGGTAGTAAAATACAACTTAGTGTTTGGAGAAAATATAAACACGTAGGTTAAAAAATGTACTGGCCATACCAAATATGTGTGCAACAGGTACAGAAAATTACAAAATATTGTAAATGTAAAATAAAATATTGCAGTAGTTCAGATAAATAATGAGAACAATTGCAGTTTTATTAAATGCCGCAGTGGAGCTAAGCTACTGCTTTGCGTATGGCACACCCAGTTCTCACTCCACTCCTCATCAAGGCGCACGACATAATCACGAAGTCATTTTGTCGACAGATATATAGTCTGCAAAATCCATAGTCCTCAGGCAGAGCGCAAGGTATAATGAACTCCAGAAGGAATGGTTTTAGCCAGACGATCAAGGAATATTAAATGTACCAATAGAAACGTAATAGCAGGAATAACATTAAACACTTCCGTGATTGTCTTGTTTGCCTTAGTCGATGACTTAAGGTGCCGAAAGCCGGTCTGTGCCCGTGTAAATAATATTTCGAAGACCCCTAGGAAAATGTTCAAAAATGGCTCTGAGCACTATGGGACTTAACATCTGAGGTTATCAGTCCCCTACAACTTAGAACTACTTAAACCTAACTAACCTAAGAACATCACACATATCCATGCCCAAGGCAGGATTCGAACCAGCGACCGTAGCGGTCGCGCGGTTCCGGGCTGAAGCGCCTAGAGTCGCTCGGCCACCCCGGCCGGCCCAGGAAAGTGTTCCCAGTTTAATATTATTGATATGATCGGTCGTATGGAAAGTTCAGTTACTATGACAGATGGGAGTTATCAGTTCATGAAAACGCAGTCAGTTACTTGAACCCTCCGCTTCAGCAGAAGGACAACATTAAAAAACGAATACTCAAACGGCTTGTAGGGCATTTTCCTTAACGTTCTGCTGTTTCGTATCTTATGCCACGAGTGGAGGTTAATTGTCTCATATGGTAAGAAATTCCTGCGCAAAAACGTCATCCCTTATGCTGTTTCGTCCCGGTTAGGTTATCCATAACACGTTCGTAACAATCTAAATTTATGTTACACGCTTATAACACAAATCTTGAATCCACAATAATTGTAAATAAGATATTTCTTTCTCCGAATTAATATGAAACGTAAAATTGTTCTCTGGAACTGAGTATTTTAAAGAAGTAAAAGAATCAAAGAAGTAATAACTTCGAAACACAGTTTCGTCAGAAAATGTTTCTCTTCCCATTAAAATATTTTTCATTGTTCTAGAAACTACCCAAATCAAACGAAAAAAACTCTTCTTCGGCTTTCGTTTACTATACAGCAATGAAACGATACTGAAGAGTAAATCATGTGTGCCAAAATGGTGTTTGCATGTTAATGCATCTATTAAATAAGATTATGACCACATCTTCATATCATATTGTCAGAAAGGAACTGAATGTATAGAGATCTGCTGGTTTTGTGCTTGATGTGAGCACAGATGCCCCAATGCGGAATCGCATCCTGATGTCTACGGCGAGCGCCTCCGTCCGATATTGATATGAGCCACTGATACTGACGTCTGTGGTAGGAACAACAACTGATGCATAAAATATGCCGCGGAATTCCATGCTGTTTGCATTATTCGATCGAATAAATAACGAAATCCTTGTGGCCGAGTGGTTCTGCTTCTTACAACGTCGAATCCCAACCCTTGAACATAGGCCCCTCTCCGGCAACGGTGGGTGAACGGAACAGTCCACATATGAAGGCGATGCGAGTCCTCCAGTTAAGTCTAACGGCTTGCCGCAGTGGTCGTTAGCGGCGCGGAATCACCTGTCAGGTCACGAATCACACAGAACAAACAATGCGGAGCGTAGTATACTGCACACTAGACTAATCTCAATGGAGAAAAAATTTGTCACACCAGTATGCACACACAGATGAATGGTGAAGCTTTTACAGATGGGGCAGTGACCAAGTCACGTGAGTAAGAGGGTAAGGGTGTACTGACGCAGTTTTGATAGAAAATTGATCAATTAATTACCACCCATCCCTCAACCACGCTCGCCCCACCCCCACCCCGTATCACGTATGTGTATTCTTCTGCCTGCTCAAAGGGTCCCTGCCCGCCCCTTCCCATTCCACACCCCTTCACCACCTCGTGATGACTGGGTTTTGTGTGACGTCCTTAGGTTAGTTAGGTTTAAGTAGTTCTAAGGTCTAGGGACAGATGACCATAGATGTTAAGTCCCATAATGCTCAGAGCCATTTGAACCAGCCCTTAATCACCTACACTATTCGCGGAATTTCGAATTTTGGTCGTAATTTCGAATGTTGGCTGGAATTTAAAAAATGGTGGGAAATTCTTTGTCCCAGGGCTGTGCTGACATCCCACACTTACACCCCCCCCCCCAATCCCTACCCACCCACCCAGGAATTGTTGGGAAATTAAAAATGATGATGCTCTTTTCGTGACTGAAACCCTGGTCCCTCTGGACGAAAGTCCAAGTACTTCCCCCCGACGCATGCAAACTACCCAAATAATGGAGAGGAAGCTTGGTTAATGTACTTTATTTATTTGGTTTGTGAAACTGAAGTAAGAATCGGTCCTAATTACGTAACTGATCATAAAGATCAGGCCTAATTACACAACTGTATGCACAGTGTCACACAAGGAGTGCCTAAATCGCATTACTGTTCAAAAATTGATGATGCCATACAACTGATGTTATAGTGCTGAGAGAAAATTTCACAATTGCACTCGAAACTATACCCTTCACCTACAAGGTAGCAGGAAAAAGGCTGGAGCAAAAAGAACTACCTTTATTTTTTTGGTTGGACATACGTTCAACTGAGGAGATACTGTTGTTGGACAGAGAGGACTTTAATAGGTGTATTACCTGTAAACATACAGCTGAGGTCCGTACTCAACGCTCTTTGACGTCAGAGTTCCCTACAAACACCTGCTCGACAATCAGCCTGCAGTCCAGGTAATCGAAGCCAATACGTGATACCCCAAGTGATGGAAAATGCTTCACTGTTCTGATCACTCCACTGTCTGGAGTCAGTACCAGGAAGGTACTGGCATGAGAGAAATGATCGTAGAGCATAAACGCACACTCCTATGGTTTCATGGTTCTGCACCTTAAAATGCTGTACTGTTACGGCCTTATGCTTTCCGAAGTGTTAGTCGTCCGGAATGCAACGCTTTTAATACTCTAATACGAGATATAGTTGTCCAACATCAGACATACATCCAACCCAAAAGTTTACTACCCCAATCACTACGGTGACAAACTTTAAAATGATAAAACTGGCTCCTTCTACACTATTCTGATGTCCTAGGAAGGCATCATCAGTGTACATCCGCTGCTCGAGCTGCTTATAAACCTAAGGAATGAAGTCAGGTGACTGGTGTTCCGTGTCTAAGGAAATGAATAGATTTTATATGTCTTTTTAAGCTGTAAACGTACGTACCTTCAATCACATTTCCCACGACAGTCTTGCTTATCAGTAGTAATAAAATTAAGGTTTTGATAGATGAAGCTATATCTCACTAGGAAATAGAGCGAGTAAAAACCGACATTAATATTTTCGATAGCTGATACGTTTAGGTACCACCCACGCCCTGTTGCACGAAAATACACGCAAAGAATCAGCAACTTCGTACGGGGGAGTAAGGGAGTAAGTACCACGGTCAGTAGCCACAGGAGACGGAACAGTCTTATAGCTGTTTACAGTAGTATCACCTCAACTCTGGTAGCATTTCTAGCATTCCTCTTGCACAAAGAAGTCCTTTCTGATGTAATGTGGTCTAGCTCATGTGTAGGGTAATATAGCAAATTCGTCCTAATACCACATCTCTCGAGTACACCCCCCGCCCCCCTTTCACACACACACACACACACACACACACACACACACACACACACACAATTTAAAGAGATACATATGACATTGATCCACTCTCCTACAAAACACTCTAGAAAATGGCTTAAGTATGATAAACGCATTGATTCTTCTCCTTAATGCTTAGGGAATAACACTGTTTGTGAGAAGCAACCGAAATTCAATAATATCTATATTCGACTGCATGTGCCAGAACACAGTTATCGATTGGGATACATATGTTTTTCCTGCTTTAATATGGCCCCTCTGCATAACACTTATGTCGCCTTTATTGAAGTATGTGTTATGGAAGCCCATGTACTTTACAGGGGAAGAGAGGGGGGGGGGTGGTAAAAATGAACGCACCGGGGCATAATTTTTAAGCTTTTCTCGGTCTCGAATGTCCACGTACCACCGATCAACCTGAATTACTTACATTTTATGGTACTTTTTCTGTAATTTCATATATTCTCAGTCAGTTTAAGTAATTTTGCAATTTTATAGCGATTTTATATATTTCGTCATATTTTCCTCAGCTTTTGGTATTTCCCATCAATTTGTCGTAATTATACAAGGTTATTCTCGATTTTTAACCCCTGTATATCATTTCTTCACATGTGTGTGTGTGTGTGTGTGTGTGTGTGTGTGTGTGTGTGTGTGTGTGTGTGTGTCTGTGTATGGTCACAATATCGACATACTCATGTGTTTTTTGATTTTATACAAGGATATTTGTCTGTGTTCTACACCAGCCTACTAAAAAATACTAGGAATTCCCCTCTTCTCGATGATCTACATGCACACATTTTGGAGAAGAAGATAAAAAAAAATATAGTAACAATCTCCTTGTGCCTAGATGGGGCTCGACGAGTGGCGCATCATAGCCTGGAAACAAATCCGTGTGCTGCTGCGGCACAACGAAGTGCTTGTCTGCAAATTCTTGTAGCGATGCACTTGATGGAAACTGAAAGTCTGGTACAATTCTACACGTTCATCTGACTTCCGCTCTCCCGCTCTCCCGCGCAGGGATCTGCAAACAGGGAGCTGACATGTGTACAGAGCTCATTTCTGAAGCTGCTCTGAAATTTTTTGCTATATGTGTATGTCCTTATTGCTTACCAGATGAGCTTCGCTACTTTTGTTTACACCTTCCAGTTCTGAATCGTCCCCACAACCATGTCAGAACATCTACAAACTATAGATTTCTGGTATGTTTTTTAATCCTAGTAACAAGTTGTTTGTTAGTTGACTGTGTGTCGACTACGCTTGGCTTGCAAGAACGTGCGAATTTCCCCTCCCCATATCTAAGAGTGCTTCCCCCCGTCAACGTAATATATAGACGAATAGTTAGCTAGTTATGTATTCGAATCGCAACCGTCCGCTGCTGACAGCTCTACACACATACATATGGAGACTATCCATGCGTATTACCAATACTGAAGCCTCGAGTTCAAACGCTTGTACGTTGTTTTTGACAGTGCTATAACCTCGCATAATCATCCCAATTCCGGTATTTTGTGTGCTAGATATGCTTTGGATGGAGGAAGACAATCCTTCGTGAGTATTGTTTTTATGTACAGTAAAGAACAGCACATTAGTCGGATGGTATAGTACTGTACTCGAGTGTCCCCAGTTACTCACAACAAATTATTCTATAGATCCAATGCATTTGCTCTATTTTTTGTATGTCTATGTACGTGCGTGTGTTGAGGTGGCGCCAAGAAACATGACTCAGATCTCCCGCTGGTGGATCCATTATGCCTTATATCCGGAACGGTGTCTAGAGTATGATCCACAACACAATACGTCAAGGATAGGGTTCGAAGGTGGATCCACCAACGAGAGGACTTGGTGAGGTTCATGACAGCCATCCATGACATTCACGTAGACATAGACACACAGAATAGAAAGTAAATTCACTGCATCTGTAGAATATGTGCTAACTGTTCGTCTATAAAGTACGTTGCTGGGGCAAGCGGAGGGGTAACCCTCACGATCCAGGACGCTAAGTGCAGTCGACACACTGTCAACTACCGGATAACTTATTACTAGGATTAAAAAAAATCAAAATCTGCAGTATGTAGGTGTTTTGACACGGTTGTGGGGACATATCAGAGTTGGAAGGTGTAAACAAAAGTAACTGAGCTCATCTGTTAAGCAATAACAGCATATACTTATGGGAAAAAAATATCAGAGCAGCAGGAGAAATCAACTCTCTACACATGTCAACTTCCTGTTGCAGATCCCCACACAGTAGAGTAGAAGTTGGATGATACGATTCGATGAAGACATTTCTATTCTGAGTCAAAGTTAAGAAGAATTGCATGATATGCTGAATGCAATGAACATTGTAATGAGCATAGAATATAGATTGAGAGTAAATCGAAGAAACACGAAAGTAATGATAACTAACAGAAATTAGAACAACGAGAAACTTAACATCAGGATTGGTGGTCACGAAGTAAATGAGGTTAAGTAATTCTGCTAACGAGGCACCAAAATAAGCAATGACGGATGGAGCAAGAGGGACATCAAAAGAGGATTAGCACTGGCAAAAAGGGCATTCCTGGCCAGGAAAAATCTTCTAGTATCAAACATAGTCCTTAATTTGAGGAAGACATTTCTAAGAATGTACGTGTGGAGCACAGCATCGTATGGTAGTGAAACATGGACTGTGGGAAAACCGGAACAGAAGAGAATCGATGCATTTGAGACTCGGTCCTACAGTCAAATTTTGAGAATTTGGTGGACTTATAAGATATGGAATGAGGAGGTTCTGTGCCGAATCGGAGAGGAAAAGAATGTGCGGAAAACACTGACAAGGAGGAAGGACAGAATGATAGGACATATGTTAAGACATCAGGGAATGAGCTCCATGGAGCAAGAGGGAGCTGTAGAAGGCAAAAACTGTAGTGGAAGACAGAAATTGGAGTACATCCAGCAAATAATAGAGGACGTAGGTTGCAAGTGCCACTCTGAGATGAAGAGGTTGGCACAGGAGAGGAATTCGTGGCGGGCCGCGTCAAACCTGTCAGAAGACTGATGACCCCCTCCCCCCACCCCCAAAAAAAGATCTTCCCGGAATTTCTTCATGAGTTGGCTGATAGCCTGCCTCTCTTCATTTGACATCACTTGCCTATGTTACGGTTTTTGTTGTTGGATAGCAAATGTACCAGTGTTGATCAGTAGCCTAATATTTTTCCTGTCCTTTATGTCGTCTTCTGTAATGTTACGTCTCCTCAAACGCCTTTCTTGTCTCCTCCATCGATCCCATGGAGTTTTTAAATTTTGAAAGGATACTGAAATTTTCCTTGGTTGGATTGTTGTCATTTATTCTAAGAATCTTTATCATATCCAAGCAAAAATTCTTCAGTATGTACTGGTTTCATTTATTTTGTTTCTTACAGCCATTACAGTAATGGTAAGAATCACACCTTATTACACACGTGCACTGTACGGCAAAATTAAAGGATCACTGCCTCAAAAAACAGTAGTTTTTCCAATTTGGAGACAGAAGTTTGAAATTTGGTTCAAAAATGCCTACGATCTTTCTCTGTAACGGTGGAGAAGCATGCCGCCCTGCGACGTCACTCTTGGGATTCATTATGCTTCAAACAGTAAGGTGTCGACACAGGCGAAAAAGAGGCCAGAGGTCAGAAGGTCATGTGATGTATAACGGGGGCAACCACTCGACACACCTCTGATGGCAATTGCCTGCTTTCAGGAATCTAAGACTACTTCACATTTTTTCTATGTAAAGACACATTTTTAAAATACTCAATAAATTTGAGCAGTTGCCACCAGGGTATTGCTGAACTGCAGGGTCTTAGACGGATCTTTTACCATTTTATTCAAGCATGTGTCGAAGTCACACCGCTCTGTGATTGTGTCACAAAAGGGCGTGAAACAAGAGGCTCATCAAGCATAAGCGCCGTTTGCTGCTTCAGATCCCTTTCAAATTTTGTGGAATGGTTTTGAACGGTCCCTAGTCGTTCCAATCTAAACACGAGAGCAAAAGTTGCTGTCGCTCTCCACTCGAAAGGAAGCGATCTTTTTCAGTGTGGATGTAGCCTGAGACAATCCTTAGAGAGCGTTTGAAATTGCCGGGGGTAGCAGCAGCTTGAAAGATTGTGAAGACCAGTGAGCTCTTTCTGACTACACTCAGAACTGTCGTTTGCGACAGTGAAAAGGGAGCGAATCAACGCTTCTAGGAGATAGGTTAGTCTCATTGACACTCTTTGTGCCACCATCTAAGGCCTTTTCCTTGCGAATTTTGAGCGACGGTGTGTCTAAAATCTTTTCGTCGGCCATCCATATGAAAACCACGTGATTTCAACGTTGGGTGTCACCGTTTAGACCACCATCGCAGAGGCGTCAAGTAAGGGGTGAAATATTGGTAAGAGTGGGCGTGACGGCCTTCTCATCAAGTGACACAATCACGGTGGCGTTATTAGAATTGTGATGCGATTTGATGAGAATGTGACACCTTTAACCTACCCCACATTTCAGATGAACTTCTTAGCAGTGCTCATTTTTTCGCATTTGTCGATATCTGCTGTTTGAAGTGGCGCTCAAACCGAGGGTGATGTCGCTTGGCAACCCGCTTTGGCAACGTTACAGAGGAAGTTTGTAGGCATATTTTAGCCAAATTTCAAACTTATGCGCCGCAGTGGGAAATAATTACAGGTTTTCTAAAATGTGATCCTTCAATTCTGTTGCACAGTATAGTTAAACCGAGTAAACTTTTACCTTAGTTACATCTTATGACGTTCTGCCAAGCGTCAGAAATCTTGCTGTTTACGATGAATGAATTGGCCTCTACTGAAGGCAATAAAGCTCACAAAGGGGATCAGATAGTGTCGTGCAATCTATTAGTGTAGGTGGATAACACACACATTATCTGTAGGTGAAAATGAGAACTAAGAAGATGCTCGAGAACACAATACTGACAGGAAATGGGTCTCGCAATAGTCCTCAAACTGCTCTGAGGTTCCGCTATCGCCATTTCAAATACTTGCAGGACGCTCTGGAGTCAAGACGTGTGTTACCTTGAATGCTGCTTGCATTACAGCTAAGCTGATATTAAGTTTCGAGACAAGGTAGAAATTCAGCTTCGCTACCTTTGTGCTCGAGCGGGAGGAACACAATAACGTCTCCTTCTCCGTTGACGACCAAAACAACCAAGTGAGCGGGGCCGAGTGACACGAGTCGATGGCCTACGTGCACTAGATGGCGAGATACGCACAGGGCGACAGCTAGCCTCGACTCGCTCATCCATCAGCGTCCGCCGCGTTTATTAAACTGGAGCGGAGTTAATTCAGGGTCGACGACCCCGGCGTATGAGAGCCGAGACAAGAGGCGCTGCTCCGGGTAGGGGCTCAGCGAACAAGTGCGTTGAATTTCGAATGCGCCAGTGCTGTTCCGCACCACGAGTGCGCTAGGCGCCTGAGCAACCAGTGAAGTGATCTGTCATTCACTGTGGCAGGAACAATGGAAATATCGACTGCAATGAAGCGATAAGGCGCTATCCTGGTTTTACATAGAGACACGGTGTCTCTATTGTTTACGCACGACCGTAAAAGTTCTGAGTGGAACATTTCGGAACGTTTCGTAATATTGTGTGCGTCCTTTATTCAGTATACACTGATGCGGCACCACGGCCCGTGAACAACTGCCAAAGCAGTGTTACTGCGCCATGAATACTGACCTTTAACCATTCACGGTTGCATATATGATGCTATTCTCTGTCAAGTTATCGCAATGTGTATACGCTTCATTTACTCACTATGCGGAAACGAGGAGAACTGGGCAGAACAGACTATTTATTAAACTGTGGCACAACATTAACAGAAGACGGTTAGTCATAAATTTTAAGGTTTCAAGTCGAGATGTTTAAGCTACGTTATTACTTATTTGTTTGTTTGCAGCCACGTTTCTGCAGTCCTAGTACACGCTGAAATCTTGTACACGCAGTACCATAGCACGCCTGTAGAGGATAAAAACTAAACAGTGACACTGATAAAGTAAAGATGAGCTGTGTCACTTAGTTTTTACTCTTCTAGAGGCGGGCTACAGTACTGTGTGTACCAGGACTGCAGGCATGTAGCAGCAACCAAACTGACAATTAATTATGTAACTTTATTTTTTGCAGCGACAGAACTTCAAGAGCGCTCCTTTTATTGCGACTGATTGTACAACAGCCAAATACAATATAAGAATGTTTCATAAATAGTCCCTATCTTTAAAGACAGTGAAATTTGTCCGACTGTCGCTAGAGTGACATTTCACTCTTACTCAGCACACATATTAAGGGGGGACTTTAAGAAACTGGTCAAAATGTCGATTTCCAATTTACTTTTAGTTATTAGTAGAACTAATGGTCCGTAAATTCCCGAAGTTTCAATGATGAAATTGCATACGAAGTGCCAGAAAAATAATGAAACATGCGACAAGATCTTCCTGCCTCACCCACTTTTTGAAGTAACACTTCAATACTAGCTCGGTGGACAACGGTTCCGCGTATTACTTTCAAGCAAACTTCTACGGGATACATCTAGAAGACTCTTTGGTTTTATAGGTCATCTGTGACCTTACTCCGTATCTTAGAAACAACAACAAAGCAACTACATGGAAACGATGCCGTAATACCACTTTTGCATCTGCTACAGTAGTCAGAATAGCAACTTTTGATGGAGTTCTTGTATTTAATGGTGGGAGCGTGGTAAGGTTGAAGGTATTAGAGACAAAGGGTTTTAATACAGAAAATTTCATTCAAGACATGTTAAGAAACATACATTTAGAGCGCCTCTCTGCAACTGAAAAGTTACGTGAAGACCCGGTAAAGGAAAGAAAGCAAAAAACAAGGAACCGGAAGAGAAGACTGCAAGGGAAGGAGGACCCTGAGCACAATTATGGAGCCTTTTGAAATGGGAGTGTAAGAACAGAAAGTTTCGTTGAACTTTAAATTGCATTTCCTGAAAGTTATATCTTTTAAAGATTTTGTACCTCATTCTCACAATCTACGTATGAAGGCTAGAATTATGATACTGTGAAGACTTATTTGTAAAACGCCAAAATATTGTCTCAAGAGTAAATTTAGAAATTCTGAATGTAAGCTGAGATATGGGGCCAAGTACTTTGATTTTTCATGAGTTTTATATTATATTTACAAATTTGGTGCACTTTCGTGCGGTGTAGCCACGCGGTATAATGCGCCTTGCTACGGTTCGCGCGGCTCCCCTCCTCAGAGGTTCGAGTCCTCCCTCAGGAATGGGTTTGTGTGTTGTCCTTAGCTTAAGTTAGTTTAAGTTAGATTAAATAGTGTCTAAGCCTAGGGACCGATGACTTCAGCAATTTGGTACCATAGGAACTTACCACAAATTTCCACTTTTTAAATACGGGGTCTTTTTCATGAACGTAGCCCCGCAATTCCGTGTTGTGACATCCAAATTTTATTTTTGATAGTGTAATGTATGCGTAATATGGGTTTGATTCATATGGGGCAAAATTATGGTTTCTTAGGCGACTCATTCCTATTTTGTAATGTAACTTTCGGAAGTGAATCAATATGTAGTTCGGAAACAGAAGAGCTAAGTCGTGGTCTAGGGTTCCATTAGGAAGGCTCGAGGGTAGGCCACGACAAGGCTCTAGAAAACATACGGGAGCCGCGCTTTCGTGTGGTCATGGCCGAGCACCGTCACGTTCCGCTCGTTTACGTGGGCAGGCGGTTAGCGCCATTTGAGAGGATTAACGTTCCTGCGAACTGTGGACAACTGGTCAGCGTGGCCCCGCTTGCAGCGAGTAGCACATTTGCAAGGAAGAGACATGTTTCTATAGTGCGTCTCCCGACTGCCAGTGACCACACGCGTAGTGGGCGGGCGCGTTCGGATGTAGGCTGTGAACAGCAAGCGACTCCCGGTGGCCCAGCGCAGTACGACCGGTTCATAGCGCAGGAAGGGCATAACACCAGAGTTAAGGGCCAACTTTGTAGTATGCCATCACATTTCTGGCATCGCAATTAAAATACAGTCCATGTGACGTTCTGGTGACAATGCCAGGATGAGTTCGGAATGGTCGGCGCTCGCAAACCGTAGTAACTGTGTCTTACCATTCGTCGAAACTCGCAACTTCCCGTAAGTGATCATGTAATTCTGCGTAATGTGCGCACCTTTTACTGAGACGAGGGTTCCCATTGACTGATATAGTCACAATCTTTCGGACTGGCTTACAAGCAATTTCGGTGGAATCGCGAGGGTCGGCCGGTGTGGCTGAGCGGTTCTAGGCGCTTCAGTCTGGAACCACGCGACCGCTACGGTCGCAGGTTCGAATCCTGCCTCGGACATGGATGTGTGTGATGTCATTATGTTAGTTAGGTTTAAGTAGTTCTAAGTTCTAGGAGACTGATGACCTTAGAAGTTAAGTCCCACAGTGCTCAGAGCCATTTGAACCACTTTTGTTAAGTCCCATAGTGCTCAGAGCCATTTGAACCATTTGAATCGCGAGGGTAGAAGCAGCAGCAACAGTTTTTAGTTTCGTTATATTCGAGGATCGTAATCTAGTTCATTTGGAGTCGCACTCTGATTCTCTCTTCAGACACTAATTGTGGGGAGACAGTGGTTCGTGTTCCCAGAGATGTGAGATGGAGCTTGGCAGTCAATCACCTGCTGGAGCGCCAACTCACCGCCCAACTCAACTTCGCAAGTTTAAATTCATGCAGCAATGACACGAGTCAGTAGTACTCACAAAGAGAAATAGTCACGTAGTCACGTTTTTGTGTTTTGCTTAATGTTGGTCGAACAGGTTTGTTGTATCACTCGATCCGCCAGTACTCTCGTGGGATTTTTTGATAGAGTCTTACTTAAGAAACCGACTGAGCTATTTTATAAGCAATAGCTGTTCCGAAGAAAAATACGGCATATAAATTCTTTAGAAATAAAGTGAATAGCAAATGTAGAAAAGGTTGCTGGAAAGATACGAAGAAATCCAAAAATAAATTACCATCGGGAGGGATGATTCAGCTCATAAAAAGTCAAAACAAGCTTTGGCGAATTTAAAAGCAAGGATGGTAACATTAAAAGTGAAATGGGAATGCCACTGTTAAACGAAGAGAGAGAGAGCAGATAGGTGAAAAGAGTACATTGAGGGCATCTATGAGGGTGAGGATTTGTCTGAGGACGTGTTAGAAGAAATGAGAGTCGATAGCGATGGCATAGGGGATATGGTATTACAGTCAGCCTTTGAAACAACTCTGGACGACTTCAGATGAAATAAGAGAGAAGGGATCGATAACATTCCGTTGACTGTTTGAAAATCATTGTGGTAAGTGGCAACAAAATAACTATTCACGTTAGTGTGTAGAATCTATGAGACTGGTGACCTACCATCATCTACACAGTTCGGAAGGTAGCAAAGGCAGGTAAGTGCGGAAACTATGGCACAATCATCTTGACAGCTCATGTATCCAAGGTGCAGGCAACAATAATACACGGCAGAATGAAAGAGAAAATCGAGGATCGGTTAGCTGACGATCAGTTTGGCTTTAGAAAAGGTAAAGGCACGAAAGAAACAGCTCTCACCTTGCACTTAGCATTGGAAGCTAGGTGAGAGAAAAATCAAAACTTGTTCATGGCATTCGTCGATCTACGAGGCCTGTTCAGAAAGTAAGCTCCGATTGATTGCCAAATTGAAACCACAGTGAACATCAGAAATGTTTTACTTGTAACAATTAGCTACACCTTTCACCTACTTCTCTACGTAGTCGCCGTTCTGACTTAGACTTTTGTCATAGCGTTGTACCAACTTTTCAATAGCCTCATCATAGAAGGCAGCCGCCAGTGCTTTCCGCCAATTCTCCACGCTGGCCTACACCTCGTTGTCTGTGTCAAAATGTTGTCTTCAAAGACAGCGGTTCATGTGACCAGAGATGAAACTCAGGGGGAGACAATTGCGGACTGTATTGTAGGTAATCTCACATTTCCATTTGAAAACGATGCAGGAGCATCTTCATTGCCCCTGCAGAATGCGGCTGAGAATTGTCTTGAAGAAGAAACAGGACGACAGTTATGTAATGTTAGCTGCATAGCTTCAGGTGAAATTTCTCACCAGGCCCTCGTACTTGGCGGCAGACACTATTTTCTAGACATCTTTACGCACTCACTGCGAACTCAAAAATGAGAAGAGCGACGTGATGCTAACTGGGGTTATACTAGAGACACTACCCAACACATCTGTGCAAAGCTTTATCGGATTTTCATAGTCGTTTCCATTTCGCGACCGATCGGAGCTTACTTTCTGAACGCCCCTCGTAGAAAAAGCGTCCAACCAGGTAAAATGGTGAAGATGTTCGAAGTTCTGAGTACGCTAGGATTAAGCTATAAAGGAACACGAGTAACACACAATCTCTACATCTACATCTACATCCATACTCCGCAAGCCACCTGACGGTGTGTGGCGGAGGGTACCCTGAGTACCTCTGTCGGTTCTCCCTTCTATTCCAGTCTCGTATTGTTCCTGGAAAGAAGGATTGTCGGTATGCTTCTGTGTGGGCTCTAATCTCTCTGATTTTATCCTCATGGTCTCTTCGCGAGATATACGTAGGAGGGAGCAATATACTGCTTGACTCTTCGGTGAAGGTATGCTCTCGAACAATATGTACAAGAGCCAAGAGAGAACAAAAGGACTGGAAGATAAGGAACGAAGTTCTCGGATAAAAAAATGTGTGAGATAGGGAACATAAAAAAAGGTTCAAATGGTTCTCAGCACTATGGGACTTAACATCTAAGGTCATCAGTACCCTAGACTTAGAACTACTTAAACCTAACCAACCTAAGGATTCGAACCTGCGACCGTAGCAGCAGCGCGGTTCAGGACTGGAGCGCCTAGAACCAGTCGACCACAACGGCCGGCTAGGGAACATCAAAATTGGTGGTCACGAAGTACACATAGTTTAGGATGTCTGTTACTTTGGAAGCAAAATAACATATGCCTGACAAAGGTAGGAGGACAAATCAAGCATAATTGCATAGGGAAAGTGGGTATCCCTCTCTAAGAGAAGTCTACTGGTATCAAACATTGGCCTTAATTTGAAGAAGAAGTTTCTAATGTTTGGGGCACAGCGTTGAATGATAGTGAACAATGACAGTGGGAAAACCGGAACAGAAGAGAACCGAAGTATCTGAGATAAGGCGCTACAGAAAAATGTTGAAAATCGGGTGGACTGATAAGATAAGGGATGTGGAGTTTCCCCGCAGAATCCCCAAAGAAAGGGACGTACGGAAAACACTGACAATGAGAAGGCACAAGACGATTGGTCATGTGTTTTGACATAAAATAATATCTTCCATGGTACGAGAGGAATCTATAGAGGGTAAAAGCGCCAAGGGAAGACACAGATTAGAATACATCCAACAATAACTGACGACGTCGGATGCAGGTGCTACTCTGAGATGAAGAGGTTGGTGCGAGACAGGAATTCGTGGGGGCTCGTATCAAACTAGTCAGAAGACTGATGAGACAGAGGCTGAAGAGGCAGGAGACACAAGAAGTGCTGGTTCACGACTCCCACGTGCTGTCGGCGGCGTTCCCGGGATTAAGCACGTGTCGTCGACCCGCGCCGCATTCAGGCAGACACCTTTCATTAGCAGTCGCTGGCGCTGTTGGCGGGCGCCCGCTGATCATTAGCGTCCGACGCGCACACAAAGACACTTGGCGGGAGCTTTGCGCGGCAGTTAACCACCTCCAGGTCACACGCCCTGATACAGTTAACACAGATGCAAATAACACCCTTTTTTCTCCTTCACTAATTTTTAGTTCCTGCTGTCTTCTCTGATGCTCAAGTAACCAGTTCTACCATTATCATTCCCCTGGAAACAGTTTTCTATGCACCTATTCCTCTCTCACTTTTTCTTTTCACTTACATATGTCCTTTTAACTTTCGAACATTTTCTCTGCTAAGTGTCTTTACATTTTAAATTCGTCGCTCTTTGATATTTTTTTCTGGATTCTCATTTTTTTACTGTATATCTGACCTTCATATTCTCAAAATGTTTCAACTACTAAAATATTTCGCACTCTTAAAATTCTTCTCTCCTTGGTGTTTGCGTTTCTCTAGATTCTCCTTTATCGCAGCAATGACGTTCAGGGCGAAGAAAGAAGAGTTTGAGGTTTCCTGATGACATTGAAAATCTATTAGGAATGTCAATGGATTTCTAAGAGCAGCTGGATTGAACAGATAGTAGAGGAGAAGTTCCAAATATGGGCAAACGTCTAAATATGGGCTACGAGGCCTGGGGAGGCGCACAAAGTGCTGCCAGCCGGCCGTGGCGCGTGTAAGACTGTCCCCCACTGCCTCCAACGATGACTGTAAACAACTGATCGTGCGAACGCAGATTGTTTGGCTGCAGTGAGATTTTGCGCATGAGGACCTCGATTCTGTGGACTGCACTCTATCGACAGGTATGTGCTTGACCATTTTCTTCATAATTCGACTTAGCTCTGCATGCAGTTCGTTTGAAGAACTGTATTACTGATATGTTGAAGTGTCTGTTTCCCAGTTCCCACTGCTCTGTCTGTATTTTGACTGTTAGGGTCCCTTTGTAGGAACCACAGTGTGATCCAGATATGGGCTACCATGAAGGGTCTAATCATATTCCTACATTATAATTGAAATCTACTCAAAATTAGTTTTCAGAATGCCTCGTAACAAGTGTAAATACCAAGCCAAGGGCAAAATGGAGACGTGGTACCCTTCAAAGATGGCTGCAGCCATCGCTGCTGTGAGGTAGAAGAAAATGGGATCTATAAAGGCTGCAAAAATGTATGATACACCTCGCTGTACCCTGCAGACTTGAAGTAAGAAAACAGATCTTAATCCAACTGCTGCTGCCAGTGCTAAGCTAGGTAGGCCTTTTGTTTTAGGACCACGTCTGGAAGAAGAGATTGGTTGGAAACGAAAGCCGTTTGTTTTAGCAGAGAGGAATGGGATTAATGTACCTTTCATCACTAACGCATCTGCGCCTATCTATCGACCCTCAGCGAGAATCATTCCGAACGGACAACACAGAACCGCCAACTCTAAATGCACCAACAAATTCAGATTATCCTCTCATCAGTCAGGAACGGTTTATGAATTTCCTCTGCTCGTTGCTTCCTCGTCACATGTACAACCAGAAACGTCAGCAGCTTTTATCCCTTTTGACATTTCGCTACCAACCACAATTACAAGCAAAAGAGGTCGGAAATTTGCAAAGGCTTTCTTGATTACAGGAGGAAGAGCTCACAAGTTTCTTGGATAGGTCACTGAAGGGGAAGTGACTGCTAACTTTTTCTGAACAAGTGTTGAAGCAGATTCAAAAATTACATAACGAAGGCAGGAGAAACAAATACAGATCTACAGAAGAAAAAGAAATTAGGTCTATTTGCGTCTGACGAATTAACTAATGAGGTTGAGCCTACCCTGGGCGACGAGAGAAGTGATATAGAGGTTTCTGAAGACCGCACGATTTCTGGGACATATGTGTCGTGCATGTTCTGCGACAGCCTATTTTTAGCGGACGCCAACGGAGAAATTTGGATTCAGTATATCGACTGTCGTATGTGGGCCCCTACTGAATGTTCAGAGATGAACAATGAAGTTTATGTTTGTGATTATTGCAAATAAACTTGCGCTTAAAACTTGATTTTAAATAGTTCTTTCTTTGATGTTAAAGATAGCCCATATTTGGACCCCAGAAAAGATAGACGTTTTGTATTAGTTTTTTAAACAAATTATTTAAAATAAGAATTTTTTTTTTAGTTGGCTATTTTCCCATAACTTTGAAGGGCACATTTTAGTGTACCATCCCAGTGTTTCTTCAGTAATTTAATCATTAATAGAAAAATGTTAGTGTATAAAACCCTTAGCTAGTCTACATTTTGACCTCCTTCTCTGTCTTGAAAGGAGCGTGTAAGAGTACGATCGACGCAAGTAAAACAGATGTAATGGAATGTAGTCGAACTAAAACAGGCAGTATTGAGTGAACGACTTTAGGAACATGAAACACTGAGTGTGGTAGATACGTTTTCCTAATCGGGAAGCAAAATAACTGATCACAGCTTGTAATAGAAAGATCAATGGTTCATTTTCGCTACGTATTGGACTTCTCGATACACTCAAATGAATGGATTACTCGATACACAGGCATTCTTTAGAAATTGTAAAATAAAATTTGGTTTTCTTGATTGTAACACATTTTAGAATATTACTTTACTTATGTACAAATATAAAACAGTACAACGTAGAATTATTTTAAAATGTTGTGATGAACAGATACCTCTACATTTTGAAAAAATGTTTGAAATTTTTATTATTATTATTATTATTATAATTATTTGTATAATTTTTCTATTATAATTTGAAAATATTTAAAATGTAAATTACTAATCACTTAATATAATAAATTAACATCGTGTAATATCTTTGCATAGCGAATTTAACGTTGTTGGTCATTATCTAATTTTTGGAGGTTGTTAGTGGAGTTTTAGTGACAAAGTGATGTACTATATTCTTAGTCCTGTTATATGATAAATTTGAATGCGTCTTGCTGAGTTTTTCTGGCTGAAGAAATAAATTATAAAAATGAAAAATCTGCACAACGTTTTATTAAACAACTTAAAGTATAAAATGGGGAAAACCCGCATATCTCCTAGTAAAGTGATAATTTTTCCAGTCTTTACTGAAGCTGTTTGGAAGGAGTATGATCTTGCGCAAGTGAAACTTGGACGATAAACAATTCAGGAACGAAGAGGTGGTGGTGGTGGTTAGTGTTCAACGTCCCGTCGACAACGAGGTCATTAGAGACGGAGAGCAAGCACGGGTTAGGGAAGGATGGGGAAGGAATTCGGCCGTGTCCTTTCAGTGGAACCATCCCGGCATTTGCCTGAAACGATTTGGGGAAATCACGGAAAACCTAAATCAGGATGGCTGGAGACGGGATTGAACCGTCGTCCTCCTGAATGGGAGTCCAGTGTGCTAATCACTGCACCACCTCGCTCGGTCAGGAACGAAGAGAACAGAAGCTTTTGAAATGCGGCGCTACACGAGAATGCTGAATTTTAAATGAATACATTGAATAACTAACGAAAAGAAACTAAGTCAATTCGGGATAAAAGGAATTTGTGGGACAACTTCACTAAAAGAAGAGATTGGTTGATAGGACGCCTCCTGAGAAATCAAGGGGCCGTCAGTTCGGTAATGAAGAGAGGTGAGAATGTTGGGGTGGGGGGATGAAAATTATAGAGGCTGGCCAGGGAATGAATACAGCATATGCCCGAGCAGTTGTGCGGAATTGGAGAGACTAGCATACGATAGACTAGCGTGGAGAGCAGCGTAGAAACGGTCTTTGCACGGAAAACCACAACAATGCCATCAACAACAACGATATGTATCATTTCAAGCTGGCATTACTTTTTTTGTTTATCCTCATCGCTGCTGAGACTATTTATTCTTCTTTTGAGGTCAACTAGATTTTGGAGCTACTGGTATAGAGAATGTATACGTCTCTACATCTATTTTATATGTCACAATACCGTGTGCATAATCACATTGCCTGCAACAGTAACACAATTATTTTTTAGGGTTTCGTACATCAGTTGCTAAAAACGGAGTCCTTCTAGAATGACTTCGTTGTCTGTGCGTCTGACTGTTAAAAATTCATCTTCTCAGGAACGGATAGACGTATGAAGTTGAAATTTATGTTACATGCGCGATCAATGGTCCCTTTGCGGTGTAGAAGATTGAAGCTTGTAACACCTATAACGTTTAAAAGTAGGTCTGTACTATGTATCTGTGTATCTGTGATTATGAAGTGTTTGTTCTTTGTTAGTTAAGGTTACTGATTTTTGACAGAAAATTTAAAGTTTTCAATGTATGGAAAAACAAAATAATGTTTAAAATAATAAAGATTTATGTTATATGTATGTTTATAAAGAAATCATTGTCTACTGGAAGCTGGTTTGGGGTTGGGGACTTGTATTGCATAACGTAAAAGATGTAGGGAAGTCCCTCCGCAACGGAAGTGGCTTGGAGAGAGGTAAAAGGTGGTTTTGGCGGTGGAACTCGGCGGCTACTTGGTGGGAACGGTACGCAGTCAGTGACTAGCCGTTGCATGGTACACATCGAGGGTGTCAAGGGAGGCAATTGGAAGCCGGTTTGCAAGGAATTTTGCCTCTGATGCAGAATGGCTGTTGCGTGGTACTCTCGGCAACAAGGAATGGCTCTAACACGTTAAAAATCCGTCGCAAAGAAGAAACTATAAAGAGCATTCAAACATCAAGAGCGGTGAGTACAGTTAGCCGCCACGTCGCTTCACACCATACGTCGCCAGTGCTCCACCAGCTTCATGCATACACATATGTATCAGAGTATGGACCAGTTAATTTGTGTGAGTGATTTAATAATACTCCAAGTGCTATAAACCTGTGTTTAGAACCGTATCTTTCATCCTAATCACGAAACTATGCAGGATCCCCTCCTAAGTGTTCAGAAAACCGAGTATCCTGTTTCAAACGAACTAGTAATTTATTTCTGTGTATTAAATGTGCATAAATTCAGTGCCAGACTGTGTAAATGTTGCTGTCTAAAATACCTGCTTCACAGGTGATGAAAAGGCACGAAACTTATTTGAAACATAATTTAGCCTTCATTGCTATCATGAACGATTTTTTGAGGTCAGTTGAGCTCAGTACTGGGTAATTTGCTTTAGAGGATGAAAACTTAAACTATTCCAAGTAAGGCTAAGAATCAAATTTAGTTGAATACAATCTTACAACTGAAACAATCATAGAGTTTGACTAATGATACAGTATCAGTTTATGGGTCCCCACCATATTCTTCTCATATTAGAAAGATATTTGGAATATTATTGCTACTAAAGAAATCTGATACATGGCTGTAAAGTGGGGTGTAAACAGCGTAATTGTAGTATTATTTAATTTTAGGGGCGGTGTTTATATGTCAGTTAAGTCAGAAGCCCCTCATGTGCCATTTTAGTTCGGTGCTTCCTGCAGTAACATCTCAATACTGAGTCACATAGTGATCATGATTGTTCAAATGGCTCTGAGCACTATGAGACTTAACTTCTGAGATCATCACTCCCCTAGAACTTGGAACTACTTAAACCTAACTCACCGAAGGACTTCACACACATCCATGCCCGAGGCAGGATTCGAACCTGCGACCGTAGCGGTCGCGTGGTTCCAGACTGTAGCGCCTAGAACCGCTCGGCCACCCTGGCCGGCGATCGTGATTGTAACTGTTATTATTATGAGTTGGGTAGAATTTTGCTTTCTATGAATACTGGTTTGTGAATTAATGATGCTACCCACAACTTAGATTGCCCTGTATTCGTGTATATCCAGTATGATATTCTAAGGGAATCTTTATGAAAGTCACTTCAACAACTAATTTTAAATTTTCTGAAACATAATGTTTCAAATTAATGGGCCTAATTGGGCTGGCGACCGGTTATTGTTTCATTCGTATGAACTTTTCTACTTTCATGAAACTTCAGAGTTTAAGCCTGTTTAGTTTTCTGTTAAATTACAATATATTCAAAATTATAGTCCGATACCTTTATCCATTGGACACACGCACGGACAAAATCATAAATCCCCTCAGAGGGTAACATTAGTTTGTGTGACGACAGGCAGGTTAGTGACGTATAGCAAACGAGTGTTATAAGCTTCTACGTCAATACAGTCAAACGATACAACCATTTATGCCACATACTCTCTACTCGCAATCTCAGTCATCAAAACTCATAGGATACTTTCCGTTGACCAAGAATCATGAAATTTATAAGGATGCAATGTTTCACACTGCAACCAAAGGAAAATATCCGAAAACTGTTAATTTATAATTACATCTCACAAAATATTTCTTACTTCATCTGTTATCTGACATCAAAGTGAAAATTAAAATGCTCAGTAGTTTTGCATTCAAAATGACTGGTTCGCAGTGGTAAATGTCAAACTTTATGCCACGAATTACTTTGTTTACAGTCTGCGAATGTTTATTTCTTAGAAAACTTGAAACGACACGTATACGTGCAGTAATCACTCCTGATATCTGAAGATGGATGAATTCTGGAACGTGCCATATGCGCAGTAAAGTCATTTCTTGCCTACGTTTGATTTTTACCATTGTGACCCAGTCTGCCTGAATGCAGAACTTCTGGTAATTATAATGACGGTCGCCTGCCTCCTGCATGACTATGTCACATCTATATTATTAAAATTGAATCATTATCGGAAAACATGGAATCCCTGGAACCGATATCTTGCCAGTATCAATGTCAATAACAGGCAAAATGGACAAGATTCTCGACTGTCGGAATTGTGGAACTGTCTGTATCAGTAATTAAGTTTCTACGGAACCCTCAGAGCTCGAGACTTACTCGCAGTTACGGTCGCAGGTTCGAATCCTGCCTCGGGCATGGATGTGTGTGATGTCCTTAGGTTAGTTAGGTTTAAGTAGTTCTAAGTTCTAGGTGACTGAAGACCTAAGAAGTTAAGTCCCATAGTGCTGAAAGCCATTTGAACCATTTGAACCTACTCGCAGCTGGCCCAGTTTTCATTGTTTCATTATTCGTAAGTACAAACCTGTGACACACGATACAACCAACGCTACATACGAGGGGCATTACATAATTAAAGAGATAAGCTGATGCGGAAAAAGTGATTATTTACCGAATGACTTTTATTACTTCTCAAGTTAACCGCCACCGAAGTTAGTACACGTGTGCGAACGATGATGTAGCTTCCTTTTTAAACCTGATCCAAAGTAGTCTTTCCCTTGTTGTTTGAGTCACGCTCCCACAAATTCTTTAGCCTCCTCGTTCTTGGTGATTTTTTTTTTTTCGTAATGCCTCCTTGAGTCGAGGAAGTTGCATCATACGTTAAAATCTTGTTTAGGAAAGAATCAGCTCCCTTTCGTAGCATTCTCTCAAGTCTGCGCGCACTTCGATACTTGTTTCCTTGTGTTTTTGAATTTACACTTTCGGACCCCTCTTGCTGTTGTTTTGCTGTACTTGAGCTTGTTACGAGGCCTACGTCACAAAGGTAGGTCAGGCTCGTTCAACTCAGGAGACAAGCTGTGTCGCTATACCTGTTCACTCTTAACTAGATGCGTATGCGCAAACCACAATTGAACATTTTACTGGAATCCACTATTATGGAATCTTACTGTTATCAGTCCTACAATGATAAGAAGTCCATAGGCCTACTAATTTGTTACGTCAGTACTGGGGTACAATACAATTAAGATCACACCAAAATCTGACGCTATAAACAAACTGTTATACCATTTATGTCGAGGATTGATTTTAAATTTTGTTGTACGACTAGTAATCAGCAAGACTTCATAAAAGCAGATTCCAGTAGAAGATGCAATTCTCTTTAGTACGTATACACTCTGTTGCTAGTTAATAGGTTTAGAAACGCATTTTGCCCACTGAGTTAAGCGAGCGAGCTAGCTCAGGCCTGCCTTTGTGACGAACGCGCCGCGGCCCGTCTTTCTCATCGGCCTCGGCCTGTCGTCATGAACTGTGCCAACAGTTGCGGCAATTGTTTTTACTGTATGTTCAACTGCAATACGTCGATGTTCATGAATAATGTCGTCAATGCGTGTTTCAAGCGAAGGAGTTGACACGTCAGTTGGCTTGTCAGGCCGTTGCTCTTCAGTCACAGAGGTTCGACACGGTTTAAACTGTTCTCCCCACTTATAAAAAATTGCGCAGTTCGTAAAGGTTTCGCCCTCAGAAATAAGAAACGGGTCAGTGAATATAGCTTTACTAATGTGGAAACTTCAAGCGAACGCTCCATCGTTAGCTGCAGGCTATAAGCAAAAACATTCTTATCCGTCAGCTGTTCCCAGCTCTCCCTGTGATGCCAACCTAAAGTCATGAAAGTACGAATCTCTCCCTGCAAATCGTTTCATTTCTACATCAGTTTGTCTCTTTAAGTATTGATTGTCCCTCGTGTTTTCCTTACTCTTTCGTTGCGTTGGCTGGCCTGGTCTAACGAGCGCGGCTCCATCTTGCAGTCGGCATCAAGAAATAAGGTTCTCTATACACAGGATAGACATGAGTGACGCGACTGTAGATCGACACCGCTCAAACCGCACATCCTGATGATTCGCTTTCATGTAACTTCGCTCCTTCCCATTTTAGTGCACTCCCATCCATTTCGTTATTGTTCTTCATTTTCGTGTTACTGTTCCCCCTGCTACTTCGTGTTCCCTCTTTTCTATTCCTTTGCTCTTCACAATTTCGTTCGCTTGTTTCAAAACGGTTCCGCCACATACGCACCTTATCTGCTGTTCACGGGGGCGACGTCGGGGCTGTAATTTAACAGCTGAAAAGAAAATTTCCGTTCAACCATCTAACAGTGTTAACATCCATAAAATCATATCAACTTCGTGAGAGCAAGCTTTCATCTTCAAACACACGGCATCTCAAGAATCAGAATGACGCATCCAAAAGACGATACAATCTGCTTCATAAATGGTAACAAAGTTTTTCTGTCATAATTGTCCTCGTTTACTACAACTTGCAGTCATCTCCCTTTCTGTTCAGTTGTCCACGAGGTGATAACTCTTAGAAGATCGTACTGTATGCGTTTACTTGCGAAAGATAGTATCAAAATTTACTTGCTGCTGAATATACGGTATTATGGAATATGAGGAGCATCGGTTAATTGAGGTGTTGAATAGATCGACATTTCATACAGCTTTTTTAGATTAACACTTGAGGCCGGCCGGTGTGGCCGTGCGGTTCTAGAGCTTCAGTCTGGAACCGCGTGACCGCTACGGTCGCAGGTTCGAATCCTGCCTCGGGCATGGATGTGTGCGATGTCCTTAGGTTAGTTAGGTTTAAGTAGTTCTAAGTTCTAGGGGACTGATGACCTTAAATGTTAAGTCCCATAGCGCTCAGAGCCATCTGAACCATTTAACACTTGATCTTTGTAAGTGATACAGATCCATAAGAAAGTAATAATCAGTTGTGTTCTGTTCGAGGAGCATGTAAAACAAAGCAATTTTAAAAAAAGCCTGCACTCCGTGGGAAGTCATGCGATATCTGCATCTGCTGCAGAATGCAGATCTCTTTCTATCTTCAGTACTTCCTGAGAGTAAAATTTATACGCCCAGAGTATCCTCCTGCATTCCCAGGATTAAAAATTTAATGCACGGCTATCGGAAATTTGACAAAGAAATTAAAACGGGGGCTGATATTCGGCTCATTTAGGGAATACCGTGCAGCAGTCAATCTTCTTTAGCGTAACAACGTGATATGCAGAATGGCACCGAGAGATTATTATTATTTTTGTTATCATCTTCATTATTTTGTGTAAGGCTCCCAGACCCCATTTAACGGCCTGATGTTAGCGGTAAATTAAATTTTATTAGACCATAAGTATCACGTAACCAAACAGAAATTCGAACTTGTGCCCTCGCCGGCCGTGGACTCGAATTTTGAAAGCTATTTGCGGTGTGGGCCGCCTCATGATCCTGTGGTCCACCTGTTTTTCTGGCGAAATGCACGAATAATATAACTGCCAAATTTTGATTCCATTTCTCTTAATTTTTAGTTTTTAACTCAGCTAGATGAAGTTACTGACCGTACCATCTGTAACCGAAAATCAAAATACAAGCGACTTTTAACAGTTTCAGTATCAGACACTAAGATAAATTTCGTTACCGTAACATGTTGTGTTCATATCTAAACGCGATCGGCCGTCGGTAGTACAGTTAAGCATGTTATGAGCCCCTTATGCACCTGGCTGCGAAGGAAGAGAGAGAATCCAGCTTGCACTGCGTGTGCACAGTGGGAGGAATCATTCGAGATGTGGAACGGATTCTTCCGGTTGCCATGAAGGGCAAAGACGCAGCCAACTGCAGATGGTGGTTCATGATGGTGCTAACGATATATATCGTCTCGGATCGGAAGAGATTCAACCTGGTTTCTGGCGGATAGCTGAAGTAGTAAAGATTGCCAGTCCTGCAAGATGAAGGCGGAGCTCACTGTCTGCAGCATTTCCAACAGAACCCGACTTTGATCCTCTGGTACAGGGCGCAGTGGATGATCAGAATCAAGAGGTTCAGACTGTTCTGAGACCGTAAAGGCTGCAGATTCTTCGATTTGCGCCGTAGGGTAGTGGGTTTCCGGGTTCCGCTAAATAGGTTGGGAGACTACTGCACGCAGGAATCAGCTACTCAGGTAGCGGGTGTTGTATGGAGGAGACTGGGCGGCTTTTTAGGTTAGAAATTTCATGGGAAAGTGCAGAAAGGGCTTCAGTTTCAAAGGGCGCAGGACGAACTCAGGAAGTGGGCACACGTAGGAACAATCAATATTGTAGTTGTGAATAGTCGGAGCAGAGCTGGAAAAGAACCAGAGTCTCAAGCGCCAATAAAAAGCACTGAATCTCAAATCGGTACAGGTATGGAAGGCGCCTGAAGTCGGAAATAAGTTCTGCCGAAATTTTTATAAAGAACTCAAACGTGTTCTGAAAGGATAGATTAAGCACTGTTAGTGGTGGAGTGTTTATTGCTGCCAGGAGTACTTTACTTTGTAGTATAACTGAAGTAGATAGTTACTGTGAGTTGCTATGGATATATGTTATACTTGACAACCGGAATAGGTTAATGATTGATTGCTTTAACGGATCCCCAACTCAGATGACACAGTTGCTGAACAGTTCAAAGAAAACTTCTGTGTCATTTCAAATAGGTACCCACCTCGTACACTTATAGTTGGCTGCGACTCCAGTCTGTCCTCAATATGTTGGCGAAAATACACCTTTAAAGTCGGTGGTATTCGTAAAACGTCGATCGAAATCGTATGAATGCCTTCTCAGAAGACTATTCTGAGCAAGTAGTTCAGGAACTCAGTCGAAGTGTAAAGGGCTGCGAAAACATACTTCATATTTTAGCAACAAATAATCTTGACCAAATAAGAAGCGTCCTGACAGATGCAGGGATTAGTGACCACAAGGTTGTTGCAGCTTGACTGAACACTGTAACATCCAAACCTACCAAAAATAAACGCAAATTCATCTATTTAAAAATGCAAATAAAAGTTTGTTTGACTCCTTCCCCAGACACAGTATCCACTCCTTCCAATCTGTCTGTATAAGCGTAGATCAGATGTGGTTTAAATTCAAGGAAATAGTTTCGAAGGCCGTTGAAAGATATATACCAACTAAATTAATAAGAGATGATACTGATCTACCGTGGTTCACAAAACAGGTCAGAACACTATTACGCAGAAGCGACGAAAAAAGCATGCCAAATTAGCGAAGGTTTACAGAAGCTCGAAATTTAGAGCGAACTTCAATGCGATATACTTTCTATAGTTTCCACACCAAAATTTTGTCTCTGGCAGGAAACCAAAGAGAGTCTACTCGTGTGTAAGATACACTAGTGGCAAGGAGGAACCAGTACCGTCATTGCGCGATAACAATGGTGATGTTATTGATGACAGTGGCACTAAAGCAGAATTACTAAACTCGGTTTTCCGAAATTCTTTCGAAGAAGAAGACGAAGTAAATATTCTAGAATCTGAATCAAGAACATCAACCAACATGAGATATCTTTGGTGCGGCGAAGCACCTTATAACACTTAGGAAAGGCAGGTTTTCCGTTCCAGATTGTATATCAGTCAGATTCCCTTCAGAGTATGCTGATAGAATTGCTCCACACTTAGCAATGGTATACAAGTCCTACCTTGTGGAAAGATTCGTACCCAAAGACTAGAAAGCTGCACAAGTCACACAAAGACCCAAGAAAGGAAACAAAAATAACCGTCTGAATTACATACCCATGTCACTAACGTCGAATTACAGTACGATTTCGGGACATGTACGGTGCTCTAAAATTGTAAATCAACTCGAAGAAAACGATTTATTGACAGATAGCCAACATAGATACAGAAAATATCATTCTTGTGAAACACAACTAGCTTTCTAATATAACGAAGTCGTGAGTATTATACACTGGGGACATCAAATTAATTCCATATTTTTAAGTTTCCAAAAGGCTTTTGACAGCCGTCCCTTACAAGTAGCTTCTAATAAATTGCATGCCCATCGAGTGTAGGCTCAGTTTTGTGACTGGATTCGTGATTTGCTGCCGGAAAGGTGACAGTTCGTAATAACCGACGGAAAGTCTTCGAATAAAACTGAAGTAATATTCGTCATTCCCCAAGGACGTGTTGTAAGCCCTTTGATGTTCCATATCTACACAAACAATGTGAGTAGCCCTTTTAGTTTTTTGTTGTTGCAGGTGATTCAGGTCATTTACCGCCATGTAAAGTCATGAGATTATCAAAACGATCTGCAAAATGATTTAACCAAGACATCTGTATGGGTATCTGTATGGGGCAAAAAGTGGCAGTTGACTCTAAATCATGAAAAGTCTGAAGTCATCCATATGAGCACTAAAAGGAATCAGCTAAATTTCAGTTAAACGAAAAATCACACAAATCTGAAGGCTGTAAACTCAACTAACAATTGAGGGATTAAAATTACGAATAAGTTAAACTGGAATGATCACATAGATAACGTTGTGGTGAAAGCAAACCAAAGACTGCAAATTATTGGTAGAACACTGATAAAATGTTACAGATTTACAATAAAGACTGTTTACACTACGCTTGTCCGCTCTCTTCTAGTATACTGCTGTGCGGTGTGAGATGTGTATCAGATAAGATTGACGGAGGACATCGAAAAGTTCAAAGGAGAGCACCTCGTTTCATATTATCGCGAAAGAGGGAAGAGAGTGATATACTAACTGTGGTGGCAGTCATTAAAACAAAAGCCTTTTTTCACGACAGCAGGACCTGTTCGAGAAAATTCAATCACCAACTTTCTCCTCGGAGTGAGATAATATTTTGCTGGCAACAATCTACTTAGTGAGAAATGATTATCATAATATAATCTGAACTCGCACAGAAACGTTTTAGTGTTCGTTTTTCCTTCGCGCTTTTCAAGAGTGTAACAGTAGAGAAGTAGCTTAAAGGTGCACTTAATTGTGAATTGTAGAGTAATCACGTAGATGTAGATGTAGACATAAGCTGTATTTAGTAAGAACAGTTTTGGAACAAAATTCTGAACCTATATCCATCACCCAGCAGTATAGTACACTACCACTCAACTCTAAAGACAGCTGTTGGCCATTATCAAGAGATAGTTGTTCTTTGCACGCATTTAATGGCGTGTGGCATTTTTGAAGGATGCACGCCGTGGTCAATCCTAACCAGCCACGTCCTGTCCGCGTTGGGCCACACGCGGGTGAGCCACTTCAGGTTCTTCGCAAGTTCTCTGCACTATCACAGAGAAAGCACGGTTCGCGAACACGTTGGAATAGGTATGTCGACATGGAATCCCCATTCCTCGTACGCAATAAGAGACTGCACAACCAGTCTGTTACGGGTCTCCTTCTTCGCTTGTGAGTTTGTGCTGCGTTTATTGAGACGGAAAAGCGATAGAAAAAGAAAATGCGAAAGCGACTGCAGATAAAGAAACATCCAAACAACAGAAGTACGAGGAATACAAAGTGATAACCTTTTGATTGCAAATTTCAGGAGGAGGTCACATGTGAGGTTTTAGATTTTAGGCTTGGGTAACAGCAGCGATAAGGCTGACAATATCATTCCGTTAGCTAGTAATAGGCGACTCATTCACTGGTTTGAATTATTTATTTCGCGTTTTAAAACGGAATATACCAGTGATTATTTCTGAATATGAGAACTACTGAACGGAGGTTGTTAGTTGGTGTGTGAAGGTTTATTAACTTTCAATGTGTCACTTGTATTTTATTTTTTAGAAGAAACTATTTGTTGAGTTTTGTCCTCAAAAAGTATGTGTAGATTAACGTCCTACGATTTGATAAATTTGGGAATTTTATAGACTTCAGAAGCCACTAGAATGGTGATTGTGTTTTATTATTTTCTATTTTTTGCAACATCAATGTCCTTCTGTTTCTATTTCTAGCAATTAGTGAAGGAACTACACATACACCATCATTTAGGATGTGAAGCTCCTCAGTTATTATGCTAATAAGTCGCCATAGCATGAATATTCCACAATTCTCATACACCCCCTTTTTTGCCGGCCGCTGTGACCGAGCGGTTCTAGGCGCTTCAGAACAGAACCGCGCTGCTGCTACGGTCGCAAGTTCGAATCCTGCCTCGGGAATGGATGTGTGTGATGTCCTTAGGTTAGTTAAGTTTAAGTAGTTCTAAGTTTAGGGAACTGATGACCTCAGATGTTAAGTCCCATAATGCTTGGAGCCATTTCATACACCCTTTTTATAAACTTCAGGCTTACTCTTTTCTGTTTTCCTGTTTCGAAAATTGTGGTATTTTATTCTTTACAGTAACACGATCAGAGACTCTTATCTAAAACTTAACGCTCAGGGCATCACGTCTCAAATTTTTATAGAAATAATCTATAGAAGCGGCACTCCACACGAATTTTCTTTGTCTCTATTATTTATAAATTTAAGTGTGCTTCCTTTGGTGTCAACAAAGATCTCCACTGCAGGCGGAAAGCGTTGTGCTAAACGCACGGCCTTTATTTACATGAAATTGTGCATGCACAAATGGGCATGAATAGTTCCACTGTTGGAATGCGCCAAGTTCAACAGAAAAAAAGTAGCACCTGCACGCATATTGATGAGTCGTTCTTTTGCGGTGTCTGGAGACGAAAGACGCAATCTTGACAGCCTTGTATGTAGTTTTTCCGGCACGATATAGCATGCGTTGCTTGTGAACTGCGTTGTGGTAGTTAATTTTTGCTGTGATTCCTAACAGGCGGCCACATGAACCAGTAAATAACATTTGTCCATCAGAACCTGTATCTAGTTTGACTAGCTCCTTTCAGATGAAAATAAGAGTAAATTCTTCATTGCGGACCATATTTTGTTAGGACAATTTGTAGATTTTTAGTCACGATCTGCTGTGGAATCATTCTCTTAGATCTGGTCAGCAATCACGTACATTGTATATCTGTTTCCCCTTGTGTACCACCCTACGTCTTTGTTTGTAATTATTAATAAAAACATACCCTAAAGTGCGTTTCCGTATTTTGTTATTTCTAGTAAATTCTTTGTGTGGGTGGGAGAGAGAGAGCCTTTTTATAGTGAGAATTTTTATTCAGCTGACTCGTGTGTAATTAAGATTTCTTTTTCTAGTTGGCGAGAGCACCATCAGCTCTCAGGCATGTAAATTCTTGTGATTTTTCAGGCTTTCCCGACGGATCTGTTGCAAATACAGTTCTCGGGTTTGCCACCGGATCGTATGTGTAAATCGCACAATATTTCATCGGTGCAACTGCTCGACATCTTCAGGTGGTGGTAGTTGCTGCTGTCACTGCTGCAAGGCGCCACTGATGATAATCGCTCGGCGGCGTCGAAATTATCAGGCCGGGAGCAGGCGATACGCGTGCGCGCGAAGGAGGAAAGCGACCACAAGTTGTCATCACCCTGCGCAACGCGCTAGTGTCTTACGTCCTTTGGTGCATACAACACATGTGGTCGCAGATGCCGATAGTGCACCTGGTCAGCCACAACGCCTAAGAACGTTATTCCAACAGAATGGCTATTGCGATAGACAGATACGCCATGCATTCCGTTCCAAGTAAATTCGTGGATGTAAATGAAGACTCCCATTGTAACAGCGATCTTGCTCTATTTTGGCGGCATTTCTTCAAGAATAGAAAGAATCGTCAGGAGGTACGACATCAAGTGTGTTTTTCGGTCACGAACAAAATTAATAAATTAATTTTGCTCGGTCAGAGACGATCTTGGCCTTAGGAAACGTGGCGTGTATAAGATCACATGCCCGTGTGCAAACTCTCATATTGGGCACACATGCCGAACCGTACAAGAACGTTGCGTCGGACGCCATCACCATACACTTCTGTGGCAACCTGATAAATCAGCGGTAGCGGAGCATTGCTTGAACACGGGGCAACGTATGTTTCGCGAAAAGACTGAAATTTTATCCCCAGTGTCATCCTTCTGGGACTGTGTTGCTAAGGAGGCCATACATACCCATACAGTGGACAATCTTATCAACAGGGATGCGGGTTCTCAATTAAGTGCCACCTGGAATCCAGCACTGGCTGCCATTAAATCAAAACCGGGAAAAGAAGAACTTCAGGTTAATGAAATGACGCAACCCAATGCACTGCTGAGATTTAATTCAGCTGTGAACCACAGAAGCGTCCGGCAGTACAGTCATTGCCCCAGCGCACGCGCGGAAGACCTCTCCGCGGCTCCCAGCAGGGGGCACTTGGGAGCGCAGCTTTCCTTCCCGTGCACGCATATTGCCTGTTCCCGGCCTGATAAATTTTGCACCTTTCAGCAGTGACGGTAGCCACTGCCACCACCTGAAGACAATGAGCAGCTGCGTTAATGAAATACTGTGCGACTTACGCAATACGATCCGGCGGCAGACCCGAGAAGTGTGTTTGCATGTAAATTCTAGTTTAAATAAATATGTGTGTGCAAATTAATTTCGGCCTCACGAGTGATTCTCCGAAAATCATAGTAACATCCCCTCACTACCTATTACCTGGCACCATCTGAAGCAGTGGTCTTCACGCTGCGGCCCGCTCATTCTGAACTGTATTTTACGAGTAAAATAATATGCCTCTACCAACTATCAGCCGAGTTCAAAAACGTCAACTAACTTTAAGAATTTATTTCTTGCTTAGTAACAAAAAAAACAGAGAAAGTAATATTTTAAGATGTGGTTAACTTTAATTGACGTTGATGAATTCGGCCGAGAGCTAAGGTGACCGCTTACATCTGGAGCAAATAATCGAGCAGATTTCTGTGGTGTTTATCTTTTCGGACGTGTCCCAAAGAACATACACCATTTTGATCCAGCAGTCATTATGGATTGAGGGACAAAGGATTTACAGACGTTAGCTGCAAGTGGACTTTGAATGAAACCAAAGGGGAAAGTTGAAAATTTATGACAAAACGGGATTCGAACCTGGGTCTTCTGCTAACTAGGCAGAAGCTCTAACCACTTTTTTTCCATTTTACTCTTGATTGTTCGTTGCATTTCGTCTGGCCGGAAGTCACTTGACAGCCGTTCGAGTCCATCATAGATTCTTTTACTCTATTTATTACCAAACACTCTGGAGTACCATCCTGCCGACCTATGAGCTATCCGGACACAGTGGTCCTTACAACTCTACGGACTACCCTAGCACACATCACGTCACACCTAAATTCTCAGCTTATTCACACATTACTAACGTAGTGTCCCTTGCCCATTATCCTCATTACTCGCGGCTTATATATACACACTGGTGTCCAAAATTAAAGCAATAAATTCAGACTTCCCCGTCCTGTGTCTAATTCACGGTATAATGTTACAAACTATCAACAGATGTCGCTACGATCGTGTTCTGCATGAAAGATGGCATTCCGGTCAACGGAAAACACGACAGCAATGACGTCAGGGCAGCTATCAAGTGGTGTAGTATTGCAGGGTAGTCAACAAACCCACAATCACTATGCACACAGTCACAGACGGTGCAGTATGAGACAGAGAAGACGCCTACAGGATCTCTGACGTGAAGATCTATAGGAAGAATGGAAGCAGGGGAGTTGTGAACCGATTAGGTCCGATAGCTCAGTGTGAATCGTTCTGTTGTTTCTCGGATGAGGCGGGAGTTTACAGAGACCGAAACTGTATCCCAGAGATCAGGACTGCGCCGACCATGTGTAACATCAGAATGAGTGGCTCGTTATTCGGCTGCAAGGGCACGGCGGTACCGCATTACTACTGTACTACAACTGGCATCTGACCTCGCAGCATTGCCTGGATGTGTTGTATGAGGAACGCGGTGAACAGAAGGCTTCAGCAGAGTGGCCTTTACTTTGGAGACCTGCTGTCTGTTTACCTCTGGCGTCTTCACAGAAGGCAACACCAAGAGCGGAGCCGTCAGTATACAACATGTCACCTGTACAGTTGAATGCTGAACCAATGTTCTTTTCACAGATGAGTCCCGATTTGCTCTGGATAGTGATTCCCGACGGATACGTATCTGGAGAACACGTGGAACTCGATTTCGGGACAGAAAGAATGTGGAAAAACACGGATATGGAGGAGGATCCTTAATGGTTCGCGTCCGGCAATCCCGATTTAGGTTTTCCGTGATTTCCCTAAATCGATCCAGGAAAATGCCGGAATGGCTCCTTTGAAAGGGCACCGCCGACATCCTTCCCTAATCCGATGCAACCGATGACCTCGCAGTTTGGTTTAAATGGTTCAAATGGCTCTGAGCACTATAAGACTAAATTTCTGAGGTCATCAGTCCCCTGGAACTTAGAACTACTTAAACCTAAGTAACTTAAGGACATCACACACATCCATGCCCGAGGCAGGATTCGAACCTGCGACCGTAGCGGTCGCGCGATTCCAGACTGAAGCGTCTAGAACCGCTCGGCCGCTCCGGCCGGCTCGCAGTTTGGTCTCTTCCCCCAAACAACCCCCCGCCCCCCTTAATGGTTTGCTCAGGGATTATGTTAACCACTAGAACTCCTCGTCATGAAATTGAACGTGTGAATCAGTAAGATTTAATTGCTGTCAGGTAGCGTGAGGAGATCTTGGGATCTCTGGCGCGGTTGTTGCAAGGTGCTGTGAGCCCAAACTTCATACTGATGGACGAAATGCTCGACCACATAAAGCATGGGTGGACGATGTGGTTTTTTTGTTTTTTCTTTTTTTTCTTCTTTGGAACAGGAAGATACTGCTCGAATGGCATGGCCTGCTCGCTCTCCCGATTCGAATCCCATAGAAATGTGTGGGATGCTAGGGAGACTGGTTACATCACATCAGCATCCATCAACAACCCTCTAAGACTTGTGAGGAACTCTGCAGGATGAATGGGCGTTATTGGCTCAGCATTAGATTGACGACAACATTCACCGGATGTCCCGTCGTTGTCATGCCTGTATTGGTGCCAGAGGCGGTCACACCCCATACTGAGCACATTTTTGTGTGTGCTGTGTGTGCAAATTCGTGAAGTTGAAAAAAAAACGAAGAACATTTTTATCTATCCTTATGCACGAAGCAGTTGAGGATTTTCGAACTCCCGTTTGAGACGCCGTCGCACGTTCTGGTGGCCGTCACGCGGTCGTCAGTCACGTTGCTTAAACGTGGAAAACGTTCGATAAATGCTGTGTCCTCAACAGTGCCTGACACACAAAAATTGAACTGAGGAGCCACGCGCCTTCCATCTTGATTATTGATGACTGCAGGGCTATCGTCATGTACGATGGCCAGCCACGAACTTATTAGGATTGTGGCTAGGAAGGTCATGTCCTTTTGAATGTCTCCAATGTAGACCGATTCAAACGTCTATAGGAGACCTCGCTCTCCCTGCGGTGCCCACTGTGTTACCTCCATCTTACGCACCCGCGACGGGCTGCGTGCTGCACCCACTCTTGAATCAGTCAGCACCAGCGTCGACTCTCTTGATGACACGATGAACGTTTGGCCTGTCCCTGCTGAACTGCTGGAGACAGTACCAACGGACAATGGCCATCAGCAGATGCAAGCCTTCTGTCCTGACGGATCATGGATCAGTACCAACCTCCGCTTTTCCACTGTCTGGCCACATATCAGACGACATCCGCCTGCCATCTGACACAAAACTACACTTTAGGAAGCAATGGTCGCCAGGGAAGCGGAAGACACAACGCTGTAATATTTCTAATGTCTGAACGAGTTCCTACATGGGATGTGTGCAACAGGATAACGACCCTCCTACTGATGAAGCACTGCCCTAACGTCCTGGCACCAGATGACACGACATCTCTACAGTCAGCGTCCACCTACAGACACCGACCTTCCCCCACCTGCGTTTGATGCGGTTGTCTCCCTTTCTGTGTCTGACGCTACCTGTGGGTGCACCCCTCAGCGATGGAACCTCGTTGATGGGGTCAGCTCCCTCCCTGTCACAGCGATCTGCCCTTCAATGGGGGCTCTTTGCTTCACTCGTGTTTTCATCACTCATCCTCCAGGCGATGGAAGCTTTTCAGACTTACCACAAAACCATGGTCAATGTCGATACCATTCATGCGCGCCATAAACTGGCCATACACCATAAAATGCTGTATCCAGCGTACACTGACCTCGGTCTCCTTCAGGAAGTACATGTTGCAGCCTTTGTAATCCCCATGTGTTTATGGCTCATGTCTCTCATGCTTCCCCTTCTGGTAGTGGGGTGTCAAGTCTTCCTATGTGATGGCATTCACACTCATACAGTAGCCTATCTCCCTGATGCCACAGGTATGGCTCTCACATTTAATGGCGTCAGGATCATCAACGTCTATGCGCCATCTGGCTCGGGTCACCGCCGCGCATGTTCCACATCATTCTTTGAGGCAGTTACGCCTCTCTTCCTGGGTCAACAGGATGCACTGATGATCGGAGGCTACTTCAACTCCACCCAGGCCCCCAACCACCAACAGCAGCGTCTCTCTCCCTGCACGGTGCTTGTGGCAGGTCTCTAGCACCTCAACCTTGTGGACTCTTGGGAGCGTCCGATCTTTATGTATTTCTCTAGCCATTCTTCCAGCCACCTCGATAATGTTTAAATCTCTCTTGATATTTTCCCTGGTGTACAGGCTGCTGAAGTCTGGCCCGTATCATTCTCTAATCATGATGCATATATCTGTGCCACCAGTCTCTGCCGCCTAATGATATGGCACGGCTGGGAACCTTGTAAACTGAACGTAATCTGTCGTACTTCACCTGACTGCTGGCAGCTCATTGAGACCACAGGGGCAGCTTGACATCGACGCTGTGATGCATATCAGTCTGCCCTTTCATTGTGGGTCCTCTACGCAAAATCTGCCCACCGCAAGGCGTTGATTGGTTATGGAAGTGAAGCTACGAACCCAGGATTTCTGCTTCACCATTCTCTGAGAATGCACTGCGACGCCGCACTCGCCAGAACATCAAGCGATGATGAATCGTGTCAAGACAAAGTTCACATCCCTCTCTCTACGTCATTTTCAAGAAATACTGATTTGGATGCGAACTCACGATAGCACAGGAGCGCTCATCTATGTACCATGCTATAGTGGAACGGTACGACCATCGAAGGACTCTGGTTAGTGTTCGTATGACTGATGATGGACGGCGATTAGATAACCAACGCGATGTACGGTCAGCTCTCCATGCACATTATATTCAGCTGTACTCTGTGCATCACTACCCTGCCAACGTTATGCCCGTCTCCCAGCTCTCCTTTGGCTTGCTTCGTGGGTATGCAACGATGGATCTCCTTGTCGACGTCATGGAGGACGAGTCCATGATGCTGCCCAGGTGGGTTCTACGAACAAGTCGCCTGGCCCTGACGACCTCCCACTAGAGTTTTATCGGACATTTCGTCCCCTAATGGCACCGGTGTGAACGGAAATTCATCATGATCTTATGTAGCATTTTGTGCAGATCTCAGACGGTTTCCTTGACAGTCTCCTCATTCCCATGCACAAGCCTCGTGGAACCTGGTAGATACGCGATTACCGCCTCCTGACCCTGCTCAATAGCGACTCAAAGATCATTACGAAGCTGTTGCCTGAACGATTTTGAAAGGTGTACACACAGGGTAAAATTGTATAAGAAAATTTTCATATTGAACCAGAGATGGTCAAATGTAGTAGCGGTTGTGTAGTAGCATTGCTGCTCAAAAGCGATTGCTGGTTCATGGTTTTATGGGTGATGTGTTAGAGTAACTTCGGATAACGAGAAGTATGGGGGACTGTTTAAGTGTAAAGACGTATTAGTTAGAGTAACTTTGGATAGGGAGATGTATGGAGGAAAGTGAAAAGACGTGTTGTATCTGATGTGTGCTGGATGTATACTTACTTGCTATCGACAGAAACAATTTTGTACTTGCGAGATACCATACTGGAAATAATCAAGGTAAGGAAAGTTGTTTGTTGCTAATGCAACGCTCGTATTCATAAGCGATGGTTGAGACAATGTATAGCACTTCGATCCAATGATCTTGTAAAGGTAATTGTTAATGTATAATCAGTGTATTGAGTGTGTTAATTGTGAGCACTATTAATTTTCAAAGAGTCAAAATACAAGTTTTAAAATTAGTGCCATGTTGTTACGTACCACAATACCAATTCACAGATGCACGTATTTTTGATTAACTATTTTGTTCAAGAAATTAATGCCTCACTCATATGCGATTTAATTAAAACATGTGATAAGCAGCAGCCTTGCACAATAGCTGTATGCTACCTATACAATTTAAAGTACTAACAGAAAGCAGTGCGAAGAGCTTTACCATATCGTAGATAAAGGGAAGAGCATTTATTATATCAGGGATTGCATTCATTAAGCACAGAGACCATGATTTTCAAATTGATTAATTTTTGTTTTATTACCAGGGCAAATTTCAAATCAATATTGTTGCATCAGATTCAGTTTTTGCACTAAGTAAATTCATACTGTTATCTTTTGGTTTAAAATTGTTGACAGTTTACATTCTCGCAATCAGAAAAGTACAGTGCAGGGCAAAACGCGGCTTTCCTGAAGTCAACGTTGCTCAACTTCGTGTAGCTGCTACCAACCAATGTTTAGGACTCGATTTCGCAGGTATCGGGGAGCACGATTGTCTTTAATTTCGGGCGCCTACTGTCCCAAAGACGAGATGTGCTCCTAGATCACCATTTACGAGCCCTCGATCTTCTGCAATGGACACCATTTGGAAGTCTATATTTGACGTCACGTATCCTCCACGTGGCCCAGACACATCTTATTCTGCCGTCCATGGCCCGCCGCATGTGAGTCATATTCTTGCTACTGCTTGCTGTTCCAACGGTGCGGAGGCGGTTTAGGTCTCTGTTATGTCCCTGGCAGAGCGATAGCCCTTTTCATCAGCTCTCAAATGGTTCTGTAGTGCCATTGGCCCACGTGCCTTACCAGCCTGTTGCTGGAGGCCCTCGAACCCAAGCTTTCGGGCGTTCTGCCGCCCTTCTTTTACTTCCACCGTTTTCTACTTGAACTGAGCTGTGTCTTTACTGCAATGTTGCCAACGTGTTTGACATCTACAAAGGCGATAGATGGCTTTCTTTAGCAGCACAGGTCACCGAATGTGGTCAAAGGGAAGCATCCTCACGTTGACTGGCGTACCATGTTCAAATGTTTAAACTTTGTGAATTGCTTAGGGACCATGCTGCTGAGGCCATCGGTCCCGAGACTTATACACTACTTCAACTAACTTAAATCAACTTATGCTAAGAACAACACACACACCCATCCCCGAGGGAGGGATTTTTGGTTGTTTGTTAAAGGCTAGAAACTGGTGATACATTATAAATTTAAGGTTAAGCAAACGAACTATTACGTTTATATCGAATGTTATTGAACTCCTATCTGTCTCTCCCCGCTGCGTTGGACCATCAGAGATAATTCTCTTTCAATAAATGTTGAGGTAACGTGAACAGAAAGCATGCAAAGTACAGTTTTTTTTATTTCTTTAGTTACTTAATGACTTGCTGTTTAAACACATACTGTCACTTGCGGGAAGTACTTCTTCTGTGAGAAACTTTTTTTTTTTTAATTTCCTTTGATTTCTTTGAATAACATCGTTTCAGAGTATGAACCATCCTTACAGATATTGCATAGCGCATTGAATTTATATTGAAGATCACTTCTTATCCTGTCATGATTATGATTTCTTCCATTCCCACGTCACTGTGTATTTTGGCATTTTGAGCCAGATACAAAGTTCCCAAGTAAGTAAACGCTGCTTCATAAACACGGACAAGAACTGAACTAAGAGATACTTATTGGCATTGTATAAGACACATGTCTGAAGGACAACCAAAGTGAAGACAGTTGATAACAGAGTGCAGTCAACAATGACTTCCCAATGCCAACACTACTTCCTACTAAATCGATCGATTTCATTCGGCTGCTTTCACGAACTGTTTTCGCTCAAATGAATGCATGAATTATTCAACTGAAACGCAAAGCTACATCCGAATGAATCGACTGTTTCCCAACAACCGACTGCTTAATTTTAATTCACGTTGGTGAATCCGCCCGTGAGGTAATTAAAGTAGGCAGCTGACATCAAGGGCAGAAGGATAAGTAGCTTGGTCACTGCGGGGTTAGAGGATGTGATAGGGGGCATGTTGTATTATTTGTCTAGCAGTACTTATATCTCACGGGAGCGCCCGAATCATATCGATTATCTGCTATGACATGAATTTTCAAACGAACGTAGCATGAATTCATGAATACACATTATGGCGACGGGCTTCCGACCTTGAAACACGGTGCAGTTTTGTTGTAAGGAATATGAAAAAATTACAGCTGCTGAAATACAACTCTATGAGTAGCAGAAAAATGACATTCAAATAATTTATTAAACATCTGTGATCGTGTCTGATACTGCATAAGTTTAAACAGAAGTAGAATTATTCAACTGATCATTCATTCACACACACACAACAGAACAACACTTCGTCAGGCAGTTACACTGTCTCAAGTTTGAGTCGCCGAAGATTGCAGAAGTGTGCCAGCCGGTCAACATTGCACGCATCGTGGCTGAAATTAAAACGAGTGTCACAGGAGTCACTTACTTCCTCACTTCCATACCAGAAGGTAAGCAATAAAAACCATGCTGTATGGCAGCTTGTATTACTATTGGAGCATAGTCACAAGCAGTTGTTCCAGGTTATTTGCTTCATCTAGGGCGAAGTAAGGATTAGACGAAGGTAGCAGTAAGCCGTTATTTCAGTTCAACCGTCGTTTAACAAACAGAAAAACAACTCTGAATTTATAGAGTCTTGCCAACATTTAAATGAACGTTTCAGGCGCAAGTAGTAACCATGCACATATACTAACGCAATTTTAACAATATATACAACTCCTCTCTTGGCGTGTCATGCTAATACATCTCTCGGTTTATTATACGATCTGCAAAAAATGTATCTTAATATGCATATTACGTCACATTTGTTCATGCTGAGGGTCAGTTCGCAGCACATTCACCAAGCGTCGATCATTCACAGGTTCTTCCGCTTCTGATAATTTGCACCACGACGAGAGTTCGTCGCCAGACACATGCAATTAAGATTCAGAAACATTTGATCAATGAGAAAGAAAATTATTTTAATTTTACGGTTAATGTTTCATAGCCTTCGAGTATTGTTTACGTGGAACAAATCACATTGGATACAGGAAGAGTTATCATCAAAGTCGTAATATTGGAAAATTTCAAGCGAAATGTAGCAGTATCTGCGGAGGATCGACACTTGGCGCAGGGACTGGCAGTCCGTCTTTAACGGGAACAACGGATTGTGCATAAATAGCTAGAACTATCCCTTATTGTTTGATTACAGGAATGCAAAACAATCATTGAAAACAGCGAACTTCATTAGATATCTGGGAATATGCGTACCGACTGACTTTAAATAATAGTTGGCAAGGTACACCATGTGATCAAAGGTATCCGGACACCTAGCCGAAAATGACACACAATTTCGTGGCACCCTCCATCGGGAATGCTGAAATTCAATGTGGTATTGGCCCACCTTTAGCCTTTGTGATAGCTTCCACTCTCGCAGGCATACGTTCAGTGAGGTGCTGGAAGGTTTCTTGGGAAATGGTAGCCCATTCTTCTTGGATTGCTGCACTGAGCAGACTTATCGATGTAAGTCGGTGAGGCCTGGCACGACGTCTGCGTTTCAAAACGTCCCAAAGGTGTTCTATAAGATTCAGGTCAGAACTTTGAGCAGGCCAGTCTATTACAAGGATTTTATTTTCATGTAATCACTCCGCCCCATGCCGTGCATTATGAACAGATGCTCGATCGAGTTGAAAGATGCAATGGCCATCCTCGAATTGCTCTTCAACAGTGGGAAGCAAGAGGGTGCTTAAAAGATCGATGTAGGCCTGTGCTGTGATAGTGCCACGCAAAACAACAAGAGATGCAAGCCCCCTCCATGTAAAACACGACCACACCGTAACACCACCGCCTCCGACTTTACTATTGACACTACACACGCTGGCAGATGACGTTCACCGGGCATTCCCCATACCCAAACCCTGTCATAGGATCGACACATTTTGTACCGTGATTCGTCACCCCACACAACGTTTATCCACTGTTTAATCGTCCAATGTTCACGCTCTTTACACCAAGCGGGGTGTCGTTTGGCATTTACCGGCGTGATGTGTGGCTTATGAGCAGCCGCTCGACCATGAAATCCAAGTTTTCTCACCTCTAGCCGAACTGTCATAGTATTTGCAGTGTATCCTGATGCAGTTTGGAATTCCTATGTGATGGTCTGGATAATTGTCCCCCTATTACACATTACAGCCATCCTGAACTGTGGGCGGTCTCTGTCAGCAACAGACAAGGTGGGCCGGTACGCTTTTGTGCTGTACCTGTCCCTCCACGTTTCCACTTCACTATCAATCACATCGGAAACAGTGGACCTAGGGAAGTTTAGAAGTTTGGAAACCACGCGTACAGACGTATGACGCAAGTGACTCATAGTCACCTGCCCACGTTTTAAGTCCGTGAATTCCGCGGAGCGCCCCCATCTGCTCTCTCGCGATGTCTAATGTCTTCTCAGGTCGCCGATATGGAGTACCTGACAGTAGGTGGCAGCACAATTCACCTAATATGAAAAACGTATGTTTTGGGCGTGTCCGGATACTTTTGAGCATGTAGTGTAGATTCCAAGTGTGACTCACTGGAAACATCTTCAGAAACTGTAGTCCATCCATAAAAGGGAGAGGTTGCAGAATCGTTGTTCGCATTGTACTTGAATATACCTCCTCAGTCTGGGATGATTACCAGGTAGGATTCATAGAGAAAACAGTGGAGATGCAAATATAAGCCGAACGTTTCTTCGCGGATTCATTTGGCAAGAACAAAGAGGTCACACAAAACTCGTCCAAGTATAGTGGCGGAACGAGGTGGTTTTACGTTTAAATTCCAAGAGCACGTTCGTAGAACAGTGAACCAATATTTTGCCACATTCTACATATAGGATGATTCAAAATTCGTGGGTCATAGGACAACTCTGGGAGTGTCGAGGGGCGTGAAAGGTAAGCAATAGTTGGAAAGGGAATGAGACAGAGTTGTAGCCTATCACCGGCGTTTTCAATCCGTGCATTGAACCAGCAGTAAAGGAAACCAAGTCCGCCCGGCTAGTCGTGAGGTCTGACGCACTGTTCCCCGAGCGGGAAGCCGTGCCGGTCCCCGGAATGAATCCGCTCGGCGGACTAGTGTCGAGGTCCGGTGTTACCGGCCAGCCTGTGGATGGTTTTTACGGCGGTTTTCCATCTGCCACGGCGAATGCGAGCTGCTTCCACTTATTCCGCCTCAGTTACACTATGTCGGCGATTGCTGTGCAAACACTGTCTCCACGTACGCGTACACCATAATTACACTACCACGAAAATATTGTAGTTACACTCGTCTGGAATGAGACGTTCCTGGTGTCGTTCACTGGGGGCTGAACCGCACAATAGCCTTAAGTTCGGTGTGGGGTGGGTGGACTACTGTTGCCTGTTGTGGCGTTGTGTACCACTGAGAGCTACGGCAGAGTCGAAGCCTTTCCGTCGTTTCTAGGCCCCCAGTTCAATACACACATACAAGGAAACCAAAGAAAAATTTAGAGTAGGAATTAAAATCCAGGGAGAAAGAATAAAAACCCTGAGGTTTGCCGATGACATTCTAACTCTGTCGGAGACAGCAAAGGACTTGGAAGAACAATTGATCGGAACAGACGGCGTCTTGAAAGGAGGCTGTAAGTTGAACATCAATAAAAACAAAACGAGGATAATGGAAAGCAGTCGAATTAAATCAGGCGATGCTGAGGGAATTAGATTAAGAAATGAGACATTCATAGTAGTAGATGTGCTTTGCTATTTGGGCAGCAAAGTAACTATGGATGATCTAAGTAGAGAGGATATAAATTGTAGACTGGCGATGGCAAGGAATGCGTTTCTGAAGCAGAGAAATGTGTTAATATCGAGTATAGATTTAAGTATAAGGAAGTCCTCCTTGAAAGTATCTGTATGGATTGTAGCCATGTATGGATGTGAAACATGGACAATACACACTTCAGATAAGAGAAAGTAGAATCTTTTGAAATATGGTGCTACAGAAGAATGTTGGAGATTAAATGGGTAGATCACGTAACTGATGACGAGGTACTAAACAGAATTGGGGAGTAGAGGAATTTGTGGCACAACTGGACTAGAAGAAGGGATCGGTCGGTAGGACACATTGTGAGGCACCAAAGGATCACCAGTTTAGTACTGGATGGAAGCATGGAGGGTAAAAATCGTAGAGGGAGCCCAAGAGATGAATACAGTAAGCAGGTTCATAAGGATGTAGGTTGCAGTAGTTACTCGGAGATGAATAGGTTTGCACAGGATAGAGTAGCATGGAGAGCTGCGTCAGACGAGTCTCTGGACTGAGGACCACAATAGAAACAACAACAGGACAATTCTGTTATTTTTGCAGATACCGAAAAACGATACAGGGCAAAATTGTTGGACATGCGTTTTAAATCACGACCTGTTTGTTGAATTTGTAATTTTTCTTTTTTTTCAGTGATGAACAAGAAAATCGTTGGAAATTACGTTTTAAATTATGTTCTTAATGATCAACCAACAACAATATCCCAGTACTCAATTCAAGAAAGGATGGAAATGGTTCTTATCCATGCTGCAGGCACAAATCTAGGGAAAGCTGCAGAGTAATGTCACATACGGCATCCAGATCAACCACCACCATATCACGCGGCCATTGGTTGTTTGCTGGACCGGTTCAAGACAACATGCAGTGTACATGAGAAACGACGGTCTGGGTGGCCACGTAGTGCAACAGATCATGCAACTCAGGCAGCGAACTTGCTAAAGTGACAGTCAGTCAAACACTGCCAACAAGCGAAATGGCTCAAGAACGTGGCATTAGTCAAACATCCGTGTCCAGGACATTATCCATCAATCATTTCCATCCACATATCTCGCATTTTGTTCAGGAATTTCATGAAGATTACACATGTCGACGGGTGCAGTTCGTTGAGTAACTGACATTTTTTTCAACAATGTGGCCTACTTCCATCTTTTGAACGGAACAGTGGACAGACATACTGCTGCACGCTGGGAAACCGATAACCCATACATTGCTGTAGATGCTCATCATCAGATTGACCCAAGGTTAAATGTGTGGTGTGGAATACACGGGGATGTTATCATCGGCCCTGTATTTCTTAGCAAGCAGCTCACTGTCGTACTGTACATAGAGTGTCTCGAGATGACACTTCTGCCCCAATTGCATAAACCACCCCTAACAAAGCGATGGTGGTTTTTCTGTCAGCAAGGTCGAGCACCGCCGCATTACGGATGAAACACTCACTAATTACTTAATGAAGTTTTACCTTAACGACGGGTAGGTCGAAGGCGTTCAGTAGAATGGCCACCTCTGTCGCCAGATTTGATACCACTTGACATTTTCCCCTGGGAGCATCTCAGATCAAAAGGGTACAGAAATAGATCTCGAACACTGCAGGAACTATAGGAAAACATCAGAGGAACCTGTGCAGCAATTACACCCACTTGTTACATAAAATGCGCAAGAGATTGCGGTCTACAGGATGGCAATCAGTTACAACAATTCGTCTTGTAGTGTCCAACCGGTGCAGCTGCAGGACCTTGCAGTTCATGTCATTAATTTGTTTCAGTTTGCCACTCTGTGAGTATGCTATTGCGATTGTCGATTTTATTGTTAAGTCATAAACGGGAACGGATAGGACATTGATTTGTTTGTGATTGCAAGCAGACTAGAAAGTTGCCCAATAATTAACCTCACTGGTGAATTTTATGTCGCATCAACTGAGCTCATGATTTAAAACAATGTATTTCTCACAATTTTGCCCTCTATTGTTTTTTTTCGGTATCTGTACAAATAATGGAGTTGACCTATGTTGTGCGCCGTTTGGGGTCGTAAAACTACTAGGAGAGTAAAATTAGTGAGCTTCGATCTGACGCTGTGGCTCACCAATATTCGATTTTTCTGTGCATCAACTGGAAAGCGGGGAAGTGACATTGGTGAATGTGGTAACATACGCCACACACTGTGCAGTATCGGAAGGAGTATACAAGTTCTAATGTGCGTGTCCCACTGGCACAGTAAGACAAAAATAGTATTTACATTTGTTTACAATGACGTTAGTGCCACAGCCGTAGATTCCGTGTCTCTTATGGAGGCAAATAAGCAGCTTTCTTGTCCAGTGGTGTTGTTAATTCAGGCGAGTGCTCGTAACGGTGTCACGCGTCCCTAGCTTTTTACGCAGAAAAAGGAACAGGCAGAGAGAATCGCAGAATGTTAATAGAGAGCTAATTTTTTGGTTACTCTGCTTTAAAAGAGGTAGAAGCGTACATGGACACACATTTGCTTTGATCTTTGAAAGCATTATTATGCGTATACCGTTAACTAGCGCGCCTTTGGAGCGTGACATAACGGTACAACATACTAGACGACAAAAGCAAAATAACAGCATACAAGAGTAGCGAAAATGGGCATCGATGTTCGAGCCCTTGTTCCTCTTTGTGACTACAAACTTTTTTTTACAGAATCATTGGATCTTTTCATATTTACAGTCTTCTGGAATTGCTACGGAGGGATATGAGTCAGATCTGAATCGACAAACAGTGATAAAAGGAAATAAAAAATCGGCATCCCTATATACGTGACGTAGTTACATCATATTATCTGGGAACTCTGTCGAAAGTCACTTGCAACAGTGACTGAATCTTTGTTTTTATAAACAACGGGGTGACGCGGTCCCGTACCTGGAAACGTCTATGGTTATTAAGCTCATGTCATTGACTGTATCAGTCTGTGAAATAGAGAAGTATAAACTCAGTAGAAGATTGCAGTAATTCATTAGAAGACACCCATACGGCCGGGATTCACATGAGGAACGAATTTTATAATGTCTCTTGAGATTTTCTTGCAGAAAATCTGAACAGAAAATTTAGTAATTCAGAAACACAGTATCTCATGTGCCTTTTGTCTTTACTGTGTACTTACTGAAGGAATTGGAGAAGTCTTTGCAGCGCTAACCACGAAACCCAATAATTTTCACCTTGTACATTTATACAGACCACATATAATACCAGGTGATGCAGGAATCTTCTTGGAAGCATTTCATTTGTCGTCCTGTTGAGAGGAATACATTGTGGTATTTCCAGCACCTGTCTTTATGATCAGCAACGGAATCTGTGAGCAAAGTATGTGTGAAAAAGCTGAATTAATTTTCTCATCAGTCTATCACAGTCTGTCAACCTATGGATTTCACAAGTATTTCGAAATTATACAGCAAAACTATCACCGTTTTTACACTAGTTTTCAAACTTCGTTTACTCTTTTCCAGAAATCTAGAACATACGACATAATATTCTAATACGGGCTCTGAAAAGGAAAACGTTTTTTGTTGAGCTCTACTTAACACTTATGGTTACACTGACATAGGTACATATGAGGGTAAATATTTATTATTAAGTTTTGTTGTTCTTGTGTTGGCCACATTCCAAGATAAAAATTACATGGCCAACGCAAGTCTGTCATGCAACATACCCCTTGTGAACACTAAAAAGTCGTCCAATTTGTATCTTGGCAGCTCCTGGTAGCTGAACCATCTGTGTCAATGACTAGTTGATTGCCAGCGATGGGGAAATGCTGAGTGACTTGCTGCAGAGACAGAAGGTCTCTAGAAGAGCGTAGCGTTCCAAAGGATTGGAAAACGGCAGGGTCATCCCCGTTTTCAAGAAGGGACGTCGAACAGATGTGCAGAACTATAGACCTATATCTCTAACGTCGATCAGTTGTAGAATTTTGGAACACGTATTATGTTCGAGTATAATGACTTTTCTGGAGACTAGAAATCTACTCTGTAGGAATCAGCATGGGTTTCGAAAAAGACGGTCGTGTGAAACCCAGCTCGCGCTATTCGTCCACGAGACTCAGGGGGCCATAGACACGGGTTCACAGGTAGATGCCGTGTTTCTTGACTTCCGAAAGGCGTTCGATACAGCTCCCCACAGTCGTTTAATGACAAAGTAAGAGCATATGGACTATCAGCCAATTGTGTGATTGGAGTGAAGAGTTCCTAGATAACAGAACGCAGCATGTCATTCTCAATGGAGAGAAGTCTTCCGAAGAGTGATTTCAGGTGTGCCGCAGGGGAGTGTCGTAGGACCGTTGCTATTCACAATATACATAAATGACCTTGTGATGACATCGGAAGTTCACTGAGGCTTTTTGCGGATGATGCTGTGGTACATCGAGAGGTTGTAACAATGGAAAATTGTACTAAAATGCAGGAGGATCTGCAACGAATTGACGCATGGTGCAGGGAATGGCAATTGAATCTCAATGTAGAGAAGTGTAATGTGCTGCGAATACATAGAAAGAAAGATCCCTTATCATTTAGCTACAATATAGCAGGTCAGCAACTGGAAGCAGTTAATTCCATAAATTATCTGGGAGTACGCATTAGGAGTGATTTAAAATGGAATGATCATATAAAGTTGATCGTTGGTAAAGCAGATGCCAGACTGAGATTCATTGGAAGAATCCTAAGGAAATGCAATCCGAAAACAAAGGAAGTAGGTTACAGTACGCTTGTTCGCCCGCTGCTTGAATACTGCTCAGCAGTGTGGGATCCGTACCAGATAGGGTTGATAGAAGAGATAGAGAAGATCCAACGGAGAGCAGCGCGCTTCGTTACATGATCATTTAGTAATCGCGAAAGCGTTACGGAGATGATAGATAAACCCCAGTGGAAGGCTCTGCAGGAGAGACGCGCAGTAGCTCGGTACGGGCTTTTGTTGAAGTTTCGAGAACATACCTTCACCGAAGAGTCCTACGTATACCTCTATACCTCGCGAAGAGGTTATGAGGATAAAATCAGAGAGATTAGAGCCCACACATAAGCATACCGACAATTCTTCTTTCCACGAACAATACGAGACTGGAATAGAAGGGAGAACCGAAAGAGGTACTCAAGGTACCACCCGCCACACACCGTCGGGTGGCTTGCGGAGTATGGATGTAAATGTAGATGTAGAAGCTATTGCAGCATAGGGAACGACCAAGCGCCCAAGTCATCAAGAGAAGCATAATAACATCACGGAAGCAGAAAGATACTGTCGTATTCGTTACAAAGCAGAGTGCCATAAGGAGGGCTACGTACAAAGCAACAATAGTTATTCAGGTACTGAACCAGCAGAAAGAGCCACTGGAAGGTGAAGCTGCGAACGTCTAAAGTCACTAGGAGAGCTGTCAGCGAATGAAAACCAAGACAAATTATGTCATAGCCACTGCAGAGCACACGGGAAGGGCCAACATAAATACCTCACTCTTCTTAACAAATATCTAACTGCTATGTGTGGATTTCTGACTGCCCGTTGTGTAGTCTCAGCTCTTGTATCAGTTGCTGCTATTCAGTGAGAAGGGAGATTATGGAGATGGACCGTCGGCATGCCTACCCGTCTTCATCTGCCTATGGAAACACATGTCCGGCTGGAAGTTTGCCCTTATATATACAGCCTATTCAATAACTTTTGCTGGAACTGAATGCGTAGAAGTAGATCTAAACTTGTCTACGTATCAGTATAATTGCTGGAGCTCATCCAAGATCAACCTGCAAACACTTATTTAAAGAGCTAGAGATCTTCACTGTATCCTCAATATATATTTATACAGGGTGTTACAAAAAGGTACGGCCAAACTTTCAGGAAACATTCCTCACACACAAATAAAGAAAAGATTTTATGTGGACATGTGTCCGGAAACGCTTAATTTCGATGTTAGAGCTCACTTTGGTTTCGTCAGTATGTACTGTACTTCCTCGATTCACCGCCAGTTGGCCAAATTGAAGGAAGGTAATGTTGACTTCGGTGCTTGTATTGACATGCGACTCATTGCTCTACAGTACTAGCATCAAGCGCATCAGTACGTAGCATCAACATCATCACGAACGTGGTTTTCCAGTCAGTGCAATGTTTACAAATGCGGAGTTGGCAGATGCCCATTTGATGTATGGATTAGCACGGGGCAATGGCCGTGGCGCGGTACGTTTGTATCGAGACAGATTTCCAGAACGAAAGTGTCCCGACAGGAAGACGTTCGTAGCAATTGATCGGAGTCTTAGGGAGCACGGAACATTCCAGCCTATGACTCGCGACTGGGGAAGACCTAGAACGACGAGGACACCTGCAATGGACGAGGCAATTCTTCGTGTAGTTGACGATAATCCTAATGTCAGCGTCAGAGAAGTTGCTGCTGTACAAGGTAACGTTGACCACGTCAATGTATGGAGGGTGTTACGGGAGAACCAGTTGTTTCCGTACGATGTACAGCGTGTGCAGGCACTATTAGCAGCTGATTGGCCTCCACGGGTACACTTCTGCGAATGGTTCATCCAACAATGTGTCAATCCTCATTTCAGTGAAAATGTTCTCTTTACGGATGAGGCTTCATTCCAACGTGATCAAATTGTAAATTTTCACAATCAACATGTGTGGGCTGACGAGAATCCGCACGCAATTGTGCAATCACGTCATCAACACAGATTTTCTGTGAACGTTTGGGCAGGCATTGTTGGTGATGTCTTGATTGGACCCCACGTTCTTCCACCTACGCTCAATGGAGCACGTTATCATGATATCATACAGGATACTCTACCTGTGCTGCTAGAGCATGTGCCTTTACAAGTACGACACAACATGTGGTTCATGCACGATGGAACTCCTGCACATTTCAGTCGAAGTGTTCGTACGCTTCTCAACAACAGGTTCGGTGACCGATGGATTGATAGAGGTGGACCAATCCCATGGCCTCCACGCTCTCCTGACCTCAACCCCTCTTGACTTTCATTTATGGGGGCATTTGAAAGCTCTTGTCTACGTAACCCCGGTACCAAATGTAGAGACTCTTCGTGCTCGTATTGTGGACGGCTGTGATACAATACGCCTTTCTCCAGGGCTGCATCAGCGCATCAGGGATTCCATGCGACGGACGGTATACGAATGTATCCTCGCTAACGGTGGACATTTTGAACATTTCCTGTAACAAAGTATTTGAAGTCACGCTGGTACGTTCTGTTGCTGTGTGTTTCCATTCCATAATTAATGTGATTTGAAGAGAAGTATTAAAATGAGCTCTAACATGGAAAGTAAGCGTTTCCGGACACATGTCCACATAACACATTTTCTTTGTTTGTATGTGAGGAGTGTTTCCTGAAAGTTTGGCCGTACCTTTTTGTAACACCCTGTATATCCACGTATGAAATTTGTTATTAGCAATGCGAACTAATTCAAAAGTAATAGCAGTGTACATGGCTACAACACTAGGAGAAAGGATGATCTTCACTGCTCAAGGTTAAATCTAACTTTGGCTCAGAAGGGGGTAAATTATGCTGCCACAAAAGTCTTTGGTCACTTACCTAATAGCATCAAATGTCTGACAGATAGCTATAAAGCATTTAAAAGGAAATTAAAAGAATTTCTTAATGGCAACTCCTTCTACTCATTAGATGAACTTTTCGATATAGTGAGTGGGTAATTTCCCCAGCCCCCATAAAAAAATTAAAAATATTAAATGTCATGTAATATTTTATGTAATGTAATATCTTGTATAGACACCTTTTATTAACTTGACACGTTCCACATTATTACGAAGTGTCGGTCAGCTATTTCATTATTATTTCAATTTTCTCCTTGTGATTATCACGGTGGTCTATCTCAGATGGCAGTTTAGGAACGCCGTTTTCTAAGAGAGTTATCTGATTCACTGTGGAATTATGGTTCTGTTTCATTCACCTGATATATTCAGAGTGCCATTTTTAAACTGTGTACATCATCTCGCTTATCAGTAACAAAACAGTTTTTACTACGTACTTACTTTATAGCCTCGACATTTTGCTGATGGTCAGAGATTTCCTTCACGACCGACCACATGGTTTTAATTTTATCCTGATAATTAGCTATTCCATTTACATACTACATCTGTTTATCTACCTAAATGACATCTTTAACCGCCTTACAGTATAGCTTTTAATGGACTACTGCAGCTTTATTTACTACTCCCAACGCTTAGATGTAATTCCAACTCTGTTCTACATGATATACAGTACTTATTCCACTAGTCAGCGATCCAGATTGACTATTAGTGCCAGTACCCGCTTTTTGACGTTCTAATAGAAAGCAACTTTCAAAGAGCAAGTGTTATACTCGTATTTATCGTGTATGTCATCTGCAGGATAAACTCCCTGCCTCTCCTGTTCTTTAATGAGTTAAGTTTCTGTTGCCACTGGACTAACATTTCTAAAAAGTTTGTAATTATATTATATTTAACATGTGTATGTGTAAATTCCCTTTAGTGTTAAAACATTTGCATCGTAGTCTGAAAGGGCATTCACCCTTTTACTAACAGAATCCGTCTCTAGTAATGAAAACTAAACAAAAATGTTGTCTGTAAGTGTGCTGCTGTCCCCTGCACTCTATTTGATACTTTTTGCAAAGTTAACCAAGAACTGAGAACCTTGCACGGAAATGTCCTTGAATCAGTATACCTTTAGGTAACTGTAATTGAAAGTGTAGTTTCATTAAATTCAACTACTCCTGCGCAACATTCAATAACGTGTTCAGTGCAATGGTTTCCTACACCTATAGATTCAAATGGAATACCGCTTTTCACCGTTGTGGGAACTCCCCCGCTCCTCAAATAACTCCTTGAAAAACAGCCAGCCATTCTCTGTCCCGCAGTAGGAAGCCTCTGAAATATCACATTGTTCAAGCCGTGATCTAATAACACAATAGTGTCGGAGTCAACATCAACAAGCAGCACCCTGTCTTTATCTCTAATACATGGGTTAGACAAAAATTTGGAAAAACAAAAAACACAATACATTACCATGCCATAGACGGTGCTGGAAAGCCATTGGCATTTGAAACAGCTTGCAGTTGTCTCGGAATCGATAAATAGAGTTCCTACATTGTTTCCCGGGGTATCCTATTCCACTCTTCCTACAAAATACTTGCAAGTTCATGTAACGAAGAGGGATGTGGCCAGCAATCACTCACCATTCGCTTCAAAGTAGACCACAAACGCTCAAAAGTATTGAGATCTGCTCACTCTGACGGCCAGGGAAGATCTAACAATTCATTCTCGTGCTCATAAAAACAGTCATGGGCAATGCAAGATGTGTGAAGAGGGGACCATTCCTATTGTAACACAGTATCACCGTTGGGCACTAAACATTGTACCACGAGTTGGACCTGATTAGCCAAAATGATCACATAAACCTGGGCAGTAATGCTACCGTACAGAGTATCACAGGAATCCATGGGATACCACGATATGGCTGCCCAAATCATCACCGATCCCCGCCTTGTTTCATTCTTGGCGCACAAACTTGGCCATAACTTGGGAACACTGTAAAACAAGACTCTGACGGAATGAATGCGTTGTACTGGTCCATAATCCAAGCTTTACGGCTTCGACATCAAGCATTCCTAATATGAGTATTTATATCACGGGAGCGTGGTTCTGATATTCCAGCTTGCCCTACTGTTCCCTCATTCTGAAATCCCTTTGTCTTTGGTGTTGAAAGGGTTCGCGGTGTCACATTCGGTACTGCAGCGACATTTGCGACTGTCTTCCTTCTGTTTTTCGCCATAATCGTCTCTAATGACCGACCATCACGATCATTCAGCGCGCACACACGCGTTGTGACGTAGCAGATGATGTTTTTCCGATTTCCCTACATGCGGTATACATCTTCGATATGCTGCCTCCTGAAACACGAAACACTCGACTCTCTTGGGTACGGAAGCACCCATCATAAGAGCAACAATAACTTTCCCAGGTTGGAAGTCACTTAAATCCAATACAATGAGCTCACAACTACACGGGACACTGTTCAGACCATGGTTGTCACTTTCAGCGTATTGAGGACATTGCACAGGTGCTGTTCGTGGTGAAATACAACAGAGCAACCTGCAGGCTTGGTTAGCGACTCCATTTATGTTACAGCATGCATTTCTCGTGGAGTTTCCATATTTTTGTCCATAATCTGTACCGCTTATATTTTTATAATATATGCTGATTCCGTAACCTGAGCTTTTTAAAGGTTGTCCCATCGCTAGGGAGACTTCCTTAATCATAGATATCTGCAGCTGACTTGAGTATAAAAAAGGTGCAGCTCTAAATTAAAGGAATTTTCCCATGAGTGATTCCACCATCCCCCACTACACTGTTACTATAAGTTCTGCCATTCTCGTACCTAGTGCGAAGAAGGCGTGAAGGCGATGATTAGTAAAGAGGTCTATCGATAGCCTCAACTAACACTGATGCATCGTGAGCCAGACCACCCGTCAACAATGATTCCTCAAGCCCCATGTTTATAGCCTAACAGCTGTATTAACTTGAGAGTTATCATGAAGCTAAAGCAAGCAGCACATGATTCAGAAATGTGCCTCCAGTTTGAGTAGCTATCTTATCCAGGTCACAACCTATACCATAATCCCTGTCCGTTTCCAAATTATTCCCCGTTCCATTATCTGCTCCTCTTTCGTTAATGTCCTATATGTGTCCCCTATATTATCAGTCACCGGACCCAATCTTGCACTTTTTCTCGTTCTGCCTGGCTTTATCCCGCATTGTTTTGGATCTGGCAGCGTTAGTGGTAGTGGGTGACGAGGAGCCCTTCTTGATACCACCACTTCATCGCTGAACGAAATCTGTGTACACCATCCACTGCATCGAGTGTTATGTGCTAATGTGAGTACGTCCTTAATGTTGCGAATTGTATAACTGATGAGGGGTGTAGGTACCAGCCTGGTATCCACCTAACTGGATGTAGGAAAGCGCCTAATAACCATATCCAGGCTGGTCGGCACACCGGCCTCCGGCGTTAGTCCATTGGGGGCGACTCCACCTGGCTGGCGTGCCTCCCCTTGTACAGGAAGAAGGCGCTTTAATTCAATCGGCCATGTGATGGGTTTCAGAAACGTCTTCCTTAACTAGATGTAACTATTTGATACAATGCTCTTCTTTTCTTCACTTACTTACTTACTTACTCACTGGTCATACCGCACTCGAAAGTCCATTACCGCAGCAACATATTTTCGCCATCTGTCCCTGTCTTGGGCTATTTCCTTCCATTCACCTTCAATACCTAGGCTCCTCATATCAGCCTTCACATTGTCCTCCCATCTACGCCTCGGTCTCCCCACAGGACGTTTTCCTTCTAGGTGCCCTACCAGTACTCTGCGCGCTGCCCCGCCCTCATCCATTCGAGCTACCTGACCCTCCCATCGCAGCCAACGTGATTTAATAATACTGATTATGTCAGGGCTTGAATAGAGTTCTTGAATCTCTTCGTTATGCAGTTTTCGTCACTCTCCGCTAATGTCATCCCTTTTTGCTCCGAAAATTTTCCTCAAAATTTTGTTTTCAGATACTCGAAACGGCTCTTCATTTTGCACAGTGAGAGACCAAGTCTCACACCCATACAGCATAACTGGTAGAATAATAGTTTTGTATATTCTAATCTTTAAATTCCTAGACAATATCCGTGATGAAAGTAATCTATTCAGTGAGAAGTAGCACGCATTTCCCGCCCTTAATCTCTTCTTCAGTTCGGATTCAATCTCATTTCTCGAAGTGATATCCACGCTTAGATACTTAAATGTGTTCACTTTTTCAAACTGCATGTCTCCAACTCTTAACATTTCCTGATCTACTGCTGTTGGCATTCTAGCAGTAACCAGGTATTTAGTTTTGTCTTCACTTACCCTTAGACCTACATCTTCACTAGCCTTGATTAACGCATTCCCATTTGCTGTTACAGGTTCTTTCCTATCGCTAATGTTGTTTAGATCATCTGCATACCCGAATATCTTAATATTTCCATTTAACTCGACACCCTCTGAATTATCTGCTACCATTCGTACAATATATTATAGGACTAAATTAAAAAGTAGTGGAGACAGGGCATCTCCCTGCTTAAGTCCGTTCTTTATTACAAATTCTTCTGACTCCAATTTCCCCACGCGTACTCTACCTTTTGTGTTTTTCAAGCTCGCTTCTATAAGTCTAACATACTTCTTTGGTATTCCAAGTTCCAAAAGAATTCTGTACAATTTTGACTGCAGTACAGAATCATATGCTTTTGCAAAATCTATGAAAAGATTATGAACTGGTTTTTTGTATTCCCATTTCTTTTCCAAACTTTGACGCAGGGTGAATATTTGGTCTATAGTTGACCTGTTCCTCCGAAAGCCGGCTTGGTAATCCCCCACAATTTCATCTGCATATGGTGTAAGCCTGCTTAGCAGAACATTCGAGAAAATTTTGGAACATACTGGTAATAGCGATATCCCTCTATAATTACTACAATCCATTTTCTCTCCTTTCTTAAAAATTGGGATCAAAATCGACTCCTGCCACTCTTCATGTATCATCTCTGAGTTCCATACTTTAGTTATCACTTTGTGAACTACTTCCACCAATTTCTGTCCCCCATTTTTAACTAATTCTGCTATTATGCAATCTGATCCTGGTGCTTTATGGTTTATCAATTTGTTGATTGCATATCTTAATTCCTTTATCGTTGGCTCAGGTATATGGGGTCTGCTGTATGTATTTCGTACGCCTGCTCATTTCCTGCTTTCTGGTGTACATTTAATAGATGCTTAAAATACGCCCTCCATTTACTTAATATAGCACTCGGGTCTGTCAGTATTCCCTCAGCATCCCCTCGAAGTGCGTTTGTCCTAGCCTTGAAGCCCTTCCTATACCCATTTATGTCTAGGTAAAGTTCCCTAATGTTTTTTGTGTTACTGTTTGTTTCCATTTTTGTAATTTGATTGTTCAAATGATCCCTCTTCTTTGCCCGTAGCCTACGACCAACTTCCCTTCTCAAGTTCAAGAACTTCTCTCGTTTTCTGTCTCCCATTCTATCCCAATCTAATCGCGCTTTTCTCCTTTCCTCTACCAATTTCTTGCATTCCTCATCAAACCACGGTTTCCTCCTGTTCTTCTTAATTGTGCCTATTGTGACTTTCGCTGCCTCTTTGATATTATTCCTCACAGTGATCCACTGTTTATTTACATCCTCGTCTTGATCTTCGTGTGTCCTGAGAGCACCAAACCTATTTGAAATTTCTGTAATGTACCTTCTTCAAAAGATTTCATCATTTAGCTTGTCAGTGTCGAACGTAACAAGTTCTGCATTGTGACACCTTGATGTTGCTGTCGATAGCCGTTGGAGAACTTTGGCAACTACAAGAAAATGATCAGAATCGCAGTCTGCTCCCCTGAAAGCCCTAACATTTTCTATACTAGTGTGCCATCTCCGATCTACAAGAACATGATCAATTTGGTTTCGGGTGTGTCCATCGGGAGAGACCCAAGTTGCTTTATGAATGTCCTTCCTTTTGAAATATGTGCTCTCAACAATCATGTCTTTTGAAACAGCAAAATTAACCACCCTTGTGCCATTATCATTCGAAATGTTATGCAAACTTTCTTTCCCAATTGTAGGCCGGAATGCTTCCTCCTTCCCTATCTCCCCATTAAAATCACCTATGATTAATTGTGTATCATACTAGGAGATCTCATCCCACAGTTGATTTAGTTCTTAATAAAAGCCGTCTTTAACAACCTCTTCAGTGTCCTCAGTTGGTGCGTGCACATTAATTACTGCTAGTCTATTCCACTTGCCGGACAACACTATAACTGATAGTCGGTCACTAATGAACCTTATATCTCTGATTTCGTGAAGCACTTTTCTCTGTACTGCGAAACGTGTTCCGAAACTATGAGCTTCTGCACCTCCATAGAAAAATGTATAGTTACCCCTCTTTATGCTACGCTCCCCCTGCCACCGAGTTTCTTGAATAGCTGTAATGTCTACATCGTATCTATCTAATTCGTCTAATAATGTCTGGAATGTTCCTGACCTGTTCAAACTTTTAACGTTCCATGTTCCCAACCCGAAAGTTCCTTTCGAAGTAGGTTCCGCCCGGAGATCCGAATAGGAACCCAGTTTACCTCTGGAATATTTTACTTCAAAGAGGCCCATGCCCATTAATGTTGCTGATTCTTGATGAATAGATTAGATAGTAAGAGAAGAAGTAATTAAATAATGTTGGGGAGGCACCTTAAAATGTAGCCGTAAGGCAGAATAATGATAAAATTCAACTCCTTAGTACTAGCTTTGGTATATGTTCTGTGAATTTTTCCTATGAATTTATGATGGCGATCACGCTGTAGGTAGATAACTGAATCCTTCCATCCACCACCTCCACCTTTTTCATATTTTCCCGATCACGTTCATTTATTCTTCCCTCGCATCCCTACAGTGCTCTTCCCCTTTTATCACTTACAAGTGAGGTGTTCCAAGTTATTCATTATCTGAATTATGTCGGTGTTCCAAGTTATTCATTATTTGAATTACGTCATGGGTTCCAAAAATACGGGTACGATGTTAACCAAAGAAAACATTGCATGTTTGCCTGTTCGTAGTATCAAATGGTTCAAATGGCTCTGAGCACTATGGGACTTAACATCTGAGGTCATCAGTCCCCTAGAACTTAGAACTACTTAAACGTAACTAACCTAAGGACATGACACACATCCATGCCCGAGACAGGATTCGAACCTGCGACCGTAGCAGTCGCGCGGTTCCGGACTGAAGCGCCTAGAACTACTGGACCACAGTGGCCGGTTTCATACTATCATACGGGCACAAAGCCCCTCCTGCTTTTATGTCAATATTTCAATACTGTGAATGTTTTTCAGTCAATTCAGTGCGATTCTTCAAATGGTTCAAATGGCTCTGAGCACTATGGGACTTAACAGCTGAGGTCATCAGCCCCCTAGAACTTAGAACTACTTAAACCTAACTAACCTAAGGACATCACACACATCCATGCCCGAGACAGGATTCGAACCTGCGACCGTAGCGGTCGTGCGGTTCCAGACTGAAGCGCCTAGAACCGCCGGCTACTCCGGCCGGCAGTGCGATTCTTCACCATACTTAGGCGCACTTACCACGAGCGTACATGTACTGCCTCTTGCGCGCTAAATTTTTGTCAACTGTAGAGACATCGACGGTATGCCAGTTCGTAAGCACTTTCTAATGAGAGTCAGTACAATATATTGTGATTTTATTATTACAGAGGTGAATTCTATCTTCATCTGAACCAAATGGCTACTTTTTTAACGATTTCCACAACATCATGTGACTATTAAGTGTAAATATTCTTTGTAAGCAAATGAATTGTCACTTTTACTTTGAACTATGTTTTAATATTGAAATTTCTTTACATAGTTTTTACTTATTTGGACTGAAATAATTGAGAAGATGAAACTTCTTAATAAAATTTTTAACTTAAACTGCTGACTGAAACTGAACGCACTGTCTCTTTGCTTGACTTTATTATAACATTTCTGACCTACAGAATTGCTCCTGACAAACAGAACTCAAACTTGTCCTATACATTTATTGTCCACAATAGACAAGCGCAACGCAATCTGACTGCTCAAAAAATGATAACCTGACTTCAAATAATTAATACAAAAGATTGGCCCTGAATTAGAAGAAATGCTATACATTTATTGTCCACAATAGACAAGCGCAACGCAATCTGACTGCTCAAAAAATGATAACCTGACTTCAAATAATTAATACAAAAGAATGGCCCTGAATTAGAAGAAATGCTAACAATAACCCATACATAAGTTACTTACCTCACAGAGAATCTTCATCACACGAACTACAGCAATGCAGCAAATACCCATAAACCCAGCTAAATAAAAGATTCTAAGTACTGCAGGCTCTAATTACTAACAGGCATGTGGTTAGCAGAGGAAAGATTTTGTTGCAGAGCAAACAATGTATTTAGCAGATTTTACCATAATCATGTGGCAACCAGTTAAAAAAATTATATAATTATCAGTAATAAATCTTATTGACGGATACATGTTCAGACCGTCCGCTCGCGCTAATACTGCAAACTTCCAATACTGCTAATTATTGCCGGCCGGAGAGGCCGTGCGGCTCTAGGCGCTACAGTCCGGAACCGCGCAACCGCTACGGTCGCAGGTTCGAATCCTGCCTCGTTCATGGATGTGTGTGATGCCCTTAGGTTAGTTAGGTTTAAGTAGTCCTAAGTTCTAGGGGACTGATGACCTCAGAAGTTAAGTCGCATAGTGCTCAGAACCATTTGAACCATTTTGAACCTCACCCAAGACTGCATTCTGTAGTTCTGCCTGCAGCCATGTTCAAGATTTTAAAATATATGAATTTTCTCACTGCTTCTTCTGTTTAACAGAAAAAATAAGCCCAGATCACAAATGGTTGTTATCTTTACGGTAAGGTAACTGGTTTCAGTCTTACATGGACCATCATCAGATCAGCGATGTGACGCATGAACACGATGTGTGGCGCCGTTTTCGGTGCAAGAAGCACTGCTCAAGCAGCTGACGACAGGTGCTTCTTCCACTTACAACGGCGTTGCCTGTCGTCTCCGCACCTCACCAACGGAGAGATCTAAGTACAACTCAAACCAGTTATCGTACCACAACAACAAAACCATTTGCGATCTGGACTGTCTGTTTTAGTTCCGTTACGATACAAGATCGCTAAGGTTCCAATCATGAGCTTGCAAAAACGTCTGCGGTGTGTTACTCAGTTTAGAAGGTAAACAAGTTGTTTTTCTCATTTCTGTTATCACCAACGCTTGCGTCATTAACGAAAATTTCTGTTTGGACACTGACAATGTTGAGTGTTTATGGAAAAAGTTAAAGGTAATCGTAAAATGCGTTTTAGACAGGTAAGTGCCGAGTAAAACTGTGAGGGACGGGAAAAACCCATCGTGGTACAACAACAAAGTTAGGAAACTACTGCGAAAGTAAAGAGAGCTTCACTCCAAGTTTAAACGCAGCCAAAACCTCTCAGACAAACAGAAGCTAAACGATGTAAAGTTAGCGTAAGGAGGGCTATGCGTGAAGCGTTCAGTGAATTCGAAAGTAAAATTCTATGTACCGACTTGACAGAAAATCCTAGGAAGTTCTGGTCTTACGTTAAATCAGTAAGTGGCTCGAAACAGCATATCCAGACACTCCGGGATGATGATGGCATTGAAACAGAGGATGACACGCGTAAAGCTGAAATACTAAACACCTTTTTCCAAAGCTGTTTCACAGAGGAAGACCGCACTGCAGTTCCTTCTCTAAATCCTCGCACAAACGAAAAAATGGCTGACATCGAAATAAGTGTCCAAGGAATAGAAAAGCAACTGGAATCACTCAACAGAGGAAAGTCCACTGGACCTGACGGGATACCAATTCGATTCTACACAGAGTACGCGAAAGAACTTGCCCTCCTTCTAACAGCCGTGTACCGCAAGTCTCTAGAGGAACGGAAGGTTCCAAATGATTGGAAAAGAGCACAGGTAGTCGCAGTCTTCAAGAAGGGTCGTCGAGCAGATGCGCAAAACTATAGACCTATATCTCTGACGTCGATCTGTTGTAGAATTTTAGAACATGTTTTTTGCTCGAGTATCATGTCGTTTTTGGAAACCCACAATCTACTCTGTAGGAATCAACATGGATTCCGGAAACAGCGATCGTGTGAGACCCAACTCGCTTTATTTGTTCATGAGACCCAGAAAATATTAGGTACAGGGTCCCAGGTAGATGCTATTTTTCTTGACTTCCGGAAGGCGTTCGATACAGTTCCGCAATGTCGCCTGATAAACAAAGTAAGAGCCTACGGAATATCAGACCAGCTGTGTGGCTGGATTGAAGAGTTTTTAGCAAACAGAACACAGCATGTTGTTATCAATGGAGAGACGTCTACAGACGTTAAAGTAACTTCTGGCGTCCCACAGGGGAGTGTTATGGGACCATTGCTTTTCACAATATATATAAATGACCTAGTAGACAGTGTCGGAAGTTCCATGCGGCTTTTCGCGGATGATGCTGTAGTATACAGAGAAGTTGCAGCATTAGAAAATTGTAGCGAAATGCAGGAAGATCTGCAGCGGATAAGCACTTGGTGCAGGGAGTGGCAACTGACCCTTAACATAGACAAATGTAATGTATTTCGAATACATAGAAAGAAGGGTCCTTTATTGTATGAATATATGATAGCGGAACAAACACTGGTAGCGTTTACTTCTGTAAAATATCTGGGAGTATGCGTGCGGAACGATTTGAAGTGGAATGATGATATAAAATTAATTGTTGGTAAGGCGAGTACCGGGTTGAGATTCATTGGGAGAGTCCTTAGAAAATGTAGTCCATGAACAAAGGAGGTGGTTTACAGAACACTCGTTCGACCTATACTTGAGTATTGCTCATCAGTGTGGGATCCGTACCAGATCGGGTTGACGGAGGAGATAGAGAAGATCCAAAGAAGAGCGGCGCGTTTCGTCACAGGGTTATTTGGTAACCGTGATAGCGTTACGGAGATGTTTAGCAAACTCAAGTGGCAGACTCTGCAAGAGAGGCGCTGTGCATCGCGGTGTAGCTTGCTCGCCATGTTTCGAGAGGGTGCGTTTCTGGATGAGGTATCGAATATATTGCTTCCCCCTACTTATACCTCCCGAGGAGATCACGACTGTAAAATTAGAGAGATTAGAGCGCGCACGGAGGCTTTCAGACAGTCGTTCTTCCCGCGAACCGTACGCGCCTGGAACAGGAAAGGGAGGTAATGACAGTGGCACGTAAAGTGCCCTCCGCCACACACCGTTGGGTGGCTTGCGGAGTATAAATGTAGATGTAGATGTAGTTCGTCGTGTTAGTATCCCCACCTGCAGCAGGTGCCGACAGCAGTGGCAGCGGAGAGACGCTGCAGTTTGGCAGCAGGACAGGCGCCACGCCTAGCCTTGATAGGGGACACCTGCCATTAACACGCCGGCGTCGCTAACGCGCATACAGGCGGGCCCGATGACTGCGTGGGTACTGCTCCTGCGCTGAGTGAACTGTGTAGCCTGCCGTCATTATGCTATGTCTGCAAGACTCTACTTTTTATCCGATCTGTCTGGTTCTCTCTAATTGCTTATGTTCAGTTTTCAACAACGGACGATTCTTACCCTGTTTACGGTTTACGCTTTCGTAGCGGAAGTCAGAAATGTGTTGAAAAGAACTTCTCCTCTCATTCATTTAGCGATGCCGTCACACTCATTGTGGAACTGTGGATGCGAAGTTTCATGAACTGTAGTAAAAACATCTGTCTCTATAATATCAGCAAGAGTAACAGCACCAGAAACTGCTACAGGAGCTACTGGAAGAGCAGCACCTTGCTATCCTGCAACAGCTGTGTCAGCAGCAGGAGCAACGGTCAGTGCTTATAGCTATGTCCCCAACGCCATTCGCCTGCTTCGACGACGACGCGTCAGTGCACTGAGGTGCACAGCCCTGACGCTTCAAACTACGTTGTCTTACATATAGAATTTCCGATGGGCAGGGAAGTGCTTTACTCCTGTTTTCTAGCAGCCATTCGCACTAGGTGGTGCGGACCAAATACGGCTTATAGCTACTATAGCCTACATACCCACCACCAAATCAACGAATAAAATGGTTCAAATCGCTCTGAGCACTTTGGGACTTAACATCTGAGGTCATCAGTCGCCTAGAACTTAGAACTACTTAAACGTAACTAACCTAAGGACATCACACACATCCATGCTCGAGGCAGGATTCGAACCTGCGACCGTAGCGGTCGCTCGGTTCCAGACTGAAGCGTCTAGAACCTCTCGGCCACACTGGCCGTCAAATCAACGTATACGGAAGTGCATAAAGTGTAACTGAGTATGCCGGCCGGAGTGGCCATGAAGTTCTAGGCGCTACAGTCTGGAACCGAACGACCGCTACGGTCGCAGGTTCAAATCCTGCCTCGGGCATGGATGTGGGTGATGTCCTTAGGTTAGTTAGGTTTAATTTCTAAGCTCTAGGCGACTGATGACCTCAGAAGTTAAGTCGCCTAGTGCTCAGAGCTATTTTTTTTTGTAACTGAATATTTTGGATGAAACATTATTTTTGCATATTTCCCCTCAATAATGTCTTATGGAATAGTTTTCTGGGGTAACTCACCACTTCGACATAAAGTACCGATTGCACAAAAGAGAGCAGTGAGAATAATTAGCGATGTTCACCCAAGGACGTCATGTAGGCACCATTTCAAGGAGTTAGGTATTTAAACTGCACCATCAGAGTACATATATTCGCTAATTAAATTCGTTACAAATAATCCGTATCAATTCGTGAAGAACACTGATGTTCATACGTACAACACTAGAGGGAAAAGTGACCTTTCCTATCCGTTATTGAAGCTGTCAGTTCCTCAAAAAGGAGTACATTATTCAGCAAGAAAAATCTTTGATCATTTGCCCAACAACATAAAGGGACTGGCAGGTAGCAGATCAAGTTTTAAATCTAGCTTAAAACCATTTCTTTTGGACAACTCCTATTACTGCATGGACGAGTTTTTGTTTCAGAAATGGTGAAAAAAATGGTACCTCTAAATTTAGTTGCATGTGTAGAACTATAAATTTCAGTGATATTAATATTAGCACTATCGATGTGTGTATATATATCTTGTAATCTGACTTGTTCCACACCATATCGATAAAATAATCGGGAAACGGTTCTACGGAACACGACACAACAAACTAAACTAAATTAAAGTATCATTATATACGCAGGTGTGCTCGTAATATGAGGAACGTTATTTAGCACGCCCTTCCCCTGTGACGGATAGTGCAGTTGCAGGTACTGTAAAGAAGCGGTGTTATGTTTGATTGAATAGTGAATCAACGCTATGGCGGGTGACTTTAATGAAATGTCCATCGAGTGACGTTCTGACGCGCTAGGAAGTGTGTAGGCCGACGCACTTTATCCTTAACGAGGAGCGCACAAGGCATAGGTACGCGGTCCACCTACCAAGAACGGATTACTACCCCGCCAGCAGGGATAGGAAACGTCTATTATGCGGACACTCCGTCATGGCAGCTTTTAGTGTGTGTGTGTTTGGGAGGAGGGGTCTTTTGAACTAAAGTTGCGTAGGATACCGATGGAAGTAGGCCTGAACTGCAACTGCCAACCTTCGAAAACACCAGCGACAAAGTCGTGTGTCATTCACATGACACCGGTAGGGATTGGTGGCTTCCGTAATCATATGTAAGTTCATGCAACGAATTCACAATTGCGAAATGAACTTCCATTAGCGTATAATGCAATGACGACAACGACAATTTGTGCAGGTCCAGAACTCCAACTCGCATTTCCCGCTTACGGCAAGCGGGCGCCTTGCCATTCGTCTAACACAGTACGACTCACTGCCAGACCCAAACTCCTATATGTTGTCAACCATGTGCCTACAACTCGTATTCGTACATCCTTTATGTGTATTCCTATATAGGGGAGACATTTAACTGAAAGTCGCTTGCCCAGCGAGGGCGGATGAATGCATGCATACATGCATTCATGCATGACCGAGCATCGTAATGCGGAATAACATACGAGCATGCATGAATGCATCCATGTCAGAAGGAACTCTGTATCGCAATTCGGAATAACACGGGCACTGCAACGTCGTATACATGTCAGTTGCCGGCCGAAGTGGCTGTGCGGTTAAAGGCGCTGCGGTCTGGAACCGCAAGGCCGCTACGGTCGCAGGTTCGAATCCTGCCTCGGGCATGGATGTTTGTGATGTCCTTAGGTTAGTTAGGTTTAACTAGTTCTAAGTTCTAGGGGACTAATGACCTCAGCAGTTGAGTCCCATAGTGCTCAGAGCCATTTGAACCATACATGTCAGTTCTGCTTTCTGTATGTACAGAACACGGACAAAGTTTACTTGCCATGCAGGGGGAGGCGGTTCTTCTTACCCCGCACCGCTCCTGTCCCAATAGATGTTTACGTTGTCGTTTGTTTACGTTCGCGGCCGACTGTCACCGTGTCCTTGTCTGTAAACATATACAGCGCTTACAATAGTTATAGAAACTGCTGTTAAAGTAACACTATGGTCAAATGGCTATGAGCACTATGAGACTCAACATCTGTGGTCATCAGTCCCCTATAACTTAGAACTACTTAAACCTAACTAACCTAAGGACATCACATACATCCATGCCCGAGGCAGGATTCGAACCTGCGACCGTAGCGGTCACGCGGTTTCCGACTGACGCGCCTAGAACCGCACGCCCACACCGGCCGGCAAAGTAACACTATGATCAACCATATCTGCCTAATATATAGCCTCATGTAGTGTCGAGAAGAAAGTAATATGAGAGAGATACGACACGTAACTAAATTGTGATATAAAATTTTTAATGCTGTAATACGAGAAATTCAAGAACGTATTTCCTCTGTAGCACACATTTATAACCCCACCATTGTTACGAAATTCTTACGACAAACAGGAAAAGAAGATTCGCAACTCAAATTTTAGTGTAAACTGAACGGACTGTTTCCAAGGCTTCAACGATATGAAAGTTAGATAAATCAACTGCATACAAACTGTAAAAATTGCTTGTCGGATAGGGTTACTGATTATTTGTTATATCTCGTCTATAAGGGTACCTTTTCTATATCAGTGTATGCACCGATTAAATATCAGAGCCAGATGTTCCACCAATTTTCAGAAAAGTGGTGGAAATGACAGCGAGAGAAATGGATGCAACCCTTAATTCAAGGAGGTATTAAGCGCCCTCTCCACGAGAAAATTATCTAATAACAGAATGACAGTTCAGACGCAGTAGATTTATTACTGTTTATTCTCCAAAAGCAGACTCTGAAATCTAGTACTTGCACCAGTACTCTGCAGCCCGAAGGCAGGCTAAAACATTTGCATATTTTAATTGGTTTTTATCGTCACAAAACCGCCTGGAGCAGCTTCAGTTCTTTATTGTGTGTAGATTACTCCCTTTCATGAAGCTGGCAAAGTAAATATGTGGCTCGGATTTTGTTTTGCTTCCCATGTGGAGTTTTGAATTTAAGAGGAGATTTTTTCATGCGAACTAACGCTATTATTCACCACAAGAACATAAAGGAAGCAGCGGAAATGAAATGATTGCAGTGCAAACAAGCAATATTAATTGTTAGATATATGAAACCGAGGAAGTTCAAAAATGGTTCAAATGGCTCTGAGCACTATGGGACTTAACTGCTGAGGTCATTAGTCTCCTAGAACTTAGAACTAGTTAAACCTAACTAACCTAAGGACATCACAAACATCCATGCCCGAGGCAGGATTCGAACCTGCGACCGTAGCGGTCTTGCGGTTCCAGACTGCAGCGCCTTTAACCGCACGGCCACTTCGGCCGGCAAACCGAGGAAGTGAAGACGAATGTAAACACTGGGAGTTAATAAGCTAGCAATATATTCTTAGCAGTCAGGTGAGGTATAAGGACTGTCTTGTTATAATATCTGTTCAACTTTTACTGGGGAAAGTCAGTTACATTGAAAGGTGGCAGTCAGTCAACCTTTCATATAATTTTATATTTGTATCAAGTTCTGCAGAGTGTCTTTCCTCTATATTGGTTTTCTTATACTTTTAGCATGGCAGGGTGAAAGACCACGCACGGAACCGAACAGAGTGTGTTTTAATTTCATTTTTACTAGGTCTGATATTCAGCACATTACGCACTTTTAACCATCTTTCGTTAAATATCGATAATTGCTAGATAGCGTGAATATGGATGCAGTTCAGACGCTTGCATATTTGTGTATTAAGGTGAGCTGTCTTGGCTCAGCTTTGTAGCAGATCCCTGGTCACGTTGGTGAGTTTAATATATGAAGTTGGCATGAGGTAACAGTGAGCCGGGATCGTATCTCCCTTGGCTTTCTTAATGTGCGGCTTTGGAACTGATTCCTTCAGCCTCGCGCGTGAGGTACGCTTTCCTTCAGATTTAGGCGTTGAACCGATGGACAGTTTTGAACGAGGGAAACAGGCGTTGTCTCTCCTGTCTTCCAATTGAAGGTGATTCCTGTCACCACTAAAAAAAAAAATTCGTCTAATCGGTTGGCCAGTTCACCCCACTGAGCTTTCCGGTCTCTCGGCTGGAAGATGAGGCAGCTTGGATTTCGTGCAGAGTTAGTCCGTCGCAAGATCATGGTGGGGTAAGCTGGGTATGACGGTTTTTTAATGAGACATAGGTCAGATTTTCCTGTTAAGAACTTTTAGCAGTTTTAATGGTTCAAATGGCTCTGAGCACTACGGGACTTAACATCTTAGGTCATCAGTCCCCTAAAACTTAGAACTATTTAAACCTAACTAACCTAAGGACATCACACACATCCATGCCCGAGGCAGGATTCGAACCTGCGACCGTAGCAGTCCCGCGGTTCCAGACTGCAGCGCCTAGAACCGCACGGCCACCGCGGCCAGCAGCAGTTTTAATGTTATTTGTCAGAAGCGTTATAGTGTTCTATAAAGAGATAATTTTGCTATACTGTAAATATTTTCATATGTGACCAAACTTATCTAGTCACAAGTCACTTTACTCATCGCCATCCCGATTACGTTTCGTGTTACTTTCCGCTGTGAGTCACAAGCCAAGTGCACAGATTTAATTTTTGCTCTAAATGGTAAATTTCATTTTCGATTATTCTGTGTATGCTTGAATGTTTGTGTGTGAACATATCAGCATTCATTGTGCGTCATTAGACATTCTAATTCTTGCTGAGTAATGTTGATTAATATTATGACAAAGACTTTACCCTTATGGAACTATAGTGTTAGTATCTTAAACGAGTTCAGGAGTAGACTCCATTTTGTGAATATACGTCCATTCAGAATCATCCTGTTCATTAATCTTTTTCCACATGCCGACGCGTCACCCCGCCTGCTGTGGCCATTAACCTCGAGCACCATGTAAGAGAAAGATACTAAGAAGCATAAAGAAAGTTAAATCCCTTGTCGCTCGATATTCTCTATCTGAAATCTGGTAGTTAGATTTTCCGTTGCGCGGTTTCTTTGTGATATTACCTGAAGCTAATTTCAGTTAACATACCTGGATCTTCAAACTACTTGTTACACAGGAAGCTCAGAGAATGATAAGCACTTCTTAGTTCAACAGCAAGCTCACGGCAACGAAAAAGTCCATGTTAGTGGCAAAAGTGTGTCCCAATGAGGAACCAGATACCAATATTTAAACATTTTTCAATAATTAATGAAGAATATGAGCACTTAATGTATTTCAACGGCCTTTTCCTGCTCACGGTAAAGAAATAGTTGAAATGGCTCTCAGCACTATGGGATTCAACTTCTGAGGGCATTAGTCCCCTAGAACTTAGAACTAGTTAAACCTAACTAACCTAAGGACAGCACACACATGCATGCCCGAGGCAGGATTCGAACCTACGACCGTTGCGGTCTCACGGTAAAGCTTCTGTGGCTGCATCATATGGCTGTGCAACAGAATCCAGTAAATCTTCATGTGAGACCTTACCAAAATGAATGTAAGGATTGAACATCGATGACGTTTTCAGATCTGATGTTAGTTCAATACGGTAGCAATCACGTGTATCGATATTAGGAATGACCGTTTCCCTTTATCTGTAGTTATACTAAGTGGTCTTACCTCATACAGTTACAGTCCCCAAGATTTATCGAATTGAAGCGTTTTTATTAGACGATATTTCCGAGAAATGTAATAAGCACCAGTTACAACAAGTTCATTTGGACCTCCGATAATTAAATATCTCAGCCGGATTAACAATTTCATTGAAAATGTAAGGAATTTCATGGCTAATTTCTTGTTCCGTCATGGTACTTTCCAGTGGTTCATGTTCCTGATTACTGAATGAAGCGTGCTACCTACATATTAAACAACTGTCAGGCAATAGCGAACTCGTCTGCCTGTTCGCTGTCCAAAGGAAGATGGAAGCTATGATGTCCGTAATATTCGAAATTCATTATCAGTCGTCTCAACATGGTACTTGTTCTTCAGATTACAGAACGTGTCCATTTTCAGCTTATAAAACTCTACTGGTGAAAGTCGGTTGAAATTTTGCTGCGTGTCAGGAACTCTTCGGGAGGAACGTGATGCTGCAAATTTTTTTATCGTCATACTGTGTGCCGGTGGATTATGCGAGGGGTGGTCATAAGTTCTTAATTATCGTCTGCAAAAATTTGTTTATCTGTTTTATCGTTTACAGGTGTGTATCTGCAGTCCTTGTAACATATATTGATATTTTCGCGCCGCAATACCGTACCTCCCTGCTACAGGAGGAAAAACAAAATATCGCCGCGTGTTAACCGAGTGCAATGTTGTACGGTAATTAGTTTCCAGTACTTGAACGGGAATGACGTTGCAACGATCCATGCTGAATTGATGGTAGTGTCCTGCAACTACACACACCAGTCATTAACGTGACCGCATATCAGAAGCTTGAGTAAGCACCTTTTGCAGCGCGGTAGTGCCGGAAGGGAGTGAGTGAGGTTCTGGAAGGTATTGACTGGGGTCTGGACCCATTGCGATATCATTGCCATGGCCAGCTGCGCTAGGTTTCATTGTCCTGCTGGGAGACGCCATCGTGCAGAGGAGAAATAAACTGCTTGTACGGTTGAACATAATAGCCGGGGATACATGCATACATGTTTTGCTCCACTGTGGCTTCCAGAACGACGAGATCATCGAGAGAATGTCACGAAAGCTTCTCCATACCGCTCCTTCCTCCAGCATGGACCCTTCCGACGGTTATTGCAAGGACGTACATGTCATCGGCCATCTGTCCGATGGAGCATACAACACGACTCATCTGAAGAGGTCACCTGTCGCCACTCAGTGGACGGCCGCTTGCAATAATGGCGTGCTAATTCCAACCTTCGTCGCTGATGAACTGGAGTAAGCATCGGTGCATGAACCAAGTACCTGCTGCCGAGGCCTATATACTGGAACATTTTCTGAACGGGCGTAGAAGAGATACTGTTGGTAGCGCCTTGGTTCATCTAAGGTCTAAGCGGTCAGTTGTTCAACAGTTGCACCCCTGTTCGCCCATACACACCTCCGCAGCCGTCGTTCACCTTTGTCATTTGTGGCGCTAGAGCACCACAATTGACCCGGCGCCGGTTTTTGATACTGCCCATTAGCGACCAAGGCAGCACACGAACAGTTTACGGATTCAGCCGTTTCGGGAATAATTCCATCCTACACCCGAAGTCGAATGATCATATCGTTTTGGACATCAGATAAATCATGCCACGTTACGACAGCGACTGCACTGTTTTCCGCATTCCCCGGACACGCTTTATACACTCTCCACTTCTGGTGCATACACCTGCCTTCTGTGAGTTGTTACTGCATGGTGCCTCTGAACATAGAGAGTGTACACATTAATGTGCACTTCCAATATGGTCTAACAACCCTGAACGACAAAGAACGAAGTGGCACACCATATCTGTATAGAGAACTGGGAATCGCAAAGTAAGTGGAGGTGCTGGTGTTCGAAAGGCGGCGCCTCATAATTGCGGAAATAGTGGAAAAAGTGGAAAGCAGTAAAGGATCTGTATTCGGCATGTTACACGACATTTAAAACATGACAAAATCGCCTGGTGCTGAGGTCTGCGTCTTCTCACATTCAAAAAGCAGGCCGAAATGAGGGTCACGCCAATTCAGATGCCTTCCTTAGCCTCCTAATCAACATGAGTGGTTGTCGCATGTGTCCCTAAGATCCCGATGTAATGAAGAAAAGCTAACAATGGAAAATTATTGAATTCACGACCGCCTAAAATGGCGAACTTCCAACCACCATCGCGCCAAGGTGATTCTGAGATTTTTTTTTGTCTGTCTGCCATGATCTGGTGCTAACAGATTATGGTCGTAAGTGCGAAAACGGCCCAGCTCAGCCTCCACAGAGCACAGTCACATATGTGAACCTTTAGCTATTAAATTGTGTCAGACACGTTTTATTGTCCCAGCGTAGCACCTGGTGACTTCTTCCTACTTCCTCGGATGAAGAAACCATTGCTTGAGAGGCATTTCCGCCGGTCGCAGTGGCGGAGAGGTTCTAGGCGCTACAGTCTGGAATCGCCCGACCGCTACGGTCGCAGGTTCGAATTCTACCTCGGGCATGGATGTGTGTGATTTCCTTCGGTAGTTAGGTTTAAGTTGTTCGGGGACTGATGACCTCAGATGTTAAGTCCCATAGTGCTCAGAGCCATTTGAACCATCTGAGAGGCATTTCCGGAATGACGATGATGTGACTTGCTAGGGGAGAACAGTTCAGAATGCACTATTTTACAACCGAGGTCTTTTGCAAGTCACACATCGATGGGAAAAATATGTCGCACTGAAGGGAGATTATGTAGGTAAGGACCGCTACCATTACAAACATTCATGGTCGCAGGTCGATTTTTTCAAGTTAACAGTTAAAACGTTGCGATCGCCCTTCCCATTGCGTCAGTTATTGTTTTGCTCGCGCCCGTTATTTTACTTATTGTATTATTCCTCACATATTCATTCCTTTAAGTGCTACAAATTATCCAAGAGTCCATCTCCCGTGACTGTAATCAACCTCTGTACGTATTTTATTCGGCTCTCCAGCCTCTGCACCATGCGTACTGTGTGTGGTTCTTCAATTTCTCCCAGCGTTATTCCGGAAAAAATAATTCACAAGTGAGCCACCAGATGTCAGCGTCCAACAAGAACAATATTTCGGCAGGCGATCACTTTGCCGTCATCAGATGATCTGAGAAACCGTCTGTCAAGGAACTGGCACAAGGCTTTTACCTGCTCTTCCTCTTCCTCTAACTGTCGCTCAGTCTGCGGTCCTCGTTCGCAGACAGATGCTGGCGGCGTCTCCTCAGTGGCCCCACCTGTCCCTGGGATCATGTCATTGTGAGATACCTCCTTCCTCTCGTTAATGAGTCTAAGTGTGAGTTCCCACGTCTTACTAATGATGTTGCCACTATCACGACTGATGAGCTGTTCCCTTACGCGGAACTAGATAGATTCTTTGATGAAACAGTGCCAGAAATTAGACGTCTGTGTCAGAACGAAATTTAGTACGATCTTAATCCATACCATGCCCTTTAGACAGCATTACCTTACAGCCGAGTTCTTAGGCTGCTGCAACGTGGTGTGCATTTGGAGTGCCAAACGGAGCGAGAAGTCGGCAGGAGGAAGGGAGAAAATAACAGCAGCGTGCCCATCCTTTGGTGCGGGCAGTGAACGGAGCAAACTGTCAGAAGGTGAGGAGGAGTGGAAAGCCCCACGCCAGCTCCCTAAGTTGTCAGTTCATCAGCGTCCTTGATAATGCCAACAAGGTAGCTTGCCAAAATTTTGTGCTCGTTGGACACTAACATCTGGCCGTGCACACGTGAACTATTTCGTTATATGTTCAAAATGTTTCACATATTCCGCACGTCCTCTCTCCAGTGTTGCGTAGTAAGAAACATCCCCCTCCCTCTGTAAAGTAGGCAGTCTGCAATCACTGCATCCCTATTGCTCATTCTTTGGACAGTACTGCTGATGCCGTAAAAAAAAAGGTAGCCTAGTCTAGTGCGTCCTTGTAAAATAGTGTGATAAATTCGTTGCTCCTTGTCGCGCTTCAGACTGATATGTCAAGAGCAGTCTTTTCAACAAACTCAAACAGAAACTTTATGTAGTGTCGGCAGACTTGCCAATACTACGTACACTAATAAAAAGAGGCGGCCAAGATGCACGCGCTAACTCACGCAGGGTGGCGTGAGGTCTGAAACAGGATACGTAATGAATGCTATAAAGAAAAGTACGTAGCGGCTGGAATACTTAACTGGGGCGAGTGCTAGTCCGTATCTCGAGACCTGCCTTGTGGTGGCGCTCGGACTGCGATCACTGACAGTGGCGACATGCGGGTCCGACATGTACTAATGGACCGCGGCCGATTTAAAGCTACCACCTAGCAAGTGTGGTGTCTGGCGGTGACACCACACTTTACATAGCAGCGACATTGCACCGGCTATCTAATGCAGGCAGTGCTGCTTGATATCACACTGCAAATGACTATTACGGTATGTGTATAAATTTTTTGTTTATTTATATGCGCAATCACATTTTCATGACACCGTCATAATCGGTTTCGGCCATACAATGACCATCTTCAGATTCTAAAGGCGGCATACACGAAACACAGGTTCATGGGTTGTCAAACTTGTCAAGCTTAACAACGCCTGAACCTGTGTTCAGTGTATGCCGCCTTTGGAATCTGAAGATGGTCAATGTATGGCTGAAACCGGTTATGAGGGTGTCATGAGAATGTGATTGCGTCTATAAATAAACAAAAAATTTTACAAAATAATCAATCACTCACTCCATTGATAAAATTTCGTTTTTTCCAAAAACGGTATGTGTATGATGGAAAGCTTGCTACTGAAATTTTCATCCTTTCCGATGAAGCATATCTGCACTTATCGGTGTATGTAAACTCACAGAGCAATCGACATTCGAGATCAAATTGTTTTGTATCAGAAGAAAGACCTATATCCGAGGGGTAATGCCAGTTACGTCGGAGTCGGAGTTTTCAGCTACTGACATGGCTGGAAATTGTGCTAACAAATAGTAGCGTTTACTTTTCGGAAAATCAGAAGCGGAAACAGTCTTTCTGCTTTGTTAGGAGTATAGGGAGAAAGCAATTGACTTTCTCGTTTAAAAAGGATGGTCTATGACTTTGGCTTCCATAAAGGATTAGGAAATTTAATCTTTTAAATCAATCATCTTTCACCCACAAAAATCAATTGATGAATTAATGAAACAGAAATATCTTAGTTGCACTTCGGTGAAGTTCTGCAAATTGAAAGATAAGACGTTTAGCAATTTCGTTAGTTTAAGTTTTCAGTAGAGCAGAGAAACATCTGTGTGAACGTTTGTAAAGGATTGGAAGAATGATCACAGATCGATTCTCACACTTTGTCGAAAAAGGTACAAGGCGACGAGAAGTGCTGTTCTGGTATGAGTAAAAAACAAAGTAACATTCGAGCCACAAGAATTCTTATTCACTACGGCAAGAAGGTCGACAGATTGATCAGGCAACTTAAGGTAGTAGCAACCGAGATTAAGGTCGTTCCTGTGAAGTGTTATGTTGTGTCTCGTACGTTTGTACTTACACTGCGACTGTTAAATCACTTTCCGCGCCAGTCGCCAGAGGCACCGTTTTATTTCTGTTAGGAATGTACTAATTCTAAGATTCTTATCTAGCGTTTTTTTATTCATGAGTTATGTAGTTACTCGGTTACATGCTCTAAATTATAGTTATTCTTGTATCTCGAGAGAAGTTTCTACATGTTCCTAAACTTTTCTGAAGCTTCTGAATCATAATAAGTTTCCGTTTTCTGTGGCATGCAATAAAGCTGCTTCGTTTCCAGTACGAGTTTATACACTAAGGTGACAAAAATCATGGGCTTGGTATATGCAGATATGCAGATGGCGATAGTATCGCGTATACAAGCAGTAAAAGAGCAGTGGATTTGGCGGAGCTGCCATTTGTACTCACGTGATTCATACGAAAAAGCTGCCGACGTGATTATGGCAGCACGACGGGAATTACCAGACTTCGAACGCGGAATGGTACTTGGAGTTAGGCGCAAGGGGAATTCGATTTAGGAAATCGTTAGGGATTTCAGTATTCCGATATCCACAGCGTCAAGCACGTGCCGAGAATACCAAGTTCGAGGACTTAACACTCATCACGGACAACGCTCTGTCCGACGGCCTTCACTTAAAGACCAAGAGCAGCGCTGTTTGCTTAGAATTGTCAGGGCTAACAAACAAGCAACACTGCATGAAATAACCGAAGAAATTTATGTGAGCCCTACTACGAACGTATCCGTTAGGACAGGGCGGCGAAATTTGACATTAATGGGCTATATCAGATTGACGTGAGTGCCTTTGCTAACACCATGGCATAACCTACAGTGCCTTTCCTGGACTCGTGACGATATCGGTTGAGACTCAGACCACTGGTAAACCGTGGCCCGATTTCACTTGGTAAGACCTGATGGTAGAGTTCGAGTGAAGAGGAGACACCACGTAGCTATGGAGCCAAGTTGTCAACGGGGCACTGCTCGTGGTGTTGGTGCCCCCATAACAGTGTGGGCTGCGTTTACACCGAATGGACCGTGTCCTATGGTCCAACTGAACCGGTCGCTGACTGGAAATGGTTATGTTCAGCTAATTGGACACCAGTTGCATTCATGGACATGAAGTTCCCAAACAACGACGATGCCAGGCGAGAATCGTTCGCGACTAGTTTAAAGAGCATTTTGGACTAGTCGAGCGAATGGTTTGACCATCCAGAGCACCCGATACGAATCCCGTCTAAACTTTATAGGACACAATCGAGAGGTCAGATCGTGCACTGCCGGCCTATGTGGCCGAGCGGTTCTAGGCGCTTCAATCGGGAACCGAACTGCTGCTACGGTCGCAGGTTCGAATCCTGCCTCGGGCATGGATGTCTCTGATGTCGTTAGGTTTAAGTAGTTCTAAGTCTAGGAGAGTGATGGCCTCAGATGTTAAGTCCCATGGTGCTCAGAGCCATTTGAACCATTTTGAGATCGTGCACAACATCCTGCATTGGCAATACTTTCGCAGTTATGAACGGTTGTAGAGGCAGCAAGGGTCATTATTTCTGCAGGGGACGTCCAACGACTTGAGTACACGCCATGTCGAGTTGCCGGCTCAGTGTGTTTCGTACGCCAGTCACGCTAGACCCCGACACGCGAAACTTTGACGGGCGGACGGCGGAGACAGCAACCAGCCCCACAGTAGTAAAAGAGGTTAAAACAACATTGACTTAATTTCTTCGCCTAAAGTAAAATTCTACATTTAACCTTTACATCAGAAAGTCACAGCTAATCGACATAACTATCTTCAGACGCTACAATGATGAGACACTGCAGGAAAGAAAAAAAAAAAAAAAAACTAAAAATACCTTGCCTGTTGTGGAGATCAAAGAGTTGACTGTTTCATTTCAAAGTTCCCAGTCACAGCGTTCCAACTGTACATTGGCATCATGTGACCTTCTGTCTTTTCCCAGCAACAAAGCGAATCAAAACGGAAGGAATTTTAGGACAAAGAAGAGGTAAAACGGAAATTGCTAGAAGCTTAACGCAGAACAGTTCTATACATTTACAGTGCTCTTTCGCGTAATAAGTGAAACACCTGGTGTTGTTGGCATAATTTTGAAGTCGATGCAATTTCGATAATTTTATGTGAAAAATAAATTTCTCACTGAATAACTGATTATTATTACTTTTGGGCATCTCCTTGTGCTTATTATAAAACGACCAGGTGGCTGTGCGGCTACGTAGAAGCTGGCGCCCGTTCGCAGAGACAGCCAGCCGTGTTCCGGTCTCGCACCAACGAGAACGTACTGGCGGCGTTTGTCTGGCGAGTAATTGGATGACGCCACCAATAGAGGCGCTGGTGTTGAAGGCCGCAGGCTTAGCGAACGGACGGCTCCTGTTTACAATGAGGGCGGGGCTCAGTCTTCGACTGCGAGACGGCGGCTCCGCAAAGTCGACAAAGATTCTGGAAATTCTTGCTACGGAAGATATCGGATAGCATATCAAGTGTGTTCTAGAAGACATTTGTAAACCTAAATTACCTAGGAAATCGGCAAGGGCGCGTTTTCTTCCTTTTTCTTTTTTCTTTTAATGAGTTACTGGAAAGGATGATAGGAAGTTAAGACTTTAACTTCCGTTGCCTCGGGGTCCTGCTGTAGCTTCAGAAGTCTAAACGGGCCAGTTATGTGGTGGGCAAAAATAGTCCAAAATAATATAAGCGTTATCTACTGATATAGGTGGCAATAACACAGTGAATATTACAATGGAAATAAACAGGCTTACATATGCTGAATCACCTTAAGTCAGAACAGAGTTAAGTGTACAGGATATGCCTTATCTATTAATTTAAAAATTATGTTGACAGAAACCTGCTGTCCATTATAACTGCAATACAACGAAGGCTGCAAATGTATAGCCGGTATGAAATATACCCAGAGATTTTGATAGGAAAATTACACTGTCCTTCCCAAAGGAAAGGTGAGATTGTGGTCAAGTGGTCTTTGGGCAGAGAGTTAGCTCCCCTACGTAATAAAAAAAATAAATGTATGGATCAACGATGATCCTGAACAAGCGTCATGTGACGTCTGCCCCGAACAAATACAACGACTAATAACTAAGAAAATGAGATTAAAAAAAGTTGTTAGTGTCCGCATTATATAACAGAACGTGAACAAAGTGTTGGTTCGAATCCTGTCAACACTTATTACAGTGTCGGATAAACCGTCGGAGACCGAGCACCTCGTGTTACTGCTGCTAATAAGGCGAGTACACCGTTCGTTTATATTTCTACGAGCTTCCAACTGGAGCGACTTATTTACAGATACCTGTGTAGTTACTAGATTATTTTTGTAATTTCTTGCGTGTTCGAGTGGTTATTAGGCACAACCTTTCATTTTAATAACAGTGTACCGTACAGTAACGCCGTTGTTATCGACCCTCATATCGTATAGGCTTTTGTTTGTTTTTGTTAGTGTAGGTCAGTGTCGGCTAGACCATCAGTGAGAGAGCACTCCGAATTACTGCTGCTAATAAGGCGAGTACACCGTTCGTTTGATACATATTTTTACGAGTTTCAAACAGGAACTGTGGTTGCTCTGTACAGATGCGAGCTGATTTGGTGACCTTTTGCTCACAGCTTCAGGCTAGGTTGGCTTCCGTCACACAGCTTGAGGCTGCTGCCAAGGGCCATCACTGTGTAGGGTCGGACGCGGAGATGAGAGCGACGTCGAGCACGTCTCTCGTGTCACCCGATCCGTCCACTGGTGAGGACGCCCCAGGAACTGCCTGGTCGTGGTCGAGTGGGACATAATTCCAGAGTCTGGCAGGCAGCGAAAGACTTTCCGAGGGGCCAATCGTAGGGCCTACCCGGTTCGTTTGACGTACTGTAGTCGTCCACCCTGTTCCAGAGGAAGCCTCTCGGCCTGCAAGGACTGAACATTCACAGGGGGTGGAGTTGCTGGTACCTGGGAGTTCCAACGTTAGGCGCGTAATGGGTCCGTTAGGAACATGGCTGCCAAGGAGTGGAAGGAAGCCAGTGTGCACTCCGTGTGCATTCCGGAGGGATTCATTGTGGATGTGGAAAGGGTGCTTCTGGATGCCATGAAGAGTACAGTGTGCAGCCAACTACATGTGGTGGCGATGTCGGTAACAATGACGTGTGTCGCTTTGGATCGGAGGAGATTACCTTTGATTTCGGGCGGCAAGCGGAAATGGTGGAGACTGCCAGTCTAGCTTGCGAGATTAAGGCGGAGCTCACCATCTTCAGTATCGACGACAGAACCGACTGTGCTCCTTTGTTGCAGAGTCGATTGGAGGGTCTGGATCAGAGGCTCATGCGGTTCTGTGACCGCATAGGCTGCAGATTTCTTGACTTGCGCGATCGTTTGTTGGATTTCCGGCTTCCGCTTAACAGGTCAGGAGTCCACTACACAAAGGAAGCGGCTACATCGTTAGCGGGGTTGTGTAGAAGGGACTGGACGGTTTTTAAGGTTTGAGGGTCTTGGGGCAGGTAAAACACAGTATGGTAGTTGTAGGAACGATCGGTATTGTAGTCGTAAATTGTTGTAGCTACGTTGGGAAGGAACCAGAGGTCCAAGCCCTAATAGAAAGCACTGAAACCAAATAGTTATAGGTACAGAAAGCTGGCTAAACTCAGAAATAAGTTCAACCGAAATTTTTTCAAACAATCTAACAGTGTTCAGAAAGGATAGATTAAATACAGTTGGTAGTGGAGTATTTATTACTGTCAGAAGTAGTTTGCTTTGTAGTGAAATGCAAGTAGATAGTTCCTGCGAAACAGTATTGGTAGAGGTTATACTTGACTATCGGACTAAACTATTAATTCGATCGTTTTACCGACCTCCCGACTCAGCAGATATAGTTGCTCAACAGTTCAATGAAAACTTGAGTCTCATTTCAAGTAGGAACCCCACTCATACAATTATAGCCGCTGGTGACTTCAATCTACCCTCGATATGTTGGAGAAATTACATGTTGAAAGCCGGCGGCAGGCATAAGACGTCATCCGAAATTGTTCGGAATGCTTTCTCAGTAAATCATTTTGAACAATTATTTCATGATCCAATCTCGAAGCGTAAATGGTTGCGAAAGCATACTAGACCTTTTAGCAACAAATAATCCTGGACAAATTGTGAGTATCGTGACGAACACAGGGATTAGCGACCACGAGGCAGTTGCTGCTCGGCTGAATACCGTAACACCTACAACCATCAAAAAGAAACACAGATTATACCTATTTAAAAAGAAGCCGCTAAAAATGCTCTTAAAAGACAGTCTTCAGTCCTTCCTATCTAATAATGTAAGCGTAGAATAGTTGCGGATGGATTTAAAACAGAGAGTATCGACGGCGATTGAGAGATATATACCACAAAATTAGTAAAACAAAAACTAAAAGTACCTTGTCTGTTGTGGAGATCAAAGAGTTGACTGTTTCATTTCAACGTTCCCAGTTACAGCGTTCCAACTGTACTTTGGCATGTCCCATGGTACACAAAACGGGTCAGACTGCTGTTGCAGAAGCAGGGAAAAGAGCATGCCAAATTTAAAAGAATGCAAAATTCCCAAGACTTGCAAAGTTTTGCAGTTCGAAATACAGCCCGTAAGTCAATGCGAGTTGCTTTTAATAATTTCCACAAGGAAACTCAGAAATTCAGAAATATGGTAGAAAATCCAAAGTGCTCATACATAAAGCACTCCAGTGGTAAGACTGCAATACCTTCACTGCGCGATAACAACGGTGATGTGCCACTAAAGAAGAGTTATTAAACACGGTTTTCCGAAACTCCTTCACTAAAGAAGACGTAGTAAATATTCCTGAATTCCAACCAAGAACAACTGCGAAGATGAGAATCATAGAAGTAGATATCCTCGGTGTAGCAAAGCAGCTTAAATCACTTAATAAAGGCAAGACCTCCGGTCCAGATTGTATACCAGTCAGGTTCCTTTCAGAGTATTCTGATACAATAGCTTTATATTTAGGAATTATATACAACAGCACGCTCACAGAAAGTTCCGTAGCTAACGACTGGAAAATTGCTAAAGTCACACCAATACCCAAAAAGGGAAGTAGGAGTAACCCTTTGAATTACAGACCCGTATCAATAACGCCGATTTGCAGTAGGGTTTTGGAACTTATACTGTATTCGAAAATTATGAACTATCTCGAAGAAAAACGAATTATTGATCATAGTCAGCTCTTTATAATCATGAGGTAATGAGTGCTATCGACAGGGTATGTCAAATTGATTCCATATTTTTAGATTTCCAGAAGGCTTTCGACACCGTTCTTCACAAGTGTCCCCTAACCAAACTGCATGCCTATGGAATATGGCCTCAGTTGTGCAACTGGATTCGTGATGTCCTGTCAGAAAGGTCACAGTTCGTACTAATAGACAGAAGGTCATCGAGTAAAAAACAGAAGTAGTATCCGGGGTTCCCAAAGAAAGTGTTACAGGCCCTCTAGGGCTCCTTATCTACATTAACGACATAGGAGACAATCTGAGTAACCGTCTTCGATTGTTTGCTGGTGATGCTGTCATCTACCGTCTTGTAAAGTTATCAGATGACCAAAACGAATTGCAAAATAATTTAGATAAGATATCTGTATGGTGCGAAAATAGGCAGTTGACCCTGAATAAAGAAAAGTGTAAAGTTTTTGATATGAGTACTAAAAGAAATCCGCTAAATTTCGATTGCGCGACGAGTCACACAAATATGATGGCTGTAGATTCAACAAAATACTAAGGGATTACTATTACAAATAACATGAACTGGAACGATCACATAGATAATGTTATGGGTAGAGCAAACGAATGACTGTGATTCAATGGCAGAACACTTAGAAGCTGCAACAGGTCCACTAAAGAGACTGCTTACACCACGCTTGTCCGCCCTATTCTGGAGTACTTTTGTGCGGTGTCGGATCCGCATCAGATGGGACTGACGGATGACATCGAAAAAGTGCAAAGAAGGGCAGCTCGTTTTGTATTATCACTAAATACGGGAGATAGTGTCACAGACATGATACGTGAAGTGGAATGAGGATCATTAAAAAAAAAGGCGTTTTCGTTGCGACGGGATCTTCTCATGAAATTTCAATCTCCAGTTTTCTCCTCCGACAGCGAAAACATTCTGTTGGCACCCACCTACATAGGGAGAAATGATCATCACGATACAATAGGAGAAATCAAGGCTCGCACAGAAAAGCTTAAGTGCTCTTTTTCCCGCTCGCCGTTCGAGAGTGGAACGGTAGAGAGACAGCTTGAAGGAAGTTTCATTGAACCCTCTGCCAGGCACTTTACTGTGAATAGCAGAGTAATCACGTAGATGTAGATGTAGACTAATTTACTATTCGAATCACCATTAATGCCTTCTCTGAACGGATGAATGAATTAACTAGCCTGATATTTCGACAACATCCCGTTTTCAGTTCAACAGAACTGGTGTCACAGACTGCTCGTAATAACCGAAAATTTAATAGTATGCTTGCAACTTAGATTGTGAAAGGGGAAACGGAGTGACGTGCGAACATTGCGTTTTGTTCTGAACTGGGTAAAAAAGCCACAGACACTTTTGAAATAATATACTTGTGGTAATGAAACCTCGAGTCGTAAAGCGGCAGAAATCCTTCGAAATGATCGTTGTGAAAGTACAAGGTTAACTGAGGAACTCACTGTTTTTTCTAAATCAACTGTGCGTCGCACTCTAACTGAAAATTTGGGCAGAAAGAAGGTATTTTGTCGCTTTGTACTCCACTCACTCAATGAAATCAAAAAGTTTTTATAGTAGAACACTGCACAGACATGAAAAGACCGGGCGTTAGGGGCGCGAACTTCATGTCTTGTCTCATAACATGTCCACGTCATGAAAGTGCGCACTGTTTCCTTTAATTCAAATGAATCCTTACTTATAATAAAAATGGATGTAGGTATGTGTGTGTGTATGTTTACATATCCGCTTAAGCCACAACAGTGCTTTCATTCAAACTTGGTACACATATCACTGATTGTCTGGAAAAAATCGCTGTGGGTGTAAGAAAGGGTGGGACTGAAAAAGCAATGAGGCCCATGACGAGAGAATACCCATACTTTAGTCGTGCAGTACTTGAGAATGAGAACATGTAGTGATTTGCAACAAATTTCAAACATTTAGGAAATTTTTTCCCTTAACATCCCCAACAAAACACTGGATGAAAAAAAAATTGTTTATCGCTTACTACATTTTCGCTGTTCATGCAGTAAAACTGCCACATGACCAACGACGTTTTAATTTATTACTTCTTTACTGCTTACTGTATTCGCGACACATTTTGCAGACAGTATTCTCGTATACCACTGAATGTACCATCAAAATTATATCATTGCACGACATATACTCCAGGGAATATGACGTGTAATTGTGTGAAAACTGCCTTATCGTGCATGACTTTCAAATTTATCACATCCTCGCTACTAACTCATTAGTTAACACATTTCACAAACGGTATCAACATACGCCACTGAATATACCTAAAAAAATTTACGTTTTAATTTATTACTTCTCTACTACTATCTCTTTTCACTTTTCGCAACACCTTTCGCATACAGTAGCCACATTTCGCTGGACCCGAAATATTATATCATTGTACGGCACATAGTTCATGACATACGATGCCGTTAATACTGAGTTGCTTTAAAGTGAAACTGCATTGCCAAATCCGCTAGAGATACAGGTAAAATTTGTGTATAAATACGTGTAGAATACGTTAAATGTATGTGAAATGTATCTGACATGTGTGTATGCCGGCAAAGTCACGAGTAAAATGCTCATCGTGCACTCGAAATGATTTCTACCAAAATTGGTACGCATATTAGCTACGAACTGGAAAGAAAAAAAAGAAAAAATGGTTCAAATGGCTCTAAGCACTATGGGACTTAACATCTGAGGTCATCAGTCCCCTAGAACTTAGAACTACTTAAACCTAACTAACCTAAGGACACCACACACATCCATGCCTGAGGCAGGATTCAAACCAGCGACCGTAGCGGTCGCACGGTTCTAGACTGAAGCGCCTAGCACTGCTCGGCCACCAGAGGCCAGCCTGGAAAGAAATACTGTGTGGATAACAACGACCAGACTCCTATTGAGGTGACGGTGATAACACAGAAAGAGAAGGGGGTGGAGGAGATGGAAAGATAGATGGGTTGGATGAAATGGAGTGAGAGAGGGGGGAGAAGAAAATGGAAACAAGGGAAAAATGAAGAGATAGAAATACGAGAGATGAGAAGATGGACAGCGAAAGGAAAAAGAGGAGATGGACAAAGAGAGGGGGGTAGGAAATGGCCATGAGAGGGGAGAGATGGAATTAGAGGAAGAAATGGCCACAGGAGCAAGAGGAGCTGCACACAGGGAAAGACGCAGATAGGCAGAGGGGAGGAGCGCATTAACAGACAGAAGGGTGAGGAACAGGTGGACAGAGAGAGGGATCGGAAGAGATGGACAGAGGAAGGGGCTGAAGGATATGGACGGAGAGTGGGGGTCGGAGGAAACGGTTAGAGAGGGGAGAAGGTGGAGATAGACGGAGAGAAGGGGAAGGAAGATACGGACTATTAGAAAATAGGGTACACAGCTATTTACCTTAAAGAATTCGCTTTAAGAAGCCAGGTGATGAATGCGGATTACTACTTGGGTGTCTTAAATAGTTTATGGGCGGAAATTTTTCGGTTTCGACCCGAATACTGGGATGAAGCAACATGGTGTTTTTTGCCCGACAATTCACCGGCACATAAAAGGGAGTATTATGACTGAGGCCATCAGTCCCAGAGAACTTAGACTACTTAAACTTAACTAACCTAAGGATATCACACACATCCATGCCCGATGCAGGATTCGAACCTGCGACCGTAGCGGTCGCGCGGTTCCAGACTGCAGCGCCTAGAACCTCTCGGCCACACCGGCCGGCTTCCCATTAGTCCACTCTGTCAATACAAGCAGTAATTTTCCGTAATGGTTGGAACGAACTTGTATTATCATTTTCTTACGTGTGTGATGTATGCTTTTCCTATTGGATAGAATGTTTGTGCCATGGTAGTCCAGATTTACAGATTCATGGCCACTCCCATGTTGGTCCGCATCTCGTGGTCGGGTCGTGCGGTAGCGTTCTCGCTTCCCACGCCCGGGTTCCCGGGTTCGATTCCCAGCGGGGTCAGGGATTTTCTCTGCCTCGTGATGGCTGGGTGTTGTGTGCTGTCCTTAGGTTAGTTAGGTTTAAGTAGTTCTAAGTTCTAGGGGACTGATGACCATAGATGTTAAGTCCCATAGTGCTCAGAGCCATTTGAACCATTTGAACTCCCATGTTGTGAAGGCTGTCTCACCATTTTCCATGTGTCTGAGGTAAATATATTCATCTTTAATTCAATTACAGCCCCTCTGCTATTCTACAGTGGGCTTTCCACCTGTGTTTAAGGAACTAAAACAGACAATATTGCAAAAGCTGCTGTAGATTGCAGTTAAGTCGTAATTTGTCTGTAAAATTGCTGGAAGGAGTGCCAGAGTTCTTGGTACGCTTGTAGTTCTCGATAAGAATCAAATATCATATTTTTGTTTCAAATATGACAAGCTTCTTGGATGACATATTCATTCTCATTCAAGAGCAAATTTATATGTATTACACATAAACTCCTTTGTATAATCAACAGACAACTTAAACCAAATTTGCCTAGTTGGATGCGAAAATTTGATTGTGAGTTCTACAAGTCCAGTAATCTGCTGCTGAGATTAGAAACTAGAAAGACAGGTGAAATTTACCGAAAGATAAAATCTGCTTGCTGGAGAGGAACCAGCTTTACCTTTCGTGCGAAGCGCTTACAACTGAGCAGTCCGATCCGAGTACCAGTGTTTCATACTGTGTACTCCACTGATGCTCCCTCACAGATGTTTGTGGTGCTAACACTCCCGGTAGGAAATTCACTATCGTTTGTGGAAATTGCAACACCAAGAAGGAAACGCATGAATTCAATTTACTTAATACCACAGGTTAGGTACATGACAAGTAACAAATGATTACCTTTTCAAATCTGTACATGCCCTTTGAGCCCTACTATTCAGTATGTCGTGTGGCCACCATGCGCTGCAATTAGAGCTACTACACGCCGTGGCATTGAATCAATATGGTTCTGAATACGTTCCTGAGGGAATTCCCTCCACGTAGTTTGCATACGAGCCCACAAATCCGTGACATCTGTTACTGAGGGACCGTGACGCACCAGGTGCCGACTAACCATATCCGAGTCATGTTCGTTGGGTGACATGTCTGGCGAACGTGCAGGCCAGGGAAGCAATAGTTCGCGCCGCTCTTCGAAGAAGGCCTGTACATTCTTCGCAATATGTGGCCGAGCACTGACCTGTTGAAATGTGTCCTGTGGAGGTGCCTGAAGCAGGGGGAGTACCTCAAGCTCGACAACCTCCATTAGGTACTGGGTGCTGTTCAAAGTGCGCGCAATACGTAGGAGGCGAGATCGGTTGTTGTAACCAATGGCGCCGAAACCATGACACCTGGTGTTTGTCTGCTCTGCCGCTGCACAGTGCAGCCCTCCAGGTTGCGCTCACCACGGTACCGCTGGAAACGTATGCGGCCATCACTGTTGGACACGTTGAAACGGAACTCATCCGAAATGATTACACGTTGTTACTCAGGACTTCAGCGACGTTATTCATGTGCCCATTGCAGTCGGAGGAGCTTGTGGTTTCTGGACAATGGAAGCCGACGTAATGGCATGAGTGCAGCCAGTCCAACCTGCAGTAGACGGCGAAGAACCATCGGTGCAGACAAGTTCACTACTACTGCAGTGCCCCAGCGACGAGCCAACACTGTCGATGACGCTGTACGGTCCGTAATGGCCATGCGGACAAAATGACGATCATCACGTGCTGTGGTCACGTTCCATAGTCCACTTCCCGCTCGTCACTGCATACGACCTACCTCTATCCACTGCTTCCACACACGCATCACTGTCGTAGCAGCATGCCCTGTGCGAGCCGAAATGTCATGGTATGACAACTCCGTTTCCAGGAGACCGATCATTCTGCCCCGTTCGAACTCGCTCACATACCGATATGGCTCCCTTTGAAGCCGACGAGGCATTCTGGCAATCACTCTATTGTTTCCACCTTGCGTGACAGCTCTGCACCGGCTACACTAGGCGCAACACCGACCCTGTCTGCCGACACGAGAGGTCTCTGCTTGGCCTACGTGTGCCACACGTCGCTGCAAAACGTATCACGTATTACTTTTGAATACATTATGGGACTGAACAGTGATCAATGTGTTACAAATATTTACTATCAACAGTCTTGATCACAATTTATTATTACGGTGACCGGTTTCGACCACTACCTGTGGTCATCTTCAGACCAATGTGTAAGAACCTCCTTCTGGTGGTAAATCACTGAAGATGGCCACAGTAGTGGTCGAAACTAGTCACCGTAATAAATAAATTGTGATCAAGACTGTTTTTGATAGTAAATATTAGTATCACGTATTGCTTGTACACCCGTCGCCACTTCACCAAGTGTGGCGCTATTCGGGTAATTCCTTCTCGGTGTTCCACTTTTCACAAACGGCAGTGTATGAGCCAGAAGGTGGCTTACGCGTGGAACCGTCTCTCGGTAACCTGTTTTACTGCAAAACGAAATTTCTTGACATATCCGTGACTAATTCTAGGACTTTTGCCTTTGCTGGGAAAAGCTCATTCAAACTGACATATCCCAGCACACCCTATTCTACACGATTTTCGTAAACTGGATATAATGAACAAGCATGCAGAAAGTGGAGGGGCGACGGAATTGTTTTCATGAAAAGCCCTTCGAGTGCTTAAAACGACATCTTTTAAAGCTTCGATTTTTGAGACAATTATTTTGCATCTGTCTATCTGCTATAGCTAACATCGACAATAACATGATTTACATACTATAAAACTAATGTTCAACTTCCAAGAGAAACTTCTGCTCATCATCGACATAAACACTTTCATAGTAAGCCATTCAACATATACGCTATGTCATCAACAGTATCTGGACATTTATTTGTGGACACGAATATGAGTTGTGTGTATCTACATCTACATCTACATCTATACTCCGCGAGCCACCTTACGGTGTGTGGCGGAGGGTACTTATTGTACCACTATCTGATCCCCCCTTCCCTGTTCCATTTACGAATTGTGCGTGGGAAGAACGACTGCTTGTAAGTCTCCGTATTTGCTCTAATTTCTCGGATCTTTTCGTTGTGATCATTACGCGAGATATATGTGGGCGGTAGTAATATGTTGCCCATCTCTTCCCGGAATGTGCTCTCTCGTAATTTCGATAATAAACCTCTCCGTATTGCGTAACGCCTTTCTTGAAGTGTCCGCCACTGGAGCTTGTTCAGCATCTCCGTAACGCTCTCGCGCTGACTAAATGTCCCCATGACGAATCGCGCTGCTTTTCGCTGGATCATGTCTATCTCTTCTATTAATCCAACCTGGTAAGGGTCCCATACTGATGAGCAATACTCAAGAATCGGACGAACAAGCGTTTTGTAAGCTACTTCTTTCGTCGATGAGTCACATTTTCTTAGAATTCTTCCTATGAATCTCAACCTGGCGCCTGCTTTTCCCACTATTTGTTTTATGTGATCATTCCACTTCAGATCGCTCCGGATAGTAACTCCTAAGTATTTTACGGTCGTTACCGCTTCCAATGATTTACCACCTATGGCATAATCGTACTGGAATGGATTTCTGCCCCTATGTATGCGCATTATATTACATTTATCTACGTTTAGAGAAAGCTGCCAGCTGTCGCACCATGCATTAATCCTCTGCAGGTCCTCCTGGAGTACGTACGAGTCTTCTGATGTTGCTACTTTCTTGTAGACAACCGTGTCATCTGCAAATAGCCTCACGGAGCTACCGATGTTGTCAACTAAGTCATTTATGTATATTGTAAACAATAAAGGTCCTATCACGCTTCCCTGCGGTACTCCCGAAATTACCTCTACATCTGCAGATTTTGAACCGTTAAGAATGACATGTTGTGTTCTTTCTTCTAGGAAATCCTGAATCCAATCACAAACCTGGTCCGATATTCCGTAAGCTCGTATTTTTTTCACTAAACGTAAGTGCGGAACCGTATCAAATGCCTTCCTGAAGTCCAGGAATACGGCATCAATCTGCTCGCGAGTGTCTACGGCACTGTGAATTTCTTGGGCAAATAGGGCGAGCTGAGTTTCACATGATCTCTGTTTGCGGAATCCATGTTGGTTATGATGAAGGAGATTTGTATTATCTAAGAACGTCATAATACGAGAACACAAAACATGTTCCATTATTCTACAACAGATTGACGTAAGCGAAATAGGCCTATAATTATTCGCATCTGATTTATGACCCTTCTTGAAAATGGGAACGACCTGCGCTTTCTTCCAGTCGCTAGGTACTTTACGTTCTTCCAGCGATTTACGATAAATTGCTGATAGAAAGGGGGCAAGTTCTTTAGCATAATCACTGTAGAATCTTAAGGGTATCTCGTCTGGTCCGGATGCTTTTCCGCTACTAACTGATAGCAGTTGTTTTTCAATTCCGATATCGTTTATTTCAATATTTTCCATTTTGGCGTCCGTGCGACGGCTGAAGTCAGGGACCGTGTTACGATTTTCCGCAGTGAAACAGTTTCGGAACACTAAATTCAGTATTTCTGCCTTTCTTCGGTCGTCCTCTGTTTCGGTGCCATCGTGATCAACGAGTGACTGAATAGGGGATTTAGATCCGCTTACCGATTTTACATATGACCAAAACTTTTTAGGGTTCTTGTTTAGATTGTTTGCCAATGTTTTATGGTCGAATTCGTTGAATGCTTCTCTCATTGCTCATTCCCCTTTATGACGGACTGAACTCTATCGGGGAACTTTTTAATGAGGTATTTGAATGTCTGTGGATGAATGGCAGCCCATTCTTCCCCAAGAGCAGAGTCCAGAGAATGACCTTACATTGGACGCTGGGGTCGACGTTCTAATTCATTCCAAAGGTGTTTTATTAGGTTCATATCAGTCCATTTCACGAATTTCGCTGTTCACGAACCATTGCCTCACAGATGACTTTCCTTCACAATGTCTATTTCATTCTGATACGAACAGTCATCGTCTGCGAACTGTTCCTCTGCTCTACGCAGTACCCATAGCTGTAAAATGTGTTGCTATCCTTTCACATGTAGCGTTTTCTTGAGCGCAATAAGGACACCGCACCTCAAACCCCTAGGAACAGCCTCATGCACTAACACTAGCACCTCGTACTTCACTTTTGGCACCACACATTATGGCAGGTAACATTCTCCGCCGGCCGCGGTAGCCGAGCGGTTCTAGGCGCTTCAGGCCGGAACTGCGCGACTGCTACGGTCGAGGTTCAAATCCGGCCTCGGGCATAGATGTGTGTAATGTCCTTACGTTAGTTAGGTTTAAGTAGTTCTAAGTTCTAGGGGACTGATGACCCCTGAGCGCTTCGGGGAAATCCCATTTTTGTTGCACTAGGTCGATAGTCGTATCCACAAACGCCGTCATGGAGTTGAACAGCGGCTCGATACGTGCAGTGCGCCACGGACGTAGTCTGGTGGGAACAGTATTATGCTATGGTAATGTTCTCTTAACCCTGCGTGGTACCTGTGGTAGTAATGGAAGACACGCTGACAGCTGCAAACTACCTGCATCCCTTCAGGCTTGATAGCTTCCCGGGCAGCGATGTCATCTTTCAGCAGTACAGTTGTCCTAGTCTCGAAGCCAGAACCTTGCTGCAATGGTTTGAGGAGTGAAGTCACGTTGATGCCTCGAAGCCCAAATTCGCCTGATGTAAATCCTATGGAACCGTTCTGGTTGGCAGCCCATTATTTACGCGAAGTACATGACTGTGGTGCAGACACTTAATGTCACAACCCTCCAAAAACCTGCCAGCAAACTGTCGGATTCCTGATACAGAGAATCCGTGAGGCATTTCGTTGCAAATACTGAAAAGCGACCTATTAAGCAGATGGTCACAACGTTTTGGTTCATTTTCATTTGCGTATTTATGTTGCGATTCACAGATGCACTGTAAATGAATGAAGTCAACTCATGATTGATTAAAGAATTAGCACAGCACTATTTAATTATTAATATTGCTGTTACACGTTATTGTCTTTGGATATGAAAAGCTTGCACTGTTGAAGTGAAGTCCATTTGCATAAGATGCGTTATTCATTAACATGATCGGTATGATTTAATTGTACGTCTAAAATCATTAACGTCATTTCGTAATTATTCTTCAGTTATTTAGGTTCATTAATTTTGATTTTGAGGCATGTATATGCGTCCAGAATATCAGTGCGGGAGTAGTGTAAAATAATACTGAAGATATATTTTCCCGAGGTTGACATATTACATACTCATATTACGCGTACTCATTTTTCACGTAAAATAATGTGACTGCCGTCAAACAATATTTCAAAACTAGTTGGGCGGAAAGGTCCACCCGGCACTACAGCACTGCCCGCCTGAGAATTAGGCGGCTGTGGTAGAGCGGAGTGAGAGACAAACAACTCGTGAGCGAGTAGTTTAAAAGCTGTTCTTGCGGATGGTCATAACTCCGTACTTTCAGAATTGTGACCCATATTTTTACGCCGAATCGATTGCTGGGACAGATACATTGCACGTGTTTTGTCCCTTCTTAAAATGTGAGGTCGATTTGGTGGTGTTTCCCTGTAAGGTCGATCGTAAGCCCTTCCTGGCTCACTGACATTTAAACAGGCGCAACACTTCTGCTTCAGCCGGACGTGGGGAGATTTTAACATATAAAAGATTTGGGACAAATCATTGAGAAACTGAAGAAACTGGTATTTAGATCAAACGACATCCTTTTCAGTTTCGATGATGTTTCTTTTTTTACCAAAGTGCCAATCAACGATTCTCTGGAGCATATCAGTTCCCGCATGACTTCATAAAGCTCTTTCACGCATGTCTTACTGCGAGCTGCTTCATGTGGAATGGCAACTGCTATGAAAAGCTGGAATGCGTCGCTTAGTCCAGTGGTTTCCAATTTCTTCAGAGATTATTTCCAAACATAGTGGCTCAACATGGAACTCAGTAAACCTAAGGTGTGGGGGAGATAAGTCAATTACACCGTCATGTGGCACCATGATGAGGAACAACTCAGTGACTTCCTAAGACATTTGAAAGCCGACATAAAATTTACTAGGGAAGTATAAAATGACAAAAAGGTCCCCCTTGTATACCTGCGGGTACTGGAAACCTTAAGAACATGGGACACCGCGTGTACTGAAAGCCGACGCAGCTCGGTCACTACCTGCAGAGACTCTCAGTCATCACCCGAGACAGAAAAATAATACGGGTGTGAGATGCATCACCTGGAATGCATTCTGAGGCGTACTGGGTACCGTACTCTAGCATCACATTTGAAAGCCAACACAAAATTTACTAGGAAGGTATACAATGACAAAAAGGTCCCCCCTGTATACCTGCGGGTACTGGAAATCTTAAGAACGTGGGACACCGCGTGTACTGAAAGCCGACGCAGCTCGGTCACTACCTGCAGAGACTCTCAGTCATCACCCGAGACAGAAAAATAATACGGGTGTGAGATGCATCACCTGGAATGCATTCTGAGGCGTACTGGGTACCGTACTCTAGCATCACATTTGAAAGCCAACACAAAATTTACTAGGAAGGTATACAATGACAAAAAGGTCCCCCCTGTATACCTGCGGGTACTGGAAATCTTAAGAACGTGGGACACCGCGTGTACTGAAAGCCGACGCAGCTCGGTCACTACCTGCAGAGACTCTCAGTCATCACCCGAGACAGAAAAATAATACGGGTGTGAGATGCATCACCTGGAATGCATTCTGAGGCGTACTGGGTACCGTACTCTAGCATCACATTTGAAAGCCAACATAAAATTTACTAGGGAGGTATAAAATGACAAAAAGGTCCCCCCTGTATACCTGCGGGTACTGGAAATCTTAAGAACGTGGGATACCGCGTGTACTGAAAGCCGACGCAGCTCGGTCACTGCCTGCAGAGACTCTCAGTCATCACCCGAGACAGAAAAATAATACGGGTGTGAGATGCATCACCTGGAATGCATTCTGAGGCGTACTGGGTACCGTACTCTAGCATCACATTTGAAAGCCAACACAAAATTTACTAGGGAGGTATAAAATGACAAAAAGGTCCCCCCTGTATACCTGCGGGTACTGGAAATCTTAAGAACGTGGGACACCGCGTGTACTGAAAGCCGACGCAGCTCGGTCACTACCTACAGAGACTGTCAGTCATCACCCGAGACAAAAAAATAATACGGGTGTGAGATGCATCACCTGGAATGCATTCTGAGGCGTACTGGGTACCGCACTCTAGCATCAAATATGTCACGAAACCTAACACTCGGCTAAGTGACATGTTGGAACGAGAAAAGTCAGGTATGACCTTTCGACTATGCAATCTCAAAGTGACGGACGGATTGGGCCTTATATCGCGCCAAACATGGAGTAAAGACTATTTACAAACTGAACAAGAAGATAGTTTCTCAGGTCGGCAAATGGGCCCACTTGCAGTGTCGGGAACATACTGCATTCCCTATACAAGTGGAAAAGACTACGTTGGAATGACTGGACGATCCAACGACACGAGGATCACCGAAAATAAACGGTATTGCAGGTTAGAACAGTGGAAGAGCACGAGATATGTGGACCGACAGTATTAACATTGGCCGCCACCGAAATTCGTGCTGCAGAGAAGAGCTACATCGCCCGCTGGTTAAGAGAAGCCACAGAAAGTTGCAAACATGACAGTAGCTTCAGCAGAGTAGCAGAATGCATCAAGATGAACGGGTCCTGGATTCCAGCGCTGCAGCGAACGACCGTTGCAAGTAAGAAGCGACGAACTACAGTAGTAATGACAGGGAAAAACTCTCAGACGTCAGCGCGACAATACATACAAACTGCGGCCGTGAGCGCTCGACTCCAGTTCGCCACCAGCAATGGAGGGTGAAGGTATGACAGTCCCAGCCAGTCGTACTCCGGAATCTACAGAGAAATCGTCAAAGTAAGGCCAGCCAGAAACCCGAGACAGAAGCCAACAAGCAATTTGTCAAGGTAGAAAAACATGAGGGCACTATCGAACAGTGTGAAACTGTATTTTTTCTGTATGACACATCATCATTACTAACTTCCTGGACAATTATCATTAACCAGTAACGCTCCTGACTTAGAATCTTCAAAGAATCGATCCCCCTTGTATAAAATAGCTTCAAATATGTAATAACATTACTAATTATTCACATCTACATCTAAATCTATGTACTTACTCCGAAAGTCCCCGTACGATTAACGTGTTAAATATTTGACGCTAATGTGTAAAACCTTCATGGCTGAAGACGAAAAACCCTAACTTCGTTGGTTTGCTAAGTCTCGTATTCTTTGCTGGATGAGTAAGGTTTGTGTAATTTTCGCTCCGTTTTAAAAATTCTTGTTTTTCAAGTATCTTAAGTGTTTATGACGTCATATCTTCTGAACTGTGTGTTGTACTAATTTACAGTTTTGCAGGAACATTCAGTGCTAGTTTCGGATACTGTCTACCAATCGTACTGCGATTAGAGTTAGTAGTAAAGAAGTAAAAAATTTAAAACGTCTTTCCTAATGCTGAAGTGTTACTGAATCAACAGGAGATGTAATTAACGATGAGTGTTCTTCCGTTCATTACCTTCTGTGGGTTTTCGGCGAGAAAAAGTTTCGAAAAGGCTTGAAATTAAGTCTAACGGTTGTTATAAGTCGCAAAGTGACCTCATTTTCAAGTAGTGGATGAGTATTATCCGGGTAATTATAAACATACTTTCTAACTTTAATACTAGAATTAATGTGTGGAAACTTTAACTTAGGATTGTACCTTCTATTGGGTAAATAATCACAGCATTTTAATTTTTATATACAGTCACCTAAATATATGAGAAACTGATAATAAAATTTCTGTTGCCCTAGTAAATCGTTAAATAGGCAATCTGCAACTGAAATTGGATGTTTTAGCCATTTACTAACATAGTTTTGAGTAATTTTGGAAGTATGCTTGAAATCTGTTATCAGACTGAAATAGTGAATAAATAACACTTTTTTCTTGATTGAAATTTGGCGGCGTTTGCACTGAAATGTTCAAACATTTTGAAAGCACCTACATATTTCATATTTTCCTTTTCATTTGTTGCAGTGTTACTCAATATAAGCCATAGACAATTTTTAGAATCGTTTTAAGGACAGCCGGTCGTGCATAAGGTGACAAACATGCGAAGTCGTAAGTTAGGATCCATTAGCAGTATAATTACAAGCTGTAGTGGTTTTATTTAATTTTATACCTGTAAGAGTGACGATTTGCTGTATTTTATTTTACTCGACTGACAAATTACGCGCCTCGACCATTTGATCTAACCTGTCCCGCACTCCTAATTCTACATGAAGGAAGTTGATGGGTTTGGATTACTTGTGACACCTGTGTGCATCGTCTCTGTACGTTGAGAACATCATTTCTGCATGTCTGTTGTTCACTTTAGCGTAAGATCTCCGTGACAGCATTTCTGTAGTCCGGCGGCCACATCAACTACGTATTTTGAAGAGATAATGCCGAAGTTGGTTGCGATTGTGGGTGAAAGTACACGTAATTTTAAAATTGCTACGTGAACTGTGATAGTTATGCTGATGTTATAACAACTATGACAGCAGTATTCACATGCGCAATGACAATGTTAAGATTCACCTTTGTAAGTGCGTTCATTTATTTTCTGTCATACCACGTAAAGAAATACTTGGTGATAATGTGTACAACTTCAAGATTATGATATTTACATTTATATGTTGCAATGACAGCAGACGCCATTCAAATACAACTGCTGCAGAGAATGTATAATGTCATGCTGTACAGCAGCATAATTTTTGAACAGTAAGATTTTATTAATCCTACAATGTTTTAAGATATGATTTGCTATTATGTTGAGCCTGCACCTCCCCTCCTCCCCCTCTGCCAACGCTTCATTCCATTTTAATCCCTCACTAACAAAATAACACTACATTGCATCATTATCTTGTTTCCTCAGACAGTAAAATATTCACGTCTGATGTTTGTTGCTGAAATTGGGCAAGGTTTGGTTATGAGAGAAACAGAAGAACAGTACACCACCGAACTGTCAGAAAAATATTTAAAGATAGTGAAAAATATTAATAATACATTTGGTAATCTTTTAGCATCATGTTCCAATTTAGAAACATTCTTTCGTTTGGGTATAACTTCATAAGTTGTTCCTTGCAAAAAATTTGTATGCTGGCTATGTTGGATAAACTACGTGAGTAGAAGTCTGTTCTAGGTGGTTCGCTGAGAACTGGCAGAGAGGTTTGCTCACTTCAGACCTTCTAAAGGTCACATCTGTCCCATCGGGTTTCCCTTTCTGTGGGTGCTGCTTCTGGTCTATACCACGTATAGAGTGACAGTATGTGTGATGACTGGGATTACTACTATTCTTCTGAAATGAAACCTCAAACTTCATTTGCTGTCCTTAGTTAGGTTTAAGTAGTTCTAAGTCTTGGGGACTCATGACCTCAGATGTTAAGTCCCATAGTGCTTAGAGCCTCTGACCCACTCCTCTGTTGGGAACTTTGCGCTCTGGCATAAGGCGGCTGCAGTGTGTAGGAGCGACTCACAAACAAATGATGTGCACGAAAGTTTCTATGATGTATTTCCAGAAGGAAGTAACTACGTACTGTTAAAATGAAGACATAAATTTTGACGCAGGATAAATTGTCAGGGCTGGTATCTTGTAAGTGTTCTTTTTTCCCCTTAAAATATGAAGTCGAATTAGTGATGTTTCCTTGTTACTACATTTTAGGTAAGCCACAGAGCCGTAGTGATAGGGCTTTCGTATTGTGCATTTTCCTCTGCATGTCTGCCGCAAGATTAAATGGTTCAAATGGCTCTGAGCACTAAGGGACTAAACAGCTGTGGTCATCAGTCCCCTAGAACTTAGAACTACTTAAACCTAACTAACCTAAGGACATCACACACATCCATGCCCGAGGCAGGATTCGAACCTGCGACCGCAGGCCGCAAGATTAACCTATTCGTATTCCATGTGGTGTACTGCCTTGAATTGTGCTTAGCTTTTCGTGAAGTTGAACAAGTTTATTCCTCAAACATTAAAAACACGTCTATTCTGACGTGGTTTGAATCACAACATAAAATAAGACACTTCCTGATACAGAACAATAATACTTCCGATCGTTGAACACCAGTTAGGTTGTTACTGTGTCTTTTTTCATTAAGCACACACTTTATAAAAATCAAATTCTTGTATGATACTCAGTGTTAAAGGACAAACTGAAAGAACGATGTTTAAGACTCACAGGGAGCAAAATTGTCTGACTCGGCTGAGTAGCCGTCTGAAACATAAACAGGAATGAAATTGAATGTCCACAATTCTGTCACGGTGACAGAGTTCCCGCCTTCTTTGGCAAGTAGGCTGCAACTACTCCAAGTGCACTGCTGGAAGCTTCTGGGGTTGCAAAGTCGAACGCGACGTCGGGCAGGCAGCTTCTGAGTGAGAATCCTGACTGACGGAATCCTTGCGGAATCGGCACTTGGCCCCTGGAAAACTCAGAGCGAACTGATATGGTGTGGCCCGAGCACTGCTCTAAATACCACTCGGCGCTAGGATACTGGTTGGCAGATTCCCGATTGCATGTCTTGCGGAAGAGCATAGATCTGTGTGGCCTATGGCCTCCAGAAGCACATGGGTCGCCTGCTGGTGGACGGGTCACAGCATGGTCGCTTGACTTCTGGAACATTGTTACCTGTGTCTTGTTACGCATCTCCGCAGTATTGATGTAACGTCAATTGCTGATACCACAGGTTTTAAACTTTGAATGTTTCTAGCTCTCTAACCGAATGAGTAGAAATTTAATTTAATTCGATTTTTACATCCCGGCTTTAAAAACATGATCTATAATACAGAAAAAATAACTTTCTAATTTTTAAAAACTATAACTATTTGCTGTAACTCTCTGGAAAGTTCTAATAACTATATGAACTGTGTCCGTAACTCCACAGAAAAATTAATGTCTCTTCTGTATACTCGTATAAAGAAATATTCCTTTCACTTGTAATTTTGTAAGTTACAGAGAAAAAACACGTTATGTGAAAACTTATGTAAGAGAGAGTCAAATAACACTAGCGAAGACAGAGACCACATGGACGGTGTTACGTGGAACAGAGAGAGCGAAGTGCGACATCAAAAACATTAACTGCCCCATCTACGAAGTATGGATAAACCACCCATTTCCTGAACTGCACACCTCTCTACTGATTCTTGCTGACGCTGCCAAAGATTTATTATTCAAATTAGGGATACGTACACGTCTACGAAGTCCTACGAGTACCTCTGTTATTTAAGAATTCGCCGCAATCCGAATAATAAATGGGATGAGGAATTTCCGGCAGTTAATCGCACTGCCCTGGGCTAAGTTTTCCGAAAGAGAAGCCGCTCGGCTTTAAAGCTTAAAGCCAACCAGAACTGCGCTCGCGGAAAGTGGAGAGAACTGCCAGCCAGCCCACAATTTGGTCCGAGCGCCGCATCCGGCGCTGCGCTGCCTCGCCACACAGGGAACCCCCCCCCTCTCACACACACACACACACACACACACACACAACTCTGTCCTGCCTCGCCACACAGGGAAACCCACGCCGCGCCGCCACAAGCACACACGCACACACAGCACCGCTGGCCAATGTGCTAGGCACTGGCCCCCCTTAGCCACGTCGAGGCACGCGCTAATTTTACGGCGTCTGTGAGCTTCACGCTCACTAGCGTAGATTAAAAAGTAATCAACCAAATATGTAGCAGTTACGATCGACCCAGTCGGGCCCTCATGCTCCATGGAGTCAAACACGGCGGCGCTGGCTCTGCTTGGCCGTTACGCTACGAGTATGAACAGTTAGGTGCGAAAATGAAAATCCAAATGCGAGTAACCTAGCAGAAGTCAATATTTTAAGTAAAATCTAGAATATCACGACGATACCTTCTTGATTTAGCACAAATAAACGTGTAGCTGTTCTTTCTTAATGCATCCAAGGAGGCTCCAAGATGGCATTGAGCCTGTGCCTGCCCTCCTCCCCCTCTGCCAACGCTTCATTCCATTTCAATCCCTTACTAACAAAATAACGCTACATTGCATCATTATCTTGTTTCCTCTGACAGTAAAATATTCACATCAGATACTTGTTACTGAAACTGGGCGAGGTTTGGCTATGAGAGAAACAGAAGAACAGTACACCACCAAACTGTCACAAAAATATACAATGATAGTGAAAAATAATAATAATACATTTCGTAACCTTTTAGCATCATGTCCCGATTTCGAAACATTCTTGCGTTTGGGTATAGCTTCAAAAGTTGTTCCTTGCGACAGATTTTATATGGTGGCTGTGCAGGATAAACTACATGAGTAGATTCTGAAAGTCTGCTCTAGGTGGTTCACTGAGAACTGGCAGAGAGGTTTGCTCACTTCAGACCTTCTACAGTCACAGCGTTGTCCCGTCGGATTTCCCTTTCTGTGGGTGCTGCTTCTGGTCTATACCACGTGTAGAGTGACAGTATGGGGGATGACTGGGATTACTACTACTCTTCTCAAATGAAACCTCGAACGTCACTTAATGTAATAATGGATGCCATCTAGCTTCTTATTTGATCTTCAGTTTGTCATCTAGTGAATCAAGCCTAATTTTTGTCCTTACTTTCTTCCTGATACAGCATAAAATTATGGAAAACAGTTTCTTTCTAGTGAAAACACAAATTCTTCATATTTTAACACCCAAATATGTTTCGCTTAAGATTCACTTTTGTAAATGCGTTCATTTATTTTATGTCGTACCACGTAAAGAAATATTTGGCGATAATACATACAAGTTCAAGATCACGATATTTACATTTATAAAATTACTAACAGAAGATGTATTCTGTAGTATCACATACTAATATTTATACAGCTCTCTGATATTCACAGTATAGTTGACATTTTGCTTCAGTTCGTCGTTTGCAATTAATCAGGATTTTTCAATTTCATTTTCCGTATATTTATCAAAATGTTAGGCCTAAAGTGAAACTATTGCTTCTTTTCCCGCTAAACAGCTGTTATACTATAGTACTGTAATTACATATTTCTTTGTCAACATTGATTTGATGTTTTATTCTGTAACCATCGTTTGTTAGGTCTGAGTAGTAGTTATTGAAAATGGTGTGGGGATTTGTTGATTATGAATGAGCTTTCTAAACTGGTGAGTAGAAGGGAGAATCTGTTTATATACATTGAGTGTACGCACTTTTTGTTGATTCCGTTTTTTCATGCCTGTACAGGGTATCAAAACTGTGACTTCTAACCCGCAGTGTCACACGACTTATCAGATATTCACTTGTTCCGCCATCTTGTTTCAGGGTTCTGGCTGGAATTGAGAATTTTGAAATGACAGTAGGTTTTAGTGTGTGGGTGCGTGGGGTGGGGGGACGATGTCCGTTTGTGTGTGTGTGTGTGTGTGTGTGGGTGGGTGGGTGGATGGGTGGCTGCGTAGGTGGGTACGTGGGTGGGTACGTGCTTTATGTCGATTGATCTGATACTTCCTTTAGGACCGAGAACTGAATTCCACTTCAAAGTGTCGTCTATTTATTCTTGTTTTTATTTTCTTTTTCGATCTTTTCTTTTCTTTCTGCTATGGGTTTTGTATATGGCAAGTTTCTTTCATTTTAAGTTTCTGTGGAGGTTTCTTGCTTCATTTAAGATTTTTTAGGTCAGTGTTCATGGTTCTTGATGTGGGGTTCATGTCCACAAAGTGTTCTACAAACGCAAAATGACTGGTGTTAATCTTTAGTACCCTTCTTTGTTAATTAAATGTGTGTTGTGTGTGTCTTAATGTTGGTTGTCCTCAGTTTCTTTTTGTCTAATGGTATCCATAGCGTGGTCTTACCTCAGCAACTGTTTTTTGAATATGTTGTCCAACTTGTGAGCTTCGTCGTAGTTGAAGACGAGTGTGTGCCATTTTTTGGTTGTTGTGGGTGCTTCTACTTCGTGTGCTGTATTCTGTATGTTTGTATTCTGTGCGTTTACGTTTCGTGTGTCTGTGTTGTTTGTTTGGTTTGTGGGGCGCTCAACTGCGCGGTCATCAGCGCGCCTGTGTCTGTGTCTATTTGTTTGTGTTGATCTCTTCGTTGCTATGTGTAACATTCAACATGCAGCAACAAGCAGATCAACACCAAGAAGAATTCGTATTTGGCGAAGGTAGTACCTTTTTTTCCATAATTGACCTTCCATGTTAAATAAGGTAATTACACACACGGTTGACTTTGTAGTAAACGTAATGCCTTATGCAAGTCAGCAAGATCCACACTTGAAGACGCAATGTCTGACTCCATTTCAGAGCACCGCTCCCATTACGGATAATACCACCGCATTAAGTAGCGAAATTCACTTTCTGTAAGTTACCTGAGGCGCTTTTTACAGATAATAGTTTCTTTCATTTAAGAAAAACATATTTACATTAAAATGTTTTGTTGTTAACTTCAAAGAACACTCAGTGAAACACAGAGTCTTACTAATTCTTCGTCCCTGACAGAACTGCGAAAACCGTGCCCTCCCCACCTCTCCCCCCCCCCCCCCCCGACAATCCGCACTAAAAAGACCAGACTTTTCCCAATATTGCTGTAGAAAATTTTGTAACTTGTAGGGTATGTTGACTAAAAATCAAGCGTAAGTATATTAGTTATATGAAATATATAGGCGAAAAATATTGCACACGGCACACGGCAAACCAAATCTGTCATTGTGGTAAATAAATTACACATAGTACAGACTCTATGAAATAATTGTAACTAAAACAAAACCGAGTGAGGTGGCGCAGTGGTTAGACACTGGACTCGCATTCGGGAGGACGACGGTTCAATCCCTCGTCCGGCCATCCTGATTTAGGTTTTCCGTGATTTCCCTAAATCGTTCCAGGCAAATGCCGGGATGGTTCCTCTGAAAGGGCACGGCCGACTTCCTTCCCTAATCCGATGAGACCGATGACCACGCTGTCTGGCCTCCTTCCCCAAAAACAACCAACCAACCAACAACAATCTAAGTAAAACAAAATCGATATCTTGTTCTTTTTGGTAGCTTCTGCACATTGATTTTGTCGTGGTTTATAATAAGGAGTAGATTTAATTTGCTCCTATCAAATTATTAACTGTCTGTGAATCATTAATAGGAAATAAAAGGAAATGAGCAATAACTGTTAAGAGCACAGTCATTTCGAACAACTTATTTCTTACTATAATTCGATTTTCCATTTCTTTGCTTCGAGCGCACCGAAATTGCTGATAATTTCACTGAAGTCTAATTTAGAACCCGTGTCGTGTTGTATCGACAAGACAGCTGCAGTTGACTCGACAAGACAGCTGCAGTTGACAGTCTGCATCACCTGTACTCGGCCATACGTAGTTTTTTGTCATCTTTAATTTGCTCAAGCTGCAGTGCAACTGACATAAGTATCGTTGAAACTATTTCGATTTTTGGCAAACTGGAATCTGTGTCACTGCTCTCTTTCAGGTCTTTCTACTGGAATTTGACAGCAGCAATTTCGTTAACTAGCTCTGCTCCCATTTCTGTTATTTTTGTCGCCAAAATCTGCTGCATATTTTCAAAATAATATACAGAGCTCCCATTTAACGCTTTTCTGACGGGAAATTAAGGTGAGACGAAACGGTGTGTTAGATGTGAGACGTTTTTCCCATTTCATGTAGCCGATATTTTGAAGCAGTCTAGCTTAAATAGTTTCACTCCAATCCTCAGTTGGCAGAAATCGGCAAAAAGTAAAAGTCTTCCGTTAAACAACATGCTATACCTGTACCTATACCTATACCTGATGGCCAGCCTATAAGATCCGACAATACCATAACGAAGTAGCTGCAAGAAGCTCCTCTGAGACGAGCTAGCTATGCAGACAGGAGCTGTAAGAACCAAGCGCAGTATTGACACACAACCCAAGTGATGCATGTTCCGTAATAGCCATTTCTTCACGTGCTACTTCAGCTAAATGACACTGGGACGAGAGAGTACATTTTCAATCTCGCATGCTGATTCTTCCCGCATGCAGAATATAGGAACACGCGGAGCAGAACTCACTTGCCTCACCCGGTTAATTCTTAAACTGTCACAATTACCTTGCTTTCTTTGTCAATGTTAGTGCCACTCCGTGCCTACGGCATTGATAAGGGGCCTATCTCGCCACGTTTCGGTACGGCCCTGACGAGGCTGCCCAAAGGTTTAACCTGCAATTCCGTCAGATACTCGCACAAGGTGGATTCATTGATAGTCAGTGATCTAGGCCGACTATCGTAATGTTAACGTTATTCTGTTGTTTAGTATCTGGAAGGCTTTTTTAAAATACAATAATTGCAGGTACGATTGTCAGTTTGAATAAAGCTACCAGCATGGTCGACGTAGCTTTTGTTAAGTTATTTCATTCGTAAGTAATATTTAAAGTCGTTCATATAACCGTCTATTTGTAAGGGGGCTCTGCTAACTGCGCAGGCACACAGACATACCCTCCCGCGAACACAACATTCCTCACGATCCGGTTGTAGGTTTACTGACTGTCGGTGTGGAGAACGTATATCGTACTCTGCTCTATAAATGCTGAGTTACACACGATGTGGCATATACGCCACGATTTGTGTGGGTATAGTGGCCTTAGATGCTGTAAGGTTAGATAAAGTATTTCAAATCTGTCTTTCCAACTACTGAAACGCGTGTTCATTTCACCGCACGTTCTTCTTCAAATGGCTCTGAGCACACTTCAAACCTCGACGGTGATCGTGAATGAAAACTATTTACAGTTTTCATTTATTTCTATGTCACATAACAGTAGTTCGTATCAAAACATACTGAGTGTAGTTTTTAGTAACAGCATTTTGGTTAGATATTTGTTTTACATCTGTCAGTGACATACGCACGCACATTTTCCAGGTATTCTTGCATTTGACACTGGTGTTTTCCGCGTATTTTCGCTTTGACTTGCAGCCCTATATGCCTCTTGCAGTGCTGCCAGCCAATGGGAAACGATCATCCTACTCCACGCGATCCTCTAGCAAACAATGTTCATGGTTTGTGGACTAGCATGTAAACTATATGGAGAGAGATTTCCAGAAGCATACCCGATACCTAATTCTTGCGTTGCCACAGTGCTTACAGCCGCCGACGGCAGACTTCAATCTATAATGAATTTTTAAATCCACAAATTATGTGCAGTTGCGTACACGTACATTAGCTAAAAATGGTTCAAATGGCTCTGAGCACTATGGGACTTAACATCTGTGGTCATCAGTCCCCTAGAACTTAGAACTACTTAAACCTAACTAACCTAAGGACATCACACACATCCATACCCGAGGCAGGATTCGAACCTGCGACCGTAGCGGTCACGCGGTTCCGGACTGAAGCGCCTAGAACCGCACGGCCACACAGGCCGGCGTACATTAACTATTATCATGTGTCTAATTGCAGTGTTCCGAAACAAGTATGTATATCCACATAATTGTTTTCGCAAATTTAACGTATGTGGCAAATACCTGTTTCCGTAGATAACTGTATGTTTTTCGTACAATCCTACAATTTATTTCTTCTTAGGTGCCTGTTGACACTGTTATTGCGTTTCGAAGTTGTAGGAGGGAGGTAGCCGCTTAGTTATTTGACTACTCCGGAATCCTTAATATGCACTACATTCTAATGTTATTTGTAGCCTGTTTTAGGATACATTTCAAGTTACTGTCATTTTAATGTTCCTCATAATTACAACATCTAAGAAATTTAATTTTCATTTATAATCAAGTTATTTTGCTAGTACGTTATTTTATTCTGGGGATGGGATCCGTTTCGCCTTTCCAGCAAAGACATGATAGACTTACCTCACTTAACCATAGTCTAATTTCAGTATGGCCCAATAAGTACTTGCCTCTTGAGAACCTTTGCTTATTTTTGATAAGCTAGACAAAAGACATCAAAAAAAAATATGGTTATCAAACTACTTTTGAACGGCAATGCGCTACTCGTTGCAGGAAAGTTGAAGACAATTATGTAACAATAGGCCGTCATTTGCAATCAGTGATCAAAGAAGACGTAAAGAATGTAACACAAGACTTTGCCACCACTTGCTAAGCCTGACCTCTAGCGCCGGGAGTTAAAACCTGCACCGCGCAGCCTCCACTGCTGGCGCTAACGAGCTACTTTGCGCGGGGTTTGGCCAACTGCTTGCGGACGGCGTTAATCCGAGGAACATCGTCAGCGAGGAGCCCGCCTCCGCCAGCACGTTAAATTTGCAAGTCGTAAACTCGAAATCCAATTTGGCGACAGCCGCGTCTCATACAAGTAATGTGTCAACACTGTGCTTCGCGTCCTGCAGGGACTGCGTTCGTTCGGTGGATGAAAACCAGCTCTTTGCTCAAGGTCTGACATACTAGCATCGGACATCGCCAAATACCTTTCTACGACTATTGGTGAAGTAGGCAACCTGAGCACACCGTTCGCCAAATATGTGAAATGGAGTGACACTCCTTTTAGAGGCACCTGGCTGCAAAAAATTTTAAAAGCAATATTTTACCAAGAATGACAATGATTGCTGTTAACTATAACGTGCTGCACAATTTGTGGGTCAGTATCTTAGAGTTAAATTGTAAACTTAACCACTGCGAGTAGCAGAATGAAAGGATATGAAGAAATTGATCTGGAACTGTTCGTTGGACGTGAAAGTTAAGTTCTGCACCTGAGTATGGAACGTTTAGGCATGGCCATAGGGTCTCGCGCTCATGAGCATAATCGACAGAGCGCTGTTACACTATGCTGCTTACGCTGTAGGAACTACACACATCAATAAAAGTTTTGCACCAGTCTTTTGTTTTGAAATTCATAGCACAGGAAACAAAACCTGGCTCTGAAGTATGCGTACATATTCATTTGAAATGTGTCAGGACCAGCATATCAATGATACTGGGGCGCCAAATCCGTGCCCAGAACCACAGGTCCCCAATTTACGGAAATTGCGTAACCTATGAACAGATATTTGGGCGGATGCCCCATACCTCCGGAAACCTGCCATTGACTTCTCGAATCCATATCACTCAGAATCGATGCTGTATTGCGATCGAAATGTGGTAGAACGCGCTATGACGGAAACGGTCGTAATTCTCGGTCAAGGAGATCGTCGTGGTGTTTGTCTCGTCAGCGTAAGATTAGGATAATTTACTCGCTTCATCATGGTATGGTAGTAAAACTTGTTTTATGTCGAAATTAATTCTTTGTTGAGCCTACGTTACTTTGTACTCAAATGGCGCTAAGTACTATGGGACTTAACACCTGACGTGATCAGTCCGCTAGACTTAGAACTACTTAAACCAAACTAACATAAGAACATCACACACATCCATGCCCGAGGCAGGATTCGAACCTGCGACCGTAGAAGCAGCGCGGTTCCGTACTGAAGCGCGTAGAACTACTGGGCCACATCGGCCGGCCTACTTCGTACTACCTTACGACACAAACTAAGTCGACTTTGAACTGTCGAAATAAACTTTAATCTGTAATAAAATATTTACAGCGTTAAGATGGTTGTATGGCACATTCCGAAAGTCAATAAATAAATAAATTAAAGACTGGGATAAATAAGTAAGAGTTCAACGACAGGAAATCAGCTATCTATACTTCTACGCAGGTTGTCCCAAAAAAAAAAAAAAACGACAAACCTTAGGTACGGGTTCCATGTACAGAAATAAGTAAGAAAAGTCTAGCAAACCTGGGCTCTGACATGCATACTTTAACAGGGATGAGCACTTGTTCATTTTCGATACTATGAAACAGATCTGTTCTGCTGAAAGGTCTATGTTTTCCATATTTTGGGAGAAGGAAGTATTGACAAAAACAAGAAAAAATGTCCAGTAAACACGACTCAAAATGCATCCTTTAGTACCTAGGAGCACTTCTTCATCTTCTCTAGTGTGAAACACATCTGTTCTATTGAATAGGTGCTCATAGGTCGTAAGGTATCAATTTAAAGCCCACGTTGACTAGGCAAATTTTTCTTACTTTGATCCGTTCTATCTCTTCGCGAAATATGAAATCTCTTAAGGTATGCGCCTTGGAGCCCTGTTTACGACATTATTTTTCGTGTTTCGGTGTAAGGCACCTTTCTCTAATGTTTGCCAGTGTTTCTTTGGGATACCCTATGCAAAGTCCTTATTCAAAGTTGTTATAAAAAATCTCGAGAAATGCTAGAGCGATTTACTTCAAATTTTTACACTCTAATGAACGCTCGGTCCGACAAAGGCAATATATTTTATATGTATGTTATATACATATATACACTATGTGATCAAAAGTATTCGGACACCTTGCTGAAAATGACTTACATGTTCATGGCGCTCTCCGTCGGTAATGCTGGAATTGATTATGGAGTTTACCCACCATTAGCCTTGATGACAGCTTCCACTCTCGCAGCCATACATTCAATCAGTTGCTGGAAGGCTTCTTGGGGAATGGCTGACCAATCATCACGGAGTGGTGTGCTGAGGACAGGTATCGATGTCGGTCTGTGAGGCCTGACACGAAGTCGGCGTTCCAAAACATTCCAAGGTGTTCTATAGGATTCAGGACAGGACTCTGTGGAGGCCAGTCCATTGTTGTTGTTGTTGTGGTCGTCAGTCCTGAGACTGGTTTGATGCAGCTCTCCATGCTACTCTATCCTGTGCAAGCTGCTTCATCTCCCAGTACGTACTGCAGCCTACATCCTTCTGAACATGCTTAGTGTATTCATCTCTTGGTCTCCCTCTACGATTTTTACCCTCCACGTTGCCCTCCAATACTAAATTGGTGATCACTTGATGCCTCAGATCATGTCCTACCAACCGATCCCTTCTTCTAGTCAAGTTCTGCCACAAACTCCTCTTCTCCCCAATTCTATTCAGTACCTCCTTATTAGTTATGTGATCTACCCATCTAATCTTCAGCATTCTCCTGTAGCACCACATTTCAAAAGCTTCTTTTCTCATCTTTTCCAAACTATTTATCGTCCATGTTTCACTTCCATACATGTCTACACTCCATACAAATACTTCCAGAAACGTCGTACGTCGTCCTGACACTTAAATCTATACTCGACGTCAACAAATTCCTCTTCTTTAGAAACGCTTTCCTTCCCATTGCCAGTCTACATTTTATATCCCCTCTACTTCGACCACCATCAGTTATTTTGCTCCCCAAATAGCAAAACTCCTTTACTACTTTAAGTGTCTCATTTCCTAATCTAATTCCCTCAGCATCACCTGAGTTAATTCGACTATATTCAATTATTCTCGTTTTGCTTTTGTTGATGTTCATCTTATATCCTCCTTTCAAGACACGGTCCAATCCCTTCAGCTGCTCTTCCAGGTCCTTTGCTGTATCTGACAGAATTACAATGTCATCGGCAAACCTCTTAGTTTTTATTTCTTCTCCATGGATTTAAATTCCAACTCCGAATTTTTCTTTTGTTTCCTTTACTGCTTGCTCAGTATACCGATTGAATAACATCGGGGAGAGGCTACAATCCTGTCTCACTCCCTTCCCAACCACTGCTTCCCTTTCGTGTCCCTCGACACTTATAACTGTCATCTCCCTGTATTTTACTCCTGCCACCTTCAGAATTTGAAAGGGAGTATTCCGGTTAACATTGTCAAAAGCTTTCTCTAAGTCTACAAATACTAGAAACGTAGGTTTGCCTTTTCTTAATCTAGCTTCTAAGAAAAGCCGTAGGATCAGAATTGGCTCACGTGTTCCAACATTACTACGGAATACAAACTGATCTTCCCCGAGGTCGGCTTCTACCCGTTTTTCCATTCGTCTGTAAAGAATTCGCGTTAGTATTATGCAGCCGTGGCTTATTAAACTGATAGTTCGGTAATTTTCACATCCGTCAGCACCTGCTTTCTTTGAGATTAGAATTATTATATTCTTCTTGAAGTCTGAGGGTATTTCGCCTGTCTCATACATTTTGCTCACCAGATGGTAGAGATCTGTCAGGACTCGCTCTCCCAAGGCCGTCAGTAGTTCTAATGGAATATTGTTTACTCCCGGGGCCTTGTTTCGACTTAGGTCTTTCAGTGCTCTGTCAAACTCTTCACGTAGTATCATATCTCTCATTTCATCTTCATCTACATCCTCTTCCACTTCTGTAATATTGCCCTCAAGCACATCGCCCTTGTATAGATCCTCTATATACTCGCTCCACCTTTCTGCTTTCCCTTCTTTGCTTAGTATTGAGTTTCCATCTGAGCTCTTTTCTCCAAAGGTCTCCTTAATTTTCCTGTAGTCAGTATCTATCTTACCCTAGTGAGATAAGCCCCTACATCTTTACGTTTGTATTCCTTTTTGCCTGCTTCATTTACTGCTTTTTTATATTTTCTCCTTTCATCAATTAAATTCAATATTTCTTCTGTTACCCAAGAATTTCTAATAGCCCTCGTCTTTTTTCCTTATTGATCCTCTGCTGCCTTCACTACTTCATCCCTCAACGCTACCCATTCTTCTTCTACTGTATTTCTTTCCCCCATTCTTGTCAATTGTTCCCTTATGCTCTCCCTGAAACTCTGTACAACCTCTAGTTCTTTCAGTTTATCTAGGTCCAATCTCCTTAATTTCGCACCTTTTAGCAATTTCTTCAGTTTCAATTTACAGTTCATAACCAGTAGATTGTGGTCAGAGTCCACATCTGCCCCTGGAAATGTCTTACGGTTTAAAACCTGGTTCCTAAATCTCTGTCTTACCATTATATAATCTATCTGAATTCTTTCAGTATCTCCAGGTTTCTTCGATGTATACAACCTTCTTTTATGATTCTTGAACCAAATGTTAGCTATGATTAAGTTATGCTGTGTGCAAAATTTTACAAAGCGGCTTCCTCTTTCATTTCTTACCGCCAGTCAATATTCTCCTACTACGTTTCCTTCTCTTCCTTTTCCTACTATCCAATTCCAGTCACCCATGACTATTCAATTTTCGTCTCCCTTCACTATCTGAATAATTTCTTTTATCTCATAATACATTTCTTCTAGTTCTTCATCATCTGCAGAGCTAGTTGGCATATAGTACTACTGTAGTCTGCGTGGGCGTCGTATCTATCTTGGCCACAATAAGGCGTTCACTATGCTGTTTGTAGTATCTTACCTGCACTCCATTTTTTTTATTCATTATTAAACCTACTCCTGCGTTACCCCTATTTGATTTTGTATTTATAACCCTGTATTCACCTGACCAGAAATCTTGTTTCTCCTGCAACCGAACTTCGCTAATTCCCACTATATCTAACTTTAACCTATCCATTTTCCTTTTTAAAATTTCTAACCTACCTGCCCGATTAAGGGATCTGACATTCCACGCTCCGATCTGTAGAACGCCAGTTTCCTTTCTCCTGATAACGACTTCCTCCTGGGTAGTCCCCGCCCGGAGATCCGAATGGGGGACTATTTTACCTCCTTAATATTTTACCCATGAGGACGCCATCATCATTTAACCATACTGTAAATATGCAGGCCCTCGGGAAAAATTACGGCTGTAGTTTCCCCTTGCTTTCAGCCGTTCACAGTACCAGAACTGCAAGGCCTTGTGGTTAGTGTTACAAGGCCACATCAGTTAATCATCCAGGCTGTTGCCCCTGCAACTACTGAAAAGGCTGCTGCCCCTCTTCAGGAACCACACGTTTGCCTGGTCTCTCAACAGATACCTCTCCATTGTGGTTGCACCTACAGTACGGCTATCTGTATCGCTGAGGCACGCAAGCCTCCCCACCAACGGCGAGGTCTATGGTTTATGGGGGGGGGGGGGGGGGGGGGGAGTCCATTATGAGGATGTTATTGTCTTCTAATCACTCCGCCATAGGCAGTGCATTATGAACAGGTGGTCGATCATGTTGAAAGATGCAGTAGCCATCCCCGAATTGCTCTTCAACAGTGGGAAGCAAGAAGGTGGTTAAAACATCAGTGTAGGCCCGTGCTGTGATAGTGCCACGCAAAAAATCAAAGGGTGCAAGCCCGCGCCATGAAAAGCAAGGACACACCATAACACCACCGCCTCTGAATTTTGCTGTTAGCGCTACACACGCTGACAAATGACGTTCACCGGTCATTCGCCATATGCACACACTGCCATCGGATCACCACCATTGTGTACCGCGATTAGTCACTCCACACAACTTTTTTCTACTGTTCAATAGTCCAATGTTTACGCTCCTTACACCAAGCGAGGTGTCGTTTGGCATTTACGGGCGTGATGTGTGGCTTATGAGCAGCTGCTCGACCATTAAATCCAAGTTTTCTCATCTCGCGCCTAACTGTCTTAGTTCCGGCAGTGGGTTCTGATGCAGTTTGGAATTCCTTCAACTGTCAGTGGTCTCCGTCAGTCAACAGACATGGTGGGCCTGTACGCTTTTGTGCTGTACGTGTCCTTTCACGTTTCCACTTCACTATCACCTCGGAAGCAGGGGACCTAGGGGTATTTAGGAGCGTGGAAATCTCGCACACAGACGTATGACACAAGTGACACCCAGTCACCTGACGACGTTCGAAGCCCGCGAGTTATGCGTAACGCCTCATTCTGCTCTCTCACGATGTCTGATGACTACTGACGTCGGTGATATGGGGTAGCTGGCAGTAGGTGGCAGCACAATGCACATAATATGGAAAACGTATGTTTTTGGTGGTGTCCGGATACATGACGCCTGTGGATTTTTTCTGATGGGGATTCATAAAATACATTGTACTTTTTTAAAGACGTTCCAAGTACACCTGTAGAGAGAATTTTCTGAGGATGTGCTTCGATAGGTGCCGAAGTGATAAGGAATACGACGCTATCCATGATAAGACGAACTGCAGCACTGCGTTGATACCAATAGTCATCACTTCGAATACCTTCTGTAAATGGACGTTCATGCCACCTTTTTGACCTTCGTTGACCTTCAGAGACCTTACTGTTACACATCATTGGATTCGTCTCGATAGCCGCTATCAGAATATGAGTACCAAACTATAACATCCCATAAAAAAACAAAAATGGTTCAAATGGCTCTGAGCACTATGGCACTCATCTTCTCAGATCATTAGTCCCCTAGTACTTAGAACTAGTTAAACCTAACTAACCTAAGGATATCACACACATTCATGTCCGAGGCAGGATTCGAACATGCGACCGTAGCGGTCTCGCGGTTCCAGACTGCAGCGCTCAGAACCGCACGGCCACTTCGGCCGGCAAAAAAGAAAAAAAAAGCAGCTTCATATATCTGACGCGACCACACCTAGCAACAAAAAACAGCGTCATTTTATGACCCCCGTTGTACCATGCAACATTTGTCCCCCAAACTTTTCTGCTACTATTATACTTTCGGAGTTATTCTAGGTGGCAACAGTTAGACTCACCCTGTATATATATAAAGCGGAAACATTGTTACCAAAAATCTCCGATTTACCTCAAGGTCTTACACGTTACTCTAATGGCCATTTGGACGGACAAAGAGTACATTTTTTAAGTATGTATAGTATATTATTATATATGTAATGTATAAAGGAGAAAGTTATTAGCAAATGTCTAGAAAAATTCTTCACTCATTCGCTTCAAATATTTATATGATAGACTAATAAACATTCAGACAGAAATCGGCTCTATTTTACTTAAACGAAAATGTTCATGATTTCTGATCAAACCAACTTATAGAAATAAAACAGTGAGCTGTGAAAATATGCAGTTTTGTTTGCTTTCTTGCAGTCAGTAGAACCTACGATAGCGAGCGTGTAAAATATTAGACAAATTGTCCCTCACATATGTATTATTTCTCCTTATAAACAGCTTTTAAACAATGGATACACGACGATGTGATGTTTCGTTGTAAGTAGGCTGTTTAGGATTTTATGTTGGTAACGCCACACAGCGCTCTGTATAAAAATCACTGACTGTGCTGTGTGCAATCTGTGGCTGGTTGGTATTGTTGGAATATTCGCTGTTGTAGTGTTGGGCAATTGGATGTGAACAGTGCGTAGCGTTGCGCAGTTGGAGGTGAGCTACCAGCAGTGGTGGATATGGGGAGAGAGATGGCAGAATTTTGAGAGCGGACGATCTGGACGTGTGCCCGTCAGAAAAAGGAAATTTGTAAGACTGGATGTCATGAACTGATATGTGACTTTTGAATATTATTAAGGTAGATACATTGTTTGTTCTCTATCAAAAGCTTTCATTTGCTAACTATGCCTATCAGTAGTTAGTGCCTTCAGTAGATAGAATCTTTTATTTAGCTGGCAGTATTGGCGCTCGCTGTATTGCAGTAGTTCCAGTAACGAAGATTTTTGTGAGGTAAGTGATTCATGAAAGGTATAGGTTATTGTTAGTCAGGGTCATTCTTTTGTAGGGATTATTGAAAGTCAGATTGCGTTGCACTAAAAATATTGTGTGTCAGTTTAGTGATGGTCAGAATAAGTAAAGAGAGAAATGTGTGAGTACGTTCAGTTCTGCTAAGCTGTTTGAAAATCAAATAACGTAAAAGGTTTATCAGCACAGTAATTCATTAATTTTTCTAAGGGGATGATTCATCGTTTTCGTCCATGTCATCGGTTTTACAGAACGCAGGGAAAGTGTATTTATAGCTTATCGGCTTATGATGAAGATTGTTATTACGGAATCTGAATCGTCCTATACTTTGTAATCCTACGATGCGCAGATTTAAAGTATGCCAAATACTGTCCTTGAAGCTACCATCCCCACAGAACCAGCGGCTGGTGCGGTCTCTTCCACGTCTCATATATCAATGATTGCAACCGATTTACCCATTCACTTTAAGCGACCTTAGTTCCTAATTAACGTTTCGTTTACAGTAGTAATAAGCAAATCTCAAGGTCAAAGAATGGGATAAATGGACTGAGGAGGGGAGAGGGCTGAACTAGACTTAAAGAGGAAGAGAAGCAGATTGACAGAGAGAGAGAGAGAGAGAGAGAGAGGGCAGGATGTAATGCAGAGAGAGAGAGAGACGGAGGGGAGGAGGATGAGATGGACAAAGAGAGAGAGACGAAGCGAGTGAGGGGAGAAAGAGCTTAGGATGTACACATTTCTGTGTTAGCTAGTTATATACGAAGCATTAAATTTAATTGTTTACATTACTGTTGTGCAGAAATAGTTAATAAAGACCTGATTCCAAAATGTTTCCTCAGAGAGGAAAGCACAAACCAAGTGAGGCATTTTTTGTGTGCCACAGAACTAGTAACTAAAGGAGGTACGAACCGTCTATACAACTAAATGTAGGCAGTTTATTTATTGCCATAAGCGTTTCGCTTTTTTATTTGGGAAGCATCATCAGTGGCCTGAAATACATGCTTCCTTTTATACATGCAATAAACATATTATTTGGTAGATATAATATGCTGCTATATTACACATTGTCATGTTTTTCATTTTCTTTCTGGTCAGAGTCTACTTTTGTAGCACAAGTTCCGTATTGTCAGTGCATCGTTCGGTGTTACTGACAATTTCCAGCACTGTGAAACTATGTGTGTGGTCCTGGAGATGTATTTGTTAGTTTCATACTCCAGCTGGCCGATTTCTGGCGTTCTTTTATCCACATTTGTCACATTGTATGTTTCACTTTCATTTTCCATTTTGTGATCAACATGTTTGTGTTTTTGGTGTGTACTATTGCGACTGTTTTTCTGTGCTGGTCTGTCTTTGTTTATGTTGTGTTTGATGTTTTTCATTTGTTTTGTATGTGTACGTATGTATGTATGTATGTATGTATGTGTGTGTGTGTGTGTGTGTGTGTGTTTGTGAGCGCGCGTGTGGGCGCCCTCGCGCGCATGTATGTCTATTCTGACGTGTTTTTATTTTGTTTTTTAAATCATAAATATGAGTTTGTGTGTGTATTTTGCTGTGTGTAAACGTGTTTTCCTTTTTCTAATAAATATGAGTTCATCTGTGTGTGTGTGTGTGTGTGTGTGTGTGAAAGAGAGAGAGAGAGAGAGAGAGAGAGAGAAGAGGGGAAGTAGATTAATTATTTATCCTAATTACATTTCGGTTTTTTATTGTTTTGGCAGCTAGCATGATCAGATAGCTATTATTTATATGGATTTCGTCGTTGATTACCTTCTTTTCCATTGCAATCGCTCTTTCTACGTGAAAGTTTTCTTGCAATGTCAGGAGCTCTTTGTTGTGATTATTCACTCTGATAACTATCAAGTGACATTCCATGTTGGATAGTTCAAGTCCATGTTTTATCAGGTGTTCAGCGAAGGTAGAATGGCTATTTTCATAGTTCCAACTTCTTATATATTCTTTATATGTAGTATTAAAGTTCTTGCGTGTCATCCCCAGATATACTGATTGACATTCTTGGCACTCTGGTTTGTCTGTTGTTTGTAAATTTGATTGGAGTGTGTTTCTTGTTCTGTAAGCTGTTTTTAATCCCTGTTTCTTTAGTATATTTGCTATCTTGTATGTTGTTTTGTGTTTGTATGTAAGAGTGTAACATTTTTTTCTGTTATTCATGTCATGAGTGTTCTTGTTTTGTGTTTCCGAGTATGCTGTAGTGTCTGTGGGCTTCTGTGCTCTCTGCTTGTTTTGATTTTACTTTAGCTGTGTTTTAATTTTTTGGTTGAGTTTTTGTACTATATGGGTGCTGATCCACTGTTCGACGCTATGAGTTGTACTGTGTGTAATTCTTTCTCAGAGTTTTCTTTGTTGAGTGGGACGTTATTTGGTCTGTGTAACATATGTCGTAGGGCCGCTAATTTTTGATTTTGCTGTTAGTTGGATGAAGCATGTCTAATTATATCTGTGGCTGTTGGCTTCCTGAAGATGTCAAATGTGTGTGTATTGTTCTCTCTCTCCACTGTTATATCCAAGAAGTTTATTTGCTTTTGTGTTTCTTTTTCCATGGTAAACTGAATTTTTTATTTATGTTGTTTATATCTGTATGAAGTTTATCAATTTTCTCTATTGCTTCATCTACCATTCAGATTATGTTGTCCACATATCTGTATCAGTAAACAATTTTGTTACCGAAACTTCCTGGCAGATTAAAACTGTGTGCCCGACCGAGACTCGAACTCGGGACCTTTGCCTTTCGCGGGCAAGTGCTCTACCAACTGAGCTACCGAAGCACGACTCACGCCCGGTACTCACAGCTTTACTTCTGCCAGTACCTCGTCTCCTACCTTCCAAACTTTACAGAAGCTCTCCTGCGAACCTTGCAGAACTAGCACTCCTGAAAGAAAGGATATTGCGGAGACATGGCTTAGCCACAGCCTGGGGGATGTTTCCAGAATGAGATTTTCACTCTGCAGCGGAGTGTGCGCTGATATGAAACTTCCTGGCAGATTAAAACTGTGTGCCCGACCGAGACTCGAACTCGGCAAGGTCCCGAGTTCGAGTCTCGGTCGGGCACACAGTTTTAATCTGCCAGGAAGTTTCATATCAGCGCACACTCCGCTGCAGAGTGAAAATCTCATTCTGGAATTTTGTTACTTTTTTTGTGATGACTGTATCAAAGATTGTGTTTTCTAGGTGGTTGACGAATATGTTTACCAGTGTTCCTGAAATTGGGGATCACATTGGAAGCCCATCTTCTTGTAAGTAATTTTTTTTCAAATTGGACGTTATTTTTGGATGTGATTGCTTTGAGGTTTTTAGTTATTTCATTAATATTGTCTGCAGGCAGTTTGTTGTATGTCAGTAAGTTTTCTTCAGTTAATTTTATTGTATCTGCAGTGGATATTAAGGTTTACAAGTTGCACAGATGATACATACTTCCAAGAATTTAGAGCAACTGAGGGAAAGACGGGAAACATATAAAATGACGTAATTAAATTTATTGCATCCATAAGACTCTCAGGTATACACCTATCGTCAGGCCTCTGCGAAGTGCACATTACGTATCGTATTTCATCACACCAGTAAAACGATTTTTCACTGTTCTGCAACGGAATAAACGCTGTCCTTCTGCCACTATAATCAAAGCTACAAAATTCGTCTGGTGTCAGTGACTACGGCGCGGAAATGCAGGGTGTATCAGAATGAATCATCCAATTTTGGCACGTCTGTATTTCCGAAACTAATGAACATGTACAATGAATTTTGATTTTTGATGAACGGGAAACTCAAAGAGTTTCTTTTCATACCTTTTATTAGGTGCTCAATGTGCCCATCTTGAGATACATAGCGTATGTCATTGCAGTATTCAAATTGTTCCCACACTGCAGTGACCAGTTACGGCTTCCACAGCTGCTGCTATGCGATGTCTCAGTTCATTTATTGTCGTTGGTAACGGAGGCACAGAAAAGTCTTCTATAACCCCCCCGCCCCCACACACACACACACCCACACCCAAGAAATAATCACATACAGTCAGGTACGGTGCCCTTGGAAGCCAGTAATGTAAGGCTGAATCATTTGGTCCAGTGCGACTGATCAATCGTTTTAACCGTTTGATTTAAAAATTCCTACATTTCTAGATGCCAGTGTGGCGGTGCTCCGTTCTGCTGGTAAATGAAGTCGTTCGAATCAGTCTCGAACAGTGGGAAAAGAAAGTTCTCAAGTATATGGAGATATGTGCTTCCTGTAACAGTATGTTGGCAAAGAAAAATGGACCATATACCTTTTCCACTGAAACTGCACAACACACATTAAATTTTGGAGAATCCTTCTCATGTTGTACAACTTCATGTGGTTGTTCCGTACCTCATTGCCTCGTCACTAAAAACTGAGCGTGGAAGGAAACTGTTATTCCCCATCTTGCCAAGAACTAAATTACAGAACTCCACACGTTGTTGTTTGTCACCTCCACGAAGAAATTGCAATAGCCGAGTTTTGTATGGTTTCATGTGGAACCGTCAAAGCAACACACGCCATACCGACATCGGGGGCATGTTGAGCTGTCGAGCTGCACAGCGAACGGATTTCCGCGGACTTCTTGTGCAACAATGGCGGACGCCTTTAACGTCTGTATTGGACACTCGGCGATGGCCTGGCGATTTGCCTTCACAAAAACCGTCTGTTTCTCGGAATTGTTGATGCCATCGTCTAATGCTTTGAAGTGTAGGCGGATCCACACCGTACCTAGTTCGAAAGTCACGCTGAACAGCTATTACTGACCCGCAGTGTGCAAAAGGTAGAACACAAAAGACTTTCTGTTGTCCCCATACTAGATCTGAAGTGGGCGACACTGCTGCTGCCTAGCGAACGTGTGGGATCCGGGGGAACTCGCACCAGTGACTCATCCCCTAACTGCAGGTGCATGCCTTTGATGTATGGGCTAAAGCCTCACACTCTGTGTTCGGTTAATCGTATAGTGTCGGTCAGCAGGCTATAATTTCGACATAATCTTATAATTAGTGAACCACTGTCCTTAAGTCTGTACGCGGTGAAACTTTGGTGGACTGATCTGCATAGCGTCAGTTGATGGGATCAGATTTGCCTCAGGGAGGCGTCGACTGTGAGGTGCTTGGCTAGGAATTGCAAATCAGACTTCCGGGCAGGAAACTGGATGAGAATCCGGAGGGAGCTTGGCGGAAGAGCCTAGTGGGACTCGGGAGACAGCTGCGAAGTTTGGTGCCGCTTCATCAGGGCTGGAAGTTTTTGAATTTGTTCAACGAGCCTCGGTGCATATTTTAAGCCGCAAATTCCCTGCATGACGACTTGGAATAATATGGCATTAATTTTTCCGGAAAATAGTCACTGGTGTGTATGACACGACCTACCTCTTTAGATTTTGCAGAATACTACCTGATTTCCCAAGTTGCGCCGTTATTGTTTTAACCGTTTTTATATTTAGTAAGAGATGGTTAGAAATATATTTCTGTCGTAAAATCATTAAAATTAACTTCTACGACTCTGAAATTACGTTTGCAGAGTACAAATTGTCAAAGATCTTTTTATAATTTCACTATAACATTAATTTGACACAAATCTTGATGTAAAAATTATAGTGCCTGTTCTAGAAGCACGTAAACACAAACCCTAGCAACATACAGTTATTACAGAATAAACGTAATGAACTCAAACACGGTGAGTAGTGCCTAACGGACTACATTTGTTTCCACAAATCACAACAGATTGTGCTCGTTCTCTTCGACTAAACAAGGACCTGAACGAAACGAGGCTGTCACCAGTCAGCCCACTAATCACAATTAGAAGCTAATATTTGTCGAATTAGATTATTTTCATACGTAAGCCACTGCCAACTTCATACCCACGTTTACTTACCTACATTTTATTTTTTACTTTTTAGGTTGTAAATTATACATGCACCAAGGAGGCATATGACGCATTGTTGAGGGATACTGACACTGGAATACTTGCAACAACCGTTGACATGATCATTGTCAACAATTCGACATCCAATCTACCACTGGTCTATCTTTATTCCTCTGGCTGCATGTAACGCTCATCTCTGTGTCTCATTTTAATTCATGTATGTTCACTGAGCAACAGGCAGTTTTTTAACCGCTTTCCCATTCAAACCTCGAAATACCGGGAGCAACATAACTGATAGCGAATGCTGACACAGGCATGACTATACATTCCAGTAAACATGACCCTGAAAACGAGCCGTGTGCAAGACGATTGCAAGTGCGCCTTTACAAGTGGTCAGCGACATCAGGACGAATATATGGTAGTAAGAAAATATTCAAAATACAACCTTGTTGGCTTGAGTTTCCATGTAATTGGGCTCAGGTTCGATGTAAACCCACATGGCGTCCATGAGTCACCATGCCAGTACCGTTTTGCACTGGAATGTGTTCGTCTGACAGGTTCATATATTATCCAAGAAATCGCGGAGGATCAGGGTACTTTTGATTTCTGGAGCGGGATCTTCCAAGACTGTATGAAGATGTTTCCCTAGGTTAACTGTGGGAACTGTTCTTCATGCCTGATGCGGCAGTTACGTGTTTTGCTGTTGACGTAAGACGACACCTAGCTCGCTATTATGGTCCAAGAGGCCTATACTTTGGACTCCAAAATTAAAAGATCTTCACCCTCTCGATTCTTTTGTTTGGAGTCATCTCAAAAATGGACATTTACGACAGCGAACTTGTAGACTAGTCAGGCGTTACGAGATGATCCAGTTGTGTTTGAAAAAATTTGTAACTGACTGCAGACACAATGCAATATTGTGTTCATATGCGAGGAAGCACCCCCCACCCCTCTTTGATACGTACGAGTCTACAGTAGTTTGTTACATGTAACGTCTTGAAGTTGTATCACATTTCTTGTTAATGAAAGCTGAGAGTGAAATCTGAACGCAATTAAGTGGGAACTTAAAGACACGATTTCATTTCAGATACATTCGAACTACGGAAATATTTCACATTGAAGTCAGCTGCGGGTCGTAACCACACATTTGCAGTTACCTCGGAAACGAATCGTTTGCAAACCCACGTTTACTTGGGCGATTTGGCTCCAAGTATCGCATACTTCTAGCCGTGTTTGTTATCACCTTATATAGGCTGAGGCAGCCTAGAGAAGCCTCCCAAAGATACAGGGTGAACATAAATAAAACCCACAAACTGTAGGGACATATTCGTGACTGGAAGTGGAGGAAAAAACACCCTAAGAACATGGAAATGTATCGTTGCCACGGTAGATGGCGCTGAGGGATGAACGTTCTTCTGACGACATGCTGTGTGTTCCTTTTGTGTTGCAGGCTGTGTGATTGACGCATTGTATTGTAAGCAGCCGAATGGTCCGGTCTTCGTGACGGGAACAAGCCGAGATGGTGTTGGTGTACAGCCAAGCAGATGGAAACGGTCGAGAGCCACGATGGCTACACCAAAACAGGTACCCTCGCAGACAACAACCACATCACACAACATTTCAAGTCATTTTTGGGCGTCTCAATGATGATGGGTCAGTTCAGACAGGCGAACTTGCAAGGACGTGGCGGGCTTTGCTTGCATCAGATCTGGAGGACCGGATTCTACAGGATATTGAGATGAACACTAATACAAGTTGCAGGCAAGTGACCCGCCAACATGTGTATCTAGCATAATAACCAAATCCCATGGAGGCCACTTTGAACATGTGTTGTGATGTGGTTGGGAAGTAGATCTGTACTACGTTCTGGGACGATTTGTTGTCGCTGCACGCATACCGTCCATTTAAGGACACATGTTGGTAGGACCTTTTTTCTCCATTTCCCGTCAGGAAGCCGTCTCTTCAGATTGATCGTTTTATTAATGTTCACCTTGTATACAGAACGTAGTTTTTGCTGATTTGTGGAGGATTTGGAGAATTTGTAGACGTACACTAGTAATTCCAATGCTGATAGCGACCGATATATGATGGCACTTTGTATGAAACCATACTATTTACCATTTCAGTAGAAGAGCTTGTGAAGAGGACATCAAGAACATAACATACGTGGAACCTAATGAAGTCAAGAGAATATGTTAAGTTCTCTTTCTGCTAGTTTGGATAACACTATGTTCTTTAGCTGTAATAGAGCTTACAAGGGGAAAGAGGACCGTACGAACTTCTCGTTACCTACTTTCTTCATATTGACAGGTGGTGTAGCAAACGACTAGGATATTTACATATGTAAACAGCAAAGCACCAACCTCAACCATTCTCGAGAAAATCGAATTTCATAATTTTAGGCGTGCTTATAATTTTTGTATGGGCGCTCATATTGAAGAAGGCCGTAACTGAGCGACTAAGCACTAAGTTTCATATACACAAGATCTGCGGATCGAGTCTCAGTATCGGTTCTTTCCTTTCATTCCCACGTAATTCTAACGACGGATTTATTATGACTGTGCTATTTATCGACAGATAGTGAATATTTTATTATTTTTACAATCTTTAGACTGAAAAATCAGCCTTTTCTCTGAAATTCTTACCGCGCGGGGGAGCCTTGCCACGGCTCGCACCGCTACCCCTGTCGGAGGTTCGAGCACCGGCACCGATGTGAGAGTTGTCCTTAGCGTAAGTTAGTTTAATTAGTTTAAGTAGTGTGTAAGCCTAGGGACCGATGACTTTAGCAGTTTGGTTCCATAGGAACTTACCACAAATTTCAAAAATTTCTAAAGTTCTTCATAACCGCATTACTCCACGTACGTTCCAACACACCATGAGCCTGTTTTCCCTGTGGCCGTGAAGGTACGTAGCACTCGAGGTAGTTACTTTCGAGCGCTTCAGCAAGGAAAAGTGACCGTGATTGTGAGGCCGAATCGCTGAACATTGAAGTTTGGGAAGAGATACTAAGAAAGGGCAATCATGTATAGTGAACAGATCTTACTGAAAAACAATTTGATATCTTCAGATTACTCCACAGTAATATTACACAAACACATGGATGCTGGAGATGAAATATTTCGCGCCGCGCGGGATTAGCCGAGCGGTCTTTGGCGCTGCAGTCATGGACTGTGCGGCTGGTCCCGGCGGATGTTCGAGTCCTCCCTCGGCATGGGTGTATGTGTTTGTCCTTAGGATACTTTAGGTTAAGTAGTGTGTAAGCTTAGGGACTGATGACCTTAGCGGTTAAGTCCCATAATATTTCACACACACAAAATATTTCGCAACACTTTTTGGGTGCTAGCAGAGAAACAACTCGTGGTACATGACGAATTAATTGCACAGCAGTAAGTAGGTGAACGAGGTCTGTTTGAAGAAACAGAAGAAGTCACTTCATCTTCATCAGTCGCTTACGAACCCAATGAGAAGCAGGCGAGGATGGAGTTCGGCAATTTGCACAGTCGTAATAAATCTGTGGGAATGAAAAAAAAGGACCAGCAAAAAGAGTCGAACCAGCGACCTCGCGCTTGTGTAAATTACTCGTTCGGCTGCGGACTACTTTCACGTTACCGGCACGCCTAAAATTTTCAGATTCGATTTTCTCGAAAAAGGTTGACAATTGCGTCTTTCTGTTTACATATATTAATATCCTAGGCGTGCCATACATGCCCTGTCAATATTAATGAGATCGGTTTGGGGAAGTTAGCGATTTAACATAGTCCGATTGCATAACACACTGAGCTGTTTTACTGGTGCTAATGAATTCACATAATCAATTGAAAGTCATAAAATATGATCTCATTGTGACAGTACAGCTAAATCTAAACATTGAAGCACATAATGTGATTCACAACGTAGCCACTAAAACCAGGACTTAAGGTCACTTATTATGCAGACGAAATGCACAGTGGCCAATGTTTGACGCTTGCGCAACGAAACTAACTTTAACAACAGCAGACAGGTTATTAAGAGTGATTAATTTAGGACTGTGTTTTTCTTTTTTCATATTTTATACCGCATCCGTATTAGATTTAATATGGTGCCAGATGGTGCACCTTAGTCCGAAAAGTATAGTGTTATTGCCATGCAAACAATAACAACGTTTGAATTAACAAATATATGTGAATAGTAGCGGCCATAAACATGTGGCTACATTTTCGTCGCAGAAACTGGCGTGGAAAAGTCAATAAACCGCATGGTGTTCCTAAGAGAAGATGGAATGCTTTTCGTCATAAATTGAAACTTCTTTAACGGAACCAGTGACGTTACCGAAATCTTGGATGTAACATTGGCTGTGTTAGTACAGGGAAATTACGTAATACGTGGAACTTCTGTTTTTGCACGTGTAAGTACTGGTCACCCAGCCGACGAAAGACATCAAGTCAGTGACCGTTGCGGTGCAGGCTGCGATGTGTGGCCCGGAGAAGCAACATCGCTCTACCGCCGTCTGCGGGTGCAGTCATCAACTTCTGTTATTCTACAGGATCGCAGACCGTACGGAGAGGCAGAAGCTCCAGTGGACTGTAGGTTGAATAAGACACGTGTAGCCACAGACCACAAAGCGTCTTATGTCTCCAGGCATCACCAACCTGACGTCAGGGACTGGGGTTCGCTACTCAGACACCACTGCTTTCGTCACGAGCTGCTGCTGCGTCAGGCGGCTGGTACACCCAGCATGCTTGATAGCCAAGGAGGTCGGCATTACCAGCAATGAGAAAGCTGTCATGCTTACATCCCAAAGTCACGCCGATCCCAGGTTACTCAGAGTTGCGATGGCCGTGAACGAGTATACTACAACACTGCCACTGAGCGGCGTAGGTTCGATGTGCAGCCAAAGCATGCCACTCCATTTCTGCACACTGGGCACGGGCAATAAATAACACAAGAGTAATAAATCAGTCAGTTCCATCCTGAGTGCGGTTGTATTTTCTCCAGCTTCCCACTAGTGAACCAGCACGCTCAGCTTAAGGGATCGAAATCGACATATGTACTCTTCAAGCTAGTTTACAGTGTGTGGGGAAGGCACTGATAACATCAAGTCATGATCGCCGAATCTCCAACCTCCTAATGGCGTCGTAACTACCCAATGCTGTAGACGGACGACTTACATTTGTATTAATTCCTTGAATGAACACATTTTAATAAAAGAAAGTGTAAAAGTCCAGGTCTTAACATGTAGACTGCCCTGCAAACTACGTTGATTTGGCAGCTGATAGTGTTCCCACGCACAATCCTGTTGTGCAGGGTACCATATAGGCCAGGAGCTGGAAAAACACGTTTTTGCCGGTATCCCTGCTCCTATTGGATCTAGGAGGTTATAAACCCTACAATGACAACAGTTGCGAGGACTGCCATTCCTGTGCCACATTTGGTTGAAATCGAACCAGATGTTTGAGCGAAGGCCTTAACATACACACAAACTCTGTGCTTCCTATTGATAACAACAAAGTGGAACAGTCCAGGTCCCATGGCTCAACATACACCCTGTTTCACTCTCGTTGCGCCTTGAAATTTATCATTTGCTGTCTTTGGAGTAAGATTACGTATGACGACAGATCAGCTCAGCGCCACAATAATTAGGGACGTACTGACTAGTTACGACAGTTCTCTGTAAACGTTTATGTTAGCATCAAGTTGCTGGTGCGACCGCAGTGCAGGTGGCAGAAGCTCGCGCTGCCGCTTACCTTTCTGCCAGTCGATGGCGTAGTTGAAGTACTGCCCGAGGGAGCGCGCGTCGACGGCGGCGAGCATGAGCAGGTAGAGGCCCATGCAGAGGTCGGCGAGCGCGAGGTTGCACATGAGCAGCTTCGGCACGCTGAGACGGAAGCGCGCCGCCAGCAGTACGGCGAGCACGGCCAGGTTGCCTAGCAACGCCGCCAGCCCCACGGCCCAGGCGGCGCCGCGCAGCGCCCAGTTGCCCAGCAGATCCTCGCACGGGCTGAACGCGTCCGGCGACGGCTGGCACCGCACCTGCCGGACACTGCACGCTCTCCACCAGTCCCCCACCAGCACGCCGTTACGCTAACTAGGTTTGGCCACGGTTTTGGCCGCCGACGGGACTATTATCGCCTTTCAGTGATTCGAAGTAGTATACGAGAGGGAGTCATAAAATTTTCATTATTACGTTTAAAAGTAAAGTTACGTAATTAATTTTTTGTTTGTCAGCAGTTATGCGTCTTCAGCCCTGGTACACGTTGATGTCCCCATTCGCAGTCCCGTAAGGCACCGCTAGAGGACAAAAATGAAGAGAGAATAACACTGCAGTGTAGTGTTTGAGACACTGCGTTGATGATCAGCAGCCGCATTCATTAACAATGCATTGGCGAAATGGTATTATGGCTTCGCTAGAATATTTCAGAACCAATGACAATTTGTGTCGGACCAGGAGTCTATCTTTGATTTTCCGGTTGTCACGAGCGGTTTCCTCAACCACTTCGGCTATCCAAGCACGCTTCCAGGAGTGGCCTAATCACAATTTGTCCCTGTGCCTACTCTCACTTGTGCTCACATTACATTATCGTGATTCCCGCGTAGGGTGACACATTGTTTTCTCTCGTCATTGCCGTTCTGTTGCATGAAATGCTGCAGTGCAGTGTCTGAGACATTGTACTACCAGTAGCCACATTAAATTTAAGAATGAACTCGCAGACTGCAATTATGGCTCGGAATCAGCCGTTGAATATATCAGAACAAACTAAAATTTTTGCTCGATGGGGACTCGGACCTTGATTAACTGCTCGCCGCAAACGGTCGCCTTCACTACTTCAGCCATTCGAGCAGGCTTCGCGGGAAATCCGTGTTCCAGTAGCGGTCTGGCACAAATTTTTAATTTGTTCTGAAATATTCAGGACAGATGAGAAACCATAGTGTCAGTTAGCGAGTTCAGTCTTAAGACTAATGTAACCCGTTAACTTTCTTAGCCGTCTTCATTGCGCTGCCACGAACGCAACGTTTCCACTGTTGCCGTAATTGAATTGCCACACGACACTGCACTGTAGGCTCCAAGCACACGAGCAAGTAACATTATGTCCGCACTGTCGTAAATCGCTTCAGTACAGGCATAGCGACGTCGCTTCGATTATTGCGCGCGGCAGTACTACACTGGAAGGCAAGCCGGGTAGACGTAGGCACAAGGAAGCAGGCTGTATGACAGCTGTACAGTAAAGCAGTGAGTACAGGGAACCGGATGAAGTAACAGAATATACACTGACGAGTGCATTAATGTGACCACGTGTCGACAACTAGAATAACCACCTTTTGCAGCTCGAACTGCTGGGATATGTGTAGGGAAACAGTCAATGAGGTTCTGGAAGATACCGACAACGATGTGGAGCCACGCCGGCCCCAGTAACGTGATGAGCTGCGCTAGGTTTCTCCTTTGAGATTTCACGGCACCAACAGCTCAGTCGAGGTGTTTTGTGAAGAATACCCAGATCGTGGCAAGCACTCACGATGTGTCTCTAAAACATTGTAAAAACAGCTCCAGAAACTGGAAGTGTAGAGAGTAAAATACGCCAAGGAAAAAGGAAAGCAGCTGATGAAAGAAATGAAAAAAAAAGCATTTCAGCAGCATTACCACACAATGTAAATGTTACTAAGAGCCATCTCGGAAGTTCAAGAAGGATCAACCAAACTAGTGTTCTGAGAACAGTCATTTAATCTCATGTCAACCTCTTCATTCTTTCGCTGCATATACAGCTTCATTGGAAGAATGTTATCTACTAAAATAAAAAAGTGGTGTGACATACTGTAACATTTTGTGGAAGGAATAAGCATCGTTACCCATAGCCAAGTCAACCTTTGCAATATGTATTAATAGTCAGCTGAAAATCCATACTGATTCAAAGAAGTGGATAAAAACAACACTCTATCTTAGCAACGATTTGTACGTGTTATCAAGGCCTGCATCTTGGTACCTGTTTCGTTGATAAGAATATAAATATACTCATATACCTGAAGTTCCTATACCAACGTGACGGATATCCCTTCCATTCCTCACATGTACTGGCAGAACCTATCAAGAGAACATTAGAACGGTTGTTCAGGAAACACAAAACGGTGTGCACACTCGCCAAACTTAACGTTCCTATACTTTAATCTGTGGCGATACTTAAAACAAGAGGTCTGTTAGAAAACACTAACGACTTCCGAAGGCATGGAATGGCTTATAACACGGGAATGTGCTGTCGTTGGCTTCAGATGAAATCCAGTATAAAGTATAACTTCATAGTGTGTAGCAATGGTCACGCTCAACATTTTGAGCGCACGAACCATATCTGAATTACATGTTTGCTTACAGTTGGTACAATAAGGAAGGAGTTTTTTAAATCTCTTCTTGTGACAACGGGACAGTGGTTTGCGGCACTATTACCTTGATAATAGTTGATCAAGTCCCAAAAATGTTATGCCATTGAAGCTCTCTTTGAAACTTATTTGAAATGCCACAGGAAAACGTTCACAGTTCCGTTCGAAAAACAAACTCGGTGTCGTAATTCAGAAACTATAAACGATAAAAATTTCTTGCGATCGTCAGAACATTCCCCACCTTGTCCGCTATAACTTGGCCCAAACCGTACCTAGAGACATTCATTCATTCTGAACAAAGTTGGGATTGCCTGTCATAGCTGCATCACACTGTATAAAGACACACAGCGAATTATGGAATCAGAAACATGTGTCATGCTGAGCCACGCTTTGATATAACGAAATTGCTGCAGCATACATTAGGTACCACACGAAATTTCTGTTACGTAATTAATACAATTTTCTTTCCTTTGTTACCGCGAGTCAACGCTGTGCCGCGTTGGCCCCCTACGTGACGGAAGGAGGGACTCTGTCACAACAAGGCTGGTCAGAGCCACTAAAAATACCGACTGCTCGGGCCCTAGTTGCACATCGTTTACATCTACTGCCAATGCCAAGAAATACTACACGCCAGTCGACAATCCTGTATGGGTCAATTAGCTTCGTCTGTTTGTAACCTCATCATCGGATGTTTAGTTACATGTTCCATAGATCAAAGGAAGCATTCTTTTTTCATAAATGATGTGATACGACTCAGTTTACAGGCTATATATAGATAAATAACTCTCTCTCTCTCTCTCTCTCTTTATACTGGTAACCAGTTGTAAGTAGTAATTTGTCACTAGAATAGAATGAGTTGTCTCAGAGATACGTTTTTAAGTCAGATTTAAAATTTACTTTGTTACCTGTCACGCATTTTATGTTATTAGTCAAATGATCAAAGATTTTTGTGGCTGCATATGGGACTCCTTCCTGACTCAGAGGTAGCTTTCCCTCTAGTGTTGTAGGAATGGACAACAGTATTCTTCTCAAATTGGGATGAATTATTTGTGAAGAATTTCATTAGAGAATGTATGTATTGTAATGGTGAAGTTAAAATGTCCAACTTCTTGAAGATACCAGTACTCTCAGATATAATCTGAAGAACATGCGTTATTTTCTTTGCTCTTTTGGAAACAAACGAGGAAAATATATTAATCAAAAGAATCTTCCAACATTCAATAATAAAACTCAGTCGATCAATGAAACTCAAATGGATTCAAAAGAGATGAACATAAATGAAGAAAATAATCAAAGTCAGAACCAAAATAACAAACTCGAAGGTTTTTCGAGATGAAGAGAGGGAACAAGGCAAAATCTTCACCCACTAACAGAAACGACCGCAGAGCGAGAGACTGAGAAAGTAATGGGATGACTAGAAGATGTGGCATTGACTCAAGGAGCCGGCCGAAGTGGTCGTGCGGTTCTAGGCGCTGCAGTCTGGAACCGCAAGACCGCTACGGTCGCAGGTTCCAATCCTGCCTCGGGCATGGTTGTGTGTGATGTCCTTAGGTTAGTTAGGTTTAACTAGTTCTAAGTTCTAGGGGACTAATGACCTTAGAAGTTGAGTCCCATAGTGCTCAGAGCATTTGAACCATTTTTGACTCAAGGAGTCGTTGGAATTTCCCTGCAGAAATACTGAGCCATGCTGCCTCTACAGCAGTCCATAATTGCTTAAGTGTTGCTGATGCAGAATTTCGTGCACTAACTGACCACTCGACTATGTGCCATAAACGTTCGATGGGATTCATGTCGGGCGATTTGGGTGGTCAAATCATTCGCTCGAACTATCCGGAATGTTCTTCAAATCAATCGCGAACAGTTGTGACTCAGTGACATGGTGCATTGCCATGGGAGCTTTAAGTACATGAATGGTCTCCAAGTAGCTGAACATAACCGTTTCCAGCCAGATTCAGTTGGACAAAAGGACCCAGTCCATTCCATGTAAACAAATACCGTTATGGAGCCACCACGAGCGCCCACAGTGCCTTGTTCACAACCTGAATCCATGACTTCGTGCGGTCTGTGTTACACTCGAACCCTACTATCAGTTCTTACCTACTGAAAACGGGACTCACCTGACGCGCCTGCGGTCTTCCAATCGTCTAGTGTCCAACCGACATGGCCACGAGTCCACGACAGGCACAGCAGGCGATGTCATGTTCATAGCAAAGGCACTAGCGTCAGTCATATGCCCTCTCCTGCCTTAGCCCATTAACGCCAAATTTCACCGCACTGTCCTAACAGATACGTTCGTGGTACGTCCCTCATTGATTTCTGCGGTTATTTCATGCAGTGTTGCTTGTCTGTCACCACAGACAACTATACGCAAAAGCCGCTGCTCTAGGTTATGAAGTAAAGGCCGTCGGCCACTGTGTTGTCCGTGCTGAGAGGTAATTCCTGAAACTTGGTATTATCGGCACAATCCTGACATTGTGAATCTCGGAATACTGAACTGCTTTTCCGAAATGGAATATCCCATGCGTCTAACACCGACCACCATTCCGCGCTCAAAGTCTGTTAGCTCTCGTCATTGTCATAATCACGCCGGAAACCTTTTCACACCTGTCAGCTGAGTACAAATGACGCCTCCGCCACAGCTCTGTCTTTATATATCTTGTGTACGCGATACTACCGCCATCTCTATATGTGCACATCGCTGTCCTCTGGCTTTTGTCGCCTCAGTGTACACGTATGAAGGCAGCGTACCGCACGGTGCGCAAATTATCCAAATTATATTCATCAAGTACTACAGAATGAGACCACTTAGTTGCTTCCAACAAACGTTACACCCGTTTATGCAATGAAACTTCAGCATCAAACATGACGTTTTATTACTTCAGCTTGACCAAATAATCGTCTTCGTTTCAGTCTATAGTGAGCCGAGATAACTTTCATTACCTGTTTTTGTACAAGATATTCGATTAGCAATACAACAGACAAATATAGCGTACAGGAACGACTCTGTAGCTGCTGCTGGTAAGTCTGACTGAGAGCACCGTGCGGTTAAAGGCGCTGCAGTCTGGAACCGCAAGACCGCTACGGTCGCAGGTTCGAATCCTGCCTCGGGCATGGATGTTTGTGATGTCCTTAGGTTAGTTAGGTTTAACTAGTTCTAAGTTCTAGGGGACTAATGACCTCAGCAGTTGAGTCCCATATTGCTCAGAGCCATTTGAACCATTTGACTGAGAGCATGTTTCTAAACAAATGATATAAGGGACTAACTTAGCACCAGCTGCTTCGCTCTTGTGGGTGGTATGGCCTGCACAGATTTTTTGTTTTTGTTTTTATTTAATCGATTATTAAGTAGTTCACAGAGTTCAACACCTTCTAAGCTTTTCATGCTAATTACGGCCATATAAGTATGGTCTTTTCCGACTGTACTTGTGACCGAAAAGCGATTCTGGTCACTGTAGTCCAAAGTTTTTGTTATAATTTATTTAGCGATCTTGTAGAGATGTTTCCATAGCAACTTTCACCCCCTACCGAATATTTCTTTATATTTAACCCAGAGGTAAAATACGAATTTTCATAAATTTATCTTTAAAATTTTTTTGATATAACAAAATATTTGGTACAAAATTTTCATCCCCTATTGCACTCCCTTAGAGGTAGAATTTCCAGGGACACTGAAACATTTATTTTTTTAACTTTATCCGAAAACTCAAATATCAGTTGTTATAGACGCAGCCTTAAAAATCTTTTAGTAGCTCTCTGGTAATTATTTATTTTCAAAAAAACTTTCAGCCACTATTTTACCCCCATAGTGGTTGAATTTACAAAAATGCTGAAACACGTATTTCTTTATTTGTGACTGAGAAACCAGATACCAGTAATTCCTAGGTCTAGCTTCAAAATTGCCTTAATAACGACATTTTTTTAAAGATCACTCCTCCCCTATTTCACTATCTTACGGGTAGAATTTCGAAATATCCCGTCTTAAACGACGTATACAGCATAGGCTCCGCACGTCGCCACATTTCAACTTTCTACCCTTGGCGGTTTTGGCTTGGCGATGATGAGTCAGTCAGTCAAACAGTCAGTTATTCAGGACATAGGGATCACGGGAAACAGTGACAGAACAATGGATCTACGGTACATAGTATACTGCAATGGCAAATACATAGCTTCTTCGTAAAAGCTAAATGATATGTGGGAAGAAAATAGAAAAATTAATACGCTATTAAGTGTGGTAAAAATTTAATGGGAACTTATTTTGGCAAGACTAGTAAAGGCCGACGCTTAAATGTCTTTTTTTGTGTTCCTGACATATCACTTCTTGGGAACAGATTCTTCTGTGTTCCCGAATCACTTGTACAGCATTTCCTCCCCAAGGTAAAAATGGCAATTTGTAATTTATAACGTTTAGTTGCCGTAGTGTTATTTTGTTAATCCTGTCAGTTCACTGTCGAAGGCCAGTTTCGGCTCGAATTTATAATATTTGAAGTATTTAATTACATTTTCATCATATTTATGTTACCGAACCAACTGTCATCTTACGTTTGCAATTGCAGCAATCGGCAAAACTTACAGCAGAAGCGTCGTCAAGCACCAATACAGGTATTTCTGCATTGCTTATATGATCTTTGGTCCTGTTGCGTGAAACATAAGAGAAGTGTCAGGAGGACACCCTATTTTTCCGTGTTCCCCGTTTTCCTAAATCATTATAAGCAGTGCCGGCATAGTTCCTTCAGACATGACGCTAGATTCCGTCTTCCAGCGTTCACAATTAGAGCAGCCACTCATTTTATGTTGGCTGCGGTATGGAGGGGACGCTAAATGTTAACAGGCATTCACTCTGTTTCCAAATTTGGCTTTCGCATTATCTTACGATGGCAATGCAAGAGTTTCGCAGCTGTTTATCTGAGGTGTTGCTACCTTATTCCTTTTCTATGCATGTCACTAACTCTTGCCAATCTTATGTTTGACTATATGTTCACTGTCGAGGGTCTCTGTAGGGATTTAAGTATGAATAATGCACACTGTTCAATAGCTCTATATGTTATTATAAGTTATTAAGTCTGCTATAAGTTTTTACGTTTGCTCATGTGTCTACGAGCAAAGAATTTTAAAAACTCCAACTGTACCAGGATAAAAAGTAATTTTCATTTTTTTCATGCACATCGTGTGAACCTTTAGCACAAAGCTGCCGTTTTGTGAAACACTATCTGCTGGCGAACGTGCAGTTATCGGTGAACATTTTTATCTCTGAAGCGTTTGCTGCGCTCTTCTGCATGTTAAGTTCAGATGTCACCTTTTCTTTTTTTTTTTTTTCTCCGACCATTCACACGGTTCATGTCGCTCGTCCCTGTTACGGAACCATTTTCAGCGACCGTTATGGCATTTCACTGGCATTTCATATTTTTGCAATAGGTCTGTGTTGTCGTACGATCTACTTCCTATTATATTTCGACATTTTGCACTTCTCTTTGTGTTCTTTTTTAATTTATTATTGAATCTGGAAATTATAGTGTTATTCATTTTAGTTGATGTTCAGTTTATTTCTCGAGGTGCACACAGGCCATTATGAACTTCCCTCTGGTGAGAGAAAGATTACCTGAAGGTCTCTAGAGATACTCGACGCAGCATTAAAGTTGTGCGACACTCGTGGAGGGGTACGGAGAAATCATTCAAATGACTCTTTGTGTGGTGTATGGGGAAACTGTTAATTTAAGAGTCTTACTTCAAACCACGGGCCATAATGGCTCGAGGGTTTGAAACGCGTGTGGCGGACACGTGTCTAACAGTAATTATTACACATGTCGTATCTCTCTCGACGACAGTCACTTACGACTGCAGTGGCATACTGTTTTCACTAAGCTACAATAGACTTTTTCTGCCATGTCAGATGACTCATATCAAAATGACAATCACATCACCCAGTTTTATGAGTCTCCCTGTCCGGCATACCGTGTCAATGTGGTATGTACAAACGGTGGTGGCCTGTTACAACGCTGAGTACATGAACAGACAACAAGACAGAAGGATATTTGAGAGAGTGTGCGGCAACGTTTTACACTCACTCCAATGCATACATTGAGACCAACTGCCGCCACTTTGGACAGCTGCTAGGGTCTTAAGTTGTCGTCCACAGCTCGTGGTCGTGCGGTAGCGTTCTCGCTTCCCGCATCCGGGTTGCCGGGTTCGATTCCCGGCGGGGTCAGGGATTTCCTCTGCCTCGTGATGACTGGGTGTTGTGTGATGTCCTTAGGTTAGTTAGGTTTAAGTAGTTCTAAGTTCTAGGGGACTGATGACCATAGCTGTTAAGTCCGATAGTGCTCAGAGCCAGTTAAATTAAGTCTTAAGTTGTCGCTGTAAAGTGCACTTCGTTTATGTCAATAAAAACTAATTTTTCTTTTCCAACAAGCAGTGTCTCATATTGACATAATCTAACATTTGCGTGATTTTGACTCTTGAGATTTGAGTCATCCTGTGTGGGCGGACGAATAAGCGTTTGGTAATTGTGTTTAAAAGAGCATAAAATATAGAGAAAATGATTATTTTAATCATTATTTTGAAATGCGTTATTTTTATCAGCAGTACTGATGTTAGAATAACACTGACAAAAGTCACGTACTGAAACTACTAGTACTACGCATATGATTATAAACAGGTATATGTGCGACCGATATATCTTGTCACAGTGCGTATAGTTTTCCTACCCGTCACAGATGAGCTTCAAATATGCACTCAAAGGAAAATAAGTAAAAAAAAAAATATCAAAATAAAACAAAATAAAGAAGAAAAAAACGACTGCGATGGAAATCGGTAGATGTGATGTGCATGTAGACAAATGATTACAATTTCACAGCCGGCCGAAGTGGCCGTGCGGTTAAAGGCGCTGCAGTCTGGAACCGCAAGACCGCTACGGTCGCAGGTTCGAATCCTGCCTCGGGCATGGATGTTTGTGATGTCCTTAGGTTAGTTAGGTTTAACTAGTTCTAAGTTCTAGGGGACTAATGACCTCAGCAGTTGAGTCCCATAGTGCTCAGAGCCATTTGAACCATTTGAACAATTTCACAAAAATTGTATCATTTATTCAAGAGAAACGGGTCCACAAACTGAGTAAGTCAATAACCCGAACCGCGCGAGGGGCGCAGTGGTTAGCACACTGGACTCGCATTCTGGAGGACGATTGTTCAGTCCCGCGTCCGGCCGTTCTCATTTAGGTTTTCCGTGATTTTCCTAACTCGCTGCAGGTAAATTCCGGGATGGTTCCTTTGAAAGGGCACGGCCGATTTCCTTCCCCCTCCTTCCCTAATCCGATGAGACCGATGACCACGCTGTTTGGTCTCTTCCCCCAAACAACCCAACCAAACCCACTCAGTAATGCGTTGGTTCACTTCTGGAGTTTATGCAAGGATTTATTCGGCTTGACATTGATTGATGGAGTTGTTAGTTGTGCTCCTGAGGGACATTGAGCAAAATTCTGTCCAACTGGCGCGTTAGATCGTCAAAATCCCAAACTTGCTGGAAGCCCCTGCCCATAATACTCCAAACATTGTCAATTGGGGAGATTTCCGGCAACCGTGCTGGCCAAGGTACGATCTGGGAACTACGAGGAAAAGCGGTAGAAACTCTATGACTTTCCGTGAAGGGTAGCAAAATGGAGCGTAGAATATCGCCGATGTACCGCTGTGCGTAAGAGTGCCGCGGATGGCAACCAAAGGGGTCCTTCGCTGAAATGAAGTGCCATACCAGGCCATCGCTCCCGTTTGTCGTGCCATATGGCGGGCGACAGTCAGGTCGGTAAGACACCTCTGTCCAGAGCGCCTCCAGAAAAGTCTTCTGCCTGGAATCTCATTAGCGGAGTAGAATGTGTTCAGTGATGAGTCTCGTTTCCATCTGATTCCCAATGGCCAGCGAAGACGTGACTGGAGACGCCTCAAGACAACAGTGGGATACCAACCTGACTCTCGGTCGGTTGTCATCAACGGCACTCTTACAGCACAGCGGGACGTCAACTATATTCTACTCCAACTTTTCTTCCCTTGACGGTAAGCCATCCTGGGCTTACATTTCAGCAACACAATACACGCCGGCACAAGGCGAAAGTTTCTAATGCTTATGTTAGTACTTACCAAGTTACACCTTGGCCAACAAGGTTGTCAGACCTCTCCCCAACTGAGAATGAATGGAGCCTAATGGGCAGGGCCTCCAACCAGCTCCGAGTTTGACGATCTCACGCACCAACGGCATAGAATTTGGTATAATATCCCTCAGGAGGACATCCAACAACTCTGTCAATCAATGCCGAGCTGAATACGTGCTTGTATAATGAGCAGAGGTGGACCATCACGTTATTGGTTCAAATAGCTCTGAGCGCTGTGGGACTTAATTTCTGAGGTCATCAGCCTCCTAGAGCTTAGAACTACGTAAACCTAACGAACCTAAGGACATCACACACATCCATGCCTGAGGTAGGATTCGAACCTGCGATCGTAGCGATCGCGCGGTTCCAGACTGTAGCCCCTAGAACACGTTACTGAATTGCTCAATTTGTGAAGCACTTTGTCTTCAATAAATCGACCAATTTTTCTGAAATTGTAATAATTTTCCTGTACCCGTACATCACATCTATCGATTTCCGCCCCATTCGTATAGTTCCTTCACGGTGTGTCGTTGTTTTCATTTTAGAGTGTATGCAGTTCGTCTATATTATCTCTCGTTGCACGCTTCCATGAATATATGACGGCGAAAGTTGATATTTACAGCACGACTCTCGTCCATGGTAACAGGAACAGTCGTAATACAGGGGCCTGGAAAGCATGATGGAGAATACTAACAGACAAAGTTGTATATCTGCCGAATCTGGGCTGCAAGACTATGGAAGATCTAATATCACCAGTAGTTGGAGACAACTCCACTAGACTCTGTTACTCGTATCCACCACTACTTTACGACTTCAACAGTAACAGTATCAAAATCACGTACACGCAATAAACTGTAGGTTCACCGTTCTGCTACTCGTATCTTCCTTTGGGGGACTGCTTAGGAGGGATCTGTAAGAAAGGGGATGGAAAAAACTTACCTGCTACAGATATGAGTGTCAAATGTTGTAAGAATATGTATCCTATGAAAATTGAAAATACCAGTGCACGAAAATGGACAGGCTGAAATTTATTGAGACTCAATAATGCGAATACGGAATTCTAACATGTCGGTAGGAGGCGATCAGATTTCTTCGCAGTTCGTATGCCGGTGGATAGTATAAGATCTAAGTTGCTTTAACTGGCATTGAGATTAATGAAGTAACAAGTTTAACACCACGCTCCCAGAATAGTTTGCTCTTGGTATTAAGCAAAAAGGCATGACGGAGTACTTGAAATTGTAATTTTCTGGAAGAATTATATTAGGAAAATAATAATTTCGTCCAATAGCAAAAGATCACATGGAATTAATGGCATTTCCAACAGAGTACTAAAAGCTTGCTATCTTCATAGAAGTAGAATTCTCATCCACATACGCAGTAGATCACTGAAATAGGGTATTTTAACAAACAGACCGAACTATGCTATTGTTAAACCATTGCATAGAAAAGGGAATATGTTTGATGCTAACAACTACCATCCAATCCTATGTCTGAGAGTTTTATCGAAAATTCTTGAAAAAGTAATGTATTCAAGAGTAGCATCACATATTTGTAAAAATGAATAGTTAACAAAATGTTACAATGATTTTCAGAAAGCCTTCTCAACAGATAATGCTACACATATTTCACTAATCAAATATTAAATGCTCTGAACAACTGAACAGCACGCATTGGGTATTTTGTGATCTCTGAAAGGCTTTTGGCTGTGTGAATCATGAAATTCTTCTAGATAAGCTTAAGTATTGTGGTACGAGTGGGACAGTGGACAAATGGTTTAATTCATATTCAATTGTAAGAATGCAGAAGATCGAAATTAACAGTACAGATCGTCTGAAAAATCAACAGACTCTTCTGACTGAGGAGATATCAAGAATGGTGTCGCACAGTTTCAGTCTTGGGTCCTTATTGTTCTTAATAACAAACAAGAATCAGTTGAAAAAATTGTAAATATTGTTGTTCAGAAAATTATTAAGTTGTTCTCCGGAAGTGGACTCTCATAACACCATTGATAAATAAATATGGGCTTTGAACCGAAGTCTATTGTGAAGGAAGAATATTCAAAATTTCTGAGTGTGTGCATTGATGAGAAATTGCATTGGAAGAAACACATTGATATTTTGCTGAAACTGTTAGGTTCAGCTGCTTATGCTATTAGGGTTATTGCAAATTTTGGTGATAAAAATAACAGTAAATTAGACTACTATGTCTATTTTCATTCACTGCTTTCATATGGCATAATACGTTGGGATAATTCATCATAAGAGAAGAAGTATTCATTGCGCAACAGCGTGTAATCAGAATAACAGCTGGAGCCCATCCAAGGGCATCTTGCAGAAATTTGTTTAAGGAACTCGGGATATTCACAGTATCGTCGCTATACATATATTCACTTATGAAATTTGTTATTAATAACCCATCCTAGTTTAAAAAATAGTGAGCTGCATACCTACAACTCTAGAAGAAAGGATGATCTTCACTATTCTGGGTTAAATATGACTTAGGCACAGAAAGGGGTAAATTATGCTGCCACAAAGATCTTTGGTCATTTGCAAATAGCATTAAAAGTGTGTCAGATAGCCAACCAACATTTAAAAACAAATTAAAGCAATTTCTGAATGACAGCTCCTTCTACTCAACACATGAACATTTAGATATGAAGTATTAAAGGGAAAAGAACAAATTATATTATGTAAAGAAAACTTACGTTAAACTAACACGTTCCACATCATTACGAAATGTCGTACTCATGATCTGTGCAATACGTGTTAATGTAATGTAGGCGGCCGGTGTGGCCAAGCGGTTCTAGGCGCTTCAGTTTGGAGCCGCACGAGACGCTACGGTAGCAGGTTCGAATCCTGCCTCGGGCATGGATGTGTGTGATTGTCTTAGGTTAGTTAGGTTTAAGTAATTCTAAGTTCTAGGGGACTGATGCCCTTAGATTTTAAGTCCCATAGTGCTCAGAGCCATTCGAACTATTTAATGTAACGTAAATAACAGGAAGGAAAGTACAAGATGTAGTGGGAAACAAAGAGAAACTGTGTAGGTACCAGAGGAAAAATTGTGATCTTACACATAACAGTAGGATGATGTCTAAATCCTTTGGGAACTGTATCCAACACGACCATATTATTGTTAATATCTTTTGGATAGATGGCAGCATCGGTCGTTAAAATTGAAATCCTTTATTAACAAATCGATTTCGGTCAGTGTGTCACACACTGACATTTAGCCAAAATATATTGACAGTAGGATGAAGAACAAAGGCCTCTGTGCAAAAGTGAGCTGTTTCGTATGTTGATAAATTTAATTATTAAATTATGTAATTATAAGCGTTATTGCTTGCCTATATCTTCGAATGTCCAAGATGAACATACCAGTTGCAACACCAAAATAGCACTGCTCAGAGAGACTGCGATCATAATATTAGAGACAGAATGGGCTTGAAGAGAGGTATGACGTCTCAAAATGCGTCTTACATATGAATACAGGAATGGTTACTGTACCTATTCTGTCATTTTAGTAAAGTAGTGACAAGACCGTTAACGAAGTGGGAGGCGTTGAGTCCATCGAATTACAGCAGGAAGTTCAAAAGAATTCCTTTGGGGGATGAGGTGGGGACGGGGTAACACTCTTTCCCCCAGCTGACTTCCAACACTGGTTACGAACTGGCTGCGTTACTGATCGTCAAAAAAGCATTTTCCTCCTAGTAGATGTCATTGGTAGCCTTGCTGTGCTGTGTATTGTTGTCCGAAAAGGGTAGAAGAAGTAAAGAATGTACTACCACCTCGATAATTTCGACAGGTGTGTGAGACAAAACACTAAGAATCTTGTACTTAGTAAGGAGTCCCTACTGTGCCAAAGTTTCTGATGTCAGTGAGGAAAATAAAGGCGAAACTTTTTGCGAAATATGCAAGCAGATATCAAATACGCGCCAGGGTAGCCGAGAGCGCTAACTCGTTGCTTCCTGGACTCGGGTAGGCGCGCCGGGCCCCGTTCGAATCCGCCCGGCAGATTAACGACGACGGCCGGTGTGCCGGCCAGCCTGCATGTGGTTTTTAGGCGGTTTTTCACATCCTCCTATGTGAATACTGGGCTGGTCCCCACGTCCCACCTCCGATCCACGACTCGCAGACATTTGAAACACATTCACAATATTCCATGATTTACACTCGATGCAGACAGCTGGGGTACACTAATTCTGTTCCGGGGGAGGTGGGGGGAGGGGGGGGGGGGTATGGGGTGGTGGCAGGAAGGGCATCCGGCCACCCCTTGAAATTAACCATGCCAAATCCGTACTTAACCCTGCCGACAGCGCGGGATACAGGCAGTAGAAAAAAAAAAATTGCATGCAGATATCAAATCATCATTGTAACGCTAAAGCAGACAGAGAGAGAGACAAAGAGAGAGAGAGAGAGAGAGAAAGAAATAAAGAGAAGAGAGAGAGAGAGAGAAAGAGAGAGAGAGAGAGAGAGAGAGAGAGAGAAAGCCCCCGCGTTCAAAGCGTTTTAAATCACAAAGGCGAAACATGTTCCTACAAAAAATCGTATTTCAGTAGTTGGATGCACAGTACCAACATTAAAAAGGGATTTGTATAACAACTAACAATGCCATGGTCGCACAAATTCAGAACTTGGCCGCTATTCTTTTTGGAAGTGTCAGTAAGCTGAAAAAGTGCCATTAAAACTCAAATTGTACGAAGTCTACTACTTCCTTGAAAAGGCAAAAGATTCGCATTTCGTACAGTCTACGTATTCGTAACGCCATTTACTCTCTGTAACGGAACAGTCTTTTCATTTTGTTTCGGAGAAGATCATTTTATGCCTCGTAGAAGAAGGCGAAGCATCTACCTACAGGTATAAGAAGTAAACATAATGTCCATTGTCTGTGGGAGACTGCAGTTTATCTGTTGGGCCCGGGTTCGATTCCTGACTGGTGTGGAGATTTACTCCGTTTGTGGACTGAGTGTTTTGTTGTCCTCATCATTATCACCGACGCGCAAGTCACCCAATGTGGGGTCACGTGAAATAAGACTTGCAACCCGGCTGCAGAACTTCCACGGATAGGGCCTCCCGGCCATCAATGCCACACGATCATAATCAAAGTGCAGCTGCAGCGAGTTTTGTAATTATCGTATAGTAGAGAAACTTGGTAGATATGTATGCTAATGCATTAATGCGGAACCGATTTACGACAAAAAAAGTTTAGCTCCAATTTTGGTCACCAGATGCATATCCTGCACTGTACAGCATCTTTTCGACGTCTCCATTGCTCATGTTGAACAAATTATGTAAGTGGCCGCTAATAATAAAATAAATATGCCTTTCTCCCTTATTTTACCTTTTTTGCACACGTCTTGTTCCTTCTCCATTACATATGGAAACATTAATGTACGTCTTCCTTGCACTCACAGATAAAGATTTGCATCTGGTGGCCAAAACTGGAACTTATTCCATCGAAAATTGGTTCCGCATTAACGCATTAGAATATCTACCAAATTTCGCTGCCCTATAATAACTATAACCCACACCGGACCATCCTATACTTGAGATGTGATCAAAGGGAAGTTTTTTAATTTCTCGGGCCTTATATACACGATTTTCTAAAATTTGTAACTTGTCGGGAAACATATTCCTGACATATGTTTGCGTTTTCAGCTGATCTAAATATTTATTTTACTGTTGAGAGTCGAAAAAGTATAAATGTTTTCGAATGCTCGGCGAATTTTTACTTTCGAAAAAGATGGATCAAAGAATTTGCACTAAATTTTGCCTGATAAATTGGAAAAATTGCAGCACCGTATTCGAAATGATTACTGCGGCTTTCGGCTACTCTGAATAAGACAAGAGTTTAATCATGGTAAAATGTTACAAAGAGGGTCGAGAAGGCGTTGAAGACGACGACATCCATGGATGCCCTAGCACACCAATTACTGACGACAATGTGGAAGAAGTACAGAAAACGATTCTGTTAAAATCGCCGAATTACCATAAGAGGATTTGCTCATGACGTCGGCATTTCCTCCGGCTCATGCCACGCAATTTTTTAGGATCTTTTGTGCATGAAAAGTGTAGCAGCAAAGTTTGTTGAATTTCCAACAAAAGTGACGTTATGTAGACATTACTCTGGAATTGCTGAATGAAGTTGACAATAATCCAGGACTTCTCAATACGGTTGTAAAAGGTGACGAAACATGGGTATACGGATATGACGTCGAAACCCAAGGCCGAATCGTCGCAGTGGAAACTGCCTGAAGAGCCTAGACCGAAAAAAATTCGATAATTTCGACCACATGTGAAGGTTCTTCTCGCTGTTTTCTTCGATTACAATGCGATAGTGATGAGCTCCTGTCCTATGCTCATTTGGTCGATAAGGAATACTATCTGGAAGTTAAGCACTGTTCGCATGAAGCAATCCGAATACCACCGGAAGTGTGGCAAAACCACTAGTGGCAAGTGAAACACGATAATGCTGCCGCTCACACTTCAATTCTTGTTCGAGATTTTTTGGCAATAAGCAAAACCTTTATGTTGCCGCAACCACCGTACTAGCCGGAAATGGCCCCCTGGGAGTTCTTTCTATTCCAGAGACTGAAGAGAACCATGACAGGATGTTGTTTTGCCACTAATGATGAGATGAAAACAGAATCTTGAGGAGCTTAACACCTTTACGAAAATCGAGTTCCAGAGGTACTTCCAAGATTGCAAAAGGCGCTGGCACAAGTATATTATATCTAAGAGGAATTATTTTGAAGAGGGAAAAGTTGATGTTGTTGATTAAATAAAGATTCTTTAAGAAAAACTAAATATCCGTTGCCTATTGATCTCACCTCGTATTGCCGCTCACGTCGCTGGGATACGAGGACAGTCGTGTCAATATGGACTCGTCTGCTTCAGACGGAACATACTCACTGTCATGTAGGATCTTAACAGCTACACAAAGCCGACATATTCTTCGCTCGACCTGACGCAGGAGTGGAACCACGTCGTCTTTTCCGATGAATGCTGGTTGTGCTTCCAGCATTACGACGAACGTCCCGGAGTGCAGAGGCTCTGGGGTCAACTAAGATTTCCACATTGCATTTATCATTACCGTACAGGCACAGCACCTGTTGTGATGGTATGAGGTCCCATTTGGTATCCAACACGTTTACCCCCGGTTCCCATAGCTGATAACTTAGACAACGTCGGTACGTTTCTGACGTGTTAAAGTTGGGGCCTGGCCCCTGTGTTTGGGCTCCCTACAGCATTACCATTCGACAAGATAGCACCAGTTCTTGTATTTCCCATTCTATCGTAACATACCTGAATACAGAGGGTGTTCGACAGTTACCCTGGCCATTACGTTCCCCAGGTCTCCGACCGACCAAAACCATCTGGATATGGTTTGGCGAGGGAATGGCATGCCACCACAATGGCAACCCCTAAAGTTCATGAATAGGAGAAGTAGGTCAACATTGAGAGTGCAATAAGAATTCAGTCCGTACATCGAAGTTGCTGACAGGGACAGTACACAGAAGAATGTAAAAGAAAACAGGATGTGTTAGATACGAGTAGTTCAGCTTTAGAAAAGATAAAGGCATCAGAGAGGCAGTTTTGACGTTTCCCTTGGCGAATGGAAGCGAGACTGCACAAAAATCAGTTCACGTTCAAAGGATTTGTTGACCTGGAGAAAGCCTTCGACAGTGTAACAGTGTATCACTGCAATATGTTCGAAATTCTGGAAAAAAAATACGAGTAAACGGTATGTAAGAGCGAGTAATATGTAATATCTACCAGAAACAAGAGGGGAAAATAATATTTAAAGACCAAGCACGAAGTGGTCGGATTAACAAAGGGGTATGACGGCGATGCACTTTTTCGCCCCTTCCGTTCAATCTATACATCGATGAAGCAATGACGGTGTTTAAAGAAAGGTTCAAGAATAGGAAAAAAATTCAGGGTAGAAGAATACCTATGATAAGATTTGATGATGACAATGCTGTCCTCAGTGAATTTGAAGAACAGAGTGGAGTGAACGTTTAATGAGCGCAATATACAGAATGAGATTAAACCGAAGGGAGACGAAAGGAATGGGAAGCAGCAGAAGTTAGAATATCGAAAACGTTAGTATTAAAATATGGCTATATGTGGATGACACGTTTGTAATCTGACCCCAAGGCACTGCACCGACTGATTAATTTTTGCAACACCTAAATTCTCTTCATTCGAATATGAAGTTTATGGTGGACGCGAAAAAAATGGAGAAACGGCAAACTACCGTTCCTCAGCGTGTTGGCATGGAGAAAAGTGGATGGCACATTACGTCACGCTGTGTACCGAAAACCTACACGCGCGGAATTATACTTACAGATCACCAGCTGTTACTATCCTGCACAACCAAGTGGCAGAGTTAGGACGTTGGTTCACAGAGGAGGAACCACATCAGATTCAGGAAGCTTATCCGATGAACTATGCCACGTCCGTACAGCATTTTTACGGAACGGATATTCTTAAAGAGAGACTCGTCTGACTGACGTACTGGACGTGTTAACCAAAATGGGGAACTGGAAGGAAGTGAAGAACAAAAGGAACGATCATCGTGTCATCGTCGTCGGTGTTTCTTCGAAAATAGGAAGGTTACTGAAAAACATAAAGTTAAATCCATCTGTCGTCCTCCAACGAAACTCAGAGCTCCTTTAGGCTGAGGAAAAATGATATGGTTTAGCATGGCCTAGTGTCTATAAGATTCCCTATACCAGCGGGGCGTCATAGATTCAACAAACGCGTCGTACCTTGGAGGTCAGGTGCGTCGATCGTCGACGACACACGCGTCTGGATCAGCTTGAGGAACCTGCAATGGCCGACCATTGTCTCAGCACAGGAGATTGTATGGACTAAGAAAGCTCCAAAATTCTCTCGTCGACATCTTCGTATCGGGACGGGGACACAGGGTGCCAATACAGCAGTGCATGGCATCCAGCGCTGACCACGATAAAATCGCACGAAACATAAAGAGGAACTACTGGTTGTACAAGGGACGTAGTTGGTTGACAACGGCGCGGATAGGCGCACGCCAGCGAGGACTCGCTTATCGGTAGGCGGCTCCCGGCAGAGGGCGCTGGGGCCGACGACGTCAGCGCGAAGTATACTGATAGCCTAGTTCGGAAGCTGCTGGTTCATCGTCCGACGGGTGGCATGGATGTCTGACTCACCACCGATCAGGTTACCGCCTGCACAGTTTCTTATTAGACTGGCGTAAACAGGAGGCTTCGGTCACAGCCCTAGTAGTGTGTTCGCCGCACCCGAAGATGTCGGTCAGTTGCGCCGATGAAATGTTGCGGAAATTTCGAAAGGACATTCAACGTCTCGCCCGAGAACCATTTCAACATCAAAACTAGTGATCTCACAGTTAAGGAATTGTGCTACGTTGGAAACAAAATAATCACTTACGGACGAAGCACAGAGGACATGAAAAGAAAACCATTACAGCCAGCGAATGCATTCCCGGACAAGAGAAGTGTACTAGCATCAAACGTAGGTCATAATTTGGGGAAGAAATTTCTGGGATGTACGTTTGGGTCCCAGCATTGTGTGCTAGTGAAACATGGTCAGTGCGATAAGCGGAACAAAACAGAATTGAAGCATCTGAGATGTGGTGCTACAGAGGAATGTTGAAAATTAGGTGGATTGACAAAGTAATCAATGAGGAGGTTCTCCGCAGAACCGGCGAAGAAAGAACATATGAGAAACTCTGACAAGAAGAAGGGACGGGATGGTAGGACATCTGTTAAGTCATTTCGAAATAACTTCCACGGTACTGGAGGGAAATGTAGAGGGTAAAAGTTGTATGGGAAGACCCAATTGGAAGCCATCCAGCAAATAACTGAGAGAGTAGAGGGTAATAATTGCTTTTCTGACATGAAGAGGGTGGCATTGGAGAAGAATTCGTGGTGGGGTGCATCAAACCAGCCAGAAGACTGATGACGCCTCTACCCGCCTACACATATAATCGTATATACTTCCTGCCATACTGCATATGCACAATAAGAAGATCCTAGTAATTCACTAATCTACCTGGTACTGCAATATTAATGGTCATCCATCTATTGTACAGGATGATTCAGAAAGAGTATACATATTTAGAACGAACTCATTTATTGAACTTAAGAATACAACTATGAAAACTGGAACAGGAGTTTTGGAATATCTCACGTTCAGATTGCAGATGTTCAATATGTCCTCTACAAGCGATACAGACAATATCATCTCGATATTCGAATTCCTCTACACTCTGGTGAGCACGTCCATCGTTACTGATGTACTGGGAGTATGGATGTGATTCTTCAGCTCTTCTAGATTTTGCGATAGTGTTGGTGCATAAACCTTGTCCTTAATCAAACCCCACAGAAAGGAGTCATAGGACGCCAGATCCGGGTAACGTTGGAGACCAGCTGATAGGTGGTAAGTCGCCGGCTGTTTGACGACCAATCCGACGTCTCAGAAGAGTTTCAATCAGACAATCACGCACTTGGAGGCTCTAGTGAGTAGGTGCCCTGTGTTGTTGAAAAATGTAACCCTCATTAAGTATCGGAAACAATCTATTTTGTAACATACAAAGAAACTGCTGACCTTTTACTGTGTTTCTATCAAAGAAGAATGGACAGTAAATGGAAGAGTGGGATATGGCACAAAACACAGAGAATTTGGATGAATCTCCTGCTTGTTCATTGTGTGCTTGTGGGTTCATTAGGTCCCATACTCGAAAATTGTGTTTGTTTAATTTTCCCAGTACGGTGGAACGTCGAAGCATCGCTGAACACAATGTGTTGTGCTAAAGTGTCATTACTGTCGACAGTATTCTGCAGCTCGCCAGAAAATGCTAATCATTTGCGTTTGTCATCATGACGCAGAGATTATAACAGCTGTAACTTGTAGGGCTTGATAAACAACCAACGTCTCATAACACCCCGCATTGTTGTTGTCGCAGTTGTAACTCTAGACTAACACAAGGAGTTGATTTTGTGGGGACTACGTTGGAAAGCGGTTTGAATTCGTGCAACACTTAATCTGGAAACAGAGGGTGGTCAGGACTCTTTCATTTACATACACATCCTGTATCTACAACTGTATATGCTGTATCGGTGTGGTCCACCCATTCGTAGGATCAGTTTGGTGCTTCATCGTGAAACGTCTTTGCACTGCAATCACAGAGCTACACTTCTCAGACACGAGGACACGAAATGTTTTCTGCTGCGGATTAGCCATTTTACAATGCTTGACGGTAACTAAGCAAACAGAAGATAACCGACATGCAGCGGCAACGAATATAAACTACTCAATGTATTCGTTCCTCCAATAACTGAACCGTGTAGCAGCTATCATTAGTTTTGACAAGGTAACGCTTTGTAATAAGTGTACACTGATAAGCCAAAACATTATGACCACCATCTTAATAGCTTGTTTGTCCGCCTTTAGAACGAAACACATAACCAAATCTGAATACCAGGGGTCTGAAGATGTGTTGATATCTTTGTGGAGGTACGTGGCATTAGATGTCTACGCACAGATCATGTAATTCGCGTAAATAACGGACTGCTGATTTGCTCACGTGGTGATGATTCCCAATAGCGACCCAGAAGAGTTCCATAAGATTTACATCAGGTGAATTTCGTCGCCAAGACATCAGCGTAAGTTCACAACAATGGTTCTAGAAAAAAAATGGTTCAAATGGCTCTGAGCACTATGGGACTTAACTGCTGAGGTCATCAGTCCCCTAGAACTTATAACTGCTTAAACCTAATTAACCTAAGGACAACACGCACATCCATGCCCGAGGCAGGATTCGAACCTGCGACCTTAGCGGTCGCGCAGTTCCAGACTGTAGCGCCTAGAACCACTCGGCCACCTTGGCCAACTATGCTTCTCAAAGCACTGTAGCACGCTTCTGGCTGTAAGACAGGAATAATTATACTGCTGAAAGATGACATTTCAGTCGGAGAAGACATCGAGCATGAAGGGATGTAGGTGGTTCGCAGCTGACATTGTTTTTTCGATTACTAACATAGGTTACATGTATGCGCAGGAGATTTTCTCCCAGAGCACGAAACTGCTCTCGCCAAGCTGAGTCCGTGGCGCGCTGCACGTTTCGAGCCACCGCTCATCTCGATGACGGCGTTTGTGGAGACTACCACCGACCTAGTGTAGCAAAAATGTGATTTCCCGACGAGCCGACACGTTTCCATTTATCGACGGTCGAATTCAGATTGTCCCATGCACACTGCAATGGTAATTGTTGATGTCGTTGGGTCAACTTGCGAACACGTAGGGGTAGTCTGCTGCGGAGCCCTATTTTCAACAATGTACGATCAACGGCGTGCTCCGAAACACTTGTGCGCGCATCAGCATTATCCTGTTTCGGCAGATATGCTCCAGATCACCATCTATCCTGCTCTACAGAGCAGACAAGCTTCTGAATCCTACGTTCTGTGAAGAGTCGTGGACGTCCAAGGATTTAGCGCCTAGTGGTAGTTTCACTGTTGTTGTACCTCTTTCCGTAGATCCTCACGACAGTAGCACGTGAAAAATCGACCACCTTATCCTTTTTCGAGTACTCCTTCACAGACTTTGCGTAGTAATAATGTCCACTTTGTTGTGCTGTTTGAGCCTTTCCCGGCGCTGCAACTGCTCGATAGGCTCCCGGAAATCACGCAGGGTAATATTGTGCGGTTTTTACAATATTATCCCCCTCGTCCCCCATTAACCGTAGACCTTGCCGTTGGTGGGGAGGCTTGCGTGCCTCAGTGATACAGATAGCCGTAACGTAGGTGCAAACACAACGGAGGGGTATCTGTTGAGGGGCCAGACAAACGTGTGGTTCCTGAAGAGGGGCAGCAGCCTTTTCAGTAGTTGCAGGAGCAACAGTCTGGATGATTGACTGATCTGGCCTTGTAACACTATCCACAACCGGCCTTGTTGTGCTGGTACTGCGAACTGCTGAAAGCAAGGGGAAACTACAGCCGTAATTTTTCCCGAGGGCATGCAGCTTTACTGTATGGTTAAATGATGATGGCGTCTTCTTGGGTAAAATATTCCGGAAATTTGTTAGCATCCAGTATAGCTTTAAGTGTCAGGAAGTCGCTTCTGAAAGTATTTGTATGGAGTGTACGCATGTGTGGAAGTGAAACATGGATGATACATAGTTTGGACAAGAAGAAAATAGAAGCTTTCGAAATGTGGTGCTACAGAAGAATGCTGAAGATTAGATGGGTAGATCACGTAACTAATGAGGAGGTATTGAATAGAATTGGGGAGGAGTTTGTGGCACAACTTGACAAGAAGAAGGGATCGGTTGGTAGGACATGTTCTGAGGCATCAAGTGATCACCAATTTAGTATTGGAGGGCACCGTGGAGGGTAAAAATCGTAGAGGGAGACCAAGAGATGAATACACTAAGCATGTTCAGAAGGATGTAGGCTGCAGTACGTACTGGGAGATGAAGCAGCTTGCACAGGATAGAGTAGCATGGAGAGCTGCATCAAACCAGTCTCAGGACTGAAGACCACAACAATAATCCGGCGTAATTCCCGGGAACCTGTCAAGCAATGTCCATTTTGCCAAAATAGCTTACATCTACATCTACATTTATACTCCGCAAGCCACCCAACGGTGTGTGGCGGAGGGCACTTTACGTGCCACTGTCACTACCTCCCTTTCCTGTTCCAGTCGCGTATGGTTCGCGGGAAGAACGACTGTCTGAAAGCCTCCGTGCGCGCTCTAATCTCTCTAATTTTACATTCGTGATCTCCTCGGGAGGTATAAGTAGGGGGAAGCAATATATTCGATACCTCATCCAGAAACGCACCCTCCCGAAATCTGGCGAGCAAGCTACACCGCGATGCAGAGCGCCTCTCTTGCGGAGTCTGCCACTTGAGTTTGTTAAACATCTCCGTAACGCTATCACGGTTACCAAATAACCCTGTGACGAAACGCGCCGCTGTTCTTTGGATCTTTTCTATCTCCTCCGTCAACCCGATCTGGTACGGATCCCACACTGATGAGCAATACTCAAGTATAGGCCGAACGAGTGCTTTGTAAGCCACCTCCTTTGTTGATGGACTACATTTTCTAAGGACTCTCCCAATGAATCTCAATCTGGTACCCGCCTTACCAACAATTAATTTTATATGATCATTCCACTTCAAATCGTTCCGCACGCATACTCCCAGATATTTTACAGAAGTAACTGCTACCAGTGTTTGTTCCGCTATCATATAATCATACAATAAAGGATCCTTCTTTCTATGTATTCGCAATACATTACATTTGTCTATGTTAAGGGTCAGCTTATCGTAATGGATTTCCCCATTTGCCGCGCATATCTTCACTATGATGATTCCACGCACGTACCTGCTGCCCTTACTTACTTTCATTCCGGCGTCACGCTCCCGCAACTACACCAGGCGCCATCCATCGTCGCGGTGGGCAGTAGTCACAACTTTTTGACTTATATTCGTTCTGGAACGCGCTGTATTTACATCAAAATGCGTACCTGACTGACTGCCGAGTCACTGCCACGTGCTTTTTCCCCGGCAGCAGCAGCGGACAGTAGGTATAGGTACAGAGAGCACTGACTGACCTGGCCGGTCTTCCTGGTGGAGACGTTGCCGCCGGTGCAGTAGGCGTCGGCGAGGCGCGGCTGGACGCTGACCTCCTGGTGGAAGAGCTCGCCGGCGAGGCGGCCGCTGGCGGAGTTGGCGGCGGCGGCGAGGGCGCCCCAGTCGGGCTCCTTCGGCCACACGGAGCTGGAGTTGTCGGGCGAGAAGACGACGCGGCCGAACTGCTCGCGCTCGCGCTCGCGATCGTGGGCGTAGTGGTCGCGGCTGCGGCGCGCCCGCGACACCGACACCTTCATGTGCAGCTCGTCGTCGCCCAGCTGCTGCTGCTGCTGCTGCTGCCGGCCGCAGTAGTTGGCGTGCACCTCCGACAGCCACCGCTGAGGACACAGGTTGCACGGACATCAAGCAGGTTACAGCCGGGTCCACGACCGATGATCGTGTGGTCCATGACCCATCTATTGTAAAGCTTGAGTACAAGGTGTTTCAAAAAAGATTATTCTGATTTCATACTATGGTACACACGTAAAAAAAAAAGTGTTGCATCACCGCGGTTCTAGGAGTACTTGACCCGTTGCATAAAAGTGAAATAGAGGTATACAGATACAAATGGTTTAAATGGCTGTGAGCACTATGGGACTTAACTTATGAGGTCATCAGTCCTCTAGAATTTAGAACTACTTAAACCTAACTAACCTAAGGACATCAGACACATCCATTCCCGAGGCAGGATTCGAACCTGCGACCTTAGCGGTCCCGCGGTTCCAGACTGTAGCGCCTAGAACAGCTCGGCCACTTCGGCTGGCGGCGTTCCTCCCAAAAACTTCCCTTGATGAGAGCTCTTCCTAACACACCATAATATGCAGATAAAACTTCGGAACTGGTCTTCCAGGCAGGGTGGAACTACAGAAAACAGAATTAGTGTACTTCCAATTGCTATAAGGGGAATTCATCGGCTCTCTTAGACACTGAGTGACATCTATAAACAATCTGAGGGACTGTGTCATCGACCCTGTATACACATTCAACGACAGTGTTCACGAAAGCTTGGAACCGCGGCGATGCAACACTCTTTTCAATGTGTGTATATTCCACGCGAATGCAGACCGAAAATTTGAATGTGTTTCAAGTTGCGCATCCGAACTAATAGTTTACCTTGGTGTCAGCTGTAATTTTCCGGATCATGTGGTTGTCGTAAGCAGTCTCCTTGGTGCAGATAGATCGCACGCTCCCTCGTTCAATACTCAATCTATTGGCAGCTTAAAATTAAAGTGCAACTACTCGAAGAGGTCCAGTGTGAGCTGTAATTATGTATGGCAGCGAAAGTTGATAGATGATTTAAAACGTTAATGCGCAAATAGTTTAAGCTGGAAAATAAATTATTTCGTATTTGGGCAATCAGGTGCATATCGGGCGCTATAAACTGCTTGTATGACTGTATGACGTCACGCTGTCATTTGACAAGCTATAATGTGAGTGAACGGTATAGCTGTCGAGAAGAGAGATCGTGCACTGTTGGCGAAACTGTTTTATATAAACGGTAGCTGTTACAGCTATACCGTATTGAGAAAGCATCGCTGACTGAAAGCTCTTAAGAGAGGTCCGACGTCATTAAATGGTTTAAATAAGATGATGATGGAATTCGAAAACAGAGGTGAGGTTCATGTGTACCTGAACGAGGAGGCGTTCTATCGTGATGTAAGTTAATAAAGACGTTGTTGTTGCTCCACTGACGAGCCAAAGAAACGGGTATAGGCAAGTGTAAACGGGCAGAATACGGCCCTGCTGTCGGAAACGCCTATATAAGCGAACAAGCACCTGGCGCAGTTGTTAGATCAATTACTGTTGCTAAAACGTCAGGTTATCAAGATTTAAGTGAGTTTGAACGTGGTGTTATAGTCGGTGCACGATCTATGGGACACAACATCCCCGGGGTAGCGATGAAGTGTGGATTTTCCCGTATGACCATTTCACGAGAGTACCGTGAATATCAGGAATCCGGTAAAACATCAAACCTCAAACGTTTCTGTACCCGGAAAACAATCATGCAAAAACGGGACCAACTACGACTCAAGAGAACCGTTCATCGTGACAAAGTACAACCCTTCCGCAAATTGCTGCAGATTTCAATCCTGGGCCATGGACAAGTGTCAACGTGCGAACCATTCAACGAAACATCATCGATATGGTCTTTCAAAGACGAAGACCGACTCGTGTACCCTTGAGACGCACGACGCAAAGTTTGGGTGCGTCAACACCGACTTTGAACTGTTGAAGACTGTAAACATGTTGCTTGGTCGGACTAGTCTCGCTCCGAATTGTATCGAGCGGGTAGGCCTGTACGGGTATGGAGACAACTCCGTAAACTCATGAACCTTGCATGTCATCAAGCGATTGTTCAAGTTGGTGGGGGCTCTGTAATGGAATGCGGCGTGTGTAGCTGGAGTGATATGGGACCCGTGATACGCCTGCAAACGACTCTGACAGGTGACACATACGTAAGCATCCTGTCTGATCACCTGAATCCATTCATGTCCTTTGTGCATTCGATAGACTTGAGAAATTCTAGCAGCACAATGCAACACCCCACACGTCCAGAATTGCTACAGAGTGGCACCAGAAACACACTTCCGCTGGCTACTAAAATCCCAAGACGTGAACATTATTGAGCATATTTGGGATGTTTGCAAAGTGCTATTCAGAAGAGATCTCCAAACCCCCTCGTACTCTTACAAATTTATGGACCGCCCTGCTGGATTCATGATGTCAATTCCGTCCAGCACCTCTTCAGACATTAGTGGAGTTCATGTCACGTCGTGTTGCGGCACTTCTACGTGCTCGCGGAGGTCCTACACGATATTAGGCTGGTGTAACCATTTCTTTGGCTCTTCAGTGTGTAACTGGTAATGAAGAACGTGGTAATGGGCAGTACTAGTATTCGTGCAGTGTCAAGAGAATTTTTCATCCCATGGTCAACAGTACGAAAAGTTTTGCAGTCTGCTTTACATTGAAATCCGTACAAGATGCAGACGGTGCAGTAGTTGTAACTCCATGATCCGCAGGAACGTTATTAATGTCGTATCCGGTTTCTTGCAACTATAGAAGTTTTGACGCGTAGCCGGGAAATTTTCTTTGGAGTGACGAGGCACATTTTATACCAGAGGCTGCAGCCAATATACATAAATGCCAAATTTAGGGTATTGTTAAACACCACGTTGTAGACGAAGAGCAACTGCACTCGCCGCATGTGATGGTGTGGTGTGAAATGACAAGCACCTTTATTCTCTGTCCGTTCCTCTATGAAGAGAATATAACCCACGGGCCTGTCAGGTGTACTGTGACGTCTGTACGGGTCGAGACGTCTTCATACAGCATGTGATTTCAGCTTTGTAACAGTACAGCTGTGCGGAAATCACTGTTTTCGTGCAGGATGGGGCAACATCTCATGTAGCTCACCCAGTGAAAGATCTGCTTAATGCAACTTTCCACGAACGTCTTATCTCCAGAGGTTATCCAGATGCATGACCTGTGAGATCACCTGATCGGAATCAATGTGGTTTTTGACTTAGGCGATATCTAAAAGAACGCTTTTACCAGGGACATGTACGTCCTCTATCTGATCAGAAGGCCAGTATACAGGAAGATGTTGCTCAGAATCCATCGGCACTACTTCCAGCTGACGTTGATCAAGTTATTTTACAGATGAAGCATCTCGTCGACGTCTCCAGTCCACATACTGAACGAACTGTGTAAGCGGCGGTTCGTAATAATATCAGCATTATGCCTTTCTCACTTGTTTGACCTTTCCTGCACACTTCAAATTTCTAACCCACTACGTATGGAAACATTTATATACGTCTTTCTTGCATTCAGAACGTCAGATTTACAGCCTGGTAGCTGAAATTCAAACTATTTTTTCCAGTGTAAATCGGTTCCCCGTAAACGCGTTAGAATACCTATAAAGGTTCTCTGTCACACGATAATTACAGCCCACACTGGCCCTTTGTCAGTAGCCGTACTTCAATTACACCCACCCGGTACGTCGAGATAGCCATAATTGCCTTTTCCGTTTCAACTGGCGCAGTTCAGTAACTACAGCTGACATACAGAAGATAAAAAATAAGAACATAATCTTTACGATTTGCACATTAGAGCTTAGCTGTAGATAATATCATCATTCTACTACGTCACGTAATAGAAGTTTCAGCTATACATAGATGTCTCACAGCTACTGTATTTAATTGAGAAAATTAGAATTAAACAGTTTACATCATTCGCGACATTATTGCCGGCCGCTGTGACCGAGAGGATCTAGGCGCTTTCGTCCGGAACCGCGCTGCTGCTACGGTCGCAGGTTCGAATCCTGCCTAGGGCATAGATGTGTGTGATGTCCTTACGTTAGTTATGTTTAAGTAGTTCTTAGTCTAGGAGACTGATGACCTCAGATGTTAAGACTCATAGTGCTCAGAACCATTTTTTGCGACATTATTTCCCTTAACACTCACATAACAGGAAATGACTGGTAAGGTTTATTTAAATCAGCCACTTATTTCATTTCATTGGCTGATAGCAGTGTCTTAGTTGATACATTCTCGCAGCTACATTCTGCCATATTACTACAAGACTCAAGAGCTATTACACTGTTATCTACGAGATAATTATATACAGAGGGTATACTGTCTAACTTTGTCAACTGTGGTTATTTTTTATCCTTTGAACACATTTGTAGGGACGAGCAATGGGCTCACGAACCGAACAGCAATGCGTTCTCGAAAATTCATTAACAAACGAGATACAAGAATCCATGAATTTTTTATGGAACGGTAACACGTGTTGTTGCCAGAATAGCAAATCTCTATGAGACGAAACCATTGATATAACTCTTTTGGAGATATAACAATATAACATGGAGTAAATCACATTAAATATAAGGATTTTTGTACTGGTGTTATAGGGGTGAATTCGTAGCTAAATCTTTGTAAGCAAACCTAGTTCATCAGTCTTTCACTCCCACATTTTCGAAACTAAAACAAGTCTGTGAAATTCCAAAATCTTTCGAAGTAAATACGTAAGAAACAAAAGGTCATCAGAATAGAGCATTTCATGAGTAGTACTACGTAGAAAGAACACAGGTGTTGAAGTAAACTGCATGGCATTTAATGATTAGTTTGTTGCACTCCCTGAAAATTGAAGAAATGTAGCATTCAAAGTAAATCTTAAACAGAAAGTAGCCAATAAAAATAATTAAGAGTCACTGTAGCAACAAAATTAAGTATCATATGTATCATTTCTCAAATCGATATCCCTTTTTCTCAACACATACTAATCGTACAGTGACGAATGAGGCATCGTTAGACAGGTTTTTTTAACGGCTTATGACATTTTATACAGATTTTCCGCTGATTTGTGTAAACTTTCAACAGAAAAGGGGTTTTTTACTATCAGAGGCAAAAGGGCATCATGAATGTCCAGCTTCATAACTATATTTTTACGGAGCTAACTTATTAATCACGAATAAGATATTCTCGTTTCATACTACCTTATTGAAAAGATTATTTTATTTCATTTAAAGTGCTTATTAACTTGATAATTTGTATGCAGCGTTGCCATTTATAATAACAGTGACCATTACGGTAGTCCGTAATCTGTGTACGTCGTACAAGTTGACTTTTCTAATTGAATACACTTCTTCGAAACCAGAATCATATATGTGGTTGTCGCTGTGAATTGTGGTTTAACTGTTTCTCCCAATGCCTAAAGTGTTTGCTCCAACTGAAAATGTCGAGTTAAAGTTGTAGGTTAAGAGATACTACTGACAGTCCCTGATCTCTGCCCGTCGTCCAAGCCAGGACAAACATTCAGAATGCAAAACACTTTTTGGACACGTGGAAGTTTAATAGAAGTATGTTTGAAAAATTCATGATTATTATTTCACGTTGTTCGGTTCATTCCCACACGTAAGCTTACTCCTATGGCTACACTTATTCTATATACTGTCATTAGTTAAAGCTATGAAGGTGAGAAGTCTTTGCACAGGTTGCTGGTCAACAAAACAGTCAAAATTTAGAGTGATTCATTTTGGTCAAATTAGAAAGGACAAAACTTTAGTTATTTGTGAAACGTAGTTCAAACAATTTGTTTTAGAGGAAACTTTACGCAAGATGGTTAACCCCTGTGATTGATAGTACAAGAATGAATAACTGCTTGGAAGACCCTTAAAATAAAGCTCTACTCTACAGTTGCCGATCGAGAGTGCCTGTGTACAACTGAATGCCTTTTATTAAATTGTACAATACATAAATAAGAAATACAAGACAGTTGAAACACGCGAAAGATATTGAACTGAGTGAAAGTGACGGCTGGGTAGCGAGAACAAAGGAAAGAAATAAGAAAGAGAAGAGATGTTCATTGGTTTCTTGCGTACAATAAATAATAACAGTTTAGCCTGGCCTCTTCGAATGCCTAATTTACAAGAAATCAACAGAAGAATGCATTCAGAAGCTGAAGAGGGATATACAAAAAGGATAATAAAGAAGAAGAAACAACAGATAGAATTATTAGCAAGAGTTACAGGTGGATGGATTCCAAAGCAGCCAACAAGTTCGAAGGATATAAGAAATAACCATAGAGTAAGGGTGGAGGAATACAGAAGGGAAAGTAAGAGAAAGAAACTGACTACGGAGCGTTGAAACTGGCACCTAATTGTCAGGACATTACGAGGAAAAAAGAGACAAAAGCCATTATAACATTTTTATTGAATAACATTGCCTTCACATACGATTTCGCATCGCTTACTTTGTGCAAAGAGTCCTTGTGTTTGATTCGAAAACTATATCACGCGCCTAACTTTACCTAGGAAAAAAAAACAAGTAAAAATATCGGTTAGAATAGAACTCGCAACATTCACTGTCTTACCGTACCTTTTGCAGCATACAATTTACGCAGTTGTAATATTTGTCAACCAAAGATCATGCTGTGGAGTTTCACTTTCTGGCACACAGGCAACGATCGCCCCCCTTTCCGCCTGGTTGTCATTAGCACCAGACTTCGTGGAGGCGGTGATAATTGATCGCCATTCAAACAACAGCACTTCAACTAATCGCTTGCGTCACTCTCTACAGCATCGTGCTCTGATTTCAGGCACTCCTCGGGGGACTTTGCCAATGCTTCTATACTAGGACTCTACTGACGCTAAGATCTTTAATTACCTTGCTATTTAAATTTTTCTCTCTTTTCTTAACGACGACGTCATTTGAGAACGAGCACAATCTTCAGTCGTACAACGAGGGGAATGGGAAATAGCTTTAAATTTTTCATGGGAGCTATTGCCTACACTCGATTCAAAAGAATTTTGAAAACCACAGAAACGTAAATCTTGATTTCTAGAGGTTTAAACACCTGTTTCTGAGCTGCAATAGCATGTGCACACCTGAGTAAATGGGCGAGAAAGTACCTTCGTTACATAGCAGATTTGCATAGCGACAGGCGAATAATTGAGTCCTGGGAATACTGTGTGGATTGTCGTCTCCCTTAGTTTCTTACATATCTGTAATAGTTCGTACTAAGGCGACGGCCGATTCTGACACCCGATATAGTCCAAAGAAGGTTGTACAGTGTGAAGAAAAATATGCAGACACCAAAAGCTCAATTTATTACCATATTTATGAGATGTAGAAAAATCTTTGGCATTCAAAACAGCTTCCAGCCATCTAGGAAAGGATAAATACTGGTCCTGTATGGTTTTAGATGGAAGCTTATTCCATTGTTCCTGCAAAGTAGTTAGAAGTTTGGCTAAAACTCATAGAGTTCGGTAGCGATCACTCTACCTTCTCTCCGAAGTAGACAACAATGGCTGAATAATATTGAGCTCTGATGACTGGAAAGAACCCGAGAGGTGAAGGAATTCATCGTCCTTCTCAGAAGCCAGTCCTGAACGATGCAAGCTTGGAGCGCAGAGAACAATTGCTGTACCTGATCAGGCAGACTAACCATGTGGCCCATGTGTAGAGGGTCGATTGATTTAGAGTGGTTAAGTTGGTTAAAGGTAGGGGTTTCACAGCAACGTAGTCAGTTACAAGTTGAAGTAACGCTGGGAGCCAGATATGATGTGTGTGTCACATTCTGTTGGGCAGCTGAATGGTATGGTGTCCGCCTCTTTAGCTGGGTGGTAACGTCCTTGCCTCGCATGTAGCGGGCCTGGGATCAATTCCCGGCAGGGTCGGAGATTTTACCCGCTCGTGGACGGGTGTTGTGTTGTCCTCATTGTCATTTCATTCTTATCACCGGCACTCAAAGCAAAGCTAAGGAAGCAGGATAATATGGCGAATCGGTATATGCTAAGACACAGATGATCGATGCCGGACTGCCATTAGGATTTTATTTTCCCTCACGGGTATACGTTCCTACACTGGGATTGGAGAAAATGGAAACAGTACGTGGGAGCACAGCTGGTCCGTGGAGGAGGGGACGGAGCATGGAGTCTTATAGTTTTAGACCTACTGTATCCTTGGTGTCTGGACGAAGCAGTTAGGGTACGTACTGTGTCACGAAACGTCGCGTTTTCCAAGCAGACGGACGTTATTGTGTCAGTTCATCAGCGGAAATTAGGGGTAAACTTCAGTATTTGGACACTCAGAACAAAATTTGCAGAGGAAAAAATGTTTCGTAAATTGCACAACATGATGAGTAATCAGTCAGGGTATAACAGTACACAAGGAGGGTATAGTCTGTTACTGTCGCTGTTCGCAAAGCTACAGGAACAACTACGACAAATATGGAGTTGATACCGTGGGTTATACAGAAATGAGGATGGTTGGACGTAGGTGGCAGGATCCTAAGGACAGCATTTGGTACAGCTAATGCGGATAACATAGCTAACGTCAATAAGACATCACAGGAAGTTCGGAAGGTGGCGGGAAGCAACTAGGAGGCAGTGAATTTGCACACAACCCAGCTCGCTAGTTTGAATAATCATCTGAAAGAAATCGAGACTGCTGTGCCATCGCCTTTCAGACTTATTAAATGGCCAAGGGAGGAGTACTTGACGATGCACTATCTCTTGGCTACCACTACGAGACGGTAATGAGAGACTCACCTGGAAGTTAGCAGACCGATATCACTAATTGTGGAGACTACTATTTATGGTACTGTGCGGTACACATAGTAGTATGAAAGTCTTTTGCGAAGTACAACTGACTAGTGGTGCAGAAGATATTACTAGTGGCACCAATATGACACAATCATGCATTAATGTCTACACGAGATTTGTTACGCTGTCACACCGGACCGGTTACTATCTGCCAATCGAAGTTAGTAGATACAGGGCCCAAGTCTTGCGAGGTCACATTGTTTCACTCCAAGAAGTGGGTCGGAGGAGGGGGGAATACTTCCAGCGGGTAGGGCAGCACTGGTTGTATTCGGTGGCAAGACCAACAGTGTGTATTTGTACATGTTACAAGAAGGGCAAACTAGGTGGCACATAAAGGCTGATTCTGCATAGTCAAGGATTAATACTCAATGGAACGCACTATGAGATGTCTGAACCCACTTTCCTCTCATCAGCTACAACAATGGGGACCATAGCTCTCCGTTTCTTAATTTATATACCTGGCGTACCACCTTCCTCGATTTTGCCCCCTGAACATCTTTTCTTGCTTAATGATACTTCTGACAAAGGCCTACTCACCTCTCTAGATCAGACGATCGCCAGCCAACACGGTAGTGGTACCATGGAATGTCTCTTAGAGCAGGTGAAAAGCTAGAGAAGTAAGCATCAGTAACAATTGGCAGTCATTATTTCATCATCGTCATCCGCTTGTGTATTCCTTGTGTTGATCAGAGTTACATACTTCTTATTCGAGAGAAGAATTGGTCAAATTCCACCCTTCACAAACTTCAGACTATGGGTTCGAACCGATGAGAACGGCATCCCCTTCCCAACAAGGCAATGTAATGAGTCAACAGTTATGGAGTCAAAGACCAAGTGTTTTCACGGACCGTAATGAACAATAGTGTATAAGAGGGAGAACTGTAATGTAATTAGTAGTGACAAGCTACATTATAAATTCAAAGCAAGTGAACCGTGTAAATGTGGTACAAGCCCAATATTGGTAGAGGGTTCAAAACCATGTAAATAAAAGTCAAGTGTAAATAGATACGGAGGCTGAATCTGGGGCCACATTGTTTCCATGGAAGAGGGGAACGTAGAGGGTAGAAGATTCGAGGAATTAATTTGATTGAAGCTAGGTTTCATCAGTAATGAAGTTAGTCAAAATGTGAAGGAATACTAGGAGCCAGATGTCCTATGTTTAGTTACATTCTGTTGCGCACCTCAATGGTAAGGTAAAGTAACGCTAGTGGGTCGGCGGAGTGCCGAGTTAACCAATGCAAAAGATAACACTGTGTCACCGACCAGCAGAAGACGTGACAAGAAGCAGTTCGCCGCACACCAGGGTGACAACATCGAGTGCGGTAATAGAGTCACTTACACCAAAATGTTTCACCGACCTATGGAAATGAAGAACTGCAAGCATCATTGGCAGAAAGCCGTATTTAACGACCCACGGCCAGCACATCATCATAGACCGTGAGGAACTGGAGTGGCCGGCCGGAGTGGCCGTGCGGTTCTGGGCGCTACAGTCTGGAGCCGAGCGACCGCTGCGGTCGTAGGTTCGAATCCTGCCTCGGGCATGGATGTGTGTGATGTCCTTAGGTTAGGTTTAATTAGTTCTAAGTTCTAGGGGACTGATGACCTCAGAAGTTGAGTCGCATAGTGCTCAGAGCCATTTGAACCATTTGAACTGGAGTGACATAGAGTCTGTGTTACTCAATGCCACCATTAGTTCGGAGTCGTCACTGCCATTGCGGTCACTGTAATAGCGACTGCAGTAATGCAGGTCATAGCCTAGGGGGCACCAGTGTGACGCCGCTGCTGTAGTCATCACCGTTCTATCATCGGATACGCTAAGCAGACAGCCAACTGTAACTGGAGTCATCACCTTGTTCTGGGACGCTGCCCCCACAAACACAGCCTGCCGCTGTGGCCGTGCGGTTCTAGGCGCTACAGTCTGGAGCCGAGCGACCGCTACTGTCGCAGGTTCGAATCCTGCATCGGGCATGGATGTGTGTGATGTCCCCAGGTTAGTTAGGTTTAAGTAGTTCTTAAGTTCTAGGCGACTGATGACCTCAGAAGTTAAGTCGCATAGTGCTCAGAGCCATTTTTGAGCCACAAGCACAGTGAGCATTGCCAGAGCAGTGGGTGGGCCCTGGCGCTGGGGATGTTTGCTGAGACAGGACAGTGGCCTGTCCCGCAGCCGCCACCGCCACGCCCCCCAGCCGCGATCACAACAGAGGCCCGGGGCACGTGGTTCCAGCCGCCGCGGTGCGACCCAGCAAGTCCGTATAGCCGCTGTCAAGCAGCGGGTTCCAGTCACGCCAGCGCTGCTACAGTCGGAGCAGAGGGTGCACATGTAGCACCTGTCGACTCATTCGTCGACGCCGAGAATATTATGAGCAGAAATAAACCTCGCCCAGAAGGCCAACGACCAATCTATTGCCGCTGATCAACAAATGTTGAAATTCCGTCATGAGGAGCCATCTGTGGACGCAGCCTCACCATCCTCTTCCTCATGCTCAGCAGAGAACCCAAGTTCGAATGCGGCGACGGGCAGTGTAGTTCTTTGCCTGTTAGACATGGAATACCACGATATGGCTGCCGAAACATAACAGAATCTCCGACATGTTTTGATCTTGAGACGTTATCTCGGCCATAAGTTGGCAACAGAGTGAAACAATATTGATCCGACCCAATTATTTTCTTCCATTAGTCTGTATTCTAGGTTGTATGGCTTCGGCACCACGTCTACCCGTTATGGGCGGTTGTGTTACTCATTAGTTTGGAAAGTCCAGCCCATCCGGTATTCCCAGCATATGAAGCTCCCTACGTATTTTTCTGGTGCTGGTAGGGTTTGAGTGTGCGATATTCAGTTCTGCAGGGACTTTTGCAACTGTCGTTCCCTTATTTCCCTATTTAACGACGTGTGACACGACCATTCAGCACAAACTTTCTTCCGCATTGTGACTTAGTGTATGTTTTTCTCTCACTTTCCCTATATGCGGTGTAAATATTCGATGCAATGTCTCAGGAAGTACCAAACGCTTTCGTTGCCTTGGTTACAGAAGAACGCACCATATGGGTATCTACAGTCTGTTGTTCGAATTCATTTAGCTGGATTACCGCAGCGTACGGCGTGATTCAACATTGAGAATCACTCGTCTCTAATCGTTCATTGCCCTGTAGGCTCACCCGTCATGCCACTTCAAGCGTCACTGAGGAATGACTACAGGAACGTGTGGCGTAGGAGGAGATGGAAGGCCACTGTATCTCATTATAGCTCCCTACCCACAGTCATTGTGCTTTGGTCTATTTGTAGCACATTTCTTGAGCGATTCCTTTCTCCGATTTTTTTCCTACCACCTTCCGCGATTCTCGACGCCGTCAGTACGTAAGGTCTGCCTATCTTGGCTTGAGTGTGATTCTCCCTTTGCGTTTCCACTTCACTATCACTTCACCAACAATCAACTTGGCCAGCTTTAGAAGGGTGAAAAGTCCTTCGTGGCTTTGTTCTCGTATGACATCCACTGGCTATTCCACGTTCCAAGTCAGAGCTCTTATGACCAAATACCGAGTTATTCTACTTTCACTGCTTCTTTACTGATAATATGGTATTCCTCACCTCCTTTCGTATTGACGGTTCCGCTCCTCACTAGATCACGTGGTGAATTCCCCCATCACAAAAGTGCATCTGAATACGTCACTTGGTGTTTCATTTGACAACACTGACACTGTGTATATTTCTATATTTCTGGGAGGTATATTTAACATCAGAGCGTTATATTTGTTATATTTTCTTCATTTTGCTTTTGTATGGTGGGGCGCAGGTACAGAACGAAAAAATTAGTAAGACTTTATTGATTTCGAGATGGACAGCAATTTATATATTTCTTATTATTTCTTTTATTTTTTGTTATATTAGTATCCCTCTCGTGGGATTAATCACTGTTGCCGGCCGCGGTGGTCGTGCGGTTCTAGCGCTGCAGTCCGGAACCGCGGGACTGCTACGGTCGCAGGTTCGAATCCTGCCTCGGGCATGGATGTGTGTGATGTCCTTAGGTTAGTTAGGTTTAAGTAGTTCTAAGTTCTAGGGGACTGATGACCTAAGATGTTAAGTCCCATAGTGCTCAGAGCCATTTTTTAATCACTGTTGACTACACACGTTCAAAGTCACACAGTGTAACATAACGAGATTAGCTACCTCTTGATCATACGGTTATTTACACGATTCCCATTCGTTACGCTGCTTATCCTTGGCTTGTTTAAGGTAAAAAATAAAGCTGCATGACTGGGAAACCCGAAGCGCAAGTTCAGCCAGCTAACTGGAAGAGTTTTGTGTGTGTTTTACTGTATCTGATAAGCCTAGTATACTTTGATGGGTGTGCGTAGTGTAGTGTCTGTCCGTGTTGGATGATGATGACAGAAGGGAAAGGATGAAACCCTGTGTCAGCACATAGCTTACTCCTCTCAAATACCACCAAGCGGACTGTCGGGCTTCGCATCCCCATATAATGGACGGATCACCATCAATGGTGCCACATGCCTCACTTCGTGGGACATTGCAGGGACGCTTGTATTTTAATTCAGGACATTACCATAATAGATAGGGAAAACAGGCAATAGTACATGACAGTGTAATCAGGTGTTACCTCCCAATCACTGACCACGCCTAACATTACATAAATTCAGCTATCTGTCAAGAACTTATGTACTTAAGTAGGGAAGGCCGTGGCTAAGTGGCAGGGGCCACGTTCAGCAGACGAATTTGAACGGCGAAACTGAAAATCAGCTTATGTCTCGTTTTCTGGGCATCTGATGCTCAGTTGCTCAGATCCTATTCAGGCCGCGGATTCACAATAAATTCGACAAAAGATGCTAGTAAATATAAGAAAATTTTCCGCGTCAGCTGAGGTGAAATTTGAGGCAGGATATGTTCGAGGACAACCTGCACTGTTCGCAGATTTCTAATTATATCATCGATTATGTCGCAATATAACGTAGCCATATTTCTTCCACTCCCCTCCTCCCCTCCCCCTGTGATGTCATAGCCGAATTTCCTTATGTATAAAATAGTGGGCGGTTGAAAAGAATGTTGTGAAATTCAGAACAGCCCAGTTGTGCTAAGTGTAAAATGGCGGGAAACTCAAAAAAGTCATAGATGGCGAAACTACTCTAATTGTCCTAAGTATAAAATCCAAGTTAGTAGAGCTGAGGAGAACCTCTGTGACATGAGAATCTGGGGTGATGATCCAAGATTGCTGACCTTAGGATACGAGGACAGTCTATTTAGTTGCTAGGTGACTTGCTCTAAGTACAGAACCCAACAAAGTTGGCCCGAGGATACGGTCCCGCATGCTTATTAGATTTAACGCGTTCTAAGGATAGAATCCTAGATTGTCACAGGGTTTTCCCCTGACGTTGCAATTCACTTGTGCTAATTCTAAAATGGCCAGAAATTCGAATAATTCAGTTCCATTTGAAGGATGCCTCAGTGCTGTTATTGACGTTATATAAATTCATGGAAGTCACAGGCTGTACGGTGACTACTTTCTTTAATTACGCGTTTCGATTTATTCGTAATCCATAGTTAAATCAAGCTTTGGCTGATCACGTCATGCGTAGGAATGGAGTCACCTGTCTTATGCATAACATAACAAAAGACTTTTACGCTACAGAACCTGTGGCTTCCATGTATTTTTATAGCGGCCTTAGTGGGACGGGTACTACCTCGAAATTACGTAGAAATGGGTGCATACCTCTTACGTGACTTCACGTCACACTTTCTTTTTCGTTTCAATTTACTGCCTTTCGGGCCGCGGCCATTCAGCCATCTCTACATTGTTCTGTCTATTATGACAAAAGGAACGTAAAGACAGGGCAACACCCAATCCCCGAGTGGAGAAAACTTGCTACCCAGGCCCCTTCACTTATCAATCCACCGTGTTGAACGCGAAGCTAACGAGGTGGACAGGTCTGTTAAGGTCAATTTAAAATGTTATCTAAATAGTTTTCCCCACCCTTCTGATGTCATCGTTCGCTGACACAGATTCCATGTTCAAACCTTTTAGCCGACCACAGTTGCCAGGCCATTTGTGCTGTTAAAACATTCGTGGTAGCATAGGAATATGAGGTTATGTCTTTAGTTAAACAAAAATGAAGAAGGGCCCCTTCTGCGCCGTGTCGCAGTGTGGCAGCCAGCGTGATCCCGTCCGTGTACCACCGACGAAATCGTGGGCGCCTCGGAAGCGCGGACGGCTATGTTCGCAGCCATGCTGCTTCACCTGGCTCTACGAGCCACAAGGCATCGTGATGCTTCCTCCCAGGCACGCTGCCTGCACACGACTCACAAGTGCCAGTGTCACTCAGGCACTCCGCTGCACACGGAATGACGTCACTGGTGAAACGTCAATGTCGACTCGGTCCCAGATCAGTCACCTTTACCTGCGCGATGCCATCTGGTCCAACCTACATCACGTCAAGAATTTTGAAATTTGCTCACATGCCTGTCAAGTATTGTTCGCAACATTCGTGCTGTAAGGGTACACACTGCTCCGATTTTTTAAATTTTAAAATTCCGGGCCTTTTAGCCATTTTTGGCGTTTCCAAGAACGTTAAGTTATTGACAAGCACCGTCATTCATATTCACCTGTACTATTGCCAACAAAGTTCTTTAATATAGGGTTTCACACACAACGGTCAGAAACTGTAAGGTGATAAAACCGCCAGAACAGTAATTGCAGTGACCATAGTCTAAACGGTTCAAATGGCTCTGAGCACCATGGGACTTAACATCTGAGGTCATCAGTCCCCTAGAACTTAGAACTACTTAAACCTAACTAACCTGCCCGAGGCAGGATTCGAGCCTGCGACGGTAGCGGTCGCGCGGTTCCAGACTGAAGCGCCTAGAACCGCTCGGCCATACGCCATAGTAAGTTTGACATGAAGTCAGTATTGTTCTTTAATTAGCATTGTTTTGTTGAATGTATTATTTGATGGGATATAATTTTCTCAGTAGAGGTATCCAAGCTGAGTTCCAAATGGACTGTGTGAATAGCACATGTGAAGATGTGTTTAATACCGTTTTGGGGTAACCGACACAAGGACAGTTCTGCGTGACGCTAGACCTTGACAGGTTTACTGCGTATGTGACACCAAATATTAGCGAAAGAAAGACGAAAGATTGCAAAATAGAACGTCTCAGACAGGAGTTTCCACATCTACTGCCATGTAAATGTAACACGACTGATTTTCTAGCGAGACATTCGGGTGAAAGAAAGTCATCAAAACAATTAAGTACTAAGATTGGTATCAGATGTGCCAGATAAGTAACTATATAACAAACAAGTAACCGTTAGTTCGTGACTGCCCCTTGCAGTTTTCGTATTTAATGAGAAATATGTGTACATAATAGGCATCAAAATACTCTTTTGAAATCTGTCCATTATATAACATAGGTTTTCTGAATTTTTAAATGTCGCCTGTATGTTCTATTTTCAAACAAACTTAGTTAAGTGGGACTGTAGGTGAACAGTATTAGAGGTACAGTATTTGCAGTGACTGCGTTATAAGATGTACTACGCGCATAGTAGATCCTATGATACAGACACAGAAAATACTATGCGCATAGTGCATCGTATGGCACAGACACCGCAAATACCATTTCATGCCTAGACACGGCCGTTACGAAAGTAAGCCGGCCGCTAGTGGCCGAGCGGTTCTAGGCGCTCCGGTCTGGAACCGCGCGACCGCTACGGTCGCAGGTTCGAATCCTGCCTCGGGCATGGATGTGTGTGATGTCCTTAGGTTAGTTAGGTTTAAGTAGTTCTAAGTTCAAGGGGACTGATGACCTGAGATATTAAGTACCATAGTGTTCAGAGCCATTTGAATTTTTTGTTACGAAAGTAATGGATCTCTCTCCTTGTGCCGGAACCACAGCAACTGTGCAAGTGCAGAACGCAGACGCACAGTGACATGTGTAATTCTGGATTAGTGCCGAAGACGTGCTTGGCTAACCAAAGTAGTTAAAGCGTAGTCCGGCTTTCGCAGCCATCCAGTGCGGACGTGCTGCTGTTTCAACTTGCCGAGCGTCCGTGCTCGCTGTTGTTTACCTTCAGCGGCCGTCACTTACGTCTCGCTTTTGTGTACGAGAACCGTGGCCAACCGTTTCCGAAACTCCACTCTACGGTTCACCTTCTACAATGACTATACCCAACCAAAGGCCATAGAAGTGGTACGTTTCGCACGCGACTTTGCTAAGATCCCAACGTCCGAAATTTTGGGCACCCATTTGCCCATCTTATGCACTTCGGTGAACGTTAAAGTCGTTAGTGACGCGGTGTGCGAAAGAATACTTCGTGACACCACACATGGACTACGCTTTTATCACGCCGACGACAATGTCGGTGCGGTCACTGTCGACCACGCACATACCAGTTTTCGAACTACCACGCGACGTCCCGGCGGAAGACAGTATCGCAGATTCCTACTCCTATGGCGCTGTACAAGGACACACTGCCGAACGATGGGTGCAGCTCCAAACATGCCGCCTTGTTAACGGTGTACGACGGATCACCATCGATCTCTGTTGCCACGTGCCATCTTACCTGCAAATCAGCGGGAGCCGCGCAGTCGTCGTATTTGGGCAACATGGTAGCACGTCACATGTGGAAAATTCTCCACAAATCAAAGTCTTCACGCAGTCAGATTTCCGGACACTCCACTTTGTTCGATTTGCCATATCCTGGATGACGATGTCCACCACCTGACCTCTGCTACCACCAGTGACGTCTGGAAACTGGGTCAACTGTGAAGAGGGCCTCCCGTCGGGTAGACCGCTCGCCTGGTGCAAGTCTTTCGATTTGACGCCACTTCGGCAACTTGCGCGTCGATGGAGATGAAATGATAATGATTAGGACAACACAACACTCAGTACCCGAGCGGAGAAAATCTACGACCCCGGGCACCTAGGATTGACAGTCTGTTGCGCTGACCACTCAACTACTGGGAACGGTATGGCGATAAATCACGCGTTGACCTTTGACAGTACTTACAAACCGCCCACAATGAAGTCGAGCACCGACCGCACTCCGCACCTTCTTCGCCAATTACCTTCGCGCGACCTTTACGTCACCCCGCTCAGCTGGATGGTGCCACACGTGGATGACGCTTCCACCCCCCTCGCAAGCCCCCACCCCCTGCTGACATCAGAGACTCTCCACGCTACATTTATATATAGTACCCCACAGCGGAGTAGGCGCACCGACACGCGCCCTTTCTTTTATACACTTCACCAGAGCATGCTGGTCATTTCCCACCCCATTGTCCCTCGTTCTTGGCTTCTGCCCTTCTTTCGGATACTTCTTCCCGGCAGTGGTGCCTGGTGCCGGAGAGAACTTGGCCAAACCTCACGTGCTGACAGTTGCCCACTGTACCTCCACGCCCCATTTGCCGAGCAGGGGGATGCCTGCTAGTCTTACCATATCCCCACCCCTTCTTGCCTCTTCTTCTACGGCCTCACACCTCTTAGCTTACTTTCAGTATAGCTGTTATTATTTTTTTCTCCACTCCTTGTTAATAAAGACAAATGCACGCCTTGATCGACTGTAACGTCTCATCTTGGTCCTGCCGAAGGATGGAATTTCTGTTTATTTATGCTTGTACAAACGAAGGTGTTTTTTCGCTTAACCCATTTCCTGCTTTAAAAAAGTAAAAAAACAAGAATAAAAAACTAGAGAAGAGCGTTTCAGAGAGGGGAAGAAGGAGGCATCATTGCCAGGCATCGGGTTTCGGTCCTTGCCCACCCTGTCTCCACCGACTCAAAGGTGACCATTCTATTTCCCGAAAAAAAAGTGTGTAGGTGGTGACAGTCATAAAATGTAATAATTAAAAATGCGAAAAAAGTTACCTTTAAAACTAAATGTAGATGATTGCTCGCCACAAGTGAGAAATTCGTGTTCGAGGACATGTCCCGCACAAATTTTCATTGTCACTAATCCATTGTGGAGCTGAAGTCGGTCTTCGTAACTGAAAAAAATATTTAATTCGTTTGTAGAGACATTTGCGCGTCGTATGTACGAGTTTTGTGTCGCTCTCTTGTTCGGTTTTAGGAAACCAAACGATGCACACCGTCTCGCGCGACTCGCTTAAATTTCCGCGTGCAATAGCCTGATTGGCTAACTTCAATGCTAATCAACTCGGAAACAGCGTAAAATATCGCATTCTTTTCTTAAAAATTATTTCTCAGCACAACCTGTATTGCGACACACTTACAAGCCTTTCAGACTGTTCCTCCCCACAGTGCATTTTGTAGCAAGTAGTGCATTAGAAGATTCCGTATTTTGAAGTGAGTAGTAATCTGATAATTGATACTAACATTACAATTTTAATTATCAGAAATATGATATTTTGTATATGTAGGCGTAGACTTCCACGGCCAATGTCAATGTCAATAAAATTCTTCTGGGACTGTGACCACAGTGGCAACGTCTAAGACTACCGACTTTTCAGGGCCCCTATTGCGAGTGGTCTTCCTCAGGGTTTAGCAAAACTTTTCGTTTCTCTCTCGCCTTGCCGCAATTGTAACACCGTTTTCCGTCAGGTCACCGAAGCTAAGCGCTGTCGGACTTGGCTTTGAATGGGTCAACGTTCGGGTATGCCGAGTACCGTTTGCAAGAGGGGCGCACTCGGCCCTTGTGAGGCCAGCTGAGGAGCTACTTGACTGAGAAGCAGCGACAGCGATCACGAAAGGTGACAACGGCCGGAAAAGCGCTGAGCTGACCACATGCCCCTCCATATCCGCATCTGGTGACGCCTAAGGGCTGAGAATGATACGGCGACCGGTATGTACCTTTGGTCCTTCAAAGACTGTTGGGCCTGTGTTTAACACGGTGAGGATGGCCACTGGCAATAGCTGCAGAAACGTGGGAAGTTTTACACATTGACAATATGGTCTCATCCTCAGAAGAATGTTATTAATAATATTTTATAGCTTACTTGTGTCCAGTGTTATGTATTAGCACGAAACATATGTGCATGGGAATTCCGTTTCCCACCGAAGTGTGTTTAAGCAGCTGGAGAATATTAGTAGGGAGAACAACAGTAAAATGATAAAGACGAAATAGTTACAGTGAGATTAAAGGCTAGTAGAAACAGGAGCAACAAACTGGGTTGTGTTAATTGTGCTAGACGAGTCTGCGCAGGCCTATGGTGAAGGACTCACCTGCCGCTTGGCGAACTCTGCGGGGTCGTGGGCGGCCGGGAACTGGAATGCGCAGCAGTGGTACGGGTACGTCAGCCACGCCTCTCGCAAGTGCTGCAACACAGAGCGGAACAGCGCATTGCAGTAAACAACTTCCTTGAAATCATCCGTTTGTAAGCGTACCGCTCAGCTCAGTCAGGAGTGATGTACCGTTTCTTCCTCTGTTGGTTGCCTTCTACTGCAACACGGCTAGTGCAGCCGATAGGCATTGTCTGATTAAGCTTATCCACTACGGATTTTTAGAACCCGCCACTGTTTATTTAATCTAAGAACATAAAACTCCAGGCAGTCATTTTTTTTAAAATAGTTACTTTTTCATTCCATGAACCGATTTTGGAATCTTTTCAGGCTCATCTTCAAATGCTGCACAGGAAGTTACCTAGACCTAGCTGTTTCAAACACAACGCTAGGTTCTGACTCTCTGACAAGAAGATGGAACACGGCTTAATGCATTGCCGTAAGCATTCTTTATCTATTGCAGCAAATACAAAATTAAATTCTCGATCCAAACATACACATAAACAATACTTGTGGCGATGCATTGAAGCATGAAAATTAGGGACAATACCAAAATGACCTGCTGCGGGTGTACCGGCAACGTGTCGTTGAAGCTGGAAAAGCTGCTGAAAACACTATAAAGTAAGCCAAAATAAGAAAGAAAAGGAAGGAAGCTGAAGAGGATGAAAAGGACATTCAAAATAAACAAAATTATGAAGCTGGAATGTTTTAACATATTATCATTGAGAACAAAATGACACGCAGACTTTCAGTTTCAGTTCCCTTAATCAATGTTTTTGCGTACTTAGGTATCATTATCTCACCGGATGTTACAGCTACAAAAACAAAATGTTGCTTAAATAATAATACAGTTCTTGCCTACACGGTGAACCACATTATTCAGCAAGGTATTAAATATTATAAGCTGGAGCATGTCATATTTGTTCTTAAATTACACTGCTGTCCAAAATTACAGCAACAAAGCGCTATTCCTCCGCTCTGATACATGATGAACATAGAGGCAGACATAGGTTATACATTCCAATATTATATAAAATAGAAACAGATTTGTAATGTGCGAAGTGGAAACATTCTTACCAAAAATCTCAAAAAGTACTCGAACAATTTACTTCAAATATTTACATATTATTCAAATATTGTACGGACACATAAAGGCTATGTATTTTTAATAAATGTAACTTGTAGATACATACATATGAATGAAATATACTACAATGTAAAGGTTAGCAAACAGGAATGTTATATTAATAGCTAATTGACTCATGATTACTTAGTAAGACTGCGGAACTTGAATCCGCAATAACAAAAAACGAGGGTAAAGGTCAGAGAAGGTGGGAATAGGACATGGGTAGAGGAGTGGAAAGAAATGGACATAGAAAGTGGAAAGGAGGAGATGAACAGAGAGAGGGGGAGGAAGTAATGGACAGAGAGAGGAAGAAGGAGGAGGAAATGGATAGAGAAGGGAGCGAGAGGAGATGGACAGAGACGGGGGAGAAGGAAATTAGGTCATACACTGAATTCCCATTCATATTAGAAACGTATGCTTTCTCTTTTCTTTCTTTTCCATTTAACGATACTGAGTCATAGTAACGTTAGGCCAATAACAGATACTTAAAGCACAAGGACGTTAGTCTCTACGTCTATTAATTAACATAGTGATTAAGAGATGTGAGTGGTGGTGAGGGGAGTCATCGGATCATGCACAACATATGTACTCCAAGCAGCTTGCTTTGTGAGACCTCCTTCCACCGTATAGGGTCTGTGTTGCTTGGCGAAGTACTGCTGTTGGTGCCTATAGGACAGGCAACAAAGTGAGCCCGTAGAGCTTCTTTTGGATGATGCCCTGTCCCTATCACAGGATTCACTGAAACGTCAGTCCCAAAGTTATTTTAATCGAAGTGCAGCCCCTGGCAGCAGTAAAGGGCAGTCCACTACTGAATTGATTCAACGAGCCAGATCCTTTAAAAGAGTGGATGATGGGTGATTTGGGGAAAAATTAATGGTAGCACGTCTTATTTCAAAATGGGTCTCTGGTGACTGTAATGAGCGGAATGAAACTTCTGCAGTAGGATGCTGCAGTGGCACCCCATGCCACATCCATAAGAAAATGTTCCTCAAGCTACAAAAATGTTATAGATGACGTGCACATGTAAATTTGCATACGCTAGTAGTATGTGAAGCTTTTCCCATCGATTAAAACAGCAAAAAATAAGAAACGTCCATTTAATTTGTTCAATTTTTTGGCCGTCAGGTCGGAATCTTTCAGACATTCCCAATAGTGATGCTAATAATCACAATATGAATGTAAGCACAACACCCAGTCTCCAAGTGGAAAAAAATCTTCAACCCCAGCAGGAATTGAACCTGGGTCCCTTCACTTGGCAAAACGCCACGCTGACCATGCAGGTAACTAGGAAAAGAACGGATTAGTTGTTGAAAACGTTACACTAACGCAGAACACACTTTCCGCATCATGCTTCCGCTCTTGATTTGAAAAGAATATCACAAATTTTAGAAGCTCAATAAACGTTTGCACACTTTTGAGTGTGTTGTTGCTTCTTATTCTCTGACTTAGCATTGCACTCAGAATGTGCTATCAGCGATCATATTAACTGCAGTCTTCAGCCACCATGTGGTCGGAACATATCTCAAAGTGACGCAGGCATCATTCCCCTCCCAGCAGCTCAGCGCTTCCCAACACTCTCACCAGTTGGACTGTAAGCCGTCTCAGTAGCTCAGTAACCCCTACCACTCTCGCAGATCGGATTGCAATGTAGCTTGATACCTCACTGCTTCCCATCATTTTTTCGGATCGGACTGCAAGGTAGCCCACTGCTCCTCACCACTCTTGTGCACAAGATCGCACGGAGAAGATCCCAGAGCGACTTGAGGTGTCACTGTTATGTGAGTTGTTGGCACATTGATACAGAGTGCAACTCACTTTCTTGACTGAACACCCCTCCATCTGACTTCAGCTCTTAATAAAAATAACAGTATGTATAACAAATAATTATTTTAAGATACGTGATAGTCTATGCACACAGGATGTCACAGAAGGAATGGTCAATGTTCACAGATATGACAGGAAGGGTCATTTGGAGCAAAATCTAAATATGGACGTATGCCCTATTCTGAAAGTTTTCTGAGAGAGAACACATTTAGAGCTACTTTCATCGGTTTTTCTTGAATAATACGGCATCTGTGACCTCTAGTGAATGCCTGTCACAGTACAGAATTAAGCCACATGAAATTTCCTGTAAAAGGTCCTATTCATTTTTTTCTCAAGAACAGAGACAGAGAATACTGAAAATCTAGAACGACATGAATGAACTCAGATGTTGGTAGGATTTGTAAGCCAATTTGAGGTAGTTTCCTGACTTGATAGATCATCTGTCCTGTATCAAATTATTCGTCTCGACTTTGTCTACACTGCTGTGGTACGTTGTAAACAATGACAATGTACTGAATAATGAGGAAAATAAATAACTATGTACGTTAAATATGTTCTATATCGGAAACCATTCATAATAGTGCATATTTCTACTGAAGTTTTTTGCTTCAAATCATCGTTCTGTCATATCCCTGAATACTGACCATTCATATTTCAGGAGCCCTCTTACATAAGACCAGAGTTTTATATGTAATTACAAAAATTATTAAAATCACAGCTACTTAAAAATCATAATCATTTAATGTGATATGACTTATTCTTCTCCCTGCATGTATTAGGCATTTGTCTGTTAAGCCCTCTTAGTTGAAATTGCAGATTTTTCTCTGTCTTCATAAATATCTTCTGCCCACTGGGTACTAATTATCATCAGTTTTGGTAATATGTCGTCTTCCATTCTTGTGACATAATTCTTGCATTGTTTCTGTATTTTTTAATCCACTCATTTAAGTTTTTCACTCTGAGCTCTTTTCTGATGTCTGCATTCATTCTCCCGTCAAACAGAATGTACCCAGTTACTCTTCTTAGCAGTCAGATCTCTAATGCCTGTATTTTGACGAGAACGAGTGTTTCTGCTGTGTTGTCCGTGCAGTAGTTTCAAGGTGTAGACAACTGTAGTTATTACGAGCAATAGTGGGTCAACAGTAAGCTTGATCATTTGGACTGCGACGCCATCCTGTGCAATAAATGCTGACCTGATAGATTGTTCGACGACGTTGTCAGCTTAAGAAAGAATTTTCACGACTACCGTCACTTAATCTCCGTGAAATAATCAGTAAATCTATGTTTTGTTTACAGTGAAGTTTATCGCTAAAGTCAAGTACTGGTTTATTGCCTTGGTTGGGACGATGGGGTCAGCAGCACCATCTAATTTGCCTAGATCACACAAGCTTTCCTATAGAGCATCTGGCTTCACGTTTTAGATTAGTGTACCGGAATGCCTTAGTTATCGTTTCTCTTAGACTGAGTGACTCTGTTTGCCTTCTGCTTGTAAACCATTTTATTCTGAAGGGTAGGAGGTCGTTTGTAAGTCCGATTTGCAGTGGCTCTGAGATTCATGAACTGTTTTACCTCTTCCGTTGAGTAAGATGGAGATTTTCCCTTCAGGTTTTCAGTCTACGAGTGAGTTTATTTATTTTGTCATAGTGTTAGTTTGATAGTTGATTCATGGCGTTTGTCTTTCACGTCCAGAAATGGAATGGAAGACGTCTCCAAATTATCTCTTGTGCCTCCATTGCAGGTTCAGGTACACTGATACACTTAAAGTCCCTGAATCTTTTCAGTTACACTTTATCCCTTGGATATTTTAGAGAGTAAGTCATGATTATGATGTTGTGAGCTGTTATTCCAGATACCAATTTTTTGCTTGTTGATTTCGTAACAAATATATGTGTGGGGATGTGACTATAGGCAGCATTATGGGTGGTTGCAAGCTGAAATACTGTTACATTTGAAGAAGAAACTACACGCTTGAATTTCACAGTGAAGGGGAATAACATTTATGTTAGAGTTACCAGCATTATTTGTATACTCCTAAGTGGAATCGAATTTTGAAGGTCAGGTCTGAAAAAGGCTATCCTTCCTACTTTCGGAGGTCTGTAGGGGACGCAGATTAGGCAAATTTTGTTAAGAGATTTGATATCTACAAATATATATTTGACTTGTTTGTCTTCATTACTAATGGATGTGAGTAGCACGGTAGGTAATAAGTCAAAGCGTTTGTATGGCGCTACGCGACTTCCTCGTCTCTTAGTCTGTGGTCTCTTAAGAGAGTGGAGTCTATGTTTACGGAAATAAAGAACATGCTTTGGACAGGTGTCCACATTCGTTAGAAGAAAGACATGGAGGTCGATATTCTGAAATACATGGTAGAGTCCGTCGAAATAGGTTCAAAGGATGGCCAGCTATGTTCTGCAGTCACAATAAAGACACACTGATAGAACTTTCGGCTACATGAACTGACAAGTTCGTAGCTGCTAAAATGCAGGCATTAGAGTTCATTTGGACTGCTTTTTTCCAGCCTTTATCTGGATCATTCTCCTGCTTTCTCTTGTTCACACGCTATGTAGCCTACATTCGGATATCACATTATTCAAAATTTTTATCTTTCACCAGCGAAATCCTCCCATATTGTCGGACTTCTTTTCGCGAGTGTCTTCATCACTATGACTGTTTCAAACCTCTTTGTATAATGACACAAACTTCACGATTGTGAGTCTAAGTTTCGTGGATCACAACAATGGGCATCCTACTCTATAACTTCTGATTATAGAATGTGCTGAATGTATATTTGTTCTCACTTCAAGCTTTTATATTTAAAAATGTCTATATTAATAGCAAATATTTTAATTTTACCAGCGTACTTTTGGGTGCTGCACAACAATATATCATCCACATTGCCATCGCCTGGAATAATTATGAGCTATGTTTGGTGCCATTTGACCAAAATGGAAGAAAAATGAAAGTACCGCTACTGTCAGCAGATAATTTCCAAGGTTTCTGGCTCATCACCAAACCTGAAGAGACATCTAAAATCGTAACATCCTCCAGTAATTCTGGAACAACGTAAATGATGAAGCCGACCAAGATGGCCATCAGTCGATACAGAAACTCGAGAAATCATTTCTCTTTAACCGTCCTCAGTCACATCTGCTCCACTGTGGGTGAAGGTACCATCCCAGAAAGGCAAATTGACTTTCAAGGTCTATCCAGCACATGTCATCAGGTTCCGGATCAAGTCTTGATTTATTATAAAAGCTATTGGAGAAATAAAGCGTTGATTGTTCAATAAGAAAAAATACATCAAATTTCTCAACCAAGTATCACCATAACACATGAGAGTTAAATGAAACTATCAGTCAGCTTCAAGAAATTCGTGACCCAAAAAGTGTGGCAATTGTTGAATTGCACAAATATTTAACGGAGGGATATTTGCTTAGAAACGACGATCCTTTAGAAAAATGGGAAACTAGAAAATTTGTGTGGCCAACACTGTATCAACTGGTTCTAAATGTACACACATTAAAATAAGTTTTTGCATCACCTCGGTAGCGAGAGTTCCGGAACCTGTACAGAAAATTAGAATATAGATCACCATAAACATCATTTCCACCCTTTTTATTGCTCATGAAAACCACGTATTGCATGTTGTGCCACCATATAGCGAGACCTTCAGAGGTGGTGGTTCAGATTGATGTACATACCGGTATCTCCAAAATCCAATAGCACGTCCTCCTGCATTGATGCATGCCTGTATTGGTCATGGCATACTATCCACAAGTTCATCAAGGCACTGTTGGTATAGATTGTCCCACTCCTCAACGGCGATTCGGTGTAGATCACTCAGAATGGTTTGTAGGTCTCGTCGTCCATAAACAGTCCTTTTCAATCTATCCCATGCATGTTAGATAGGGCTCACGTCTGGAGAACATGCTGGCCACTCTAGTCGAGCGATGACATTATCCTCAATGAAGTCATTCACAATATGAGCACGATGGGGACGCGAACTGTCGTCCATGAATACGAATGCTTCGCCAGTACGTTGCCGATATGGCTGCACTATAGGTCGGAGGATGACATTCACGTATCGTACAGCCGTTCCGGTGCCTTCCATGACAACCAGCGGCGTACGTCGACCTCACATAATGCCACCCCAAAACAGCAGGGAACCTCGACCTTGCTGCCCTCGCTGGAAAGTATGTCTAAGGTGTTCAGCCTGACGGGGTTACCTCCAAACACGTCTCCGACGATTCTTTGGTTGAAGATATATGCGACACTCATCGGTATTGAGAACGTGATACCAATCCTAAGCGGTCCATTCGGTATGTTGTTAGGCCCATCTGTACCGCGCTGCACGGTGTCGTGGTTGCAAAAATGGATCTCGCCATGGACGTTGGGAGTGAAGTTGCGCATCATGCAGCCTATTGCCCACAGTTTGAGTCGTAGCACGACATCCTGTAGCTGCACGAAAAGCATTATTAACCATGGTGGCGTTGCTGTCGGGGTTCCTCCGAACCATAATCCGTAGGTAGCGGTCATCCACTGCAGTTGTAGCCCTTGGGTGTCCTGTCTCTCTGTGTCTCCTCCATGCCCGAACAACATCGCTTTGGTTCACTCCGAGACTCCTGGACACCTCCCTTGTTGACAGATATTCCTGGCACAAAGTAACAATGCGGACGCGATCGAATAGCAGTATTGATGGTCTAGGCATGGTTGAACTACAGACAACACGAGCCGTGTATCTCATTACTGATGCAATGACTGGGTCTGATCGGCTGTCGGACCCCTACGACTAATAAGCGCTGCTCATGCGTCGATATTTACGTCTTTGGGCGTGTTTAGCGACGTCTCTGAACAGCCAAGGGGACTGTGTCTGTGATACAATATCAAGTTCAGGAGTTCTGGGAACCAGGGTGATACAACAACAGCCTGTCAACGATTGCATTCAAAAGCAGGACAAATATGCACTGATAGGGGAAACAGACTCACATCGACTAAACTGTGTCAAATTTTATCTATAAATGACAGTATTCATTAATTTCTCCTTTTTGGGTACCTTCACTGTAAATAACGACAGCAGATACGTTTCAGTTACAGTTGTTATATTTCTTATATTGTATTTTATTCAACAAAAGTATCAAAATATAATAATAATCAATCTTGATTCTTAAATATTTAGAATTTTGTTGTAATATTTATCATTTTTGTAGCAGACGAAATTTAAAATTTCTGTATCTGAAAATTACCAAAGGAATGACACAAAACTATTATTCCTCTTTGTATGTTAGACTAGGTCCAAATCAGATAAAAACGCAGGTTCAGTGACATTAATTAAGAAGGCTTTTGCTTAAATTTGTGAGTGAATGGTGAGACATGAGAAAAAACTTGTTCCTTTCTCTAAGTGACCAGTTATGATCCTATCTCTGAGAAAAACAGATTTGCCCATCTCTACTTTGCAGCACTAACACGTGTGGTGGAGGGAGTGAGCGAGCGGCTGCTGGTACTGACCTCAAAGTTGAAGATGGAGGGGATGACCTTGAGGGTGTCGGTGTCCTGCAGGCGCAGCACCTCCAGCTCTCGTAGCCCGACTGTGGGCAGCGACCCGATGGCTGTCCGCGACACGTCCCTGACAACATCACAGTCACGCCTTAAGTCCCTCTCAAACAGCTCAACACAGCCCACCTTAGCTCTGAAACAAAGAGAGTCATTGTTATTAAATTTTACATTTAACATCCAACGTTTGTGTCAACCTATCTGTTAACGCGTCCCGTAGGATTGATCGACCTAGAAAAAGCATCGAACCATATAAAATGGTGCAAGATGTTTGAAGCTCTCCAGAATATATGTGTACGCTATAGGGAAAGATGGATAATATACAATATGTACAAGAACCAGCGGTGAAAAATAAGAATGGAAAACCAAGAACGAAAAATAAGAATGGAAAACCAAGAACGAACTGTTTGGATTGAAAAGAATGTAAGATGTAGTCTCTCATCACTACTGTTTAGTCTGCCTATCGATGGAGAAGTGGTGCAAAAAAATTAAGGCTCGTGAGTGGGATGAATTTCAGCATGAAAGGGTAGCAATGATAAGATCTGTATAAAATTCATGTTTGATCATCAGCTGATTTTTTTTAAAACTCAAATAACGAACGGTTTCAGTTACAGACCAGCTTCACGTTTTACGGTTAAAACAGTTTAAGCCAAATCCCATCTGTCATTACCTAAATAATGGCCACATCTCGTACGTAGAGAATGTCATGAAGTACAGTGTACCGCACAGGACTTTTAAAGGCCATACTGCTCTGTTTGTAACATGTTATTACTATGTTTGCCTTAAAATTCCTGCGTGGTGTACTGTATTTCTTGACATGCTCTACGTATGTGGTGTGGTTATTCAGTAATGACTTATGTAATGTCGTGGCTTCAACTGTGTTAACCGTGACCGGTGAAGATGGTCTGTGACTGAAACCGGTCGATATTTGAGTTTTAAGTAAAGGAGCAGCTGATTGTCAGTCATGCATCTTATACATTACTTGACGACCGTTAATAATCACCTTCTAAAATGTTTAAAATTATAAGATCTTATACAGGATTGTTATCCGCAGCGAAACTGACGAAGAATAGCAGTAGCTGTTAATGGAGTGGATGGTGTGATGATCACACACTGGATTCAGACTAAAGCGAAGAGAGCCGAAAGTAATGAGGAGCAGGAGAAATGAGATTAGTGATAACATCACAATTGCGGACCATGAAGAAGGAGTGAGGGAATTGTGCTACTTCTGAATTTAAATAACTGTTGACAGATGAAGCAAGGAGGATATAAAACACATAATAATAGAGACAAGGAAGTCAATTCTGCCCAAAAGATGTCTGCTAGTATGGAACAACGATCTAAATTTGACGAAGATATTCATGATAAGGTATGAAACCAAACGATTCTCCGCAAACTCAACCAAGAGAGTAACACATGGAAAACATTGACTAGAAGACAGGAAAGCATGATAATGTATGTGATGAGAGCTCAGGGAATAATTGCCATGGCACCCGATGAAGCTATATATGTTCAAAACTGCGGGAAAAGTAGATATTGGTATACTTCCGAAAAAAATTGACAAATTTCGTTTTTGAGTGCTTCTCTTAGATGAAGATGTTAGTGCAGGAGAGGAATTCATGGCAAGGCGCATCAGATGAGTCATAAGGCTGTTGACACGAAAGGCAGATCCTATAAAAAATCCATTTGTTAATTACGTCCTCATGTATTCCTTTTCGTTAAGGTAAAACAGTCTAAAGATGACGTCAACTCTGAACTTATTTTAAACACAGTTGTTTACGAGATATGGTGCTGTTTGCTTTCATCTGAACTCTGCTCTGATTTCCCATTCGGTTGCGGGTGGACGTACAATGTAACATGTTTTGCACGTTGCAACTTGATATTTTTCACATACTGAGGAACAAATCACTGTCGGGGGTGAAAAGATGTTAATGCCATAAAAGATCCCAGATACCAACTAAGAAATCTTTTATGTGTTTATTATTAATACAATATTGTAAATTTTCTCTTACTTTCCCTTGTTATCGTTTGAATGACCTTTGGAGACGTTCCGTTCTCATTATTTTAGAGTACGAGATCACAAAGCCCTATTCTAAAATAAGACTGCATTCGTTTCTTCGTCTGCACATAACTTGTTAGTCACAAATTAGAGGCTATTTCATAAATAATACTACATTCATTGTCCCCTTATTGTCAGCAAGGAAGAAAATGATGAGATCGTCTGTTGGTATTTCCACATGAACTATGATACTCAAGACAATGAATGATGTAAAATGTTGTCTGGTAATGTTACATCAAGAAAAATCGAAATTTAAAATGCGATAAAAAGGAATGTTGGGCTTTTAGGAATTAAAAAAACAAATAAATAACAAAAAAACAAATTGGTCAATGCAAGAGCATCAATCGGAATCAGTGATGATGAGAAGACCAATGTAAATGAAGAGGTGAATATGACATGGGGAGAAATTAGAAGAAAGAATATAAAGACTCTGAGATGGAGCAAAAAGTGATCGTTGACCGCAGTACGACAGGAACGTCTGTAAGTCTTTCAATTATCTTAATGACATCCGTTCACAAAGATATTCTTAACGAAACTTGCAAATGCTCCAAGAGCTACACCACATAAAAAATCTCACATCTGAATAAACATGTGGAGGAAGTGGAATATTACTGATACTATGGGTGTAAGAGATACTTTGAGATGAAGATGTTTTTACAGGAGAGTAAATCATGTCGTATTGCATAAATTTGTTTTAAGAGTAATGAGTACAAAAAGTAATTACATCTCTCGCAGAAAACTGAGAAATGTCGTAGTAATAAAATTATTTACTACAGGAAGACTAAGTGATCTAGAGTGTGGTCAGCAACTCAGTGCTCAGGGCCATGAGACAGCAGTATACTTACAGAATTCTGAGGCTTCTCAGACCGACGAACGCCTTTGGGTGGATGTGCCTCAGCCTGCGGTTTCCCTTCAGGCTGCTGCAACGGAACGCAGAGACACAGTTACAAGACACACTTCCAGTTACTGTACACTAATAGCTAACGACTATGAATTACGCTGCTCCTGCAATAAAATACCACCGCCAAATATCACCAGGCGTGTTTCGGCGTGTAAGATTCCGTAGCAATGTTTTTAGGACGTGAAGTAAAAGACAGAACAAATCTGGCATCGCGGATACCACTACAACAAATAAAAAGCTTTCCCTGGTTTTCCATCAACCAATCTGATTGTGCTTTACGATATTTACACTACATTTCATACATGTAGGATGCCTATGTTTCTGGACAGCGCTTTTAAACAAAGTGTAAGGAGACCTAATAATAACAAATGTAATGAGGTAAAAGAAAAATATTAAGAAAATAAGAGTATTTTTCAATAAAACAACATATGTTTTATTGTGGTCGGCAGTACAAAAGCCTTCAACATGGCCGTGAAAATGCTGCGTGTTTCCCACAATCTGACTCCTGATCTATACTACATGCGATTACATTGCTCGCGACTTAAAGGTGCCGCATCACAGAAATATCTTTATTGGCGTCAAGCAGGACATACATCGTCATGAAAAAGCACTTCCAGCTTAGACACTGGGGTTCAGGTCTGGAAGTTTCGCAGAATAAAGTAGCTTTAGTGAATTCGCCTTGCAGTTTTATTGTATTCGCACTGGCTCAGTCACTCATGTACACAAATTTTGGGCCAATTGTGATCCTGAAAATTCGCTCACACAGTGCGTTAGTACACATTGTTTCCCAGTTCCGTCAGGACAGCTGGTGTGAAATTACAAACTGCAATTCTATCGCATGGTGAGTTGTGGTGTTAAGCTCCTTGAAGTTTCAACGATAGCCGTGTAGAAGTTCAACATGCATGGTCGTCCTGAATGTAACAGTACCTGTCTGATTCTTGTCGGAAAATGACGGTGAAACAGTGAGGCAACATCGAGTTTTATGTTAAGTTTTGTGTTTGTGGACGAGAATTCATCGAATTTAACACAAGACCCAAAGGCAGGTTCTTGGTCGCTCTCCACGACAACACCACAACCCACAGAATGAAAACAATGCGCGAGTTTTTGGCCAGCAAATGGATCACAATTCTGGATCAACGGCAGTAATCGTCGGGTTTGGCCATAACAGACTTGCCCAAATTGAAGTTTTCGTTCAAAGGACACCGTTACGACACAATTCAGAACATCGTAGAAAATTGTACTGCAGTAGTAAATGCGGTTCCAAAATAGGACAACAGTGACGGTTTCAAATACTTTTAAAACGATTTCAGCTGTGTATTGATTCAGGGGGCGACTATTTGGAATAAATTCAGTGGTATTGTGAACATAATTCACGATTTATTTTTTCATAGCCCCAGTCCTAATGCAACTGAGACACATTGTGTATGCCCCAGTTTGTTAATTTGTCTCTCCTATCTTCCTAAGGCACTCTACGTATTGAAGATGCTGAAACGTTTTTGTGTAGGGTATTTACCGCAGGGACTGCCTCTGGGTTAACAATATATTTCTTTTTTATATTTTATCCATTGTTTTCCAGTGTTTCGTCCGCGACTGTTTTACTTTCGTAAAATGAAGAACAAACCGCCTTCAGTCACAAGTTGCGTTTATTTACGTCACTATGCATTTCAAGCCTTGGAGGCTCATCTTCAGGTGATTTTTAGTGATTTACATCAGATTTTTTTTTAGTTGTTTGCCTGTTGACATTACATTTTTGTGTTACAACATGGTATATTGTAGATATAAGTTTAACAGCGTTAATAATATGAAGCTAACTTACAGTTTAAAATTGTATTATGTCTGCTTCTGTTGTGCAGTTGGTTGTATTGTGATACATAACTTGTACATTTACCGAAAACCAACCTACACTGACATCACAATACATGAATCTTCATACCACCCATTCACACATAAATAAATATGCAGCATTTAGATCAATGTTGAACAGGGCGCATGCATTACCTTTAAAACCAAAGCACTAACACAAGAAATAGATAGTATCAAAACAATTGCAGTAACTAATGGTTACTCTGTAAAATCAATTGATAAACTATCAAGAAAAATTCAGACCAACATCACTCACCAAACACTGAAAAGAAAACTACAGACACAAAGCAAATCTTCGCAAGCATTCCATACTTAGGCACAGTATCACGAAAAATAGCTAACTTATTAAAAAAAAAACTGTATTAAAATATCTTTCTCCACAAACAGCAAACTTGGATACCACTTACCTCACACGGTGAACACAAACAAACCAATAACACAACACAGTGGAGTATATAAATTACAATGTAAGAGTTGCCCTGCATTTTACATAGGAAAAACTGGAAGAACCTTCCACACACGGTATAAAGAACACACCGACGCCTTTCGACTAAACCATTTTGAAAAATCTACTATAGCTAACCACATGTATATCAATAAACACAGACTTGACAACATCCACAACAGCTTAACTGTACTTCACACAGAATCCAACAGTAAGAAACTTAATCTACTAGAACAGTTAGAAATAATACTACACAAAGCAAAATATTCCGAAAACTTGTTGAATGAACAAACAGAGCTTAACAGCCTCTAAAAGTTTATTTTTTCCTGAGAAATCAAATCTATAATAGTACAAACAGCTGACAACCTACAACATGGTGCCAAATAATTGTTAATAATACATGTGAACTAGTAATACTATATCATATTATCTTCTGTGAAACAAGAAAATCGATTATATTTAGAAGTAGAGCACCTGTATGAACGAGAATCTTCGGCATTATTAAAATGTGCGAAAAAGTGTGTGACTATGTATGTACTACAAAATTAAAGATATGTATTGTGTTTACCAACTGCACAACAGAAGCAGACATCATACAATGTTAAACTGTAAGTTAGTTTCATATTATTAACGCTGTTGCACTTATATCTACAATATACCATGTTGTAACACAAAAATGTAATATCAAGAGGCAAAAAACTAAAAAGCAACCTGATGTAAATCACTAAAAAGCACCTGAAGATGAGCCTCCAGGGCTCGAAATGTATAGTGAAGTAAATAAACACAACTTGTGACTGAAGGCGGTTTGTTCTTCATTTTAAAACAATATTTTTTTCTTGTGTTAGAAATATAGCCCCGTGTCACCAGCTACTGGAGAGTGATTCACGTTCTATTTGATATTTCTGCCCCATGATATTACTGTACAGTCTAAATTTCACCAAGAGGCTTCTGACAGTGGGCAGAGAGCAATACGGAGTGGGATAACACAATGTGTTCATTCTGTCAATCGATGTACATCCCATAAAATGTTTTAATGTACGAGGGCTGTTCAATAAAGAACGATCATAATTTTTTATGGTCATAATTTCTCGCGCTAAAATTTAATCTTACTATATTCTGTTAGCTTAATGTGCAACAAACACGCCGTAGTAGTTTCATTGTTGGGACTCCTGGTTCGCGCCTATGAGAGGCAGGCAAGGACAGACATGTTCACTATCGCCTACCACTGCAATGGAGGTAACAACGAGGAACAATATGAGGACTGAAATTTTGCTTTCCTGTCAACAAATCTTCTGCTGAGGCCTATACAATGTTACAGTAGAGCTATGGAGAGACTGTTCTTCCCTGCAGTACACCTCGAAGGTGGTTTAAAATGTTTAAAGAGGGGAGTCAATCATTTTCAATGGAAGGTGGACCCGGTGCTCCTGTTACTGCTCTTACGGAAGAAAACATCAACACTGCTGTTGTCATTGTGAGGAAGGATCGACGAATTACCTGAAGATCACTTTATGAAATACTGAAAATTTCATTGGGTGCCACCTACACGTTGGTGACGGAAAAATTACGCATGACACGTGTTTGTGTGCGATGGGTTCCGAGACTGTTGATTCCCGAGCAAAATGACATTCGCGTGCTGGTCTGCATCCACTTAAAGTTAATGTTAGAGGAAGATTAGTAGTTTCTTTCAAATTCAAGTACTCCTGATGGAACTTGGGTACATCATTTTGATCCTGAGAGCAAACAGCAAAGCTCAGTGTGGAAATCTCCTTCATCACCAAAACCCTAAATTGCTGAGAAAGTTATGGCCATCTCATTCTTTGATATTCATGGAAGGATTTATCAGCTTGTTGTACCTGCACACACATCAGTAACTGGACAATACTACAGGGATGTCCTGAAAACATTGTAAGGCCATATCAGGCACAAAAGACCACATTTCCGCGAAGCAGGTTGGATGCTGTACCATAATAATGCGCGGCCGCATATTGCCAATGTTGTTGCTGAATATCTTGCAAAAATCAACGTGAAGTGTATCCCTCACCCTCCCTATAGTCAGGATTTAGCCCCATGTGACTTTTTTCTATTCCCTAACATGAATAACCGCCTTCGTGGTAGGCATTTTCAATCATCAGAAGCAGTGGCGAAAGTTGCGGAGGCTATTTTCAAGGACTTCTCAAAAAATGATATCCAGCATGTATTTGAAGACTGGCAGAAACGCTGGACAAGTGCATCGCATCCATGGGAGACTACTTTGAGAAGGAACATCAACAATATGAGGATGAGTAAAGGTACGTTGTGAAAAAAATTTACGATCCTTTTTTATTGAACAGCCCTCGTATATCCCCTAAAAATGAACTATATTTCCGAATAAATTCTTTCAATGTTCGTACAGCTATCGTCCTTATGTTAATCTTTAAATTACCTCCTTCCTTTGCAATACTAGTGAAACAGCTTGCAGTGATAAACCGAAGCACTGAGTAGCTTTCGAAGCAGCGATCCCTTTTTGTAAAGCCGACAATGAAGAGTGGAATCTTCTGAGAAAATTATGTGTCTTATGACGTGTTAAAAAAGAAAAGATAGCTGTTCATTAGTAAAACATAGAAGGAAACAGTTATCACTGAAAAAAATCTGTTATAAAATGTTCTCAACATGCTAAAGGCTGTGATCCAAGTATAACAGTTTCCTTGGCGTAAATAAAAATGTACACAGAAATAAGAAAAGAAATATTAGCTTATAATGAAATCAAGCACAACGGACTCAGGAGAATATTGCCGATGTAGTTTGCCAACATAAGTGGTCTGAAAATTTGACCATGAAGAAGCTAAAATTATGTATTGCTATGTCACAATTTCTGTAATGTTTCTGTGAATGGCCTCCATAAATTTTTGGATGCGAAGATTTTTTTAGTATATTTTCAGTAGTTACGAGCAAAACTAATTTTACAATATCGGCAAATGACCGCAGTTCATTTATAAATCTGTACATGTTTTTGGAATATTAGATGACAGACATTAGACTCTGCTTCTTTTTTCACCACCAACTTTAAATCTTCACTAAAGTTGAGTGAGGATACTATTTTCAACGAGTATCATAATTAAAATTGTAACTAACTGGTACAAAAGTAGCTGCTGGTCACTGCTGAAATATTCTTGTAATTGTAACTATCATAAGTATTTTAAACAGTTCCAGTAATCATGTATAGTTGATGACTTCCAACCAAGATGTTCATTCCGTCCTTAATTAAACGTTTGTGTAATAAGTGCGAGCCATTTTCCAGTGTTCAGTGTTATAAAAGTAGTCCTGGCCTAATTTAATTATTTTATTAACTGTCATGAATCCAAAGAGCAGTTTACTAAAGACATCAAACAAACTGCTCTGACATTTACGGTAAATGAAAAAAATTTTACGTCTTCCACAATGTGGGATGTCTATTGAAATTTTGATGGAAGCCTGCATGGAATCCAAAATGAATTGTTATATCGAAATTATTATCGTCATGTAGATGTGCTCATAAATGTTATTTTAAAATAAAGCATATCTATAACTAAAGTTCCAGATTAAAAAAGGGATAGAAAGAGAACCGTTGCTCAGAATGATATCAAATTTGAACAGCATACTACTGACGCACAGAGAAATGTCATGCAAAAAGACGTAAATATGACGAAGAACTGGGTCTTTAAAAATCAAAATGTGCCTCCAACAGAAGTGTGGCATACGGCTGTTCCTCAGCTTTCTCCTGAGACTTCCAACATGGCTGTCACCATGAAGGATCAAGTACTGTTGGTAAAACTCTTTTACAAGAACTGTGACTGTGTACCAGTAGCCCTGCAGAAGTTCCGGACACTCAAAGGAATTAAAAAGATATTGGTGCGATGTTTGCTAAGGGTCTGGAGGAAATGATTACCAAATTCGAAAAGAATGGTTCTCTTAAAGTGCAAAGTGGCAGAGGGAGGAGACTAATTCGTTCGAGATCTGGCCACAGCATTGCTCCAGGTGTCGAGAAAATTGCCCCAATGCTGGACATGTCTGCAAGCACGGTGCGTAAAATCCTACGAAACATCCGGCATTGCTAGAAGTTGCTTCTTGCTGACCTGCTAGCAAGACAGATGTCCGCTCTGGAATTTCTTGCTTGTGTGGAAGTGGACAATGAATAGCCATGGAACATTCTGTGGACGGACGAAGCCCATTTCCATCTTCAATGCCATGCGAATACAGGGGATTGCAGAATATGGGCAACGGGAAATCCACACATTTGGAAATGTGGCTATGTGGTGCGCTTTGACTGCATCGTTCCTCATAAGGCCGTAATTCTTGGAGAAGAGGAGTCCTGTGGGTCTGTTACGTGTGCCGTCAATGGAAAACGCTATGAGAGTCTTTTGCGCACCAACGTCATTCCAACTCCCAAACAACGTGGGTGTGTGGATAGGATTATTTTTATGCAAGATGGCGCTCCTCAGCGCATTGCACAGCCAATGAACCTGGAGGCATTCGGTTTGCTAGAATTATCAAGCGCTATTTCCGTACAGACCTTCCGTCCAGGTCACCTAACATTAATCCACGTGACTACTGGCTGTGGGATTATTTGAAAGGGGTTGTGTTAATTGCTTCAGTTACGAACTTAGATGAATTGAAGGCCACACTGCGCAACGCATTCTGAACGTTACCCCCGAGGGCACTCCGATCTGCTGTGCATCATACAGTTTCTCGATTTCAACTTGTGGCAGGAAACGGTGGACATCATACTGAAAATGTCTCATAACAGTTAGAAACCCATGTCATTTTGCTTTTTTTCAGTTTTCGGCCTCAGGGCAATCAATTTCTACCAACTGATATGGCACGAACTTGCCGCTGTGGATGCGTTTACCTAGGTGTGAGTGCCGTAACTGTTGTCTGCTGGACTCGTGCAGTCATGCACATTGAACAGTACGGATGGCGTAATGGGCTACTCAACCATAGTCGTCGTATTGCGATACATCTGTCTTTTGTACCGAACCCATTTACGTTAAAACACTTAAAGCACCATCTATTGGTAAAAGGTTCATTTTTTTCTCCATGTCGTTACCTCCTGCGTCAAAACTATACTGTTCAGATTTGTAGGCATTCTGAGCAATGGTCCTCTTTCTACAGCTTGAAACTGGAAATTTAATCATGGGCAGCCTACATGTACATTAACCTGCTGTAAACGTTAATCGCCAATCATGTTTCTTCAGGCAAAGCAAAACTTTTCGCTTTTTGCGTGTTGCGATACTTACAGTTCGGCTATCTCCGAACCATTGAAAGCGTTCTCGTGGATTTCCTCAATCAGGTTGTAGTTTAGCAAACTGGAACAAACCGCAGGCATATACCTTCCTTAAAATTTAATTATAGCAAGAAGATTCAATTTTTACACACTCTTGGTAATAACTGAACTAAATCACATAAATGAAACACAAGTACTCTAAATAAAACTAAAATAATGGAATGCCTAAGACTTAAACATTTCTCGTCTCCAATTATGCATTTCATAATTGTAGAGAACAATTACTCATATTACAAGTATTAAATCTTTCTCACACTTCTTGAACCACATAGCAACCCAGTAATACCTTTGATGAATTTTTGATGTCAAATGAGAGTGAAACATACAGTTAGGTCAGTAACGACTGAGTATTCTTATTTTCGTAGCTACTCCGTTAATCGTGGTGCCCATCGATCGCTTGTACGCAATCTCTCGCTCTTTTGTCACAGCCTTAGACATTTATATACACGTTTCTAAAGTTCGTATGAAGCGTCAGCATATGTATGCCGAGAAGATGAGAGATATGTTTAACAACAGAATACGTTTTTATTAACCCTTTTTTATGGTAATGGTCCGCTGAACTTCTTCAAAGAAAAAGAATCCATTCATAAAGCGCCATTCTGGTTGTTTGAGAAATGTACATCTTATGACACACTTCTTCCAACGAATCGAAACAGTTCTTCAGTCAGAATTTTCGTCTTATTTGGTAAAGGTGGAAATGAGAATGCCTAATTTATAGAGGACGCTTGATGTTCCAACTACTGTCCTGAAGACCAATTCATTGTAATCCTTCTTTTCTTTTTTATTCTTGTATGGCATCAAGCGATGGATTAATCCATCACCCAAAATTAATAATTCAGCGCAGAAAATTAGTCGGACATGTCTGTAAATTGTGTTTGAGGAATAGTGCTGTAATATCAATTTTCTAAAGCAGCACGACAACATTTTCAAAAAGAAAAAAAATCGAAGAAAGCTCCTTTGAGGGTCACAAGACTTAAAGGTTCTTATCATTTCCACCAATCAACAGCACTTACCGATAGATGAACTTTGTTAATATGAAATATTACCAGTTAGCTCTTGTCGCGAATCCTTTGGCCGATATTATTTGACGATTTCTCGGACGTTTCGCTAGTACAAGTGGCTGGCATTATCAATGTGTTAACCTACATTTCTGGTGGCGCACTGTAGTCTAGCCTACGGCCGGCGATTACAGGATGGTTAGAAACGGTGTGAAATGATTGTAAGGGTGTGATCATAACTAATTGTTAACAAAAAATTAGGTACGTTACGCCGTTTCCGAGTTAATTAGCACTGAAGTTATCCAATGAGGTCTTTGCACGCGCAAATTTAAGCCTCCCGCCCGACACGGTAACGCGAAACGTGTCCGTTTGGTTCCTAAAACAGAACAAGAGAACGATAAAAAAACTGGACATGGGAAGGTAGTAAGAATGGAACACGAGCGAAAGGCTGAGCAGTCTCATGCTCTGTTATCTACGCTACAGGAACAACTGACAAAAATTGTATCTGGAAGCCCCCTTGAATGTGTATGCCCAAGAGCCTGATTGGCTAACTCCAATGCTCATTAACTCGGAAACGGTGCAACGTATCGAATTTATTTCTTAACAATTATTTATCAGCACGAATTACCCTGCAACACCTCACAAATTGTTTCTAATCACCGTGTAACATACTTGTTGCCCCACCATCCGAGACGTTTTTCCTGGTCATTTTCACTACGGTTCTCCACTTACACCTGCAACAGTCGTTCGCTGCAACACAGGATTGTAAGATCCGTTTACCTTGAGGCTTTCCTCTTTCGTACTGAGCTGTTAACATGTTTGAGTGTTTCTATAGCTTCCTGCACAAATTGGCGTGGTTCTTGTCCACGAAGAGAACTTCCATTTCGGCGTATTTTATTGCGTGGTCGGTCTCACACAGCGCGTGCTCTGCCACGGCCGATTCTCCATCCGCCCAAACCTGCAATGCCTTTTATGTTCGGTGAACCTGGTATTGATGGATCGTCCAGTAATTTCAACATAAACTTTCCCACGCGTTTGGGTATGTGGAATGTTCCATATAACTGTGAAATCTTTGATCTGTTTGACTGGTTTGCGAATTGTCTTTAAGCTGTGTTTGCACAATATGTGGCCGACTCCGTTCGTCACCCTGGGTTTCGAGGCGAAAAGGCTATACCGGATATTTCATCTTCTGACTTATCACTTCGCTGAGTGGTAGATTTCGTGACACTTCTTACACAACTCATGGAGAACCCACAGCTCTTTAGAACACTTTCCTAGTACTGCATCCAAGGTGTTACCGTTCACATATTCGTCTGGCATGCTTTATGAGCATTCTCTTTTATTTGCTCTGGCGATGATTTGACGATTAGTTTGTGAAAGTTCCGGTACATGTGTCGGTTTTCGATACCCACTTTGTCCGATTTTCTCACCGTTCGCCGTCATTAGCACATGTAGAAATGACAATTGTTCGCCTTCTTCTTCCTCCATAGTAAATTTTAATGTTGTATAGAGATTGTTCAGGTGTCTTAGGGAGTCACAGATCTGTTCCTCACCATGGATATACTTGACGAAGTTATCGGTGGTGTACCTCTACCACACATTCAGCACACAAAGAGCCAAGTCCAGCGCCTGTCTTTCGGAATGTTCCACGAACAACCTAGCCATTGGATTAAGTGGACTACCCATGGCGGCGCCTTCCAGATGTTCATAGAAATCACCATTTCACATTTCACATGAAGTAGTTCACGGTAAGCCATGCATGAAAGAGCTTGGTCATGCGGGTAAATGGAACCGATATGATTCACAGAATCATGGTGTGACATTTTTTAAACAAAGAAACCACATCAAAGCTAATTAGGATATCGTTTGGTCCGAGTTTTAATTTTTTCGGCTCCTAATGAAAGTCCCGAGTTGTTTATGTGTGTGTCAGTCTTACCTAAAGGTGACTGAAGCAGAGAGGTCAAGTCTTTTCACAGCTGGTCAGCCACGAGTGCTTACAATCGATCTTAAAGGTACATCAACATTGTGAATTTTTAGTAATCCAAACAGCCGAGATGTTAAGGGTTTTGAGCTGCCCAGGTTCCTCTGTATGTCCGCTCAGGGGGAATAAACCTTCATTAGATACTTTGTATTCTGTGTCATTCACTGTGTCGAATCTAGGCTTAGCTTTCGGTAGTTCGTCTGTTCTAACATTTCACGAATCTTCCGCTCATATCCCTCTGTCTTCTTTATAATGATTGTATTTCCTTTGTCTGCAGGCAGTACTAACATACTCTTGTCCATGTTGTGACTAATTATAGCTTGCAAATCTTCTTTCTTTACGTTGTAAGTTGGTAGTTTTGTTCGGTTTCTGTGTGTATTTCCTTAGCTCTTTCACAAGGAAGGGTACGAATGGCTGCTGCGGTGTTACCAATATTAGCATAAGTAATGTTATTGGAATGATCTTGAAATTCCTTCCTTTTTGAAGGACAGATAATTCCGAAATTTCACACACAGTGAAGTAGCGTTGACTTCAGAGGAACGACCTGTTATTCATAAAGGAGGGAATTTATCTATCATCTCCGGAATTTTATCTGTATAATACATCACCGAAGCTGAGAAAATACGCACTGAAACCATGAGTAATTGCGTCAGGGAAAAACCACCAGCGTGTAACCTGAAAGAAGATGGGCTACCACCTATCAAGAGGTGTAACACCGACTAGAGTACATTGGTACAACCTACCGATAACAGTAATTTTACTGTTGTAATGAAGGACGAGGTATATAAGCATGGAGGTATATGGCATTCAAATCGGTCATTGATGGCCATCTTCTTTCATAGCGATGTGCAGAGGAGACTGTACAACACTAGCATCTCGGCTGTATGGGTTATAAATATTCCCAAAGATAGTATACCGTTACGACTGACTGTAAGTACTTGTCACTCACCAACAAACTGGCGAAAGACTAGGCCTCTCTGCTTCGCTGCACATGGGAAAGACTGATACGTTTGTAAAGGACTCGGGACATTTCACTGAGAAGCTGAAGGTTTTCAGTCTTGGACGAAACGGAATCCTAGTTAGCTTTGATGTGATTTCTTTGTTTACGAAAGCGTCACAACCTGATTCTGTGGATCATATCGATTCCGTTTTCACACATGACATTACCATTCTCTTTCATGCATGTTTTACTACGATTTACTTGATGTGGAATGGTGGTCTCTGTGAAGAAGTGGAAACCATCATTATGGATAGTCTGCCCAATCCAGCCGTGGCAAATTTCTTCGTGCAGAATTTAGAAAGACAAGCGCTGGATTTAGCACACCGTAGAGACCGAAGATGTGGTACAGATACGTGAGTGATACCTTCGTCGCTTAGAGCCCTGGCGAGCAACAGTTCTGTGACTTCCTAAGTCACCTGAACAGTCTCTAGCCTACCGTAAAATTTGCTATAGACAGAAAAACATAATAACCATCCATTTCTTGATATGCTGATTACGACGGATGGCGAGAAACTGGGACCTTCACAAACAAACTGTGAAATCATCTCTTGTGCCGAGAAAAGACTTTACTAATTACGCTTGTAACGAACTCAAGACGAATATGTAAGCCGTAGCACTTCTGGCGCGAGTTGAAGCACATGGAAAATGTTCTGAGCAGCTGTGTGTCCTCCATCAGCTGTATAATAAGTCTCACGAAATCTAACACTCGGTCATGTGATACGGTAGAAGAAGAAAGGCTGGGTACTGCCTATCTGTGTGTCTGTGGATATCCCCAGGATGACTGAAAGATCGACTGCATACTACACGAACACGGTTTAAAGACGATTTAAAATCGAACGAAGAAGATGAAAGAATGCCTCAGATTAGCAAAGGACAAAAGGTCCCACTTGCAATGTTATACCTTGTAAATGTCGAAAAGTCTACCTAGGAATGTCTGGACGATCCATTAACCATGAGATTACCTAATATAAATGTCATTGCAAGCTGGAGCAGACGGAGAAATCGGACCTGGAGGAGTAAGCGATGGGTGAGCCCGACCTTGCAATAAAATTCGCCAACACGTATGTCCTTGTTGTATACAAGAACTACCATGTCCGCCTGTTCACCAACCTTTCGAAATCCACGATCATGACAAGAGCTTCAGTATAAAGAGGAATCCCTCAAGGTAAACGGATCATGGATAGCCGCGCTGAAGCGAACGACAGTTGCAGATAGCATGGAGAGAACCGCAGTGGTAATGACAACGAAAAAGCCTACGAACGTTGGTGCGGCAGGTACATACACTGATAAACCAGAACATTATGACTACTGATCTACTACCGAAAGAAACTCATGCAGGGGACAGTATCGTCACCTGGCGAGGAATAACTGCTACTCAGACACACGCACTGTGCATGGAGTATCAGTGAGCGTGTTGTCCGTGTGTAGGATGGGGAAGGCGCACGATCCATCTGAGTCTGACCGAGGAAAAGCTATGATGGTCCACATCATTTCGAAAACTGAATGACTTGTCATATGTTGAAGGAGTCGTACGGTGAGTGTCTTCAACACGTGACGATACCAAGGTGAAACCTCGTCTATACGTCGTGGGGTTGGGCAGGTACCCCCATTTATGTACGTCGGATATCGTAGGCTGAGCAGACTGGTAAAACAGAACAGGCGGCTTACTGTGGCTGAACTAGCATCAGAGCTTAATACTTGGCAGAGTAAAAGTGTGTCTGAACACACAGTGCACCGAACACTCCTAACGATGGGCCTCCTCAGCCGACGGCCCTTACCACGACAGCGGCAGCTACGACCGAAATGGGCACTTGACCATCGGCACTGGAAGTTGGAGCAGTGGAAGAGCTTTGTATGGTCTGATTAAAATTAGTTCCAGCTTCATCACGCCGACTGGATGGCCCGAATCCACCGCCTTGTGGGGGAGCAGCTCCTTGCCACTTGTTACTGCGGAACGAAGACAAACTGGTGGTTACTCCATTATGCCCATGGGATCATTCACGCGGGCACCCATGAGACCAATGGAGCCCGTGCAAGGCACCATGACGGCCAACAAGTGTCGCACACTGGTTACAAACCACGTACACCCCTTCATGACGATCAGGTTTCCCAACGTCAGGCATTTTTCAGCAAGAAAAAGTGCCATGTCAGAAGGCCAGGAGAGTGATGGAGTGCGCCTAGGAATACAGTGGCGAGTTTCAAATACTGTGTTGTCCCCCACCCCCATCCCGACTGAACACATCATGGATTGATTGAACGTGGCGTCAAAGCTCATCACCTCCTTCAACGTAATTTACGGGAATTAATTACTTGTGCGTTCATGTGTGGTCCTAACTCCCTCTAGCGACCTACCAAAGCCTAAATGCTTCAATGCCACGACGCGTCGCCGCTGTTATCCGTGCCAAAGGTGGACATATTGGCTGTTATGTAGGTGCTCGTAATGTTCTGGCTGATAAATGCATAACCAGCGGCCGCGGGCTGTAGTCCAGTCCGCCACTAGCAATGGAGGGTGGAGCCAGACACTTCTGCTAACGAAACGTCAGAAAGTTCGACATGTCAGCCAGAGGTCCCGACACAGTGGTCAATAGGCAATATGTTAACACGTGGCCATAAAGCCACAATAATATTGGTGTTGTTATTCCTTATGGGTAGTAACGTCAGATGGAAACCCAGTTCTATCTAAAGAAGGGAAAGCAGAAATGTGGAAGGAGTATATAGAGGGTCTATGCAAGGCCGATGTACTTGAGGACAATATTATGGAAATGGAAGAGGATGTAGATGATATGGGGGATATGATACTGCTTGAAGAGTTTGAGCGAGCACTGAAAGACCTAAATTGAAACAAAGCCCCGGGAGGAGACAACATTCCATTAGAACTACTGACAGCCTTTGGAGAGCCAGCCCTGACAAAACTCTACCATCTGGTGAGCAATATGTATGAGACAGGCGAAATACCCTCAGACTACAAGAAGAATATAATAATTCCAATCCCAAAGAAAGCAGGTGTTGACAGATGTGAAAATTACCAAACTATCAGTTTAATAAGTCACGGCTGCAAAATACTAACGCGAATTCTTTACAGACGAATAGAAAAACTGATAGAAGCCGGCCTCGGCGGAGATCAGTTTGCATTCCGTAGAAATGTTGGAACACGTGAAGCAATACTGACCCTACGACTTACCTTAGAAGATAGATTAAGGAAAGGTAAACCTCCTTTTCTAGCATTTGTAGACTTAAAGAAAGCTTTGACAATGTTGACTGGCGAAAATACAGGGAGCGAAAGACTATTTACAATTTGTACAGAAGTCAGATGACAGTTAAAAGAGTCGTGGGGCATGAAAGGAAAGCAGTGGTTTGGAAGGGTGTGAGGTAGGGTTGTAGTCTATCCGCGATGTTCTTCAATCTGTATATTGAGGAAGCAGTAAAGGAAACAAAAGAAAAATTCGGAGTAAGAACTAAAATCCATGGAGAAGAAATAAAAACTTTGAGTTTTGCCGATGACATTGTAATTCTGTCAGAGACAGTAAAGGACCTGGAAGAGCAGTTGAACGGAATGTACAGTGTCTTGAAAGGAGGATATAAGATGCATATCAACAACAGCAAAACGAGGATAATGGAATGTAGTCGAATTAAGTCGGGTGATGCTGAGATAATTAGATTAGGAAATGAGACACTTAAAGTAGTAAATGAGTTTTGGTATTTGGGGAGCAAAATAACTGATGATGGGCGAAGTAGGGAGGATATAAAATGTAAACTGTCAATGGAAAGGAAAGCGTTTCTGAAGAAATTTGTTAACATCGAGTATAGACATAAGTTTCAAGAAGTCGTTTCTGAACGTATTTGTATGGAGTGTAGCCATGTATGGAAGTGAAACATGGACGATAAATAGTTTGGACAAGAGTAGAATAGAAGCTTTCGAAATGTGGTGTTATAGAAGAAGGCAGAAGATTAGATGAATAGATCACATAACTAATCAGGAGGTACTAAATAGAATTGGGGAGATGAGGAGTTTGTGGCAGAACTTGACTAGAAGAAGGGATCGGTTGGTAGGACATGTTCTGAGGCATCAAGGGATCACCAATTTAGTAATGGAGGGCAGCACAGAGGGTAAAAATCGTAGAGGGAGACCAAGAGATGAATACACTAAACAGATACAGAAAGAGGAAGGTTGCAGTAGGTACTGGGAGATGAAGAATCTAGCACGGGATAGAATAGCATGAAGAGCTGCATCAAACAAATGTCTGGACTGAAGACGACAACAACAACAACAACAAAGGGATCATCCTCAATATAAGTCTCTTTCCACAATGTCAGATCCGGTGAAAGTGCGGGCCATAGTATGGTGCTTCGACACCAATCCACCTGTCATGAAATAAGCTATTCAATACCGCTTCAACCGCACGCGAGTTATGTGTCGGACATCGATCATGTTGCAAGTACATCGCCATTCTGGCAAGCATTGAAGCATCTTGTAGTAACATCGGTAGAACACTACGTAGGAAATCAGCATACATTGCACCATTTGATTGCCATCGATAAAATGGAGGCCAATTATCCTTCCTCCCGTAATGCCGCACCATACATTAACCCGCCAAGGTCGCTGATGTTCCAATTGTCGCAGCATCGTTTATTTTCCGTTGCCCAAAAGTGCATATTATGCCGGTTTACGTTAACGCTGTTGGTGAATGACGCTTCGTCACTAAATAGAACGCGTGCAAAAAATCTGTCATCGTCCCGTAATTTCTCTTGTGCCCAGTAGCAGTAACTAATCTAACCACTGTACAAGACTTTTGTTGTCTTACATAGGCGTTGCCGACCGCAGCGCCGTATTCTGCTTGTTTACGTACCTATGAATTTGAATACGCATGCCTGTACCAGGTTTTTTTGCCACTGCAATGTATATTAGAGGACTTCGGTGATCCAACAGAGGAAACCCCTTCAAAACACCAAAATTAAGACTCAACCTACAACGCTCCAAGAGACAGGGCTGTTGGAAATTACGGCGATGTGCAAGCTTCAGCATTTAATGAACGAAGTCTTGTCATATACATTAAAGATCCAACTAAATAAAGAATAAAATAACGAAGCTCTAACAGAGAAATACGTAGAAAACGAGAATTGTTTGCAAGAATCAGCGGTTAACAAGCATTTTCTTACACATGGTCTAGACACAACCAAAACTAACAATAAACGATGTCTGGGAAATAATCTCACAGCAAGAAAAGAAAAAAAACAGAAGCTGTCTCAAGATGCAGAGCAGACTCTGGCAAGCCTGAGAGAGAAAGAAAAACAAATTGCCAGCAGAATAAACAAGAGAAGTCCTGGAACTACAGACAGTACAACAAACTGGGCGTAATTCAAACAGAGCGCACCAAGTTTGGCGCTGTCCACCTCGTAGAAACGCAACGGAACACTTGGAGAAACCATCATAAACAATTAAATAAATAAGAAAATAAATGAAAACTGAAATAAGCAGAATCTCAAAAAGATGGCGTAAAGCGGACATCATCTCGACACATTTGAGTGGACAAAATGGTAAACTACCACACAGATGCAGAAAGAGAGGTAAATGATTTCCTAGCCGACGTGAAAGACTTGCTAGGATAGGAATAAAATGCCGACTAGACAGCCTATACATGATGAATACCGAGTTATGAATGAAACACAGGGATGCAAAACAGCATGGCTGCATGTGAAGTACTCGAAGATAATTAAGCTTAATAACTTCACATGCTCCTCGGACAGTGATGTATCACTCCTGCAAGAAGTAACAGAATTAAGACAGGATCAAATTCTAGGACTCAACGCTATAACGAAGCTTGGAAGCGAAACAGAACTAGAAATTACAATACTAGGGAAGGTACAATTACGAGAAGCATTCAAAAACTAGCATGCGGCAAAGGAATTGTCTGCACGGTTTATAACAACAGGATGATCAACATCTACGAACCATCAGGGAGTAGCGAGAGGCGCAACGAAGCAGAACATCTTAAATACGAGGCAGTTCCCCTCTTCCAGTCAAAATATACAGTAGACATATAATTCTAGGAGGAGATTTCAACAGTGTAGTAAGCCCGAAACACCAATCACCAAATATGACTAAATTAGTGGAAGTGGAGAACACCGTCGAAGAGTTACGTTTGGTACATAGGTAAGCGGCAGATTAAGCACGTGGTTGCGTTCGGATTCACACACGCTACAAACCACTTCTTGAGGCTTCTGGATACGTTTTAAGTGTTACTGCCCGAGGTTGGCCCACTGTCTTTTCAGATCACACAATGTACATAGACACGAATCATGTAAGTATAAAATAAACCTAGCGTGGAAAAGAAGCTTATGGATGGAGAATGCCACTAAATGATTAATATAACATTAGAAGAACACGAAATGAAATTTCCGTTGTACAAAAATTCGATAGCCTGTTGTTCACAACGTAACAAACCGAAGACACAGAAAATGCGAATAAACTACTCAAGACATGAAAGTTCTAGGTTAAAAAACGCATCCGAAATTCAGTTTCATGGTCTATGAGAATTACACAATCTTGACAAAATTCTGAACGGATTAAAGAAAAAACAACAGATTCAAGATTTTAGTCTTAAAAAGGAAACAGACAGGACAAAAAATCACGTCAAGAGTACAGAATACTATAATAAGTGAATAAACTTCAATTTACCTGATCATATGCAGAAGTAAACGAGGACGCAAAAAAACAGTGACAGAAACGATAGCACCCTAATGAACGACTGTCACAAGACGAACTGAGATCAAAGAAACAATATTTAGCTGTTAGACAGAGCTGATGTGTAGCAAAGAAGTCGGCAAATATGCACTTGACTTCCAAATAAACAACTTACAAGGAAACCTCAACTCACTGGAGACGAATGACGAAGAAGAATCAGTTGACGCTAGAGCTATAAGCTTGGAACGTAAATCAGAAGGACCGGATGGTATTTCGAAGGTATTTTACCAAATGATAAAACAGAAGACGACGAGTAGGCTACAACGCATGTTGAACGAACAAATTGACGTGACTAGGTATATTCAAAGACCGCTTAAAAGGAATCATTGTCTTAGCCCCCAAAATCTCCTTTGTGAAACCAGTCGAAAACCCAAGACCGATAATGTAGCTCAGCAGTGACAGGAAGATATACACTACACTATAAAGAGTACCCGGAGACCACTATGTGATGCGGAATTGTCCCCTTGGTGATACGATGGGCAGATCCGCCAGTAAAAATAGGAGGCCGGGTCTGTTGTGTTGCCAGCAGAAAATCATCTATAAGGCAATGGCTTCTGGACAATAACGTTCCCGAAATGAACTGACCTCCCCAGAGTCCCGATATGAAACTAGTGGAGATCTTTGGGATGAACTAGAAGGTATTTACAGCGTCCAACCCCACTACCTTCTCTGTCTTGGCTCTTGAGGAAGAATGGGCAGCCATTCCTCCACAGACGTTGATACACCTCGTTGGAAGTGTATCCAGCAGAGTTTAAGTCGCCATAAAGACGAAGGATGGACAGACTTCGTATTAATGGGTATCAGCGTACTATTGATCAGATAGTTATGCCCACATCCTAGCAAACAGGTTGAAAGCAATCACGACAACGATCACAGGCCATTTTCAAACAATCGGAAATAAAGATAGGTTAATTTTACAGACGGGGTTCGAGTGCAGGGACATAATATCAACAGCAAAATCATCCAGATAAAATGCACACTAGTCCACTTGACTTCGATAAGAGTTTTGACAATCAGTCATCAACTCCCACTCTAAAATATGCAACAAGCGGGTTTCCCAGAACATTTCCACAAAGTTTTAAAGAACAGTTATTTTTAGAATCATCATAACTTGAAATGGTTCAAACAGATACGTTAGCCTCGCACCTATAAAGCACCTGACGTGCTCATAACGCTGAAATGACGATGCACATTATTCTGTGAAGCCTTTAGTCATTCTCTGAAGAAAGGAAGAGCAAATGTGTTCATTTATTTCACTAGTATACGCCCTTCCATAACCCTATAATCTTACAAATAAATACGAATGCATGTATGAGTGCATTCCAATTATTTCCACAGGCACCCGGAATTAGCACGAGTAGCGAATAGGCCTTTTCAAATTAACTCGGTGGGAAAGTATGGTAGAGCATGGAATAGCAATGGGCTGCGTGAAAGGTAAACACTAGGCCCGGATGTCAATGGGGTGTAGTTAGTCACACGTAACGGGATCTCCCCCCTCCACCTCTCGAAAGAGGAACAATTTCATATGCTGATCATCATTGTAGCCACTCCTGCGGCTGTTTGGTAAGTGGATCGTCATGCTCTCCTGAGCAGTCTTGTCGAGTTAAGGACGTAAGTATCTCAGTGTGATAATGTAATTAGAAGACGTGCTTAGCTCATTTTACTTCATCTCGTTATGTTTGGGAAAAGTTTCATGATTCCAATTTCTTTTATACTTTTTCATAATTTTTGAGTATTAAGCTCTGTGTGTGCTTTGTTCCTCTCGAACTACCGCCATGTATGAATCTATCTGGAACAATAGAAAATGTGAGCTTTCTTCACGAATTATGTGGAGCATATTGTGTTAAATTCATTAATTTAATCGATGAACCAGTGTGTTCAACGCCACTATATTTCTGCATTAGACATCCATGTATTAGTGATCCAGTAGCCTTCAGTACAGCCGAGATGCTTGTGTAGAGCTTGATATTCTGCAGCCAGTGAGTGACTACGAATAGGTACAATCTTCTTTCGTTAAATGTTTTGCCGTTTTAAACAAAATTTTTGCGATCACGCATTTCTGCCACGATACCCCTACCAGTCTGTGGAGAAACAAGCTCTGTATAATTTGAGAGATACGGAGGGGAGAGAGTGTACCGGGACTTACCTCAGTTCACTGCTACTAGTGCCACGTCATCATAATGTGCCTGAGCGTAGCATACGAAGAGCTGCGCCATTCTCTAACAATGTAATTAAAAATTAAAGTAGCTTTTCCAAACTTTGTCAGCGTATGTTTCAGTAAATTAATGTTTAAATTGTTAAATCTCAGAGTGATCAGATGAATGTGTTTCCCTAAATACTTTGTTTTAAGAAAGAAAAACAAGTGGCTCTCAGTATCAAAGCTAAAAATCTAAAAATTGTTCATAATGTGCAAATATATGTCAAAATCAACTGTTACAAGTGTCAACTTGATCGGAGAAATATTTTAGTCGAAAGTGGTGATTTTACGAAAAATTTAATTCGCTAAATACTAGACTCAGAAATATGAAAGTCGGTATGAAGCTTCAGTTTGATATAAAAACATTAACTATGTGACCCCATTAACCTACGCCTAAAAGCTTTCAAGTAATTTATTGAAAACAAAATTTGAGACAAGAATGTCCTTATTTGTAATAGATTAAGTTTCATTTATATCAATGATAGTAGGGTCCGATTACTGCACTT